>NC_141172.1:29926785-31190714 GCF_055505025.1 Bos grunniens | reverse complement strand
CTCCCAGAGCTTGCTCAAACTCATGTCCATTGAGTCGGTGATGCCATCCAACCATCTCGTCTTCTGTCATCCGCTTCTCCTCCTGCCTTCAATCTTTCCCAGAATCTGCGTCTTTTCTAATGAGTCAGCTTATTCCAAGATATTATGGAATCCAAGATATCAGACCAAGGTATTAGGGAATCCTAAAAGACCTACAGATGTGAATAAGAATATCTTGGTTATTAACATTAGCTCTGTGTCTAGCCAACATAATGCTTTTAGAGAAGTCACTGTTTCCACAACTGTATAATAAAGTTTATCTTAGAAATTTACTCATTTTAGCTTTAAATTCAAGGGATTCTGCTCATGGTATGAAGGAGAACATGGGGATATCCAGAGATTTAAAGCTAGAGGATAGGAAAGGAAATTTAAGTTCAAAATAACATTCACACTTGACCATGTGACCTAGCCACTATATTGTTATTGCTCAGTTGCTCAGTCATGTCTTACTCTTTGTGACCCCATGGACTGCAGCACGCCGAGCTTATTGTTATTGTTATAGCACACTGTTATTATTATTGTTATCCAAGTGCTGCTGGCAAAGTCTTAGCATTTGTGCATGAGACTAGGAATGTTACTGCTGTAGATGTTCTAGATCTCCTGGGATACAAGACTAAGGAGCTAAAACTTATTTTAGTGGAATAATAACAAATTGGAAGGTTGGAAGTGGTTGGCAGCCTTGAAGTGTGAACTGGATGATCTGACTACTCTGCAACTCCTTTGGCAAGCTCTAAATTTATGTTTGGAAATGAATCATTAACAATTGCTGACTTTATTAGCAAGTTCATATTTGGTCTGCTTACTTTAAATCTAAGACTGTAACTATATGATATCTTTATGGAATAAAGTACTTTATTCTTTATTGTAGATATATGTATATAAGTATATGGGTATCTCTGTCTTTATATACATCTATCTTTCTCTCTCTCTCTCTCTCTCTCTATATATATATATATATATATATATAAAAACAGGCCACAATATGATTATGTATCAAACAAAATCTCACTGATATGCCACATATTAATAGTAAATCACGTACTTGTAGATGAGTTTATAGTTGGCTCAGTTTACTAATCAGCTAATCTATGTTTGGTCTATTCTCACTTTTGTGCAGGCGGGCTGGAGGTCACCAGACCTAGCTAGGCTCAACTAAGGGGGCTTCTGCTCCACATGTCTCTCATCCCTATTCTTTAAACCAACCATTGGGCTAGTCTGTGCATGTTCTTCTCATTGAATTGGCAAAGAATGTGGTATTTACTGGGCTTCCCCGGTAGCTCAGATGATAAAGAATCTGCCTGCAATGTGGGAAACCTGGGTTGGATCCCTGAGTTGGGAAGATACTCTGGAGGAGGGCATGGCAACCAACTCCAGTATTGTTGCATGGAGAATCCCCATGGACAGAGGAACCAGGCAGGCTACAGATCATGGGGTCACAAAGAGTTGAACACAACTGAGCAACTAACCACAGACATAGGTCATCAAAGTTGTTCATTTTTTCAAGGTTGGCTTGACTATTCTTCACCTTGTGTTTCTCAATATAAACTTAGAAATCAGCTTGTTCATGTCCAAAAGTCTCATGCATGGATTTACTTAAACTTTGTTGACTCTATATATGGATATTGAGATAGTAAATAGTATATTTTTCCCTTATGTCTTTATTAATTTCTGTAAGTAATACTTAGTAGTTTTAGGATATTGAATACTTATTCAATATTTCTAATATTGTAATAGTGTATAAAACTGATTTCTCTATTTTGGAACCAATTTTTAGAGTGTACATTCTTTTTTATTTTTTTGCAAACAAATATATCTTCTAGTAGTTAACTTTTAAATTATTTTTTTCCATTATTTTATCTTTTATTTTTCCCTCTCACTTTTATTTTCCTGTTTTACATTGGCTAGAGTTTCTATTGTAATTATTAGTGAGGTTGCTTAGTCGTGTCCAACTCTTTGTGACCCCATGAACTGTAGACTACCAGGTTCCTCCATCCATGGGATTTTCCGGGCAAGAATCCTGGAGTGGGTTGCCATTTCCTTCTCTAGGAGATCTTCCCAACCCAGGCATTGAACCTGGGTCTCCCACATAGTAGGCAGACACTTTACCATCTGAGCCACCAGGGAAGTCCATTGTAATTATTAGTAGAAGTACAAATGGCAGGTTCCATTCTCTTGTTTCAAGTCTCTTGGTGAAAAGATTCAATTAGTGAAAATTAAATATAATGTTTCTGGTAGATTTTTTTAAAATTTTTATTATAACTCTATGTAACTATAAGATACATATGGTAGAGTGTACAAATATTAGTGAAAATTTTATAAAGTGAACATTTGTACAGCAACCTAATGATTCAAGATATAGAATATTTCTAAAACCCCCAAAACTTCCTTCATGCTACTTTTCAATCTTTATATCTCCTTAAATGGAAGAATTTATTTTTTTAGTTTTATCACAAAGTATTTATTTTTAGCTTTATTAACATTTATATCTGTAAAATCATCCACTAAATATTCATTTATTTTGGCTGGTTTCCTTAATAGTCCTTAATATTATATCTGTCTGAGTGACCCATGTTAATGCATAACTCATATTTTATTCTCTTCCACCTTAGTATTGATTTGAAACTATACTAAGATGAAAGATTTATATAATATGAATAGATCATATTTTATCCATTCCACTGCTGATTGTAATTGTCATTTAGATTGTTTTCTGTTTGATGCTACAAGAACAAAATAAAATGCTGCCATAGGATTTCCAATTCTGAGATGAAGAGGGCATACTTTTCCCTATGCTTCCTACTAAGTACAACTGAAATCCCTGGACATTCTATATAAAACAAATAGAAGATGACTCTGAACTCTTAAAGGTGAAGAGAGGAAGACAGGTTAATGATCTCAGGATCCAAGGAAAAATAAGTGGTTCCCTGGTATTTCCAGTGATTTCCCTAGTGATTTCCTAGTATTTCTTTCTGTCTCATATACCCCAGAGTTGAAGATAAAGAAAATGGCAACTCTGAAACATTTATTGCAGACAAAAAAATCCCCAACAAATGTGTGCTCTGTAGCTAAAGATGAAAAAAGGGGTAACTTAATAGAACAGAACATTTAAAGATAAAGATTGCCCTATTTCAGCATAATATTAAACTTTTAAAACAGCAATAACCCAATTACTTAACACTTAATGAACTCATTAGTGACTGTGTTTGTAGTTCTTGTATATTACAAACTCCTGTACATTATCAAATACAAATTGTATTTTCTCTTTGCACATCATCATGCACTGTAATTAAAATGAAAAAAAAAAAAAAAGTAATAATGATCCTAAAGATAGTGTCTTCACTGGGTACAGATTGATGTTATTCTCAGAAGTACACTCTGAAATCTATCAAAGACTAAACATCAGGGAAAAGATGGAGAAGAAGATAATAACACAAAATGTATTTAAATGGCATGAACAACAAATAGATGCCTACTGGGAGAAAAGCTGATATGTAACTACAGTGCACTATACATGCTCTTTTTGTGGACTTACACAAAATGTTTACTTCCTGGCATGCATGCAGGTTGATTACAGCTGAGTTTTCATTCAGACATTGAATTTTTGAAAAAAAAAAAAAAAGAAAGAAATTATTTTGATATTGAGAATTTCAATAGCAAGATGTGTATTTTGGGAAAGTGATTTTATGATTATAATTTATTTCACCATCATTGCCCAGAAGTATTAGTCATTCTTACACGCTAATAATGAACAGGTGAAAAATGGTTACTTAAATAGTTGATGTAGTCAAATATATTTGCATTTCTGAATCTCCTAATCCCTGGATTGGATTCCTTGAATTAATGTTTGACCACATAACTCAAACCAATCACTTATAAGTGGATGCCTTAATGAATGTAATATGCTTATGGTGTATAACTGAAAGAATTTTGAATCTAAAGTCAGAGCAATGAAATTAATTTTGTGACACAAGATCTCCAAATTTGCAAAAGTCTTTTAACTTCTTGGAGTTTCTGTTTCTCTAATATTGATGGAGTCATTCCTGGAACTTACATAATTTCCATGGCAATAAAATGAAATGAAGTAGAAGTATATTGCCTATTAGAAAATATTAGATAAGTGTAGCATGTTAATAGTATAATGATGATACACTTTCAGTCACACATGAGATGAGAACTTGTTTTTCTGTGTAACTGATACAACCTCTTTTTGTCTTGAGCATAGTGCACACCAGAGATGGAGACTGAATTTTAGTCGATTTAGAAAACAAACCATGCATTACCTAACAAGGGTCTTGTTGGATGACATAAGAAATATTGCATGTATCTCTCATATTTCTAGGAATTTGAACCCTTCAAAAGTCAAATATTAGAAAGTTAACATCTTAGCACTGTGTTAGGCAGAGTTGCATATTTGAAAGTATAACTTGAAAAAAAATCAGATCTTCTATTTTTATTTTTATATTAATCTCAATAATTCTCAATCATGAGATGTTCTCTGACTAAATGAATACTGACAGTATTTAAAACCTAATCACCTAACCACATACATATCAAAGTTTTTTAAAGAGATGAAAAGCCATTCCTATAATATTTTATTTTAGTTACACTTTAGTTGTTGAGGTTATCTTTAATGTTTTTCTTAAAAGGACAATAAAATTTACCTTGTATTGTCTCATATACAAACTCAAAAACTGAAAATTATGGAAATTTCACTCAGTCAACTATAACAGATATGACTTGTCATAGCCCTAAAATCTCTCATAAAATTTATCCTGAGCTAGCAAGATGGAGATCATGTTTTAGGACTTGCATCTGATTTTAGAAGCCCATTCTCCTCTGGCTTTCAGTCTGATGGCAGATATATAGAGTCACATTTTTCAGGTATGGCTTTAAGAATGCAAGCAGAAGACTCTTAAATCCACCTCGCTAACAGGTTCACTCAATTGAAAATGGTTCTACATTGAAATTCGGAAGTTTCATTAATATTCCAGGGTCAACAGTAGCACTAATACATTGAACTCAAATTTCCTCTACTTCTTTTATACAAAACAATTTCATTGTGCATTATGGGCCAGCACCACACCTCTGTAATTTAAAGCTAATTTACAGTTTTCAATATGAGAAACTAGCACACAAATGTTTTAATTACTGTTGTCTATTGTAATAGTTCTTTTTTAGATTGTTAAAGATCAGGTCCCTTATATTTGGATGTAGTTACAAGATTTGTTCTGGCCTATGGTTTGTGAGTATAGAGTGGTGCATGTAACTTTCAGCCTGGATACTGTAATTATCAGTGTGAGGCAGTCCAGAACTTTTTTTTTCTTTTTTGTACTGTACTTTCTCTATTAAGGAAATGTGTATCATAGTGCCCAGAAGACACAAAAAAAGCATGTAGTTTAACCAAGAAAGAAAACTCTGCTTTAAACCAGTAAGATGATGGTGTTGTTTATTATCTCAACAAAACCTACCCTATTTCAGCTGATTAATTACTAGAATTGTTGCACTGCCATAACAAACACACTCTACAATCTATAGAATTGGCTTGGAGATTGACAATGAGCAATAAAGGATATTTTTGTTGCAAAACAGAAAGATAGTTATCTGTGTTATGCAGTTATAAAAACTTTTGAGTCAGAATATTGATTTACACATGATAATATGGAAGCCATTTAATATAGCCAATGGACTTCTACCTTCAAGGGTAGATACTGGAAGACAAAAAGCTAACTATATGCACTGATTCCTATAGGCTACACCTGAAAAAAAAAATTGCAAGCTTTAGAGGAATTCTCCAGAGTTCAGTGAAGATGTTTCAATTTAAGAAATGTAGAGAAAATAGAAAAGATCTAGACATTATGGGACATTTTAAATGGGGAAGACACAATAGGTTGCAATTTGTAAAACCTTTGACAAACATCAAATTAAGGAGGTAGCAGTCACTTAGATTGTTGAAATCTCAGCATGTATAAAAGAGAACTATGTATGAACAAATATGACTAAGATGGCCTTAACATTCTCTTCAGATTGGTTAAACTATAGACAGGTTTTTTCCTTACTCTAGATTCCATATCTTTTTTCTTTCTTTCTTTTTTTTTTTTTTTTTGATAAGAGTCCTTACTTTAGAAAACTTGCAATCAAAAATTAATTCTCTACTTTTTTGAGATTTGCATCTTTTCTCAGCACCTTGCTAAGTTTTAGAACTCAGGAATGTCTTTCTCAAATAACTTGGAGCCATCCTTTTGAAATGTCTTCATCCTCTTAAGTCATATACAATTTTTATTTATTATTTGATTATGCCTCAAGGCTGGGAAAAAATAAGAAAGAAATATATGGCCCCTATCTTTTAGTATTTGTTGGACAATAGAAGCCTCACTTTGGTAACCACCAATTAGCAAAGGCAGGTGGCCTAATCACATTGACAAAGTTCCCTGCTAAAATCCTCCAGAACATTTTTTACTAGCTCAACTCAATGCTTAAAAACTCTCCTGCTTGAGTTTAATCTCTCTCCCTTCTTGTAATAATATTGAATGAAGACTTCATTGCCTGTTAATGTGCCTGGCACATTTTTTCCTTGACAGCTATACAAAATAACTGAAGAGAAGAATCTGAGAAATATGAGATGGAAGATAAAATTTGAATAATGAAAAAGATGTCAGAGAACACTTCAGAACTTACATAGAAGAATTAATGGGCACTGAATCTATTTGACTTGACTTGTAGCATCAATCTTCAGAGACAAGTTACAGAAACTACATATTACAGAAATTACAGTAGCCAATCAACTATTTGGATGTTTCTGGCTTAACCAAAATTATGACTTGTGCATGGTCAATTATACCAATAATTATCAAATGCATTTGCACTATGATAAAAAGCTTTCTTTTAGAAATAGACATATCTCATAGTCCTGTGAAATTTACAAATGTAAGAAACAGGAAAGTAAACAAACTCCATCTTGCAATTTATTCATTTATTCAAAAATAGGATTTTTCAAGAAGAGTTCTGCCTAATGCTAGGATTCTAGATGTCCTTAGGTGACATGGGTGATCCTGATGTGAAAAAAACCTAACATTTGAACTTCAAGTGCTTACATGATGCTAGTATAGTAACTATGCAGTCCTACTTACAATTTTATGTTTCATCCTCATATGGCTGTGCACAGTCAGACCATGTTCTTGTATTTGAATCTATTTTTATTTTTGACATGAAAAAGGAGAGACCACACATAATGGGTAAGTGCTGAATTACACAGAGGGAAAAATAGTAAGCTTATTACATAGCTGCTGCCTCCTAAATTGCCTCTTTCACCAGTCTCTTATATCCAACTGAGAGACACACTACAGTAAGCAGTCTCTACTAGTGTAATAGAAAACTGGAGGAAACTTTTATTATAAAGAAGGAATGTTTATCTATTGCAACTCAGCTCCTCCCCTGTAACAATGCTGTTTTGCAGATATGGCAAAGCATAGAATGGGTAGGTTAGAAGATATAGTGTAATATTATTATGTTTTTTTGTAATTTTTCATTAACTTTTCATTTGTATTATATTTTATATGATATTGAAGTTTATATTTTATAAAATATCTAACCATTCAAATGTAAACAACATGAAAGTAAACAAAATCCATTTCACATATTTTCTGAAGTAAATTGATGAGTTGGAAAAGGAGAATTCTAATCCTAAGACATGGACAATTCTAGTGAGGTGAATGATAGGTACATAATGAAGAATTAAAACATACTTATTAGTGTGTAAAATTAGGAAGAGTGAAATACTAGGAACAGTGCAGAATGATAAATTGAAAGATTTCCTTTTTCAAACAATAAAATGAATCAGTGTGTGAATAATATGTCACATATGCTGGAAATGTTTTGTATATTAAACTGAAAAACAACAGGTCCTTTATCTTGGCTGATTATCAGCAAATTTCACCAATATATTTTATCCTATAACATTAATAAAGTCTGTAAATGACTGTGAAATTAAAGAAAATGTTTTCTGTTATAAAGAGTTGACAGAAATAAGCAAAGGGCAAGATATATTTAAAGTTTTCTCTTTATATCAGAAAAGAAATGTTCTAAGAGAAACTATGTTGACATTTATACTGAGGTTGCCCATCAATGGTTTTCTATGAGAGTTGTTGCCTCTATTATAATATTAAAAAAAAATTCTGAAATTCTGATAAATTCCAAACGGTTTTCTTCACAGAAAAGCATTGCTGCATAAATTCTTAGAGATAGAATGAAAACTCTAGAAGGTGCTACAGAAATGATCATCTTTATTAAACCAAGATCTGTTTATTTGAAACTGTTTAAAATTTTGTGCAAAAGCCAGGATTTAAAAAAAAAAATGAATTTCATAGTACATAGAAAAATCTCATGGCTTTACAGGAAAAATTCTCAAAGAGTATATTTCAGGGAAAAACGATTATGGGAGTACTTTTAAGGAAATTATAGGCAAAAATGTAAAGGTAGCACAAGTAAGAAATGAATCCCTTCTAGTCTAAGCTAGTAAAACTGGAAGGTTATTCATTACAACAGTGTAATTTAGTTCACATGTATCTAAACACGATATAAGAAAGATAAGAATTACAAATATGATCAGATTACTTTTCCAGCATACTAACCTAACAAAATATTCTTTCAAACATAGGATAGCATGTTATTTTAAGTAGAGGAATGACAAAAATGTTTAAATAAAACCAGGGCCTTTATAAGTAGTGACACCTAGAGTTGTCAAGTTAATTTTTAGGAAATATAACAACAGAAACAAAAGAAAAATGCAACGAATTACAGCATATATGTCACAGTTCAAGCTACAGCAACAACTTCAAATAAACATATATTTAGAAACAGAAAGAAGTAGACTGCTATCACCTAGCACAACTGCTGTTTTAGAAATTGTTCCTCCAAGTTGAAAGCTACACTTCTCTTTATTGAAATTCATAGTCATGCATAAACGGAATATTGAGCCATAGATCAAAACAGAAAAAGTCAAACTACAGAGAAGGTGCGGTTACATTCAAACTGGTCTGCTTGATTAAATATGCAACTTTCAAAAATGAAGTATTACCTTGTCGTGATTAGTTTCACAAAGCCATTATGCTTAGTAAAGCTTCCTAAATTCTCAAATGTAACATACCGCTTTTTTTTAAATGTGGTATTTTTTTTTCTCTCATTTATCTGCACCTACCCAATACATTCTTGGAGGATAAAATTTTAATTTAAAAAATTAAATAGCAAGTGTACCTAAGAGAACCCTGGGATATTAAAGGCTAGCTAAACTAACGTAGCATCGGCGGCTCAGCAGAAGGGCTGCGCGGCCCCTGAGCGGGCTAAAGCTAGCCTGGTTAGAGCCGGTGCGTCCCGGGGTGGGCCCCTCATCCTTCTCACCGCCCTGCATTCCCCGGCTCCAGGATGGGTGCGCGCACTTCCAGCGGACTCTGGGTGAAATTGGGTTCCTGCTGCAGTTGCTCGGGCTGGTGGTTCTGAGCGCTCAGGAGGCGCGGCCCGGCAGTGTCAAGAACAGCTACCGCCACAAGGTTAATGGCGTCTGGCAGAACACCAGCAACCTGTTCCAAGTGCCACGTGCGCGCAGCTCTGAAATTCTTGACAAGGCTGACTGACAGGTTCCTGTTGGGAGTGGTTATGGTTGTGGAAACCCTGTGAAAAGTTTGGGCAGAGCTCTTGGAAGTTCTGGGACTTGACGGTAGGTGTGAGGAACATTGATCTGAAGGCGCTCTTCATTCCAGTGTGTCTCAAATTATGAGAGGGGTACCCAGGAGAGGTAGCACTTTCCTGGTGGCTCAGTGGTAAAGAATCTGCCTGCCAATGCAGAATACAGGTTTGATCCCTGGGTGGGAAGATCATCTGGAGAAGGAAATGGCAATTCATTTCAGTATTCTTGCCTGGAGAATCTTATGGACAGAGGAGCATGAGGGCTACAGTCCTTGGGGTCGCAAAAGAATCAGACGCTACTTAGCAGCTAAACAACAATAATCCAGGGCAGGTAGGGCTTCAGTTCTTGTGGTTGCAAAAAAGACTTGGACACGACTTAGCGACTTAACAACAAGACTAACAAAAACCTTCATAGGTAGTGATACACGTAAAGAGATTTAAAGGTATTGCCAGTAGCCTTGATTATCTGAATACAGACATGACTGAGAAGATATGTCTCCAATTCAGTAGATCGACAGATTGGTAATATAAGTGATTACAATTGTTAATTTTATAAATTAACTCTCGTTAATGATTTTTAATATTAATTATTCTCAATAATTATTAATTTATCATTGCTGCCTGTGTCCAATTTTTTTTTGTTTCTGTTTTTTAGAAATGCTCCATTTCATTAAAAATCATATACCTTGGAAAACTGAAGAAAAGGAGACAAGGTATGGGTCTTTTCTCTACAAAGTCTGTGGGTATTGGAGCATGGGAATATTATATAGACTTTCTTAAGTAGATCCCCTACTAGGATTCTCTTAAGCAAGTGAGGCAAAATGATTATAAAAAATGTTGGGAATAGTGTGATATTAGATTCTCGTTGATGCTATTGTCATCAGATAATAATGGTCAGGTCCTATCCAAATTGTTTCTGCTGTACATCCTCCCTTGGTTCCTCCTCAGTAGTAGGGCCCAATCCAGTTAACTAATCACTCCTTTTGCTGACAGCTAAGAAATTCAAACAGAACAGTATATATTTAAGAAAAACTAATGCTAGAGCATAATTCAGAACATAATTCAGAAGAACATAAAAGAAAAGGTCTGAATTTCACACAAGCACAATTCCTTGAACTCACCAAATTGGTCTACAAAAATCTTTGATAACTAGTTTATAAAAGTGTATAGTTTACTATATCACAGCTATAATTATACACTAAGTAACATCCAGTTGTTTTAACACCCAGAGACTGATTATTTAACTCTAATACAAAGACTGAAAAACCTTTAACTCCTTTCAGAATGCCAGGACATAATTCAGTTGGACTCTAGCTTGATTATCTTATTTTTAGTTATTCGTTATATCAAGTAGTAAATTTAAATTACATGTTAAGATAATGCTAGCTGTTGTAAGAAACAACATTTAATATGGTTCAAACATGATAGAAGTTAAGGTTTCACATATATAAATTCTAAGATGTTATGTTCCTGAAACCCTCCAAAAAATAATTGAGGGGCCCAGACTCTTCTTGGAGCTCAGTCTTTTTTGACACTAAGCTAGGAGAAGGAGAAAAGAATTATAAATTTCTGCTTGTGAAAGGCTTTTATACTCCGACCTGGAAATAGCACAGACTCATAGTTCACTGGCCAGATTTCAGTCATATGATCATATCTAACTACACACAAGCTGGGAAGTATAGTTCATTTGTGTTCCCAGAAAAAAGGGGAAATTGGTTTGATGAATAGCCTACCAGTATATATCACATGGTAATTCTATTCAATCAGTTATTCACCCTACAGTCAGAATGAGCATAATAAAAATGCAAATTTGCACATGCAACTCTCTGAACTTAAAATCTGTAATGTCATTCCATTGTCTCCCACATAAAGTCTAAACTCAGTTAACAGTATTGAGGAAGCCCAATAAAGTCAAGAATCTTATAAGTTCTTTAACCTCATTCCCTCTGCATATCAAACTCCAGTTTTGCTAAACTAATCAATAAATACATAAATTTACAGTCTATATCCTCAAATCTAGCCTCTTGCAGATACTATTACTTCTATCTGCAGTGCCCTTTACCCTCGATCTCACCTTACTAACTCCTATTTGTTCTTCATCTGTTAGTTCAGAATCATAATATAGCAAACATGTATAGATTACATTTCTTTCCTATATGTTTCCATAAGGTTTGTGTTTACATTGTATCATGCAACTTCCTGTGTAATGAAACATAAATATTAATAGTTACTTTTGAGTGTACCCCAGATCTCTTTTCTTCTTCAACACTAAAGAAGATTCCTACCCACTAAAATGTAAACACTGGCATTTTAGGAATCAGTGAACTAAAATGGACTGGAATGGGTGAATTTAATTCACATGACCAATATATCTACTACTGTGGGCAAGAATCCCTTAGAAGAAATGGAGTAGTCCTCATAGTCAACAAAAGAGTCCAAAATGTCTTGGGTACAGTCTCAAAAACGACAGAATGATCTCTGTTCATTTCCAAAGCAAACCATTCAGTATCACAGTAATCCAAGTCTATGCCCAAACCACTAATGCTGAAGAAGCTGCTATGAAGCCCTACAAGACCTTTTAGAACTAACACCAAAAAAAAAAAAAAGATGTACTTTTCATCATAGGAGACTGGAATGCAAAAGTAGGAAGTCAAGAGTTACCTGTAGTAACAGGCAAGTTTAGCATTGGAGTACAAAATGAAGCAGGGAAAGGGCTAACAGAGTTTTGCCAAGAGAATGCACTAGTCATAGCAAATACCCTCTTCCAACAACATAAGAGAGAACTCTACACATGGACATCACCAGATGGTCAATACTGAAATCAGATTTCTTATATTCTTTACAGTTGAAGATGGAGAAGCTCTATACAGTCAACAAAAACAAGACAGGAGCTGACTGTGGCTCAGGTCATGAACTCCTTATTGCAAAATTCATAGTTAAATTGAAGAAAGAAGGGAAAACCATTAGGCCATTGAGGTATGACCTACATCAAATCCCTTATGATTATACAGTGGAAGTGACAAATAGATTCAAGGGATTAAATACAATTGGGATTGTATTTAATCCCAATAGGCAGAGTGCCTGAGAACTATGGACAGAGGTTGGTAACATTGTAAAAGAGGCAGTGATCAAAACCATCCCCAGAATATGAAATGCAAAAAGGCAAAATGGTTGTCTGAGGAAGCCTTACAAATAGCTGAGAAAAGAAGAGACACAAAAGTCAAAGGAGAAAAAAGAAAGATATATCCATCTGAATGGAGAGTTCCAAAGAATAGCAAGGAGAGATAAGAAAGCCTTCCTAAGTGACCAATGCAAAGAAATAGAGGTAAACAATAGAATGGAAAAGACTAGAGATCTCTTCAAGAAAATTAGAGATACCAAGGGGACATTTCATGCAAAGATGGGCTCAATAAAGGACAGAATTGGTATGGACCTAACAGAAGCAGAAGATACTAAGAAGAGATGACAAGAATAGACAGAAGAACTCTACAGGAAAGAACTTAATGAAATAACCACAATGGTATGATCACTCACCTAGAGCAAGACATCTTAGAGAAAGAATTCAAGTGGACATAGAAAGCATCACTATGAACAAAGCTAGTGGAGGTGATGGAATTCCAGCTGAGCTATTTCAAATTCTAAAAGATGATGCTGTGAAAGTGCTGCATTCAATATTCCAGCAAATCTGGAAAACTCAGCAGTGGCCACAGGACTGGAAAAGGTCAGTTTTTATTTAAATCCCAAGAAGAGCAAGGCCAAAGAATGTTAAAACTAGTGCACAAATGCACTCATTTCACATACTAGCAAAGTAATGCTTAAAATTCTCCAAGTTAAGCTCCAAAGGTATACTAACTGAGAACTTCCAGATGCCCAGGCTCGATTTGGAAACATCAGAAGAACCAGAGATCAAATTGCCAACATCCATTGGATCATAGAAAAGGCAAGAAAATTCCAGAATACATCTATTTCTGCTTTATTGACTACGCTAAAGCCTCTGACTGTGTGGATCACAACAAACCATGGAAAATTCTTAAATAGATGGAAATACCAGACCACCTTACCTGCTTCCTGAGAAACCTGTATGCAGGTCAAGAAACAAAAGTTAGAACCGGACATGGAACAGCAGACTGGTTCCAAATTGGGAAAGGAGTATGTCAAGACTGTATACTGTCTCCCTGCTTATTTAATTTATATGCAGAGTATATCATGCAAAATGCCAGGCTGGATAAAGCACAAGCTGGAATCAAGCTGGGAGAAATATCAGTAACCTCAGATGTGCAGATGACACCATTTTTATGGCAGAAAGAAAAGAAGAACTAAAGAGCCTCTTGATGAAGGTGAAAGAGAAGAGTGAAAAAGTTTGCTTAAAACTCAACATTCAAAAAAACAAAGATTATAGTATCTGTTCCCATCACTTCATAGCAAACAGATGGGGAAACAATGGAAACAGTGACAGACTTTATTTTCTTAGGTTCCAAAATCACTGTAGATGGTGACTACAGCCATGAAATTAAAAGACGCTTGCTCCTTGGAAGAAAAGCTTTTGAACTGTGGTGTTGGACAAGACTTTTGAGAGTACCTTGGATTGCAAGGAGATCAAACCAGTCATTTCCAAAGCAAATCAATCCTGAATATTCATTGGGAGGACTGACACTGAAGCTCCAATATTTTGGCCACCTGATGAGAAGAACTGGCTCATTAGAAAATACCCTGATGCTGGAAAAGATTGAAGGCAGGAGGAGAAGGGGATGACAGAGGTTGGATGGTATCACTGACTCAGTGAACATGAGTTTGAGCATGCTCCAGGAGACAGTGAATGCCGGGGTCCAGCCCCAGCTGATCCAGGGTATTCGAAGGAGAGACGGCTTCGGTGACCTATTCAAATGATAATTAGAGATATAAAGAATAATAGAATGAGGATAGCTCAGTAGGAAAATTTAGTGCAGAAAAGAAGCTGAGTAGCTTGGTTTACGCGGAAAATCAATATAACCCGTGACACCAGGTTAGCTCTGACCACGGAGGCTGCAGGCGCCCTCTCGAATAGCGGAAGGTGCCTCACCTTAGACACCTTCTCTAGTGGGTGTTAGAAGCCCAGGCAAATAAATGGTCGCAGAGGATTTCCGCGCTCCAGATGGAGACTCAGCTGGAAATTAAGGAGAAAAATGACATGGGGAGACCAAGCTTTGGTGAGCAAGGCCCGTAGCTTTATTTTCAATAGGGGCTTTTATACCCTAAGTTACACATAGAGGATAATAGGGGATGCAAAGTCAGCAGTCTTTGATCCTTATCAAAAACCAGGGTTTCTTTCCTGAAAATTTATCGTATACAAATGGTTTAGGTGATTTACATCATCTCCTGGCCAGAAGGCCTATTAACATTTTATGACTCTTGATAAAGACTTATTTTCTCTAAGAGTAATTATTTTAAGGTTTGGCGCCATCTTCCGAAGGTGTTAGATAAAATTGCATTCCTATAGGGCGGATGTGTAATGGGTTTACAACAAAAGAAAGAATTTATTACCTTAAGGGTCTAAAGTTACTAACACCAAGGCCACTACTTATTTTTTTCTACATACCAACTATATTAATTAATACACATTCAAGGATACAATACAGGGGATGTGAAAACTTGGCAACAAGCATTGGCTCATCAATGAAATCTTACTAGTTTTATTCTGACAGTTTCTAACTCTCTGAGAGGCTCTAAGCTATTTGAATATCTTAAGCTTCCCGTGCCTCTCAAGGCTGGGAGACTGTAAACAATTGTATGCATAGCTGTAGGAGTCCGGGTAAACTTGTCAGGTGAGTTAGAGAGCTATCTGAGGGGTTTGGATTTAAACATTCCTAATTGCCCAGGAACTTTATTAATTGGAGCTGTAAGTTAACTCTTTGACAGAGAGAACGAGATGGTGGTGGGGGACAGCCCCCAGTAAAGTCAGAGGTGAGAGCACAAAGCAATAAAGTAGGCAAACTCTGGTTTTTGGGGGTAGATGCTCAAGAATATCCAGGGGGACTCCTGAGACTCGATCCCGCCTTTGCGTATGCCGAGCCTCCTTCCTCATGACCTTTGTCACGAGTGGAATGTCTCTTGCCGGCTCCCGGCAGGTGAAGAACAGGGAAGCCTGGCATTCTGTAGTCCATGGGATCACAGAGTCAGACATGACTGAGTGACTGAAAAACAACAAAAGAAGATTCTGGGTTTATGTCTTCACTTACTTTCCCTTTCTCTTCTTTGAGATAGAATTTCACCAATCAAGAAGGTATCTAAAGATTTTTGAGAGTAAAATCAAAAACTGGAAAAAATGACAATTAGGCATATTCTCTCAAGAATAATTGAGAGAAAAAAAGATATTTTCATTACCCAATTACTAGTAGATGATAGATACAAGAGGTACCATGTAATGATAGCATATTTGGAAAAGAAGGGAAGATGTGGTGGAGAGATGGCAATTGTGAACCAAAGGCATGTGGCATGAGAAACCCTAAAGTGATCTGGTGCTAGAAGAGATTGTTGCTGCCTTTGTTCTTGCAAGTTCCTTCAGGGGTGGGAAGGGAAGTAAATATCAGAATTAATATTAATATGCTCCTTGAACAGGAAACCACTCTGCAACTGATCTACATAGGTCATGACTTCATTTGTAAATGAATAACTTTTAACATTTTATTTATTCATTTAGTTTGTTATTTTTTGGCTGTGCTAGGTCTTTGTTTCTATACATAGGCCGTCTCTAGTTTCGGCGAGCAGGGGCTACTCTCCAATTACGGTGCATGAGCTTCTTATTGCAGTGGCTTCTCTTGTCGTGGATCACGGGTTCTAAGGCACATGGACTTCAGTAGTTGAGGCTCCCGGGCTTTAGAGTGCAGGTTCAGTAGTTGTGGTGCACAGCCTTAGTTACTCTGCAGCACGTGGAATCTTCCTGAAGTGTTTGTGTGTGTGTGTGTGTGTGTGTGTGTGTGTGCGCGCGCGCTACATTGCTTCTGTCACATCTGACTCTTGAACCATGGACAAAACCAATGTCTCCTGCACTGCCAGGCAGACTCTTATCCATGGATTACCAGGGAATAGACTTGTTAAACTTTTTTCCTTTAGACCCCAGTGTAGTTGAATTCTAGTGCATCGCCCACTTGAAACTCATAAAAATTCACTGAGATTCAAAACAAAAGACTTTTAAGGAGAGCTAATATCATAGATTAAAAAATGCAAATATAAGTGCTGCTGCTGCTAAGTCGCTTCAGTTGTGTCCAACTCTGTGCGACCCCATAGACGGCAGCCCACCAGGCTCCCCCGTCCCTGGGATTCTCCAGGCAAGAACACTGGAGTGGGTTGCCATTTCCTCCTCCAGTGCATAAAAGTGAAAAGTGAAAGTGAAGTCGCTCAGTCGTGTCCGACTCTTAGCGACCCCATGGACTGCAGCCTACCAGGCTCCTCCGTCCATGGGATTTTCCAGGCAAGAGTACTGGAGTGGGGTGCCATTGCCTTCTCCAAATATAAGTGCAGTAGCCTTAAAGCTACATGTGCAAAGAAAAACATATGCATGGATTTTGTGGGAAGCATTTATTCCCTCTCATTTTTATAGAAAAGATGGGAATTGTGCCCTCTCTCAAGAATGGATTATTGGAAGAATAGTATAGTATCATACTGGAATACTATTGAAAGAATAGAATAGCATTGGAAGCATACCTCGAATCTAGCCTTCTCTGTTCATGGCTTGCTCTTTGTCACAGAAGGATTGATTCATAATTGTTGAATCTGAGATAGGGTCCAGCTTGCTTACCTCAACTACGTTTCAATACTGACAGAAATCTCTCTGCAAGTGATAGTTTTCTTTCTTCCCTTATTTTCCATGCAATAAGTACTGGCAAAGTTTCAGAAAGAAATTCTAAAATACTCTTCTGCTTATCCTGGGAGCATTGAGAAGAAATAATAGAAAACTTATTTTTTCTTGGGATTCAAGCAATATTCTCTGACCTAGATTTAAAGGTAATAGAGCTAATTTGAGTATATTTTTTTTCCTTTTGATTAGAAATAGGTGCAATTTATGACCAATTATTATCATCAAACTCCCCCCACCACAATATTGTATGTACAAAGCCAAAGTTTTAAATTATTAAATTGTAATTGGAGAGGGACTTTCTACTTTGATCTGATTGTAAAGTTTTCCACATTTCTGAGTGATATGGAGTCAATTTCATAATACATCTCTAGTTGCTTAACACCTTTCGTTTAAGAAACTCAAAATTTGTATGAAAAAAATGTCTGCCTAATGGTGGGCTAAAACAGTGGATATGGCCTACTAGACTGAGGGAACAATGTGGCTGACTGGTAATTCTCCTTCTTTTGGGTAAAGCTTCTGTTGCTCCTATCAGTAGAATCTCTAGTAACAACTCTTATTTGCAGTGTTTGTTGTAATAGACTATACTGTGTTAATTCTAATCCCTAACAATTGTGTACATATGATAATGAAGAATAAGTTTTTAAAAAATAATTAATATGAAATCGGAGAAGGCAATGGCACCCCACTCCAGTACTCTTGCCTGGAAAATCCCATGGACGGAAGGGCCTGGTGTGCTGCAGTCCATGGGGTCGCTAGGAGTCGGACACGACTGAGCGACTTCACTTTCACTTCTCACTTTCATGCACTGGAGAAGGAAATGGCAACCCACTCCAGTGTTCCTGCCTGGAGAATCCCAGGGACGGCAGAGCCTGGTGGGCTGCCTTCTATGGGGTCGCACAGAATCGGACACGACTGAAGCGACTTAGCAGCAGCAGCAGAAGCAGTATGAAATCACTCATTATCAGAGAAATACAAATCAAAACCACAATGAGGTAACATTTCACACCAGTCAGAATGGCTGCGATCCAAAAGTCTACAATCAATAAATGCTGGAGAGGGTGTGGAGAAAAGGGAACCCTCTTACACTGTTGGTGGGAATGCAAACTAGTACAGCCACTATGGAGAACAGTGTGGAGATTCCTTAAAAAACTGGAAATAGAACTGCCTTATGACCCAGCAATCCCACTGCTGGGCATACACACTGAGGAAACCAGAAGGGAAAGAGACACGTGTACCCCAATGTTCATTGCAGCACTGTTTATAATAGCCAGGACATGGAAGCAACCTAGATGTCCATCAGCAGATGAATGGATAAGAAAGCCGTGGCACATATACACAATGGAGTATTACTCAGCCATTAAAAAGAATACATTTGAATCAGTTCTAATGAGGTGGATGAAACTGGAGCCTATTATACAGAGTGAAGTAAGCCAGAAAGAAAAACACCAATACAGTATACTAACACATATATATGGAATTTAGAAAGAAGGTAACGATAACCCTGTATGCGAGACAGCAAAAGAGACACTGATGTATAGAACAGTTTTTTGGACTCTGTGGGAGAGAGAGAAGTTGGGGTAATTTTCGAGAATGGCATTGAAACATGTATAATATAATATAAGAAACGAATCACCAGTCCAGGTTCAATGCAGGATACAGGATGCTTGGGGCTGGTGCACTGGGATGACCCAGAGGGATGGTATGGGGAGGGAGGTGGGAGGGGGGTTCAGGAAGGGGAACACGTGTACACCTGTGGTGGATTCATGTTGATATATGGCAAAACCAATACAAAATTATAAAGTAAATAATAATAATAATAAATGATAAATGGTTTAAAAATAAATAAAAGCAACAATAACAACTTTATTTTTGTTGTTGTTTCAGGAGGAAAAAGAAAAGAAAAGAGACAGAGGTTTCCCTCTTCAACTTGGAGATAACCACACTTCTAAATCTAAAGAAATTAAAGCACTAAAAATAGGTCTTTCATCTCATGTATCACATAGAATGAGAAATTTTTCCAGCAATTCTTCACTTCTTTCCAATTTCTGATTTTTCTATCTAAGAATTGGAACAGTATCTAGAGTGTGAATTGAAATAAAATTGAAAAAGGTACAAGTGCTTTTTCTTCCTATATTGAGGTTCACTTTTTTATACATAATATATTCTATGTGATTTGCCCTAAACCCAAAGACAGTATTAAAAAACTCAAGATTTATTCAGTTAACTTACTAAATAGTGATTAGCTAACAAAGAAATGAGAGATATAACAAAAATTATTAATATTAACTTGTCTGAAAAGTATTATAAGAAAATTACTACTTTGGCATTAATGACTTTATCAGAGCCTAATCTGAGACTATAAGGATGAAATTATTTGATACTATTAGCTAATAAAAACAGAATTTCATATATTCTGATTTTTCTCAATAACCTCTCCAACATGAGATATTTTTAAATATTCCAAAACTGTATATATCCCTACTACCCTCTGATATATTTGGATATGTTATATACTTGCATAATATCTACTAAAATATTAATTTTCTATTTACATATATGTTTGGTAGAAGTTCCTCAATCTAGTTGTTTCTGATCATAATAAAATTTATGAAAGCATATAATGGAGTAACTAATTTCTTTAATTGGCTATAGTCTAAGGTACTGAATATGTTAAATAAATTATTTGTATATATATTATTATGGTATTCCACATTACCAAAACGTTACCTAAAAGGGTCATGATATATTGATATTTAAAAGTATTTGAAGTATATGTTGTAGAGAATTTAATAATATATGCCATCCTACCCAAATGCAATTCACTTTTAAAAGGAAGAACTACAAATTTTTATATCAATATCAGAGGGAAAATAGCACAGCACCTGTGGTATTAGAATAGTGAACTATTCAATAAAATCCAAAAGGTAATTTTAAAAGAAAGATAAAATGAAAGTACCCTCTATTATTTAACTGTGATAACACAGATAATGTAGAATGAGGCTGTTAAATATCAATACAAAGTTGAACACAACACGACTAGTCTATTGACATGTACAAAATTTTGCAAGTAAAAACAACGCTTCAGAAAAGGATTTCACACATCCTAGACATCAAACACTTGCACAGAGTCAAAGGTAGATTATAGTACACTGTGACACATCAGTTAGCACTCTGTTAAAAATGAGCAATTAAAAGGCAATTGTGATTAAAAAAAAATAATTTACTCATCAAGTCTTACAGTGATTGAGAGGTAGCAGAAAAAATACTGGTCTTAGATGTGGGATGAATATGTGTGGATGTGTATGTGTGTATACACATATGTGTACACACATTGTATATAGATACGTTGTGTGCTATGCTACGTCACTTCAGTAGTGTCTGATTCTGCAACCCTATAGCCCGCCAGGTTCTTCTGTCCACAGGATTCTCCAAGCAAGAACATTGGAGTGGGTTGCCATGTTCCCTCCAGGAATGGAACCCATGTCTCTCTGTCTCCTGCATTGACAGGTGGGTTCTTTACCACTAGGGCCACCTGGGAAGCCCAGTATATAGTTATAGGACACTTTTATTCCATTCCTGTTGTTTGGCATCTGCATATTTTTTATGGATGGAAAGTCAGTAGATAATAACATACTAAGCCTCAGAGAAGTTAAGGAGTTTAACTAAGACCACCCAATACACATTTAGTAAATTGCAGACCCAGTAGTTGAACTAATTTTAATCTGACTCAAATATCTTTGACTTTTTCTGCTATGTCACTCAAACACTAATGACAATTCTGTCATTGGTTGACTCGCAAACACTTGCTAACATGTAGATTCCACATTTTGGGATGGTCCCGAATGGCCATAAAGTAAGCAACTTGGAATTAGGAGGAGATATGGGCAAAAGACCAAATTAGAAAGAGGTTGAATAACTATTAGTTAACTCTTTTCTTCTACTGCCAAATACTCCTATCACCAAGGAATTGTGCCATAGAAAGCTGCAAAAATTTTCCCCATCTTATCTTCCTCATACATCTCTGAGATGTTTGCTACATCATACTTAGCCTTTTCAAGATGCTCTCTCAAATTCATGTTAAGCAGATATCATATTGAGATTTTTTTTTTTTAGGGGAGGGCACTGGCAAAAGACATTTTAATTCATTCAATAGGTAAGAATCTAGTATGTGCAAAGCACTGCAATGTAAGAGAGAACCATAGTCCAGAATTTAAAGTGTGTGGGATGTTAGATATTAAACAAGAACTGAAAAATAAGCTGCAATGCTATCTTATTATGGGCTTCCCTCATAGCTCAGTTGGTAAAGAATCTGCCTGCAATGCAGTAGACCCTGGTTCCATTTCTGGATAGAAAGCCCAAGAATAGCTAAAAATTCCGTCTACAATGTGGGAGACCTGGGTTTAACCCCTGGGTTGGAAAGATCACCTGGAGAAGGGAAAGGCTACCCACTCCAGTATTCTGGCCTGGAGAACTCCATGGACTGTATAGTCCATAGGATTGCAAAGAGTTGGATACAACTGGGTGACCTTCACTTTCATCATATTATGTTATGGACAAGTCAATTACTTAATTTCTTGGCCATCAACCCACACATCTAGGGCTATCAACCTACATATTCTGGTCAAAAACATTTTCAGAAATATTTTCTTTCTTTTTTTTTTTTTTTTTTCTGAAATTGGCCCACACCTGGTACCAATTGTGCTTCACTGAGCACAGAGCCATCTCTGGAAGATAAAAAAAGTACTAGGAGAAGAGAAAAGTTGCCATGGGATATAGTCTCAGCAGAAAATCTAAGCTAACTTCTCTGATGCTGTATAGACTTCCACAGTTATCCCCATATAGGGTGAGGGTGCTAGGCCCTCATACATGTGATTTCATGTGAGCTACGCTGAGTGGAGGGAAAGGTCCTGCGAATGCTGACTTGTTTCAGATGAACCAGTTCTTAAAAGACCTGACAGCTGAGGGTTGTTTGCCGCTAGGCATCCTGGGAACCAAATAAATACGTCTCTCCTTCCTAACGTGGTATTTGGCAGAGCCTCAGCATCTCCTTCTTCACGAGGTGTCTCACAGAGCATCAGAGTGTTCTTTCTAACTGCTAAGCCAAGATGGACAGGATGTCTGGCTGTTTGAGTTTGGAATGTCAGCAGGAGGATCTGTGCTGGAGGTCAAGGTAAGTGAATTATCTGTGTACATATGATCAGTAAAGCCATGACCTGATTATCTCTCTTTCCAAAGGGAGAAGGGAGAGATACTCAGAAAGAAAGGGTCTAAGACTAGGACTTGGAATCGCAACACATCAAGGAGGGCATTCTGCAAAGGCGAGCAAGAGGAAGATTCCAAGAGAGAAGTTTAAAATTATCCTACTTGAATTCAGATTTTTCTTTTGAATGTTAGCTCTCTATTTCCTTTTTACTATTTTTGTTCTTGAATCATGTGGGTGGGCACTTAATAATTTGGAGTTCAGAGAACTTCAGGAACAGAAAAATTAAATAAGAAATGCTATATTTACCTCAGGTGGAAATGAGGTTTCATTTCAAAGAACATGAATAAGTTTAAAAGGTGAAATGATCATATAAATAGAGGATAAGTGTAGTGCCTTTCAGTGACTGAGTCTGGGAGATTTTAATCTGAATAGGTAAGAAAGGTAACAACAACAAAAAAGAATTAATATTAGTATCAAATGGATTGTATTGTTGCTTGACATATACATTCTTAAAATTATGTATGACTACAATCCTGACAAACTCATTTTGAATCTTTTCCCCATATATTTAGAAAAAATGGATTCAGGTGTTAGGGAGTTCAGAAAGAACTAGAATCACTGTTGGTGCTCCCTCAAATTATATTTTAAAACAAATGAATGGATTCTTATTTCACAACCTAATGTAGCTACTTTTAGAATTAAGGGAGGGATATGTTTACCAGAAGGACAGGATAGGTTTGATGGGCAGTATAGAGGGTTTTGGGCATTATCTGCACTCTATGTGTCACATCATATATATATATATAATGTCTTATATAAAGAATTTTTAAATTTTAATTGTGATATATCTTTATATATTATATATAAATCAGATTTTTAACTTTTCATTTTGAGATAATTATAGTTTAACTTGCAGTTGTATAAAATAGAGAGATCAGCTATACTTGCTATCCAGTTTTTCTCTATTGTAAGATATTACATAGCTGTAGTAAATATCACAATTAGGATTGACAACAATACAACCCACTCACCTGATTCAGATTTCACCAGTACCACTTGTGTGTGTGAGAGAATGCTTGTGTATGCATTTAGTTCTGTGCAGTTTTACAATGTTTTTAACATGCCATTATGTTTTTACAAGTATATGTAAATGAACTTGTATTCTGACCTTTGAAATTCAGTTGAAATGCTTTCTTTTTGAAGAAAGAAACAAACTCCATGTAAATTTGATGTAATTCACTGATAGCTCAGTTGGTAAACAATCCACCTGCAATGCAGGAGACCCCACTTCCATTCCTGGGTCGGGAAGAACCACTGGAGAAGGGATAGGCCACCCACTCCGGTATTCTTTGGGCTTCCCTTGAGCTCAGCTGGTGAAGAATCTGCCTGCAATGCGGGAGACGTGGATTCAATCCCAGGGTTGCTAAATCCCCTGGAGAAGTGAAATGCTACCTGCTCCAATATTCTGGCTTGGAGAATTCCATGGACTGTATAGGGGTTCCAAGAGTTGGACACTGAAAAGTGACTTTTACTTTCACTTATGATTATAAAAAGTAATTTATAGAGGACATACCTAGGATGAAGGGAACTTTTTAGTTTATGATATGTAGAGATATTATTCCAAGGTGATTGTCTTCAGCTTTTTATCATGCATCTATGCAAAATATGTATTATTTTAAAGAAAGAAGGTAGTTACACCTAATGCCTATATTTTAGTATCATTCTAGCTTTTATCTTAGTAATTGCTGGTAGGTAAAGATGCCCTGATATTTTAGTTTTCCAAATCTTATATCACTGTTCAGATGAGGAATATGTGTAAATCCATTCTAGATGGTTCAAAGAGGAATCTTGTTTAGTTTTCTCAGGACACAGTTCTTACTACAAATTTTGAAGAACAGAAGTAAACATACCCACTTGTGTGTGTGTATGTGTATGTATATACACCACATATGTGTATTTGTATGCACATGCACATAGACACACAAACTTCAGTAAGCTGTTTCTTCTATTTCATGTGACAGTCAATGTATATGTGTCAGTATAATGCATAATTTTCTGCTGAGTGCACAAAATATATGTGAGGACATAGATCTCAAGAGCTAATATTCTAATGTGACAATAATAGGGCACATGCTGAAGCTCATTATTTAGACTCTAATTAACTGCCTTAAAGGTACCAAAGTATTCCATATGTTTCACATAGTGTATTTTCCTTTCTTTTTTCATATGTGACTAGTACATTTTCCTGTACCTAATTCCTTGTAAAAATAAGTTTCTTAGTCAAAAATGAGGCTTGTATATTTTAAGTCAGCATAAAGAAATTTGATTATCAAATTTGATAGTACTTAGAGACTTACATCAATACATTTCAACATCTTACTGTTTCTAAACCACAAGTAAAAATCAAATACACTTTTGTGCATATCTTGCCTGCCTTCTAAAATCATAAAGCAAGAAGTAGAGAATAATAATACTGTTTCTAATGAGTGTTTTCAGAAGTTAAAAATTAGATGAACTATAGAATTGCCATAGATTATAACATTAATGTAAGTTCTTAATTCATGAGTAGGTTAAATTTTTTAAAATAAAATCTTTAACTGCAACTTATTTAAAATTCTCTTTAGTTGATACATTTGAAAAATTTTTATAGTATTTTGTGTCCAATATTTCAAATATAATATTGACATGGTAGCAGTTTCTTGTATCTTTGAGATGAGAAGGAAAACAAAAACATTCAAGATATTATTTTAACTTTCTTTTCGAACTTCTATAGATGAACGTCATCATGAGAAATCAAAAAGCACTTCATGTGTTGAGAATTTTCATACAGTATCTGGATATCACCATAAAGAGATTGTGCAAAACTTTGGATCCCCATTTTTATAACTTTGCATATTGCTGAAAATATCTAGTAGGCTATTTAATGTAGTTGTAAAATTCTTTAATAAATGGATGATTAGACTGATACACATTTGAAGAGAATTTTGGCTACCATTCATGTCTTCACAATCTCCATATATTTAGGCTCTGTTATATGTCAGTGAGTTAAAATCTTATGCAGAACTACAGCCTCATAAAAACTAAATATATTGACTGTGTTTTTCTGCATTATTGACATTATACTTGTTTATATGTTGTTAGCAATTATGTGTTGCTTATAGAGGAGATTATATGAGATGTAAATATATATTTAATTTAAAATTCATGGGGAAAGCCATATGATTCAAAAGGAAAAGCAATCTTGACATTCAGTTCAGTTCAGTTCAGTTCAGTCACTCAGTCATGTCCAAATCTTTGCAACCCCATGAATCGCAGCACGCCAGGCCTCCCTGTCCAACACCAACTCCCGGAGTTCACTGAGACTCACGTCCATCGAGTCAGTGATGCCATCCAGCCATCTCATCCTCTGTCGTCCCCTTCTCCTCCTGCCCCAAATCTCTCCCAGCGTCAGAGTCTTTTCCAATGAGTCAACTCTTCTCATGAGGTGGCCAAAGTACTGGAGTTTCAGCTTTAGCATCATTCCTTCCAAATAAATCCCAGGGCTGAGCTCCTTCAGAATGGACTGCTTGGATCTCCTTGGAGTCTAAGGGACTCTCAAGAGTCTTCTCCAACACCACAGTTCAAAAGCATCAATTCTTTGGCGCTCAGCCTTCTTCACAGTCCAACTCTCACATCCATACATGACCATAGGAAAAACCATAGCCTTGACTAGACGAACCTTTGTTGGCAAAGTAATGTCTCTGCTTGACATTACTGAGTTATAAAAAGACTATAAATATGATTCTTAAAAACATGGATACACAGTACATCATGAGAAATGCTGGGCTGGAAGAAGCACAAGCTGGAATCAAGATTTCCAGGAGAAATATCAATAACCTCAGACATGCAGATGACATCATCCTTATGGCAGAAAGTGAAGAGGAACTCAAAAGCCTCATGACGAAAGTGAAAGAGGAGAGTGAAAAACTTGGCTCAACATTCAGAAAACTAAAATCATGGCATCTGGTCCCATCACTTCATGGGAAATAGATGGGGAAACAGTGGAAATAGTGTCCAACTTTACTTTTTTGGGCTCCAAAATCACTGCAGATGGTGATTGCAGCCATGAAATTAAAAGACACTTACTCCTTGGAAGGAAAGTTATGACCAACCTAGATAGCGTATTGAAAAGCAGAGATATTACTTTTCCAACAAAGGTCTGTCTAGTCAAGGCTATGGTTTTTCCAGTAGTCATGTATGGATGTGAAGTTGGACTGTGAAGAAAGCTGAGCACCAAAGAATTGATGCTTTTGAACTGTGGTGTTGGAGAAGACTCTTGAGAGTCCCTTGGACTGCAAGGAGGTGCAACCAGTCCATCCTAAAGGAGATCAGTCCTGGGTGTTCATTGGAAGGAGTGATGCTGAAGCTGAAACTCCAGTACTTTGGCCACCTCATGTGAAGAGCTCACTCATTGGAAAAGACCCTGATGCTTGGAGGGATTGGGAGCAGGAAGAGAAGGGGATGACAGAGGATGAGATGGCTGGATGGCATCACCGACTTGATGGACATGAGTTTGAGTGATCTCCAGGAGTTGGTGATGGAGAGGAAGGTCTGGCATGCTGTGATTCATGGGGTCACAAATAGTTGGATACAACTGAGCGACTAAACTGTAAAACATGGAAATATAATACAGACCTGAAGAATGACCTTGAGTGAGCGAGTGAGTGAGTGATGTTGCTCAGTCGTGTCCAACTCTTGCGACCCCATGGACTGTAGCAGACTACCATGCTCCTCTGTCCATGGGATTTTCCAGGCAAGAGTACTGGAGTGGGTTGCCATTTCCTTCTCCAGAGGATCTTCCTGACCCAGGGATTAAACCCAGGTCTTCCGCATTGTAGGCAGAGGCTTTACCGTCTGAGCCACCAGGGAAGTTCGAAGAATGACCTGATTTACTATTAAATTATTTGCATAATGCTGATAAAACATTGGCTAAGTTTTAACTCACATACAGAGTTAAAATGCTCTCTTAAAAAAAATTATCTGAATCTCTTGTCTTACTGATTTTTTGCAAAAGAGTGAATGCATTTGCTACTGGGCAGAAGCTAAATGTGGATCTGAAAATGCTATGAAATTCACTGTTCATTTGGATAAAGTTTGAATTTTAATTTCAATAACCTCAACTGAGAAAGAGGAATACTATTAAATCATGATATTATTAGGTTTTTGTTTAATTTATGTATTCACCTACTCTTGCTGATTAACTGAGTATTTAAAAGCTGTCAGGAAAAAAAAAAAAAGTAAAACTGAGCACAAATTAAATGTGTTTACTTGAATTCTGAATTCATATCAGTGTGTTTTATTTTTACAGATATAGAAATGCTTCAATAAATAATAGAGCATTGATTATAACTTAATTCTTATGGGACCTGTATGAATATATAATACTAGAAGCTATGTTTTCCTTTTCACTATTAATGGTACCAGCCAATTCTTTTTCATTGTTTTTTGTTTGTTTGAGGGAGGTTGAAGAGGGAAGGTTACTAGTACTCAAATAACTTACTGAAAATTAAATTTAATAGAATCTAAAATGGAAATATATTTCCCAGAGGAAGCAAGAAAGGTTGCTTTCTTTCAAGCCCGAGATCTTGGGCTTCTTAAGGGCTGAAAACTTACATACGTTATGTAGTTACATGGTAATTTATATCAATCATGGTACAGAACATAAAGTTGTTGTTTAATATTTATATAATTGAATTTTAAGTCTTCAGGAAACATAATTGTGGAATTAACATTTGTTTATACCATAATTTGAACGTTGCCATCAAAAGACAATCTGTAATCTTCATAGTGTATTTTCTACCTAACTCAAATTCTTTAGAGCTATGACTGATTCAGCCATGTCCTTTGTAACCTATGCAGATAGATAAGATTATCATAATCTTTCTACTTATAACTTTATTTTTTTCATGGTTAGGCTAGTACCATGAAATTATTAGATTATTTTAAAATTATTAGAATATAGTTGATATATTAAAACAATGTTGTGTTAGTTTCAGGTGTATGAAGTGAAAGTCACTCAGTTGTGTCCGATACTTTGTGATCCCATGTGCTATATAGTAGATCCTTATGAATTATTTATTTTATATGTAGTAATGTGTGTATGTCAATCCCAATCTCCCAATTTATCCCTCTCCCTCACCCTCTGGTGACCATAGTTTGTTTTCTACATCCGTGACTCTGTGTTTGTTTTGTAGATAAGTTCATTTATACTTTTTTTTTAAATTTTTATTTTATTTTTAAATTTTACAATATTGTATTGGTTTTGCCAAATATTGAAATGAATCCCCCACAGGTATCCATGTGTTCCCCATCCTGAACCCTCCATATCAGTTCAGTTCAGTTCAGTCGCTCAGTCATGTCCAACTCTTTGCAACCCCATGAATTGCAGCACACCAGGCCTCCCTGTCCATCACCAACTCCCGGAGTTCACTCAAACTCATGTCCATCGAGTCAGTGATGCCATCCAGCCATCTCATCCTCTGTCATCCCCTTCTCCTCCTGCCCCCAATCCCTCCCAGCATCAGAGTCTTTTCCAATGAGTCAACTCTTCGCATGAGGTGGCCAAAGTACTGGAGTTTCAGCTTCAACATCAGTCCTTCCAATGCACACCCAGGACGGATCTCCTAGGATGGACTGGTTGGATCCCCTTGCAGTCCAATGGACTCTCCAGAGTCTTCTCCAACACCACAGTTCAAAAGCATCAATTTGTCAGCGCTCAGCTTTCTTCACAGTCCAGTTTCCAGTAAGGGAGTTGGGAGAGAGCAGGGAGGGACTTAGATTGCTGGCAAAAGTAAACACAAATACCTATGTGGTGATAAGTGGTGAAATCTTCAGGGAGTCTAGGATGCCAGTGTTGATTCTTGCCTGTGTTCAGTGACAGAAACTCTGGAGTTGTCTGCAGCGTAGATACCTGAGAACTGTGGTCATTCCCATTGTTTGGCTAATACTGGTAATTCCTATTTTTCTTCCTTACTCCTAGCCATCTCACTTATGTCTCTGTTTTGCTGTTTTGTAGCTAAGTTAAAAGTCAAGTAAGGTGAGGGGAGCTTCTTGGCTTTGGGTAATGCTGGAATGGGTGATGAGATGGTGCAGGCAAAATAAGGTATTCTTCTTATTTTTAGGTGGTTATTCTGAAGTTTTTTGTTCCACAGCATTGCTGTGTTTCCTAAGTAGATTCCCAAATTCTCAAAGAACTTTTTTATGGTCATGGTTAGCTGTCTAATTGTTAATATCTGTGTGGAGATGGAGGCCAGAGTCTACTGTTTCACTATCTTAATAACAAAAGTTTTCATTTCCTTTTTAATCACCTTCCTCCCATTCACAATCCTTCCTAAATCTTGGAAATCACTAATTTGTTCTCTTGAACATTAATTTGTTCAAGAATGTCAAAAATGAAATCATTTGAGATGTAGTATTTTGAGATTTTTTTCATTCAGCATAATTCCTTTGAAATGCATCCATGTTGTTGAGTACATCAGTAGTTTGTTCCTTTCTATTGCTGAGTAAGAGAGTCCCTTGGACTGCAAGGAGATCCAACCAGTCCATTCTAAAGGAGATCATTTCTGGGTGTTCTTTGGAAGGACTGATGCTAAAGCTAAAACTCTAATACTTTGGCCACCTCATGCGAAGAGTTGACTCATTGGAAAAGACTCTGATGCTGGGAGGGATTAGGGGCAGGAGGAGAAGGGAACGACAGAGGATGAGATGACTGGATGGAATCACTGGCTCGATGGACATGAGTTTCGGTGAACTCTGGGAGTTGGTGATGGACAGGGAGGCCTGGCGTTCTGCAATTCATGGGGTTGCAAAGAGTCGGACACGACTGAGCGACTGAACGGAACTGAACTGAACTGTCTTCTAAAATGTCTGGGTCATTTTTATCTTTCCACCAGCAGTGTAAGAGTGATTCAGTTTCTTCATGTACTTGCCAGCATTTAGTATTGTCACTAGTTTTTAGCCGTTCTGATAGGTGTAAACCGCTGCCTCATTGTGCTTAAAAAGCCAGATAGCCATCCATATCTGATGCCTACTGATGTTGAGCCTTTTGTTTACATGTTCACCATGTGTTCTCATTTATGGGAAATATTGGTTTATGAATTTTGCTAATTTTCCCAATTATTTTATTATTCATTTCATATTTGTTTCCTGTGTTTCTGATTATTGTGAATTATAAAACATTTTTAGGATTCATGATTATTAATTTGTGGTATGTTTTAATTATAATATTTCTTTATATAGTTTTCCTAGTATGAAGATACACACACACACACACAGTCAGTCTACTGTTATAGCTTTACCACTTCCATTGAAGGGTAAAAACTTTATTTCCATTTTGGTTCCTTTGTATTTGCCAGTTTTAAAATATCATTGCTTTGATATCAGATGTTATTTTATTTTTTATTTGTATGAGTATTATTTAGAAACCTGATGGAAATAGTCTGCTGCTGCTGCTGCTGCTAAGTCGCTTCAGTCGTGTCCGACTCTGTGCAACCCCATAGACGGCAGCCCACCAGGCTTCCCCGTCCCTGGGATTCTCCAGGCAAGAACACTGAAGTGGGTTGCCATTTCCTTCTCCAATTCATGAAAGTGAAGAGTGAAAGTGAAGTCGCTCAGTTGTTCCCGACTCTTACCGACCCCATGGGCTGCAGCCTACCAGGCTCCTCTCCATGGATTTTCCAGGCAAGAGTACTGGAGTGGGGTGCCATTGTCTTCTCCGGGAAATAGTCTACTACATGTCTATTACATGTACTTATATTTGTGCTCTTTCCATTGTTTTTTATTTCTGATCCTTTGAGAATTCATCTTCTATCATTTTGTTTCTGTTTGAAGAACTTCCTTAGCCATTCTTCAACAGTAGGTTTTCGAATTTCCTTCATCTAAGGATGACTTTGTTTTTCCTTTGAGAGAGTGAATATCTAGACAACTGGCATGCAGTATTTTAAGATAGAACTCTACCCACAATATGAAGTAATAAGTCTAGGAATTTAAACCACAACCTCTGTAGCAGACAGCCCCAGTCAAGACTTGATCAATAACTGACAGCTTTTTTTTTTGTCCCTCTTTTCAATGTAGGACTAAGTGGTGAAAACCAAGTGTGTTCTTCTAAGAAGAATCATTTAAGATCCCCTGCTACTAGTTAACCTGCCTCTAGTTTCCCCATGTCAAAAGTTTTCAATTAGGGCCTACCTCAAGGCTTCCTTTTTTGCCATTATGAAGTTTTTAGTTTCTTGGAGTCTCTGCCAAATGTAACTGATGTTGTCAGACTCACTTGCTATATAACAAGCTCTGAACAAATAGCTTTGATCATTCTCATTTGGATAGTCTTTATTTAAACATCTTCATTCCTGAAGAATATTCTTGAAAGATGAAATTGACAGTTCTCATTTCTTACTTTTCAGTATTAAAAAATGTTGTGCCACTTACTCTCTGATTTCAAATGAGAAATTTGCAGTAATCTGAAATGTTTATTTAACTTATATGCAGATTACATCATGAGAAACGCTGGACTGGAAGAAACACAAGCTGGAATCAAGATTGCCGGGAGAAATATCAATGACCTCAGATATGCAGATGACACCACCCTTATGGCAGAAAGTGAAGAGGAACTCAAAAGCCTCTTGATGAGAGTGAAAGTGGAGAGTGAAAAAGTTGGCTTAAAGCTCAACATTCAGAAGACTAAGATCATGGCATCCGATCCCACCACTTCATGGGAAATAGATGGGGAAACAGTGGAAACAGTGTCAGACTTTATTTTTCTGGGCTCCAAAATCACTACAGATGGTGACTGCAGCCATGAAATTAAAAGACGCTTACTCCTTGGAAGGAAAGTTATGACCAACCTAGATAGCATATTCAAAAGCAGAGACATTACTTTGCCAACAAAGGTCCGTCTAGTCGAGGCTATGGTTTTTCCTATGGTCATGTATGGATGTGAGAGTTGGACTGTAAAGAAGGCTGAGCGCCAAAGAATTGATGCTTTTGAACTGTAGTGTTGGAGAAGACTCTTGAGAGTCCCTTGGACTGCAAGGAGATCCAACCAGTCCATTCTGAAGGAGATCAGCCCTGGGATTTCTTTGGAAGGAATGATGCTAAAGCTGAAACTCCAGTACTTTGGCCACCTCATGCAAAGAGTTGACTCATTGGAAAAGACTCTGATGCTGGGAGAGATTTGGGGCAGGAGGAGAAGGGGACGACAGAGGATGAGATGGCTGGATGGCATCACTGACTCGATGGACGTGAGTCTCAGTGAACTCCGGGAGTTGGTGATGGACAAGGAGGCCTGGCGTGCTGCGATTCATGGGGTCACAAAGAGTCGGACACGGCTGAGCGACTGATCTGATCTGATCTGAACTAGGATTCTCCTATAGGTAATGTCTTATTTCTGTGGCTGTTTTCAAGATTATTTTTATTTAGTTTTCAGAAGTTTAATTTTGCTGTATCTCAGTATGGACTTATCCTATTTGTGGTATTTCTTGGTTCCTGTAATCTGTAGGTTTATAAATTTCACTAAATTTGAACTCAGTCATTATTTTAGCATCTTTGTATTTCCTTACCTTCTGAGATTATAATGGTGTGAATGTTGTTTTTTACTGTCCTATAAATTGTAGAGGATGTATTTTTAAAATTCTACCGTTTCTCTAATGTTCCAGTTGGGTATATTTTATTGATCTGTCCACAGGTCCACTAATTCTGGCACCTCTATACTTAGACCCAGTGACTTTTTTTAAGTGTAAGTGTTTTTCAGTTTTATAATTTCCTTTTCATCCTTGAAATTCCTGTTTTTGATATTTATTTTTATTTGTTACAGAAGATTAGCAGTTTCATGTTTAAATTTTGTTATCATTGCTGCTTTAAAATCCTTGTTGTATAATTCCACCATCTGATTACTCTTGGCATTGATATCAGCTGTCTTTTCTCATTCCAGTTGTGATTTTTATGTTTCTTGGAATGACAGATATTTTACAATTGTTTTCCTGGGTATTTTGTCAAGTATGTTATAAGTCTCTGGTTCTAATAGAAGTCTTCTATTTCAGCAGTCATTCTGTTTAGCATACAGATCTTGACATGTTTTTATGAGGTATGTTTCAGTTTTGTATTTGTTTTCTTTAAACTGAAGTAAAGTTGATTTACAATTCTTTTTAGTTTTAAATATACACTATAGTGACTCAATGTTTCATATTATACTCCATTTAAAGTTATTATAAAATATTTATTATATTCCTTGTGTGGTACATTATATCCTTGAATCTTACTTACCTAGATTCCCTTTCTCTATGTTGTTCCTCCCTCTCCTCCTCTTCCTCTCTTAACTATTGGTTTGTTCTCTGTATCTGTCTGTGAGTCTGATTCTGTTTTGTTATAGTCATTTGGTTTTCTTTTTATTTTTTGGAGTTCACACATATGCAAAAACATACAGTATTTGTGTTTCTCTGTTTGACTTACTTCATTAAGCATAGTACCTTCCCAGTTCATCCTTGCTGTTGGAAATTGCAATTTTTTTTCTTTTAGATGAGTAATATTCCATTGTATGTATTCATGCATGTATGTGTATGTTATCTCCAGCTTTGCTCACCCCCCCGCCCCGACCCCCTGAGAATTTTTGTGGCAATCTTTTCATTTTTCCACATAAATTTTAGAATTATTAGTTCTACTTCTGTGAAGAATACTGTTGGTATTTTGATAAGGATTATACTGAATCTGTATTGTCTTTAAACCATATAAATTATTCTAATCTTTGAACACAGTATCTTTCCATCTGTGTCTTTTTCAGTTTATTGCATCAGTGGCTTACAGTTTTGAAGTAGAGGTATTTTACCCTCTTAGATTTATTCCTAAGTATTTTATTCTTTTTGATGTAATTCTAAATGGAATTGTTTTCTTAAATTCTCTTTTTGAAGGTTTGCTGTTAATGTATAGAAATATAAGACATTTCTGTGTATTAAATTTGTATCCTGCAACTTTATTGAGTTTATTGATGAGTTCTAGTAGCTTTCTGCTAGCATCTTTAGGATTTTCTAAATGATATGTTATCAGGACACAGTGAAAATTTTACTTCTTCCTTTCAAATTTGGACCCCTTTTATTTCTTTTGATTGCTGTGACTAGGATTTCAAAATTATTTTGAATAAAGGTAGTGAGAATGGCACTCTTGTTCCTGCTTTTAGAGGAAGTTCTTTCAACTTTTCACTGTTGAGTATGATGTTAGCTGTGGGCTTTTCATATATGGCCTTTGTTATGTTGAAGTATGTTCCATACATATATATTCTTGCATCCTTGGGATAAATCCCACTTGATTATGATGTGTGATCCTTCTAATGTATTGCTGAATTTGGTTTGCCAATACTTCTTTGAGGGCTTTTGCCCTTATGTTCATCGGTGATATTGGCCTGTAACATTTTTCTTTGGGTGACTTTGATATCAATGTGATGTTGCCTTGCAAAATGAGTTAAGAAGTGGTCCTTCCTTTGCAATATTTGGAATAGTTTGAAAAAAATACGTGTTAATTCTTCCCTAAATGTTTGGTAGAATTAACCTGTGAAGCTGTCTTGTCTTGGACTTTTTTCTTTGGGGGACTTTTTTTTTTTTTTAATTACTGATTCAATGTCTTTATTGGCAACGGTTATTCCTATTTTCTATTTTGCCTTGGTTCAGTCTTGGGAGATTGTGTATTCTAGAGCTTTTTCTCTTTTCTAGGTTATCCATTTTATTGGCTTATTTTCCATAGTAATCACTTATGACTCTTTGTATTTTTATGGTATAGTTGTCATCTCTCCATTTATTGATTGTCTCTTTGTCTTGATTCTGGCTAAAGGTTTAGCAATTTTGTATGTGTTTACAGAGAATCAACTGTCAATTGGATTGATTTTTTTTCCTATGACTTTAAGTGTCTACTTTTTTTCTGCTCTAACTTTGTGTGTTGTTGCTGTACTTTTTCTGATTACTTTAGGTATAAGGTCAGGTTTTGTATTGGGGTGATTTTTTTTTTCTTCTTGATGTAGACATATCTTTATAAACTTCCCTCTTAGAACTGCTGTTCCATGTATTTTTGATCATTTTATTTTCATTTTTTAAATTAATTTTGAAGGATAATTGCTTTACAGAATTTTGTTATTTTCTGTCAAAGCTCAACATGAATCAGCCATAGGTATACATATAGCCCATCCGTTTTGAATCTCCTTCCCAGCTCCCTTCCCATCCCACCCCTCTAGGTTGATTCAGAGCTCCTGTTTGAGTTTCTTGAGCCATACAGCAAATTCCCATTGGCCATCTATTTTACGTATGGTAATGTAAATTTTCATGTTACTCTTTCCATACATCTCACCCTTTCCTCCCCTCTTCCCATGTCCATAAGTCTAATCTCTATGTCTGTTTCTCCACCTTTGCCCTGTAAATAAATTCTTCAGTACCATTTTTCTATATTCCATATATATACATTAGAATACAATATTTATCTTTCTCTTTCTGACTCACTTCATTCTGTATAATAGTTTCTAGATTCATCCACCTCATTAGAACTGACTGAAATGAGTTCCTTTTTATGGCTGAGTACTATTCCATTGTGTATAAGTACCACCACTTCTTTATCCATTCATCTGTCGATGGACATCTAGGATGCTTCCATGTTCTAGCTATTGCAAATAGTGCTACAATGAACAATGGCTATTGTTTCTTTCATTTCTTTTCCATTTATTTCTGTTCAGATCTTTGTGATTTATTTTATTCTACTCACTTGGGGCTTTTTTGTTCCTTTTCCAGTTGTTTTAGGTGTAAAGTTAGGTTGTCTATTTGATGTTTTTCTTGTTTCCTGAGGTAGGATTGTATTGCTATAAACGTCCCCCTTTGAACTGCTTTTGCTGCATCCCATATGTTTTGAGTTGTTATATTTTCATTGTCATTTGTTTTTGGAATTTTTTTTAATTTCCCTTTTGATTTTTTCACTAACCTGTTTGTTATTTAGGAACGTGTTGTTTTATCTCCATGTGTTTGTGTTTCTTGCCATTTTTTTCTTGCAATTGGTATGTAATCTCGCAGCATTGTGGTCAGAGAAGATGCTTGATATGATTTCAATTTTCTTAAATTTACTGAGGTTTGATTTTTGACCCAAGATGACCATCATCTTGGGTCAAAAATATCCAGGTCAAATATCCTGGTGAATGTTCCATGTCCACTTGAGAAGAAGGTGTATTCTTCTGCATTTGAATGGAGTGTCCTGAAGATATCAATGAAATCCATCTCATTTAATGTATCATTTAATACTTGTGTTTCCTTATTAATTTTGTTTTGATGATCTGTACTTTGGTGTGAGTGGGGTGTTAAAGTCTCCTACTATTATTGTCTTATTGTCAATTTCTTTTATGTCTGTTAGTATTTTTCTTATGTATTGAGGTACTCCTATGTTGGGTGCATAGGTATTCACAATTGTTGTGTCTTCCTCTTGGATCGATCCCTTGATCATTATGTAATGTCCTTCCTTATGTCTTATAATATTCTTTATGTTAAGGTCCTTTTTGTCTGAGGATTGCTACTCCAGCTTTCTTTTGCTTCCTGTTTGCATGGAACATATTTTTCCATCCTCTTAGTTTCAATCTTTATGTGACTTTAGGTCTGAAGTGGGTTTCTTGTAGACAGCACACATATGGGTCTTGTTTTTTTTTTTTTTTTTTTTTATCCATTCAATCATTCTGTGTTTGCTGGTTGGAGCATTTAATCCATTTACATTTAAAGTAATTATTGATATATATGTTCCTATTGCCATTTTCTTAATTGTTTGGGGTTGATTTTGTAGATCTTCTTCTGTTGTTAAACAGACTTATATAGTCAAGAAATACATTTGTTGTAAAGCTGGTTTGGTGATACTGAATTCACTTAACTTTTGCTTGTCTGAAAAACTTTTTATTTCTCCATCAGTTTTGAATGAGATCTTTGCTGGGTACAGTAATCTTAATTGTAGATTTTTCCTTTTCAGTACTTTAAATATATCCTGCCATTCCCTTCTGGTATACAGATTTTCTGCTGAAAGATTAGCTGTTAAGCATATGGGATTTCCCTTTATGATACTTACTGCTTCTCCCTTGCTGATTTTAATGTTTTGTTTTGTGTTTAATCTTTGCTAATTTGATTAGTTTATGTCTTGGCATGTTTCTCCTTGGGTTCATCCTGTATGGAACTCTTTATGCCTCTTGGACTTGATTGACTATTTCCTTTTCCATGTTGGTGAGATTTTCAACTATAATTTCTTCAAAAATTTTCTCATACCCTTTCTTTACACTTCTTTTGGGACCACTATATTCTAATGTTGGTGCATTTGATATTGACCCACTGTTCTTTGAGACTGTCCTCAGTTATTTTCATTCTTTTTACTTTATTCTGCTCTTCATAAGTTATGTCCACCATTTTATCTTCCAGTTCACTGATTTGTTCTTCTGCTTCAGGTATTCTGCTATTGATTCCTTCTAGAGTATTTTTAATTTCGGTAATTGTGTTGTCTCTTTATGTTTATTGTTTATTTCCTCTAGGTCTTTGTTAATTGATTCTTGCCTTTTCTCCATTTTCTTTTCAAGGCTTTTGATCACCTTTACTATCATTATTCTGAAATCCTTTTCAGGTAGTTTGCCTATTTTCTCTTCATTTATTTGGACTTCTCTGTTTCTAGTTTGTTCCTTCATTCATGTAGTATTTATCTACCTTTTCATTATTAAAAAAACAAAAACAAAAACAAAAAAAAACCTTGTTGTATTTGACATCTCCTTTTCACATGCTTCCAGGAAAGTTGAATTCTTTCCTTGAAGAAGGTTGAATTCTTCCTTTTGGTTTCTGCCCTCTGAAGGTTACTCCAGTGGTTTCTGCAAGCTTCGTATAGGGTGAAATTTATGCTGAGCTTCTTTTGTTCGTTTGTCTTTCTTCTGATGGGCAAGGCTGAGTGAGGTGGTAATTCTGTCTGCTGATTTTGTTTGTATTTTTGTTGTGTTTGTTGTTTAGATGAGGTGTCCTGTATAGGGTGCTACTGGTGGTTGGTTGATGCTGTGTCTTGTATTCAAGTGGTTTCTTTTGTGTGAGTTCTCACTATTTGATACTCCCTAGAGTTAGTTCTCTGGTAGTCTGGGGTCTTTGAGTCAGTGTTCTGACTCCAGAGGCTTAGGGCTTGATCTCTGGTCAGGAAAGAAGATTTCACAAGTGGTTTGTTATGGCATTAAGTGAGATTAAAACAAATATACAAAATGAGGAACCAAAGTTGAACCCCAGACAAATGACAGTTAAAAAATCAGGCAAATAATAAAAATAATAGAATACACACATATACATATACACTCATTAACAATGTCAAAACAGTCCAACAAAAATAAAGTATATTGACATGGCCAACAAAGAAATATACAATTATATTTATCAGTTAAGAACAAAACTAACTAAAGCACAAACTGGAACACAAAACTAAAGCAAGGTACCAAATGAGGAATAAAGCAATGAAACAAAACTAACAAATATGTTGAGAGGGAAGGAAAGAAAGAAAAAAGAGAAAGAATAGATATGCTAAGTTAAATAGAGGTAGATGAAGAAGATTTACATACATTAAAGATATATATATACATTAAAGATTTATATACATTTATATACATTAAAGATTAACAGCAAGGGGAAAGAACAGTAAGAAAGGGAAACAAAGGAATAAATGTAGAAAAAATATAATGTTTAAAGAATTAAAAATTCAAATTATAAAAAAGTGAAAAGAAAAAAACAGAAGAAAGAAAAAAGGTTTTAAAAAAAAAAAAAGGAAATCTCCATAGAAATGCAAAAGCCAAAAATAGAGGCAGATATTTATAACAACAATAAAAAGTGTTACTGAATATACACATATACATATACACCCATAAGCAAAATCAAAACAGTCCTACAAGTGTAAAGTACAATAGATTGACCAGTGAATAAAAGGAACCAAAAATTATATCTACCAGAACAAAGCTGACTAAAGCACAAACTGGAAAACAAAACTAAAGCAAGGTGCCAACTGGGGATAAAGCAATGGAAATAAAACTAACAAATATGTTGAGAGGAAAGAAGAGAAAGGAAGAAAGAAAGAAAGAATAGATATGCAATGTTAAATAGAGGTAGATAAAGAAGATTTATATATATTAAAGATTAACTGCAAGGAGAAAAGAACAGTAGGAAAAGCAAACAAAAGAATACATGTAGAAAAAATAATAATAGGTTTAAAATTTTTAAAGAAAAGAAAAAAAGGAAAACTCCACAGAACTTCAGAAGCCTGACATTGAGGCAGAGGTTTATAACAACAGTAAAAAATATGACAGAAAAAAAAAAAAAGCTCAAAAGCTTAATTGGATTTCATAGTGCCAATAAAATCAACAACTACAATAGAGGGGGGAAAAAGGGAAAAAAAAAAAGATCCAAAGAATATACAGAACAAGTCAAAAGATAAGAATAATAAATATTTTTCTTGAGTCAGTGCTGTCAGAGTCCTTTCCTTCGCTGGGAGCCACAGTCTACCTTACCTCCCTAGGATGCCCTCCAACACTGTGTCAATCTCTGGACCTGCTATGGGGGCAGCTCAGATTCTAATCTGGTCCTACTCCTATATGTTCTTGCATCCAATGTCCACAGCTATCAGAACTAGTGTGTTTTCTTTTGTGGGAGCTTTCAATGACCTTTTATGTATTCCGTAGACAACAGAGTCTGCCTAGTTGATTGTATGGATTTAATCTGCAGTTTGTACAGCTGGTGGGAAGGTTTTGGGTCTTTTTCTTAGCCACGCTGTCTCAGTTTCAATTATGGTTTTATTTCCAGCTCTACATGTAGGTCATCCACTGGGGTTTGATCCTGAGGCTGCCCTGGAGACCTTGGGTTTGCACCTGTGTGGTCCAGGTGTGGAGGTGGTGTAGCTGCTTGTGTCGCAGGGGTTCTGACAGCACCAGGCACATAAGGCAGTTGGTGGCTAGGGTAGCAGAAAATACAGTGCTCTAGAAGGGTATGGCAAACATTATTTGCCAATATGCTCCAGTATTCTTGCCTGGAGAACCCCCGTCCCTGACAGAGAAGCCTGGCAGGCCACAGTCTACAGGGTCACAAAGAGTTGGACATGACTGAAGCAACCCTGTATGCATAGATGCAAGTTTTTTTGCTTGTGACAGCTCTGCCCCAGTGAGAGTTGAGCGTAAAAGTGGCACAGCTGCTTGGTTTGCAGGGACTCTGGTGGCACCACGTGTGCAGGGACATGGACTGCCCCAGCCACAGGAGTTATGGCCCTATCAGCGTCTTTTTTCCAAGCCTCTTGTAGCTGGCAATCAGAAGGCCTCTTTGGCCAGTGTAGTTGATTGTGTGGATTTAATCTGAAGCTTGTACAGCTGGTGGGAAGGTTTGGGGTCATCCATAGCTCTGTCCATTCAGGCACTTAAAGGGATCCCTTGCCTGGGGTCCTTCTCTGTTGTTCAGCATGTCAGGCACATAGAGGGGCCCCCCTGTTTGGGGTCCTATTCTGTAGACTGGTGCATCAGGCACTTAAGGGGCACCCTGGATGGAGTCCTACTCAGTAGTGCATTAGGTGTTTGATGGGCCAGCCTCTCTATTGTTCAACTGCAGATGCTGGCAAATAGGGAGGGAGAGGCTATGGTGATGGCTCCACTCCCTAGACATGACTCAGTAATATTGCCTTGCTTTCATAGCTGGCCGGCTTTCCTCCACAGGCATTTGCCACCATGATCTCCTCCCTCACATCCCCTCAATCTGTCTCTCTGCAGTCAACAGCAGCCCTCACCCTGGGATTGCTCCACAGTCCCTAAACTCCAGCTCCCAGCTGCTGCACCTTCCAGGGTACCAGCCTTCCTGTCCGAGACATATATGGCTGCAGCAAGAACTGTCTGATTCTCATTCCATTTAGGCTGCCACAGATCAGCTGTTTCACTCTCAGCCTTAAATGTTTCTCCTCTGACTCAGGCAATTGCCCAGTGTGGGGTTTGGACCCCTGCTTCAGTTCCCATATCCACTGAAGGCAGGTTCAGTCCTACTAAGACTGCTGTTTTTCCCCAGTTCCTTCATCCCACCGAGTTTTTCATGGATCTATATATTCTTTTCCACTGGTCAGGTACTCCTGTATGTTCTCAGCTGGTGTTTTGCATGCACTTCTCTGTCTGAAGGTGCATTCCTGATGTATCTGTGGAGAGAGATGTACTCCACATTAACCTACTCCTCAGCCATCTTGTTCCATCACCTGTTTTCATTTTTATTTGTCTCTAGGTTTTGTATTTTTCTTCTTTGATTTCTTCAAGTTAAGTAGCATATTAGTCTCCAAGTGTTTACGGCTTTTGCAGGCACTTTTTAAAACTGTAGCTGATTTCTAGTCTCATATTTCTGTGATCAGAATAGATGTTTCATGATTGCAATTGTTTTAAACATACTGAGCTTTGTTTTGTGGCCCTGTATGTGATCTATCCTGGAAAATGTTGACGTGCACTAGAAAAAAAGAGTCTACTGGAAGGACTGATGCTAAAGCTGAAATTCCAATACTTTACCCAACTCATGCAGAGAGTTGACTCATTGGAAAAGACCCTGATGATGGGAGGGATTGGGGGCAGGATGAGAAGGGGACGACAGAGGATGAGATGGCTGGATGGCATCACCGACTCGAAGGACGTGAGTCTGAGTGAACTCCGGGAGTTGGTGATGGACAGGGAGGCCTGGCGTGCTGTGATTCATGGGGTTGCAAAGAGTTGGACATGACTGAGCGACTGAAATTATTGACTGCCTGACTTTCATATATATATGTCTTGCCTTGAGAACCCCATGAACAGTATGAAAAGGCAAAATGATAGGATACTGAAAAAGAAACTCCCCAGGTCAGTAGGTGCCCAATATGCTACTGGAGATCAGTGGAGAAATAACTCCAGAAAGAATGAAGGGATGGAGCCAAAGCAAAAACTATACCCAGCTGTGGATGTGACTGGTGATAGAAGCAAGGTCCAATGCTGTAAAGAGCAATATTGCATAGGAACCTGGAATATCAGGTCCATGAATCAAGGCAAATTGGAAGTGGTCAAACAAGAGATGGCAAGAGTGAATGTCAGCATTCTAGGAATCAGCAAACTGAAATGGACTGGAATGGGTGAATTTAACTCAGATGACCATTATATCTACTACTGTGGGCAGGAATCCCTCAGAAGAAATGGAGTGGCCATCATGGTCAACAAGAGTCCGTAATGCAGTACTTGGATGCAATCTCAAAATTGACAAAATGATCTCTGATCGTTTCCAAGGCAAACCATTCAAAATCACAGTAATCCAAGTCTATGCCCCAACCAGTAACGCTGAAGAAGCTAACAGTTCTATGAAGACCTACAAGACCTTTTAGAACTAACAACAAAAAGCATGTCCTTTTCATTATAGGGGAGTGGAATGCAAAAGTAGGAAGTCAAGAAACACCTGGAGTAACAGGCAAATTTGGCCTTGGAATACGGAATGAAGCAGGGCAAAGACTAATAGAGTTTTGCCAAGAAAACGCGCTGGTCATAGCAAACACCCTCTTCCAACAACACAAGAGAAGACTCTACACATGGACATCACCAGGTGGTCAACATCGAAATCAGATTGATTATATTCTTTGCAGCCAAAGATGGAGAAGCTCTATACAGTCAGCAAAAACAAGACCAGGAACTGACTGTGGCTCAGACCATGAACTCCTTATTGCCAAATTCAGACTTAAATTGAAGAAAGTTGGGAAAACCACTAGACCATTCAGGTATGACCTAAATCAAATCCCTTATGATTATACAGTGGAAGTGAGAAATAGATTTAAGGGCCTAGATCTGATAGATAGAGTGCCTGATGAACTATGGAATGAGGTTCGTGACATTGTACAGGAGACAGGGATCAAGACCATTCCTATAGAAAAGAAATGCAAAAAAGCAAAATGGCTGGCTGGGGAGGCCTTACAAATAACTGTGAAAAGAAGAGAAGTGAAAAGCAAAGCAGAAAAGGAAAAACATAAACATCTGGATGCAGAGTTCCAAAGAATAGCAAGAAGAAATAAGAAAGCTGTCTTCAGCGATCAGTGCAAAGAAATAGAGGAAAACAACAGAATGGGAAAGACTAGGGATCTCTTCAAGAAAATCAGAGATACCAAAGGAACATTTCATGCAAAGATGGGCTCGATAAAGGACAAAAATGGTATGGACTTAACAGAAGCAGAAGATATTAAGAAGAGATGGCAAGAATACACAGAAGAACTGTACAAAAAAGGTCTTCATGACCTAGATAATCACGATGGTGTGATCAATCACCTAGAGCCAGACATCCTGGAATGTGAAGTCAAATGGGCCTTAGAAAGCATCACTACGAACAAAGCTAGTGGAGGTGATGGAATTCCAGTTGAGCTATTCCAAATCCTGAAAGATGATGCTGTGAAAGTGCTGCACTCACTATGCCAGCAAATTTGGAAAACTCAGCAGTGGCCACAGGACTGGAAAAGGTCAGTTTTCATTCCAGTCCCAAAGAAAGGCAATGCCAAAGAATGCTCAAACTACCGCACAATTGCACTCATCTCACATGCTAGTAAAGTAATGCTCAAAATTCTCCAAGCCAGGCTTCAGCAATATGTGAACCGTGAACTTCCAGATGTTCAAGCTGGTTTCAGAAAAGGCAGAGGAACCAGAGATCAAATTGCCAACATCCGCTGGATCATGGAAAAAGCAAGAGAGTTCCAGAAAAACATCTGTTTCTGCTTTAGTGACTATGCCAAAGCCTTTTACTGTGTGGATCACAATAAACTGTGGAAAATTCTTAAAGAGATGGGATTACCGGACAACTTGATCTGCCTCTTGAGAAATTTGTATGCAGGTCAGGAAGCAACAGTTAGAACTGGACATGGAACAACAGACTGGTCCAAATAGGAAAAGGCGTACGTCAAGGCTTTATATTGTCACTCTGTTTATTTAACTTATATGCACAGTACATCATGAGAAACGCTGGACTGAAAGACACACAAACTGGAATCAAGATTGCCAGGAGAAATATCAATAACCTCAGATATGCAGATGACACCACCCTTATGGCAGAAAGTGAAGAGGAACTGAATGAAAAGCCTCTTGATGAAAGTGAAAGTGGAGAGTGAAAAAGTTGGCTTAAAGCTCAACATTCAGAAAATGAAGATCATGGCATCCGGTCCCATCACTTCATGGGAAATAGATGGGGAAACAGTGGAAACAGTGTCAGACTTTATTTTTCTGGGCTCCAAAATCACTACAGATGGTGACTGCAGCCATGAAATTAAAAGACGCTTACTCCTTGGAAGGAAAGTTATGACCAACCTAGATAGCATATTCAAAAGCAAAGACATTACTTTGCCAACAAAGGTTTGTCTAGTCAAGGCTATGGTTTTTCCTGTGGTCATGTATGGATGTGAGAGTAGGACTGTATAGAAGGCTGAGCGCTGAAGAATTGATGCTTTTGAACTGTGGTGTTGGAGAAGACTCTTGAGAGTCCCTTGGATTGCAAGGAGATGCAACCAGTCCATTCTGAAGGAGATCAGCCCTGGGATTTCTTTGGAAGGAATGATGCTAAAGCTGAAACTCCAATACTTTGGCCACCTCATGCGAAGAGTTGACTCATTGGAAAAGACTCTGATGCTGGGAGGGATTGGTGGCAGGAGGAGAAGAGGACGACAGAGGATGAGATGGCTGGATGGCATCACTGACTTATGAACGTGAGTCTGAGTGAACTCCAGGAGTTGGTGATGGACAGGGAGGCCTGGCGTGCTGCGATTGATGGTGTCGCAAAGAGTCGGACACGACTGAGCGACTGATCTGATCTGATAGGTATATGTATATGTATATGTATATATAATGTCTGTTTTTTCTAGTTTATCATGTAAGGCCAGTGTTTCTTATTGATTTTTTTGTTTTCTGGATAATCTGTCCACTGAGTAAGTGGGTTGGGGTGCTAAATTCTCCTACTATTTGGTTACTGCCAATTTTTTTCCCTTTGTCTATATTTAGTTGCTCCTATATTGGTTGCATATATATTTATGATGGTTGTATATTCTTGGCTTGATTCCTTTATCATTATGTAAAATATTTTTTTATCTCATTACACTCCTTGTTTTAAAGTCTGTTTTGTTTGATGTAAGTATTGCTCCCCTGACTTTATTTTCAATTCCATGTGCATGAAATACACTTTTTTCATCCTCTCACTTTCAGTGTCTTTAGATCTGAAGTGACTCTATTGTATAGAATATATATATATATATATGTTTTATTTTTATATCATTCAGCCACTCTGTTTTTTGATTGGAGCACTTTGTCCATTTACTTCTAAAGTAATTATTGATAGGATGTACTTATTGCCCTTTTAATTGTCTTGGGATTGCTTTTATAGTTCCTTTTCTTCCTTTTTTTTTCTTTGCTCTTCTCCCTTATTTCACTATATTTAATGTTATGCTCCAATTCCTTTCTCTTTTTTGTGTGCATGTATTATTTTTGATTACTGTGATGTTTATATATAGCAATATCTCTCTATATATATTAATATACATATACATATATAATTACTTTGGAATATTGACCTCTTAAGTTTAGATACATTTTATCAACCCTGCATTATTACTCCTCCCCCTGAAGTTACTGTTTTTACTTCATATTTTACATCTTTTTGTGTATCCCTTAACAACTTATTTTGCATATAGATAGTTTTTGTCTTTAAACCTTCCTCCTTATTTTATCAGTTTTCTTTACCTAACCACAGTTCAGCTGGAAACCTTACAAACTTGTGAATTGTATATAAAAGCCACCCAGTACTTACTCCCACCTCACTGGGCAACATATATCTCCTAATAGCATTGTTTCTGTCTCAGATCACACTTTTATATGTTACCAAATCAATCCTACTTTGAATATGAAATCTTCAGTAGTGATTTCTGAACATTTTTCAGCTAAATTTTATTATCCGATAAGATCTTTCAAGCTTAACACTAAAACCTGTATGATTGTAGCTGGAAATTGCATTGGAGGAAAAAAAAATCAAAAATATTGCCCTGGGAAATTAGTCCTTCACCTTGATGCCTAAGCCTTTTTTGCCTTTTTTTCCAAATAGTTTTTCCAACAGTATTTTTCCATAGCATATTCATTTTTAAAGTGTATATTTTTTGAGAGCTTTCAGTATTTGAGCTGTTGTCACACTTGATTTAAAATCATGTTTTCAGTAGCCTTAGGGAAACACCATTTCCCACCATTCTAATTGACATGTTTTTTGAGAGTATATTTATGCACTAAACCAAACATCCCATTACACAGTTTAAATGTGTCATTAAAAGATGTATGTCCTTAATAAATGAAGTATAATATCCATGGAGAGGGTGGTAAAGAAGAAAGAAAATATTTTAAAATTTGTGATTTGGTATTTCCTAGACTTGCTGCTTATGTGTTTTCTCAATATTTTTAGTGGAAATATTGCTAGAATATAGAAATAATATAGTTGTTGAGGGGGGCTCAAAGGAGATGGGAGAAAGGAAGAGACATTTACCTAGGACTGATGTAATGATAACAAAAACATAAATCATGTTTTCATTCAATAGCCTGAGAATTTGCTCTGCCTGTCAAGGTATTGTCAATATGTTTGTGATATGATTCTCTAAAATGCAAAAGATAAGCAGTCTATTTACTTTTTGAAAACTTGAAGTTTAAGAATATAATGTCATTTAGAATTTGGGGAATTATTTATACCATTTGTTCACAATTAGTCTTCAATAGGAAGTGTCATTCTGATGGGGTAAAGGAAAATAAAAAGTTGTCCATTTTATTACCATTTACTATAGGAATGAATTGCTGACATTAAAAATATCTCTCCCATGTCACATAATAATAACCTAAGTTGGTATTGCCAAAAGATGCTAATGGTAAAATTTTAAATTTGTTAGTAAGAAGTAGCTTGTTTTTACTTCCTTTTAATATTATTTCATTATATCTGTGTTAAATATATTTCATTACATGTAAGTACAAAAATTTTGAAACGGCAAGGTTCATTTCTTAAAGAGAACCATCAGGAATCCAAAAAATTTGGAACAGTGTTGTATAAAATAAATTAAGACATTTTTGGCCTCATGATTCATCAGAATCATTTACTTCTTGAATCTACTTAATGTTTTATCCTAATCTGTTGAATTAAAAAGTCTTTGGATGCTTCACGAGTTTTCATGTTACTGTTGCTAAGTTTATAGTTCTTCAAAATTGGGCAATATAATGGAATAGTTTTAAAACTAGGAAAGCAAAATAATGTTTTATGTATAAAAGTATTTTCTTTTATATTTTAAAAGAAATATTTAAATATTTCTCAAGCATATATTTTAAAATTAATTGGGATGTGTGTGCACATCAAATATCTTTAGTTGAAGAACATATCTCCTATATGTCTAGGCAAATTTTAAGGAATTAAAGAAGTTAAAAAAAATTTTTTTAATTAATAAATGCACCCAATATGAGATCATATCAATATGCAAAGCACATACTAACAAATCTAAAAGACTAAATTGATAGCAGTACAACAATAGTAGAAAACTACCCTATGTTCAATTATAAATAGAACATTCAAGCAAATGTGAATAGCACTATATAAACCTAACAAATACAAGTAGAACTTTGCACCCAACAACAGAATAAGACCTATTCTCTTCAGTCACACATGGAATGGTCTCAAGGCTAGATCACTTGTTAAGTCACAAAAAAGTCTTAACAAATTTATTAGAATATAGGCTTTGACATTTATCCACCTAACACCAAGCCTAAAATTTACTTGTTCCAGTTACCAACTTATTTGAGGAAGCAATGATTCAAAAATTTCAAAATTTATGAGAAATTCACCATAATTTGAAGAAACTAAACAATATGTAATTTAGTGATTTTTAAATTTTTCATTTAAAATTTAATATTCAATTGAATATTGAATAATACAATATTGAATACAATTACAAAAAGTATGATATTTAATACAAATACATGTAAATCATATAATGATTTTTTGTCAGTGTTAGGCATCCTGTGAAAATTTCTGTGTATTTCTACAAAATTGTTGTTATTTTACTCATTATTCAGTACTATATCTCACAGTAGGAGACACGTTATGCTCAATTTATATCCAAATGATTATTGAAATACAGAAGCTTTGAATGCACTCTATATTTGCACATCATTTGGGGAGTCCTGTTCTTTCCTATCTGTATAACTAAGAGCTGCCACTGTTACACTGTAGATACCACTCTACAAATATTAGAGAAGGTTGTATGAGAATACATAACAACTGTAGCCAGGACTGAATCTGTCCTGTGGGGTATTTTTTCCTAATCCACAGAGAGACTAGTGACACAACTCAGAATGTCATCAACAAAACTGAGATGGAAAAGGGATGTGCATAGTTCAAGGTACTGTCTACCAGTTCAACTGGCCAATTTCTGTCTTAAAATTAGATACATTGCTCCTAAAGGAAGGCAAATGCTTGCTATATGAGAGCCATCATAGATAATATTTCATCTATCTGTTTGGTAATAATTATAACTTTGAGTTTGGGAAAGTTTGGAGTAGTTTTCAAAGTAGAAAGCATTTAGATTATGTGGTATATTTTTTACAAAGTGATTTCTGTTTTAATATCTTAATCCCAGATTTCAAATTTAATTGGGATGCTCATAGAAACAAATATTTTATGCAACTGTGCTTTTAGTGCTTGTATCTCTGTTAGATACGTTTCTTGAAGAAACTTAATGTGATATAATGAGCCAGAACTAATTCCATAAGCAAGACAAATTCTCTTAACTTGTATGATATTTAATAACCAAAATTAGCATCATGAACTCATGCACTTCCCAACTGTAATGTTTTTCTTAAAAATAGATTTACAGTATTTTAAGCAGATAGTGAAACATATCCAACATATCTGATAAAGTATGTATTTTAATGTGAACAATCAATGAGTAATAAATATGATAATCTTATAAATACTTTAACTTCATTGCCTTCCATCTATATGTAATAGAACATGAATTCATAATAGCATCTGAAAATATATGCATTTAGTCAAATCACTACACTGTAAAAGTTAGTGAGCTGAAACCCAGAGAAGCTATGATCTGTAACACTCCTAGGCAGTGGAATTCTAATACTGGAATACAGGTTTCTTGGCCAAATCATTTTATACAGTGCTCACAAATTGCATGGAAGGTAATTTTCATTGACTAAATCTCCTATGATATGCATTTTAAAGTTACATTTATTTATATTTAGTAAGATTTTCTTTAGTAAGCTTTATTAAATCATGGTGATAGAGTGAAAAAATTATTTGTCCTAATAGAGAAATGGTGCATATGAATACCAAAATAAGGTTTGGAAAATATCTTGATAGGCTTTTATAAAGTAGGCATAATAATTGATGTTTTCTTGGGGAGAAAATTTAACAATTCAAATACTACACTACCTGATTCAGGACTCCTTAAATACTTTACTCCATTATTTCTGATGTGTTTTGTTTTTCAGGTGTTTAAAATCTAGGTAGCCAACTTCATGGCCATAAAGCTTTCATATATTGTGATGTTTGAAATATCTTACATATCTCCTTTTTCTTTACTAATTTTGATGGGTGTTTTTAGCAGTTTAATTTATTGATATTGACCAAATAATCTATTTTTTAAAATCTCCCCCATATGACTTTGTTGTGAATGTTTCATTTCTGAAAAATAAATTATTTCATCATATAAAAGTGTTTGCATGTTTTAAAATTTTGGAAATTAAAATGTGATTCTGCTTTTTTTCCTAATTTCTATTTTCAGTTTTGTGCACTTAATCATTTTATTGCATCCCCAGTACAATTTTAAGACTTAAAGAATTTCCTCTGGAACTTCTCTGGTCTTTTTGGCTTCCATATTTTTGTTGAAAACTCAGCCATCAATTCTATTATTGTTAATATGAAAAGAATATATCTTTGTTATTCAGTTGCCAAGTTGCGTCCAACACTTCGTGATCCTATGGACTACAGGATACGAGGCTTCCCTGTCCCTCATCATGTACCATAGTTAACCTGAGTTCATGTCCATTGCATCAGTGATGCCATGCAACCATCTCATCCTCTGTCATCCTCTTCTCCTCCTGCCTCAATCTTTCCCAGCATCAGGGTCTTTTCCATTGTGTTGGCTCTTCACCTCAGGTGGCCATATTGTTGGAGCTTCAGCTTCAGCATCAATCCTTCCAATTAATATTCAGAGTTGATTTCCTTTAAGATTGACTGGTTTTATCTCCTCACTGTCCAGGGGACTCACAAGAGTCTTATCCAGCACCACAGTTTGAAAGCATCAATTCTTCAACACTCTGCCTTCTTTATGGTTCAGCTCTCACAACTGTACATGAGTACTGGAAAGACCATAGTTTTGACTATATCACTTTATTGGCAAAGTGATGTCTTTGCTTTTTAATATACTGTCTATGTTTGTCATTGATTTCCTGCTAAGAAGCAATTGTCTTCTAATTTCATGGCTGCAGTCATCATCTACAGTGATTTTAAGACCACAAGAAGAGGAAATCTGTCACTACTTCTACCTTTTCCCCTTATATTTACTGTGAAATGATGAGACTGGATGCCATGAACTTAGTTAATTATTTTTTTTTAATATTTAGATTTAATCCAGCTTTTTCACTCCCCTCCTTCATCCTCATCAGCAGCTTCTTTAGTTTCCTTTTGGTTTCTGCCATTACAGTAGTGTCATACACATATCTGGGTTTGTTGATAATTTCTCACAGGAATATCAACATCCACACTCCTGGCAGTGTCTTTACCACCTACATTCTTTGATGACTTAAAAGATTTTGAATACACTTTTAGTATATAAATATATACTTATAGTAAATGCCATCATGTTAGTATTATAGACATTGGACCACATTCTATTTATGCCAAGCATCAATGTATTTCTTTATATGCATATGAATATTACAACTTCTATAACATATTACTTCAGATATATAATACTAAACATTATATTGTGCTGACACTACATATTAATTAATTTCTCCAACACACCATTTTCTGCAATTTAATCATAGGGAGTGTGTGTGTGTGTGTGAGACTGATTTGCTCAAGGTTTATTGAATTTATGAAATTTGTGGGTTTCTCTCTTCTATACATTTATAAAATTATATAAAATTTTCTTGTACTCTTTTCAAGCAACTGTTTTGCTTCATTCTGTATATTCTTTCTTTACACATATTACAAATTCTGACAGTATGCCATCTGTCTTTCAATCTTTGCTATTTTTTTTTTCTATTCTTAACTCTTTGTGCTTAAATTTCAATTATATTAATCTATTTAATTCTATTTTGCAATATCTGAGATTTAATTAAAACCACTCAATAAAATGGTGGTCTTAAGTACTGTTTTATAACTCAGGAATGTCGAGCTTCTATTCTATTCAAATTCTTAACCAAATTCTTCATTTTAACAATTCAGTCTTCCTATACTTTATTCAGTTCAGTTCAGTCACTCAGTCATGTCCAACTCTTTGCGAACCCATGAACTGCAGCACGCCAGGCCTCCCTGTCCATCAAAAACTCATGGAGTTTACCCAAACTCATGTCCATTGAGTCGGTGATGCCATCCAATTAAGTTATCCTCTGTCGTCCTCTTCTCCTCCTGCCTTCTAATCTTTCCCAACATCAGGGTCTTTTCAAATGAGTTAGCTCTTCGCATCAGGTGGCCAAAATATTGGAGTTTCAGTTTCAACATTAGTCCTTCCAATGAACACCCAGGTCTGATTTCCTTTACGATGAATTGGTTGGATCTCCTTGCAGTCCAAGGGACTCTCAGTAGTCTTCTCCAACACCACAGTTCAAAAGCATCGGTTCTTAGGTGCTCAGATTTCTTTATAGTCAACTCTCACATCCATACAGGATTAATGGAAAAACCATAGCCTTGACTAGATGGACCTTTGTTGACAAAGCAATTTTTAATATGCTCTTCAGGTTGGTCAAAACTTTCCTTCCAAGGAGTAAGCATCTTTTTATTTCATGGCTGCAATCACCATCTGCAATGATTTTGGAGCCCAGAAAAATAGTCAGCCACAATTTCCCCATCTATTTGCCATGAAGTGATGGGACCAGATGCCATGATCTTAGTTTTTTGAATGTTGAGCTTTAGGCCAACTTTTTCACTATCCTCTTTCACTTTCATCAAGAGGCTCTTTAGTTCTCTTCACTTTCTCCCATAAGGGTGGTGTCGTCTGCGTATCTGAGGTTATTGATATTTCTCCTGGCAATCATGATTCCAGCTTGTGCTTCCTCCAGGCAAGCATTTCTCATGATGTACTCAGCATATAAGTTAAATAAGCACGGTGACAATATACAGCCTTGATGTACTCCTTTTCCTATTTGGAACCAGTCTGTTGTTCCATGTCCAGTGCTGATTGTTGCTTCCTGATCTGCATACAGGTTTCTCAAGAGGCAGGTCAGGTGGTCTGGTATTCCCATCTCTTTCAGAATTTTCTACAATTTATTGTGATCCACACAGTCAAAGGCTTTGGCCTAGTCAATAAAGCAGAAATAGATGTTTCTTCTGGAACTCTCTTGTTTTTTTTTGATAATCCAGCGGATGTTGGCAATTTGATCTCTGGTTGCTCTGCCTTTTCTAAAACCAGCTTGAACATCTGGAAGTTCACGGTTCACGTATTGCTGAAGCTTGGAGTGTTGGCTTGAAGTATTTTGAGCTTGGAGTACTGGCTCGGAGTATTTTGAGCATTACTTTACTAGCGTATGAGATGAGTGCAATTGTGCTGTAGTTTGTTGAAGACTATTGAGATTCCCTTGGACTGCAAGGAGATCCAACCAGTCCATTCTAAAGGAGATCAGCCCTGGCTGTTCTTTGGAAGGAATGATGCTAAAGCTGAAACTCCAGTACTTTGGCCACCTCATGAGAAGAGTTGACTCATTGGAAAAGACTCTGATGCTGGAAGGGATTGAGGGCAGGAGGAAAAGGGGATGATGGAGGATGAGATGGCTGGAGGGCATCACCGACTTGATGGATGTGAGTTTGAGTGAACTCTGGGAGATGGTGATGGACAGGGAGGCCTGGCGTGCTGCAATTCATGGGGTTACAAAGAATCGGACACGATTGGGCGACTGAACTGAAATGAACTGAACTTGAGCATTCTTGGCATTGCCTTTCTTTCTTTTTTTTTTTCTTTTTAATAAATTTTAACTTTACAATATTGTATTGGTTTTGCCATATATCAAAATGAATCCTCCACAGGTATACATGTGTTCCCCATCCTGAACCCTCCTCCCTCCTCCCTCCCCATACCATCCCTCTGGGTCGTCTCAGTGCACCAGCACCTTTCTTTGGGATTGGAATGAAAACTGACCTTTTCCAGTCCTGTGGCCACTGCTCAGTTTTCCAAATTTGCTGGCATATTCAGTGCAGCACTTTACAGCATCATCTTTCAGGATTTGAAATAGCTCACTGGAATTCCATCACATCCACTAGCTTTGTTCGTAGTAATGATTCCTAAGGCCCACTTAACTTCACATTCCAGGATGTCTGGCTCTAGGTGAGTGAGCACACCATCGTGAATATCTAGGTCGTGAAGATCTATTTTGTACAATCCTTCTGTGTATTCTTGCCACCTCTTCTTAATATCTTCTGCTTCTGTCAGGTCCATACCATTTCTGTCCTTTATTAAGCCCATCTTTGCATGAAAAGATCCCTTGGTATCTCTAATTTTCTTGAAGAGATCTCTAGTCTTTCCATTCTATTGTTTTCCTCTATCTCTTTGCATTGATCGCTGAGGAAGGCTTTCTTAATCTCTCCTTGCTATTCTTTGGAACTCTGCATTCAGATGCTTATATCTTTTCTTTTCTCCTTTGTTTTTCGCTTCTTTTTTCACAGCTATTTGTAAGGCCTCCTCAGACAGCCATTTTGCTTTTTTGTATTTCATTTTCTTGGGGATGGTCTTGATCCCTGTCTCCTGTACAATGTCATGAACCTCCATCCAGAGTTCATCAGGCACTCTATCAGGTTTGCTCCTGCTGCTGCTGCTAAGTCACTTCAGTCGTGTCCGACTCTGTGCAGCCCCATAGACTGCAGCCCACCAGGCTCCGCCGTCCCTGGGATTCTCCAGGCAAGAACATTGGAGTTGGTTGCCATTTCCTTCTCCAGTGCATAAAAGTGAAAAGTGAAATTGAAGTTGCTCAGTCGTATCTGACTCTTCCCGACCCCATGGACTGCAGCCCACCAGGCTCCTCTATCCATGGGATTTTCCAGGCAAGAGTACTGGAGTGGAGTGCCATTGCCTTCTCCCTATCAGATCTAGTCCCTTAAATTTATTTCTCACTTCCACTGTATAATCATAAGGGATTTGATTTAGGTCATACCTGAATGGTTTAGTGGGTTTCCCCACTTTCTTCCATTTAAGTCTGACTTTGGCAATAATGAGTTCATGATCTGAGCCACAGTCAGCTCCCGATCTTGTTTTTGCTGACTGTATAGAGCATCTCCATTTTTGGCTGCAAAGAATATAATCAATCTGATTTTGGTGTTGGCCATCTGGTGATATCCATGTGTAGAGTCTTCTCTTGTGTTGTTTGAAGAGGGTATTTCCTATGACCATTGCATTCCCTCTTCTCTTTACCCTGCTTCATTCTTTACTCCAAGACCAAATTTGCCTGTTACTCCAGGTGTTTCTTGACTTCCTACTTTTGCACTCCAGTCCCTTATAAAAAGGACACCTTTTTTGGGTGCTAGTTCTAAAAGGTCTTGTAGGTCTTCATAGAACTGTTCAGCTTCAGCTTCTTCAGTGTCACTGATTGGGGCATAGACTTGGATTACCATGATATTGAATGATTTGTCTTGGGGATATGAAAACCTTAATTAAATTATACATTGTAGTATCTGGGACTTGAATTCTAAACTCTGTCTGCTTTACATTTTAGCTGTCCACCTCCTTTTATAAAGGAGTTTCCTTGATGTTTCTCTCTCAACATATGAAGAGTTTGGACATTTTTAGATGTAGAAAATGACTTCTATGCACAATTTGAGGCTCCCACCATGGAATTCCTCCTTCAAAGCCTCAGCCTCCACATCAAATTTCTCCTCTTATTCCTCATTCCAAGAGGTCCGTATATTCTTTTTAGAGCTTTATTCTCGGATGTTCCTATGAACTGACTGAATTATACCTCCACACAAAAGTACCTATTGTTTCAAGAATCATATATCCTTCAGTTGCTGTTCACTACTGCCTTTTCAAATTTTTAGCTTTTATTTTGTTTTATAGTAGAAAGCTTAATTCAAAAGATAAGCTATCTCATAACTAGAACTGGAATTCCCCAACAAACCTGCCCCTTTATTGTATCAGTGTCCCACCCAAATAAGCAAAAACAACCAACTCTCTAAGTAAGAAGGAATGTAAAGTATATTAGAAACAGTTGGGAAATTTGTTAGGAACTAGGTGTGTTTGCACAACCAGAAACATTTCATGACAAGGCAAAAACTAAACTTTGAATTAAAGGTAAAAAATACTGTAATTAAATGACAAGCATCATTCCCTGGAAGACAAAAATCAGACATTCCTCAGATAATGTCCATTCTTTTTTATTCAATAACAAAGGATATTTTGGAAGAGTTCATTGAAAAGAATCTGACTGTGTAAGTTGATTTGTCCTACATTTGTAGTTATCCAACTCTAAGCATTTCAACCAGTAATTGATGCTATCATAGAAAACAATCAAGCATTAGACAGTTGGTTATATGGTGTTCTTTAAGTAGACACTCATAGATTTGCTGATTTTGCAACTAAAAGAGGGGAATATAATAAATTATACTTGTGTTTCTAGTACCTGGAAATTTTGAACATCACTTTGGATTAGAGATAATGGAAAGAATAGGGTAGACAAACTTCTAACCCAAACTTAGTAAAGGAATTATCAGAAGTATAAATAGTAGGTATTCTAAGAATAGATCAGTTCATAACTAATCTCAGCATTCTCACATTTCTTTTTTCTTGTAAAGTTGTATAAAAGGAAAGGGGAAATGAAGAGTGCTTTTATTTGGGGACAAGTAAGTTTATTTATTTAGATGATTAGGAAGGATGAAGTATCTTGTCCTCAAAACATCAAATATTAAAATTTGTTTATTTTTTAAGATCTCATAAAATGTGTATGGAAACATTTTGATAAATGATAGAGTGAATTTATTTTCACCTTATTTCACAGAATTTCTACATGCAGTAGTGGTCTTATATGTTAAATATCCCTGCTGTTGGGAAAGGCTTAACTGATACATGTAGCTGTGTGTGAGGATTTTCTTGCCCCCAGATCTTTCCTCCTCATACTTCAACAGTAGCATTCCTGCTATAAGATCATTGTACAATCACAAAAGAAAAAAAAAGAAAAAAAAAAAAAAAGCCTAATTTAAATCTCCTGGTTCATAGTAAATGGTTAATTAATTCTAATAAGATACCTGAAAACATTATCAAAAAAATCCATACCAACATCTGAAGAATTCATAGTGTAATCCATAAATGATAGTGTGGCAATGTTGTTTGTTTGATTTAAAGTTAAAATTTGTTGAGTAATACTAAACCGGTCTCACTTGTTCTGTATTTCCGAACTGAGAATAATATGTAAAACAGTGCTATCCCATCAGTAAAATAGAGAACTAAAAGGTATGTAAATATCTCAACAAAATATTGAATGTCCTGTCCTAGCATTTTGATGTAGGTTTAAGTCTGTCTGGATCTAATATCTGGTTTCTTCTTGGACTATCAATATTTAATAACCTGAAACTAAAGGGAAAATGGTAAATGTAGAAAATATTATCTTGGTGTGTTCAGTATATTATGCTCTCTTTAGTTAGATCACATGTTTATCTCTTCATATGTGGGGAAAAAGTACACTGAAGAGCATTAGCCATTTCTGTCAACAGAAATAAAATGTCCTTAAGTTGCCAGGACTAACTTCATTGATATCCACAATTGCTGGAAGCATTACCCCAGATCTCAGTATATTTTTAGTTTTCCCTTTCTTCTTTTTCTTTATTTAAGCCAAGCATCATTAATTTTATGGCTAAGGGCAGAATATTATCTCAGTGAATTGCAGTATTTTAAAAATTCCATGTAATTGAAGATTGTACTACTTGCTAAAAAGTATACTGAACTTATTTAAAAGTACTTTTGATGCTTTTTACTATGTTATAATATTTAATAAAAAGGGAAATTTAGCATATTTAGTAAAAAAAAAAATTTTATACTTAAAACACAGTTGTTAGCTTTATGAATGCATGATTATCTTTCAACTAACATAAAAACCTGTCTTATGTTCTTATATATTTTGTCTATCATTACACACTGATTAATTTAAATATAACCTTGAATTTCAGTCATTAGAAATTTAGCAAATCAGGATTAGTTTGGGTGTGTCTATATATGTATTTACTTATAAACCTACTTGTGTCAACACATGTAAATGTACATACTGTGAGATTTTATACAAATTTTCAAATGTATGAGAGAAGACAGAAAGGTATAAGGGGCAAAGCATAGATTTTTGGAATTAGATTGCTTAAAGCCATCATTTCATAACTTACTAATAAATTACTAGCAAGTTATTTAGTACACCTCCACTGAATCATCAAAAAAACAAGAGAGTTCCGGAAAACATCTATTTCTGCTTTATTGACTATGCCAAAGCCTTTGACTGTGTGGATCACAATCAGCTGTGGAAAATTCTGAAAGAGATGGGAATACTTGACCACCTGACCTGCCTCTTGAGAAATCTGTATGCAGGTCAGGAAGCAACAGTTAGAACTGGACATGGAACAACAGACTGGTTCCAAATAGGAAAAGGAGTATGTCAAGGCTGTATATTGTCACCCTGCTTATTTAACTTATATGCAGAGTACATCATGAGAAACGCTGGACTAGAAGAAGCACAAGCTGGAATCAAGATTGCCAGGAGAAATATCAATAACCTCAGATATGCAGATGATACCACCCTTATGGCAGAAAATCATGGGAAATAGATGGGGAAACAGTGGAAACAGTATCAGACTTTATTTTTGGAGGCTCCAAAATCACTGCAGATGGTGACTGTAGCCATGAAAGTAAAGGACGCTTACTCCTTGGAAGAAAAGTTATGACCAACCTAGATAGCATATTGAAAAGCAGAGACATTAGTTTGCCATCAAATGTCCATCAAGTCAAAGCTATGGTTTTTCCAGTGGTCATGTATGGATCCGAGAGTTGGACTCTGAAGAAAGCTGAGCGCCAAAGAATTGATGCTTTTGAACTGTGGTGTTGGAGAAGACTCTTGAGAGTCCCTTAGACTCCAAGGAGATCCAACCAGTCCATCCTAAAGGAGATCAGCCCTGGGATTTATTTGGAAGGAATGATGCTAAAGCTGAAACTCCAGTACTTTGGCCACCTCATGCGAAGAGTTGACTCATTGGAAAAACTCTGATGCTGGGAGGGATTGGGGGCAGGAGGAGAAGGGGACGACAGAGGATGAGATGGCTGGATGGCATCACCGACTCGATGGACGTGAGTTTGAGTCAACTCTGGGAGTTGGTGATGGACAGGGAGGCCTGGCGTGCTGCAATTCATGGGGTCGCAAAGAGTCGGACATGACTGAGCCACTGAACTAAACTAACTAAGCCATATTTTTAGAGCATTGCTATGAAGAGCAAATGATATATTACATGCAAATTGCATTATGTATAAAATAAAATACTTTGATATCAAAGTTACTGATTTTGAAAAATATTTATAACATATATAATAGTTACACTTTACTTTCATTATGCTCTCTAACCCATTTCCTGACTTTGCAATTTTTCTGGTTAGAAAGCTAGCACAGTTATTTTTTCTATATATAGCTAAGTTATTCTCTAGCCAGCAGGCAAAAAGAGTTAGTGGCACATTGTGTCCAGAGAGTTTATTATACCAGTCTTTTAAATGAGAAAAATTTTAGCTAGAAAGAATTGACATACAATAAGAGTGAACATTTTCTTACATCCTTGCTGGCATGGTGACTGTAAAATTTTATTTTGAGCGTATATATCTTATAAATTATTGATATGTAAAGAAACAGCAAGTTAATGGCTTGACTGGAGCCATCAGTTGAGGTAGGTAAATAGATGATAGGTATGTAGATAGATACATAGAAAGAATGTTTTGTCAATATTTTCACTCCCATTATCATGGATTTTCCTTGCAAGCCATCTCGTAAGCAAGTTACTTGCTAGAACAATTCTCATTTTCCAGGTGGGAAAGTCACTTAGAAATGTAAATGGAATTCCCAGAACTTCATCACCACTTGATTCTGAAGTGGTGACAATTTTTTAATTGGATAAAATAGTATTTCCATTCTAAATAAAGTAAAAGTTTTGTTTTTTTTTTTAATAATACAAAATGTGTCATCCCATGGCTTCCCAAAAGGCTATCCAAAGGACAAATATTTTACATAAATGAATCACACTTATAAATACAAAAGATCTAGCTTCTCTCTCCCATTCTTTGCCCCTCATAGAATGTACCAAGGAGCCTCTGGGTACAGTAGGGGGTTGCTTTTACAGACAAGTCAAATCACACTCCAGTTTACAGTTGTATTGAAAGAGTAGGCTTCTGGATTAAAACCAAACACTGAATACAGAAAATCAAATCGGAAAATGCCTTCTTTCCATAATGCTAAAAATACTACTTTATCTGAGTTTTCTGATAACTGCTTTTTAGAAATGTTGGCTAAGTTTAATTAAGTCATGTTATAACTAAAGCAGCTGATGTAACTATTGATGTCAGAATAAATAAAATATCAAATTATATTTTTATTGGGAAAACAAAGTTACACTTCTATAATCACCCCCACTTTACTACCCATTCATATGTGTTCATTTTATGATTAGGGCAACCATTTAAAAGTTAACGGGTGCAGTGTTAGCTACCTGCTGCTTCCACATATTTATAAGCTAACATACACAACTTACACTCCTAAATATTGGAGTAACATCTTATAGAAATACCCAAATGAACCTTTTGGCCCACATGATAACATAAGATTTAGGGCCCTGAGCAGGCTAAATGTAACAGTATTAATATATTTTTTAAAGTGTTTTAAGTCACACTATGATTAGTTAACAAAGGCATTTACTGTGTTAATGAAGGGGAAATTACTTGTACTGAATTAGTTGATATTTTTTCTAATTATGGCACTGCAGGTGTTTGTATCTACAGATTGTTCTGATAAAGTAATTAGGTCTAGCAAGTGTGTGAATTACATTTGGTTAAATTAGTTTATTACCAGATAGGAATTTAATGAAGTGGAAATGTATCTTTCCAGGTTATGCACTAGTCATCAGAGGTTACAATGACCATTTACTATGATGTTAGGAAGTAAGTTCAAATTAGGTAGCAGAATTGACTTAGGACAAAATTTCATTCTTGAAGAGACTTTTATTTTTCTTTTGAGAAATATAAATCAAACAATAAGCGGTACAAATTTCTAGTTTTTCTCTACCACCCAGTCACTTAATCCGATGATCTTTCTTAACACCTGTAGAGTGTAATCAGACACATGTTAACTCTCTGTGTTCAGGTAAAGTATTAAACCATTATCTTGATGCAGTTACTAATTTAGCTACAAGGAAAATTTAGTCAGTTTCCCTGGAAGCCAAAACAAGACACAAAAAGACTTCAGCCAGTGATGAACTGCCTAATACACAGATACACAAAACTAAGTCTGGTCTACAATTCTGATTTCTCTAACAGTCCACATTAATTATATGAGGTAAAAGCAGGTTATATTTTTCCTTTTTCTCATGTAAAAGTAGCACACGTATTCATCATGATTCCATTTTCCCCTGCCTATCAGGAAAACCAGATCTAAATTTCATACTTACTTAAAGTTCCCCTTAAAATCATTTCTCCCACAAATATAGGTCACACACCAAGATCCAGGAATTAAGAAAAGCTAAAATTAACACAAAAATGAACATGTGCACACAGCATTCAAAGTCTAAGTTCGTGAGTAGACACAGTGTTCTGCTTCCTACCATCCTCTAATCCCCGTTTTTATGATTGAGATTTTGCTTTTCCCCCTATTTTGCTTTATACGATTAGTCTTTATTACATGCTTTAAAATAATCATATTTAGATGGTGATTGCAGCCATGAAACTAAAAGACGCTTGCTCCTTGGAAGAAAAGTTATGACCAACCTAGATATCATATTAAAAAGCAGAGACATTACTTTGCCACAAAGGTCCATCTAGTCAAGGGTATGGTTTTTCCAGTAGTCATGTATGGATGTGAGAGTTGGACTATAAAGAAAGTAGAGCACCGAAGGATTGATGCTTTTGAATCGTGGTGTTGGAGAAGACTCTTGAGAGTCCCTTGGACTGCAAGGAGATCCAACCAGTCCATCCTAAGGGAGATCAGTCCTGGGTGTTCATTGGAAGGACTGATGTTGAAGCTGAAACTCCAATACTTTGGCCACCTGATGTGAAGAACTGACTCATTTGAAAAGACCCTGATTCTGGGAAAGATTGTGGGCAGGAAAAGGGGACGTCAGAGGATGAGATGATTCAATGGCATCACCGACTCAATGGATATGGATTTGGGTAGTCTCTGGCAGTTGGTGATGGACAGGGAGGCCTGGTGTGCTGCGGTTCATGGGGTCACAAAGAGTTGGATGCAACTGAGCAACTGAAGTGAACACTACCTAATCAATACAGTATTAAGTCATGTACTAACTTTTGTTAACTGTTTACAATGTTGCATTGGTTTCTGCCACACAATGTAAATCAGCTATAAGTATACATATATCCCTTCCTTCCAATCCCACACCCTATCCACCCACTCTGAGTTGTCACATAGCACCTGCTTGACCTTCCTGTGTTTTACCGTAACTGCCTACTAGCTGTCTGTTTTCCACATGGTAATATATATGTTTCAATGCTGCTCTCTCAATTCATCACATCCTCTCCTTCCCCCACTGTGTCCACAGATCTGTTCTCTATATCAGTGTTTCTATTCCTACCCTACCAACAGGTTCATCAACACTGCTTTTCTAGATTCCATATATATGTGTTAATATATGTTTTTCTCTTTCTGACTTATTTCATCTGTATAACAGGCTCTAGGTTCATCCACATCAATTCAGCTGACTCATATTTGTTCCTTTCTATGGCTGAGTAATATTAATTGTATATATGTTCCACAACTTCTTTATCCATTCATTTGTCAAGGGACATCTAGATTGCTTCCATATCCTAGCTTTTGTAAATAGTGCTGCAGTGAACATTAGGGTACCTGTGTCTTTTTGAATTCTGATTTTCTCAGGGTCTATGCCAAGTAGTGGGATCTCTGGGCCATATGGTAGACTTATTCCTAGTTTTTAAAGAAATCTTCGTAGTGTTTTCCATAGTGGCTGTATCAATTTGCATTCCCATGCACAGTGCAAGAGGGTTCCCTTTTTACCACATTCTTTCCAGCACTTGTTATTTGTAGGTTTTTGATGATGGTCATTCTGACTGGTATGAGGTGATACCTCATTGAAGTTTTGATTTGTGTTTCTCTAATAATGAGTGGTGTGAACACTTTTTCATGTATTTATTGGCCATCTGTATGTCTTATTTGGAAAAATGTCTGTTTAGTTCTTCTGCCCAGTTTTTGATTTTTTTTTTTTTTTAATACTGAGCTGCATGAGCCTCTTGTATATTTTGGAGATTACTCCTTCATGCCTTTTGCTCTTTATTCGATGGTTTTAAGATATACATCCATGCATTTTATTATTCACCCCCTATATTCTAAGTATGTGAACTACAACTGAATTTTTACCTCTAGTGCATGTGTGTTTTTTTTTTTAAACATTCAAGTCCTAATCCATAAGGGAAATATAGGCCATCAGTGAATCATGTGTTCTTTGACACAAGAACCTTTTACAGACTTTTCTTCTACATTAAAATGGCTGTATTAACTTGAATGTCCTCATAAAAAGATTGATAATATAGGAAAGCTACCAATTAAATGACACTAAACAAAGCAGCTGGTTACACATTATCAGAAATCTTGTTAACCTTAAAGGAGTGTTAAATCTTCAGTAAAATCAGAAGGAAAACATAGAAGAAATATGCTCATTAGGACTGCATAATGCTCTAGCCTGAAAAGTCTACATGAGGGGACTTTCCTTATATTTATAAAATGCTTAAAGGGATCATTAAGAAAGGATTTCTCCTAAACAGTAAAATCAATTAAAGTAGCTTGGTACAAGGCTGAAACTCATTAGTGCATAAGCTATTTCTTTTTTGCTGGTGTTTTATAGAGGAATTTTTGCTACCTCATCAACACTATGAACTTGAATGAGACCAATTATGGATGTAAAGCTACCATAAAAGTAACTTATTAACAATATGCATAGGATCACCCATCAGTATATGTTATTTACTCTAAAAATGCTTTCAAAGTTATTCTCATTCGATCTACTCAGCAACTCTTAAAGGTAACTGGGTTTGTATTGGAAACAGAGAGAATTACAACAAAATGATTGAATGACATATCTAAGGTAATGAGATATTGGAGGTTGAACTGCAATAAAATCTCATGTGTTTTCAGTTCTAAATCCATGACTTTCTTGGCAAAGTGTACATACATTCCATCTAGACAAAATAAATTCTGTTTTCATAAATTTTTACATTTTTTAAAATGTGTGTTTCTCTCTGTGCAAGTACTTAAAATCAAACAAAAACACAAGACAAAAACCTGGAGTTCAGAGTCTAAGAAAAATTCTAATTTTACTTCTGAAACTGTTACTGTTATCACCTGAAATTTGTTTTGCAGTTTGTTTTACTTCTCTCACTTTTATTTATGAAGTAGACATGACAAGAAAAACATGTAACAATATTATCTTATAGTAGTACAGTGCTTTAAACATGGGAAAAATGATCATTCCCCTATGCACATAATTCTTTGTAGACTAACTTTAGCTTTTAAAAAAGTTCTCATTTATGGCTTCTTACAATTACTGCTGCTGCTGCTAAGTCATTTCAGTTGTGTCCGACTCTGTGCGACCCCAGATACGGCAGCCCACCAGGCCCCGCCGTCCCTGGCATTCTCCAGGCAAGAATGCTGGAGTGGGTTGGCATTTCCTTCTCCAACGCATGAAAGTGAAACGTGAAAGCGAAGTCATTCAGTCGTGTCCGACTCTTGGCAACCCCATGGACTGCAGCCTACCAGGCTCCTCTGTCCATGGGATTTTCCAGGCAAGAGTACTGGAGTGGGGTGCCATTGCCTTCTCTGTCTTACAATTACAATCCCTTCTTATTGGTAAGGTGAATAGCAGTCAACTGACACCTACATATATACTAAATAAATGAATATGAATTAAGCCATCTCCATAATATCCCTTGCTCCACATCATATTTAATCTTATCCATTTGTTGTTTAGTCACAAACTTGAGTCAGACTCTTTGTGACTTGATGGACTGTAGCCCCCCAGGCTCCTGTGTCCATGGGATTTCCCAGACAAAAATACTTAAGTGGGTTGCCATTTCCTTCTCCAGGGGATCTTCCTGACCCAAGGATCGAACCCACATCTCCTGCACTGGCAGGCAGATTCTTTACCACTGTGCCACGTGGGAGGTGCCAGGCTTTTCCATAGATACCTCCCAATATTGAAGACAGGGACTGAGTAACCCAGTAGAGAGAGAAGCCAGACACAATGCTCTGAAAAATATTATGAGAGAAAAATATTAGGATATCAGATTGAGTATATATGAGAAATAATGCTGGATTATTTTCATAATTCATCTTCATCACAGTGGTGCTGCAACTAATTAATAGTTAATGAAATACATGCAAATTATTAATGAAACACTTTCTGATTTAAAAGCAATTCTGAGAAAATTAAGACATTTGCAAACACTGTTAAATGAGACATGTAGTTCTAAATGTAATAGATAGCCAGTAAATCCTGGCATTTGTATTCTTCGGGGATTAATAATCATGAGAGGGAAGAGTCAAGTAAAACTATTTTTTTCAAGTTCTTAATAAGAATTCTGCATGTTGTTGCTGCTTTCAATTCAGTTCAGTCGCTCAGTCATGTCCGACTCTTTGCGACCCCCATGAATCACAGCATGCCAGGCCTCCCTGTCCATCACCAACTCCCAGAGTTCACTCAAACTCATGTCCATCGAGTCGGTGATGCCATCCAGCCATCTCATCCTCTGTCGTCCCCTTCTCCTCCTGCCTGCAATCCCTCCCAGCATCAGAGTCTTTTCCAATGAGTCAACTCTTCGCATCAGATGGCCAAAGTATTAGAGTTTCAGCTTCAGCATCAGTCCTTCCAATGAACACCCAGGACTGATCTCCTTTAGGATGGACTGTATCTCCTTGCAGTCCAAGGGACTCTCCACAATCTTCTCCAACACCGTTGGAAAAATTAAAAAAAAAAAAGCATCAATCCTTCAGTGCTCAGCTTTTTTCACAGTCCAACTCTCACATCCATACATGACCACCAGAAAAACCATAGCCTTGATTAGACAGATCGCTGTTGGCACTCTAATGAATCTGCTTTTGAATATGTTATCTAGGTTGGTCATAACTTTCCTTCCAAGAAATAAGCGTCTTTTAATTTTATGGCTGCAATCACCATCTGCAATGATTTTGGAGCCCCCAAAAATAAAGTCAGCCACTGTTTCCACTGTTTCCCCATCTATTTCCCATGAAGTGATGGGACCTGATGCCATGATCCTAGTTTTCTGAATGTTGAGCTTTAAGCCAACGTTTTGACTCTTCTCTTTCACTTTCATCAAGAGGCTTTTTAGTTCCTCTTCACTTTCTGCCAGAAGGGTGGTGTCATCTGCATATCTGTGGTTATTGGTACCTTTCCCGGCAATCTTGATTCCAGCTTGTGCTTCTTCCATCCCAGCATTTCTTGTGATGTACTCTGCATGTAAGTTAATAAGCAGGGTGACAATATACAGCCTTGACGTACTCCTTTTCCTATTTGGAACCAATCTGTTGTTCCATGTCCAGTTCTAACTGTTGCTTCCTGACCTGCATACAGGTTTCTCAAGAGGCAGGTCAGGTGGTCTAGTATTCCCATCTCTTTCAGAATTTTCCACAGTTTATTGTGATCCACACAGTAAAAGGCTTTGGCATAGTCAATAAAACAGAAACAGATATTTCTGAAACTCTCTTGCTTTTTCTATGATCCAGTGGATGTTGGCAATTTGAACTCTGTTTCCTCTGTCTTTTCTAAAACCAATTTGAACATCAGGAAGTTCATGGTTCACATATTGCTGAAGCCTGGCTTGGAGAATTTTGAGCATTACTTTACTAGCATGTGAGATGAGTGCAATTGTGCGGTAGTTTGGCATTCTTTGCCATTGCCTTTCTTTGGGATTGGAATAAAAACTGACCTTTTCCAGTCCTGGGGCCACTGCTGAGTTTTCCAAATTGCTGACATATTGAGTGCAACACTTGCACAACATCATCTTTCAGGATTTGAAATAGCTCAACTGGAATTCCATCACCTCCACTAGCTTTGTTCATAGTGAAGCTTTCTAAGGCCCACTTGACTTCACATTCCAGGATGTCTGGCTCTAGGTCAGTGATCACACCATCGTAGTTATCTGGTCATGAAGATCTTTTTTGTACAGTTCTTCTGTGTATTCTTGCCATCTCTTCTTCATATTGATATTGATTCTGCTTCTGTTAGGTCCATACCATATCTGTCCTTTATCGAGCCCATCTTTGCATATGTTCCCTTGGTATCTCTAATTTTCTTGAAGAGATCTCTAGTCTTTCCCATTCTGGTGTTTTCCTCTATTTCTTTGCATTGATCGCTGAGAAAGGCTTTCTTATCTCTCCTTGCTATTCTTTGGAACTCTGCATTCAGATGCTTATATCTTTCCTTTTCTCCTTTGCTTTTCACTTCTCTTCTTTTCACAGCTATTTGTAAGGCCTCATCAGACAGCCATTTTGCTTTTTTGCATTTCTTTTTCTTGGGGACGGTCTTAATCCCTGTCTCCTGTACAATGTCACGAACCTCCATCCATTGTTCATCAGGCACTCTATCAGATGTAATCCCTTGAATCTATTTGTCACTTCCCCTGTATAGTCATAAGGGATTTGATTTAGGTCATACCTGAATGGTCTAGTGGGTTTCCCTACTTTCTTCAATTTAAGTCTGAATTTTGTAATAAGGAGTTCATGATCTGAGTTGCTGCTTTAGTACCTTTAATTGTACAAAATTGCCTATTCATATATGCAAACAGTGACTCATCATAAACTTTTAAAAAATGAAGTATTTTTAGAACATTTTTAGCTTCACAGCAAGTTTGACTGGCAGGTACATTCCCCATTTACCCTCTGCCTCATAGGTTAGCCTTCACCATTATCAATATCCCTTGTCAGAGTAGTATAATTTTTTTATATTGAACCTACATTGTACGTCCTTATCACCTAAGTCTTAGTTGACATTAGGGTTCATTCTTGGTATTGTATATTCCATGGGTTTGTACAAATGTATAATGACATGTATCCAGCACTATATTATCTTACAGAGTGTTTAAGGTCCTTAAAAATTATCTGTTAGTTTACCCTATCCCCAAACCTTGGAAACCACTGATCTTTTCATTGTCTCCATAGTTTTGCCTTTTCCAGTTAGGCAAATAACTGGACTCAAGATTATCTAGGCATTTCAAATTGGTTTCCTTCACTTACTAATACACATTTAAGGTGGTTATTTATCTTTCAATGGCTTAGTAGATTATTATTAAGTGGTAAAAAGAAGCTATTTATTACCTACCTAAAAATATCCTGGTGACTTCCACATTTTGGCAATTGTGTATAAAGCAGAAATAAACTTCCATGTGCAGGTTTCAGTATGGACATATGCTCTCAACCCCTATGCATAAATGCCAAGGGGTTCAATTGTAGAATCTCAAGAGAATGTTTTTATTTTTTAAAAAGTTGCCCATCTCTCTTCCAAAGTGACTGTAACATTCTGCATGCCCATGAGCAGTGAGTGAGAGTTCTCAATGCTCTGTATCCCTGTCAACATTTGGTGGCATTAGTATTCTAGTTTTGGCCATTGTCATAGATGCATAGTAGTATCTCACTCTTTTAGTTTGCCTTTCCCTGAAAACATATTCTGTGGAGATATTTTCATATGCTTGTTGGTCATCTGTATATCTTTGGTGAAGTGTCTGTTTAGCCATTTTGCCCATGCTTTAATTGGATTGTTTGTTTTCTTTTCTTTTTTTTTCATTCATTTATTGGTTTTTTATAACATAGTCAATGAAATCACCACAAAGGTACCATCAAACCTAACAAAAACTATAGTGTCTGTCCGTTGTTTTCTTATCATTGAGCTTTATAAGTTATTTTGGTATACTTTGGATAGTAGGTGTTTATCAGATGTGTATTTCACAGATATTTTCCATAATTTTATGGCTTATCTTTAGATTCTTTTGACAGTGTATTTTGTAGAGCAGAAATTTTTATTTTAGTGAAATCAAACTTTGAATTCTTTCATGGATTGGTCTCAGTTCAGTTCAGTTGCTCAGTCATGCCCAACTCTTTGTGACCCCATGGACTGCAGCACACCAGGCTTCCCTGTCCATCACCAACTCCCAGAGCTTGCTTAAACTCATGTCCATCGAGTCAGTAATGGCATCCAACCGTCTCATCCTCCATCATCCCCTCTCCTACTGCCTTCAATCTTTCCTAGCATCAGGGTCTTTTCCAATGAGTCAGTTCTTCACATCAGGTGGCAGAAGTATTGGAGTTTCAGCTTCAGCATCAGTCCTTCCAATGAATATTAAGGACTGGTTTCCTTTAGGATGGACTGGTTGGATCTCCTTGCAGTGCAAGGGACTCTCAAGAGTCTTCTCCAACACCACAGTTCAAAAGCATTAATTCTTCAGCACTCAGGTTATAGTCCAACTCTCACATCCATACATGACTACTGGAAAAACTATAACTTTGACTAGACGGACCTTTGTTGGCAAAGTAATATCTCTGCTTTATGCTTTCTAGGTTGGTCATAGCTTTTCTTCCAAGGAACAAGTGTCTTTTAATTTCATGGCTTCAGTCATCATCTGCAGTGATTTTGAAGCCCAAGAAAATAAAGTCTGTCACTGTTTCCAGTGTTTCTCCATTTGCCAGAGAGTGATAGGACCAGATGCCATGATCTTAGTTTTTTGAATGTTGAGTTTTAAGCCAGCTTTTTCACTCTCCTCTTTCACTTTCACCAACAGGCTCTTAGTTCCTCTTAACTTTCTGCTATAAGTGTTGTGTCATCTGACTATCTGAGGTTATCGATATTTCTCCCAGCAATTTTGATTCCAACTTGAGCTTCATCCAGGCTGGCATTTCATGTGATGTACTTTGCATATCATTTAAATAAGCAGGATGACAATATACAGCCTTGATGTACTCCTTTCCCAGTTTGGAACCAGTCTGTTATCCCATGTCCGATTCTAACTGTTGCTTCTTGACCTGCATACAGACTTCTCAGGAGGCAAGTCAGGTGGTCTGGTATTCCCATTTCTTTCAGAATTTTCCACAGTTTGTTGTGATCTACACAGTCAAAGGCTTTGGCATAATCAATAAAGCAGAAATAGATGTTTTTCTGGAACTCTCATTTTTTTATGTGGCTTGGTCTACAATTCAGTATTGTTAACCCTTGTGAATGGTATAAAGAGGTATAGCCTATGTCTGGAATCATTCCTTTCTTTGTGGTTGCTCAATTTTTCTAGCACCATTTGTTGAAAAAACTGCATTTGCTCCATTTTATTTCTTTTGTATCTTTGTCACAGATTAGTTGACTACCATTACGCTATACATCTTAAACTTACACAGTGATATGTCAATTATATCTCAATAAAACTGGAAGAAAATCTTAAATGAATTCACAATACTTGAAGTGAATCTATTTCTGCTCAATAATTTATTTATTCTTTCAGCAATAGCAAACTTCCTTGATCACAGCAGTTTTATAGTAACTTTTGAAATTGAGTAGTATCAGTCCTCCAATTTTATTATCCTCTTTCAGAATTTGTTGCGTATTAACACTTTTTACCTCTCCATATATATGTTAGGATCAGTTTTCTGTTATCCATGAAATACTTTCTGGGAATTTGGTTGGAAGTGAATCCATAGATAAAGAGGGGAGGAACTGACATATTGATAACGTCTTCCTGTTCACGAACATATATGTCTCTATTTATTTAACTCTTCATTTCAACAGACTTTGTAGTTCTTCTCATATAGATCTTGTGCATATTTGTTTGATTTACCCATATGCATTCTATTTAATGCCAATTGGAGTGCCAATTTAAGTGGCACTGCATTTTTAATTTGAAATTCCACTTGATCACTGATAGTATGAAGTGACTGAATTATCTGTATTAAACTTATATCCTGCAGTCTTGCTAGCATTGCTTACTAGTTTTGTAGTTTCTCTGTTGATTCTTGTATTCTATGTAAATAAACATGTTTTCTAAATTAAAAGCATTTTCTTTCTTCCATCGCGATGTCTATATCTTTCATTTCTTATTACTGGATTAGCTAGACTCCAGCATGATGTTGGAAAGCCATGAGAGAGAATTTCCTTGCTTAGTTCTCAAAGTTAATAGGAAATTTTGAGCTTATCACCATTAACTATGATGTAAACTGAAGAATTTTTTAATAAATATTGTAGATATTCAAGTTTAGAAATGTCTCCTCTGTTCCTAGTTTGAGAAGTTGTATTTTGCATAAGCATTGGATTTTTTCAAATGCTTCTATATCTGTACATATCATCATGTGCTTTTCCTTCTTTAGCTTATTGATGTAATGGATTATAGTGATTTCTTTTTCTTTTGAATGTTGAACTAGCCTTGGAAACTTGGTATAAGTCCTGCTTGGTTGTGGTGTATGATTTTTTTTTTAAATTATTTTAGATTTGATTTACTAACTTTTTTTTTGAGATTTTTTGCATCTGTATTTATAAGAGGTATCGTCCTGTACTTACTGATCTTGTTTTTATCTTTGTTTTTTTTTTATGTATAAGATTAGTGCTGGCTTCATCAGATGAGATATAAAGTATTCCCTCTGCTTCTATCCTCAGAAAAACTTTATAGAAAACTGATAATTCATTTTTAAATGGTTGGTAAAATTCACCAGTGAGCCAGTCTGGGCCTGGTGCTTTCTGTTTTGGAAGGTTATTAGTTACTGACCCAATTTATTTAATAGATAGAGTCCTATTGAGCCTGCCTATTTCTTTTTCTGTGAGTTTTATAAGATTGTGTTTTTCAAGGAATTGATCCATTTAAACTAGGTTGTCAAATATGTGAGTATAGAATTGTTCATAGTATTCCTTTTTACCCTGTAATTCAAATTTAATTCTGTTGGACCTGTTATGTCTATCTCTATTTTTGTTTCTGATATCACCTAATACTGTTACTAATTTTATTAAAAATTCTTAAGAACTCACCCTTGCTTCATTGATATTTCTCTATTCACCTTCTGTTTTTAATTTCATTGATTTCTGCTCTAATTCTTATAAATTATTTCTTATTTTGGATTTAATTTGATCTTTTTCTAGTTCTAAGATGAAACTTAGGTGATTGATTTTTAGATCTTATCTCATATACACATTCAGTGTCATAAACGTTTATGTAAACTCTGCTTCCACTATATTTTTTAAATTTTTATAAGTTGTACTTTCATTTTTACTTAGCTAAATTTTTAAAATTTCTCTAAATATTTCTTCTTTTAACCATATGTTACTAGAAATGTACTGTGTAATCTTCAAGTATTTGAGATTTTTCAGTGCATCTTTTTGTAATTGATCTAGTTTTAATTTCATGGTTGTCTAAGAGCAGACATTTTATGATTTTTTTTAAAGGTGCTAAGGTGTGCTTTGTGGTTCATAATGTGCTGTCTTGGTTAATGATCCATGTGAACTTAAGAGTGTCTATTATACTGTTGGATGAAGTAGCCCATAGACATCCATTATGACGGTGTTATTGAGTTAAACTATGTCCCTACTGACACTCTGCCTGAAGAATCTGTCCATTTTTAATAGGTGGTGTTAAGTTTCCACTGTAATAATAAGATTCATCTCTTTGTCTTTGAGGTTCTAAATATCAAGTTTTTGCCTCACATATTTTGACACTTGTTTGCTGCATATAAAAAATAAATGTGTGCACCATTATTTTCTGATAAATTTTGTTTCTTAAAAGTTGGCTATATCTTAATATAGCTACTCCCACTTTCTTTTGATTAGTGTTAAGACCATCTCTACTCTGCTTTCCATTTACTTTTTTGGGTGAGCGGGGAGGGAGCACACCAAAACATGTGAGATCTTAGTTCCCTGACCAGGGATAGAACCCATGCCTCTTGCAGTGAAAGAGCAGAGTCCTAACCACTGGACCACCAAGGTATCCCCTCAAATATTTCTATTTTTTCTTTCTCTCTTTTCATAAGATTCCTTTTATTTGAATGTTACACCATTTGTAATGTCCCATTCCTCTCCAATATGCTAGTCTTTTTCAATCTCTTTTGTCTTTTTCACTTTTGAAGGTTTCTGTTGAGATGTGCTCAAGGTCAGAATACTTACCTCTGCTGTGTCCAGTCTGATAAAAAGACCCACAAAGGCATTTGCCATTTTTGTTGCAGGTATTTGTCATTTTTGAATATCTAGCATTTCATTTTGGTTCTTTCTTATGATTATCATCTCTTAGAGCCCTTATTATTATAGTTGTCCTAAATTCCTGGTCTGATAATAGCAATGTCCACACCATGTCAGATTCTAATGCTTGGTCTCCTCAAATTGCAGTGTTGCCTTTTGGTATGGTTTGTAATTATTTCTTGAAAGCTATACATGATGTACCATATAAAATGTAATGTGGTTTAGTAATGTAATATTGAGCTGTAAGAATGGAAAATACCCTATTTTCTTGTGATTAGGTTTCAGGCTTTTAGTGAATTTCTGCTATGGACTATACACTTCACATGTGCTTAAGAGTTCGTTCTTTTCTTCAGTAGGATAGGATGCTAGAGGAGGCTGACATTGAATACTTCTGTTTTCTATGTGGAAGGTTGCCTGCCTGTAGTTGGATATCTCCCTTCTGAATTAGTTAGGATCTGATAATACTCAGTGGGTTAGGCACAGGTTTGTTACTTTCTCGTGAAGGCTGATTTATTAAGAACAGAATGCCTTGGAGTATTTAAAATTATTTCCTTTCTCCTCTGTATACTGGACACATGAGAGGATTTTTTGCATATCCACTGTGGGAACCTGGTTAGAGCTACATGAGGTAAAAGTCAAAGTGTGGAGAATGCCCAGTAATTTGGTACTGCTGAATATTTTAACTTTTAGAGCAGTCCACTCTGATCACCGAGCTATTTGTCAATTTTTGTTCTGGTGTCCTGCTGATGAGCTGTTTCTTTTATGGTAAGTTGTGATTCTCTGTATTTGCCTGTCTTTCCAATTTTGTGGGCAGTTGTTTGCCCTGTGACCTCACATCTCTTAAGAATCTAAGGACAGTTGTTGATTTTTAGTTTGTTCAGCTTATTTGTTGTTAGAATAGCTTGGCAACTTCTAGGCTTGCTTCATAAACTTTTAAACTATTAAATTGTATTAAAATACATATATAAATGACCATGGGAGCCAGAGGACCAAAGCTCAGAGCTCTGGTTTATCACCTTATTCAGCATTTTGATTATATTTGAGAAATGAGTATAATCTGAGAGGTAGGAAATAATTTGAAAGTATTAGAGGACCATGATCATACATTGTACTTCCCTTCCTATTTCACCTGTAACATATTAGTATTTAAAACAGAGAATTTAAGGACTTCTGGGAAATAAGTATATATTGAAATGAGCCTCTTACACACATATATATAAGAAAAGGCAAATTTTATAGAAATTTAAACACTCAAAATCTTAGTAAAAAGCCTTTTCTTTGGATGTTTAAGTTTCCCATCTTACCTTATTAAAAGTGATTGTGCTTTTAAAAAACAGTGGAGATGGCTAGAATAGCACCAGAAGACTTGAAATGTGAACTCTTAATAAATGCTTTCCTCTTCTAAAGTCAACAAATTTTTTTACAGATAGGCTATTTGGACAGAAATACTAAAAGAATGCTTTTCAGAGTTGGAAGGGCCACCCCATATTCAAAGCTTAAACAGCAAGAAATTTCCACTGATTGTCTTCTTAACATATCCTCCTCAAAGGAGAAGAGTGTGTAACTTGATTGATCTTTAGTAAAATGTGGTTGCCTTCTACTAATTTGTTTTAAAGAAGGATCCAGGACATCATTTTTTCTACCTACTTCACTCAAATATACTATTTTCTATATCTTGTTCTCAGCTCCTGGACTAGAAATAATTTTCCTGTCTTTATTAATCACAATATTCCAGAGTCCATGGGTGGCAAATTTGGCAATTCAAAGGCAAGATTTATGGTCAAGATTTAGAAAAAGTAAAAGGCTCTATCTGCCTTATTCAACTGTGCTTTAAGCAATGCCTCTTCATTTGAAATTTGTTTTTAAATGAATTAATAAAGATAATAATTTCCCAATTAATTATATGTACTTTATAGCAAAAATTGAGTGGTCCAGAGGTGACTTTTCAGAACACCTGACATGTATAGTTGGATGAACTCTGTGAAAGACTAGGAAAATGATTCATAAAATTTGCTTTAATCTTAAGATAATATTCAAATGTATATTTATTATATTTGTAATTAGATTTTATCTAACATTTTATGTAATTTACCTAATTAGATTTAATCTGGGACTTCCCTGGTGGCGCAGATGGTAAAGCATCTGTCTACAATATGGGAGACCTGGGTTCGATCCCTGGGTTGGGAAGATTCCCTGGAGAAGGAAATGGCAACCCACTCCAGTACTCTTGCCTAGAAAATTCCATGGATGGAGGAGCCTGGTGTCCATGGGGTCGCAAAGAGTCAGACACGACTGAGTGACTTCACTTTCACTTTCAGATTTAATCTAAATATATATTTATTGCAGTTGTTTGTAATTAGATAATATGAAGGGTATGGCACATGCTTGCATGTGATTTTTCAATGCAAAGTTGATACTGATGGCTTAAATAGACAATTTTAATAATTCAATTGATAAACTACACTTAAGTTTGAATTTTATCTTTTTTCCTCCTCCCTACTTATAAGTTTCTTGACATTTCTAGTGGAATTTTATACACATCTGATACTCACTATTTGTCTTAATACACACTATGTCTCCACTTTATTCTGACTGCCTTTAAATAGGATGCATATGAGAAATGTCAAATATGCCTTCAGATATATCTCCAGATATTTTGTGTTATTTTAAATTCCTGAAGTGATATTTCCCTTTTATGTCACAGTTCAAATGGTCTCAAAGAATACAATTCAAGATAGAAATGCTTTCAGTCTTTGTCACCGGTGTGTGTGTTTATGTGTGTGTGTGCGTGTGTTTAGTTACTCAGTCATGTCAGACTCTTTGCGACCCCATGGACTGTAGCCTACCAGGCTCCTCTGTCCATGGAGATTCTCCAGGCTAAAATACTAGAGTAGGTTGCCATGCGTTCCTCCAGGCAATCTTCCCAACCCTGGTATCAAACCCAGGTCTCCAGCACTGCAGGCAGATTCTTTACCATCTGAGCCATTAGGGAAGCCCAAGAATCCTGGAGTGGATAGCCTATCCCTTCTCCGAGGGAGCTTCCCAACTCAAGAATTGAACCAGGATCTCCTGCATTGCAGATGGGTACTTTATCAGCTGAGCTACCTGGGAAGCCCACCATTACAGTCCCAGAAAAAAAAAAAATCATGTAAACTGTTTCTCATTCAAAATATTCGTGATTATGTGTCATTGACATGAAAGTTATTATTCACAGGTTTCTCTAGACCTGACAAATTTTGTTGTTAAAAATGTTGGACACAACAGACTTCATCAGACTAAAATATTAATAACTTAAGATGAGAAAATTGAAAAAGTAGCCCACACATAGTCATGTGATTCCAAGATATTTTTTAGTTTTTAAATTAAAGGAAAGATGAAACATGAGAGAAGGAGGGAGGAAATGAATATATCACGTCTATTGGAGTTAATTAAGAACAGGTGCTACATCAAGCTGTGGTATAATTATTTGTGTTTTCTTTCCCCCCAAAATTAGTAAGTATATTTTTCACTGAACCAGAAAGGACTGAGCTGAAAATAATATCCTGAATTTTGTTGGAAATTACTTAAAATGTCATTAAGAAATATTCACACAAATAGAGAGGGTGCATAGGCATGATAAAAATCACAAAGAATAAAACTACTGAAATAAAGCCAGGCATGAGAATTTTTTTTTTCTTTTTTTTAATTTCAGATATACACATGCTCCCCATCCTGAACCCTCCGCCCTCCCCCCTCCCCATACCATCCCTCTGGGCCTTCCCAGCGCACCAGCCCCAAGCATCCAGCATTGTGCACTGAACCTGGACTGGCATCTCGTTTCATACATGACATTTCACATGTTTCAATGCCATTCTCCCAAATCTTCCCACCCTCTCCCACAGAGTCCATAAGACTGTTCTATACATCAGTGTCTCTTTTGCTGTCTCGTATACAGGGTTATCATTACCATCTTTCTAAATTCCATATATATGCGTTAGTATACTGTATTTATGTTTTTCCTTCTGGCTTACTTCACTCTGTATAATAGGCTCCAGTTTCATCCACCTCATTAGAACTGATTCAAATGTATTCTTTTTAATGGCTGAGTAATACTCCATTGTGTATATGTACCACAGCTTCCTCATCCATTCATCTGCTGATGGACATCTAGGTTGCTTCCATGTCCTGGCTATTATAAACAGTGCTGCGATGAACATTGGGGTACACGTGTCTCTTTCCCTTCTGGTTTCCTCAGTGTGTATGCCCAGCAGTGGGATTGCTGGATCATAAGGCAGTTCTATTTCCAGTTTTTTAAGGAATCTCCACACTGTTCTCCATAGTGGCTGTACTAGTTTGCATTCCCACCAACAGTGTAAGAGGGTTCCCTTTTCTCCACACCCTCTCCAGCATTTATTATTTGTAGACTTTTGGATCGCAGCCATTCTGACTGGTGTGAAATGGTACCTCATAGTGGTTTTGATTTGCATTTCTCTGATAAAGAGTGATGTTGAGCATCTTTTCAAGTGTTTGTTAGCCATCTATATGTCTTCTTTGGAGAAATGTCTATTTAGATCTTTGGCCCATTTTTTGATTGGGTCGTTTATTTTTCTGGAGTTGAGCTGTAGGAGTTGCTTATATATTTTTGAGATTAGTTGTTTGTCGGTTGCTTCATTTGCTATTATTTTCTCCCATTCTGAAGGCTGTCTTTTCACCTTGCTAATAGTTTCCTTTGATGTGCAGAAGCTTTTAAGGTTAATTAGGTCCCATTTGTTTATTTTTGCTTTTATTTCCAATATTCTGGGAGGTGGGTCATAGAGGATCCTGCTGTGATGTATGTCGGAGAGTGTTTTGCCTATGTTCTCCTCTAGGAGTTTTATAGTTTCTGGTCTTATGTTGAGATCTTTAATCCATTTTGAGTTTATTTTTGTATATGGTGTTAGAAAGTGTTCTAGTTTCATTCTTTTACAAGTGGTTGACCAGATTTCCCAGCACCACTTGTTAAAGAGATTGTCTTTAATCCAGAATTTTATTAAAAAAATATTGTATCTTTAAATTGAAAAATAGTGAGATTTGTGTGTAAATGATGAAAACTGAATCCAGAGTGATAGCTAACTGAGAAAAATAAGTGACAATAACTTCTTGATGATTCTATAAGGCTCAGTAAGGAAACTCCCATGTTTTTACATTTTATTTATTTATGTTTATTTTGGCTGTATCAGGTCTTTGTTGCTGCGTGTGCTTTTCTGTAGTTGTAGAGAGTGGGGGCTACTGTTCGTTCCAGTGGGGAGGGTTTCTTGTTGCAGTAGCTTCTTCTGTTGCAGACGTCAGGCTCCAGAGTGCAGAGGGCTCCAGTGGTTGCAGCACATGGGCTCAGTAGTTGAGGTTCTGGGCTTTACAGCACAGTCTCAGTTGTTGTGGTTCATGGGCTTAGCTGGTCCGTGGCATGTGGGATTCTCCTGGACCAGGGATTGAACCCATGTTTCCAGCACTGGCAGGTGGATTCTTCACCAGTGAACCACTAGGGAAGCCCTAAACTCCCATATAAAAAAAAAAAGTTTGAAATTTTTGCTTTCTGAGTGTTAACCTAAAAAAGAGATGCAGCACTATCTTATAAGAAGGGGAACTTCTAAATCATCCTAAATTGATCATAATCACTGAAACAAAAGGAAAAGTTGTCAGAAGGAAAACTGGGAGAAACAGAACATCAGACTGGTTCTGCAGGATCTATAGGTACATTGCACATATTTTCCTTCCTGGAAGAGTAGACCTCACATATGGGACAGATTATCTATATTACATAATGATTGTCTGCTATCTTGACTGACTTCTATTAAAAATACAGTTAACCCTTGAACAACATGGGAGTTAGGGACCCTGAACCTCCATGAAGTTGAAAATTTGTGTATAATTTATTGTTGGCCCTTTCAGTATACAGTTCCTCTTTAATTGAAGTTCTGCATCCTAAACTCAAGCAAGCAAAGATTGTGCAGTAATAAAGTATTCAATAGTGGGGGGAAAATCTGCTTATAAGTGGATCCATGTGACTTAAATGTGTTGTTCAAAGGTCAACTGTGTAATTCATCAAATTTCTTTATTTTGGCTAACAAAATCAAGTCTCCCATGATCTGATCAGCATCAGTGTACATATAAGAAAAATGCTGGCATTTTTTCCCAGTCTACTGATCTTTATTTTTCTTTTTCAGCTTTCAGTTCAGTCCAGTCACTCAGTCGTGTACGACTCTTTGCGACCCCATGAATCGCAGCACGCCAGGCCTCCCTGTCCATCACCGTCTGCTGGAGGTCACTCAAACTCATGTTCATTGAGTCGGTGATGCCATCCAGCCATCTCATCCTCTGTAGTCCCCTTCTTCTCCTGCCCCCAATCCCTCCCAGCATCAGAGCCTTTTCCAATGAGTCAACTCTTTGCATGAGGTGGCCAAAGTACTGGAGTTTCAGCTTTAGCATCATTCCTTCCAAAGAAATCCCAGGGCTGATCTCCTTCAGAATGGACTGGTTGGATCTCCTTGCAGTCCAAGGGACTTTCAAGAGTCTTCTCCAACACCACAGTTCAAAAACATCAATTCTTCAGTGCTCAGCTTTCTTCACAGTCCAACTCTCACATCCGTACATGACCACTGGAAAAACCATAGCCTTGACTAGACGGACCTTTGTTGGCAAAGTAATGTCTTTGCTTTTGAATATGCTATCTAGGTTGGACATAACTTTCCTTCCAAGGAGTAAGCGTCTTTTAATTTCATGGCTGCAGTCACCATCTGCAGTGATTTTGGAGCCCAAAAAATAAAGTCAGCCACTGTTTCCACTGTTTCCCCATCTATTTCCCATGAAGTGATGGGACCAGATGCCATGATCTTCATTTTCTGAAAGTTGAGGTTCAAGTTTTACTGAGGTATAATTGACATACAAATTTGTGTAAGTCTAATGTATACAGCTTGATGATATGATAGACCTACATGTTGCAAAATTATTACCACACTAAGGCATTTGTTTGCTAAAAAATATTTAAGATCTAATTTCTTAGCAAATTTCAAATATAAAACACAGCATTGTTAACTATCTTGGCCATAAGAAAAGGAAAAAATACAAACTTGTGACAAAATGAAACTATTTAGAATACTCATGAAGGTAAGTTGAGGTAATAGAAGACGAGCTCTTTACACTTTATGGCTTTATCAACATTTATTATAATCATAATGTTTGACTCACAAATCAACAAAGATGTAACATACATCTTATAATTGATATAGATGTGTTTCCTCATGTTACTTCAAGTTAACTTTTATTGTGCCAAAAGCATAGAGACATTAAGTTTTACCATTGCTTTTGCTTCCCTTCTATATACACCTATATCACAAAGGTTAACTCTTAAACACTTCTTTTGGTAAATATCTTTTAATCACTAGATAACACATGTATGCTTTAAATACTTTATATTTTAGATTTAGAAATTTTTCTAGGCACTTGCCCCAGCTAAAGATGAAACTGTAACACTCTTCATTGACTAAAATTCAACATATATATACAACTGCAATCCTGTTAAAATAATTATGAATGAAACCAAAACATGCACAGAAGAACCTTGGCACAGACAAAGGAATATCTATGTCTGTGAAAGCTTATTTGGTATAAATATCATTGAATTTATGAAATAAAATGCTAAAGTCAAATTTGAAACAAAAATAATTGTGTTTTAAATAATTTAAAATGTCCTTTGGAAAAATTATTTACATTAATACATTAGGTATTTAGGTATTTGGTAGGTGTGCTGCGCTTAGTCACTCACTAGTGTCTGACTCTTTGCAACACCATAGACTGTAGCCTGCCAGGCAGGCTTCTCTGTCCATGGGGATTCTCCATTAAGAATACTAGAGGGGGTTGCAATTCCCTTCTCTAGGGGATCCTCCCCACCCAGGAATCAAACCAGAGTCTCCTGCATTGCAGGTAGTTTCTTTACAAACTGAGCCACCAGGGAAGCCCAAGAATACTGGAGTGGGTAGCCTAACACTTCTCCAGGGGATCTTCCTGACCAGTACTTGAACTGGGGTCTCCTGCATTGCAGGCAGATTCTTTATTAGCTGAGCTACCAGGGAGGCCCATATGGTACATAAACTTTATCAAATATGAAAAATATCTCATAATGTCTAGCTTTCATTAATCAGACTCGATAATAATTTTATTGTGTCAACTACTCATCTTTATCTAGTAAACACACACATATATATAAAATATATATAAAATTTACATATTTTTGATGCAATGCATTTATGACCAAAGCTTGATAAAATGAATAATCAGACTTGGCTAACGTCACAATTTTAAACACTATACTAAATTTACATCTGTCACTCTCTGTGACATATGAAATTATCTGAAAAGAATGTTTCTTGATTTTGGAATAGCAAAACTGACAAATTTTTATTCTTTGTAAATAAAAACTTATGAATATATTTGTAGGAGACTTTCTCCTTCTCAAGAAAACTATCTGTTCTTAGTCTCTCATAGAATACTTCTCTTTAGCGTTTCCTTTTTCAAAGGTTTTCCAAAGAAACTCCTTTTAAAATCTAAGTGTATGCATTTTTCCCTTGTTTCTTTATTGAATGTAATAGTTTTTCCCCACTTTAAAAAATGTATTTGGTATTACCTTTTCAGCATCTTGCCTCTGCAGCATAAAGTCAACATTTAGTATTTAATGCAAGCATAATCTCATTAATGTTGATAGTAAGGTTACTTGAATAATTATTTTTCAGTCCTTAACAAGCCAAGAGTTATAGGTACAATTTGTAATTTATTCAAATAACTTGGTTACATTCTTTTTCACCTACAGTGGATTTGACCATTTTAAGATAAATTTGTTAGTTTTATAATAAGATTATAAAAATTAAAATTTCTTCTCTAGCTTTCCAATCATAACTGTAGAAACTAAAGAAAGTCCTCTATATATTGCTATATATAAAATAATATTCCTGTTTTTTTTTTTTATGGTTACTTATACTCTTGATAAGAGTGAAAAAGGAGAGTGAAAAACTTGGCTTAAAGCTCAACATTCAGAAAACTAAGATCATGGTATTATCTGATCCCATGGGAAATAGATGGGGAAACAGTGTCAGACTTTATTTTGGAGGGCTCCAAAATCACTGCAGATGGTGATTGAAGCCATCAAATTAAAAGACGCTTACTCCTGGGAAGGAAAGTTATGACCAACCTAGACAGCATATTAAAAAGCAGAGACATTACCTTGCCAACAAAAGTCCATCTAGTCAAGGCTATGGTTTTTCTGGTGGTCATGTATGGATGTGAGAGTTGGACTGTGAAGAAAGCTGAGTGCCAAAGCATTGATGCTTTTCAACTGTGGTGTTGGAGAAGAGTCTTGAGAGTCCTTGGACTGCAAGGAGATCCAACCAGTTCATCCTAAAGGAGATCGGTCCTGGGTGTTCATTGGAAAGACTGATGCTAAAGCTGAAACTCCAATACTTTGGCCACCTCATGCGAAGTGTTGACTCATTGGAAAAGACTCTGATGCTGGGAGGGATTGGGGGCAGGAGGAGAAGGGGACGACAGAGGATGAGATGGCTGGATGGCATCACCGACTCGATGGACATGAGTTTGAGTGACCTCCGGGAGTTGGTGATCGACAGGGAAGCCTGGCGTGCTGCGATTCATGGGGTCACAAAGAGTCAGACACGACTGAGCGACTGAACTGAACTGAACTAAGGACAGTAGGAAATTGAAATTTAGAAGAAAAATACACTTAAGTTAGACTTCTTTAGATTCGATTTGGAAAATGCAACATGATTTATATTTTTTGTATTTCAGCACAGTTTAGTAAAGGACATGTATTTTTTAACTATACTTGTTGTATTATGATTGCAACTTATGTTACCATGGAAATTAATTTAACTACTTGGGACTTATTTTCTTTATCTGCTGTAAAAAATAAAAATACAAGGAAACTAATCTCAAGAGGTGGAAAGATATAAAAAGGTATCTAACTCCTAGAATCACCTTGCAATTGTGACAGTTAAATGGATTAATCCACACACAACACTTCAGTTTAGTCACTCAGTTGCGTCTGACTCTTTGACCCCATGAACCTTAGCATGCCAGGCCTCCTTATCCATCACCAACTGTCGGAGTTCACCCAAACCCATGTCCATCGAGTCAGTGATGCCATCCAACCATCTCATCCTCTTTTGCCCCCTTCTCCTCCTTCCCTCAATCCTTCCCATCATCAGGGCCTTTTCAAATGAGTCAGCTCTTCACATCAAGTTACCAAAGTATTGGAGCTTCAGCTTCAACATCAGTCCTTCCAATGAACATCCAGGACTGATCTCCCTTAGAATGGACTGGTTGGATCTCCTTGCAGTCCAAGGGACTCTCAAGAGTCTTCTCCAACACTACAGTTCAAAAGCATCAATTCTTTGGTGCTCAGCTTTCTTCACAATCCAACTCTCACATCCATACATGACCACTGGAAAAACCATAGCCTTGACTAGACGGACCTTTGTTGGCAAAGTAATGTCTCTGCTTTTCAATATGCTATCTAGGTTGGTCATAACTTTCCTTCCAAGGAGTAAGCATCTTTTAATTTCATGGCTGCAGTCACCATCTGCAGTGATTTTGGAGCCCCCCAAAATAAAGTCTCTCACTGTTTCCATTTTTCCCCATCTATTTCCCATGAAGTGATGGGACCAGATGCCATGATCTTAGTTTTCTGAAAGTTGAGCTTTAAGTCAATTTTTTCACTCTCCTCTTCCACTTTCACCAAGAGGCTCTTTAGTTCTTCTTCACTTTCTGCCATAAGGGTGGTGTCATCTGCATATCTGTGGTTATTGATATTTCTCCCAGCAATCTTAATTCCAGCTTGTGCTTCCTCCAGCCCAGCGTTTCTCATGATGTAGTCTGCATATAAGTTAAATAAGCACAGTGACAATATACAGCCTTGTCATACTCCTTTTCCTATTTGGAAGCAGTCTGTTGTTCCATGTCCAGTGCTAATTGTTGCTTCCTGACCTGCATACAGGTTTCTCAAGAGGCAGGTCAGGTGGTCTGGTATTCCCATCTCCTTCAGAATTTTCCACAGTTAGAAGTTGGCATATTGAAGTACTTAGTGTTAGATGACATTATTGTCATTGTGTTGTCATTTTTAAATTATTGAATTCAAGAAAATTGTGTTTTATTCTCTCAATTTATCCTGAATTAGTAAATAAGTTAATGTTAGACCAGACAGTTTATAAATACATTACCTCGCACACCAAAATGTTCCATCAACTTGTACATTTAACATAAGCTTTTATTAAAAAAAAAAAAAAAGCATCTGTTTGAGTGTAGGATTTTGGCCATATTATGTCACAGTACCTACAATTCTACAACTAAAACATTTATTTTAAGTTTTGACAAGTTTTGCTTTCAGCATTATATTTAAAACTGTCACTAGTAAAAATCACGGAGAAGGCAATGGCACCCCACTCCAGTACTCTTGCCTGGAAAATCCCATGGATGGAAGAGCCTGGTAGGCTGTAGTCCATGGGGTCGCTAAGAGTTGGACACGACTGAGCGACTTCACTTTCACTTTTCACTTTAATGCATTGGAGAAGGAAATGGCACCCCACTCCAGTACTCTTGCCTGGAGAATCCCAGGGATGGGGGAGCCTGGTGGGCTGCCATCTATGGGGTCACACAGAGTCAGACACAACTGAAGCAACTTAGCAGCAGTAGCAGCAGCAGTAAAAATCAATACCCTAATTTATACGTGTGCTAAGTCACTTCAATCATGTCCAACTCTTTGCAACTCTTTGGAACATAGCCCACCAGGATCCTCTGTCCATAAGATTCTCCAGGAAGAATACTGGAGTAGGTTACCATACCTTCCTCCAGGGGATCTTCCTGACCCAGGGATTGAACCCACATCTCTTCCATCTCCTATAGTGGCAGCTGGGTTTTTTACCACTGGTGCCACCTGACATTAAAAACTTTATATGACAATAGCTTTAATCATTTTCTAGTACAATTTTTATGTAAAAGATCTCCTTCCATTTCATGTATATATAGAGAAAACTACGAAAAGGGCAAATAACCTACAGTTCACTAAGGCATTATCTTATTGTTTTGTTTGCTACATCTGCAACAGATATTATAGTAAATGATTCAATTATATTTTTTTCAGAAACAGGCATTATCATTAAAACAAAATCTTTAGTAAACTAAAATAACATTGCTAGTGGCAATGTTACATTTAAAATTTTAGTTTTTCAATGACAAAATGAAAAGAGGTATGAGGTTTTTTAATTTCTAATTTACTATATATTATAGGGCATGTATTGATATTTAAATTTAGAATATTTAAAAAGTAAAACTGAAAATTTATCTTATCCTAATGTTTAGGTATAATCTTTCAGTTTTCTTAATAAGTGATATTTACATGTCTCTTAAAATTCATAGCAAAATAGAGATGCTTAGAATGAAATTAAAAAGTCTTCCTTCCTCTAACATCCTTTCCTCAAATGTGAGCCTATTAAATTTCTTGTATTCACTCTTTAAAAATATATTAATGTTCATGTAAATATTTTATTTCCTATGTCAATATTGTCATTTAATGATAGTATTTTACATATAAAAATAATTCTATTTCTCATGCCGTCAAATACCCACTTTATTATATTGTATGAATGTATCATAACCTTTTAAACCAGTTCACTATAAAATCAAGTAATTTCCATTGCATGTTTGTATTTAAATTTTTGATACATATTTTCAACAAAAGGAAATCTTCATGATAAGAATGATACTGAAGTTTTCTTATCCTTATAGTTTTATGACTATTTTATAATAAAATGAATATAAACAAATTATATTTTAGAGAAACAGCTAGCAAATCATAATTTCTGCCATATAAAACTGTGAAACAATATTTTATTCAGCCTTTTCTATGCTGAGATCTATAATTTAGGAATCTGATGAATTATGACCACAAGTGTGGGAACATTTTTCACTCCATGGTTTACTATCACAATATGAATCCAAAACAAAATAGGCATCACTTTTGACAGATTCTCCACTTTCACATCTAAGGTCTTAGTCTTCTGTCACTCAGAAGAGCCAAGGTCAAAGAGATCCATGGTAGTTCACCTTGGATACAGACTTGACCATCAAAATGCAAGCTGTAATACAAAGCGGAACATTTGTCAAAGGTTGGTGAACATGTGTCCCACATTCACATTTAAATCTGCATGCAGAGCACATAAGAATTGGTGAAATTTTAAAAAGTGATTTGCCAAAGAGAAAAATTATGGTAATTAGTTTAAGAGTGAGAGTTACTCATTTAGAAAATTTGAAACATCAGTGATCCAGATGATAGAAATGGGACATCAGCACACATTTCCAAAATTATAGTTTTAATAAAATAAATTTTAAAATGCTTCACCTTATTCTCAAGCAACTTTTTAAGATTGTTCTTTTTGTCTACAACTGAAGATAAAATATCCAAATGGAAAAAAAAAAAATTAAAGCTTCATCAGGAAAAGGTTTAATTCAGTAATGCATAGTTCCTTGTGATGGAGAAAATGTCAGTGTAGTCAGGGTGAGTGTTGAAGTATGTAAAACACAGGAGTGCTAAAACTTGTATCAGCATAATTGATATTGACTTTAACATATGAAATAAGTAAACTCAGAAATCAGAGCATAAGCACAGACCCATTCTGGGAGACTTTTATTTTCTAAGTATCTGTATGACTATAAATAACATTTATTCATTTTCTTAACTGGAAAAAAGTAATTTCATTTTTCGCAAAACTCTTTGCAAGTAAAATTAATAGTCTTTCACCTAAATATTAATGAAGTAACAAAACAATTTTAACAGTGGAAAAAAAGCAATGAATATACACTATAAATTAAAGTGAACTATACAATCCGTGGAATTCTCCAGGCCAGAACACTGGAATGGGTAGCTTTTCCCCAGGGGAATCTTCCCAATCCAAGGATCAAACCCAGGTCTCCAGCATTGCAGGCAGATTCTTTACCAGTTAAGCCACAAGGGAAGCCCAAGAATGGTGGAGTGGGTAGCCTGTCCCTTCTCCAGTGAATCTTCCTGACTCAGGAATGGACTCAGGGTCTTCTGATTGCAGGTAGATTCTTTACCAGCTGAGCTATGAGGGAAGCCCCTTAGAGTTGATAATTAGGGACAAATACATAGTAAAGTTTGAATTTAATTTCATACAAAACAAATATTTTCACAGAGTTACTGTATTTTGGAATGTATTATTTTGGTTCTCAAATTTTACTAACCATTTTATATAACTCTTTTGATATGGAATATATATTTCAGGAACAGCAAAGTTCTTATTAATATTTAACTGGATCAGCTAATAGTAAGCATTGGAAAGGTAACAGCCCTCTCATTTTTACCAAGAACTTGCTAACTGAAATAAAGTTTAAATAGTGTATTTTTTTTTTTTTTTTTTGGAAAATGGGAAACTTTCCTAAAAATATGGAAAAATGGAAGAATAAAAATTCCTTGTTTTTTAAAAATCACGTCAAATCACTGACAGCACGTTTAGCATCCTCTTGTAGAAGAAATTCTCATTTAAAAATTACTTGGTGTCTAAGGAGAGTTATGTTGTACAATATACTAAAATTTTACAGACCAATCATATTTTGCCAAAAGATGAACATCCCTAATTCTAAATATTCCTAATACTAAGTATTAAATTTTAAGAAATGTAAGCAACTGGCTATATTCATATTATTATAGCATATTTTCTCTTATTCAGGTTTTAATTATGTCCTGTACATGTAAGTTTAAGACATATTGCAAACCAGCTATATAATACAAGAAATGGTAACAAAGCTTTCATCAACTGAGAAAAAAACTTAGAGCTTTACATGCTCAGCTGTGTCTAAGTAAGCCAATTAAAGCCAAATTGAAAGCATTTTAAATATAATGCATGATATAACTTGAAAGACTATGTGCAGAAATAACGTTTATATTAAAATCTGAGATTTGTTCAGTGTTTAAACTTGGTGAACTGTAGAAATGCAAGGTGGAAGGAAATCTGTGCTTTCAGCAATTTTTCTTATGTCAAATTGATCTTCTTGTCTAATACTTTGCTTTTGTCAATATAACTAGAACACTTACTGTAAATTGAACTCATTCTAAATTTCTGAAGCTGAAGAAGAGAATGTTAAAAATATTATTTTTTCCTGTTCACTGGTGCTTTACTCTAGATTATTTACAAGTTTGCTTGTCTCACTGCAAATGGGTCATCTTTTCCACCCAATTTCAACTACATTGACAAGTAATGAGCCTTCTAAATCTATTAATGGTTTTTCTCTTACCAAAGCTTCAGTACACAGGATTAAGTATTATGAATCTCAGTTTGCAATGGGTCATTCTCAGAAAAAGAGAGTAGCTTTTAATAAATGAAACAAAGATGAATATTTTTAATGATAAAAGTTACAATTGACAAAGAAGATAGACATCATAAAACATCACATGCTTAGCAACAAGGAAACAAAGATACATAAAGCAAAAATCAGAAGCAATATAAGGGAAAAGAAAAAATATATAATCATAGTGAGACATATTAACATTTATTTGAGGATATCAAGTGAAAAAAAAAAAGAATAGAAGCATCTTGAATTGATGCCATTAATAATTTAAATATAATAGATTTCTATTAATTATATATCCTACAAAAATATATTTAAAATTTTGGATCTCAAATGTTATTAGATGTCCATAGGACACTTAGAAAAACTGGCAAAAGATAAACATTACTAAATTTCTTTTTGTGATTCAGTTATACATAAACACATATTGTTTTTGAAATTATTTTCCATTCTAGGTTTTTACAAGATACTGATCATCCTTGTGCTAAACAGTAAGCCTTTGTTGCTTGTTGGGTATCTATTTTTTTAAATTAGAAATCTAGCATTCTACTTATATGAAGTCAAACAAATAGAATCAGAATGTCATAATTTTTTTAGGCAAAAATTCCTAAGTTTTCTAAAATATATGTATTACACATATTTATATATGTACAAGAGATTTTCTACTATGCTTGATAAAGGCTTGAGAAAGAACATCAAAAAATAAACTGGATGAAATGGGAGCACTGAATGTGAAACTGAAAGAGTGAAACAAACTAGATAAAAGTAAAAGATGCTCATATAGTCCAGTTGTTTTTAAACATGGCTGGTCATTGGAATCATATCTTGAGTTCTGATGAAACAAAAGCAATACCTGGGCATTTTTATTTAAAAAAAAAAATTCCAAGATAATTCTGATATGCATCTGGGGATTTTAAAAAGTGATAACAGGTTTTTCTATTAAGTGACAGTTTTAGAGATGTAGAATTCTTTTTCTGTTGACCAATCATGATACAATGGTATTAAGTGAGTAATAGTTACATAATCACAATAATGAAAGGTTTATCAGTTTTCACAATCAATAGCCAGAGGAAGCCATAATGGAAACATGACTGGAATAAGATAAAATATATGGGAACAATATAAAATAATTGCATTTAGTTTGGGTGAATCAAGCAGAGTGATGTGGTAAATGGAAGTGTATACATGCACATTTAATCTGCTCAGCCAGTCTATGTCTTTTCCTTGGTGCATTTAATCCATTTACATTTAAGCTAATCATCGATATGTATGATACTATTACTGTTCTCTCGGTTGTTTTGGGTTTATTTTCTGTAGTTAGGTTTTTCTCTTTCTTCCTGCCTAGAGAATTTCATTTAGCATTTGTTGTAAAGCTGGTTTGATGGTGCTGAATTCTCTTAACATTTGCTTTTCTGGAAAGATTTTGATTGCTCCATCAGATCTGAAGGAGTGTCATCTGGGGAGAGTATTCTCGGTCCTAGGTTCTTCCCTTTCATCAATTTAAATATATCACGCCATTCCCTTCTGGCTTGTAGAGTTTCTGTTGAGAAATCTGCTGATAGCCAGATGGGAGTTCCCTTGTATGTTATTTGTCATTTTCCCCTTGTTGCTTTTAATATTTTATCTCTGTCTTTATTTTTGTCAGCTTGATTATTATTTTTCTTGGTGTGATCCTCCTTTGGATTAAAAAGTAATTTTAATATGAGTAAATGTATAGTATTTGAAGGTACCTAAGAGTTAATACTTGGAGAAGGCAATGGCACCCCACTCCAGTACTCTTGCCTGGAAAGTCCCATGGATGGAGGAGCCTGGTGGGCTGCAGTCCATGGGGTCACTAGGAGTCAGACCTGACTGAACAACTTCACTTTGACTTTTCACTTTCATGCATTGGAGGAGGAAATGGCAACCCACTCCAGTGTTCTTGCCTGGAGAATCCCATGGACAGAGGAGCCTGGTGGGCTGCTGTCTATGAGGAGCCTGGTGGGCTGCTGTCTATGGGGTCCCACAGAGTCAGACATGACTAAAGCGACTTAGCAGCAGCAGCAGCAAGAGTTAATACTAGACCTTTCAGGTATGACCTAAATCAAATCCTAACTATTATACAATGGAGGTGAGAAATAGATTTAAGGGACTAGATCTGATAGATAGAGTGCCTGATGAACTATGGATGGACGTTCGTGACATTGTACAGGAGACAGGGATCAAGACCATCCCCCAGAAAAAGAAGTGCAAAAAAGCAAAATGGCTATCTGGGGAGGCCTTACAAATAGCTGTCAAAAGAAGAGAAGCTAAAAGCAAAGGAAAAAAGGAAAGTATAAGCATCTGAATGCAGAGTTCCAAAGAATAGCAAGGAGAGATAAGAAAGCCTTCCTCAGTGATCATTACAAAGAAATAGAGGAAAACACCAGAATGGGAAAGACTAGAGATCTTTTCAAGAAAATTAGAGATACCAAGGGAACATTTAATGCAAAGATGGGCTCAAGAAAGGACAGAAATGATATAGACCCAACAGAAGCAGAATATATTAAAAAGAGGTGGCAAAAATACACAAAGAACTATGGAAAAAAGATCATCATGACCCAGATAATCATGATGGTGTGATCACTCACCTAGTACCAGACATCCTGGAATGTGAAGTCATTAGGAAGCATTGCTATGAACAAAGCTAGTGGAGGTGATGGAATTCCAGCTGAGCTATTTCAAATCCTAAAAGATGATGCTGTGAAAGTGCTGCACTCATATGCCTACAAATTTGGAAAACCCAGCAGTGGCCATGGAACTGGAAAAGGTCAGTTTTCATTCCAATCCCTAAGAAAGGCAATGGCAAAGAATGCTCAAACTACCACACAATTGGACTCATTTCACATGCTAGCAAAGTAATGCTCAAATATTTTCAAGCCAGGCTTCAGCAATATGTGAACCATGAACATCCAGGGTTCAGACTGGTTTTAGAAAAGGCAGAGGAACCGGAGATCAGTGCCAACATCCGCTGAGTCATCAAAAAAGCAAGAGTTCCAGAAAAACATCTATTTATGTTTATTGACTATGCCAAAGCCTTTGACTGTGTGGATCACAACAAACTGTGGAAAATTTTTCAAAAGATGGGAATACCAGACCATGTGACCTGCCTCTTGAGAAATCCATATGCAGGTCAAGAAACAACAGTTAGAACTGGACATGGAACAACAGACTGGTTCCAAATAGGAAAAGGAGTATGTCAAGGCTGTATATTGTCACCCTGCTTATTTACCTTATATGCAGAGTACATCATGAGAAATTCTGGGCTGGATGAAGCATAAGCTGGAATCAAGATTGCCGGGAGAAATATCAATAACCACAGATATACAGATGATACCACCCTTATGGCAGAAAGTGAAGAAGAACTAATGAGCCTCTTGATGAAAGTGAAAGGAGAGTGAAAAAGTTGGCTTAAAGCTCAACATTCAGAAAACTAAGTCTTGGCATCTGGTCCCATCACTTCATGGCAAATAGATGGTGAAGCAGTGTAAACAGTGGCAAACTTTATTTTCTTGGGCTCCAAAATCACTGCAGATGGTGATTGCAGCCATGAAATAAAAAGATGCTTGCTCCTTTGAAGAAAAGTTATGACAAAACTAGACAGCCTATTAAAGAGCAGAGACATTACTTTGCCTTCCGTCTAGTCAAGACTATGGTTTTTCCAGTAGTCATGTATGGATGTGAGAGTTGGACTATAAAGAAAGCTAAGTCCAGAGGAATTTCTTTTGAACTTGTGTTGGAGTTGTTGGAGAAGACTCTTGAAAGTCCCTTGGCCTGCAAGGAGATCCAACCAACCATGCTAAAGGAGATCAGTCCTGGATGTTCACTGGAAAGACTGGTGTTGAAGCTGAAACTCAATACTTTGGTCACCTGATGCAAAGAGTTGACTTATTTGAAAAGATCCTGATGTTGAGAAGGATTGAGGGCAGGAGGAGAAGGGGATGACAGAAGATAAGATGGTTGTATGGCATCACCAACTTAATGGACATGAGTTTGAGTAAACTCCAGGAGTTGGTGATGGACAGGGAGGCCTGGTGTGCTGCAGTCCATGGGGTTGCAAAGAGTCAGACCCTGCTAAGCAACTGAACTGAACTGAAGAGTTAATAATTCTTCCAAAGTTCAGCATTTTTTTTTCATTGTTAACTTTGGTGAAATAATTTACCCTTCAAAACATCTAGTATCATATCAAAATTCCTCAGTATTAGTTCCATAATCAACATTTAAGTCTTTCCACATTTCTCATTATATCCAAAATTATTTTGTATAGACTATGTTCTTTAGTGACTTGTCAATTACCCAGTGTTGTTATCTTTACAAGTAAGTTCTCTCTCCCTCACTACTGTGAAGCTTTTGACATATCCTTGTCACTTCTTTCTTCCTTTTTAAGCTCCACTCAGGTTTCTCCCTTTAGTTTCTTTTTCATATCTCAAGTTTTTCCTGACATCCATAATTATTATTTTCCAAATTTTAAACACTTTATTTTTAATTGGAGAATCATTGCTTTACAATATTGTGTTGGTTTCTGCCATGCATCAGCATGAATTAGCCATAGATATACTGATCAGCCATAGGTATAGTTCCTTCCACCTACCAGCCCATCCCACCCCTCTAGGTTGTCACAGAGCACCAGGTTTGAGCTCCCTGTGTCATACAGCAAATTCCTACTGGCTATCTGTTTAACTTATGGCGGTGTATATGTTTCAATGCTACTGTCTCAATTTGTCCCTCCCTCTCCTTTCCCCATCGTGTCCACATGTCCGTTCTCTATGTCTGCATCTCCATTGCTGCTCTGCAAATAGATTCATCAGTACCCATTTTCTAGATTCCATATATATGTGTTAATATACATTATTTGTTTTTCCTCTGTCTGAGTTACTTCACTCTGCATAATAGGCTCTAAGTTCATCTACCTCGTTAGAACCAACTCAAATGTGTTTCTTTTTGTAGCTGAGTAATATTCTGTTGTATATGTGTACCACAGTGTCTGTTTCCATTCCTCTCTCTAAGGACATCTACGTTGCTTGCCTGTCCTAGCTATTGTAAATAGTGCTGCAGTGAACAGTGGAGTACATGTGTCTTTTTCAATTATGGTTTCTTCAGGGTATATGCCCAGTAGTGCTATTATTCATCTGCATGTGGAATTCCTATAGACCGTCTTTTTCTGAACTAAATTTAATTTCTACATAATATTTTATGATATACTAATATTTTCCAACCATCAAAATTGTGGGAATATTTGTCTTATTATTTTTTCGTGTTTTAAAACCTCAGAAGTACTCTATAAAAGTATTCATGGAATGGAGATGTGAATTGATTTATTTGATATTCTTCCTTAATTTATTTGAGAGTGGGAGAGCATCTTTGTAATACTTATTTTTAGAAATAAACAACAGTAAATTTCATATTTTAGGAGTTCTCAACTATGAGGTGCAGCTAGTTCAAAGAGTCAGAACTTACTCTTATGTCTTAGTTAACATTCATTTGAATCCATGTGAAGATGGCAGAAGAATAGGACAGGGAGACCACTTTCTCCCCAACAAATTCATCAAAAGAACATTTAAACGCTGAGTAAATTCCACAAAACAACTTCTAAATGCCAGAAGAGGACATCAGGCACCCAGAAAATCAGCCCATTGTCTTCTAAATGAGATGGAGAAGTCTTGAGGCTACTGTAAAAATAAGACTGAAAACCAGAAGCAGGAGGCTTAAGTCCAAATCCTGAGAACACCAGAGAACTCCTGACTCCAGGGAACATTAATCAATAGGAGCTCATCAAATGCCTCAATACCAACACTGAAACCAAGTACCACCCAAGGGCCAACAAGTTCCAGAGCAAGACATACGATGCAAATTCTCCAGCAACATAGTAACACAGCCCTGAGCTTCAATATACAGGCTGCCCAAAGTCACTCCAAACCCAGTGAGATCTTATAACTCATTACTGGACACTTGATTGCACTCCAGAGAGAAGAAATCCAGCTCCACCAATCAGAACACGGACACAAGCTTCCTTAACCAGGAAACCTTGAAAAGCCACTTGTACAACCCCACCCACAGTGAAGAAACTCCACAACAAAGAGAACTCCACAAACTGCCAGAATACAGAAAGGCCACCCAAACACAGCAATATAAACAGGATGAAGAGACAGAGGAATTCTGAAAGGTTGTTGTTGAATCACACGAATACACTGGCATTCTCGGCCCCCGGAGAAGAATTCAATCCAGGGCCAGAGACGAGGCTTGATCGCTCAGAGCTTTTGTGTAATAAAGTTTTATTAAAGTATAAAGGAGGTAGAGAAAGCTTCTGACATAGGCATCAGAAGGGGGCAGAAAGAGTACCCACTTGCTAGTGGTAACAATGAAGTTATATAATCCAAAGAATATCTGGAGGTTGTAAAGACCTCATCAGACCTATTCTCATAATTTACATTTTAAGATAACACTGTCCTCAGGCAAGATACATCCTGGTAAAGCCCAGGTCTACTCCCATAATTTACATTTTAAGATAACAGAAGGTTGAATCCAAAGACTGTCCTTAGGCAGGATACATTATTGTTATATAATCCTAAGGAATGTAGAGAAGGAAAAAAAAAGTTTGTCCTTTCTTCCTCCTTGATAATTCCAGACCCCTCTCTCCTTGGGGACCCCTAGACTCCCTATCAACCTGCCTAGGAAATGACTCTCTCAATTCCCAGTAGGTAAAGGAACAGGATAAAAGCCCACCAAACCAAACAAAAGAGGAAGAGATAGGGAATCTACTTGATAAAGAATTCCGAATAATGATAGTGAAAATGATCCAAAAGCTTGAAACCAAAATGGAATCACAGATAAATAGCCTGGAGACAAGGATTGAGAAGATGCAAGAAAGGTTTAACAAGGACCTAGAAGAAATAAAAAAGAGTCAGTATATAATGAATAATGCAATAAATGAGATTAAAAACACTCTGGAGGGAACAAATAGTAGAATAATGGAGGCAGAAGGTAGGATTAGTCAAGAAGAAGATAGAATAGTAGAAATAAATGAATCAGAGAGGAAAAAAGAAAAACGAATTAAAAGAAATGAGGACAATCTCAGAGACCTCCAGGACAATGTTAAACACCCCAACATTCGAATAATAGGAGTTACAGAAGAAGAAGACAATACAAAAGACCATAAGAAAATACTTGAGGAGATAATAGTTGAAAACTTCCCTAAAATGGGGAAGGAAATAATCACCCAAGTCCAAGAAACCCAGAGAGTCCCAAACAAGATAAACCCAAGGCAAAACACCCCAAGACACATATTAATCAAATTAACAAAGATCAAACACAAAGAACAAATATTAAAAGCAGCAAGGGAAAAAACAAATAATACACAAGGGGATTCCCATAAATATAACAGCTGATCTTTCAATAGAAACTCTTCAGGCCAGGAGGGAATGGTAGGACATACTTAAAGTGATGAAAGAAAATAACCTACAGCCCAGATTACTATACGCAGCAAGGATCTCATTCAAATATGAAAGAGAAATCAAAAGCTTTACAGACAAGCAAAAGCTGAGAGAATTCAGCACCACCAAACCAGCTCTCCAACAAATGCTAAAGGATATTCTCTAGACAGGAAACACAAAAAGGGTGTATAAACTTGAACCTAAAACAATAAAGTAAATGGCAACAGGATCATACTTATCAATAATTACCTTAAACGTAAATGGGGTTAATGCCCCAACCAAAAGACAAAGACTGGCTGAATGGATACAAAAACAAGACCCCTATATATGTTGTCTACAAGAGACCCACCTCAAAAAAGGGGACACATACAAACTGAAAGTGAAGGGCTGGAAAAAGATATTCCACACAAATAGAGACCAAAAGAAAGCAGGAGTAGCAATACTCATATCCAATGAAATAGACTTTAAAACAAAGGCTGTGAAAAGAGACAAAGGAGGAAACTATATAATGATCAAAGGATGAATCCAAGAAGAAGATATAACAATTATAAATATATATGCACCCAACACGGGAGCACCACAGTATGTAAGGCAAATGCTAACAAGTATGAAAGGGGAAATTAACAATAACACAATAATAGTGGGAGACTTTAATACCCCACTAACACCTATGGATAGATCAACTAAACAGAAAATTAGCAAGGAAACACAAACTTTAAATGATACAATGGACCAGTTAGACCTAACTGATATCTATAGGATATTTCACCCCAAAACAATGAATTTCACCTTTTTCTCAATCACTCACAGAACCTTCTGCAGGATAGATCACATCCTGGGCCATAAATCTAGCCTTGGTAAATTCAAAAAAATTGAAATCATTCCAAGCATCTTTTTTGACCACAATGCAGTAAGTTTAGATCTCAATTACAGGAGAAAAACTATTAAAAATTCCAACATATGGAGGCTGAACAACACAATGCTGAATAACCAACAAATCACAGAAGAAATAAAAAAAGAAATCAAAATATGCATAGAAACAAATGAAAACACAACAACCCCAAACCTGTGGGACATTGTAAAAGCAGTGCTAAGGGGAAGGTTCATTGAAATACAGGCATACCTCAATAAACAAGAAAAAAGTCAAATAAATAACCTAACTCTACACCTAAAGCAACTAGAAAAGGAAGAAATGAAGAACCCCAGGGTTAGTAGAAGGAAAGAAATCTTAAAAATTAGGGCAGAAATAAATGCAAAAGAAACAAAAGAGACCATAGCAAAAATCAACAAAGCCAAAAGCTGGTTCTTTGAGAGAATAAATAAAATTGACAAACCATTAGCCAGACTCATCAAGAAGCAAAGGGAGAAAAATCAAATCAATAAAATTAGAAATGAAAATGGAAAGATCACAACAGACAACACAGAAATACAAAGGATCATAAGAGACTACTATCAGCAATTATATGCCAATAAAATGGACAAAATCTTAGACAAGTACAACTTTCCAAAACTGAACCAGGAAGAGATAAAAATCTTAACAGACCCATCACAAGCACAGAAATTTAAACTGTAAACAGAAACCTTCCAGCAAACAAAAGCTGAGGTCCAGATGGCTTCACAGCTGAATTCTACCAAAAATTTAGAGAAGAGCTAACACCTATCCTACTCAAACTCTTCCAGAAAATTTCAGATGAAGGTAAACTTCCAAACTCATTCTATGAGGCCACCATTACCCTAATACCAAAACCTGACAAAGATGCCACCAAAAAAGAAAACTACAGACCAATATCACTGATGAACATAGATGCAAAAATCTGTAACAAAATTCTAGCAATCAGAATCCAACAACACATTAAAAAGATCATACACCATGACCAAGTGGGCTTTATCCAAGGGATGCAAGGATTCTTCAATATCTGCAAGTCAATCAATGTAATACACCACATCAACCAATTGAAAAACAAAAGCCATATGATTATCTCAATAGATGCAGAGAAAGCCTGTGACAAAATTCAACATCCGTTTATGATAAGAACTCTCCAGAAAGCAGGAATAGAAGGAACATACCTCAACATAATAAAAGCTATATACGACAAACCCACAGCAAACATTATCCTCAATGGTGAAAAATTGAAAGCATTTCCCCTAAAGTCACAAACAAGACAAGGGTGCCCACTGTCACCACTACTATTCAACATAGTTTTGGAAGTTTTGGCCACAGCAATCAGAGCAGAAAAAGAAAGAAAAGGAATCCAAATCAGAAAAGAAGAAGTAAAACTCTCACTGTTTACAGATGACATGATCCTCTACATAGAAAACCCTATAGACTCCACCAGAAAATTACTAGAACTAATCAATGATTATAGTAAAGTTGCAGGATATATAATCAACACACAGAAATCCCTTGCATTCCTATACACTAATAATGAGAAAACAGAAAGAGAAATTAAGGAAACAATTCCATTCACCATTGCAACAAAAAGAATAAAATACTTAGGAATATATCTACCTAAAGAAACTAAAGACCTATATATAGAAAACTATAAAACACTGGTGAAAGAAATCAAAGAGGACACTAATAGATGGAGAAATATATCATGTTCATGGATTGGAAGAATCAACATAGTAAAAATGACTATACTGCCCAAAGCAATCTATAGATTCAATGCAATCCCTATCAAGCTACCAACAGTATTTTTCACAGAGCTAGAACAAATAATTTCACAATTTGTATGGAAATACAAAAAACCTCGAATAACCAAAGCAATCTTGAGAAAGAAGAATGGAACTGGAGGAATCAACCTGCCTGACTTCAGGCTCTACTACAAAGCCACAGTCATCAAGACAGTATGGTACTGGCACAAGAACAGAAATATAGATCAATGGAACAAAATGGAAAGCCCAGAGATAAATCCACACAGCTATGGACACCTTATCTTTGACAAAGGAGGCAAGAATATACAATGGAGAAAAGACAATCTCTTTAACAAGTGGTGCTGGGAAAACTGGTCAACCAGTTGTAAAACCATTGTAAAAGAATGAAACTAGAACACTTTCTAACACCATACACAAAAATAAACTCAAAATGGATGAAAGATCAAAATGTAAGACCAGAAACTATAAAACTCCTAGAGGAAAACATAGGCAATACACTTTCCATCCTAAAAACAGCAGGATCCTCTATGACCCACCTCCCAGAATATTGGAAATAAAATCAAAAATAAACAAATGGGACCTAATTAAACTTAAAAGCTTCTGCACAACAAAGGAAACTATAAGCAAGGTGAAAAGACAGCCTTCAGAATGGGAGAAAATAATAGCAAATGAAGCAACTGACAAAGGACTAATCTCAAAAATATGCAAGCAACTCCTGCAGCTCAATTCCAGAAAAATAAATGACCCAATAAAAAATGGGCCAAAGAACTAATCAGACATTTCTCCAAAGAAGACACACAGATGGCTAACAAACACATGAAAATATGCTCAACATCACTCATTATCACAGAAATGCAAATCAAAACCACTATGAGGTACCATTTCATGCCAGTCAGAATGGCTGCTATCCAAAAGTCTACAATCAATAAATGCTGGAGAGGGTGTGGAGAAAAGGGAACCCTCTTACACTGCTGGTGGGAATGCAAACTAGTACTGCCATTATGGAGAACAGTGTGGAGATTCCTTAAAAAACTGGAAATAGAACTGCCTTATGACCCAGCAATCCCACTGCTGGGCATACACACTGAGGAAACTAGAATTGAAAGAGACACGTGTACCCCAATGTTCATCACAGCACTGTTTATAATAGCCAGGACATGGAAGCAACCTAGATGTCCATCAGCAGATGAATGGATAAGAAAGCAGTGGTACATATACACAATGGAGTACTACTCAGCCATTAAAAAGAATACATTTGAATCAGTTCTAATGAGGTGGATGAAACTGGAGCCTATTATACAGAGTGAAGTAAGCCAGAAAGAAAAACACCAATACAGTATACTAATGCATATATATAGAATTTAGAAAGACGGTTATGATAACCCTGTATGCGAGACAATAAAAGAGACACAGATGTATAGAACAGTCTTTTGGACTCTGTGGGAGAGGGCAAGGGTGGGATGATTTGGGAGATTGGCCTTGAAACATGTATAATATTGTATGTGAAACGGATCGCCAGTCCAGGTTCAGTGCATGATACAGGATGCTTGGGGCTGGTGCACTGGGATGACCCAGAGGGATGGTATGGGGAGGGAGGTGGGAGAGGGGTTCAGGATGGGGAACACGTGTATACCCGTGGTGGATTCATGTTGATGTATGGCAAAACCAGTACAATATTGTAAAGTAATTAGCCTCCAATTAGAATAAATAAGTTTATAATAAAAATAATAAAAAATATTTTGAAGAAGAAGAAAAAAAACATTCATTTAACAATTATTTATTTTGCCAACAGTTATAGGTTTAAGGTATATAAAGAAAAAGAAAATATTCCCTGTAAAGAAGATTATACAAAATATAATAATTTAGAAAGTAAAGAGACAAATACAAGAAAATGATCATTTTATACTTAAGCACAATGTACTTCCTTGGCATATAAAAATTAAAACTAACCAAAATGGGTTTTATTTTAGACAGAGGGGGAAAATACACTTCCAGGCTATGGAAGGACAGAAAAGACACAAATGAGATTTTCCTTTGGTAACTACATATATTCAGTGCTAAGAGACCCAGAATAGTTATGTATCTATCTTCCCAAATATATACATATGTGTATAATAAGTGATATAATCAAATTTCTAATCAAAATATATGTAATGCAGTATTATTTATCTTAAAAGGGTATCAAGTGTCTGAGATACAATAGATTTTAGAGATAATGCTAGGATAAATGCTATTATGTATAGAGAATTATAGCCATTAATTTGTAGTAACTTTTAATGGAGTTTAATCTATTAAAAACTGAATCACTATGCTCAATGAGGGTATTAAGTATATGTATTTCTGAATTGCTTTTAATTAGTTACATTTACATTTGAATATATTAAGTATTCTTGATTGACTCTTTTTCTCATTATAAAATGATCCTCTTTATGTCTGTTAGTACTTCTTATTTTAAATTCCAGATTATCTATAATTTATAAATCTAAACTGTCTGTCCTTTTTCTTCCAATCTTTTACTTTCAATGTGCCAGCATCTTTATACTTAAAATTCATTTCTTCTAAAGAATTTACAGCTTCTTCTTGCTTTTTTAATCCTGTTAGGTTATCTCTGCTTTTAATTGGAGATTTTATTTTACTTATATATAACATACTTCTTGGTAAGTTTGGTTTTGTATTTGCCACTGTATTATTTGCTTTTCATTTTTCTTTCTCTTCTTTCTTCCTTTTTCTTTCTTTTCTGTCTTCTTTAAAATCAAAGAAATTGTATTGTTATTCCATTCTATCTCCTCTGTGGACATAATTCAGTTATATTGCATTTTGTTACTTTAGGGATTTCTTTAGGGAACAATACTGTTAATGGGGTTCTCAGTGCAAGAATACTAAAGTTGGTATGCCATTCCCTTCTCCAAAAAGGAATGAATCGACTCATTGGAAAAGACCCGGATGGTGGGAAAGATTGAAGTCAGGAGGAGAAGGGGAAGACAGAGGATGAGATAGTTGGATGGCATCACTGACTCTATGGACATGAGTTTGAGTAAGCTCCGGGTGTTGGTGATGGACAGGGAAGCCTGGAGTGCTGCAGTTCATGGGGTCACAAAGAGCTGGACATGACTGAGCAACTGAACTGAACTTAGGGAACAAAATAGGCAGTCTTAATTTATCATTCTTTAACTTGAATTAATATTTACTGCTTTACTTATAAGAATCCTACAATAATCATTTCAAATAGATTACTTTCTTGATATCAAATATTTTACAAACATACTTGTTATTAATCCTCACAAATTCCCTTAAAGTCTCATTTGTAGTGCAAGTCTGGCATAGATTGTTCAGTAGCACTTCACAGATTGTACGTGTTTTTTTTTTTTTTTTTTTTTGCAGTCTGAATTTCACAAGTCTATCGGTGCCATTTTCCCAGCATCAATTGCTCAATTCATGTCTCTTTCATATTTTGAAAATTCTCACAATATTTCAAACTATTTTATTGCCATATTGTTATAGTGATCTGTGATCTTTGAACTTTAATGTTACTACTGAGACTTGCTGAAGGCTCAGGTTGCCATTAACAATTTTTAGCTATAAAGTATTTCTAAATGAAGGTATATAGATTATTTTTAAACATAATGCTAATGCACACATAATAGACTACAGTGTAGTGTAAATATAACTTTTATATTCACTTAGAACCCAAAGGCTTTGTGTGACTCTCTGTATTGAAATACTCACTTTATTTTAATATGGTCTGGAACGAGACCTTCAATATCTCCAAGGTATTCATGTACCAGCGATGAATTTATCTCTTGTTTACATCTGAAAATGTATACTTCAACTTTACTGTTGAGTAACTTTTACTAAAAAAAAAATTAACTTTACAGAAATAATGTGGAGATAATAGAAGCAGTTTCCATGAACTTCACCCAGTTTCCGTTTCATTTAAAAGAGTCACATTTGTATTATATACTTGTAATCATTAAAAAAAACAGTATTAATTATTAAGTAAAGTCAGTGTCTTATTCAGATTTTCTTAACATGCACTTAATGTCCTTTCTTGGCTCCAGAATCTCATCCAAAATGGCATATTAAATTTAATCATCGTGTATCCTTATGAAACTCCAGGCTTGACAACTCCAGCTGTCCAGACATTTCTTGTTTTCAGTGAACTTGGAAGTCTCAGAGTATTGGTCAAGTGTTTTGTAGAAAGTCTCTCAACTACAACTGAAGATATTTCTTTTTTTTTAGACTGGGGTTATACAAGAAACACTGCTGACTTAAAGTGCCATTTTAAGCACGTCATATCAAGAGCACACACTAGCAAGGTAAGTGATGACTGCTGATGTTGACCTTAATCACCTGCCCGAGTTAGTGTTTGTCAGGTTTCTCTGCTTTTAAGTTGTTCTTTATCAGCATTTTTCATACTGTACTATCTGAAAGGAGTTCTTTATCTGCAGCCCATACCTAAAGAGTGGGAAGTTAGACTTTACCTCCATGGTAGTGAATTATCTGCATAAAGTATTTGGAATCTTCATGCATGGAACATAGGTCTCTTACTCCTGCTCCATTTATTACTTTAGTCATCTAATTGTATCAATATGGACTCATGGTTACTTATTTTATACTTTGGTTAGTGCCGATACTATTTTATTTTTTTGTGGTTCCAAATGTTCCAGCTTTTTGCCATTGGGAGCTCTTTCAGCTGGTTTCCTGTAATCCTTTTTATTTAGACCCTCCACCCCCATCATTGTGTGTGTTTTGGGAGGAATTGTTTTGTTTTGATCTTTTAGCACTCTTTTACTTTCTGGAGCTACATGATGATTCAGGAACATCTGGTAGAGTTCCCGCTCAGCACTAGAATCAGCCATTTCTCAAGGAGCTCAGTTTCATTTTATTGGAGGATGATATTTGAAATGAGGATCTGGATGCTAATTGTGCTTGTCATTTCTGGAGTATAGTTTCTAAGGCATCTCAGCTGATTGAGCAAAGAAATACATGTGTATATGGTAACCCATAAATATACATATTTATGTATATTTCTCTATCAAATCATCTCTGTCCATATTAAGCTAGAGATAATTCATACTGATATCTCCAACTCTAACTCTTTACTATATGGATCATCCTACAGAGTCTACAAATAAATGCTGGAGAGGGTGTGTAGAAAAGGGAACCTTCCTACATTGTTGGTCGGAATGTAAATTGATTCAGTAATTATGGAAAGCAGCATGGATATTCCTTAAAAAACTAAAAATAGTTTCTGTTTGAACTAGAAATCCCAATCCTTGTCAAATAGCCAGAGAAAACTCTTAATTTGAAAAGATACATGCACCCCCAGTTTCCATGGCAACACTATTTAAAATAGGCAAGACACGGAAGCAATATAAATGGTCATCAACAGATGAATGTATAAAGACCTGGCACATATATGCAATGGAATACTTCAGAGTCATATAAAAGAAAGAAATAATGCCATTTGTAGCAACATGGATAAACGCAGAGATTGTGATACCAGGTGAGTAAATAAATAAAACAAATACCATATGATATCATTTATGTTTGCAATGGAAAATTTGATACAAATTAACTTCTTTACCAGACCACCTGACCTGCCTCTTGAGAAACCTGTATACAGGCAGGTAAGGAAGCAACACTTAGAACCGGACATGGAACAACAGACTGGTTCCAAATAGGAAAAGGAGTATGTCAAGGCTGTATATTGTCACCCTGCTTATTTAACTTCTATGCAGAGTACATCATGAGAAACGCTGGACTGGAAGAAACACAAGCTGGAATCAAGATTGCCGGGAGAAATATCAATAACCTCAGATATGCAGATGACACTACCCTTATGGCAGAAAGTGAAGAGAACTAAAAAGCCTCTTGATGAAAGTGAAAGTGGAGAGTCAAAAAGTTGGCTTAAAGCTCAACATTCAGAAAATGAAGATCATGGAATCCAGTCCCATTACTTCATGGGAAATAGATGGGGAAACAGTGGAAACAGTGTCAGACTTTCTTTTTCTGGGCTCCAAAATCACTGCAGATGGTGACTGCAGCCATGAAATTAAAAGACGCTTACTCCTTGGAAGGAAAGTTATGACTAACCTAGATAGCATATTCAAAAGCAGAGACATTACTTTGCCAACAAATGTCCATCTAGTCAAAGCTATGGTTTTTCCTGTGGTCATGTATGGATGTGAGAGTTGGACTGTGAGGAAGGCTGAGCACCGAAGAATTGATGCTTTTGAACTGTGGTGTTGGAGAAGACTCTTGAGAGTCACTTGGACTGCAAGGAGATCCAACCAGTCCATTCTGAAGGAGATCAACCCTGGGTGTTCTTTGGAAGGAATGATGCTAAAGCTGAAACTCCAGTACTTTGGCCACCTCATGCAGAGAGTTGACTCATTGGAAAAGACTCTGATGCTGGGAGGGATTGGGGGCAGGAGGAGAAGGGGACGACAGAGGATAAGATGGCTGGATGGCATCACTGACTCGATGGATGTGAGTCTGAGTAAACTCCAGGAGTTGGTGATGGACAGAGAGGCCTGGCGTGCTGCAGTTCATGGGGTCTCAAAGAGTCGGACACGACTGAGCAACTGAACTGAACTGAACTGAACTGAACTTCTTTACAAAACAGAAACAGATACAGAGACATAGAAAAAATTTTGATTACTAATGGGGAAAAGGGAATTGAGGGGATTAATTAGGAGTTTTGGATTAGAAGATATAAACTACTATATATAAAATAAAAAGTCACTACTATATAGCACAGAGGATTATTTTCAATATCTTATAATAACCTATACTGGAAAATAATATGAAAAAATATATATATATATATGTATGTGTGTGTGTGTGTGTGTGTGTTGCCATTGTTTAATCACTAAGTCATGTCTGACTCTTTAAGACCCCATGGACTATAGCCCTTCAGGCTCTTCTGTCGATGGAATTTCCCAGGCAAGAATACTGGAGTGGGTTTCCATCTCCTTCCCCAGGGAATCTTCCCAACCCAGGGATTGAACCTGTGTCTCTTGCATTGGCAGTTGAATTTTTGACCACTGATCCATGAGGGAAGACCTCATGTGTATATATAACTATGATTTTTTTTTTTTTTTTTTTGTCAAAAGTCACCTGACAAAATTCAACATTCATTTATGATAAAAACTCAATACAAAGTGAACGTAGAGGCAACATAACCTCAACCTAAAAAAGGCCAAATGTAACAGGCTCACAGCTAACCATTCTTCATGTTGAAAAATAGCCTTTTCATCTAAGATCTGTAACAAAACAAAGATGCTCACTCCTGTCACTTTTATTCAACTTAGTATTGAAAATTTTAGTCTGAGCAATTAGGCAAGAAAAAGAAATAAAAGGCATAAAACTTGCCAAGGAAAAAGTATAAGTATTTGCAGATGATATATATATACAAAACCCTAAAGACTCCACAAAATATTACTATAACTAATAAACTCAATAAAGGAACAGGATACAAATGCAGGAGATGCAGTTTCAACTGGGTCAGAAATATCTCCTGGAGGAGGGCACCAGCAACCCCTCCAATATCCTTTTCTGGAGAATCCCACAGACAGAGGAACCTGGAACCTACAGTCTATAGGGTTGCAAGGAGTTTGACACAACTGAAGCGACTTAGCATGCATAGGCTGCAGAATCAGTGTATAAAAATCATACACTAGTAATGAACTCTTAGAGAAATTAACAACAACAACAACAACAACTGGAAATACATTTAACCAGGGATGTTATTTAAGAACTGAACACTGAAAACTATCAGATTTTATCTTCCTCACTGATTTTAACTAATTGCATTATAGTGTGCCTTTTAGTTTATTTTTGTGTGTGTGTTCATGATTACTTTAGCTTTTCAGTCTGTAGATTTTTACTTTTCATAAAGTTTGGGGGGAAAATTTGGTCATTTATTTGAACACTTTTCTGCATCTGCCCAACCTTCAGTTCTCTCCTTTTTTCCATCTTTTTCTGTGTTCCATTTTGGGTAACCTATTCCACTACCTTCAAGTCACTGATACTTTCTTATTTAATATTCAATTGTCATTAATCCCAATTAGAGTATTTTTTAAAACTCAAGCATTATAATTGAAATCTCTAAATGTTTGAATCGTTATCTATAATTGGCCTTCCCTTTTGGCTCAACTGGTAAAGAATCTGCCTGCAATGTGAGAGACCTGGGTTCGATCCCTAGTTGGGAAGATTCCCTGGAGAAGGGAAAGGTTACCTACTCCAGTATTCTGGCCTGGAGAATTCCATGGACTGAATAGTCCATGGAGTCGCAAAGAGTTGGACATGACTGACCAACTTTCACTATCACTTTGAAATCTTTATCCTTAATTACCATGTTGCTATTTAGCATGTCTAGTCTTTCCTCTAAATTTTCAACATCCAAAATAGTTTTAACAATGGCTTTAGTGTCAGTGGCTAGAGAAGGAAATGGCAACCCACTCCAGTATTCTTGCCTGGAGAATCCCATGGACAGAGGAGCCTAGTGGGCTACAGTCCAAGGGGTCCCAAAGAGTCCGACACCACTGAGCAACTTTACTTTCACTTTCACCTTAGTGTCAGTGGCTACTAATTCTCATATGTTCAGTTCTGGGTCATTTTCAAATGATGGAGTTTGTTTGTTTTATGAGTTGTCCTACTTGTATGATGCCTGATAATTTTGTTTTAGCTGTCAAATATTGTGAATTTTACTTTGTTGGACTCTGATTATTATTTCATTTGTTTAAATATTTTTGGAACTTTGTTCTGGGACTAAGTTGAATAAATTGAAAAAGTGCTGATTCTTCAGAGTTGCTTAAAAGCATTTTTAGGCTGGATCAATGCAGTGTTTGGTCTAGGGCTATTTTTTCTCTACTGTTTAACTAAACCCTTCTGAATACTTTACCCAATGTTAACAAATTGTGAGGAGGGTTTCTACTCTGGCTAGTGGTAAGTCACTGGGTTTGGTAAATTCCAGTTTTAGTTTTACCTCTAATTATCAGTTTGTTTTCCCCCTAACCTTGAGTAGTTGCCTTGTATATATGAGCTGATCAAGTATTCAACTGAATACTAAAAAGGGAATCTTCAAGGCTATCCAGAACTCTCTCTGGGGCCAATACTACACTTCTAGCTGCTTTAACCTTCATAAAAGCCCATTTCACAACTCATGCAGACTGTTGAACTTGCCTATGTTTGTCCTTTCTGTGCAACAATCAGAAAACTTTCTATAGGAAAGATATGAAAAGTGTTGGATTCATGTCCTTTTTTTTTTTTTTTTTAAACCTATCCAATGATTATAGCCCTTTGTTGTCTGATGTACAACTGGAGACCATTAATGCATATATCATGTCCATTAAAAAAGTTTTTTTCAGGCTGAAAGGCATCCTTACTGTTTAGGTTTTAAGCTCCATTACTCCATCTTGGTTTGATATTCCCCCTTACTTCATTATTCCTTTTCCTACCATCCTAGATTAACCTGATCTCTATTTAGAAAGTGTAATTGTAGGACAAATTATCTAATTCTCTCATATTGACCAAATATGATCTTTGTAATTTTGTAAGCTAAGGCAACCCTGCTGTGTCACCCATCCAAAGATGGATCAGTGTCTGAATATCTCATATGGCTTTCATCTTCACTGTTGTTAAAAGATGCTGAAGATTTGTTTTGTCATGCTAAAAACTGTTGTTTGTGGGCAGATTATTTAAAAGTACTGTACATAAATATGTGTGTGTGTGCACATGTGTGTGTACATGTATTCATGTCAAAAATGGCAACCCACTCCAGTACTCTTGCCTGGAAAATCCCATGGACGGAGGAGCCTGGTGGCCTGCAGTCCATGGGGTCCCTAGGAGTCGGACACGACTGAGCGACTTCACTTTCATGCATTGGAGAAGGAAATGGCAACCCACTCCAGTGTTCTTGCCTGGAGAATCCCAGGGACGGCGGAACCTGGTGGGCTGCTGTCTATGGGGTCGCACAGAGTCAGACACGACTGAAGTGACTTAGCAGCATATTAGCTGTATGTTGTGCTTTGGGAAGACTTTCTTATAATTGGATCAAATATAAATTATTTCAAGAGGTCCAGTAGGAGTCAGCAAACGTCTTAGTTCTAAGTTATATGTGGTAAATATTTTAGGCTTTGAGGATTATATGATCCCTGCAACTATTCAACTCACCTATTATAGTGAGAAAACAACCACAAATAATACAAGGAATGATTATGGCTATGGTCCAGTAAACTTTATAAAAACAACAGCTGGATCACATTTGGCCTCTTGGTCATAGTTTGATGTTAACTAACCAAAAGAATGTCTTGAATATTTATGGTAGACAGAATACCTTTTGTGCCCCCTTCAGATAGTAAATATTTTGAAAGTTTAAATTCATATAGGGACATTATTTCTTAAAATATACTTCAAAATAATTTCAGGTTCTTTAATGAAAGCAGGAAAAAAGGGTCATATTCAGAACCATATTAATTCCATATCTGAAGCTTTTGGACAATTGCAAGGAAATCATTTCTTTTAAAGAACAAAGGCCACTTGACAATTTTAAATTAGATTTTTTGTGCAATTTCTTGTTCACTCAGACAGATCCTGAGTGATGCTACTACTAAAAACTGTCCTATCTGCTTCCTTCTTTATTTGTTCCCTTTCAACTGTGTTTCCCTGGCATGTAGAGATAAAGTGTAGGAGATTTCTGACAAGTAATTCCTAACAAGTTGAGTAAACACACTTAACAAGATGTATTGAAACATTTTAGAATATCTCGAATATTTTTAATAACTTTTAAGTCTTGTTGGAGCCAGAATTAAAACCTGACATGTATCAATTAGATAGGATATCAGAATAAGCTTTTTAAAAGAACTTATTGAAAATTATGTAGTATTTATATGTGTGAATATTCTTATTGGTCAATTTCCTTAGTCCCCCAAGTAGTAGCTATTCATTTGACACCATTTTTCTTTTTTGGATATGACCAGTGTGGTACTGTTTGTCGCTGGGAGAATAAGTGATAATAAGACATATTTTAAGGCATTGTTACAGCATTCTTTAAAGAAATGGACTGACTTTTTTTTTTTTCTGAATCCATTTCCAAAGCCTGTGATGCCATTACAGGTGTATATACTTGTTGCAACCTGCTGGACATCATTACCAGGGGAGAAAAGAATGAAAAATGATTCAAAAATAGCAAAGAAAAGCTGCAAGTAGTGATAAATTATTATTGATTTATATGGCAAAAATAATACAAGGATGTCTAATAGATAATTCTTTTTAAAATTAATTCATTTTTTATTGAAGAATACTTGCTTTACAAAACTTTGTTGTTTTCTGTCCAACATCAACATGAATCAGTCATAGGTACACCCACCTCCCCTCCCTCCTGAACCTCGCCTATTTCCTTCCCCATCCCATCCTTCTAAATTGTTATAGAGACCCTAGTTGAGCTCCCTGAATCATACAGAAAATTCCCATTGGCTATCTATTTTACATAAGGTATTGTAAGTTTCCATGTTATTCTCTCCGTACATCTCACCCTCTCTCTCTTTCTCTCTTCCTATGTCCATAGGTCTGTTCTCTATGTATGTATCTCCAATGCTGCCCTGCAAATAAACTCATCAGGACCATCTTTCTAGATTCCATATATAGGTATTAGTATATGATCTTTATATTTCTCTTTCTGACTTACTTCACTCTGTATAAAAGGCTTTAGGCTCATCCACCTCATTAGAACTGATTCAAATGCACTCTTTTTAAGGTTGAGTAATATTCCATTGTATACATGTACCATTGCTTCTTTATCCATTCATCTATCGATGGCCATCTAAGTTGCTTCCATGTTCTAGCTATTGTAAATAGCCCTGCAATTAACTTTGGGGTACATGTGTCTTTTTAAATTTTGGTTTCCTCGGGGTACATGCCTAGTAGTGGCACTGCTGGGTCATATCATGGTCTTATTCCCAGTTTTTTTAAGGAATCTCCATACCCGTTTTCCATAGTGGCTGTATCAATTTGCATTCCCACTACCAATGCACGAGGATCCCCTTTTCTCCACACCCTCTTCAGGATTTATTATTGTTAGATTTTCTTTTTTATAATTTATTTTATTTTTAAACTTCACAATATTGTATTGGTTTTGCCAATGGCCATTCTGACTGGTGTAAGGTGATGCCTCATTGTAGTTTTGATTTGTATTTGCATAATGAGTGAACAGCATTCCCTGGTGGCTCAGACAGTAAAGCGTCTGCCAGCAGTGCAGGACACCCGGGTTCAATCCCTGGGTTGGGAAGATCCCCTGGAGAAGGAAATGGCGAGTGAAGTTGAGCATCTTTTCATGTGTTTGTTAGCCATATGTATGTCTTCTTTGAAGAAATGTCTGTTTAGGTCTTTTGCCCACTATTTGTTTGGGTTGTTTGTGGTATTGAGTTTTTCTGGTATTGAGTTTTGTGAGCTGCTTGTATATTCCGGAAATTGATTATTTGTCAGTTGTTTGCTTTTATTTTTTTCCGATTCTGAGGGCTGTTTTTTCACCTTGTTTGTAGTTTCCTTTGCTGTGCAAAACTTTTAAGTTTAACTATGCCCCACTTGTTTATTTTGTCTTTATTTCCATTACTCTAGGAGGTGGGTCATAGAGGATCTGGCTTTAATATATGTCAAGTGTTTTGCCTATGTTTTCCTCTGAGAGTTTTATAGTTTCTGGTCTTATAATTAGGTCTGTAATCCATTTTGAGTTTATATTTGTGTAGGGTGTTAGGAAGTGTTCTAATTTCATTCTTTTACATGTAGCTGTCCAGTTTTCCCAGCACCACTTATTGAAGAGGCTATCTTTGCCCCATTATATATTCTTGCCACCTTAGTAAAAAAAAAAAAAAAAAAAAAAAGGTACCCATAGGTGTGTGGGTTTATCTCTGGGTTCTCTATCTTGTTCCATTGGTCTATATTTCTGTTTTTGTGCCAGTAGCATACTGTCTTGATGACTGTAGCTTTGTAGTATAGTCTGGAGTCTGGGAGCTTGATTCCCCCAGCTCCATTCTTCATTCTCAAGACAGCTTTGGCTATCTGTGGTCTTTTGTGTTTCCATACAAATTTTGAAATTTTTTTGTTCTAGTTTTGTGAAAAATGCCATTGGTAATTTGAATGGGATCACACTGAGTCTGTAGATTGCATTTGGTTGTATAGTCATTTTCACAAGATTGATTCTTCCTACCCAGGAACATGGAATATCTCTCTATCTGTTTATGTCATCTTTGATTTCTTTCATCAGTGTCTTATAATTTTCTGTGTACAGTTCTTTTGTCTCCTTGGGTAATTTTATTCCTAGATATGTTATTCTTCTTGTTGCAATGGTGAATGGGATTGATTCCTTAATTTCTGTTTCTAATTTTTCATTGTTTCTATACAGGTATGCAAGTTTTTTCTGTGTATTGACATTGTATCCTGTGACTTTGCTAAATTCAATGATTAGCTCTAGTAATTTCCTGATAGTTTCTTTTGGGTTTTACATGTATAGTATCATGTCATCTGCAAACAGTCAATGTTTTACTTCTTTTCTGATCTGGATTCCTTTCATTTCTTTTTCTTCTCTAATTTCCATAGCTAGGACTCCCAAAACTATTTTGGATAATAGTGGTGAGAATGGACATCTTTGTCTTCTTCTTGTCTTAGAGGGAATGCTTTCAGTTTTTCACCACTGAGAATAATGTTTGCTGTGGGCTTATCATATATGGCCTTTACTATGTTAGGGCAGGTTCCTTCTGTGCACATTTTTTGAAGTGTTTTATCATAAATTGGTGCTGAATGTTGTCAAAGGCTTTTTCTACATCTGTTGAGATGATCATATGGTTTTTATCTTTCAATTTTTTAATTTAGTATATCACATTGATTTTGCATTTATTGAAGAATCCTTGCATCCCTGGAATAAACTCAACTTGATCATAGTGTATGCGCTTTTTAATGTGTTGTTGAATTCTGTTTGCTAAAAATCTGTTGAGAATTTTTGCATCTATATTCATAAGTGATACTGGCCTATAATTTTCTTTTTTTGTGTTGTCTTTGCCTGGTTTTATATCAGGGTAATTGTGGCCTCATATAATGAGTTTGGAAGTGTTCTTTCCTCTGAAATTTTTGGAAGGGTTTCAGAAACATAGGCTTTAGCTCTTCTCTAAATGTTTGATGGAATTCCCATGTGAATCCATCTGGCCCTGGGTTTTTGTTTTATGGGAAATTTTTGATCACAGTTTTGGTTCCAGTGTTTGTAACTGGCTTGTTCATAATTTCTATTTCTTCCTTGTTCAGTCATGGGAGGTTGGAATTTTTCTAAGAATCTGTCCATTTTCTCTAGGTTGTCCACTTTACTAGCATATACTTGCTTATAATATTGTCTTATGATCCCTTGTACTTCTGTTTTTTGTTGTAACCTCTCATTTTTCATTTTTAATTTTGCTGATTTGTTTTATCTCCTTTTTTTTTTTTTTCCCTGATGGGTCTGGCTAGAGGTCTGTCAATTTTGTTTATCTTCTCAAAGAACCAGCTTTAATTTTATTAATCTTTGATATTGTTTCTTTCATTTGTTTTTCATTTATATCTGCTCTGATCTTTATGATTTCTTTCCTTCTGCTGACTTTGGGGGTTGTTTTGTTTTTCTTTTTCCAGCCAGTTTAGATGTAGAGTTAGGTTGTCTATGCGAGGCTTTTCTTATTTCTTGAGGTAGAATTGTATTTCTATAAACTTCTCTCTTAGAAATGCTTTTCCTGAATCCCATAAATTTTGGGTTGTTGTGTTTTCATTGTCATTTGTTTCTAGGAATCTTTTGATTTCCCTTATTTCTTCAGTAAAGTCTGCATTATTTAGTAATGTATTGTTTAATCTCCATGTGTTTGTGTTTTTTGCAGTTTTGTTCCTGTAGTTGATATCTAGTCTCATAGCATTGTGATCAGAGAAGATACTTGATATGATTTCAATTTTATTAAATTTACTGAGGCTTGATTTGTGGCCCAAGATGTAGTCTATCCTGGAGAATGTTCCATGTGCACTTGAGAAAAAAGTGTATTCTTCTGCATTTGGATGGAAATTCCTGAAGATACCAATTAGGTCCATTTGGTCTAATGTTTTATTTAAGGTTTGTGTTTCCTTATTGATTCTCTGTTTTTATGATCTGTTCATTGGTATAAGTGGAGTGTTAAAAACCCCTACTATTATTATGTTACTGTCAATTTCTCCTTTTATGCCTGTTAGTATTTGCCTTATGTATTACTTTTACTATCATTATTCTGAATTCTCTTTCAAGTAGATTGCTTATTTCCTCTTCATTTATTTGGTCTTGTGAGTTTCTACTTTGTTCTTTCATTTGTGCTGTATTTCTGTCTTTTTTCTTTTTCTTTTTTTTTTTAACATGCTCTGTTTGAAGTCTCCTAATTCCAGGCCTTAGGGTTGTATTCCTTCTTCATTTTGGTTTTTGCCTTTGGAGGGAAAGGTTTGTTGAGTGGTTTGTGCTGACTTCTTGTTGAGGTGGCTTGTGCCTGTATTCTAGTGGGAGGAGATCAAGCAGGTAATTACAGAAATAATGGGACATATACACACACTTCCACACACACAGTTATAACCAAAGTATTCTAAAGAAAAGAGTACAGGAGATTGACTTGGTGAACAAGGAAAACCAAACGTGATAATCAACCAATTAAACCAGAGCTCAGTTCAGTTCCGTTGCTCAGTCCTGTCCAACTCTTTGCGACCCCATGAATCACAGCATGCGATGCGTCGCTGTCCATCACCAACTCCCGGAGTTCACTCAAACTCATGTCCATCGAGTTGGTGATGCCATCCAGCCATCTCATAATCAGAGCTAGCTAATGCTCAGTCTTGAAAATTGAGCCTGAGTAGAGTGCCCACTGGGGAATACAGCAAAGAGAGTTCAACAATTTAACTTACATGGTGAAAAAAGAAAAAGTGGAAGAAAAAAAATAAAAAAAAAAGAGGAGAAGGGAGAAAAAAGAAAAGGGTGGAAAAGAGGGTAAAGAAAGAGAAAATGGAAAAGCAAAGATAAATAGACATATGTTAAAATGATTTATATATACTCAGGAATGGCTACAGCTGGTAAAGAACCATAAGAAAATCAGTCAAATATATCAAAAACAAATCAGAAGAACTACACACAGACAAAAAAAAGGGTGAAAAAGAAAAAAAAAAAAAAAAACTTAAAAAGAATTTTTCTTTCTAACAAGAAAAACAGGAAAACTCCCCAGCAGCACAAAAGGCTAATGTGAAGGCAGAAATATGTAAGGGGAATAAACAGTGTAAGGGGAATACAAAGTGTGATATGTAAGGGGAATAAACAGTGTGTTCTCAAGGTCATAGTTCTTTGTTGTGGAGACTGCCCCAATGGATTGGTTGGATTAGTGTCCTGTTATGTTTTCCTATTTGGGGGAGCTATGCCTATGTTCTGGTTTATGAAGCTAGGTCTCCTCTCTCTGAAATGCAGTGTTGTGTCCAGTAGTACATTTTGGGGTGTCTATGGGTTCAGTATGGCTCTGGGCAGTCCGTCTGGCTTTGGCATTTTTCAGTTCAGTCACTCAGTTGTGTCCGACTCTTTGTGACCCCATGAATCACAGCATGCCAGGCCTCCCTGTCCATCACCAACTCCCGGAGTTCACCCAGACTCACATCCATTGAGTCAATGATGCCATCCAGCCATCTCATTCTCTGTCGTCCCCTTCTCCTGCCCCCTATCCCTCCCAATATCAGAGGCTTTTCCAATGAGTCAACTCTTTGCATGAGGTGGCCAAAGTACTGGAGATTCAGCTTTAGCATCATTCCTTCCAAAGAAATCCCAGGGCTGATCTCCTTCAGAATGGACTGGTTGGATCTCCTTGCAGTCCAAGGGACTCTCAAGAGTCTTCTCCAACACCACAGTTCAAAAGCATCAATTCTTCAGCGCTCAGCCTTCTTCAGAGTCCAACTCTCACATCCATACATGACCACTGGAAAAACCATAGCCTTGACTAGACGAACCTTTGTTGGCAAAGTAATGTCTCTGCTTTTGAATATGCTATCTAGGTTGGTCATAACTTTCCTTCCAAGGAATAAGCATCTTTTAATTTCATGGCTGCAGTCACCATCTGCAGTGATTTTGGAGCCCAGAAAAATAAAGTCTAACACTGTTTCCACTGTTTCCCCATCTATTTCCCATGAAGTGATGGGACCAGATGTCATGATCTTCATTTTCTGAATGTTGAGCTTTAAACCAACTTTTTCACTCTCCTCTTTCACTTTCATCAAGAGGCTTTTTAGTTCCTCTTCACTTTCTGCCATAAGGGTGGTGTCATCTGCATATCTGAGGTTATTGATATTTCTCCCGGCAATCTTGATTCCAGCTTGTGCTTCTTCCAGTCCAGCGTTTCTCATGATGTACTCTGCATAGAAGTTAAAGAAGCAGGGTGACAAAATACAGCCTTGACGTACTCCTTTTCCTATTTGGAACCAGTCTGTTGTTCCATGTCCAGTTTGAACTGTTGCTTCCTGACCTGCATACAAGTTTCTCAAGAGGCAGATTAGGTGGTCTGGTATTCCCATCTCTTGAAGAATTTTCCACAGTTTATTGTGATCCACACAGTAAAAGGCTTTGGCATAGTCAATAAAGCAGAAATAGATGTTTTTCTGGAACTCTCTTGCTTTTTCCATGATCCAGAGGATGTTGGCAATTTGATCTCTGGTTTCTCTGCCTTTTCTAAAACCAGCTTGAACATCAGGAAGTTCATGGTTCGCATATTGCTGAAGCCTGGCTTGGAGAATTTTGAGCATTAATTTACTAGCATGTGAGATGAGTGCAATTGTGCGGTAGTTTGAGCGTTCTTTGGCATTGCCTTTCTTTGGGATTGGAATGAAAATTGACCTTTTCCAGTCCTTTGGCCACTGCTGAATTTTCCAAATTTGCTGTCGTATTGAGTGTAGCACTTTCACAGCATCATCTTTCAGGATTTGAAATAGCTCAACTGGAATCTCATCACCTCCACTAGCTTTGTTCATAGTGATGCTTTCTAAGGCCCACTTCACTTCACATTCCAGGATGTCTGGAATTTTTAGACATGTCTGTTTCTGCAGCCATGTCAAAGTAGCCCTCTCAGCATATCTTCATGGCCACCAGCCCTCTACTTGTCCCTAGAATCTTTGCCAGTGCTTCTGTTTCTGGATCCCACCCTGCACTGCAGGAGGGAGGTTGCTAGGAAGAGGCTTGTGTGGATCTTTCCTCAACTCCAGGACCCTGCCCTCACTTGCGTGGGCTTCCCTCAATCCCATGAGCTTGTGCTGTGTGTTGCAGGGCTTTTTCATTTATTTGCATATCACCAGCCCACACTCTATGTCACAGGGCTTGTGAGCACTTGTTTCATCTCTCCCTTCTGTCCCTCTGCATCACGGGGCTTGTGTGTACTTGCCTCAGCTCCTGGGGCCCGCCCTCTGCATTGTGAGACTTGTGTGCACTTGTCTCACCTCAGCAGGCCCACCCTCTATGTCATAGGGTTTGTGTGTTCTTCTTTCGGCCCCTTGGGTCTGCCCTATGCGACACACGTTTTGTGTACTCTGTGCCTCTCTCAGCATGCCGGCCTGCCCTCTGCATCACGGGGTTTCTGTGCGCTTCTCTTGGTTCCCTGAGCCCACCATCTGGTTGGGGCTATAGTCTGTGAGCTGTATGGGCTGAGAAGTGCAGCTTTCTCGACCCTCTAATTTCCTGCTTTGCCTGGTTTTCCAAGATTCTGAAGCACCCTCTTTAGGTCCACCTGTTAGGAAGCTCCCCAGTGCTCAGAAACTCTTCCTGCATCACAGCTGCCTCCCTCCCATGGGGCACAAGCTCACATCCAGAAGTTCTCCATCTTTTCCCTTTTTATGTCTCCATCCTCTCTCCTACCTCATTCCAGGAAGTTTAGCCTGCCCCTCTGGGGCTTGGGGTTTTCTCCTGTCACCTAGAGGTTCTTTGTAGGAGTTGTTTCATTGATGAGTTTTTTATGTATTTGTGGGGAGGCTGGTGATCTCTCCATCTAACTCCTCTGCCATCTTCTTCCACTCCCAACACTTCTTGACTTTATTTTAAAATTGTTGATACTTGGATTCTACATCAATTATGACATTGTCCATCATAATTCTTACTGCAGTATGGTATACTAGGCACTGGACTAGGCATGAAGAATACAAAGGCAAGCATATTCCCTGCACTTTTGACAAGTGAACTAAGATTAAAGTATAGACTACTATGTGCCACGACAGAGGAATACCCAGAATGCTGTGAAATATTAGAAAAGTGAATCAGATTGAAGGATCAGAAGAAGTTTGAGGGGTTTCCTGGTCTGAATTTTGAAAAAAAATAATCTGCTATGCAAACCAAGAGAAACTTGAGGCATGATAGAAAATATTTCATGTCAAAAGGCCCAAACATAATAGTGAACATGATCCATTAATAAAAGTGATTGAGTATGGTTGTAGTATAGAATGTAAGAGCAGTGCCGATGAGCATTAGCACTGAGAAGTAAAAGAAACTCTTGAATGTTTTACATAGAGGTTTAAAACTATTCATAAAGATCTGCAAAACCACAAATGAATTTAAATAAAATGCTATGAATAATTTTGTTCTTTTAGAATATTTTCTTGGAAGTTTTGAAAACTGAACTTGAATGGTGAGGCTTTCATAGAAGGATATTTCAGCAGTACAAGCAAGTTATTACAAGAGCTTGAACTAAAACAGTGTTACTGAGAATAATGAAATGGGAATAGATTTCAAGGACATCTAGGAGGAAAATTAAATAGAACATAGAACACAGAGTTTGTGTTTAAAGGTATTAACAATAACAGTAACAATAACATCTAAGCATTTTCTGTGTGCTGCATATTATAAGTATTTACTATTCATAAATACTATAATAGTATAAAGCAAGTAATATGTTGTTACACTCAGTAAGTTATTATTCAATTTTGGTATGGCTGACTATAACATACATACTTTTAAAGACTATGCAATATTCACTTTTTAATTGAGATATAGTTGATGTACAATATTATATGTTAGAGGAGTACAACATAGTGATTCACAATTTTTAAAGGCTATACTCTATTTGTAGTTATTATAGAATATCAATTATATTCCCTGTGTTATACAGTATATTCTTATAGCTTATTTACCATACACATAATAATTTGTATCTCTTTTTTTTTTAATTTGTATCTCTTAATCCCCTAATTCTATCTTATCCCTCCTCCTTTCCCTCTGTCACTGGAAGCCACTAGTTTGTTCTCTTTATATTTGAATCTGATTTCTTTTTTGTTATGCTTACTAGTTTGTTTTATTTACAGATTCCATAGGTAAGTGGAACCATACAATATTTATCTTTCTCTGTCTAATCTATTTCAATAACATAATATCCTTCAAGCCCACCCATGTTGTTAGAAATGGCAAAATTTCATTCTTCTTTATGGCTGAGTAAAATTCCATTGAAAAAATATATAATATATACATAGTATATAAATACATGTATATAATATTCCATTATATGTCTATATATTTATAATCACAATATATGCAAATACCATATGTGTGTGTGTGTGTGTGTTTATAAATGTACACACATGACATTTTTATCCATTCACTAGTTGATGGCACCTTAGATTCCTAGCAATACTAAGTAATGCTGTTATGAACATTGGGGTGCATGTATCTTTGTGAACTAGTGTGTTTGTTTTGTTTGGATATATACTAGGGACTGGAATTGCTGAATCATGTGGTAATTCTACTTTTAGATTTTCGGGAAACTGCCATTCTGTTTTTCACAATGGCTGAACAAAGTTGCATTCCCAACAGCAGTGTATGATGGTTCCCTTTGCTTCACAACCTGACAACATTTTACATTTGTGGTCTTTTTGATGATAGCCACTCTGAGACATGTGAGGTGATATCTTATTGTGGTTTTAATTTGAATTTTTCTTATGATTAGAAATGTTGAGCATCTTTTCATGTGCCTGTTGGCTATATGTATATCTTCATTGGAAAAATGTCTTCCCCCATCAGATTATTAGTTTTTTGATGTTGAGTTATATAAGCTTCTCCATATTTTGGATGAAAGTGAAAGTTACTCAGTCCTGACCAACTCTTTGCAACCCCATGGATTATACAGTCCATGGAATTCTCCAGGCCAGAACACTGGAGTGGGTAGCTTTTTCCCTTCTCCAGCGGATCTACCCAACCCAGAAAGAGAACCAGGGTCTCCTGTATTGCTGGTGGATTCTTTACCAACTGAGCTATTAGGGAAGCAAAAGTAATGAACTAAAATGACTGGAAAGGGTAAATTTAACTCAGATGACCACCATATCTACTACTGTGGGCAAGAATCCCTTAGAAGAAATGGAGCAGCCCTCATAGTCAACAAAAGAGTCTGAAATGGAGTAGTTGGATGCAATCTCAAAAATGACAAAATGATTTCTGTTCATTTCCAAGGCAAACCATTCAATATTACAGTAATCCAAGTCTATGCACCAACCAGTAATGCTGTAGAAGCTGAAGTTGAATGGTTCTATGAAGACCTACAAGGCCTTCTAGAACTAACACCCAAAAAAGATCTTCTGTTCCTTATAGGGGACTGTAATGCAAAAGTAGGAAGCCAAGTGGAGTAATAGGCAAATTTGGCCTTGAGTACAAAACGAAGCAGGGTAAGGGCTAAGAAATTTTGCCAAGAGAATGCACAGGTCATAGCAAATACCCTCTTCCAAAAACACAAGAGAAGACTTTACACATGGACATCACCCAATGGTTGATTCCAAAATCAGATTGATTATATTATTTGCAGCCAAAGATGGAGAAGCTCTATACAGCCAGTGAAAACAAAACCTGGAAGTTGACTGTGGCTCAGATCATGAACTCCTTATTGAAAAATTCAGACTTAAATTGAAGAAAATAGGGAAAACCACTAGACCATTCATCTATGACCTAAATCAAAGCACTTATGATTATAGTGGAAGTGACAAATAGATTTAAGGGATTAGATCTCGTAGACAGAGTGCCTGAAAATCAATGGATGGACATTTGTGACATTGTTAAGGAGGCAGGTATCAAGACCATCCCCAAGAAAAGAAATGCAAAAAGGCAAAATGGTTATCTGAGGAGGCCTTACAAATAGCTGAGAAAAGAAGAGAAGCTAAAGGCAAAGGAGAAAAGGAAACATACCCATTTGAATTCAGCGTCCCAAAGAAGAGCAAGAAGAAATAAGAAAGCCTTCCTCAGTGACCATTGCAACGAAATAGAGGAAAACAATAGAATGGAAAAGACTAGAGATCTCCTCAAGAAAATTAGAGATACCAAGGGGACATTTCACGCAATATAGGCACAATAAAGGACAGAAACGTTATGGATCTAAGAGAAGCAGGAGATACTAAGAAGAGGTGTCATGAATACACAGACATATTATAGAAAAAATATCCACATGATCCAGATAACCAGGATGGTGTGATCACTCACCTAGAGCCAAATATCCTGGAATTTGAAGTTAAGTGGTCCTTATGAAGCATCACTATGAACAAAGCTAGTGGAGGTGATGGAATTCCAGTGGAGCTATTTCAAATCCTGAAAGATGATGCTGTGAAAGTGCTGCACTCAATATGCCAGCAAGTTTAAAAACTCAGCAGTGGCCACAGGACTAGAAAAGATCAATTTTCATTTCAATCCCAAATAAAGGCAATGGCAAAGAATGCTCAAACTACCACACATTTGCCTTCACCTCACATACTAGCAAAATAATGTGCAAAATTCACCAAGCTAGGTATCAACAGTAGATGAATGGTGAACTACCAGATGTTCAAGCTGGATTTTAAAAAGGCAGAGGAACCAGAGATCAAATTGCCAACATCCACTGGATCATAGACAAAGCAAGAGGGTTCCAGGAAAACATCTACTTCTTTATTGACTATGCCAAAGCCTTTGACTGTGTGGATCACAACAAACTATGGAAAATTCTTTAAGAGATGGGAATATCAGACCACCTGATCTGCCTCCTGAGAAATCATATGCAGGTCAAGAAGCAACAATTAGAACTGGACATGGAACAGCAGACTGGTTCCATATTGGGAAAGGAGTACGTCAAGGCTGCATATTATCACCCTGCTTATTTAACTTGTACGCAGAGTACATCATGTGAAATGTCAGGCTGGATGAAGCACAAGCTGGCATCAAGATTGCTGGGAGAAATATCAATAAACTAAGATATGTAGATGACACCACCTTTAAGGCAGAAAGCAATGAAGAACTGAAGAGCCTCTTGATGAAAGTGAAAGAGGAGAGCAGAAAAGTTGGCTTAAAGCTCAACATGCAAAAAAAAATAAGATAATGGCATCCGGTCCCATCACCTCATGGCAAATAGCTGGGGAAACAATAGAAAAAGTGAGAGACTATTTTGGGGGGTTCCCAAATCCCTGCAGATGATGACTGCAGCCACGAAATTAAAAGACACTTGCTCCTTGGAAGAAAAGATATGACCAACCTAGAGAGCATATTCAAAATCAGAGACATTACTTTGCCAACAAAAGTCTGTCTAGTCAAAGCTATGTGTCCCCCTCCCCCCCCCCAGTAGTCATATATGGATGTGAGAGTTGGACTATAAAGAAAGTTGAGCACTGAAGAATTGATGCTTTTGACCTTTAGTGTTGATTCAAGTGCATTCTTTTTAACAGCTGAGTAATATTCTATTGTGTATATGTACCACAGCTTTCTTATCCATTTGGCTACTGATGGACATCTAGGTTGCATCCATATGCTGGCTATTGTAAACAGTGCTGTGATGAACATTGGGGTACACGTGTCTCTTTCAATTCTGGTTTCCTTGCTGTGTATGCCCAGTAGTGGGAATGCTGGGTCATATGACAGTCCTATTTCCAGTTTAAGGAATCTCCACACTGTTCTCCATAGTGGCTGTACTAGTTTGCATTGCCACCAACAGTGTAAGAGGGTTCCATTTTCTCCTCACCCTCTCTAGCATTTATTGTTTGTAGACTTTTTGATAGCAGCCATTCTGACCTGCATGAGATGGCACCTCATTATGGTTTTGATTTGTGTTTCTCTGATAATGAGTGATGTTGAGCATCTTTTCATGTGTTTGTTAGCCATCTGTATGTCTTCTTTGGAGAAATGGCTGTTTAGTTTTTTGGGCCATTTTTTGATGGGGTCATTTAGTTTTCTGGAATTGAACTACAGGAGCTGCTTGTATATTTTTGAGATTAATTCTTTGTCAGTTGCTTCATTTGCTATTATTTTCTCCCATTCTGAAGGCTGTCTTTTCACCTTGTTTATAGTTTCCTTCATTGTGAAAAAGCTTTTAAGTTTAATTATGTCCCATTTGTTTATTTTTGCTTTCATTTCCATTACTCTGGGAGGTTGGTCATAGAGGATCCTACTGTGATTTATGTCAGAGAGTGTTTTGCCTATGTTTTCCTCTAGCAGTTTTATAGTTTCTGATTTTACATTTAGATATTTAATCAATTTTGTGTTTATATTTGTGTATGGTGTTAGAAAGTGTTCTAGTCTCATTTTTTTACAAGTGGTTGACCAGTTTTCCCAGCACCACTTGTTAAAGAGATTGTATTTTCTCCATTGTATATTCTTGCCTCCTTTGTCAAAGATAAGGTGTCCACAGGTGCGTGGATTTATCTCTGGGCTTTCTATTTTGTTCCATTAATCTATATTTCTATCTTTGTGCCAGTACCATACTGTCTTGAGGACTGTAGCTTTGTAGTAGAGCCTGAAGTCAGTCAGGTTGATTCCTACAGTTCCATTCTTTCTCAAGATTGCTTTGGCTGTTCGAGGTTTTTTTTTTTTGTATTTGTGAAATTAATTGTTCTAGTTCTCTGAAAAATACCGTTGGTAGCTTAATAGGGATTGCATTGAAAATATAGATTGCTTTGGGTAGTATACTCATTTTCACTATATTGATTATTCTGATCCATGAACATGGTATATTTCTCCATCTATTTGTGTCATCTTTATTTCTTTTATCAGTGTTTTATAGTTTTCTATATATAGGTCTTTTGTTTCTTTAGGTAGATTTATTCCTAAGTATTTTGTTCTTTTATTTGCAGTGGTGAATGGAATTATTTCCTTAATTTCTCTTTCTGTTTTCTTATTGGTAATGGTGGATGAAACTGGAGCCTATTAAACAAGTGAAGTAAGTCAGAAAGAAAAACACCAATACAATATATTAATGCATATATATGGAATTTAGAAAGATGGTAACGATGACCCTATATGCAAGAGAGCAAAAGAGACATGGATGTAAAGAACAGTCTTTTGGACTCTGTGGGAGAAGGTGAGGGTGGGATGATTTGAGAGGATAGCTTTGAAACATGTATTTTATCACATGTGAAATAGATTGCCAGTCTAGGTTCTATGATGAGACAGGGTGTTCAGGGCTGGTGAACTGGGATGACCCTGAGGGATGGGATGAGGAGAAAGGTGGGAGTAGGGCTCAGGATGGGGAACACAATGTACACCCATGGCTGATTTATGTCAATGTATGGCAAAAACCACTATTATATCATAAAGTAATTAGCCTTCAATTAAAATAAATAAATTAATTTTAAAACATAAAGAAAAATAAATTTTTTAAATGTGAAAAAAATGTGATCTGTAGTATTAAAGAAGACTCTTGACAGTCCCTTGGACTGGAAGGAGATTAAACCTATCAATTGAAATCAGTCCTGAATATTCATTGGAAGGACTGATGCTGAGGCTGAAGCTCAAATACTTTGGCTATCTGATGTGAAGAACTAACTCATTGAAAAAGACCCTGATGCTGGGAAAGATTGAAGTAAGGAGATGAATGGGATGACAGAGGATGAAATGGTTGGATGGCATCACCGACCCGATGGACATGAGTCTGAGTAAGCTCTGGGAATTGGTGATGAACAGGGAATCATGGCATGCTGTAGTCCAGGGGATCACAAAGAGTCAGACATGACTGAGAAACTGAACAGAATTGAACTGATCATAATGAGTATTGTGGATACTGAAAAATCCTTGCATCTCTGGGATAAATCCCACTTGATCATGCTGCATGGGTTTTGTAATATAATATTGGATTGGTTTACTAATATTTTGTTAATTTTGGCATTTGTGTTTATCAGTGATTCTAGCCTGTAATGTGTGTATATGTGTGTTTGTGTGATATATTTTTTGATTTAGTATTGGGGTGATGTGGCCTTGTAGAATAAGTTTGGAGGTGTTTCTTACTCTGCAATTTTTTGGAATATTTTGGGAAGGAAAGATGTTAAATGTTCTCTACATATTTGGTGGATTTCACATATGAAGCCAACTGGTCCTTGACATTGGTTTGCTGGAAGTTTTCAAGTTATTGATTAAATTTCATTACTGCTAATTGCTGTCTTTATATTTTCTTCTTTTCCTGGTTCACTATTAGGAGACTGTACATTTCTAAGAATTTTCCCATTCTAGGTTGTCCATTTTATTGCCATATAGTTCTTCACAAAATTTATTTTTTAAAGAAATATTTGTTTTCTATGGGTAATGATATATGTACTTTTTGAATATTAACTCAATTTTAAATATATTGAGTCTAATACACATATACAATAATGACTAAGCACTATAAAATATGTGTAGATTTGTTGGACTGTATAAATTTTATAGCCCTCAGGCTATAGTTTCTACACAAATATTTAAAAGGGAGTAAGGACATGTGGAAAATAGATTATTTGTAGCTTGTCTGGAGAAACTACATGGGAATAACAGCACTAAAGGAAGGGAAATGGAGAAATCAAAACATAATTTCTTGGAAGCAATATAAATAAAAAGATTAATGAATGAATGACAGTATAATAGTTTCACCCCTGCTCAGTTTTTGGTAATAGATGAGCTGCATTTTCCACTGGCTTAAAACTCAACATTCAGAAAGCTAGACTGTGGGCATTTGGTCCCATCACTGCATGGCAAATGGATGGGGAAACAATGGAAACAGCGAGAAACTTTATTTTCTTGGGCTCCAAAATCATTGCAGATGGTGACTGCTGCCATGAAATCAAAAGATGCTTGCTCCTTGGAAGAAAAGCTATGACCAACTTAGACAGCATATTAAAAAGCAGAGACATTACTTTGCTGACAAAGGTCTGTCTAGTCAAACTATGGTTTTTCCAGTAGTCATGTATGGATGTGAAAGTTGGATTATAAAGAAAGCTGAGTGCTGAAGAATTGATATTTTTGAACTGTGGTATTGGAGAAGACTCTTGAGAGTCCCTTGGACACCAAGGAGATCCAACAAGCCAATCCTAAAGGAAATCAGTCCTGAATGTTCATTGGAAGGACTAATGATGAAGCTGAAACTCCAATACTTTGGCCACCTGATGTGAAGAACTAACTCATTGGAAAAGACGTTGATGCTGGGAAAGATTGAAGGCAGGAGGAGAAGGGGATGACAGAGGATGAGATGGTTGGATGGCATCACCAACTCAATGGACATGAGTTTGAGCAAGCTCTGGGAGTTGGTGATGGACAGAGAAGCCTGGTGTGCTGCAGTCCATGGGGTCACAAACAATTGGACACACCTGAGCGACTGAACTGAAGTGATTTTCCATTGGCCTTAGCAAGCAAATCATCTGTATCATTCATTGGGTGGTGAAAGCAGAAGCTGATTTGCAGAGATTTGAGGTAGGAAGGAGGCTATAGTAGTTATATAAACTGGGTCAGCAGAGACTGATACTGATGTGAGAAAATTGAGAGAGAGGCTTCTCAATAGAAATGGATTGGCAAGTTTCTTGGAGGAACAGTAACAAAATAAGATAATAGGCTTAGGGAAGAATACTCAAAATTCACAAGTCTAAGTTCAGAGATATAATATTTCAAACCTCATGTAAACTAATAAAGTTTGAACACTCCCTCACACCATACACAAATGTCAATTCAAACTGGCTTAATGACTTCAATATAACATGTGACAATGTAAAACCCCTACAAGACAACATAAGAAAAGACTCTTTGACATAAATCACTGCAAAGTTTTCTCTGGTTAGTCTCCCAAGGCAAATGACATAAAAGCAAAAATAAACAAATAGGACCTAAGCAAACAAGTTTTTCACAGCAGAGGAAACCATAAAACAAGATGAAAAAACAATCTACAGACTGGGAGAAAATACTTTCAAATGTTGTGACAGACAAGGGCTTAACTTTGAAAACATACAAATGGCTCATACAATTAAATAACATGGAAAGAGAAAGCAAATAAAAAAAAATAGAAGAACAAAATATACATTTGTCCAGTGAAGATAGACAGATGGCCAGCATGCACAGGAAAAGATGATCAACATCACTATTCATTAGAAATTGCAAATCATAAGTACAATGAAGTATCACCTCACACTGGTCAGAATGGCCATGATCCAAAGGTCTAGAAGCAATACATGCTGGATAGGGTGTGGAGAAAAAAGAACCCTCATATATTGCTTGTAGGAATGTAAATTGGTGCAGCCTCTATGGAGAACAATGTGGAGGATCCTTAAGAAGCTAAACATAGAGTTACTGTGTTATCCAGCAATCCCACTCCTGGGCATATATCCAAAAAAGACAAAATCTTTAATTAAAGAAAGTACATGCATCCCAGTGTTCATAACAACACTATTCACAATAGCCAAGGCACGGAAGCAACTTAAATGTCCATCAACAGATAAATGGATAAAGAAGATGTTGTACATATATAGACAGAATATTACTGAGCCACAAATAAGGAATGAAATAATACCATTAAGTATTAAGTGAAGTAAGTCAGAGAAAGACAGGTTACATGATATCACTTAAAATGTAGAATTTTAAAAATAATACAAATGAACTTATGTACAAAAGAGAAGCAGACTCGCAGATAGGAAACAAACTCATGGTTACTAAAGGTGAGGATATAAATTAGGCATATGATATTAACAGATACACACTACTATGTATAAAATTTATAAACAAGATGTACTGTATAGCACAGGGAACTATATTCACTATTTTATAATAACCAATAATGCAAGAGTATACACACACATATATATTTTTCCAAATCACTTTGCTGTACACATGAAACTTATAAATATTGTAAATCAACTATACTTTAATAAAAAATTCTTCAAGTGTGTTAAGGATACATGATTTAGTTTTCTGAAACAGAGGGCAATATTATGCATGATTCCCCAACAAAATATTGTAAGTAATGGGTTATGTAGGGTAGGTATGTGTAATGAATTGTTCTTTTGAATGTCCTTTAAGTGGGACATATGAGTCTCATGAATCAAGCATGGTAGAATTTACTTACATCTGAATTACTTTGAAATTTATACAATTTTATTACTTTCAAAATTTAAAAAGAATTTCTTAAAGAGAAGGAATGCTTCTATTTCTGTGTCTAGCTTGTTTATGAGCATTTATTGAGGAGAGTTATTTTTAAAACATGAAAAATTAATTGATATATAACTATGAAAAAAACAGATTAAAATATCTATAGGGCTCACGAAGAGTCAGACACAACTGAACGACTTCACTTTTCACTTTCATGCATTGGAGGAGGAAATGGCAACCCATTCCAGTGTTCTTGCCTGGAGGATCCCAGGGACGGCGGAGCCTGGTGGGCTGCCGTCTATGGGGTTGCACAGAGTCGGACACGACTGAAGCAACTTAGCAGCAGCAGCAACAGCAGGGCTAGAAAGTACCAACATTTTCTTTCATTCATCTTTGTTTCTCTGTGTTTAAATGTAGCTAGCAATGTGTTTTATGCACTTGGGTATAGCTAACTGAATTTCATAATTATACACATGTCCCCAGTGTAGCTTTTTACTAAGCAAGAAGGAAAAACTATTGGTTTTCCTTTCCATGTTTTTATATCATAGGCAATAGGGGAAGATCAATAAATCACTGGAAACTTTATGTATATCATATATATATATACATAAATATTCAGCCAGCTGTCAGAGTCTGTGTAGCTGAGAACCACAAATGAGCTGACCTACTTTGAAAAAGCAAGAGAGTTTCAGAAAAACATCTATTTCTGCTTTATTGACTATGCCAAAGCTTTGACTGTGTGAATCACAATAAACTGTGGAAAATTCTGAAGGAGATGGGAATGCCAGACCACCTGACCTGCCTCTTGAGAAACCTATATGCAGGTCATGAAGCAACAGTTAGAACTGGACATGGAACAACAGACTGGTTCCAAATAGGAAAAGGAGTATGTCAAGGCCGTATATTTTCACTCTGCTTATTTAACTTATATGCAGAGTACATCATGAGAAATGCTGGGCTAGAGGAAACACAAGCCAGAGTCAAGATTGCCAGGAGAAATATCAAAAACCTCAGATATGCAGATGACACCACCCTTATGGCAGAAAGTGAAGAACTAAAGAGCCTCTTGATGAAAGTGAAAGAGGAGAGTGAAAAGTTGGCTTAAAGCTCAACATTCAGAAAACAAAGACCATGGCATACGGTCCCATCACTTCATGGGAAATAGATGGGGAAACAGTGGAAACAGTGGCTGACTTTATTTTTCTGGGCTCCAAAATCACTGCAGATGGTGATTGCAGACATGAAATTAAAAGACGCTTACTCCTTGGAAGGAAAGTTATGACCAACCTGGATAGCATATTCAAAAGCAGAGACATTACTTTGCCAACAAAGGTCTGTCTAGTCAAGGCTATGGTTTTTCCAGTGGTCATGTATGGATGTGAGAGTTGGACTATAAAGAAAGCTGAGCACCAAAGAATTGATGCCTTTGAACTATGGTGTTGGAGAAGACTCTTGAGAGTCCCTTGCACTACAAGGAGATCCATCCAGTCCATCCAAAAGGAGATATGTCCTGGGCGTTCATTGGAAGGACTGATGTTAAAGCTGAAACTCCAATACTTTGGCCACCTCATGCAAAGAGGTGACTCATTTGAAAAGACCCTAATTCTGGGAAAATTGAGGGCAGGTGGAGAAGGAGATGACAGGATGAAATGGTTGGATGGCATCACTGACTCAATGGACATAGGTTTGGGTAGATTCTGACAGTTGGTGATGGACAGGGAGGCCTGGTGTGCTGCAGTTCATGGGGTCTCAAAGAGTCAGACACAACTGAGCAACTGAACTGACTTAAGGTTTGGTGTAGTGTTCCCTTTTCCATCTCAGTTAATTATACCTTTAGAGATGACTCAGGTTTGTTAATTAAAAAATGAGAAAGAAAATCCTGTTTCTTCCAGTAATTTTGATGACCTTGTATTTCTTGTGATTCTCCTTGTTTTTTGATGTAAAAACTGTTTTCTTGTTTTGAAGAACTTTTAGTGTGTTTTTGTTTTTTGTTTTATTTTGTTTTGTTTTTCCCATTTATAACTACTGCATTTCTGTGTCAGAAAATAAAAGTCTTTCCAACTGGGGAATTGGCAATCAAGACTCTGCCAAGTTGATCAATGTCATTTTGCTCCCAGGAGATATGGTTTTCTCTCATTTCACAAATGTCAAATATGTACCAGAGAAGAAGATTATATAAGTTAAAATATAGGAAGTATGTGAGGGTCAGAACAAGGGACATAGACTCTCTTCCATTATTATCGTTGGGCTAGTGTTTTAGTCCTTATGTGCTTCTGTATAACTATCTATAAAATGGGTATTGTGCCCGTCTCACATTTCTACCAAAGGGGTGATTCAGCTATTTCTTTTGAAATTAGTTGAGGTTCCCACAGTAAATATCTTATTTAATAATATATATGGGATATATATGAAATAATGAATAAATATGTAACTATATAAGTATATATGGGATATATTATTTCAGAGCATAATTTTTTTTGGTACTTAAAAAATATATAATTTCACAGAGATCGCAGTTTCTATCATGGATTATATGTGCTTGGCCCAGTGCTGTGAACAATGTAGAAAATAAAGAAAAATGTAGGAAGCATGTACATTGACAACTTTTAGATATATTTATAATTATTAACTTTCCTGTGATCAGAAATACTTTAAAAAATCAGAATATCTCTATAATAGTCAGGATAGAGTGAGCTATATGGTGTTAGTCCAATGAATCCCCCATATCTTTATGAATTAATAATATAAACATTTATTATTCCTTCATTTAATGTCACATACTCTCTTCTGTTGAATTGGCCTAATTTTGAACACCTGGGTGTCTAATCTGTCAAGAACAGTGGAAAGAAATATTAAAATCACTTTCATTTACTAAAGGCAGGAAGAAATACATTTTGTCTACTTTCTCATCTTGATAATTAAAGACAGGAACCTACTAAGATGCAAGGTGGTTCAAGAAGGCCGCTGTATACCTAGGAAAATAAACTCATTTGGTAAACTCGTGGCATTGTGTTAAATTCCTCTTAGAAGTATAGTTCTCAAAAATAAAGTTTCACTAAGAGAGGTTATCTCGGAGAAGGCAATGGCAACCCACTCCAGTACTCTTGCCTGGAAAATCCATGGACAGAGGAGCCTGGTAGGCTGCAGTCTATGGGGTCGCTAAGAGTCGGACATGACTGAGCGACTTCACTTTCACTTTTCACTTTCATGCATTGGAGAAGGAAATGGCAACCCACTCCAGTGTTCTTGCCTGGAGAATCCCAGGGACGGCAGAGCCTGTGGGCTGCCGTCTATGGGGTGGCACAGAGTCGGGCACAACTAAAGTGAGTTAGCAGCAGCAAGAGAGGTTATCTAAAAAGAACTGGTAAACACATACACACAACCACACACACACAGATATATCTATTGGTATTTTAATAATTTGAGGTCCATTAACCACTTAACACCAAAAATATTTCTTAATTGAAAACAACTGGAAAAAAAATCTTTAATATTTTAGCTTACTGACTAATGACTTAATACCTACATTAATGATTTTAGTTTAATTCAACTACCAAAGAATATATTTTCTTTGTATTATCAGTATTTATCTCTAGATACTTTTTTTTCTGTTTCCACAAAGATTGGAAGCTTAGAAACTACATTTCCTAGACACGTGTCCATCAGAGTTCTCTAAGTGATTTATGTTCTGTCCCCGAGAAGCATTAGTTTGAGATTTAGAATGTGAATTGGAATCTTTTTAGCTCCTTCATAAGCAGTGATGGCAGATAATGTGAGTTTCTCGGGGTTACACTTTACAGTGTTCTTGTCCCTTTGCCATTCACTTTAGAGTGAGACCCAATAAGAAAGTATGGAGAAGTTTCCTGAATATTCCTGATATAGAAGCCTCAAACAGTTTTTTGAAGAACTGTAATTGGGATTGTCAGGATAATGACTGTCTCTTTACACACACACACAGACACACAAGTTCATACTGTAATTCCCAGAACCTGTTAGTATGTTATTTTACATGATAAAAGGGACTGTGCAGTTGTGATAAAAATTAAGGAAATTAAGATGAGAGATAATACTGTAATATCCAGTGGGGGCTCCATCTAACCACACATGTCCTTAAAAACTGTGAACCTTTCTGGTCTGTAGTCCAAGTGAGATGTAAGTATGTTGAGGAGGTGGAATCAGAGATATCGTGCTGATGGCTTTGAAGACAGAAAAAGGGGGCCAGGAGCCAAGATATGTAGACAGCTTCTGGAAGCTAGAAAAGATAGATTCTCTCCTAAATCTCAAGAGAAGAGTGCATTCTTGCTGACATTATAGGCTGATGCCATCTGTGTTGTGATCCTGAGTTTCAGGACCATAAAACAACAAATTTGTATTTTTAAGCTACAGAATTTGTAGTAATTTGTTATAGCCACAACAGGAAACTAATAAAGGTAATTTCCTACATCCTAGATAAAAATAGATATTATCAATTTTTTATAAATGAAATAATTGCATACTACTGTTTGAATGTTCACTTTGTATATAAATTTGAGTCTGTATTCATATTTTAGTGGATATTCTACTGTTTAATAATTTTTCACATTTTATAATCTTGTCAATGTGTGAAAGTATGTGAATGGGAGCAGGGGAAGGTCTTCATAAAAGAAGAATCTAGGCAAAAATTAAGTGTCTTTCTTTTCCTTGGCCTGTTTTACTTGAGTCAAGAAGATTCCATCATTCCTGGTGAACTTACTATCATCTTTTATGTGTGTGCATCCTCATTTCTCCAAATATTCCAAGCTAGATCCTTCATACACTACTTACTTTAGCTGAATGCAAGGAAACTTCTGCCATTTTAGCAACAGAATTAACATTAATAAATTGTATCATCAAATAAATCACCTTTCCCATTAACAATTAATTAAACTGCCAGCAGGCCTATTAGCATTTACTCATGGCTGACTTGTTCTTGGATAGCCTTTTATTCCAAGTCACTTATAAAGAGATGTTTTTGTTAGTTAATGCCCAGTGTAATTAGCTTCCATTGAAATATTGATTTTACATTAAGGAAGATAAATGCTAAAGTATTGGCAACTGAATGTTTTTATAAAGACTGACATTTTATAGATAGAAAAGATATTGTGCTGTTACTTTTGTGCAATTTCAATATGTACATTATTTTCTGTACACAGCATATACTTAGAGTGGTGTTCCCAAATATCTTGCTCGAAGAGGTCAGGTCAAAATCTCTACATCTGGATTAAACACACATGTAACCCTACCTATTTATACATCAGGAATATCACATACAATTTTCCCCCTAAGGAAATCTATACCTGGGAAACCTACAGAACTTTTTTTGGCATAGCACCAACTTCACAAACTTCAATTTTTCAACTTTATCTGGTAACTTCAAGTATATTTTAGTCTTGATTTTAATAATGGTTTTATGATGGTGAAAAAAGGCAAGAGGATATTGAAGTAATGACTTTGATAACATTCATTCTGTCCTTCAGGGCTTCCCTGGTGGCTCAGGCAGTAAAGAATCTGCCTGCAATGCGGGAGACTTGGGCTTAGTCACTGGATTGGGAAGATCCCCTGGAGGAGGGCATGGCAACCCACTCCAGGATTCTAGCCTGGAGAATCCCCATGGACAGAGGAGCCTGGAAGGCTACAGTCCATGGGGTCACAAAGAGTAGGACAGGACTGAGCAACTAAGCACACCACAGCACATTCTACCTTTTCCTTGTATGGTGTGTGTATGTATGTCTGTGTATGTATGTATGTGCATATATTTTCCTCTGTAGAGAAATTGTTATGAATGAAGATTGTGTTTTATTGATATTAGATTATTATTTTATAGAGATATTTAGTGAATAACACAAAATATTGTTACCAGAAAAGACAATTAATAATCAATATAGGTATTGTGGGCTTGTAGTCATTGTTTCTTAGAAAATGTGATGTGGAAAATGGAAATTTGCATGCCCAGAATCATATATTATGCAACTTTGAAAGTAATATTATATAATAGTGCTGTAATAAGTATTTTTCTCAGTCAAATTTTCCTGGGTATTTGGACATGATGCAAGATGCTTGCTTAAATAACATCCCCAGAGTCATCTTTGATCTTTTGCTCCATAAATCTACCTGCTTGTGAGACATCTCTTCTTGACTGAATAATAGGCATTTTAATTGTAGTTACAGTCACCTTATTATTTCCACATTCCAAAAACCTCATTTGCTTTTGTTTCCTATCACAGTGAAAAGCACCATAAAAATATGGCATCAATTCTAACACACTCTCTACCTCATCTTTGTGCATCCCTATTGTGATCCTTGGAAGCTCTGCCAATTTTGTGCCAGGCATGGACAGGGTAAACTTCACTCAATTCTATCCAAAAGGTTAGATTCTGCCTTTCCAATGCGATGAAAAGTGGTTCTCTAAGAGGTCTGGCTAACCTCCTCAGGATTATTCCTTGAAGCAAGGTGAGGATTCCAGTCGAAACCAAGACTTACAGAATGCTGACCCATCCCAAATTTTGGAATTATCTGCAAGTTGCTTGTCTGATTCTCAAAAGCAATACCTTCTCAGAACACTTAACACATCTCTTTCATTCAGTTCAAGCTTTTGGGAAAAATCTGTTCTTTCAGATTATTTTTGCTTCTCATGGTTGCTTATTAAGAATCATTCTATTACCACTACAGACCTTAAGGCAGATAATCAAAAAGTGTTACAATAAGATAAAAAGAACTGAGAGGAAAATATGAAATTTAATATCTGAAAATATGTTTGGCTGCAAGTGTGTGTGATTTTATTGCATGTGGTTTTTACATTTTTATTTTATATATACTAGTGTGTATATGTTAACCCCAACCTCCTAATATAGTCTTCCCCCTTCTTTCCCCTTTGGTAATCATAAATTTGTTTTCTATGGCTGTATGTTTATTTTTGTTTTGTAAAGATGTTCATTTGTAATTTTTTTTTCCGCATAGGTAAGTGATATGATATTGTTTCCTCTGTCTTGCTACTTCATTTAATATGATAATCTCTAGATCCATCTATATTATTGAAAATAGTATTTTTAAATTATTTTATGGCTAATAGTTCACATATATAATATATGGCACATTACTCTTATCCATTGATCTCTTGAATGGATATTTAAGTTGCTTCCATGTCTTGGCTATTGTAAATAAGAGCTCTTATGAACACTGAGGGTATATAAACCTTCATTTTAATTTTATTGGAGTGTAATTGATTTATGATGCTGTGTTAGTTTCAGGTATAGTGATTCAGCAAAGTGATTCAGCTATGCATACACATATAGTGATTCTTTTTTAGATTCTTCTCTCATATAGGTTGTCACAAATATTCGGTAAAGATCCCTGTCCTAAACCATAGGTCCTTGATGTCTATTTATCTTATATACATAGCAGTGTGTGTATGTTTATCCCAAGCTCCTGATTTGTCCTTCCCTACCATGTTTCCCCTTTGGTAATCATAAGCTTGTTTTCCATATCTAAAAGTCTGTTTCTGATTTGCAAAATGGCTAATTTGTATTATTTTAAAAATTGGATTTACATATGAGTGATATCATATATTTGTCTTTCTCTGATTTATTTCTCATAGTATAATATTCTCTAGGTCCATCTCTGTTGCTGCAAATGGCATTATTTCATTTTCTTTTTATGGCTTAGTAATACTCATTGTATTTATGTGTCATATCACCTTTATTCATTCAACTGTTGATGGAAATTTAGGATGCTTCCATGTCTTATTGTAAATATACTGTAGTGAATGCTGGGGTTCATACATTCTTTTGTGTTAGGATTTCCTCTGGACATGTGCCCAGGAGTGGGTTTGCTGAATCATATGATAATTTTGATTTTAGTTTATTAAGGAACAACCATACTGTTCTCAATATTGGTTGTACCAATTTTCATTCCCACTAATAGTGTAGAGGGGTTCCCTTAACTCCACATCCTCTCCAGCATTTTTTGTTTGTAGACTTTGTGATGATGGCCATTCTGACTTGTGTGATTTGACTTCCATTTCTCTGATAATTTGTATGTTGAGCATCTTTTCATGTGCTTTTTAGCCATATGCATGTCCTCTATGGAGAAATGTGTATTTAGACCTTCTGCCTATTCTTTTTTTTATTCATTTTGGGTTTTTTGACATAGACATGCAAGAACTATTTGTATGTTTTTGAGATTAAACCTTTTGGGTAGCTTGATTTACAAGTATTTTCTCCCATTCTCTGGATTGCCTACTCATTTTGTACATAGAAGAACTATACAAACAAGGTCTTAGTGAACCATGATGGTGTGGTCATTCACCTAGAGCCAGACATCCTGGAGTGTGCAGTCAAGTGTAACATTACTACAAACAAAGCTAGTGGAGGTGATAGAATTCCAGCTGAGCTATTTCAAATCCTACAAGATGATTCTGTGAAAGTGCTGCACTCAATATGCTAGCAAATTTGGAAAACTCAGCAGTGGCTATTGGATTGGAAAAGGTCAATTTTCATTCCAGTCCCAAAGAAAGGCAATGTCAAAGAATGATCAGACTATCATACAGTTGCACTTATTTCAAATGCTAGTACAGTGATACTCAAAATAATTCAAGCTAAACTTCAATAGTACATGAACCAAGTACTTCCAGGTGTACAAGCTGAATTTAGAAAAGGCAGAGGAACCAGAGATCAAATTGCCAACATCCGTTGGATCATAGAAAAAGCAAGGGAATTCCAGAAAAACATTTTCTTCATTGACTATGCCAAAGACTTTGACTGAATGTATCACAACAAACTGTGGAAAATTCTTAAAGAGATGGGTATACCAGACCACCTTACCTGCCTCCTGAAAAACCTGTATGCAGGTCAAGAAACAACAGTTAGAACTGGACATGGAAAAATGGACTGGTTCAAAATTGGAAAAGGAGTATATCAAGCCTGTGTATTGTCACCCTGCTTATTTAACCTCTATGCAGAGTACATCATGCAAAATACTGGGCTGGATGAGTTACAAACTGGAATCAAGACTGCTGGGAGAAATATCAATAACCTTAGATATGAAGATGATACCACTCTAATGGCACAAAGTGAAGAGGAACTAAACAGCCTCTTGACAAGAGTGAAAGAAGAGGGGAAAAAGTTGGCCTAAAACTCAACATAAAAAAAAAGTTAAGATCATAGCATCCAGACCCATCACTTCATGGAAAATAGATGGAGAAAAAAGTAGAACAGTGACAGAATCTTTTCTTGTGGACAGTGACTGCAGTCATGAAATTTAAAGACGCTTGCTCTTTGGAAGTAAAACTATGACACAACTAGACAGTATATTAAAAAACAGAGACATCACTTTGCTGAAAAAGGTCTGTCTAGTCAAAGCTATGGTTTTTCCAGTAGTCATGTATGGATGCGAGAGTTGGACCATAAAGAAGGCTGATGGGTGAGGAATTGATGCTTTTGCCTGTGGTGCTGGAGAAGACTCTTGAGCATCCCTTGTACAGTAAGGTTATCAAACCAGTTGATCCTAAAGGAAATCAACCCTGAATATTCATTGGAAGGACTGATACTGAAATTCCAATACTGTGGCCTCCTGATATGAACAGCTGACTCAATGGAAAATACCCTGACACTGGGAAAGATTGAGAGCAGGAGGAAAAGTGGGTGACAGAGGATGAGATGGTCAGATGGCATAACTGAGTTAATGGACATGAGTTTGAGCAAACTCCAGGAGACATTGAAGGACAAGGAAGCCTGGCATGCTGCAGTTCATGGGGTCCCAAAGAGTCAGACATGACTTAGTGATTGAACAACAACATGGTTTCCTCTTCTGTGCAGAAACTTAGGTTTGATTGGGACCCATTGTGATTGAGGACAGGAGGAGACGGGGCAACAGAGGATAAGATGGTTGGATGGTATCACCAACTCAAAGGACATGAATTTTAGCAAACTATGGGTGATATTGAAGGACAGGCAAGCCTGACATGCTACAATTTATTGGGTTGCAAAGAGTTGGATATAACTTAGTGACTGAACTACAACAAAGTCCCTTTTTTTTTTTTTTCCATTTTCATAACTCTAAGTGTTGGATCAATGCAATTGCACTGAATCTGTAGATTGCCTCCAGCAGTACAACCATTTTGACAATAATGGTTCTTCCAATTCAAGAGCATGGTAACTTTTACCGTATGTCTCTGTCATCCTCACTTTCTTTCATCAGTGTGTTATTACTGTTTTTGGAGTACAGGTCTTTTGTCTATTTGTCTGCTCAGTCACTTCAGCAGTGTCCAACTCTTAGCTACCCTATGGACTCTAGCCCACCAAATTCCTCAGTCCCTGGGATTTTCAGTCAAGAATACTGGAGTGGGTTGTCATGCCCTCCACAGGGTATCATCCAGACCAGGGTTTGAACCTGAATCTCCGGCACTGCAGGCAGGTTCTTTACTGCTAAGCCATCAGGAAAGCTCTTTATTCCCTTAAGTAGGCTTATTACTTAATATTTTATCCTTTTGCCATGATGGTAAATGGGGTTGCCTTCCTAATTTCTCTTTATGATATTTCTTTTTAGTGTATAGGAAGCATGATATTTCTGTGTATTAATTTTGTATCCTGTAACTTTGTTGAACTCATTTATGAGTTCTAGTAGTTATCTGGTAGTATCTTTAGGATTTTATATGTATGCTATATAGTCTATTGGTTTTCAAATGATAATGACATTTTCTTGTATTCATAATAACATTGTTTAGCCATAAATTTTATGTATATATATGTAAAATACACATGTATATATTAAAATACATAAAACTATGTATATATACATATATATTTGATATTATATGTAACATATACATGAATTATTGTTTTCAGTTACTATTTTATTTGGGTCATCCTACTAGTTTGGTTTAATTGACTTTCTTATGGCTTAATGGGTAAAGAATCTGCTTGTAATGCAGGAGACAGGAGATGAGGCTTCCATCCTTGGGTCAGGAAGATCAGCTGGAGAAAGAAATGGTAACCAACTCTTAATATTCTTGCCTGAAAAATCTCATGGACAGAGGAGTGTGGTGAGCTATAGTCCAAAGGGTCACAAAGAGTTGGACACAACTGAGCAACTAAGCAAGTATGCACACAGTAGTTTGATTTGAGGCTTTCCCTGGTGGCTCAGTGGTAAAGACTCTGCCTGTCAAGTGGGAGACCTGGGTTCATTCCCTGGGTGTGGAAGATGCTCTGGAGAAGGAAATGGGAACCTACTCCAGTATTCTTGCCTGGGAAATCCCATGGATAGAGGACCCTGGCAGGCTATAGTCCGTGGGGTCACAAAGAATCAGAAATGACTTAGCAATGAGCACACAGGCACTAGTCTGACTTAGTGCTCAGCTTTACTGGATCTGTATTTTTTTTGAAAGTGTTAGTTGTTCAGTTGTGTCTGATTCTTTGCAACCCCATGGACTGTAGCCCACCAAGTTCCTCTGTCCATGGAATTCTCCAGGCAAGAATACTGGAGTGAGTTGCCATTCCCTTCTCTGGGGAATCTTCCCAACCCAGGGATTGAATGCAGGGTCTACTGCATTGCAAGCAGTTTCTTTACCATCTGAGCCAAATAGCCTTGGCTAAGTTTTTTTAGGTGTGGGGACAATCTTTGCTCCTGTGTCAAGTACCTCATGACAATTTAGCACATTATTTTGACACTGCTGATGACCCAAGGTGAAAACATTCCTTAGAAACATTATTGTTGTCTTTGGAGAAGACAGGTTTTCTTTGGGACATAAACTGAATCCCAAATTAATACATATTAATTAGCATGGCTTTATATTAACAAAATGTTTGTATGTGTCATTCTCTTCATAAGCATATTCTTTTTTAATTTCTTCTTTTCTCTTCTGCCTTTCTCCATCAATTCATCTATTTCTTAAATTTTTAGTATTAAGTAGAGTATCTTAGAGAATAAAATCTGAAACTATCATACGTTTTTTTCAAATTAATGACATCATTGCTGATCCCAAGTAAGCATCCATATGGAAACACAGTCAATATCAATGAGCGGAAGTAGGCTGACTAAAAGATAGTGAGATCAGTCTAAGGAATCTGTGTTCTAATATGTGCAAATCTAGTCAAGATGGTGAAATTAAATTTCCTATTTACAGGAATACCATGGTATCCATAGATAAGCATCTTAGTTAAAAGTTTCATTTCCTTTCTACCATTTATTACCTCTGACCTTTTCATGCCCAAAGCAGAGCTTTACAAATCTTTTAAAAGTGTATTCTCTCAGAACAGCCAGAAGTTTCAGTCTACTAGAATCATTTGTTGCGCAGTTGGTCTACAATGGCAAATAACTATTATACTTTGTTTTTCAATGTGAATTCTCTGTTTGTTTCCTCATTAAGCAGAGTACCTCTATTGCTCCCTGCATCTAGATTGATCATGGTGAATTTCTTTGATCACTGCAACATGGTTAGAAAGAATATTGTGTCACCTCCACGTTAAGGCCTCAGGAGGCTTTGCAGATTCTTCCTTGACCTTCTTGGAACCTAGCTGCAACTAGGTACCCCAGCCAATGGCACCACGCAACATCCATACTTGTTAAGGAGATGGCATGTGATCAGCCATCACCAGTGAAACTGCCAACGGTAGGCGTGAGACTTACTGACTCCTTGGAAAGCAGTGAAGAGACATCTTAGTTGAGAATTGACCAACTCTTAAAATTATAGATCTGAGAGGAAATGAACAGATTAATTTGGGGGTGATTTTTAAGTGTATATATTAAACCTATATATTTGGGGTAATTTTTAAAATACATATATAGAGAGAGAAGAGATCTGATACAATGCCTTTTACACATTCAGAGTGAGATAGAATGGAGGTTTTTTCTAAAATTTGTTATATAAATATATATTACTTTAATAGATATATGATAATTATTTCCTTAGTATGTAAGAAAAACAGCTTGAAATTATATAATTTGTATTTAATAGCTGTTGAATTTGCATTGGTAATAACATTATTAAATATAGAGTTCAGAATTATTGTTATGTAAATAAAATGTGACTTGTCAACACTTGTGGGTATTATGTTGCCTATAGTACATGTTAACTTTTTTTTTCATGAGGAATACTGAGTGGATTCACATATGATAATTCTTGAAGACTCAATTTTTTTTCTTATATGGATTAGCATTTAATTTTATTTGACATGTTAACATATATAATTTTATAATTTCACTAGTTATTTCATCAATTTTTGATTGAATATTCCAATTTTTAAAGTAAGTTTATTTTTAGAGCAGTTTTAGTTCCCCACGAAATTGAGCAGAAGGCTCACATATACCCCCTGTCCCTAAACTGCACCCACTATGTGTATCCGTCACAAGAGTGGTGCATTTGTTTCAGCTGATGAACCTACATTGACACATCATTGTCACCCCAAACCTGTAGTTCATATTAGGTTTCATTCTTGGTGGTGTATTTTCTGTGGATTTGGACAAATGTGTTAACCTGTATCCACCATTATAGTTTTAGACAGAGTCAGTTCGCTGTCATAAAGAGCCTTTATGTTCTATTAATTTTTCCCTTGACGTTGTCCACAGTCTTTTTATTTGCTCCAATAGTTTAGCTTTGCTAAAATGCTATCTAGTTAAGATCATATAGTATGTAGCCTTTCCAGATTGCTATTTTCACTTAGTAATAATCATTTAAGATTCCTCCCCATCTTTTTATAGCTTGATAGCTCATTTCTTTTCAGCACAAGATAATATTCCATTATATTGATCTACCACAATTTACCAACCCTACTAATATCATTTTGTTTGCTTCCAAGCTTTGCAATTATGAATACAACTGTAATAAACATGTGTATAGTTTTTTCTGGAAGTAAGTTTTCATCTCCTTTGGAAAAATGCTCAGTGTGATTGCTGGATCATATAGTAAGAACATGATTACCTGGTAAGAAACTTCCAAACTGCCCTCCAAAGTGGCCATGCCATTTTGCATTCCCACCAGCAATGAATCAGAGTTCTGTTACTGTACATTCATGATACATTTGGTAGTGTCAGTGTTCTGGATTTTGGCCTTTCTAATAGATGTGTAGTAGTATCTCATTGTTTTATTTTGCATTCCCCTAATTACAGTGATGTGCAAAATCTTTTCATATGCCCATTTGCCATATGTTTACCTTCTTTGGTAAAGTCTCTATTTGGCCCATTCTTTAATTGGATTGTTTTCTTAGTTTTAACTTTGAAACATTCTGTGTATTGTTTAGATAAAAGTCCTTCATATGTCTTAAAAATAAATTTTCCCAGTTTGTGACTTTTCTTCTCATTCTCTTGACATTGTTGGTTGCAAATCAGAAGTTTCTAGTTGAATGAAGTATACAGTTTAGCAGTTATTTCTTAATGTATCATGCTTTTGGCATTGTATCTAGAAGATCATTACCAAACCCCAAGTTATCTAGATTTTCTCCTATGTTATCTCCAAGGAGTTTATAGTTTTTATGTTTTTCATTGTGATCTGAGACTTAGTTTGAATTGTTTTGATAAATTCTAGATTTTTTCCTTTTTTTTTTTTGGTAAGTGAATGTCCAGTTGTTGCCAGTGCTATTTGTTGAAAATACTACCTTCTCTCCGTTAAATTGTCATTATCTTTTTTCAAAGATCAGTTATCTATATTATGAGGGTCTATTTCTGGTTCCTCTCTTCTATTCTATTGATCTGTCTATTTTTTTCCCCAACATCACATTGTATTGAATACTATAGCTTTCTAGTGAGTCTTGAAGCCAGGTAGTATCAGTTCTTTGACTATTCTTTTGCTTCAATTTTGTGTTTCCTTTCTCGTCTTTTGCCTTTCTCTGTAAACTTTAGAATTAATTTGTTGATATCCACAAATTTAACTTGAGAGATTTTGATTGAGATTGCATTAAATCTGTAAATATATTTAAATCTGTAAATCAATAGATATCCTGTCAGTATTGTTATCCTGTCCATAGACATGGAATATTTCTTCATATGTTTCCCATTTAAGTTCTTTAATCAGAGTGCTGTAGTACTTCTCATACATATCTTGTACACATTTTCTTAGAACTTCATTTAATTTTTAGATATTGTGTTTTTTTTTATTTCAATTCTGTGTGTCCACTGATAGTCCCCACATGCAAGAGCAGGAAAGGACCTCAAGAGGTTCATGTGTTCATATGTTCATGCTGTACAGACTAGGAAATTGAGGTCCAGCAAAGGTAAGGTGCCACATCAAAGCTTGACTTGAGATCAGGAGCAGAGAAACAGGCCCTACATCTATCTTTCTTTTTCTCTCTTAAGTGTGTGTATGGTATTAACACTACCAATGAAATGATACAATGTTCAGTTCAGTTCAGTCACTCAGTCATGTCCGACTCCTTGAGACACCATGAATTGCAGCACGCCAGGCCTCCCTGTCCATCACCAAATCCCGGAGTTCACTCAAACTCATGTCCATCGAGTCGGTGATGCCATCCAGCCATCTTATCATCTGTCATCCCCTTCTCCTCCTGCCCTCAATCCCTCCCAGCATCAGAGTCTTTCCAATGAGTCAACTCTTTGCATGAGGTGGCCAAAGGACTGGAGTTTCAGCTTTAGCATCAGTCGTTCCAAAGAGATCCCAGGGCTGATCTCCTTCAAAATGGACTGGTTGGATCTCCTTGCAGTCCAAGGGACTCTCAAGAGTCTTCTCCAACACCACAGTTCAAAAGCATCAATTCTTCGGCGCTCAGCCTTCTTCACAGTCCAACTCTCACATCCATACATGACCATAGGAAAAACCATAGCCTTGACTAGATGAACCTTTGTTGGCAAAGTAATGTTTCTGCTTTTGAATATGCTATCTAGGTTGGTCATAACTTTCCTTCCAAGCAGTAAGCGTCTTTTAATTTCATGGCTGCAGTCACCATCTGTAGTGATTTTGGAGCCCCAAAAAACAAAGTCTGACACTGTTTCCACTGCTTCCCCATCTATTTCGCATGAAGTGGTGGGACCAGATGCCATGATCTTCGTTTTCTGAATGTTGAGCTTTAAGCCAACTTTTTCACTCTCTTCTTTCACTTTCATCAAGAGGCTTTTTAGTTCCTCTTCACTTTCTGCCATAAGGGTGGTGTCATCTGCATATCTGAGGTTATTGATATTTCTCCCAGCATACAGTGTTACATCTACATAATTTTTATGAGAAGTTTTCTGAGAAAATTTACATTATTTTATATATCAAATAACACTTTCATAATACATATTTTATCAGAAAATTATTTATATATATTTATGTATATACTACTTCAGTAGTATAAATATTTTATAGTATCAAAATAATCCTAAATCCTCCCTCCCTCCTGTCCCATGTATTATTGCTATCATTTATTTCATTATACATAACTATATATATGTTTTCAGGCTTTTACATTTTGTTAGGATGGAATGGAGACTTCCAAACTCCTTACATGCCAGACTGGAAACCATAAATTTTTTCACTGTAACTCTACTGAGTTAGTTGATCTAACAGTTTTTTTTTTTTTTTTTTTTGTGCGGGGAGGGCTTAAGGTTTTCTGTATAGAATAGTATGTCATCTGCAAAGAGTGACAGTTTTACTTCTTCCTTGCAACTTGGATGGCTTTTGTTTCTTTTTCTTGCCTACTTGCTCTGGCTAGAACTGTTAGGACTATACTGAATAAAAGTGGCAAGAGTGGGTATCCTTGTCTTGCATCTGATATTTTAGGAAGTTTTCACCTTGGAGTACTGTTTTAGCTGTGACTTTATCATATGTAGCCTCTATTATGGTAAGTTAAATTCCCTTTATACTGATTTTGTTGAGTTTTTTTTTTTTTTTTTAACAGAAATGGGTGCTGAAATTTGTCAGGTACTTTTTTACATGTATTGAGATAATCATATAATTACTGTCCCTCATTTTGTAAATCTGGTAAATCAGGTTGATCAAGTGGTGAGTGTAAACCTATCTACCAATCCCTGGTGTAAATCCCACCTAATCAAATTTAAAGAAATTGAAATCATGTCAGGCATCTTTTCTGACCACAAAGCTATGAGATTATATTTCAAACCATGTGACAGTGTGTGATGTTGTTGGAAACAACATGATTTCATTTTCTCTTTTGTAATATTAAGAGTGGATTTATAATCCACAGAGACTGAGTCCAATATAAAAAACTGCAAAGAGCCCTTGATATTAGATTTCTAAATAATAAATTTTTAGGCATCAGAATAGGGTTGACAGAAAGAGTAGTAACTCTCATTATTCACTTTAAAGGTGACACCAGGATTATAACATTGTATTTTGAATAGAGAATTTTATATTTATGCATTTAAGCTTCAAAATTTTTATGCAGTAATAGCACTGACACAGCCATTGGCATCTTCTCTAAAGAACCTCAGATAGTTCTGTTGACTCTTCATGGTATATGATCCCTTCAATATCATTGAAGTTGGTTTGTTAATATCTTATTGAGAACTTTTGGCTATATGTTCATCTGGCATATTGACCTGTAATTATCTTTTCTTGTGGCACTTTTGTCTGGTATTGGTATCAGGGTAACATTCTATTCTATTTTTTGGAAGAATTTAACAAAGATAGGTGTTAATTCTTTAAGTATTTGGTGGAATTCAACAGTGAAGCCATTTAGTCCTGGATTTTTATTTTGGGGGATATTTTTGGTTGTTGATCTAATGTCTTCACTAGCAATCTGTTCAGAATTTCTGTTTCTTTATATTTAGTCTTGGAAAGGTGGATGTTTCTGGACATTTATTCAATTCTTGATTTTCCGATTTTCAGCTGTAAAATTGTTCATAATAGTGTCATGATCTTTTGTATTCCTGTGGTATCAGTTATAACCTCCCTCTTACATTTCATTTTTTAAAATTTAGTATTTTATTTTATATAAGTTTAAAAAATTATACTCAGTTTATAATTATTACAAAATATCGGCTGTACTCCCTGTGTTATATAACATATCCTTGTCGTGTATTTTACATCCAGTAGTTTGTACTTCCCACTTCCCTACTATTGTATTGCTCACCCTCACCCAAGTTACCACTAGTTTGTCCCCTATATCTGTGAGTCTTCTTTTTTTTACATACACTGACTGACTGACTGAGTCACTAAGTCGGGTCCAACTCTATTGGACCCCATTGGATAAAGCCTACCAGGCTCTTCTGTCCTTGAGATTCCCCAGGCAAGAATACCGGAGTGGCTTGCCATTTCCTTCTCTAGGGGACCTTCCTGACCCAGGGATCAAACTTGGGTCTCCTGCATTGCAGGCAGATTCTTTGCAGACTGAGTTATGAGGGAAGCCCAATTTATTGTATTTTTTATATTCTATATATAAATGATACACAGTGTTTTTCTCTCTTTGACTTATTCCACTTAGCAAAATGCTCACCAGTGCCCTGCTTCATGCATTGAACTTAGACTGGCCATCTATTTCACATAAGGTAATACACATGTTTCAATGCTATTCTCTCAAATCATCCCACCCTCGCCTTCTCCCAAGTCCAAAAGTCTGTTCTTTATATCTGTGTCTCTTTAGCTATCTCACATATAGGGTCATCACTGCCATCTTTCTAAATTCCACATATATGCATTAATATACCGTATTGGTGTTTTCCTTTCTGACTTAATTCATTCTATATAATAGGCTCCAGTTTCATCCACCTCATTAGAACTGATTCAGTGTGTTGTTCTTTAATAGCTGAGTAGTGTTCCACATTTGGAGAAGGCAATGGGACCCCGCTCCAGTACTCTTGCCTGGAAAATCCCATGGATGGAGGAGCCTGGTAGGCTGCAATCCATGGAGTTGCTAAGAGTTGGACACAACTGAGCGACTTCACTTTCACTTTTCACTTTCATGCATTGGAGAAGGAAATGGCAACCCACTCCAGTGTTCTTGCCTGGAGAATCCCAGGGACAGGGAAGCCTGGTGGGCTGCCGTCTATGGGGTCACACAGAGTTGGACACGACTGAAGTGACTTAGCAGCAGCAGCAGCAGTAGCAGTGTTCCACACTGTGTATATGTACCACAGCTTTCATATCCATTTGTCTGTCGATGGACATCTAAGTTGTTTCCATGTCCTAGCTATTGTAAACAGTGTTGCAATAAACATTGGGGTACATGTGTCCCTTTCAATTCTGGTTTCCTCACTGTGTATGCCCAGCAGTGGGATTGCTGGGTTGTATGGCAGTTCTATTTCCAGGTTTTTAAGGAATCTCCACATTGTTCTCCATAGTGGCTGTACATGTTTGCATTCCCCAAAACAGTGTAAGAGGGCTCCCTTTTCTCCACACCCTCTCCAGCATTTATTGTTTGTAGACATTTTGATAGCAGTCATTCTGACTGACCTAAGATGGTACCTCATTGTGCTTTTGACTTGCATTTCTCTGATAATGAGTGATGTTGAGCATCTTTTCATGTGTTTGTTAGCTATCTGTATGTCTTCTTTGGAGAAATGCCTGTTTAGTTATTTAGACCAATTTTTTTTTTTTTCCTGGAATTGAGCTACAGGAGCTGCTTGTATATTTTTTATATTAATTCTTTGACAGTTGCTTCATTTGCTATTATTTTCTCCCATTCTGAAGGCTGTCTTTTCACCTTGCTTATAGGTTCCTTCATTGTGCAAAACCTTTAAGTTTAGTCAGGTCCCATTTGTTTATTTTTGCTTTTATTTCCATTACCCTGGGAGGTGGGTCATAGAGGATCCTCCTGTGATTTATGTCAGAGAGTGTTTTGCCTATGTTCTCCTCTAGGAGTTTTATAGTTTCTGGTCTTACATTTAGATCTTTAATCCATTTTGAGTTTATTTTTGTGTATGGTATTAGAAAGTGTTCTAGTTTCATTCTTTTACAAGTGGTTGACCAGTTTTCCAAGCACCACTTGTTAAAGAGATTGTCTTTTCTCCATTGTATAGTCTTGCCTCCTTTGTCAAAGATAAGGTGTCCATAGGTGCATGGATTTATCTCTGGGCTGTCCTTGTCTGTAGCTTTGTAGTATAGCCTGAAGTCAGGCAGGTTGATTCCTCCAGTTCCATTCTTCTTTCTCAAGATTGCTTTGGTTATGTAAGGTGTTTTGTATTTCTATACAAATTGTGAAATTACTTGTTCTAGTTCTGTGAAAGATACTGTTGGTAGCTTTATATGGATTTCATTGAATCTATAGATTGCTTTGGGTAGTATGCTCATTTTCACTATATTGATTTTTCTGATCCATGAACATGGTATATTTCTCCATCTATTTGTGTCATCTTTGATTTCTTTCATCAGTTTTCTATAGTTTTCTATATACAGGCCTTTGATTCTTTAGGTAGATTTATTCCTAAGTATTTTATTAATTTCATTGCCATGGTGAATGGAATAGTTTCCTTGATTTCTCTTTCTGTTTTCTCATTGTTAGTGTATAGAAATGCAATAGATTTCTGTGTAAGAATTTTGTAACCTGCAATGTTACCAAATTCACTGATAAACTCTAGTAGTTTTCTAATAGCATGTTTAGGATTTTCTATGTATAGTATTGTGTCATAAGCAAACAGTGACAGTTTAACTTCTTTTCCAATTTTGGATTCCTTGTATTTCTTTTTATTCTGATTGCTAAACCTAGAAATTACAGAAATATGTTGGAAAAAATGTGGCAAGTATGGGCATCCTTGTCTAGTCACTGATCTTAGAGGAAATGATTTCAGCTTTTCACCATTTAGTAGGATGTTAGCTATAGGTTTATTGCATATGGACTTTATTATGTTGAGGAATGTCTTTTCTCTGCTGACTTTGTGGAGAGTTTATATCATGAATGGGCGCTGAGTTTTGTGGAAAGCTTTTTCTGCATCTATTGAGATGATCATATGGTTTTTACTCTTCAATTTGTTAATGTGGTATATCACACTGATTGATTTGCATATACAGAAAAATCCTTGCTTGCTTGGAATAAATCCCACTTGACTATGGTATATGATCCAGTAATGTATTACTGGATTCAGACTGCTAGTATTTCATTAAGGATGTTTCTGTCTATGTTCATAAGCAATATGGACCTGTAACTTTCTCTTTCTTTTCTTTTTTGTGGTATCTTTGTCTGGTTTAGGTATCAAGGTGGTGGTGGCCTCATAGAGTGAGTTTGGGAGTTTTCCTTCCTCTTCAGTTTTTGAAACAATTTCAGGACAAATGTTAACTTCCTTTAAATGTCTGATAGAAGTTGCCTGAGAAGGCATCAGATCCTGAATTTTGTTAGGAGTTTTTTACTTATAGTTTCAGTTTCAATGCTTTTTATTTGTCTGTTCATATCTTCTATTTCTTCCTGGTTGAGTCTTGGGAGATTGTACCTTTCTTAGAATTTGTCCATTTCTTTCAGGTTGTCCATTTTATTGATTGGCATATGATTGCTTGCAGTAGTCTTTTATGATCCCTTGTATTTCTGTAGTGCCAGTTGTAACTTCTCCTTTTTCACTTGTACTTTTATTGAGTACACTCTCTTTTTTTCTTGATGAGTCTGAATAAAAGTTTATCAATGTTATTTATCTTTTCAAAGAACTAGCTTTTGGTTTCATTGACCTTTGCTATTGTTTTGCTTTTATTTTAGTTACTTCTACTCTAATCTTTATGATTTCTTTCCTTCTACTAACTTTGGGTTTTGCTTATTCTCCTTTCTCTATTTGCTTTAGGTGTAAGGTTAGGCAATTTATTTGAGTTTTTTTTTTTTTCCTGAGGTAATTTTGTATTGTTATAAACTTGCTTCTTAGAACTGCTTGTACTGCATAGGTTTTGGATACTTGTGATTTCATTGTCATTTGTTTCTGACTTTTTTTTTCTTTTGATATCTTCAGTGATCCACTGTTTAGGCTCCATGTGTCTTGAGTTTTTAGGGTTTTTTTCCCTTATGGTTTATTTCTAATCTCATAGCATTATGGTCAGAAAACATGCTTAATAAGATTTCAGTTTTCTTAAATTATCCAAGTCTCATTTTGTGGCCCAGCATTTGGTCAATCCTGGAGAATGTTATATGTGAACTTGAGAAGAATATATATTCTGCTGCTTTTAGATGGAGTGTTCTATAACTATCAATTAGACTATCTGGTCTAAGGTTTCATTTAATGCCTGTGTTTCCTTATTGATTTTCTGTCTGGATGATCTACTGATGAAAGTGGGGTGTTAGAGTCCCCCACTATTACTGTGTTACTATTGATTTCTCCCTTTATTGTTGTTAGTATTTGCTTTAAATATTGAGATGCTCCTATGTTTAGGACATACATATTTGCAATTGTTATATCTTCTTCTTAGATTATCCCTTGATTATTAATTATGTAGTGTCTTCATAGCCTCTTATAACAGTCTTTATTTTAAAGCCTATTTTATCTGATATGAGTATTGGTTCTCCAAGTTTATTTTGATTTCCATTTTCATGGAATATGTTTTTCCATTCTCTGTCATTCCTTTTTTTTTTTTTTCCTGTAGTTCTGCTCTTTATTTTTTTTAATTTTTATTTTATTTTTAAACTTTACATAATTGTATTAGTTTTGCCAAATATCACCACCAAACCAGCTGTCATTCCTTTTTTATGTGTCATGAATTTACTTTAGATCTTTGATTTGTGGTTACAATGAGACTTAGATAAAGCAGTCCATTTTATGTTAATAGCACTTAACTTCTTTTGTATATAAAAGCTCCATACTTTTACTCATCCACTTATGTAATTTTATATAATTACCTTTTTATGCTGCATTTTCATTAACAGATAATGTTTGCTATAGATTTAATGCTCTTGTCCTTTATCATGTATAGTTAACTGGATAGCACACCAACCTAATATAGTTACATTTTTCTAATATTATTTTCATCTTTATTAGATTGTGGTGTACCTTCATATGTTTTCATGTTTCAGATTAGCATCTTTTCATTTCAACTTGATGAACTCCTCTCTGTTTCTCTGAGTGAAGTCTAGTAGCAGGGCACTCCCTCTGGTTTTGTTTTGGGAAGTTCTCTTTCTTCTTAGTATCTGAAGAATGACTTTGTTAGATATAGTTTCTTGGCTGGCAAGTTTTGTCTTTTAATACTTTTAATATGTTATTCTAGGCCCCTCAGCAAGTTCTCCCTCTCCTGTGCATCTAAAGACCTCTCTATCCCACTCTGATTATATGTCAGATTCTTCCCTCAGGCAGCCTGGACTCCTACAATACTCTCTCAACATGGGTATCTATGTCATTTTTCACTTTCTAGTTTCCCTTTTCCCTGATTGTGGCAAGTGAGGGTAGGGAAGTTTCAGTAAGTTACTTATATCCACAATCTCTGTGGTATGATTTGCAGAAGCACTTTTATTCAGTTAAGATGTTCAATAGATGTTAATTAAAAAAAACAGAGAAAAGAGGAAGGACACGCTGAATGCTGATGTAACCCACCAATAAAACAATAACATCTTAATTTTAATAACATACAGAAACTGTAAATTTCTCCTCTTCCCACTTTGTGTTTTTGTAGTGTTTGCTTCTTTTTATATTATTTATCCATTAATGAAATTGTGTCTTTCTTAATAGGATCAAAAGTGTTTTATGCACTACCGTTAGTGTGTTTCATTATTCTCTGTCTGTATATTTACCATTACTGGAATAATTTATACTTTCAGATGGTTTGCATTGCTGTTTACTATGTTTTCTTGTCAATTTAAGAAATCAGTTTAACTTTGACTTCCCAGTCTATCCTGCTGATATCATTCTACTTTATTTCTGTCTAGTTGTCCTACCTATATTACTTATAATGTAGTATTAAAGTCTCCAAATACTTTTATAGAATTGTTTCTCTCTTCAATTCTGGAAGGTTTTGTTTTACATATTTTTTGGTGGATTTCCTGAGTGGATTGTCATTCTATGCCGTTCTCGATGGTTCCTTCTGTTTGTCTCTATTCAGCAAGGCAAAAATTGCTACTCTTAAAAAAGAGCAACCCATTTTCCTTTTGAAATTTACATTATTGGTTCAGTTATTGCCCTTTCCAAGTATTAAGGTATCATTGTCTATATATAGATAATTTCTACCTTGCCCTTGATGGCATAGTATGATGGTTAAGAGTATCAGTTCAAATTGGTTCTGGCACTTGCTTGCCCTATGGCATTTAGTAATACAGTTCCTCATGTTAGCAGTTTACTTTTGTTATAATAGGACCTCAATGTCTAGCATACGAAGTTATTTATAGGATCAAACAATATTTAGTACAAGAAATGTGTACTGTAGTGACTAAGCTTTAGTAACACAAAATTATTTGAAAACTATCTATTACTGTAATAAACATAAACATGATATCCAATATATGATTTTGTAATTTATAATTAACATAGTATTAAAACGCATACTCAACAGTATCATTACATAATTAAGGAAGCAGTAATATAAACATGTCTTTAAACTTTAGGTCATAAAAATCAATTTTATTTACTAACATTATTGTACTTTTTATGTCATCAAATCCTATCATAAACATTAAATATATTATTAGAAAGTCAGAAAGTACATACATCCTTTTCTTTGGAAATTTGTATCTCCTATTTTTGCCATGATAGGCTGCAGATCTTTGAAAGAGTAATAGGTACAGGAAAGAAAATTTGAGAACCACTCTTTTTTTTTTTTTTTTTTCACTGAACACCAACATTTTAATAGCAGAGTATAAGTGGTCTTTGAGATACCCAATATAATGCTAGAGGAGGCAACAAGATATACGGTTGAATATAAATTAAAATCATAATTGTACATACATACATATCAGAGGTGCTGAAATTAAAAAGACTACTAGGTGGTAGTGAAGACATAAAACAATGGTGGACATTGGCATGAATATATTAGGTTGGTGCAAACATAAATGCAGTTTCAGATCATGAATTTTAAATCATTATAACTAGGCTCAAACATATCTTTATTAATCAAAATAGGAACCATTATAATCAATACATTTTTGCCAATGAGAAATAAGTTAGTTTATTCCTGTAGCATAAAAATCTGGGCTTCGGGATTTGACAAACTTTTGGAAAGCATTTTCTGCCTCCTGCTGGTTGTGGAAGCGTTTTTCCCTGCAAAAGTTGTCAAGATGCTTCAAGAAGTGGTAGTCCGTTGGCAAGAAATCAGGTGAATATGGTGGATGCAGCAAAATATCATAACTTCCAAACATTTTGGAAGCACTGGTTGTATGCTGTGCAGTTAGGTGTTGTTATGGAGAAGAATTGGGCCCTTTCTGTTGATCAATGCCAATTGCAGGTGCTTCAGTTTTCAGTGCATCTCATCAATTTGCTGAGCATACTTCTCAGATGTAATAGTTTCACTAGGATTCAGAAAGCTGTAGTGGATTAGACCAGCAGCAGACCACCAGTGACCATGACCTTTTCTCGCGGCAAATTTGGCTTTGGAAAGTGCTTTGGAGCTTCTTGTTGGTCCAACCACTGAGCTGGTCATCACTGGCTGTCATATAAAATCAACTTTTCATTACACGTCACAATCCGATTGAGAAATGGTTCATTGTTGTTGAGTACAGTAAGAAAACACTTAAAACGATGATTTTTTTTTACTTTCAGTCAACTTACAAGGTACTCACTTAACGAGCTTTTCCACCTTTTCAATTTGCTTCAAATCCTGAACAACCATAGAATGGCCAACATTGAGTTCTTCCACAACTTCTTGTGTAGTTGTAAGAGGATCAGCTTCAATGATCCTTTCAGCTAGTTGTCAGCTTCTGATGGCCGGCCATGTGCTCCTCATCTTCAAGGCTCTCATCTCCTTTGTTAAACTTCTTGAACCACCACTGCACTATATGTTTATTAGCAGTTCCTGAGAAAAATGCATTGTTGATGCTGCAAGTTATCTCTGCTACTTCATCACCATTCTGAACTCATATAAGAAAAATCACTCGAATTTCCTTTTTGTCTAACACCATTTCCCTAGTTTTCAGGAGTTTCTTTTTGCCACTGACTAAGTTCAGCAGTCAAACATTTCACTTGCATAATTAATAGTGACAGATTTCAAAAATGCAATAGGGAGGCCTCCCTGGTGGTCCAGTGGTTAAGACTCCACCTTGCAATGTATGGAATGCTGGTTTAAACCCTGAGCATTTGAATCAGTGAGTGTCTCAGTTCCAATAAGTGATCATTTGTTTTGACATTCTTCCATATCTTTCCACATTTCTTCACATTTTTTAATAAGTTCTTCTTCAGCATCGGCAACATCTTCCACATCTGTAGTACTATCTGGATCTAGATCTTGCTGATTCAATGACATGTGCCTTATGATTTTTGTTAACCTTGTTAAGAAAAACTCCTCCGTACCACAGACCTCAGATCGCCTCAGCCTCAAGAACCACTCTTTAGAAACATTCCCTAAGGTGGGATATTGTTGAGTGTCAGTCCTGCTTCAGCTGTCACCAATTCTGTGGGTTAGAAAACCAGTTCAACCTCTTTAAATCTATCTTGTATCATTTCTAAATAAGAAAAAGTTACTGTTAAACCTCACAGGGTTGTGTAATCAACTTAATTAGGAAAATACATTGTGTGCTTTGATACAAATACTATTACTTTTAAAAAATCAACTTGAGGTACTTGGATTCAAAATACAGTATGGTAGAAAAGGAAATGGCAACCCACTCTAGTATTCTTGCCTGAGAAATCCCATGGATAGAGGAGCCCAGTGGGCTACAGTCCATGGGTTAGCAAAAGAGTCAGACACTACTTAGCAACTAAACAACAACAAATACTAAACAAAGGCCTGACTCTCAATAAAAAGGAATCATTGTTACAGTGGTTGTTATAATTTTGATGTTGCTCTTATTGTTCTTGTTCAGTCGCTCAGTCACATCCTACTCTTTGCAACCCCATGGACTGCACCATGCCAGGCCTTCCTGTCCCTCTCCATCTCCCAAAGTTTGCCCAAGTTCATATCCATTGCATCAGTGATGCCATCCAGCTGTCTCGTCCTCTGACACCCTCTACTCCTTTTGCCCACTATCTTTACCAGCATCAGAGTCTTTTCCAATGATTTGGCTGTTCACATCAGGTGACCAAAATACTGGAGCTTCAGCATCAGGCCTTCCAATGAGTTATTCAGGGTTGATTTTCTTTAAGATTGACTGGTTTTATCTCCTTGCAATCCAAGGGAATCTCAGGAGTCCTCCAACACCACAGTGAAGAAGCATCAATTCTTAAGCACTCTGGCCTTCTTTATGATCTATCTCTCACAACTGTCCATGACCACTGGGAAGACCATAGCCTTGACTACATGGAGCTTTATTTGCTACCAGTTAACACTTTTTACTGTGAGTTAGTTTATGTCCTTAATATTTGATAACTGGCTAGGCATGTCACTTTAGTCATACATTCCTAGGCAATGTCCATTGTCTTGTACTTACTCCTCACTGTATGTCACTAATGTAAAATTCAAAGCTATACATTGTTCTCATATATTTAAGGGCAAAATAATTTGGAGTTATCAGCTTAAGGACCCTCAATTCTCATAGCTTCATTTTAGTTATATTGACTGATGGTGACAATAACCTTTGTAGAATTTATAGAATGTGGCTCAGGTTCATTATTTTTTTCTCTTTCAACATGCAGCTCTTGAAAGCTCATCTAAAATGTTCATGTTTATCTCCACTAGTGCTCTTTTCTCTTGGATATTCTTTATTTGGAATCCTGGATAGAGATAATAATAGATTTCTGCTTGAAGTTAAAATGATTCTCTTTTCAGCCTTTTGTGTGAGGTTTTTGCTTCTCAACACAAACTACAAGAATGTATTTGTGAAATGTATGTCATAATTTGGAAAGCACAACTCGGTGAACGTATTGCAGGTATATCTAGAGACTGTCTTCTTGTCCTAAGTGGCAGTGCTAAATTTTAGGATGAGCAATTATTGCGCTCTCATGAAAAGTGAAAGTGCTAAAGTGTCCTCAAGATCTCAGGAGGAGTGATTTCACTTATAATAAAAGGAAATTGCATCCACTATCATTATCACATGCTTTGCTACAAGTCCAGTAAAAAACAATGTGGATTTGATTCTAAAGAAAAATTTTAAATATCTGAAAAACAAAAACAGCACCCTCGTTATTTTTTCATGAATCAAAATGAAATGATGCCTTTTTAAAAGTCACCCTCTGAGCGTTTTTAGGCATGGGTCATATTAAATGTATTAGACTACATCAGGTACACCTTGGTCCATTCTGCTCTGTCAGTGATATCTGATGATCATTGTGCAATCACTGGCCTTTCACAATAGTAAGATTGTAGATTAAAAAAATACTTCGTATCCTAGTACAAGAATAATAATTGCTCTATCTCTAGAGTGTCAATCCCCAATGCCTCTGTGGTCAGTGCCTTCTGAAGAGTAACTGCATTGTGCTCATAGATGTATTGCTAAGTTTTAAATTTAGTAGACAGACTCCTGACATTGCTGCACTATAAATAGGTCATAGACTATTGGCTCAGAGAAAAGAAAAGTTTAAGTAATGAAGATCTATAATAAACTGTACTCAGAGTAATACAGTACTCTAGTAATGCTCATGTTAGGTAGTCATGTGAAATGTAAGCCAGAGTAACTCTGTTAAAAGATTTCAGCTCTCAGTAACTTAACTTCATCCTGATTCCAAAAAAAGGGTGCTCCTATTGAAATGATTCGCCATTTCTGAGGTTTGTGGCATTTACGGTGCTCATAAAACTGCACAACCATAAAATCAAAGAAGTTTTATAAAATCAGCCTCAAGGAACAATTTAAAATCAGCTGGTTAAATGAAACTGCCTTGGCAATTTTTTTAGGACACATGAAAGGAGGTTAAATGGAGGTTCACTTTCTCCTAACTCCCCAAGTATCACGATTTTATAAATCATTCCTACCTATTGGTCCTCAGCTTTTATTCTCCTCTATATTAGTCTTCTAAGGGAAGCAATTTATTTGAAAAATACATTGTAAAAGCTCATCTTTGCCTAAATCCTTTACAGTTGCTACTTTGCCAGTAGTCAGGTTGACTTTATTCCAATAAACCAGACTTTTTTATTTTTGTTGAGATTGTGTTATAGGGTTTTGTGTAAAGTGAAATATTCCCTATATCTATTAGCATCATTGGAAAAAAATTTTACCTGAAAAGATAAATTCCATAATGCAAATCTACATCCATGTCACAAACGATAAGATATTCCAACCTAAGACATATATTATGAAAGGGGAAAAGAAAAATGTGAAATGTTTTATAATAAATAAAACTGAATATATTCAAGTGACTATAGGCAATCATTGTAAACTGTATATAAAAACATAATTTTGGGAAAATACAGAATTGAATGCTAGATTAAATTATTTAGTATGATGTCAAATTAGTTTAAATGTGTTTTAAAGTTTGTAAATTTGGTATTGATGATTTCATGTTTGTAGGAATTTAAAAATTACTTACTTGCATTTCTAACAATTTCCCAGTATCATAGGTAAGGGAAACATTATTTTTAAAAAACTAAGCAGGAAATCCTATTTTAATAAAAAACTAGAAGAAAAACTATTAAGTATAAAATGTTACATTATCTTTGAAACTGTCAAAATGTTACCTATGCTCACTAACCACAGCATAGGATTAAGAAATTAAGATTTATGGGTGTTGCTTTTATAATTTATTTGAAATTGTTTCTTTTTTGGTGATTATATCATGCCACAGTGATTCTGTACAAATATTAACAATTACATTTAGTTGCAAAAATATTTCTATTGGTCATTCAAACTAGTTAATAGATGATTCTATAGTATTAATACAACTTTTCTGGTTACACTCATACACACACACACACACACACACACACACAACCTACCTATCTAATGGGAAAACCTGATAAGTTTTACATAAATACTGTACATAGCCAGTGTTGAGGAAATGTTGCCTGAGGTTATATAACTATGAATTTACTGTACAAATATCACATAGTTTTATAGAAATGTGTTGTTTTACTTATTGGCAGTGGCAATTTTTCCAGTAGATTAGACTTTGAATTTGTCATGAAAATCTTACCCTGAAAGAAAATTCAAATAACTAGAAAATAACCTATTGCACGTGAGGTATTTGATTTGGAACCTACTGTTGTATGATTCAGGATTAGACAGTGATTTTAAAAAATTCATTTTTTTCAGATGAACAGCTATTCATGGAAGAAAGACTTTGTCATTAGATTTTTCAGATATAAAAAATACCATAAATGGAATTAAATAAAATGAAATGCTAGAGTGAAACCATCCATTTTTTCGCTAAAATATACCTATAAAGTGGCTTAATACTATTTCAAAATTTATTCTAATCAAGATTCATTTTCTTCTTAATGAACTTTGATGACACTACAGCTGATATGAATAGAACAGAGTTTATGTAGATAAACTTTACTTAGATGTAGTAACTTCAAACTTGTCACTTGCAATGTTAGGAAAGAAATTTTAAGTTAAAAGCATAGTTAATGGTATTTAAAATGTTTGAATGCTTTATTATTTTACCTGGTATGTATTTATTTAATTTCAAAAACACTTATTGGTGTTTGAGGATATACATTACTAACATTATTATGTATTACTATTTTCATTAATGTTTCATTATTTTCACAATTGCACTAATGAGGAAGCCAATGAGGCATAGACAAGTAACATGTTGCTATTACAAACCATATTCTAAACTTGGCCCTGGGTATTGTGGCTTCAAAAAATGTGGCTTTCCTTTCTATATGCTTTGAATTCTTAATTATTCATAGTGTAATAAAGGGTTCATCAGTGTCTCTTTTAGTTAAAAATAAAATGTATCTGATATTTCACGTATCTGATCAGATCAGATCAGATCAGTCGCTCAGTCGTGTCCGAGACTGTTTGCGACCCCATGAATCGCAGCACGCCAGGCCTCCCTGTCCATCACCAACTCCCGGAGTTCACTGAGACTCATGTCCATCGAGTCAGTGATGCCATCCAGCCATCTCATCCTCTGTCGTCACCTTCTCCTCCTGCCCCCAATCCCTCCCAGCATCAGAGTCTTTTCCAATGAGTCACCTCTTCGCATGAGGTGGCCAAAGTACTGGAAAGGTAGGTCAATTCCTTCTCTCACCTCTAGGAAAGGCACCACACGATACTCCTTAAGATATTCCCTAGTACAGTAACTAAAACCGAGAATGGAATTAATCCTTGTTGAATGAATTGTGACATCCCATTAGTTGGATTAGCAAATAGAATTGTTTCATCATAGTTCCTTTTCCCTATGTTGTTACTCATTCAGCTAGATAGCAGGAACTAAATATTGAGCACAGACACAAATTTAAGATAGAACACTGACTCAGCTATTCTGCATGACAGCTATGACTAACATAAATATAAGGAGGTTCCTCAATAATCACCAGCTTACAGGATATGTGCTACAGTTATGGGGTTAGCTCTCCTCCTCAAGAAAATTGTTATCCCTCTTCTGAAACCCTATTGTGATATCCATTAAATTTAGTTGTTTGCATCCTTTGAAACTGCTTGTTTGCTATTCTCTTACTAGCTTATTTTTAAAGGAAGAAGGGGGATGTATGCATCAAGAAACTAACAGGGTGTTGGATTTTTGAGAACTCCGCATTCGAAGATATACTTCAAATGTACGGGATACAATTTTCCCACTGAAACAGTATTTGTAAACCTGAGTTTAGTAGAAATTGTTTTCTGCAATGTTAATACAATGGCAAGTTCTCTGGTCAGAGAAGTTTACAGAATTATGTCTGTAAGTATTTTTATCAAATAATGCACAATAACCTTTTAAAAGATTCTGGGAAGTTAAGACACAGAAAATTAAGTTGAATACCATTTTGTTTAGTCCAATTCCAGTTCTTTTACCTCTATATTAATTTCTTTGTTTTATTTTCCAGTTTTGAATTATATTGCATGTAATATTTTCCACTGTTTTATATTTGCTTGTATTCTGACTGTTTTATGTTTATAAAAGTGAAAGTGAAGTTGCTCAGTCGTGTCCCACTCTTTGTGAACCCATGATTGCAGCCTAAGAGGCTCCTCTGTCCATGGGATTTTCTAGGCAAGAATACTGGAGTGGGTTGCCATTTCCTTCTCCAGGAGATCTTCCCAACCCAGGGATTGAACCTGGATCTCCCCACATTGTAGGCAGATGCTTTACTGTCTGAGCCACCAGGGAAGTCTGTTTATGTTTGTACAACATATTAATTGATTAGGGAAAATTGCTTTATATATATGAGTCTTTCTTTTCTAGGTTACTTTTTACATTACTCTTCACATAGTAGCTATCTAATAGAGGATTACAGGATTAATGTCTGCTCAAAGTGCTACTCCACTTTGATTAGCTTTATATTTAGTTTTGCTTGGAAATGTCTCATGAAATAGAGGTTAAACCAATCAAATGTATGAAAAAACAATTCCTTCTTAAAAAAAAAAAAGTGGCCTATAGTTCATCACTGAGTTGCTAAATTATTTTTGATTTAGCTGTGGGAAAGCATGCATTTTTTAACTAGTTGGGTTCACTGCCTGAAATTTGATAGGACCTTTTAGTCTTCTCAGGGCTTTAATAGTATTCATGGAAAAGCATACTCAGTATTTTGATTGTGATATTTCCCCTGCCAGGTAAGTATCAGACTGCATATTTTAAAGCTGATAAGATGTCAGCTTCGTTAGTGACTCACTTTCTCTTTTGTCCTTTGCTATTTTATGTTCTCTGCCTTGGAGCCAATGTAGAAAAACCAAATCATAAGAAGCTATTAAGAAAACAGTTGGTAACCTCATGAAAAGTTAAAATTAATGTTGTCTTTGTTCTGATTTTTTAATAGCTACTTAATATTTTTCTCAGTGTCTAATTTCTATCTCAACATTTACATCACAGAAAAATTGCATATTGATAATAGTATTCAGCAGATTCTTTCAGCTCCTTTAACATTTTACCATTTAGGCTCTTCTAACACTGGGATGAAATGAACTTTAGAGAATAGACATTGTGAATAGGCTGATGGACAGCCTCTGCTCACTACCACCAATTTGAAGTTTTCTAAAAGTCTGTTTGGAAGAAATAGATCTCTTGGACCAGTGTTGTCTGAAATTTTTATATTCCCATAATTTTAAGTTCTTCAATAAAATGAAAATATATTGTCGTGAAGTTACAGTATGGATCAATTTTATAGAAGCATGTAGTGACCAACAACACATGAGCAGGACCCTGTGGAATGAATGTTGATGCTCTACAGCAGTGGTCCCCAGCCTTTTTGGCACCAGGGATGGTTTGGGGGAATATAGTTTTTCCGTGGACTGGCAGGGATGTAGAGTAGTGGGGGAGAGGGGTGGTTTTTCAGTGGTGCAAGCACATCACATTTATTGTGTGCTTTACGATTATTACATCAGTTCCATCTCAGATCATCAGGCATTAGATGGCAGAAGTTGGGGACCACTGCATACAGAATTTCTTTCCCAGGCAAGGTCCATGTGGGACACAATTTAGAAAGCACTGATGAGGGATGGTGATGGAATTAGAGTACTACATGTCATAGTCAGGCTGTCTCTCTCCTCTCTCACATGCTCAGGTGTAAATATTTTGATGACCACTAGATCTTGGGCACTGAGGATTTTCCAGTCATGCTATAGGCTCTTTTTGCAATTTCAAAGGCTTGTGATATGCAGATGTGTAATTTTTCTCAGGCACAAGTTTAAATAGCAAATTTTACACCTGATAGGGATAAGTACTAGGTAAAAGTGTCATTAGCCAGATTGGGTTGAATTTTTCCTTAATTTCTAAAAGACATTAAAACTTCTAAAGATATTTTTCAAATGTCTTTATGTTTTTCCTACACACACAGATAAACAATAGCTTTTGAGTTATATTCAAGGAAGAATTAGTTTCTTCATCAATTACTGAGACACTGCTGCTGCTGCTGCTGCTAAGTCACTGCAGTCGTGTCCAATCTGTGCAACCCCATAGACGGCAGCCCACCAGGCTTCCCATCCCTGGGATTCTCCAGGCAAAAAGACTGGAGTGGGTTGCCATTTCCTTCTCCAACTGAGACACTAGTAAATGTCAATATTTTATTATGCATAGAGGTGAACAAACAGGAAAATACACATCATTAGAACAGAGGAAGAGCCCAGCATTCTGTTTACAGATTAAATAAACTTGTGTAATCTGGTACACCATGTCACACAGAACCACATCACATCACAACCCCCACAAAGGTAAGTAGATAGGTTGGTAGACTCACAGTTCTCTCACATCACCCTGAAGGAAGGTAGATAGGTAGACTCAGTTCTCAACATCCCTCCCTAAGGTAGGTCAGTAGGTAGAGAGTTAAGTAGACACAGTTCTCTCACTTTGTATGTGGGGTGGAGTGGGGGGGCATGTGAGAGAAATGTGAGTCTACCTACATACCTACCAAACTTCAAGAAGGATTGAGAGAACTCTGAGTCTACATACCCACCCTCCTACCTTCAAGGGATACATGAAAGAAATGTGAGTATACCTAGAATGCACTTACATAACTACATTCAGGGGGGAATGAGAGAGCGTACCTTGCTATCTGTCTTCAGGGGGATATGAGAGAACTGTGAGTCTACCTATCTTCCTACCAACCTTCAAGGGGGATGTGAGAGAGCCATGCCTCTACCTACCTATCTTTGGGGGGATACAAAAGAACTGTGAGTCTATCTACCAAACTACCTACCAACCTTCAAGAGGGATGTGAGAGAACTGTGAGTCACATACCTACCTCTCTACCTTTCATGGGGATGTAAGAAAACTGAGTCTACCTACCTACCTACCAAACTTCTAGGGGGATGTGAGAGAACTGTGTCTTACCTACCTACCTTCACAGTTCACTCACATCCCCCTCGAAGGTAGGTAGACTCACAGGTCTCTCACATGCTCTTTTGGGGGATGTGAGAGACCTGAGTGTCTTCCTACCTACCTACCTTTGAGTGGGAAGTGAAAGAACTGGGATTCTATCTACCTACCTACATATCTTCCCTCAGGGTATGTGAGAGAACTGGGTCTACCTACCCATATACCTATCTTTCTTCAAGGGGAATGTGAGAGAACTCTTGAGTCTACCTACCTATCTATCCACCTTCACAGTTAACTCACATACCCCTTGAAGCTTGGAGGGTAGGTCGGTAGACTCAGTTCTCTCACATCCCCCTCAAAGGTTGGTAGGTAAGTAGACTCAGCAGTGTCTCACATCCTATTTAGGGTAATGTGAGAGAACTGTGAGTCTACTTGCCTACCTACCAACCTTCTAGAGGAATATGAGAGAACTATGATTTTACCTACCTACCTCTGAGGTGATGTGAAAGAATGGTGAGTCTATCTACTTACCTACCAACTTCCTTCTGGGCAATCTGAGAATATTGCGAGTCTGCATTCCTACCTGTCAACCTTTTTGGGGGATGTCTGCATATCTACATTCAGGGAGGATTAGTGGACTGTAAATCTACCTACCTACTTTCCCTCACGTTCAAGTGGGATGTGAGAGACCTGTGAGTTTACCTGCTTACCTCCCTATTTTCAGGCAGGATGTGAGAGAATTGTTCGTCAACCTAACCACCTACTTACTGAAATGTTGCTGCTGAACCATGAAAGACATTGGGATTCTTGGCCTCCAGGGGGAAGAATTCAATCTAGGGTCAGAGGTGAGGCTTGATTGCTCAGAGCTTTTATGTAATAAAGTTTTATTAAAATATAAAAGAGATAGAGAAAGCTTCTGACATAGAGATTAGAAGAGGGCATAAAGAGTGCCCCCTCACTAGTGTTAGCAATGGAGTTATATACTTTTAATTAGTTATTACAGTGAATCAAAAGAGTGTCTGGAGGTTGTAAAGACCTTACTAAGTGAAGTCGCTCAGTCATGTCCTACTCTTTGCTACCCCATGGACTGTAGCATACCAGGCTCCTCCCTCCATGGGATTCTCCAGGCAAGAGTACTGGAGTGGGTTGCCATTTCCTTCTCCAGGGGATCTTCCCAACCCAGGGATCAAACCTGGGTCTCCCACATTCCAGGCAGACACTTTTAACCTCTGAGCCACCAGGGAATCCCTCAAAGACCTTACTAAACCCACTCACATAATTTACATTTTAAGATAACAGGATTAGCCAGAAGTTTTTTATCCAGAGACTGTCCTCGAGCAGGATATATTATTGTTATATAATCCTAAGGAATGTAGAGGAAAAATAAGTTTGTCCTTTTCTTCCTCCTTGAGAATCCCAGACCCCTCTCTCCTTAGGGGCCTCTGGACTTAGTTAGCATCAACCTGCCTAGGAATTGACTCTCTCACCACCTACCCTATCTACCTCACTGGTGGGAGATGTGAGAGAACAGTGATTCCACCTACCTCCTTACCTAGTTTCATTTTTCTCTCACATTTCCCTTGAAATTTGGTAGGGAGGTAGGCTCACAGTTCTCACATCTCCCCAACGACCGGTAGGCAGGTCGATAGCTAGACTCACCATTCTCTCGGATCATAGTGTGTCTACATTCCTACCTACCAACCTTCAAGGGTGACATGAACAAACTGTGAATATCACCCCTTCCTGAATATAGGTGCAAAAAATTTCCAACAAATATGATAAAAGTAATTTGTGAATACATTAAAAAGGTTAAGTGCAATGAATAAGTATGATTTATACCTCAGATATAAGAATGGTTCAAAATATTCCAATGAATACATAAACCACATTACTACAGTGAAGATGAAAATCACATGATCCTCTCAATAAATGCAGAAAAGCCATTTGACAAAATATAACACTTTCATTATGAAAACCCTTGACAGACTAGGTATTAGAAGGAACATCCCTCCACATAATAAAGGCCATATACTGAAGAAAAAGAAAGAAAAGAAAAAAAAGCTAACATTATACTCAGTGGGGACAGAATTGAACGTTTTTTCTCTTAGGTCAGGAACAAGACAAAGATGCCTACTCCCACTACTCATATTCAGTGTACGAATAGAAGTCCTAGCTAGAGCAATTAAGCAGGACAAAGAACTAAAAGACATCCAAATAGAAAAAGTTTAATTGTACCTATTTGCAAATGACATGGTATATAAACCCCAAAGATTGAACCAAAAAACTGTTGGATCTAGGCAATGATGTTAGTAAATTTTTAAGGTACAAAATGAACATACAGCAATCAGATGGATTTATATACACAAAGTATTTGGAGAAAAAACTATCCTCTTCAGAATAGCATTAAAAATTAACTTAGATATACATCTATCCAAAAAGGTTAAAGACTGGTGCACTGAAAACTGTAAGTCACAGACTAAAGAAACTGAAGAAAGATATCCCATGTTCTTGATTCTGAAAAATTAATATTGGTAAATTGTCCAAAATATTCCTTCTAAAGATAATGTAATAATCTCCATCAAAGTACCAAAGGAATCCTTCACAGATATAGAAGAAACAACTCTAAAACTTGCAAGAAATCACAAAAGACCTCAGATAGAGCAATCAGGAGAATATAAACAATATGGAAATCACTCATCCTGATTTCAAAGTACACTACAAAAAACTACTACTAAAAAACACTATGGTATAGACATAAAAATAGCCACATAGACATATGCAATTGAATAGACTGCTCAGATGCTACTAGTTTTTCACAAAAGAAAATGATAACACTCCAGTATTCTTGCCTAGAGAATTCCATGGACAGAGGAGCCTGGCGGGCTATTGTCCATGGGGTCGCAGAGTCACACATGACTGAGCCACTAATATTTTCACTTTCAAAAACAGCCACTAGGCAAATAATCATTTTAACAAGTGATATGGAAAAGCTCCATAAATCCAGGAAGAAAAATGAAATTTGATGACTATCTCACACGACTAAGGAAATGTGTAGAAGATGGTGCTTGACATTTTTTGGCAATGATTTTCTGGATATAACTCTAAAAGCACACACAACAGCAAAAATCACCAAGGGAAACTACCTCAAAATTAGAGCTTACCCTAAGCAATAAAACGAAACAAAATAAAATGGCAAAGTACAGAATGGAAAAAAAAAATCTTGCAAACTATACTGAATAATGGTTAATTTATAAAATACTTCAACTCATACATAGTAGAACCCTAAAATGTGAATATCAACTTACTCATGGATTTTTTTTTTTCATTAGTACATACTATACTATGGAAGGGAAAAGGGAAAAACAGTGAAAGATTTCCTCTTCTTGGGCTCTCAAATCACTATGGATGGTGACTGCAGCCATGAAATGAGATGACTGCTCCTGGAAGAAAACCTATGACAAATCTAGACAGGTTTTAAAAAGTAGAGACATCACTTTACTGACAAAGGTCTGTATAGTCAAAGATCTGGTTTTTCCAGTAGCTATGTATGGAAGTCAGAGTTGGACCATAAATAAGGCTGAGCAGCAAAGAATTGATGCTTTCCAACTGTGGTACTGGAGAAGACTCTTGAGAGTCTCTTGGACTGCAAGGAGATCCAACCAGTCCATCCTAAAGGAGATTGGTCCTGGACGTTCATTGTAAGGACTGATGTTGAAGCTGAAACTCCAATACTTTGGCCATATGAAGAACTGACTCATTGGAAAAGCCCCTGATGCTGGGAAAGACTGGAGGTGGGAGGAAAAGGCAGCAGCAGAAGATGAGATGGTTGGATGGCATCACTGACTGAATGGATGTGACTTTGAGCACACTCAAGGAGATAGTGAAGAACAAGGATGACTTGCATGCTGCAGTTCATGGGATTCCAAACAGTGAAACACAATTTAGCAGCTGAACAAAATCAATTCCATTTCTAGGTATAAGCAAAGGAACTAAAAACAGGATTTCAAAGACATATATGCACTCTCATGTTTCTGCAGCATTAGTCCCAATAACCAAGATATAGAATCAACCTAAATGCCCACCACCAGCTAAAGAATGAAGATGGTATGCGTGTGTGTGTGTGTGTTTCCACCTGCCATTTGCAACAACTTGGATGGATCCTTAGCACACTGTGTTAAGAGAGATAATTCAGAGACACAGAGAGACAACTGCTATGTGATACCGATAATATGTGTAATCTAAAAAAGTCAAACTTCCAAAAACAGATGCTATTGGTGGGGTGTGTAAAACAGATGATGTTTCAGGGTACAAACTTGAAATGAGTAGTAAGTAAGCTATAGAGATCTAAGGCACAGTATAATGAATAAAGACAACAAATCTGCAGAGAGACTAAAATTTAATTGGTATGACTATTCAAAAAAGAATAATAATGTAATCTGAGAAAGGTGTTAAATTGCCTAGAATGGCCATATTACATTGTATAAATATATGAACTTAATATATTGTACACCCTAAATTAATACACTTATATGTCATATATGGGCTTCCCTGGTGGCTCAGCTCATAAAGAATCCTCCTGCAATGTGGGAGACCTGGATTCAATCCCCGGGTTGGGAAGATCCCCTAGAGGAGGGAACGGCTACCCACTCCAGTATTCTGGCCTGGAGAATTCCATGGACTGTGTAGTCCATTGGGTCACACAGAGTCAGACACAACTGAGTGACTTTGATTTAAATTTTTATGTCAAATATATTCAATAAAAATAGCTATAGTTACAATTGGATTCCAAGGAGATCTAAAGGAAATCAGTCCTGAATATTTATTGGCAGGACTGATGCTGAAGCTGAAACTCCAATACTTTGGCTACCTGATGTGAAGAACTGACTCACTGGAAAAAATCCGGATGCTGGGAAAGATTGAAGGGAGGAGGAGAAGGGGATGACAGAGGATGAGATGGTTGGATGGCATTACCACTCAATGGACATGAATTTGAGCAAGCTCCAGGACTTGGTGATGGACAAAGTCTGGCATGCTGCAATCCATGGGGTCACAAAGAGATACGACTGAATGAGTGAACTGAACTGACAATTTATTAATGGATATGGAGTATAAAAAGATGTAAACTATGACCTAAAAAACTTAAAAAGGAGGGATTAAACAGTTTTAATTGCAACCAAAATTGTTATCAGAATAAACAGATTGCTGCTATACAACATTTTTCTAATGCTCATAGAAACCATAAAAGAATCCCTATAGTGGATTCACAAAACATAAATAAAAGGTAGTTGAAGCATACCACAATAGAAAATCATAAATAAAGGGAATGAGAGGAAGAAGAATCTACATATAGCCTGAAAACAGTTAATATGGTGATATTGGTAAGGACTTAGCTATCAATAATTACTCCAAATGTAAATTGCTTGAATTCTCCCATCACAATACATGGAGTAGCTAGAGAGATTAAAAACAGAATAGTAAGACCAGAAACTATAAAACTCTTAGAGGAGAACATAGGCAAAACACTCTCCAACATACATCACAGCAGGATCCTCTATGACCCACCTCCCAGAATATTGGAAATAAAAGCAAAAATAAACAAATGGGACCTAATTAAACTTAAAAGCTTCTGCACATCAAAGGAAACTATTAGCAAGGTGAAAAGGCAGCCTTCAGAATGGGAGAAAATAATAGCGAATGAAGAAACTGACAAACAACTAATCTCAAAAATATACAAGCAAGTCCTACAGCTCAACTCCAGAAAAATAAACGACCCAATCAAAAAATGGGCCAAAGAACTAAATAGACATTTCTCCAAAGAAGACATACAGATGGCTAACAAACACATGAAAAGATGCTCAGCATCACTCATTATCAGAGAAATGCAAGTCAAAACCACAATGAGGTACCATTTCACGCCAGTCAGAATGGCTGCGATCCAAAAGTCTACAAGCAATAAATGCTGGAGAGGGTGTGGAGAAAAGGGAACTCTCTTACACTGTTGGTGGGAATGCAAACTAGTACAGCCACTATGGAGAACAGTGTGGAGATTCCTTAAAAAACTGGAAATAGAACTGCCTTATGATCCAGCAATCCCATTGTTGGGCACACACACTGAGGAAACCAGAAGGGAAAGAGACACGTGTACCCCAATGTTCATCGCAACACTGTTTATAATAGCCAGGACATGGAAGCAACCTAGATGCCCATCAGCAGATGAATGGATAAGAAAGCAGTGGTACATATACACAATGGAGTACTACTCAGCCATTAAAAAGTTCTAATGAACTATAGCCACTGAATCAGTTCTAATGAGATGGATGAAACTGGAACCTATTATACAGAGTGAAGTAAGCCAGAAAGAAAAACACCAATACAGTATACTAACACATATATATGGAATTTAGAAAGATGGTAACAATAACCCTGTATACGAGACAGCAAAAGAGACACTGATGTATAGAACAGTCTTATGGACTCTGTGGGAGAGGGAGAGGGTGGGGAGATTTGGGAGAATGGCATTGAAACGTGTATAATATCATGTATGAAACGAGTCGCCAGTCCAGGTTCGATGCACGATACTGGATGCTTGGGGCTGGTGCACTGGGACGACCCAGAGGGAGGGTATGGGGAGGGAGGAGGGAGGAGGGTTCAGGATGGGGAACACAGGTATACCTGTGGCGGATTCATTTCGATATTTGGCAAAACTAATACAATATTGTAAAGTTTAAAAAAAAAAAAACAAAAACAGAATAGACCCTATTCATTCAGCTTTAAGTCTGAACACTTATAGGTTCCAAATGAATCCATAACAAAGACAGCATGTGCCAGTAAAAACCAAGAGTAGGAATAGCTATACTTTCAACAGACATGACTTTAAAAATAGCAGGAGACAAATAAGGTCACTGAATACTTGTAAAGAGATCAGTTCAACCAGACAATATATCATGTTACATATCACTCAACATTGCAGCACATAAATATATTGAACAACAACAACAAAAATACTTCTGAAGGGAGAAAGAGCACCCACAATAATAGTATGGGACTTTAAACTGCTCAGGCTTCCCTGATAGCTCAGTTGGTAAAGAATCTGCCTGCAATGCAGGAGACGCTGGTTCAATTCCTTGGCCAGGAAGTTCCACTGGAGAAGGGATAGGTTACCCACTCCAGTATTCTTGGGCTTCCCTTGTGACTCAGCTGGTAAAGAATCCGCCTGCAATGTGGGAGACCTGGGTTTGATCCCTGGGTTGGGAAGATCCCCTGGAAAAGGGTAAGGCTAGCCACTCCAGTATTCTGGCCTGGAGAATTTCATGGACTGTATAGTATATGCAGAGTACATCATGAGAAACGCTGGACTGGAAGAAACACAAGCTGGAATCAAGATTGCTGGAAGAAATATCAATAACCTCAGATATGCAGATGATACCACCCTTACGGCAGAAAGTGAAGAGGAACTAAAAAGCCTCTTGATGAAAGTGAAAGTGGAGAGTGAAAAAGTTGGCTTAAAGCTCAACATTCAGAAAACGAAGATTATGGCATCCGGTCCCATCACTTCATGGGAAATAGATGGGGAAACAGTGGAAACAGTGTCAGACTTTATTTTTTGGGCTCCAAAATCACTGCAGATGGTGACTGCAGCCATGAAATTAAAAGACGCTTACTCCTTGGAAGGAAAGTTATGACCAACCTAGACAGCATATTCAAAAGCAGAGACATTACTTTGCCAATAAATGTCCGTCTAGTCAAGCCTATGGTTTTTCCTGTGGTCATGTATGGATGTGAGAGTTGGACCGTGAAGAAGGCTGAGCGCTGAAGAATTGATGCTTTTGAACTATGGTGTTGGAGAAGACTCTTGAGAGTCCCTTGGACTGCAAGGAGATCCAACCAGTCCATTCTGAAGGAGATCAGCCCTAGGATTTCTTTGGAAGGAATGATGCTAAAGCTGAAACTCCAGTACTTTGGTCACCTCATGCAAAGAGTTGACTCATTGGAAAAGACTCTGATGCTGGGAGGGATTGGGGGCAGGAAGAGAAGGGGATGACAGCGGATGAGATGGCTGGATGGCATCACTGACTCAATGGACATGAGTCTGGGTGAACTCTGGGAGTTGGTGATGGACAGGGAGGCCTGGCGTGCTGTGATTCATGGGGTCGCAAAGAGTCGGACAGGACTGAGCGACTGAACTGAACCGATAGTCCATGGGATTGCAAAGAGTCAGACATGACTGAACGACATTCACCAACCCACCTACCATAAGAGTAGGGAACTTTAAACTACTAAATCTACTAAAGTTTAATAGTAGGAAACTTCAAAACAGGTAAATCATTCAGACAGAAAATCAACAAGTAAATGTTTAACCTAAGATAGAGGTTATCAAGTGTGTCTAACAGACAAGAGATCATTTCATTCAATAGCAGGAAAAGGCACATTCCTCTCAGAGCACATGGAACGTTCTCCAGAATATATCATATGAAAGGTCACAAAACAAGTCTTAGCAAACATACAATGATTAAAATTATACCAAATATCTTTTCCTACCATAATGATATGAAGTTATAAGTCAATAATGAGAAAAGCAGGAAAATTCAGAAATATGTGGATTAAATACAATTCTGAATAACGAATATGTCCAAAAAAATAAATAAAATGGGAAATTAAAAATACTTTGACACTAACAAAAGCAGAAACACAACATATCAAAACACATGGGATGCTGCAAAATGAAATCTAAGAGAAATTTAAAGCAATACTGATTGAAAAGGAGTGTCTCAACTAAACAATCTGACTTTGTACCTCAAGGAGCTATAAAAACAAGAACAAAGTAAGATAGACCTCATCAGGAGGAAGAAAATAGAGCTTAGAGCAGAAATAGAGATCAAAACAAACAAACAAAAAAATCAAAATTAAAGCCAGAATTTTGAAAAGATAAGCAAATTTAATTAGCTTTGGGTAGCCTGAGGGGAAAAAACCCTCAAACTTATAGAAACCATAAAAGAGAGACATTGAAACTGATTACATAGAATACAAAGGTTAATAAGATACTATTATGAATAATTATGTACCAACAGTCTGATTACCCTCAAATGGATGAATTCCTTAACACATACAATGTTACAAGAGTAAATCATGAAGAAATAGCAAACACAAATAGACCTGTCATGACTAAGGAAATTGAATGAGTATTCAAAGGCCTCCCAAAACAGAAAAGCCAAGGACTGCATGGTTTTCCTGGTGATTCTACTAAACATTTAAAGAAGAAGTAATGCTGATTCTTCTTAAACTCTACCAAAAAAATGAGAACACTCCTAAATTCCTTTCACTGGAACAGCATTGCCCTGATTCCATAATCACATAATGACACTAGTATAAAATTATACTATAAACAAATAACCTGATCAATACATATGTAAAAATTCTCAATGAAATATTAGCAGACCAAATTCAACAGCATGTTAAAAGTATCATATGAACTGGACAGCTATATGTAAAAGAATGAAATTCGAACCCTTCCTAACACCATACACAAAGTAAAACTGAAAATGGATTAAAGACCTAAATGTAAGACCAGAAACTATAAAACTATTAGAAGAAAACATAGGCAGAACACTCAACGATATAAATAAAAGCAAGCTCCTCTATGACCCACCTCCTAGATTAACGGAAAATGGAATTGAAGTCGGTCAGTCATGTCTGACTCTTTGTGACCCCATGGAGTGTAGCCTACCAGGCTCCTCCACCCACGGGAATTTCCAGACAGGAATACTGGAGTGGGTTGCCATTTCCTTCTCCAGGATATCTTCCCAACTCAGGGATTGAACCTGGGTTCCCCGCATTGTAGGCAGACGCTTTACTGTCTAAGCCACCAGGGAAGTCACAGAAATAAAAACAAAAGTAAACAAGTGGGACCTGATTAAACTTAAAAAAGATTTTGCACAGCAAAGGAAACTATAAGCAAGGTGAAAAGAAAACCCTCAGAGTTGGAGAAAATAACAGAAAATGAAACAACTGACAAAGGATTAATTTCCAAAATATATAAGCAGCTCATACAACTGAATACCAGAAAAACAAACAACCCAATAAAAAAGTGGGGAAAAGACCTAAACAAACATATCTCCAGAGAAGACATGCAGATGGCTAACAAACACATGAAAAGATGCTCAACATCAGTCACTATTAGAGAAATGCAAATAAAAACTACAATGAGGTATCACCTCACAGCGGTCAGAATGGCCCTCATCAAAAGTCTATAAACAATAAATTGTGGAAAGGGTGTGGAGAAAAGGGAACACTCTAGTACTGCTGGTGGGAATGTAAATTGATACAGCTACTATGGAAGACAGTATGGAAATTCCTTTAAAAATTGGGAATAAAACCATCATATGAGCCAGCAATTCCACTCCTAGGCATATACCCTAAGGAAACAAAAATTGAAAGAGATACATGCTTCTCATTGTTCCCTTCAGCACTATTTACAATAGCTAGAACACTGAAGCAACCTAGATGTCCATTGACAGATGAAAGGATAAAGAAATAGTGGTAGATATACACAATGGAATATTACTCAGCCTTAAAAAGGAATGGATTTCAGTTCTAATAAGGTGCTTGAAACTAGAACCTATTATACAGAGTGAAATGAGTTAGAAAGAGAAGAATAAACACTGTATTCTAACACATATATATGGAATCTAGAAAAATAGTACTGAAGAACTTATTTACAGGGCAGCAATGGAGAAACAGACATAGAAAATAGACATATGGACATGGGGAGAGGGGAGGGGAGGGTGAGATGTATGGAAAGAGTAACATGAAATTTTAAATTACCATATATAAAATAGATATCCAATGGGAATTTGCTGTGTGGCTCAGGAAACTCAAACAGGGGCTCTGTATCAACCTAGAGGGGTGGGATAGGAAGGGAGATAGGAGAGAGGTTCAAAAAGGATGGGATATATGTATACCTATGGCTGGCGGAGGAGGCCTTACAAATAGCTGTGAAAGAACAGAAGTGAAAAGCAAAGGAAAAAAAGGAAAGATATAAGCATCTGAATGCAGAGTTCCAAAGAACAGCAAGGAGAGATAAGAAAGGCTTCCTCAGTGATCAATGCAAAGAAATAGAGGAAAACAATAGAATGGGAAAAACTAGAGACTCTTCAAGAAAATTAGAGATACCAAGGGAACATTTCGTGCAAATGTGGGCACAATAAATGACAGAAATGATATGGATCTGACAGAAGCAGAAGATACTAAGAAGAGGTGGCAAGAATACACAGAAGCACTGTACAAAAAGTATCTTCAGAGAGCAGATAATCACGATGGTGTGATCACTCACCTAGAGCCAGACATCCTGGAATGTGAAGTCAAGTGGGCCTTAGGAAGCATCACTATGAACAAAGCTAGTGGAGGTGATGGAATTCCAGTTGAGCTATTTCAAATCCTAAAAGATAATGCTGTAAAAGTGCTGCATTCAATATGTCAGCAAATTTGGAAAACGTAGCAGTAGCCACAGGACTGGAAAAGGTCAGTTTTCATTCCAATCCCAAAAAAAGGAAATGCCAAAGGATGTTCCAATTACCACACAATTGCACTCATCTCACACTCTAGTTAAATAATGCTCAAAATTCTCCAAGCCAGGCTTCAGTAATATGTGAATCATGAACTTCCAGAATGTTCAAGCTGGTTTTAGAAAAGGCAGAGGAACCAGAGATCAAATTGCCAACATCTGCTGGATCATGGAAAAAGCAAGAGAGTTCCAGAAAAACATCTATTTTTGCTTTATTGACTATGCCAAAACCTTTAACTATGTGGATCACAATAAACTGTAGAAAATTCTAAAAGAGATGAGAATACCAGACCACCTGACCTGCCTCTTGAGAAACCTGTATGCAGGTCAGGAAGCAACAGTTAGAACTAGACATGGAACAACAGACTTGTTCCAAATAGGAAAAGGAGTATGTCAAGACGGTATACTGTCACCCTGCTTATTTAACTTACATGCAGAGTACATCATGAGAAATGCTGGGCTGGATGTAGCACAAGCTGGAATCAAGAGTTCTGGGTGAAATATCAATAACTTCAGATATGCAGATGATACCACCCTTATGGCAGGAAGTGAAGAGGAACTAAAGACCCCCTTGATGAAAGTGAGAGAGGAAAGTGAAAAAGCTCAACATTCAGAAAACTAAGATCACGGCATCCGGTGCCATCACTTCATGGAAAATAGATGGGGAAACAGTGGTTGACTTTATTTTGGGGGGCTCCATAAACACTGCAGATGGTGATTGCAACCATGAAATTAAAAGATGCTTACTCCTTAGAAGGAAAGTTATGACCAACCTAGGCAGCGTATTAAAAAGCGAAGACATTACTTTGCCAACAAAGGTCCGTCTAGTCAAGGCTATGGTTTTTCCAGTAGTCATGTATGGATGTGAGAGCTAGATTATAAAGAAAGCTGAGCACCAATGAATTGATGCTTTTGAACTGTGGTGTTGGAGAAGACTCTTGAGAGTCCCTTGGACTGCAAGGAGATCCAACCAATCCATCCTAAAGGAGATCAGTCCTGGGTGTTCATTGGAAGGAATGATGTTGAAGCTAAAACTCCAATATTTTGGCCACCTGATATGACAATCTGACTCATTTGAAAAGATCCTGTTGCTGGGAAAGATTGAGGGCAGGAGGAGAAGGGGAGGACAGAGCATGAGATGGTTGGATGGCATCACCGACTCAATGGACATAAGTTTGTCCGGGAGTTGGTGATGGACAGTGAGACCTGGAGTGCTGCAGTTGAAGGTGTCACAGAGTCGGACACAACTGAGTGACTGAACTGAACTGAACGAACTGAATGGCTGATTCATGTTGAGGTTTGACAGATAACAGCAAAGTTCTGTAAAGCAATTATCCTTCAATAAAAAAATTAATTAAAACTTATTGTTTAAAAAAAAACTATTATATGATCATGTGGATTTATCTCTGGGATGTGAAGTTGGTTCACATCACTAAAGAGAATTAATAATCATATGACTATCTCATTATGCGGCTTCCCTGGTAACTCAGATGGTAAAGCGTCTGTCTACATGCTGGAGACCGGGATTCAATCCCTGGGTCAGGAAGATCCCCTGGAGAAGGAAATGGCAACCCACTCCAGTATTCTTGCCTGGAAAATCCCATGGACTGAGGAGCCTGGTAGGCTACAGTCCATGGGATCGCAAAGAGTCGGACACGACTGAGTGACTTCACTATATTATTATAAACAGAATAAGCATCCAACAAATACATCTTTTATGATATATATATATTAAAAATGGCATAAAATCAATGTATCTGAGTAATATAAGGCACATATATGACTTTCCCCCAGCTAACATCATACCCCACAATGAAAAATTGAAAGTTTTTCCTTTAAGATCAAGAGTAAGACATATCCCACTCTTACCATATCCATTAAATATAGTACTAGAAATTCTATCCAAAGCCATCAAGCAAGGAATAGAAATGAAGTCTATCCAAGTCAGAAAGAAAGAAAATGATATCTGTGGATGATATAATCTTATATATGGACAATCCTGAGGAGTTTACCAAAAAACTGTTAGAAATAATCAATAAATTCTGTAAAGTTATAGGATGCAAAATTACACAAAATGAGCTGCATTTCTAAACAACAAGGAAACATCAGAAAAAAGAATAATCTCATTCTATTGTGTTTTAATAACATTAAAAACAATAGAAAACACTTAGGAATACACTTAATCAAAGAGATGAACAGTCTATACACTGAAAACTAGAAAACTTTGATGAAAACGAAAACACAAATGAATGGAAGGATAGTGCTTGTTCAGGAATTGGAAAAATTAATATTGTTTAAAAAATCACACTATCCAAAGCATCTATAGATTGAGTGTAGTACCATCAAAATCCCAATGGTATTTTTCATAAAAATAGAAAAAAATATAAAGTTCATCTTAACCACAAAAGATATCTAATAGCCAAAACACTCCTGAGAAAGGGGGGAAAAAAAAAGAAGGAGCAGCTCTCACACTTCATTTCACTATACTACAAATCTTCAATAATAAAAAAAAGAAAGTAAAATAATGCATAAAGATAGACATACACCAATGGAACAGAATCAAAAGCCCAAAATAAACCCATGCATATACAATTAACATACATTTCATAAAGGGGTCAGGAATACTAAATGTAGAAGCTATAGTCTTTTCAATGAATATTTTTTAGGAAAACTGGAGAAACATGAAATTGGATGTCTATCTTACATGATTCACAAAACCATACTCATAATGGATTAAAGACATAAACATAAAACCATAAAATTCTTAGAATAAAATTAGCAAAACTGATCTGAGACATTGTACTTGGCAATGATATTTGTATATGATACCAAAACAAAAGTCAATAAGTAGGACTACTGCAAATGGAAAAGTTTCTGCACAGCAAAAGAAACAATCAACAAAATGAAAAGTCAATATATTTAATAGGTGAAAATATCTATGAATCATATATCTGATGAGTTTAATCCTCAAAATATGTAAATAATTCACACAACTCAATAGCAGAAAAACAATACAAGTTAAAAAGGGATCGAGAAAATGAATACATATCTTTCCTAAGAAGATATACAAATACCCAACAGGTACATGAAAATATACTCAACATCTTTAATAAGAGATAAGCAAATCAAAACCACAATAATGTATTACCTCACACCTATTAGAATGACTATCATCAAAAAAACAAATGATAAGTATGGGCAAGATTGTGAAGAAAAAGGGACACATCCATATTTGGTGGGAATGTATATGACCCCATGGACTATGGCCCAACAGGCTCCTCTCTCTATAGGGATTCTCCAGGCAAGAATATTGAAGTGTGCCGCTGTGCCCTCCTCTAGGGGATCTTCCTGACCCAGGGATTGAATCAAAATCTCTTAAATCTCCTGCAGTGGCAGGCAGGTTCTTTACTACTACCACTACCAGTAATGATGTATATTGGTACAACCCCTATTAAAATAGTATGGAGATGCCTCAAAAAATTAAAACTAGGACTACCATAAGATCTAGAAATCCCTCTTCTGTGTATAAATCCAAAGTAAATAAAAAGATGATCTCAAAGAGTTATCTGCACTCCCCTTATTATTGCATTCTTCACAATGGCCAAGATATAGAATCAATCTAAGTATCAATAAATAAAAGGATAAAAGAGAATAAAATACTATTCAGCCACAAGAACAAAGGAAATCCTTCTGTCTGTGTTAATTATTTTATAATATATACGTGTTACATTGAGGAACAGAAGAAAATGGCAGAGGAGTAAGACAGGGATATCACCAGCCTCCTCACAAATACATCAAAAACTCATCAAGATAATGGACCAATCCCCTCAAAGCAACCTCTAGACAACAGAAGACCCCAGGCCTCCAGAGAGGCAGGCTAAGCTCCCCGGAATGAAGTAGGACAGAGGATGGAGACATAAAAATGGAAGAGACAGAGAACTTCAGGATGGGAGCTTATGCACTGAGAGGGAGGGAGTCATGAAGGAGAAATAATTTCTGTCACTAGGAACCTCCATTACAGGCAGGACCAAGGGGGAGCTGTGGAATCTTAGTTAGGAAAAGCAGGGACCTAGAGGGCAGAATACAGAAGAAGCAGAACTTCTCAGTTCATAAGCAGCTCACAGTCCTTGGCCCCAACCAGACAGTGGGTTCAGAGAGCCAAGAGAAGCTTACAGAAGCCTCACAGCACATAAGGTGGCCCTGGGGTACTTACTGAAAGAGGCAAGGGTACAGGCCACTGGGTACAGCTAGTGGGCCTGGGGAACTGTAAGAAGTGCATACAAGCCCTCGGTGCAGAGGGCGGGCCCAGGGTGCCAAGAGAAGAGCACAAAAGCCCCAAGGTGAAGAGAGTTGGAACGGGAAGCCCAGAGAAGTGCACGAAAGTTTCTGTGATGCAGATGCAGAGGGCAGGGTTGGGAGCTGAGAAAAGCACCACAAAAGCCCACCTAGCAGATTTCAGTCTGCAGCGCAAGGTGGGACTGGGGGACAGAAACTCCGGCAAAAATTTCAGGGACAAGAAGGGGGCTGGCGACTCTGAGGATATGCTGAGAAGGCCACTTTGACATGGCTATAGAAATAGATGTGTCTACCACTGTCAAAGCCAATTTATACAATTGGTGATGACATAGAAAAAATAAAGAATAAGCAGAGATCAATAACATAATTACTGAAATTAAAAATACTCTAGAAGGAACCAATAGTAGAATAACTGAGGCAGAAGAACAGGTAAGTGAGCTGGAAGACAGAATGGTGGAAATAATGGCTGAAGAGCAGAATAAAGGAAAAAGAATGAAAGCATTGAGGATAGCCTCAGAATATTTGAGACAATATGGAACACACAAACATTCAAGTTATAGGGTCCCAGAGATGTGATAGGAAATAGTCAATCAAGTCCAAGAAGCACAGAGAGTCCCTTACAGGATAAACCCAATAAATCCAAGGAGAGACATGTTGAGATACATACTAATTAAGCTAACAGAGATTAAAAACAAAGAATATTAAAAGCACCAAGGGAAAACCCATAAGATTAACAGCAGATCTCTCAGCAAAAACTCTGCACACCAGAAGGAAATGGCAGGATATATTTAAAGTAGTGAATGAAAAAAAAAAAAAAAATCTACAACCAAGATTACTCTGCCCAGAAAGATCTCAGTCAACATTGATGGAGAAATCAAAAACTTACAGGTAAGCAAAAGTTAAGAGAATTTAGCACCACCAAAACACCTTTACAACAAATAATAAAGGGATTTATGTAGGCAGTAAACACAAGAGAAAGGAAACACCTACAAAAAAAAAAAATTAAGAAAATGACAATAGGAGGATATATATTAATAATTACTTTACATGTGAAGGGATTAAACAGACCAACCAAAAGATAAAGACTGGATGAATGGATACAAAACAAGATGCATATATATGCTGCTATAAGAGACCCACAGACCTAGAGACACATACAGACTGAAAATAAAAGGATGGAGTAAGATATTCCATGCAAATGGAAATCAAAAGGAAACTGGATTGGAAATTCTTATTTCAGACAAATTAGACTTGAAATTAAAGACAATTATGAGAGATAAAGAAGGACACTGCATAATGATCAAGGGATCAATCCAAGAAGAAGACATCACAATTGTAAATATTATGCATCCAAAAAGGAGCACTTCAATACATAAGGCAAACACTAACAGACATAAGAGGGGAAACTGGCAGTAACACAATAATAGGGAACTTTAACACCCCATTTAAACCAATGGACAGATCATCAGAACAGAAAATCAGTAGGAAACAAATCTTAAATGAAACATTAGATCAAGTGGACCTAACTGATATTTTTAGGACTTCCATCCAAATGCAGAAGAATATATTTTCTCACAAGTGCATATAGAACATTCTCCAGGATAGACCAAATCTTGGGCCACAAATCAAGCCTCAGTAAGTTTAAGAAAAGTGAAATCATATCAAGCATCTTCTTTGACCACAACACTATGAAACTAGATATCAATTACAGGGAAGAAAAAAAAATCTGCAAAAAACACAAACACATGGAGATTAAACAATACATTCCTAAATAATGAAGAGGTTACTGAAGAAATAAGAAAATAAAAGATTCCTAGAAACAAATGACAATGAAAACACAACAACCCCAAACCTATGAGATGCAGCAAAAACAATTCTAAGAGGGAAGTTTATAGCAATAGAATCCTATCTCAAGAAACAAGAAAAGCCTTGAATAGACAACCTAACTTTCCATCTAAAGCAGCTGGAATAAAAACAAAAAACAACCTCAAAGTCGTCAGAAGGAAAGAAATCATAAAGATCAGAGCAGAAATAATGAAAAAAATGAAAGAAACAATAACAAAGATTAATAAAACTAAAAGGTGGTTCTTTGATATAAACAAAATTGACAAACAATTAGCCAGATTCATCAAGAAAAAAGGAAAGAAAAATCAAATCAACAAAGTCAGAAATGAAAAAGGAGAGTCTACAGCATAAAACACTGAAATACAAAGGGTCATAAGATAATATTATGAGCAACTATATTGCCTATAAAATGGACAACCTAGAGGAAATGGATAGATTCTTAGAAAAGTTCAACCTCCCACGACTGAACAAGCAAGAAATAGAAATTATGAACAAGCCAGTTATAAACACTGAAATCAAAAGTGATCAAAAATCTCCCAAAAAAACAAAAGTCTATGGTCAGATGGCTTCACAGGGGAATTATATCAAACATTTACAGAAGAACTAATGCCTACCCTTCTGGAACTGTTTTTAAAAATTTCAGAGAAAAGAACACTTCCAAACTCATTCCATGAAGCCACATTCACCTGGATGCCAAAATGAGACAAAGAATATCATGAAAGCAGAAAAGTACAGGCCAATATCACTGATGAACATAGATGCAAAAATTCTCAACAGAATTCTGGCAAACAGAATTCAACAACACACTAAAAAGATCACACCATGATCAAGTTGGGTTTATTCCAGGGATGCAAGGATTCTTCAATATATACAAATCAATATTTGTGATACACCATATTAATAAACTGAAAGATAAAAACCATATGATAATCTCAACAGATGCAGAAAAAGCTTTCAACAAAATTCAGGACCCATTTATGATAAAAACTCTTCCAAAAAATGGGCATAGAAGGAACCTACCTTAACATAATAAAGGCCATATACAACAAACCCACAGCAAACATTATTCTCAATGGTGAGAAACTGAAGGCATTCCCTCTAAGATCAGGAACAAGACAAGGATATCCACTCTTACCACCATTAGTCAGCATAGTTTTGGACTTCCTACCTATGGCAATCAAAGAAGATAAAGAAATAAAAGGAATCTAGGTTGTAAAGGAAGTAAAACTCTATTTGCAGATGACATGATACTATACATAGAAAACCCTAAAGATACTATCAGAAAATTACCAGAACTGACCAGTGAATTTAGTAAAGTCACAGGATACAAAATCTATACACAGAAATAGCTTGCATTCCTATATACTAACAATGAAAAATTAGAAATAGATATTAATGAATCAAACCCATTTACCATTGCAACTTAAGGAATAAAATACCTAGGAATAAACCTACCTAAGGAGACAAAAGAGCTATATACAAAAAACTATAATAACTAATGAAAGAAGTCAAAGACAATATAAACAGATGGAAGGATATTCCATGCTCCTGGTTAGAAGAAATAATATTGTGACAATAATTCTACTACCAAAAGCAATCAACAGATTCAATGCAATCCCTATCAAATTACAATAGCATTTTTCACAGAACTAGAAAAAAAAAATCCACAATTTGTATGGAAACACAAAGGACCCTGAATACCCAAAACAATCTTAGGAAAGAAGAATGGAGCTGGAGGAATCAACTTACTTGATTTCAGACTATAGTACAAAGCTACAGTCATCAAGACAGTATGGTGCTGGCACAAGAAAAGAAGTATAGACCAAGGGAACAGGATAGAAAGCCCAGAGATAAACCCACACACATATGGGCACCTTATCTTTGGCAAAGGAGGCAAGAATATACAATGGGAAAAAGATAGTCTCTTCAATAAGTGGTGCTGGAAGAACTGACAACTATGTGCAAAGAAATGAAATTAGAACACTACCTAACACCACACAGAAATATAAGCTCAAAATGGATTCAATCTAAATGTAAGAACAGAAACTAAAACATTCTTATAAAAAAACATAAGCAGAACACTATATGACATAAATCACAGCAAGATCCTTTATGACCCATCTTCTAGAATAATGGAAATAAAAACAAAAATAAATAAATGGGACCTAATTAAACTTAAAAGCTTTTGCACAGCAAAGGAAACTAAAAAAAAGGTGAAGATAACCCTCAGAATGGGAGAAAATAATACTAAATGAAATTGACAAAGAATTAATTTCCAAAATACACAAGCAGCTCATACAACTCAATACTAGAAAAACAAACAACCCAAAAAGTGGGCAAAAGACCTAAACACACATTTCTCCAAAGAATACATACACATGGCAAACAAATACATGAAAAAAAAAATGCTCAGAATTGCTTATTATTCAGTTAAGTTCAGTTCAGTCGCTCAGTCGTGTCCAACTTTTGCTGACCCCATGAATTGCAGCACTCCAGGCCTCCCTGTCCATCACCAACTCTGGGAGTTCACCCAAACTCTTGTCCATCAAGTCAGCGATGCCATCTAGCCATTTCATCCTCTGTCATCCCCTTCTCCTCCTGCCCCCAATCCCTCCCAGCATCAGAGTCTTTTCCAATGAGTCAATTCTTCGCATGAGGTGGCCAAAGTAATGACAGAATGATCTCTGTTCATTTCCAAGACAAACCATTCAATATCACAGTAATCCAAGTCTACGACCCAACCAGTAACACTGAAGAAGCTGAAGTTGAAGGTTCTATGAAGACCTACAAGACCTTTTAGAACTAACACCCAAAAAAGATGTCCTTTTCATTATGGGGGACTGGAATGCAAAAGTAGGAAGTCAAGAAACACCTGGGGTAACAGGCAAATTTGGCCTTGGAATATGGAATGAACCAGGGCAAAGGCTAATAGAGTTTTACTAAGAGAACTCACTGGTCATAGCAAACACGCTCTTCCATCGACACAAGAGAAGACTCTACACATGGACATTGCCAGATGGTCAACACTGAAATCAGATTGATTATATTCTTTGCAGCCAAAGATGGAGAAGCTCTATACAGTCAGCAAAAACAAGACTGGGAGCTGACTGTGGCTCAGATCATGAACTCCTTATTGCCAAATTCAGACTTGCTCATTATTAGAGAAATGCAAATCAAAACTATAGTGAGGTATCACCTTACACTGGTCAGAATGCCCATCATCCAAAAGTCTACAAACAAGACATGAAATTGAAAGTGAAAGATGCCCAGTCTTGTCCGACTCTTTGCACTCTCATGTACTCTATCCCACCAGGCTCCTCTCTCCATGGAATTCTCCAGGCCAGAATACTGAAGTGGCTTCAGTTCAGTTCAGTCGCTCAGTCATGTCCAACTTTTTGAGACCCCATGAACCGCAGCACGTCAGGCCTCCCTGTCCATCACCAACTCCCCTGAAGTGGGTAGTCATTCCTTTCTCCAGGGTATCTTCTCAACCCAGGCATTGAACCCAGGTCTCTCACACTGCAGATTCTTTACCATCTGAGCCACCAGATGAATTTACTGATGGCTAGTAAATATATGAAGAGGAGCTCAACATCATTCATTATCAGACAAATGCAAATCAAAACTACAATGAGATATTACTTTACCCCAGTAAGAATGGTCATAATTAAAAAATCCACAAACAAGTGCTGAAGAGAATGTGGAGAAAAGGAAACCCTGCTACACTGCTGGTGAGAAAGTAAACTGATACAGCCACTATGGAAGACAGTATGGAGAGTCCTTAAAAAACTAGGAATAAAACCTTTAACTTTATAACCCAGTAATACCACGTCTAGGCATATACCCTGAAGAAGACATATACCCTGAAGAAACCAAAACTGAAAAAGACACATGTACCTCAAAGTTCATTGAAGCACTTCTACAATAGCCAAGACATGGAAACAACCTAGATGTCCATCGACAGATGAATGGATAAAGGAGTCATGGTTCAGTTCAGTTCAGTTGCTCAGTCGTGTCCGACTCTTTGTGACCCCATGAATCACAGCATGCCAGGCCTCTCTGTCCATCACCAACTCCAGGAGTTCACCCAGACTCACGTCCATTGAGTCAGTGATGCCATCCAGCCATCTCATCCTTTGTTGTCCCCTTCTCCTTCTGCCCCCAATCCCTCCCAGCATTAGAGTCTTTTCCAATGAGTCAACTCTTCGCATGAGGTGGCCAAAGGACTGGAGTTTCAGCTTTAGCATCATTCCTTCCAAAGAAATCCCAGGGCTGATCTCCTTCAGAATGGACTGGTTGGATCTCCTCGCAGTCCAAGGGACTCTCAAGAGTCTTCTCCAACACCACAGTTCAAAAGCATCAATTCTTCAGCGTTTAGCCTTCTTCACAGTCCAACTCTCACATCCATACATGATCACAGGAAAAACCATAGCCTTGACTAGACAGACCTTTGTTGGCAAAGTAATGTCTCTGCTTTTGAATATGCTATCTAGGTTGATCATAACTTTCCTTCCAAGGAGTAAGCATCTTTTAATTTCATGGCTGCAGTCATCATCTGCAGTGATTTTGGAGCCCAAAAAAATAAAGTCTGACACTTAAGCTTTAAGCCAACTTTTTCACTCTCCACTTTCACTTTCATCAAGAGGTTTTTTAGTTCTTCTTCACTTTCTGCCATAAAGGTGGTGTCATCTGCATATCTGAGGTTGTTGATATTTCTCCCAGAAATCTTGATTCTAGCTTGTGCTTCTTCCAGCCCAGCATTTCTCATGATGTACTCTGCATAAAAGTTCAATAAGCAGGGTGACAATATACAGCCTTGATGTACTCCTTTTCCTATTTGGAACCAGTCTGTTGTTCCATGTCCAGTTCTAATTGTTGCTTCCTGACCTGCATACAAATTTCTCAAGAGGCAGATCAGGTGGTCTGGTATTCCCATCTCTTTCAGAATTCTCCACAGTTTATTGTGATCCACACAGTCAAAGGCTTTGGCATAGTCAATAAAGCAGAAATAGATGTTTTTCTGGAACTCTCTTGCTTTTTCCATGATCCAGCAGATGTTGGCAATTTGATCTCTGGTTCCTCTGCCTTTTCTAAAACCAGCTTGAACATCAGGAATTTCACGGTTCACATATTGCTGAAGCCTGGCTTGGAGAATTTTGAGCATTACTTTACTAGCGTGTGAGACATGGTACATATATTTAATGAATACTACTCAGCCATATAAAGGAACACAATTGAGTCAGTTAAAATGAGGTGGATGAACCTAGAGCCTATTATACAGAGTGAAGTGAGTCAGAAAGAGAAAACCAAATATCATATATTCAACCATTTGTATGAAATCTAGAAGGATCATACTGATGAATATGTTCACAGAATAGTAATGGAGACACAGACATAGAGAACAGACTTAGGGACAAGGGTAGGGGAGAAGAGGGAGAGAGTGAAAGAAATGGAGAGAGTAGCATGGATGCATATACACTAATATCTGTAATAGCTAGCCAATTGGAATTTGTTATATGACTCAAGGAACTGAAACTGGGGCTCTGTAATAACTTAGAGAGTTTGGAATGGGTGGAAGTTGGGAGGGAGATTCTAGAGGGAAGGGACATATGTATACCTATGGTTAATTCATGGTGATGTATGACAGAAATCAAACCAATATTGTAAACCAATCATAAATCAATTAAAAATAAATAAATATTAAATATATATATATATGTATTATATTAACTCATTATTTTAGTCTGACACAATGTTATATGTCAATTATATCTCAGTAAAGCTAGGAAAATTTTAATAAAATAAATCACAAACCATTTGTTATCCTCATATGATATTTCACCTATTCTCTTCCAAACTATTTGAGTGCTTCTTTCTTTTAACCCAAAGATACACCATAAAAACCTTTATGATCTCACTTATAATACTTAACTGAAGCTAAATCCCCCTCATCCACTGTATAAGTTTTCCTGTTTAAATTTTTTTCTTTACTTAACTGTTAGCTCAATAACTGGAACATATCAAATGTTCAATAAACAATATTGGTAATGTATGAGGGAGACAAAAGTATTCCAATGGACACACATAAAGGACAAAAGAAAGGTAGTGAACAGGGTCAAGATACACTCATTAAAGAATGAAGCTGGAAGGGAAATGAAACTGAGATTTAGAAACTAATTTTATTTTATTTTTTTTAAATTTTATTTTATTTTTAAACTTTACATAATTGTATTAGTTTTTCCAAATATCGAAATGAATCCGCCACAGGCATACATGTGTTCCCCATCCTGAACCCTCCTCCCTCCTCCCTCCCCACACCATCCCTCTGGGTCGTCCCAGTGCACCAGCCCCAAGCATCCAGTATTGCGCATCGAACCTGGACTGGCAACTCGTTTCTTACATGATATTCTACATGTTTCAATGTCACTCTCCCAAATCTTCCCACCCTCTCCCTCTCCCACAGAGTCCATAAGACTGTTCTATACATCAGTGTCTCTTTTGCTGTCTCATACACCAGGTTATTGTTACCATCTTTCTAAATTCCATATATATGCGTTAGTATACTGTATTTATGTTTTTCCTTCTGGCTTACTTCACTCTGTATAATAGGCTCCAGTTTCATCCACCTCATTAGAACTGATTCAAATGTATTCTTTTTAATGGCTGAGTAATACTCCATTGTGTATAATTTCAGTTTAGGTTAGGTTGTATGCATGTGTTGGAAACTTTCAGCTACATGATACTGTAAAAAGAGCACTCTTGTTGTTATTATCCAGTTCCAAAAATCTATTGTAAATATACTAATTAATATGAGGAAAGTGTGGGATATTAAAACAGTGTAAAGATTAGTACTCAATGATTTTCTCATTGACTTAAGAAATTATCAGTCAGTTTAGAACAAAAGAGACTAACATCTCTTGTAAGTATTGATCAATCGATAGAAAAAAACATCATGAGTAAGAGATTTGCTTGGTTAAAGTATATTTCTTATTCTTACTAGAGCATGTTGTATAGGATTCATATTTTTCCTATCCTTACCCTTACACAATGAGTAATTGGCCACCTAAGCTGACTTACTCCTTGAGTTTAGAGTGCTCACAGAAAGTAGCTTTTCTTCAGATACTATTGAATCTAAAGATCATTTAAAGTGCATCTTTTCTGAGTTGGACTTGAGGGAAACTCTAAATGACTCTAACATCTAAGCAGCTGTTGTATGAAGAGATATGAAATACTTAGTACTGTTAGAAGTGCCATTTTGAGTGTAGAAGCGTAATTGAGTTTGCAGGAAAACTAATACAGCAGACAAATAGCTTTATGAAGGACTTGCAGTCAGAGACAGAATAGCTATGACTGAAATGTGGCTGTGATCTGATCATGATGGAAACTGAAAAACCTTGAAGAAGTATATATTGTTACCGTGTCTAAAGGTCCGATAATAAAGTTCCCATGAGTACCATATTAAGAGGGTGTGATATTTTTTTTGTGTTAATAATGTGACTCATTTTAAGATTTTTGTCTGGATCAGGATAAGCCTACTTGAGCACAGTAACATTGAAAATAATATATTTTAATATACTAAATTTTAGGTAGTATGTATAAATAAAATTTCCTTTAAGTAGAAACTCTGTATTCCAAAATGGCTAAAGTTTGGAACTTGAGAGGTAAAGTTTATAACAGCATTATAGTATTAGAGGTCAGTGGTTCTGATTCACACACATTTAACTTTGTGTGACTTTGGACAGATATCTTTGCGCAGGAAATTCTTTAAGCCTCTGCCCATTTGTGGAACTTGGGTAAAACTTCAAATAGCTTCCAGATGAAATGGTGTCTATTACAGAGACTTACAATTGAATATTTGTCCTGAACACAAACAGTTACAACAGATACCTAATTTCACTGATAAGAAAACATTTCCCAACTTTTCCCTTATTGGCTTTTAGAGGACAGCCAGGAAATATAAATGCTTTTATTTGCAGCATTATTACAGCTGGGAGTAGGTATTTGATACTATTCTGGACAATAATATATAAAACAGTTTGGGGTTGGGAATGAAAGCAAGAGGTTCTGAAAAGTCTCCAAACAGAGAGATCAGAAATGATTGACATCACTCCTCCCCTGAGGCCCCGAACACATCACCATTCTCAACTCCTATGTTGAATAATGCCTTCATTTTCAGAGTTGTGTCAGAACTGATATAAATAGAACTTCCCTAATGGCTCAGTGGTGAAGAATCTGCCTGCAATGCAAGAGACAAAGGTTGAGAAAATCCCTGGGTTGGGAAAATCCCTTGGAGAAGGAAATGGCAATCTCCTCCAGTATTCTTGCCTGGGAAATCTCATGGACAGAGAAGCCTAGTGGGCTAGTCCACGGGGTTGCAAAAGAGTCAGACATGACTTAGTGACTAAACAACTACAATCACAGAGATAACAGTCTATTCAGCCCCATCCACTGGGTTCCAGGTTGTAGTTCTGAATCTTCATTGGAAGAGGAGCTGTTGCTTGCCCTCAGCTTCACTCCTTGGGTCCTAAGTCATGCTTCAACTGCCATTATCTGGGCCATGCTGCTGCATCCCTAATCCCACACACCACTTTCCAGCTTGCACTGCTGAGTAGCCATTGTCAAGGGTGCTGTTACTGCCCTGAACACAAAGCCCTATCCCAGATTAAGACATTATATTGTCATTGCTGAGAAAGGCTCTTGCTGCCCTAAGCCCCACCCACTGTGGTTCCTAGTTACATCTGTGACCCATTCTTGCCAGGGGCGCTGCCACTAACCAGAGCCCTAGCCCAATGGCAGGTTGAGATGTTGACTCATTATTGAAAGCACTGTTCTAAACCTCACCTCCAGGTCCCACATTGTGGCTCTGAACTGTCATTACTAGAGCCATGTTGCCACAGGTCCATGTCCAGCTCCCCAGGTCCTGACACATGGCTTTAACAGACTACCACCCAAATTGTGCTGCTGCTATCGTATGGCTGGTCCCTAGGACCAGAGTTGAGACTTTGACTTACCATTATCCCTCAGCTGTGTTTTCACTACACCCTGCATCCTGGACCCAAGTCACCACCACAACTTCTCACCCCAGGGCATGTGACACAGCTACATTCCCCTCACCTTAGCCAGCTGGAGTCTTATTGGTAATCCCCTGAAAACCCGATATAATTTGTATGGCATATCTGCACACACTCACACCCTAGACATGAGGGCCACATCCATAGCAAATGCACTTGTCCATCAGGACCCAGGGATTGCAGAGGTTCCACATATGCCTAATTCTAGGATCCTGGTTCCAGTACATCTCTGTGGATTCTGAGCTTCTGCATGCCAACCCAGGATCTGAGAAGGATCCCATTATATACAGCTTCCTCCCATGGGGCAAACACAAAAGGGAGAGAGAAGAGGAAGACCTCAGGCACTTCAGCCTGAAGATCTGAATAGCCCACCTGCCTTTGACACTTGTAAGTCTTCTACAGCCTTGGCCAGGAAGACGCCCCACCATCTGGCCAACATCAGTCTCAACCAGCGGAGTGGCATGCAGATTATTCCACTGTGCCTTCTCAGGAACAAAAGATGTTGCATCCCACCAGCTATCAACCTTATAGCCACCTCCCAGTGAATGTTTTTCCTCATTGAAGTCAATGTAGAAACACTGAAAGAGATGGCTGTGCCCTCAAATGCACAGATATAAAAAATACCCAATGACTGATGCAAGGATAAAACCTACATATTATCTGAGGAAGAATTCCAAACAATAATTTTCAGGAAGCTCAGCGAGATTCAGAACAACACAGACAGACAAATCAATGAACTCAGGAAATAATACATGAATAAAGGAAATTCAATAAAAAATAGAGTCCATTAAAAAGAACCAAAAAAATTCTGAAGATGAAAAATACAGTGAATAAAATAAAAAATGAAATATACAGCTTTGAACATAATATCAGGCAATAGAAAGAATCTGTGAGCTTAAAGACATCTCCTGATTTTAATTCCTTAGAGGAAAATAAAGAAACTAGCAGGAAAAAGAGGGAAGAAAATCTATATGAACTGTGGGACCAGATCAAAAGAAACACTGTAGGAGTCCCAGAAGGAGGAGAGAAAATGGGGGGAAAGATTTAGTTAAAGACTAACGGCAAACAACTTCTTAAATCTGAGGAGTGATATAAGTGCCATATAAGAAATGCTAAAGGGAGATCTCCAAAGTGACACAAAAATGTGCTAAATAGTAAACTAAGAACATACAAAAAATATAAAATTTACTTGTAAGTTAAATATGACATCACGCTTATGGCAGAAAGTGAAGAGGAACTAAAAAGCCTCTTGATGAAAGTGAAAGAGGAGAGTGAAAAAGTTGGCTTAAAGCTCAACATTCAGAAAACAAAGATCATGGCTTCTGGTCCCATCACTTCATGGGAAATAGATGGGGAAATAGTGGAAACAGTGTCAGACTTTATTTTTTTGGGCTCCAAAATCACTGCAGATGGTGACTGCAGCCATGAAATTAAAAGACGCTTACTCCTTGGAAGGAAAGTTATGACCAACCTAGATAGCATATTCAAAAGCAGAGACATTACTTTGCCAACAAAGGTCCATCTAGTCAAGGCTATGGTTTTTCCAGTGGTCATGTATGGATGTGAGAGCTGGACTGTGAAGAAGGCTGAGCACCAAAGAATTGATGCTTTTGAAGTGTGGTGTTGAAGACTCTTGAGAGTCCCATGGACTGCAAGGAGATCCAACCAGTCCATTCTGAAGGAGCTCAGCCCTGAGATTTCTTTGGAAGGAATGATGCTAAAGCTGAAACTCCAGTACTTTGGCCACCTCATGCGAAGAGTTCACTCATTGGAAAAGACTCTGATGTTGGGAGGAATTGGGGGCAGAAGGAGAAGGGGATGACAGAGGATGAGATGGCTGGATGGCATCACTGACTCAATGGACATCAGTCTGAGTGAACTCTGGGAGTTGGTGATGGACAGGGAGGCCTGGTGTGCTGCGATTCATGGGGTCGCAAAGAGTCAGACAAGACTGGGCGACTGAACTGAACTGAAATATGTAGTAGGGCTTCCTAGGTGGCTGGGTGGTAAAGAATACACCTGCCAATTCTGGAGATGCACATTTGATCCCTGGCTCAGGAAGATCCCCTGGAGAAGGAAATGGCCAGTATTCTTGCCTGGGAAATCCCATGGGCAAAGGAGCTTGGTGGGCTACAGAACATGGGGTCTCGGTGGGACTGCCGGAGCGCGGGCGTCGGCGCCGGCATTCGAACGGGCGCTTGGCGACGTTGCCATGGGGATGAGGCCTGGCCTCAGGCTATAAAAAAAAAAAAAGAACATGGGGTCTCAAGAGAGTCAGACATGACTTAGCGACTAATCAATAGCAGTGCAGGAGCTGTGGCTGCACAGTGTGGGAGCAACTGTGAGGTGATACCCCACATCCAAGGGCAGAGAAGCCCCAGCAAGATGGTAGACACAAGAGTGGCAATGAAGTGGTGGCTGCCTGGTGCTCAAGCGACTGTGAGGAGATACCCCATGTCCAAGAACAAAGGAGAAGCCCCAGAAAGATGGTAGGAGGTGCCAAATAGCATTTACAATCAAACCCCATACCTACCAGAAATGCTCAGAGAGCTCAAACAAATCTTGTGCACACCAGGACCCAGACACCCCACAGAAACTGAGACAGAACTGTGTTTGAATGTCTCCTGTATAGGTACAGGTCAGCAGTGGACTGCCACAGGGACAGGGGCTCTGGGTGCAGCAGACCTGGGTATGGCATAAGCCCTCTTAGAGGAGGTCACCATTAACCCCACCATAGAGCCACCAGACTTACACAGGACTGGGAAACAAACTCTTAGTGGGCACAAACAGAACTTTGTGCACACCAGGACCCAGGAGAAAGTAGCACTGACCCCACAAAAGACTGACCCAGACTTGTCCTTAAGTATCCAGGAGTCTCTAGCCAAGGTGTGGGTCAGCGATGGCCTGCTCCAGGGCTAGGGGCACTGAGTGTAGCAGTGCATGCATGAGACCTTTTGCAGGAGGTAACCATTATCTTCATTACCTCCACCATTCTTTGGCCCCAGGTAAATAACAGGGAGGGAACACAGCCCCACCCATCAACAGAAAATTGAATTAAAGATTTACTGACCATGGCCCCACCCATCAGAACAAGACCCAATTTCCCCCTCAGTCAGTCTCTCCCATCAGGAAGCTTAGGTAAGCCTCTTACCCTTCTTCAATAGAGGGCAGAAAGACTGAAAACCACAATCACAGGAAACTAACCAATCTGATCACATGGACCACAGCCTTGTCTAACTCAATGAAACTAGGAGCTATGTCCTGTAGGGCCACCAAAGATCAACACGTCATGGTGGAGAATTCTGACAAAATGTGGTCCACTGGAGAAGGGAATGGCAAACCACTTCAGTATTCTTGCCTTGAGAACCCCATGAACAGTATGAAAATGCAAAAAGATAGGATACTGAAAGATGAATTCCCCAGGTCAGTAGGTGCCCAATATGCTATGGGAGATCAGTGGAGAAATAACTCCAGAAAGAATGAAGAGATGGAGCCAAAGCAAAAACAACACCCAGTTCTGGATGTGACTGGTGATGGAAGTAAAGTCCAATGCTGTAAGAGCAATATTGCATAGGAACCTGGAATGTTAGGTACATGAATCAAGGCAAACTGGAAGTGGTCAAACAGAAGATGGCAAGAGTGAACATCGACATTTTAGGAATCAGTGAACTAAAATGGACTACAATAAAGTGAAAGTGAAGTCGTTCAGTCGTGTCTGACTCTTTGGGATCCCATGGACTGTAGTCCACCAGGCTCCTCTGTCCATGGGATTCTCCAGGCAAGAATACTGGAGTGGGTTGCAATTTCCTTCTCCAGGGGATCTTCCCAACCCAGGGATCGAATCCAGGTCTCCCACATTGCAGGCAGAGGCTTTAACCTCTGAGCCAACAGAATTTAAATCAGATGGCCATTGTATCTACTACTGTGGGCTAGAATCCCTTAGAAGAAATGGAGTAGCCCTCATAGTCAACAAAAGAGTCTGAAATGCAGTACTTGGATGCAATCTCAAAAATGACAGAATGATCTCTGTTCATTTCCAAAGCAAACCATTCAATATCACAGTAATCCAAGACTATGCCCTGACCAATAATGCTGAAGTTGAATGGTTCTCTGAAGACATACAACACCGTCTAGAAAAACACCCAAAAAAGATGTCCTTTTCATTATAGGGAACTAGAATGCAAAAGTAGTAAGTCAAGAAATACCTAAGGTAACAGGCAAATTTGGCCTTGGAGTACAGAATGAAACAGGACGAAGACTAATAGAGTTTTGCCAAAAGAATGCAATGGTCATAGCAAACATCCTCTTCCAACAACACAAGAGAAGACTCTACACATGGAATCAGCAGATGGTCAATACCGAATACCGACATTAGACTGATTATATTCTTTGCAGCCAAAGATGGAGAAGCTCTATACAGTCAGCAAAAACAAGACTTGGAGCTGACTATGGCTTAGATCATGAACTGCTTATTGCCAAATTCAGACTTAAATTGAAGAAAGTAGGGAAAACCATTAAACCATTCAGGTATGACCTAAATCAAATCCCTTAGGATTATACAGTGGAAGTGAGAAATAGATTCTAGGGATTAGATTTGATAGACAGAGTGGCTGAAGAACTATGGACGGAGGTTTTTGACACTGTACAGGAGGCAGGGATCAAGACCATCCCCAAGAAAAAGAAATGCAAAAAGGCAAAATGGTTGTCTGAGGAGGCCTTACAAATAGCTATGAATAGAAGAGAAGCTAAAGGCAAAGGAAAAAAAAGGAAAGATATACCCATTTAATGCAGAGTTCTAGAGAATAACAAGGAGAGATAAGAAAGCCTTCCTTAGAGGTCAATGCAAAGACATAGAGTAAAACAATAGAATAGGAAAGACTAGAGATCTCTTCAAGAAAATGAGAGATACCAAGGGAACATTTCATGCAAATATGGGCACAATAAAGGACAGAAATAGTATGGACCTAACAATAGCCAAAGATATTAAGAAGAGGTGGCAAGAATACACAGAATTATACGAAAAAGATCTTCATGACCCAGATAATCACAATGTTGTGATCACCAATAAAGAGCCAGACATTCTGGAATATGAAGTCAAGTGGGCCTTAGCAAGCATCACTATGAACAAAGATAGTGGAGATGATGGAATTCCAGTTGAGTTATTTCAAATCCTAAAAGATGATGCTGTGAAAGTGCTGCACTCAAAATGCCAGTAAATTTGGAAAACTAAGCAGTGGCCACAGGACTGGAAAAGGTCAGTTTTCATTCCAATCCCAAAGAAAAGCAATGTCAAAGAATGCTCAAACTACCACACAATTGCATTCATCTCACATAATAGTAGAGTAATGCTCAAAATTCTCCAAGCCAGGCTTCATCAGTGCATGAACCATGAGCTTCCAGATGTTCAAGATGGATTTAGAAAAGGCAGAGGATCTAGAGGTCAAAATGGCAACATCTGTTGGATTATCAAAAAAGAGAGTTCCAGAAAAATATCTACTTCTGGTTTATTGACTATGCCAAAGCCTTTGACTGTGTGGATCACAATAAACTGTGGAAAATTCTGAAAGAGATGGGAATACCAGACCACCTGACCTGCCTCTTGAGAAACTTGTGCAGGTCAGGAAGCAACAGTTAGAACTGGACATGGAACAACAGACTGGTTTCAAATTGGGAAAGGAGTATGTCAAGGCTGTATATTGTCACCGTGCTTATTTAACTTTCATGCAGAGTACATCATGAGAAATGCTAGGCTGGATGAAGCACAAGCTAGGATCAAGATTGATGGGAGAAATATCCATAGCCTCAGATATGCAAATGACACCACCCTTATGGCAGAAAGTGAAGAACTAAAGAGCCTCTTGATGAAAGTGAAAGAGAAGAGTGAAAAAATTGGCTTAACACTCAATATTCAGCAAACTAAGATCATGGCATCTGGTCCTATCACTTCATGGCAAATAGATGGGCAAACAGTGGAAATGGTGACAGGCTTTATTTTCTTGGGCTCCAAAATCACTGCAGATGGTGACTGCAGCCATCAAATTAAACATGCTTGCTCCTTGGAAGAAAGGTTATGATCAACCTAGATAGCCTATTAAAAAGCAGAGACAGTACTTTGCTAACAAAGGTCTATCTAGTCAAAGCTATTGTTTTTCCAGTAGTCATGTATGGATGTGAGAGTTGGACTATAAAGAAAGCTGTGTTATGAAAACTTGATGCTTTTGAACTGTGTTGGAGAAGACTCTTGCAAGTTCCTTGGACTGCAAGGAGATCCAACCAGTCCCTCCTAAAGGAGATCAGTCCTGAATATTCATTGGAAGGACGGATGTTGAAGCTGAAACTCCAATACTTTGGCCACCTGATACAAAGAACTGCCTCATTTGAAAAGAACCTGATGCTGGGAAAGATTGAAGCCAGAAAGAGAAGGGGAAGACAGAAGATGAGATGGTTGGATGGCATTACCAACTCGATGGACATGAATTTGAGTAAACTCTGGGAGTTGGCAATGGACAGGGAGGCCTGGCATGCTTCAGTCCTTTGGGTCGCAAAGAGTCGGACATGACTGAGCAACTGAACTAAATAGCAAAATATTTCAAAATACTCTCAAACTGCCACGGTAGTTTGTAAGTCTCTTCGAAATCTAACACACTGATTAACAGCCAAAAGTATTGAAAACAGGTATATCCCAATATTATATTATCGGAAATGCAATATAAAAAATTGAAAATTGGGACCTCACATAAATTGAGCATAGATTAGGAGTTTGATATCAATATTTATACATTGCTTTATTTAAAATAGATAACCAATAAGAACCTACTGTATAGCACCCAGAGCTTTGCTCAATATTCTTTAATAACCTAATTGTGAAAGAATCTGAAAAAGAATAGATACAGGTATATCTATAATGAATCACTTTGTTGTACACCTGAAACTGACACAACGATGTTGATCAACTGTACTCCAATATAAAGTCATTTATTAAAAAAATATGCTGTGGCAAGTAAGAGGGTAACTCTTTCTTATGCAATTGTTATCAGCTTAAAACTGATGGTTATGAACTTACAAGCTATATTATGGTAACAACCAAGAAAAAATGTAAACTAGACATACAGATGATGAAGAAAAAAGAATCAAAGCAAAACACCTCAAAACATCCCCACCAACAAAAACTCAGGCAGAAAGAAACTAAAGAATCACAAAGCAATCAGAAATCAATGAACAAAATAATGATGGAAAGTATCAATACTTCTTTTAAATGTTACTGGTTTAAATTATCAATTAAAAGACATAGAGGGACTGAATGTATAAAAAACAAGATCCATTTATATGCTGCCTACAAGAAACACACTTCACTTTAAAATATACTCACAGGCCAAAAGTAAAGGGATTGTAAAAGATATTTCAAGCAAATGGAAACTCAAAGACCTCACAGAAGCTATACTTATCAGACTAAAGAGCCTTTAAGTTAAACTACAATAATAGACAACGAAGGTTTTTATGTAATTATAAACATGTCAATTCATCAGAATTGATAAACATGTCAGTTCATTACAATCAGAACAATTGTAAGCACATACACACCAGTAATGGAGCATTTAAATATAATAAATAAATATTGACAGAAATGAAGGGAGAAATAGCAATGCAATAATAGTAGAGGACTTCAATACCATGATTTAAACAATGGCGAGATCAGGTACATGAGATCAAAAAGGAAATAATAGATTTGAATGACGCCTTCAGATGAAATGCCCTAACGTACCTATAAAGAACATTTTGACAACAGGAGAATATACATTACTCTCAAATGCACACAGAACATTCGGGAAAGATCACGTGAGAGATCACACAGCATATCCTAACAAACTGAGATTATACTGAGTGTCTTTTCTGACCATACAGTATGAAACTAGAAATCAATCAGAGGAGGAAACCTGGAAAATTAACAAATATGTGGAAATTTAAAAATATAAATTTTGACCTGAAAAACAAGGAATCAAATAATAAATTAAAAGGCAAATCAAGAAATGTCTTGAAACAAAAATGAGAGCATAACATAGCTTAACCTATGGGATGATGCAAAAGTTTTTCTGAGATGAAATTTTATATTGATAAACACATTGAGAAATAAGAAAAAAAAATCTCACTTTACACTTCTATAGCTTAGAAAAGTAAGTTGCTATTCAACACAGTACTAGAAGTTGTAGCCAGAATAAATAGTCAGGAAAATGAAAGGCATGTATATTTGGTTGGAAGAAGTAAAATTTTCTGTTTGAACATGACTGCACCATATAAGATGAACACACAGAAATCAATTGCATTTCTGTACACTAACAAACATTATCTGAAAGAGAAAGAAACCCATTTATAATAGCATAAGAGTACTTAGAAATAAATTTAACGAAGGATGTGAAAAAAACCTGAACACAAAAAAAAAGTATAAAACATTGATAAAAAGAGATTGAAGACCCAAATAAGTGTAAAGATCCAAGTTCCTGTACTGGAAGAATTAACATTTAAAACTGAGGATGAGCTCACATTTGTGGTCACCAGAGGCACGGGTTAGGAAGAGAGGAAGTAGGAGAAAGATAGTCATAAGTTACAAACTTCCAGTTTCAAGACAAATAAGTACTAGGGATGTGATATACAAAACGATGACTCTAGTTAAGATTGCTGTTAATATATAACTGTTAAGAGAGTAAATCCTAAGAGTTCTTGCCACAATAATTTTTTTTTCCTTTTTTTGCCTACTTTTTATTGTATCTACATGAGATGATGTATGCTAACTATAAACTTATACCAGTAATAATTTAACACAATATATAAAATAAACCATTATGACATACACCTTAAACTTATATAGTGATATAAGTAAATTGTATCTCAATAAAACTGGAGGGAAAGTCTTAAAAAACAAACTGAAAAGACGTGGAGAAAAGAGAACCCTTGAGCGCTGTTAATGGGGATGTAAATTGCGCAGCTGCTATTGAACACCATGAAGGTTTCTTAAAATTGTAAGTACTGTATGATCCTGCAGTACAAGAAACTGAAATCAGCATCTTCACACCCATGTTCAGTGCAGCATTAGTCACATTAGCCAAGATATAGACACAACCTAAGTGTCCAATAACAGATAAATACAGGAGTTGTGGAGTACATACAATAAATTATTATTATTCAGCCATGAGGAAAAAGGAAATTCTGCCATTTGCTACAACATAGATGGATCCTGAAAGCATGCTAAGTGAGATAAGTCAGACAAAGAAAGAAAATATTGTATGGTAACATTTATATATAGAATAAAAAAAAAAAAAAACAACTGAACTGTGAAAAAACAGAAAAGAAAAGTGGTTGCCAGGGTCTGGGGAAATGGGGAGATGTTTAAGAGTACTAACTTACAACTATTAGATAAATAAGTTCAGATAATAAGCTAATATGCAATATACTGATTACAGTCAACAATACTATATCATAAACATTAAAGTTATTAAGATACTAACTTAACTTTCTTCAGCCCAACAAAGAAATGATAAAAATGTGCCAAGATAAAAGTGTTAGCTAATGTTATCTTGGAATTACACTGGAATATATACATGTATCACCAACATGTTATACAACTTAAACTTATACTATGTTATAGTCAATTATATATCATTAAAAATAAAGAGTTCAGGAAATGTAAGTGCTCTTTCCAGACTTACTGCAGCTGGGGATAGGCATAATTTTCCAGGCAATAATGAATAGAAAAGTTCTGGGGCAGAGAAAGGGTTCTAAAAAGTCTCTGAGCAGAGGGATCACAAATGATTGATCCCACTCCTCCCCTACCCCTCCAACACACACTTACCTCCATTCTTCCTATGATGAATGATGTCTTAATTGTTCAGAGCTGTGGCAGAATTCTACTGAGAAAAATAATGAGATAATAGAGTTAGAGATACCAAACAATTCATCATTAAGTCTACTGGAACTGATTATTCACAAACTTTTAGCTATGTGTAAAAAAATGATTAATTTCTATTTTAAACCACTGTAAGTAAGGTTTTCTGTAATATTGACCTAAATCCAAGTCAAATTGATAAAATGACTAATTTTAATATCACTTTCCTAGGGTAAAACCTATCTGCAGTGATAACATCATCACATTCTCAATTAAAAACACAGATTGTGTGCTAAAACTTAGAATACTCTGAGAGATATGACTCATTCACTAGAAGTGAAAATACTGTTATAGGATTATATATATTAATATTAAATATCAGGTAGAGTATAAAGATGTTATTCATACCATATACTTCTTGATTGTCTTCTCCATTACCTAGAAACAAAAACAAATAGAATAAGTTCAAATTTTATATAATATTCAAGATATTAATTAAAACTGACTTTTTATTAACAATGAACAACTATAACCATATAATACCATCTTATATGTGACCATATTAAATATCTAGAACAAAGTGCACAAGTTTGGACTCCACCACGTTAAATCAAGGATCTCTTTACAAATTTCCTGATAACACATGAGAGATGTAGAGAGTCTCAGACTGAATTTTAAATACTTTGGAAAAGTAACACACACCATTTCACTTGCCATATTGTCAAGAACTAGTCAGAGGCCCATGTAAACCTGTAAGTGTTCAATTCAGTGTATTCCTTTATGTGCCTCAATGCCGAGGAGGCTCAAATATTGATGAATTAGCAGTATCTATCCAAGGGCTTAGATATTAAGTATCTTGGTCTCTCTCTGCTAAGTCGCTTCAGTCGTGTCCGACTCTGTATGACCCCAGAGACGGCAGCCCACCAGGCTCCCCCATCCCTGGGATTCTCCAGGCAAGAACACTGGAGTGGGTTGCCATTTCCTTCTCCAATGCATGAAAGTGAAAAATGAAAGTGAAGTTGCTCAGTCGTATCTGACTCTTCGCCACCCCATGGACTGCAGCCTACCAGGCTCTTCCATCCATGGGATTTTGCAGGCAAGAGTACTGGAGTAGGGTGCCATCACCTTCTCCATCTTGGTCTAACCCAACTATATAAATGAACCACTCTTCTAATAATAATTTAACTTTTAATAACTGCCATCTTTTAAATTGGTTTGTTTAGTTGCTAAGTCATATTCTAACTCTCTTATGACCTCATGGACTGTAGCCTACCAGGTCCTCTGTTCATGGGATTTCCCAAGCAAGAATACTGGGGAGAGTTGCCATTTGCTTCCCCAAGGGATCTTCCTGACCTGGGGATTGAACCCATATCTCCTAAATCTGTATTACAGGCAGATTCTTTACTGCTGAGCCACTGTTAGTATACATGCACACACACACACACACACACACACACACACATATACACATTACATCTATGTATACTTTACTGTGTAAATTTTAATTGCTTTAAAATTAAAGCTTACCTAATTTTATAAATTTAAAAATAAATCACTTTAATTGTAACTGAACTAAATGCTCAAAGCAAAAGACATACAATGGTTATTATGAACACATCTATAAATAATTACTGGTAAGGGCATGGAGAAAGGGAACCTTTATACACTGTTGGTATAAACATATGATAAGTTGGTGCAGCCACTATGGAAGACAGTATGACAGTTCCTAGAAAACTACAAATAGAACTACCATATGTATGATCTAGCAATTTTCCTCATGGTTGTATCTCCAAAGAAAACAAAAACAGTAATCTGAGAAGATACATGCATCCCAGTGTTCATAGCTGCATTACTTACAATACCCAACATATGGAAGCAAAACAAGCATCCATCAAAAATGATTAGTTTAAAATGTAGTTATCTACGTGTTATATAATATTAATCACCCATAAAAAGAAATGAAATTCTGCCACTGGACAACAATGTGGATGGAGCTAGAAGGCATTACGCTTAGTGAAATAAGTCATATAGAGAAAGACAAATACTGTATGATATAACTTATATTTGAAATCTAAAAAATAAACAAAATAAAATAATGAAATAAAAAAGACTCATATATACTGAGAAGAAACTAGCAATACCAGAAGAGAGAGGGAAGCAGGAAGGGATAAATAGGAGTAAGGAATTAACTGGTACAAACTACTATGTGTAAAATAAACAAGGATATACTGTATAGCACAGGGAAATATAACCATTATTTTGTAATAGCTTTAAGTGCTTGAAGTAGAGTATAATCTTTAAAAATACTGAATCACAATGCTGTACCCCTACAACTAATATAATATTATATATCAGCTCTATTTCATTTAAAAATAAAATAAAAAATGATTTAATATTTTGTGCTATATGATTTTTAAATTTTACATACTAAAACCATTTAAGTGAAAATTCTGCTTTTTCCCAAGATATGGTAACAAGGACAGGATTTATCCTAGGACTGAAATAAGTGAAAAAAAGAAAAAAAACAGTTTTAGAAATACTGAACCTCAGGCAGTGATGAATGTATGAGAAATGCATGAGAACCCATGAGAAATGCAAAAGAATCCCAGGAACTTTATGACTGCCCCAGCCTACTGCCTTGAGAGAATTTCTAGGCTGCAATATAGGTAGAAGAAATCCAAATGTAACCTGGTGGATACTATGGGATGAGGAAAGGAAGAAGAGATCCAGAGAGAACAAGATGATTAGCGTTCACAGGCAGATGGCTGAAGAGAGAGGTGAACAGAAAAACTCTGGAGATATGCACAATGTGTTTCTGTCTCAGATGGAAATTGTCAAAGTTTTTAGCTTCCATGGCCAGCTATGCCACTTTCACATGCCTATCTTGCTATGCTCTGCTTAGTCACTCAGTCGTGTCCAACTCTTTGTGACCCCATGGACTGCAGCCCACCAGGCTCCTCTGTCCCTGGGGATTCTCCAGGCAAGAATACTGGAGTGGGTTGCCATTTCTTCCTCCAGGGGATCTTCCCAACCCAGGGATTGAACCTGCATTTCCTGTGTCTCCTGCATTGCAAGAGGATTCTTTACCTGCTGAGCCACTGGGAAAGCATATTTGTATAAAAATTATTCAGCCCTTTTCCAAAGTGCAGATTTTAAAAATGTTTCTGTATGAAGTGTGTGAAAGTCTGAAAATGTACACCATATCCAGTTGGTACAAGTTTTTTTTTTTTTTCTATTTTTCTATTTTTTCTCATTTTTTTCCTTTTTTTTAAATTTTATTTAATTTAACTTTACAATATTATATTGGTTTTGCCATATATCAAAATGAATCTGCCACAGGTATACATGATCATTTCAGTGCTTTAACATTCAGTCAGCGTTTAAGATCTCAAGCTTATCAATGGAAATCACATTGTTATAGGAAGACTGGAATGGTGGTAAACCATCGAGTTAAAACTTTAGGATCTGGGATTCTGTCTCAGTACTATCAATACCATGCTGCTGCTCTCAAACAGGTTTAGGGATATAAATATGTGTCATTAGACTCCTACTTTTAGGAGTGGGAGACTTATTTCACTAAGTGTATTCTTGCCTAGAGAATCCCCATGGACAGAGGAGACTGATTGGGCTGCAGTCCACGGGGTTGCAAAGAGTCACACACAGATGAGTGACTAAGCACAGCACATACATGCACTCACATCACATACCTATTTTCTTTCTATGTTCAAGTTAGGGTGGCTTAAATTTTTATTTAATTTGTGAATCCTCTGAAGGGTCTTTGTTGACACTGTAGAAACAAAAATTGTCACATGCAGTCTGATACCTTAATTGCTTAGGATAAATCTATTACCTAATCCTATTTTATTACTTTTCTTATTGAAAATTAAAGAAGAAAATGATTGACCACAGAGATAAAAGAGTGCATAGGTACAATAATTCTGATAAGAATTAAAAATAGTAAGAAAATTTATGGCATTTGCAGTTAGAAATGATACATGGATTGATGGAGCTTAGACAGAAGAGTTCTGAATCAAAAACTGAATCATGTATTTCAAGTTGTTGAAATTATGTATTTCAAATATTCAAATATGAGACATTTGTGGATAATTTTATAAATATATATACATATTTAATTTTTAAAATAACAAAACAAATAGTAAATTTCAGAGAAAAGAGTTGATTCTCTGTATTTCCTAAGAATTTTCACATCAAAACATATGGACTATAATATGCATTTTAAAAATTAAATATACTGAATATTATTTACTTCTTTTAGACTGTTGCTCAAATATCACTGTCTCTGTGAAGTATTTTCTGACTGCCCTACTTAAAATTACATATATACCTGCCCTACCTCACTTTTCTGGCTCTTTCTGCTTTTTTGTCCACATTACTTGTTATCTGTTATTTTATGCAATATAAATAACTCCACTTTCCCACATTTAACATATAAGGTCCATAAAAGCAGACATTTATTCAGCCCTTGAAATAATCTCAAAAAAATTTTGATTAAATAATCAGTTATCTTTCAGGAATTATATAAAGTGTATTCAAAACTCACTTAATTTTCACTACAACACTTAGGACATTATTCTTATCTTATTTTTGATAGAAGAAAGTGAATTTTAGAGAGTTAAGGTAGCTGCCCAAGATGATACACATATTAATTCTTGATTTCAGAGATATGATTAAAGAAACATAAATCTGATTCTAAGCTTATGATCTTGTCCAGTAATCTTGATAATTCTGCAGTAACACTGGTAGAATGATTAAACTAGAATGGATTAAAATTGAGCTAACACTAATCATGTTATTCTCAAATGAAATAGTATGCAGTCTCTTTTAGTCATATTAATCAATAAATATAATTATTGGGATATACAAAGGCAAGGTCCTAAAATTATTACCACACAGGAGTATAATGATCAGAAAAATTGTTCTTTCTGATTTTGCTATACTATTGATACCACTTTTGTAAAAAAAAAAAAAAAATACTTCTTACTTACATGTTTTTCTCTTTGTGTATTTAATGCCAGAGTGGAATCTTTAGAACCTACTGTAATTTATTAAGCTGATATCACAAACATCCAATTTAGTTATTTCCAATAAAGAATAATTATAAATACTTCTTTTATATGCAGCAGTCATCCCTTTAAAATAGGGGGAAAATCTGTAGTTACTGGTGGAATAGGGCCACACATCAATTGTTGAGAATAAAGGAAATAAATATTCTTAATGGATTTAAAAATTGTGTTTGATTTTTCTTTTCTCATATACAAGCACTATGCAGTTATTTTTATTAAAATCCCAATTCCTTTAAAAATGAGATATCTTTGCATATCTCTTAATTAAGGGATATATGTTGATAGAGACAACTTGGGTAATTATGAAACCATAAAAACTAGACAAAAAAAAAAAGAAAAAGTTGTTGCTAAGCTCCTTGGTACTACTCTTGGTGATGAATGATTTTCTGGATTTGATACCAAAAGTAAATACACAAAGTAAACACAACACCACCAAAAACTCAGTGGAACTACATTAAACTAGAAAGCCTCTGCACAGCAACAAAATACATTTTTCCAAAGAAGACATACAGATAGCTAATAAGCACATGAAAAGATGCTAACATTACTATTAGAGAAATGTAAATCAAAGCAACAATGAGATATCACCTCACACCTGTAAGAATGGCCATCATCAAGAGGTCTACAAATAATAATTACTGGCAAGGATGTGGAAAAAGGGAACCGTTGTACTTTATTGGTGGCAATGTAAATTGATGCACTCACTATAGAAAACAAAGTTCTTTAAAAAACTAAAAGTAGAACTCCCCTATGATCTGCAATTCCACTCCTGGGTAAATCCAGGAAAAAATGAATACACTACTTTGAAAAAATTTATGGACCCCAGTATTCATAATAGCACTATTTGTCAGCCAAGATATGGCAGCAACCCAAATGTCCATCAACAAATGAACAAAGAAGATGTGGTATGTATGCATGTGTGTGTGTGTGTGTGTATAAACACAAATACACACAATGGGATATTACTTTACTCAGTCATAATAAAGAATGAAATTCTTCCATTTATAGCCATGTAGATGGAGTTAGAGAATATTATGCTTAATGAAATTAGTCTGACAGACAAATACTTTATCATACCATTCATATGTTAAATCTAAAAAATATTACAAATGAATATATATAGCAAAACAGAAACAGACTCACAGGTACAGAAAACAAATGTGTGGTTATCAGAGGGCAGAGGGAAAGGGAGGTGATTAAGAGATACAAGTTACTATTTATAAAATAGGTGAGCAACACAGGCATATTGTATAGCATAGGGAATTATAACCATTATCTTATACTAAATGTTAACAGAGTATGATCTATAAAATTACAAATCATTATGTTGTGCTCCCCAAACAAGTAGAGTGTAAATCAATTGTACCTCAATAAATAAACAAAAATTTAAAAAATGGGGTCATATATGCGCAATATTATCCAGCCAGAAAACATCTTGCCATTTGCAACACTGTGGATCAGATCAGATCAGATCAGTCGCTCAGTCCTGTCCGACTCTTCGCGACCCCATGAATCACAGCACGCCAGGCCTCCCTGTCCATCACCAACTCCCAGAGGTCACTAAGACTCATGTCCATCGAGTCAGTGATGCCATCCAGCCATCTCATCCTCTGTCGTCCCCTTTTCCTCCTGCCCCCAATCCCTCCCAACATCAGAGTCTTTTCCAATGAGTCAACTCTTCGCATGAGGTGGCCAAAGTACTGGAGTTTCAGCTTTAGCATCATTCCTTCCAAAGAAATCCCAGGGCTGATCTCGTTCAGAATGGACTGGTTGGATCTCCTTGCAGTCCAAGGGACTCTCAAGAGTCTTCTCCAACACCACAGTTCAAAAGCACCAATTCTTCGGCGCTCAGCCTTCTTCACAGTCCAACTCTCACATCCATACATGACCACAGGAAAAACCATAGCCTTGACTAGACAAACCTTTGTTGGCAAAGTAATGTCTCTGCTTTTGAATATGCTATCTAGGTATAGCATATTCAAAAGCAGAGACAGACCTTAAAGACATTATGCCAAGGGAAGTAAATCAGAGAAAGAGAAATGCCATATGGTCTTACTTATATGTGGAATCTTAAGTGAAAGTGAAACTGGCCCAGTTGTGTCCAGCTCTTTGCAACCGCATGGACTATACAGTCCCTGGAATTCTCCAGACCAGAATACTGGAGTGGTTAGCCATTCCCTTCTCCAGGCTATCTTCCCAACCCAGGGATCTAACCCAGGTCTCCTGCATTGCAAGCAGATTCGTTACCAGCTGAGCTACCAGGGAAGCCCATGCAACCAAAACAAAACAAACAAAAATGAGTGTGTAGATATAGAGAACATACTGGTGGTTGTCAGAAGTGAGAGGTAAAGGTCAAAAAGCATGAATTTTCCAATTATAAAATAAATAAGTCATGGGGATATAAAAGGCAGCTTGGTGACTATAGTTAATAATACTATACTGCATATTTGAAAGTTGCTGAGAGTAGATTTTTAAAAGATCTCATTACAATAAAAGAAATTTATAACCATGTATTGTGTCAGATATTGTGATCATTTTGCAATATATACAAAATTGAATTATTACTTGGTATATCTAAATCTAATATAATGTTTCATCTCAACTATATCACAATTTTTAAAGTTTATATTAAAATATTAGGTATGTATTAAAATAAAAAGCATGGTATCATAGAATAAAATCCAAATAATCTAAAAACCCAATAAACTATTGCCCCCCTTTCAAATTACATATCTGTGTGAAGCCAAATTACTTCTAATACCTTAACTAGAATAGCATATTGCAAGAGACTGCATGTGGAAGCAGATAAGCCAGACACCAAATAGATCTGGAAAAATGTAATCCAACACTCAGTAAATTTTTGTTATGGAAAATAGTTCCTATTTATAAAATATATTATTTATCTTAACATTTAATATAATCATTTTGTCCATATAAAATCAATTTATAGAAAATTTTAACAATTAGTGGCTTTGATTTTGTAGTGCATTAAATGTGGACATAATCAACATAAAACTCTTAGAAGTGCTCTAGTTTTAAGGGAGCAAAGGACTCCTGAGACCAAAATATGGAAGAACTTCTGATACAGATCATTTATTAGGTTCAGAGTGATATCATCAACCATGAATGATGAAATTTACTTAGAAGAATTTTAATAGAGTGATGTAAATGAAGACTTTTTGTTTTTTTAAATAGAAAATAAATCTCTTTCCCCAGAAGAGAGGCAAAATGAATATTAAAATAGAGGCTACAGATATAATTTTATTCTGATCTGAGATGCCTTTAATATTGAAGGGGCAAAGTTGGATTGAATTTGATGGAATCTGGTTAATCAATTTCTTCTTGGCATTATATAGAGACTGGTTTGTCAAAAATCCGTTTAGCTAAGTTAAACACAAGGAGATTGTTAACAGAGCCCAGCTTGAAAATATCAAAATGGTAAGAACTTCGCAGAAATCTTCAGCTATTCATCAGGAATACAAAGATCACCTATAGATATAAGAAAAAATAGCAACATAATTTAGCTTTAAGCATCTGAAATCAGAGTGTGGAACCCTATACTGTTACCTACAGTGATTGTGAGTATATCGCAGTCAGGGCCCTGGTACCCCACAATGGATCCAGAGAAATAGAGTACCCCAAAATAACTTGTTAGCTTAACAAGTGATGCTGTATCCTAATGGCGAGTTTTAGAGAGGAAGATTATCTCAAAATCTTTAGATGAATCTTGAGTTTGTTCTTTTTTTAATCTTTAACATTCAGGATATTTTTAGACCTCTAATCTGAATTCTCTAGGGCTTGGACAAATTGGCCTAGACAGTCCAAGCAGATGAAAACTTGAAAATAATCAACATAGCCAGAACTTATGAGTTAGAGAATGACAACTTCAGCCTTTCTTAAGCAAGTTAATTCTAAAGATTGCACTGTAAAATAAGGACTATGCTCAGCTGATTTTTCTGTTCCCTGAGAAATAATGTTCCTTTTATTTACGTATGCTATGCTAAGTCGCTTCAGTTGTGTCCGACTCTGTGAAACCCTATGGACTGTAGCATGCCAGGCTCCTCTGTCCATGGAATTCTCCAGGCAAGAATACTGGAGTGGATTGCCATTCCCTTCTCCAGGGGATCTTCCGGACCCAAGGATCAAGCCCTTGTCTCTTATGTCTAACCTACATTGGCAGGTGGGGTTGTTTTTACCACTAGCGCCACCTGAGAAGCCCAAAATATATGTATATGTAGAGATTAAAAACAATCGATATGTGAAGGCAGTATTAACAAAGTTTAGCCCTCCAATGTTAACAAAAGGAACTGATAGGACAAAAAGTTAATTTAAAAACTAATGTTATTTTCAAAACAAATCGAGTTACAAACAGTAAAGGTTTTCTATTTTATAAGTAGTTCTTTCTCCATAGACTTGATGTATATGTTTTTTTCTGTGCTTTTTATGTTTTAGCTTTAATAAAAACTTTAATTCTATAACATTTATCTGACATTTAATGTCAAAGTCATATTTAAATGGATTCTTACTCTAACCAGAGCTTCCCTTGTGGCTCAGCCTGTAAAGAATCTGCCTGCAACGTGGAAGACCTGGGTTCGATCCCTGGGTTGGCAAGATATGTGGAGAAGGGAAAGGCTACCCACTCCAGTATTCTGGCCTGGAGAATTCCATGGACTACAATCCATGGGGTCGCAAAGAGTCAGACACGACTGAGTGACTTTCACTTTCCACATTTCACTTTACTCTGTCAAGTACTTATGTATTAAGCCTTTGGAAGAAAAGCAAGCTGAATCTTTTTTCCTTCTTTCTATGACTGTAGAGTTAGAAAACTCCCTCACCCCATAAACTACCAAATTATTTTGTACTCATAGGCTTTTTTTTTTAATGATGCTTCAAATACAAATTTTAAAGGATTTGATTTTACAAATAAAACAAAACCAATTTTACTTTTACTAAGAAATATCTAACAGAATACCCTTCTGATTTTGAACTATTAAGCTCATAATAACAATTTCAATATTCTTCTGTGTACCATAAAATGTGATGTAATTCCAGATTATATCCATAGAAGTTAAAAAAATGGGGGGAAACTGAATACCTTAGAAGTTGGGCTCAATATAGAGTTGAGTTAGTATTAAAATATTGAATTAAATTTACAACATTGATATTATATTAATAATATATTAATAAGTGATGATATAATTATTATATTATAATATATTTATAATATTAATATTAAAATATTAAATCATTAAAATATACTTTATAAAGAATTTTAAACATTTTTATTCATTTCGATATTTGGCAAAACTAATACAATATTTTAAAGTTTAAAAATAAAATAAAATTAAAAAAACATTTTTATACTTTATAAAGATTTTTATTCTTTATATTTTATAAAGAATTTTAAACATTTCTTCATTAGATCTTCTAAATATGTCTAATAGAATAAACAGAAAATATAGCTAATATTTTTATCAGAAAATCTTTTACACATTGTATTCCCACTAGCAGTATGGACAACACATAGGTGGTTTTTCCCATGTGGTTCATTTAATTTGTTCAAAGACTCAGACAGAAAAAGATGTAGCAAGAATCCTGAAATAGTGAGATTCTGCCAACAAAGATTTAGTTGCAGTAGCCTGCTTTCTTTATACACTCATTCCTCCAAGTTTTATGACACATTGGTCTTTTACAGTTGTAATTATGTCTGACTTTCAATTTGCTCATCCATTTAGCTTAGTACTTCCTTTGGCACTTTGTGGTAATGGCTTTTAATTACATTTACTGAGCCCACCCTTTTGCCTGTTTTGGATCTGAGTTTTTCTTACTAATTCTCCAGAGCTAACTTTGGTTTTTCCTTAAACTGTGTTTTATGATATTTTGATTTATTGCTGTAAACAAGAGCAGCAGGACAAATGAAAGAAATTCTCATATATTGTGCATCAGCTACCAGCACAATTCATGAATTTGTGTTATACAGTTACAGAAAACATTGCAGCAAATTTATAGGCGAGCCCACTACTTGTATATCCCAGTTGCAATATATTACTGATTTTTTTCATATTCTGGTCTTACTGAATATTATCATAATTTTTAAAACATTAGCATCAGTAAACAAAATGATATTTCCTAAAGTTGTTCACAAGGAGGCTAGCAAAAATTAGATTTTCTTGAATATTTGATAAACTATGAAATATATTTTTATACTGAATTTGGCAATGACACTTTTCTTATAGTCTACCTCACTACTGGTAAATTTGTTGATCTGTTCAAGGAACCAACATTAGACTTAATTTTCTTCATTACTGGTATATAAATATACTGATTTATTTTTTCCTTTATATTTACTATTTGCTTCCTTCTCCATATTTTGGGTTACTTTTCTTTTCCTAACTTCCTTAAGAAAAATATTAGATTGACTTTGGAGCTTTCTTTCTTTTATACAAATATTTAAACCTTTCAACTTCCCTTTAGGCACTGTTTTAGCTGAATCTCACGAATGATATATTACATTAGAAAATTATTTTATTTTTCAAATGAACTTGACCCATTGATTTTTTTACATGTATGTGGCCTAATTTTAAAACATTTTTAATAAACATCTTATTGTTTTAATCTCTAGTTTCTTTTCACTGGATTCAAAGAATATACATGATAGGACTTTAGTCATTTAAAATGTATTAGATATACTTATGTAGTGACATTATCTATCCACATTTGGCTTAAAGTTTTTAGAATTGGCACAAATTAAAATATTCACATTTAACATCTCAGAGACAAATTAGAATTCGTTTTGTATTACTTCATATAATACATAAGAAATTTGCAGTACTCTAAGTTTTTTTTACCTCTGACTTTATGTACTAATTCAGGCATTGACAAACTGCACACCACAGGCCAAGTCTGGCCTGTGATGTCTTTGTACAGCCTCAAGCTAAAAATGGCTTTTACTTTTTACATGAGCATGAATTTTGATGACAGAAGAAGAAAAGAGAAGAGGAGAGGGGGAGAATGAAAATTCAACAGAGAGTATGAGTGGTCTATAAATTTAGGATTTATAGACCATTTATAATCCTAAATTTATAGACCACTGGACCCTTTATAGAAAAATATGTACTTACTTCTGACATACACACATTGATGGTGTCAATATGGAAATTAAAAGTCATAAGTATTCATATATACTTTAAACTATTAAGATGAACATTGCCTGTAATTTTACCTACCAGTTCTATAAAGAAAGAAGAAACCCTTAGATTTATAAGGTAGCCATTCTGCTGCTTTAAAAATATCCCCCACCTAGGGAGAATGGATACATGTATATGAATTGCTGAGTCCCTTCACTCTTCACCTGAAACTATTACAACCTTGTTATTTGGCTATACTCCAATACAAAATGTTTTTGGTGTTCAAAAAATAAATAAATATAAAATAAAAATCCCCCATCCAAGCACCAGACTTTTTTTTTTTAGCTATTTTCTTTGATGCAATACTACTATTGCCTTGAATAGTTCTTTTTTTTTTTTTTTTGCCTTGATTAGTTCTTCATTATTTTTATTTTACAGTAAGTATTATAGAGTAACTTTGTACAGTGTTATTGTTTTAGGTTGTATGTAATAAAAAAAATTTTTTTGGCCTTCATCTTAGTCCCTGAGAAGCAGACCCTAAACGTTTGCGATTTTCAAAATGATAAAAGTGTCTGTGTTATTCATGGTGGGCCCAGATAGTTTATGCCAACTAAAAGACTTAGGGCAAGGAAATGCCATTCCGGGAGAGCCAACAGTCTGATTAAAGGATTGGGACTTTGAGCCACATGGTAATTGCTTGACCTCCAGAGAGTAGAGATAAGCTGGATTAAGGACATAGTTGAACTTAATAGCACTCAATTAATTCACTGGTTGTCATTGACATCTATTTATTACTTGATCAAACTACAGCAGAATGGACATTCTTCTCAAGTTCACATGGAGCATTTACCAAGACAGACTACATTTTGGGCTATAAAATACACCTTAACCATTTTTAAAGGATATAAATCATACAATGTAGACCACAATGAAATTAAAATAGACATCAATAAAAGAAAGTGTTAGTTACTCAGTCATGTCCAATTCTTTGTGACTCCATGAACTGTAGCCCACTAGGCTCCTCTGTCCATGGAATTTTCCAGGCAAGAATACTGAAGAAGGGTAGCCATTCTCTTCTCTAGGGGATCTTCCTGATCCAGGGGTCAAACCTGGATCTCCTGCACTGCAGGCAGATTCTTTACCATCTGAGCCATGAGGGAAGCCCAATAAAAGAAAAATAACCAAAAAAATCCCAAAATATGTGGAGATAAAATATCACATTTCTAAGTAACACATGGATCAAAAATGAAATCTCAAAAAGTTAAAATTATTTTAAGAAAATGAAAACAAAACATCAAAAGGTATGGGATAAGCAAAAGAGGTGATTACAAGGAAACTTACAGCACTGGATCCATGTATTAGAAAAGATAAAAAAATTCTAAGCTTCTACCTTGTGCTGTGCTCAGTTGCTTCAGTTGTGTCCAACTCTGTGACTGTAACCCGCCAGGCTCCTCTGTCCATGGGGTTCTCCAGGCAAGAATACTGGAGTGGGTTGCTGTGCCCGCCTCCAGATCTTCCTGACCCAAGAATTGAGCCCATATCTACAGTGTCTCTTGCATTGCAGGTAGGTTCTTTACCCACTGAGCCAGCTGGGAAGCCCTTAGAAAAATCAGAAAAAGAAGAGCAAATTAAAACCCAAGTAAGAGCAAAAAAGAAATAATAAAAATTAGAGTAACAATCAATAAATTTGAAAATAGAAATCAAGAAAGAAAATCCAGAAAACCTAAATCTACTTCCTTGAAAAGATCAATAATTTTGCTAAGCCTCTAGCCAAGCTAAGAAAAAAAAAAAAAAACATAAATAAAAAAGGCACAAAATACCAATACCAGCAATGAAAGAGACAATATCACTGAAGATTCTACTGGAATTTAAAAGGATAATAAAAGAGCAAAGTTGGAGGAATAAAGCTGTGCAACATCAAGATGTACTCTAAAGCTACTATAGTAATCAAGACATGTGATATTGGTGAAAGAAAAGACAAATAGGTCAATGAAACAGAATAGAGAGCCAATAAATAGACCCACATAAGTGTAGTTGACTCATCTTTGACCAAGAAACAAAGGCAATACAGAGGAGCAAGGATAATGGAATATTTTTCAGTGCTAAAACGAAATCAAGCCATGAAAAGACACAGAGGAATCTCAAAGGCTTATTACTAAGGGAAAGAAGCAAATCTGTGAAAGCTATAGATTGTATGATTCCAACTCTATGACCTTCTGGAAAAAGAGAAACTATTAAAACAGTAAAGATCACTATTTGCCAGAGGTTACGGGAGAGGGAGGGATGAATATGCAGAGTACAGAAAAAATTTGGAACAGTGAATATATTCTGCATGATTTTATAATGGTGAATACATATGATTAAATATTTGTATAAGCTTTTTGAATGTACAGCACCTCGAGGGGACCCTGAGGTAAACTACAGACATTGGGTGATGATGATGTGTCAAATTAAGTTCATCTTTGGTATAAAAAAAGTATCATTCTGGTGAGTGATGCTTATTATGAGGGAGGCTCTGCATATGTGGGGGTAGTAGCCAAATGGGAAGTCTCTGTACTTTCCTGTCATTTTTATAGTACATATCTAACTGCTCTAAAAAATAAAGTTTTGTTTTTTTTTTTTTTTAAAAAGAGCAGCAGCTGCCAGAGATGAACAGGAACAGATGCCAGAAACAGGGAGAGATGAAAAGGCTGAGAATAGAGAATTTTCAGGGTACTGAAATTACTCTGTATTATATTACAATGTTCTTATACACTTTTCAAAGCCATGGAATGTACAATTCCAAGTGAAAGTGAAAAGTGTTAGTTGCTCAGTCATGCCCCCCTTTTTGGGACCCCGTGGACTGTAGCCCAGCAGTCTCCTCTGTCCATGGATTCTCCAGGCAACAATAGTAGAGTGGATTGCCATTTCCTTCTCAGGGGATCTTCCCAACCAGGGTTTGATCCTGGGTCTCCTGCATTGCAGGTGGACTCTTTACCATCTGAACCATCAGGGAAAGAACCCCTAACATAAAGTATGAGCTTTGAGTGATAATATCATGTCATGAAGCTTCATTAATTCTAGCAAAGGTATCACTCTTGTGGAGGAAATTGATAGTGGCAAGGCTTTGCATAGGTGGAGTAGGGAATATATGAGATCTCTATGCTTTCCATTTAATTTTGTTGTCAACTTAATAAAAGGGCTTTAAAAATTGACTATTGTAAAGGTGTAAAAGTAAGTGTAACACTTTCCTGTGTTTTATGAGTTTTCCTGAGTAAGTGAAGTTGCTCAGTCATGTCCGACTCTTTGTGACCCCATGGACTGTAGCCCACCAGGCTCCTCCCTCCATGGGATTCTCCAAGCAAGAGTACTGAAGTGGGCTGCCATTTCTTTCTCCAGGAAGGAAATGAGTTTTCCTACTGAATTAGAAAACTGGTATAGATAGTGCAGGGCTTCCCTGGTGGCTCAGTGGTAAAGACTATGCCAGCCAATGCAGATGTGGGTTTGATCCCTGGATTGGGAAGATCTCCTGGAGAAGGAAATTGCTAACAAGTGCAGTATTCTTCCCTGGGAAATCCCATGGACAGAGGAGCCTGGTGGGCTACAGTCCAAGGGGTCACAAAAGAGTTAGACATGACTCAGTGACTTCACTTTGACTTTTCACTTTCATGCATTGGAAAAGGAAATGGCAACTCACTCCAGTGTTCTTGCCTGGAGAATCCAGGGACAGGGGAGCCTGGTGGGCTGCCGTCTATGGGGTCACACAGGGTTGGACACGACTGAAGTGACTTAGCAGCAGCAGCAGCAGTGACTAAACATGAAGAAGGCAATGGCACCCCACTCCAGCACTCTTGCCTGGAAAATCCCATGGATGCAGGAGCCTGGTAGGCTGCAGTCCATGGAGTCTCGAAGAGTCAGACAGGACTGAGTGACTTCACTTTCACTTTTCACTTTCAGGCATTGGAGAAGGAAATGGCAACCTACTCCAGTGTTCTTGCCTGGAGAATCCCAGGGACGGAGGAGCCTGGTGTGCCGCCGTCTATGAGGTCACACAGAGTTGGACACGACTGAAGCGATTTAGCAGCAACAGTGAAAGTGAAAGTGAAGTCGCCCAGTCGTGTCCGATTCTTAGTGACCCCATGGACTGCAGCCTACCAGGCTCCTCCATCCATGGGATTTTCCAGGCAAGAGTACTGGAGTGGGGTGCCATTGCCTTCTCCACGATACACACTGCTGCTACTGCTAAGTCACTTCAGTCGTGTCCGACTCTGTGTGACCCCATAGACGGCAGCCCACCAGGCTCCGCCGTCCCTGGGATTCTCCATGCAAGAACACTGGAGTGGGTTGCCATTTCCTTCTCCAATGCATGAAAGTGAAAAGTGAAAGTGAAGTCACTCAGTCGTGTCTGACCCTCAGCGGTCCCATGGACTGCAGCCTTCCAGGCCCCTCCATCCATGGGATTTTCCAGGCAAGCAGCAGCAGTAGCAGTGACTAAACAACAACCACACAGATAGTGGGAGATCTTAGTATCAAATGTGAGTGGCTTTAGGACCCCTCAGACTTTTACCTGGTATCTAAAGTGAAGTCTGCCTTATGGAATATTGTATCCTTAACTTGAAAAGGGTGGCCTAACACCAAGTATTTGGTTTCAAAAGTAATTGCAGATTGAAACAAGATAAAATAGAAGGCAATGAAGCTGAGCATGAATGTCAAATCACTTCCTGATGATTGTCTTTATTTCAGTTTCTTCTAAAACTATCATTGACTTCCTGTTTTCATTTCACAGTGAAATGATGAGGACTTTATCCCCCAAACTTTAATACTCCCAAGGAAGAATTACCTTCATTTTCACTAAATACATGCTAAGGCAATAGGAAATTGTGTATGATAAATTATTTTTCAAAAATTACATGAACATACTATGTTATAGGTCCCTGGGAGGATTAAATTAATTCCCTACGCTCTTACTATTTTTATAAAAGTCCTGAGAACCCAGCTTGTCTTCCAGTTTCTTAATAGTTGATATCATTCACTTTATCTTTAATAGTATTTTATGTCTATCTGACAAATATTTAAGTTTGGAGAATTTCTTTCTTATTGAGGTATAGTTCATTTACAATATTGTATTAGATGTATTGTTTCAGATATACAGCATAGTGATTCAATATTTTTTAAAGATTATACTCCATTTAAAGTTATTACAAAAGAATGATTATAAAATCTCTGTGCTGTACAACACATCCTTGTTGCTTGTCTATTTTATACATGGCAGTTCATATCTATTCAATAAATTTTTTTACAGAACTTCAGTAGTATACTCAATGCAAATAAAAACATTCAAACTTATTATAGTGGTATAATCATATTGCCTCCTAGATAGGTAAGATTTAAACTAAAACAACTTTATAATTACAAATCATTGAAAGTAGTAAAATTAAAACATACATATATTTCATGTAAACTATAAATGAAGAAAATTTAAGTTTACAAAGTTAACTTTGTAGCACTCAATTCTTTTGTTCCTTTGCCAAGGTTTGTTTCAAACTGTGATCTTTCTAGGGATGCAACAGTGAGCATAGGCAGCCATGTTCTAGGATTTTTAGAGCTTACATTTTACTGGAAGGAACAGTCAGTATCAATAATTGCAATAACTGCCTAATTATAAATTTTGATAAGAACTATGAAGGGAATATGCCTTGTATCAAAACATCTCATTATAGGGACTTGACTTTGAAAAACGGAAGTCTGCAAGTGAGGTAATAGGTTTGCTGCAAGAGCTCAAAGATGAATCAAGTAAATCATCCATACAGAATTTAGGAAGACTATCATGACAGGGAAGTGTGTGTCATGTTCAAGGACCAGAAAGAAAGTTGCTGTTCTTGGGAAAAATAGAGATTTGTGACTTGATGGGAATAGGCTGGAGGAGAAGTTCAAGACCTAGCTCAGAAGGTCATAAGAAACCATCTTCAGTCTTCTGGTATTTATCTCTAGAGCACTCAGAAGCTATTAAAGGTTATTTTCTATGGAATGATGTAAAGGTTTTCCTGTTTTTATTGTATGTTTGTTTTTTAAATCACTATTACCGAGGTGTGAAGACCATTCACTGAAGGTAAAAGAGTGAATGAATGTAGATAATGCTAGAGGTCAATAAAAGTGACCTGCAAAAGGAGAGAGCCACACCACCAGCATGATGTGGACACTGATACAAAAGATGGAAAGGAAGAGATGAGAATTACTTCAGAAGTAAAATCGATAGTCCTGGGTGACTGACTGTTCCTGACAGGAACAATTCATCCAAAACACTGAGAAAAATGGAGCTGGTTGCTATGAAATAGAATAGCTTGAATTCTTCTTTCCCATAATTAATGTAGTGTATGATTGCCTAATTCGCTCACATTTTTCTTTATTCAATTTAATGAAAAAATAATTAAATGTTATGTCAAAAAATTGCCTTTATTATAAATGTATCTTTCACCTATTACTATTACTCCAATACTTTCTTTAGTAATTTGAATGTATTATATTACCACAGTTAGGGTTTGCTACAGACCAAAAGCACAAATTCATACTCCAGTATAATATATAATGATAATATATAATCATGTCAACATATTAAAATTATAATAAAAATATAAACAAAATCCCACATATACCTGAATGGCTGTTTGAGAAATACTGTCTGGTAGTCCTGTTTTTCTTGTGATCCATGTGTAATTGCTAAATGAAAGATTTCTGTCATTATTACTAAAAATTCATTTTTAAATTTTTCTAACATTTTTTTTTTCTATTAAATACTCAAGAAAGAGCAAAATTAGCAAACATGAATAAGTTAAAAAGCTTAAGAAATACTATGGATATTATCTCTCTTTTCTAGTCTCAGGGTATTTGGAGCACAAAAAATTAAGACCATATTAAGTTTCTGCTCTAATTTTTTACTAAGACTCAGGCTTCCATAATGTCTCCAACTCCCTCCCTTCAAAGGGAAGGCCAAGGGACCTTATTTCCCCAAAGTATCTCCCAACTAAACTGAAGGTATTCCTGAAAATCACAGGTGAAATAAATAATTTTTTAAATTAATTATATATTAGAATAAAACATAAAGGACTTTTTAATAAATTATATATTTATATATAATTTCTATCCTAGAATAACCTATACAGGTATATCTTACATATTTTTCTGACTCTGGGTTATAAAATAAAATGGGTTAAAAGAGTGTTTTCAGTTTTTTAAATACTGCCTTTAAGCTACATTTCTTACATTTCTTGTTTGAAAGAATAAAAAAATATTATTTTTATTAACTACATGTAAGGATAAAATATCTAAGAAATAAAATTTCATCTATATATTTTTAATAGAATGATCTATACATACATACCTTTTATTTAAAAAAAAAAAAACTCTGGATCATAAAATATAATATAAAAAAGTGATTTCATTTTTAAAAAACTCTACTTTTAAGCCACACAGATTTTTCCATCTCTTACTCTAATGATGCAGCTCCCAACTTCTATGAAATGCTATATATTTGGGGAAGCTCTTTTACCTACAACATTAATACTATTTATAAATTAAAAAAACAAAGCTCCATCAAATTTACGTACTCTGAAAAGTTGATTCATAGACTCAAAGTCATATCTATTTGAAGGTAAGTTTTCATGTTTGAAACTGGCTGAGCTTAGTATCTCTTTGAAGCATATCTATCACTTTTGAGGATGAAAATCTTGAAAGATCTCAGATACATTAGAGAAGAAAAGACATATCATTTATTAAAAATCAATATTACATACTTTGCAAAATATATGTAGGCTGAGTCCATTTAGAGGCCTGCAAATATCCCCCAAATCAAATTACAGTATTTTTTTTTAGAAGAGAAGAAATGATTTTGATTATTGAATAACCATTACACCAGAATGTGATGCTCATCACAGGTAGTTCACTAAAAATCAGGACAGAGAGAAATCTCACCCTTTTATGCAGGCAGCTAGAACAACCCAGTACCTGATCTCAAAGTAAATGATACTTAGTCTACAAGTAAGGTAGGACATGACAGCATTATTTGTCACACATAGTTCTTCCTAAACTCACCTGGTATTTAGATGGCCATTTGGATTTGCTGATTACCTTTTTATTTTTTTAATTTATTTATTTATTTTAATTGGAGGCTAATTGCTTTACAATATTGTAGTGGTTTTGCCATACATTGACATGAATCAGCCCTGGGTGTACATGTGTGCCCCATCCTGAACCCCCTCCCATCTTCCTCCCCATCTCATGGGTTGTCCCATGTGCACCAGCTTTGAGTGCCTTGTTTCGTGCATCAAACTTGGACTGGCCATCTATTTCACAAATGGTAATATACATGTTTCAATGCTATTCTCTCAAATCATCCCACCCTTGCCTTCTCCTACAGAGTCCAAAAGTCTGTTCTTTATATCTGTGTCTCTTTTGCTGTCTTGCATATAGGGTCATTGCTACCATCTTTCTAAATTCCACATATATGCATTAATATACTGTATTGGTAGTTTTCTTTCTGACTTACTTCACTCTGTATAATAGGCTCATAATTACTCACAGGCACCTCATTAGAACAGATTCAAATGTGTTCTCTTAAATAGCTGAGTAATATTCCATTGTGAATATGTACCACAGCTTGCTTATCCATTTTTCTGCCAATTGACATCTAGGTTGCTTCCATGTCCTATCTATTGTAAACAGGGCTGCAATGAACATTGGGATATATCTGTCTCTTTCAATTCTGCTTTCCTCGGTATGTATGCCCAGCAGTGGGATTGCTGGGTCATATGGCAGTTCTATTTTCCAAATTTTAAGGAATCTTCACATTGTTCCCCATAGTGGCCGTACTAGTTTGCATTCCCACCAACAGTGTAAGAGGTTCCGTTTTCTCTGCACCCTCTCCAGCATTTATTGTTTGTAGACTTTTTAACAGCAGCCATTCTAACTGGTGTAAGACGGTATCCATTGTGGTTTTGATTTGCATTTCTCTGACAATGAGTGATGTTGAGCACCTTTTCATGTGTTTGCTAGACATCTGTATGTCTTCTTTGGAGAAATGTCTGTTTAGTTCTTTGGCCCATTTTTTGATTGGGTCGCTTATTGTTCTGGTATTGAGCTGCATAAGCTGCTTGTATATTTTTGAGATTAATTCTTTGACAGTTGCTTCATTTGCTATTATTTTCTCCCATTCTGAAGGCTGTCTTTTCACTTTGCTAATCATTTCCTTCATTGTGCAAAAGCTTTTAAGTTTAATTAAGTCCTATTTGTTTATTTTTGCTTTTATTTCCATTACTCTGGGAGGTGGGTCATAGAGGATCCTGCTGCGATTTATATCTGAGAATGTTTTGCCTAGGTTTTCCTGTAGGAGTTTTATAATTTCTGGTCTTACATTTAGATCTTAAATCCATTTTGAGTTTATTTTTGCGTATGGTGTTGGAAAGTGTTCTAGTTTCATCCTTTTACAGGCAGTTGACCAGTTTTCCCAGCACCACTTGTTATAGAGATTGTCTTTTCTCCATTATATATTCTTGCTTCTTTTGTCAAGGATAAGGTGTCCATAGGTGTGTGGATTTATCTCTGGGCTTTCTATTTTGTTCCATTGTTCTATATTTCTGTCTTTGTGCTGGTACCATACTGTCTTGATGACTGTAGCTTTGTAGTATAGCCTGAAGTCAGGCAGGTTGATTCCTCCAGTTCCATTCTTCCTTCTCAAGATTGCTTTGGTAATTTGAGTTTTTTTGTATTTCCATACAAACTGTGAAATTATTTGTTCTAGTTCTATGAAAGATATTGTTGGTACCTTAATAGGGATTTCATTGAATCTATAGATTGCTTTGGGTAGTATGCTCATTTTCACTATATTGATTTTTTCCGATCCATGAACATGGTATATTTCTCCATCTATTTGTGTCATCTTTGATTTCTTTTATCAGTTTTTTATAGTTTTCTATATACAGGCATTTGATTCTTTGGGTAAATTTATTCCTAAGTATTTTATTCTTTTCATTGCAATGGTGAATGGAATTGTTTCCTTGATTTCTCTTTTTGTTTCCTCATTGTTAGTGTATAGGAATGCAAGGGATTTCTGTACTAATTTTATATCCTGCAACTTTATTCATTTATAAGCTCTAGTAATTTTCTAGTAGTGTCTTTAGGGTTTTCAATGTAGAGGATCATGTCATCTGCAAACAGTGATAGTTTTACTTTTTCTTTTCCAATCTGGATTCCTTTTATTTCTTTTTCTTTTCTGATTGCTGTGGCTAAAACTTCCAAAACTATGTTGAACAGTAATTTCCCCTTTCATACTTACTGTTAATTTCCCCTTTCATACTTGTTAGCATTTGCCTCACATATTGCGGTGCTCCTATGTTGGATGCATGACAGTGAAAGTGAAGTTGTTCAGTAGTGTCCAACTCTTTGCGACTCCATAGACTTTAGCCCACCAGGCTCCTCCATCCATGGGATTCTCCAGGCAAGAGTATTGGAGTGGGTTGCCATTTCCTTCTCCAGGGGATCTTCCTGACCCAGGGATCGAACCCAGGTTTCCCACATTGTAGGCAGACGCTTTACCATCTGAGCCACAAGGGAAGTCCATATATTTAAAATTGTTATATCTTCTTCTTGGATCTATCCTTTGATCATTATGTCATGTCCCTCTTTGTCTCTTTTCAAGGCCTTTATTTCAAAGTCTATTTTATCTGATATGAGTATTGCAACTCCTGATTTTTTTGGTCTTCATTTCCATGAAGTATCTTTTACTAGCTCTTCGCTTTCAGTCTGTATGTGTCCCTTGGTTTGAGGTGAGTCTCTTGTAGACAGCGTATATAGGGGTTTTGTTTCTGTATCCATTCACCCAGTCTTTGTCTTTTGGTTGGGGCATTCAACCCATTTACATTTAAGGTAATTATTGATAAGTATGATCCCGTTGCTGTTTACTTTGTTGTTTTGTGCTTGAGTTTATAAATCTTTTCTCTGTTTCCTAGTTAGAGAAGATCCTTCAGCATTTGTTGAAGAACTGGTTTGGTGGTGCTAAATTCTCTCAGTGTTTGCTTGTCTGTAAAGCTTTTGATTTCTGCTTCATATTTGAATGAGGTCCTTGCTGGGTATAGTATTCTGGGTTGTAGGTTTTTCTTTCATCACTTTAAGTATGTCCTGCCATTCCCTTCTAGCATGAAGAGTTACTATTGAAAGATCAGTTGTTATCCTTATGGGGATCCCCTTGTGTGTTATTTGTTGCTTTTCCCTTGCTGCTTTTAATATTTGCTCTTTGTGTTTGATCTTCATTAATCTTATTAATATGTGTCTTGGGGTGTTTCACCTTGGGTGTATCCTGTTTGGGACTCTCTGGGTTTCTTGGACTTGGGTGGCTGTTTCCTTCCCCATTTTAGCGAAGTTTTCAACTATTATCTCCTCAAGTATTCTCTCATGCCCTTTTTGTCTTCTTCTTCTGGGACTCCTATGATTTGAATGTTGGGGTGTTTAACATTGTCCCAGAGGTCTCTGAGGTTGTCCTCACTTCTTTTAATTCTTTTTTCCTCTCTGCTTCATTTATTTTCACCATATAACCTTCACTTCATTTCTCCTATCTTCTGCCTCAATTATTCTACTGTTGGTTCTCTCCAGAGTGCTTTTGATCTCAGTTATTTCATTATTCATTATTGATTGACTCTTTTATTTTTCTAGGTCCTTGGTTAAGCATATCTTGCATCTTCTCAATCCTGTCTCTAGTCTATTTGTCTGTAACTCCATTTTGTTTTCAAGATTTTGGATCATCTTCATTATAATTATTCTGAATTCTTTTTGAGGTAGACTCCTATCTCCTCCTCTTTTGTTTGGTTTGGTGGGCATTTATCATGTTCCTTTATCTGCTGAATACTTCTCTGCCTTTTCATTTTGCTTAAATTACTGTGTTTGGGGTGGCCTTTCTGTAGGCTGGAAGTTTATGGTTCCTCTTAATTGTGGAGCTTGCTCCCTATGGGTGGGGTTAGACTAGTGGCTTGTCAAAGTTTTCTGGTTAGGGGAGCTTGTGTCTGTGTTCTGGTGGGTGGCACAGGATCTCTTCTCTCTGGAGTGCAATGAAACGTCCAGTAGTGAGTTTTGGGGTGTCTATGGGCTTGGCATGGCTTTGTACTTTAATGCTCTGGGCTGTGTTCCTCCATTGCTGGAGAATTAGTGTGGTATGTCTTGCTCTGGAGCTTGTTGGCTCTTGGGTGGACCTTGGTTTCAGTGTATGGAGGCTTTTGGATGAGCTCTTGTCAATTAAAGTTGCCTGGAATCAGGAGTTCTCTGGTGTTCTGGTGTTCTTAGGTTTTGGATTTAATCCTTCTTCCTCTGGCTTTCAGTCTTATAGTAGCCTCAAGACTTCTCTATCCATACAGCACAGATGATAAAACATCTAAGTTAAAGGTGAAACAATTCTCCATAGGAGGGACACCAAGAGAGTTTCACAAAGTTACATGGGGAAGAGAAGAGGGAGATAGGGGTGACCAGGAGAAGATGGGGTGTCAAAAGGGGAGAGAACAATCTAGCCAGTAATCAATTCCCTCTGTGTTCTACACAGCCTGGAATACCCAGAGAGATTCAGGCCTTTAAGTAGAGAAAAGAATGGGAGGGAGGAGATAGAGGTGACCTAGGGGCAAAAAGGGAGAGTCAAAAGGGGAGAGAGCAATCAAGCCAGTAATCACACCCCTACATGAAAATGGATATGATGATTAGATTCTTAAAGGTACAAAATTGATAACCTACCAAAAAGAAAAGGTTAAAAATTTAAAATAGAGGTTGGACACTCAAAAATATAATATTAAAACCACAAAATAAAATCAATCACAAAAATTATAAAATATGTATATATGAAATTTGCTTTAAAAATAGGGTCTTTTTTTGCAAGGTTATAAAATGAAAATTTATAGGTTTTAAAAATGAAAATTAAAGGAGTAATAAAGAACCTAAAAATTAAAAAAAGAATTAAAATATGATAATAGTTAAAAATATATCTAGGAATTTATCTGTAGCTGTTGTGGGCAGTGTGGGGTCAGTTCAGTTTCAGATAGTTTCTTGTTCCAGCTTGTACTTCTTTTCAACGTCTATAGGCCCCTTCCAATGTTTAGTCAGTGTTACAGGGTTTTAATCTGTTGCACCTATCATTTCCAGAGAGGTTCCTTCTTCCTTGTTTATTTTGGCTTCCTCTGTTTGCAAGTCTCTTCAGTGTCTAATTTCTGCCCTGACCCAAGCTGGTAAAGGTTGTCACTTATTTAGGCTTATTTGTTCAGTTGTGTTGTGGGGAGGGAAGGACACTGTAATCAAATATCACTGGCATGTGTGGGGAGTGTTTGCAGTGTATGGACCACACTGGATCTGCCCAAGCTTATGGCAGCGTGTGCTTTCTGGGTCTACACTGCTCAGGCTGCAAGTTGCTCTGCAGGGGCACTGTCCAAAACAGCCCTGTGTTTCGTGCACTTCCCAGGTCTAAGCTGCTCAGGTTCAGGTTCTCAAGTACTCTGCAAGGGCACAGACTCGGTTGGGCGTGTGTTTTGTGCCCTTTCCATGTCCGAGCAGCTCAAACGCACTGGTGCTTGACGAGTGCACCGTCCCAGGTGGACCATGCATCTTATCACCTCCCCAGTTCTGGCCGCTCGGTTTCCCAGGTGCTCCGTGAGAGCACTGTCTCAGGTGTGCCATGTGTCTCTTCTGGGGAGCTGATCTCAGGCCGTGACCCTCCTGGCAGATGTCAACCATCTAGGATCCCAAGAAGATGTGGTTAGCAACTGGTAGCCTGCTCACAGTTTGGTAGAGGATGCCAGTCTCTGTGGTTGAGATTGCCCCTTGCCATCTGGCTCTGGCTGTCACACACCTGCCTCTCTACCTCTGGTGGGGGTGAGGGGATGTGGAGAGCTGGAATGCAGCCAGCTAGCTCTCCTTTGGTGTTTGCTCAATCCTTCATTCTGTGAGTGGGCCAGGCTCTGCATTACGTTAGAGCCTATCACAGGAAAGTTCTCTTTTTTTCCTCTGTGACTATCCCACAGTTTGGGTTGCTATTTCACATTAACTCCCTCAGATTGTCCTCAGTGAATTCAGGTCTGGTCCTTACCCTAAGCATGCAGCCTGCACCTACCTGTCCAGCCCCCGCTTGCTGATGGTGGAGCAAGCATCTGGGCTACTTCTCCACTAGGAGTTGTAGTTAGGTATGTATTATTTTTGTTTTTTTCTCCTGTTGCCCTCTGAGATTCCAAAGCTCCCCACAGATCCACCAGTGAGAGGGTTTCCTGCTGTTTGGAAACTTCTCCTCCTTCATGACTCCCTCCCCAGGATGGGTCTCCATCCCTAACTCTTTTGTCTTTCTTTTTGTCTTTTATATTTTGTCCTATGTCCTTTCGAAGAGAATGGGCTGCCTTTCTGGGTGTCTGGTGTCCTCTGCCAGCATTCAGAAGTTGTTTTCTGAAAGTTGTTCAGCATTCAAATGATCTTTTGATGAATTTGTGGTCTTCCTGTCCTGTCCTATTCCTCTGCCATCTTGGGACTGCCCACCATATTACAGTATTTTAAATCTCTTTGGAGGGTGGGACAGGGAGTGGGAGATGAATCATTACTTTCTAAATTCCCATTCAATTCTTACACAATATACTGACTGTGTGACGGGCAGTGGACCTAACCATAGCATATCCAACAATAAATATCAGGGGTTCCTGACCTTGAAGTAACTGAATAGTTTCAAAAAGTTAATGTGATTTACTCATGGTATTACTTAGAAGGGAGATTGGTCCAAAATACATTAAGTATTGACTGCAAAAGCTCCTACATTGTGGGAACTGTGCCAGAGTGGAAAAGAGAATTAAATCTGGCATCCTCAGCATCCTCAAACCTGTAGTTTCTAAATTTTAATTTTTTTAAGCTTGGAAACTATTTCAGAAAATGCATTGGAAAAAAGAAACTATTGAAGAGGCTGATTTAACAGTGAGATTTCTTTTACAGTGTGCTTGGTGCTAAAGATGGAAACAGCATCTTTGTAGTAATCAAAGACTTAGGGCAGAATCCTACAGATTTATGTATATTCCAATACTTTAATTAATAAATAAAGGATCAGGTTTTATTTGTGCTGCTCAAGAATATCCACAGTAAAAATATATCAGAGTTCAGATCTTTGCAGTACAATGACAATTACAAAGAATACTTGTATGTCAAGACAAGTGCCTACCAGGGATTGTCCTCTTGTATTTTAATATTTATGTTTAGGATAAATAAATATTTCTCTTATTAAGCAGGAATCATCCTGTCTGTATGCTGGAGCCTGGCATAACTAGGCTCTTAATGCTATAAAATCTTTGAGAAATAAAATGTCTATGAGATGTTATTTTTTCCTTTTCTCCAGTACTGCTTGGTAACAGTAAAAACAACTTCCTTTTAATGAATCCATTCATAATCCAATTGTAGCTTCAAATTTATGTTATGTGGGCTAATGAAAATTCATAGAGAAGACATTCTTTTCAACAAGTAACTGTCAATATAGAAAGGAAATATTTGAAAACTGAATTTTATTTCCCACAGAATTATTAACATGCTGATACATTAAAAAGGTAGGAAATATGGAATTGCTGTTTAGTGATGGCCATTTTATATGTATTGCTTGATAAATTATTCTGAATATCATACAGTATCTTGAAGAGGTCAATATGTCTTGTCCATACAAGTGATAAACCAAAAATCTTGATTAAATTAGAATGAAAAACAGATCATAGTTTAACTAAACCTGTGACTGTATCCTGCTTAATCATTCAGATGCCCCCCATTCCCAAGATTTTATTGCTGTGATATACAATGATTAATTAAGGGGAGTTATTTCTGGAAAAGTCACACCCTGGCAGTTCCTCCTCCTGATCCTGATGCTTTTGAAAAACTCAGCCCTGTAACTAATTAGAATGTCAGAATGTGCTGATGACCTTTGCATTGAAGAGAACTATAGAGAAGTTAACAGAAATGGGCTACTTAGACTGTAATCATCTCATTAACAGGAACAGGTGCTATGGCCAGCAATACTGTATAGCTAGGTTTTTTTTTTTTTTTTTTAATTATCACAAACAGTGGGAGAAGAGTCACATGATCAAGTGGTAAAACCACAAATATTTGCCAATTCCTTTTTAAAATACAGAGGACAGAAAACAAAGCAAAGTAATAGAAATATACTATTACCATGAGTTAAAAGTCCAAAAGGGGGAGTGTCCAACTTTAAGTCACACACTCCTACAACAGTTGTAAATTATTCTGTCTTCTTTTCTCTTTCTTCACCTTTTCCCCACTTTTGTTATTTGATTGGACACCATCAACTCCATATTTACAAAAGAGATAACTGCAAATCCTATTGTTAACAAATTACTTTTGTTAATAAAATGGTTGACACAAATATTGATAGATTTTAATTTCATAATGGATTATCTAATTTAATTCCATAAAAACAGCTGATTGTTTTTAAAGTATATATAAGGACTCTAGGAAAAGGAGGGCTAGACAGTTTTAGAAAGCAAAGAACTGAGAAGCAACAGAATTGGTGAAAAAGAGAAATGAGGAGATATCTTGAGAAAAAGGAACTGAAGGGACTTAGGGAGCTTCACTGGTGGCTCAACTGGTAAAGAATCTGCCTGAAATGAAGGAGACCCAGGTTTGATCCTTGGGTTGGGAAGATCCCCAGGAGAAGGGACTGGCTAGCCACTCTAGTAGTCTTGCCTGGAGAATGCCAAGGACAGAGGAGCCTACCAGGCTCCAGTTCATAGGGTCACAAGGAACTGGACATGACTGAGAGACTAAGCAGGCACACGCATGCAGGCAAAAGTCCCTTCCTTGGTAGAGGAGAGAGGTGCAAAGTGTTGACATGTGGGCAGGAGACAGACACTTATAGGAATGCCAGGCAAAAAAGGTAAGTATACAGAGAGAACTAACTCCAGGTAAAGCCTATATGTCTTTGGCAAGTCCCCAGTTACCCCACATCTCAAAACATGATACTTCTCTGCCTTCATAGCTAAGACCACCTATTCAAACACAATGTGGATTTGCTCCCAGAATCTGGGTCTTTTCCTTGGATCAGATTAACCATCCAAATTGATCCAAACAAATTTGTCCAGATTACATATAGAACACTGAGGCTTCTATTAATAGCATTTTCTTTTACTTTCACCAATGGTTAGAACTGGACAATGAACTGGCTGGAGTCAATGTCTATCATTTGCATCGGAGAGAGACTTAAATGTAGGCAAGATAGTGTAAAAGTTTTACAGTGGATAAAAGGGAAGGCTCCAAGGCAATGGCATCCCACTCCAGTACTTTTGCCTCAAAAATCTCCTCCTGGACGGAGGAGCCTGGTAGGCTGCAGTCCATGGGGTTGCTAAAAGTTGGATATGACTGAGCGTCTTCACTTTCACTTTTCACTTTCATGCATTGGAGAAGGAAATGGCAACCCACTCCAGTGTTCTTGCCTGGAGAATCCCAGGGACAGGGGAGCCTGGTGGGCTGCCGTCTACTAGGTCGCACAGAGTCGGACATGACTGAGGCGACTCAGCAGCCACTTATGTTCTGAAATTGTTAGCATTGTGAGCTGGAGAGGAGACATCCCATGAGATTGGGTAAGGGACCATATGGTTTTCTTTGACTGATTCTAAATAGGAACAAGGGCAGATAATTAGGGAAGCTAGTAGTTAGGGACCAAATCCTGAATATTCTAAGTCTACAGTTGTTAAAATTGATAGTTGTGGATTGTGGGTCAGAGTTGTATTGTGTACAGATGGTTTGATTTTTATCAAGTTTGTGTATTTGGTCTCTGGACAGCTGCTTAGAAGGGCTTCCCTGGTGGCTCAGATGGTAGAGCGTCTGCCTGCAATGCAGGAGACTGGGGTCAGGAAGATCCCCTGGAGAAGGAAATGGCAGCCCACTCCAGTACTCTTGCCCGGAAAATTCCATGGATGGAGGAGCCTGGTGGGCTACAGTCCACAGGTTCACAAAGAGTTGGACACGACTGAGAGACTTCACTTTCACTTTTCACTTTAGCTGCTCAGATGAGTGCATCTTTTCTCAAACACAAGCAGTCACCTATGCTTTGTCTTTCAGGTTGGATGCTGAGATAGAACTGAATTGCAAATGAATAACTATTGCTGTAACTTCCTGTGTCTCAGTTGACTCAAATAAAATATTTTCTTGGGAACAATGATGACTATGCTCATAAAGATTTGCAGTTAAATTTCAAAGATAAGTTGTAAATAAAACTTTCTTTTCCTTTAGAATGCTAATGCTAAAGAATACAGGTTATTTTCTTGAACCTGAATTTTCATATCCACAAGAAAAACACAGGGTGCCTGAGCTCCTGCCAAGCTCTGTCATGCTGATTTTGTAAAGTGCCTTGATTTGTGCAACACTACAAAATTTAAGACATTTACTCCAGAAGTTTAAGGATGGCAGTTAATTCAGAATTCCAGCTTGTGGTCATTTCCTTAGCAGCCAGTTTTCTACTTGCCTTTGGAGTAACAGACTCCATCTAAATGAAGCCTGCCTCATTCAACAATATCCAAGGACTATAATTTTTTTTAAATCACTTAATTGTTTCTAAGTAATCTATTCCATCTCCCTTTCCACATACACAAAAGTACCAATAATAATTTATTTTTTTCTCAAATTGGCCCTAAATTTAACTATGACATGAGGAAAGATAATTAATTATAAAAAGAAACTTTTAAAAGCTATTTAGGGAAAAGAAGAAAGCTTACTTCAGTTTGCAGCTAATCAGTTCTCCTTATTAAATATTCAGAAGTTCTCGTCCCTGTGGATGGTAAAGAAACCTCTATTTAAACACACTGAATCCTGGGACCACTGTAAAAGTCCTTTAGGGAAATCCCCAAACCCCTTCCACAGAGAGAAACCACAACTGGTGAATTATTAACTATTAGCAAAAGTATTCAATGTGAAAAATAAATAGCACAATGTCTGCTCATCTCTTAAAAACAGTATATTTAAAGAAGGAGTATGAAAACAGGCAATGCCAAAGGAGCAAAATAACCTCACAGAAAAACACTAAGATAGAATAGAAATACTTTGATGAGGAAAGAGGATTAAACATATGATTTTTTGGCATTTTCCACTGTTTAAAAGTTTGTCCTTATTTTTAAAATGTACATTTTATTCATTTACTGTGAAAACTCCTGTTTTAAGAGTAAGGTGGCTATATATAATATATGAAAGAGTTTCTGATTTTCTGAGACAAAATTTGGAAGACTTACTTTTAGATATATTGAATTCACTTATAAAATTTACAAACATAAAAATTTTAGATCTTTGCATATGATTTTTAAAAACAAATTTCTAAAATGTAGAAAATTACTTTAAATAGTATTAATTACAATCTTAACATATACAGATAATTAGCATTTATATTTTTGAATGTTTCCTTCAGGTCTGTTTCCAGTCTGTGTTCATGTATGTATTCACAGTATGTGATGTGTATTTTTTTTAATCTTATATAAACAGATTATCTTATTTTATAAAATATTATTTTACTCTAATTTTTTTTACTTGAAGTTATATATTTTAGTATTTAACCCTGTCAATCTTTTTCAGCAGCATTGTTTTAAATAATGGCGTAATAATTTATTTCAAAATTTGAACTTCCAATTTATGCTATTATAAAGAAGTCAGTATGGTTCCTTGAATGGACAGCTCATGAAATCGATATATTATTTCTATGTTTTTCATTTTACACAATTATTAGTCAGATAGAGTCTTTGGATTTTAAGGAGGCTGACTCATTACAATATTAATATTCACAAAATTTGGAATCAATTTAATTTCCAACCAGCTTTATTAAGAAAATTCTCACCAAACAATGGCAAACATACCATATGTTCAGTAATATAGATCAGAAATATTTGATAGTTTCATAGATGGCAATTAATATTCTATTTATAAAACAGATAACTGTAAAAATACATTTTAATAGTCAAAATAGGTTCTGGTAAGTCTTAAAGATTTCATTTCTAATATGTTTTAGTGAGCTGCATATTATTACTTTGAGTATTGAGGTAAACAAAATCAATTATATTGTGATGTTGCAAATTTGCAATAGCTTTAATTGTTCTCATTCCATCAATAATTAATAAAATCTCAAACCAGGAAAGCAATAATATGTGATAGTACTGTTCAAAAAAACATTTGAGTTTTATCAATAGGGTCATAATGGTTTTACCTTTAAAAAGCTTAGATTTTAGCTTTCAAATTCTGTCTTCATTTTCAGATGTTGCCTCAGATTTTATTCACAGAGTTAATTTGTTAGCTTTTTAATTTATTCTGTTTTCACACTCTGCTTCCACAGTTTGACTATGTAGAATAATTAGTAGAATTCTCTCATAAAGTTTCTTCATAGCAAATTGACAGAATTCTGGAGCACTTTACATGATTAGTGTCCTCATGATGCTAGATGACTTACATTTCCACTTACATTTCCATTTTATATACTTACATCTAGTATATAAAATTAATAATACCTCATGATTTAGTGTTAAAAGGCAACAGAGAATGAACTGGATTTGAAAACAGAGTATCTGAATTAAAATTTCAATGTTGCCATTTACTTAATGACATCTTAGTAACACAAAACTTCTATAAGCTTAAATATCTATCCTCAAAGTGAATAAAACATTCATCTTAATTAGCATGAAAAATAATAATATACTTTGGAATCAACTAGAATGACAAAAGACTTGTAAAATGAAAACTACAAAACAATACTGAAAGAAATTAAAGAAGGCATGAAGAAATGGAAGGCCACCCCGTGTTCATTGACTGTTAGGTCAATATTGTTAAGATGTCAATACTACTCAAGTACTCTACAGACTCAATATAATCCCTATCAAAATCTCAAGGACATTTTTATAGAAATAGAAAAATTCATTCTAAAATTAAGAGAATGGACTTTTCAACAAATGGTACAGGAGAAAACTGCATATCAACATGCAAAAGTATGAAGCTGGATCCTTACTTACACCATATATAAAAATGCATTCAAACAGACCAAAGACCTACACTCAAGAGCTACAACTATGAAACTCTTAAAAGAAAACGTAAGAAAAAAACCTCATGACATTGGCCTTGACAATGATTCCTTGTATAGGACAACAGAAGAAGAAATAGACACCCTGAACTTCATCAAAATTCAAAACTTCTGTGCAAAGAATAATATGAACAGAGTAAAGAGGCAACCCACAGAATGGAAGTAAATATTTTTAAACTGTATATCAGATTGTCAGCCAAATATATAGATAACTCATAAACCCCCACAATAACAACAAAACACAACCTTATTTTAAAAAAAAATCACAGATAAATAAGCATTTCTTCAAAGACATAGAAACAGTCAAAAGTCTATGAAAAGGTGCTTAACATTACCAATTATTAGGATAATGCAAATCAAAACTACAAAGGGATACACCTTCATACTCATTAGAATGCCTATAATTTAAAAAAATATAATGTCAGTAAGAATGCAAAAAAATTGGAACCCTGTACACTAATAGTGAGAATATTTTAAAATGTTGCAACTACTATGGAAAACAGCAAGTTAGTTCCTCCAAAAACTGAAAATAAAATCACCATATGAGTCAACAATCTCACTTTGAGTATACACACAAAAGGATTAAAACCAGGGACTTGAACAGATATTTTAATAGCCATATTTTTGAAACATTATTCACAATTGACAAAAAGTGGAAGCAACCCAAGTGTACATTGATAACTGGATGTATAAACAAAGTTTGTAGGGAGTGGAAGATTATTCAACTTAAAAAGGGAGTGAAATTCTGAGACATGCTACCACATGAATGAACCTTAGACATTATGCTAAGTTAAATAAGTCAGTTAAAAATGACAAATACTGTACAATACCACATAAACCAGATACTTAAAATAGTCAAATTTACAGATAAAAAAAGTAGAATGGTGGTTACCAAAGGCTGGATGGAATAGAGAATGTTCATATATTGTTTAAAACGTGCAGTGTTTCAGTTTTGCAAGATGGTGGAACATCAATATGAATGCACTTCATGCCAGTGAACTGTACACTTACAAATGATTAAAATGGTAAATGTTATGTTAAATTTACTGAAACTAAAAAAAATAAAATCAATAAAAAATTCTGCAAAGAGAAGCATTTTACAGTGGTACAGAGTTCAAGCTAGGTATTATAGATGGGTCAATGTTTCAAAACCTCTTAGGTACTTAGGTAATTAAAATAAAATTAAGGAAGAAGTACGTTCCTTTCAAATAGTCTCTCTATTGGCTTTTTAGGAAACCAAGTAATTGCTAAATGGCTGGGTCATCAGAAGTATTACTCATATTTACAACTCTGAAGCTTGCCTAAAGTTTCGCTTGAAGTACTCATCTGCCAAGGGCTAACCAACAACGTGAACAATTTCACTTTCCGATAAAAATTTCATGTTCTTTGTATTTTCAAAATATATCAACAAATTGGAGAAACTCACAGACTAGTAAATATGGACTATTCAAATTGGCACCCTGGCATTTTGTTATTCCCTTAGTAATATAACTAGAGGATTTGACTGTAAAAGCAATGTTAACAAATGTATTCTGGAAAAGTACAAGAATCACAAAATATTACTTAACATACATTTGGCTTAAACAACAACAAAAAATTACAATGCATATGTTTGGATTTACCTCCCTTAAGGTAGTGATATACAGATTTTTTTCTTTCGTTCTCAAAGAGTAAAGCTTTTATCATATTATTGATGTAGAAACAATTGCTAAGCAGAATAGCCTTGGTATTTTAGGTGCAAGTACTATAAACATACTCTAGCTAACAGAAGAAGCAGGTAAGAAATTATTAAAAGAGCTAAGTGACAAGTTTTCAGAAAGAAAAAAAAAAAGAATGAACTTTGGAGGTCATATATCTAAGAGAAATGCTAAAAATAATCCAGATAATCCTTGAATTCATTTCTGAAGACTGGTACTACCTCCTGGACAGTGGCTCCACCAACTAGTACTTTTGCTTCTATACCCACTTGCAGTTAGCTACGGCTCCTGCTGCCAGGCTTTCTGAGATAATCTACTGCTTGTTCACCCCAGCTGAGATTGTGGTTTAGATCATGGAATGGACATGTATGTCTCACACAGCCATCAGAATATGCTAAGACTTACAAATATGAAAGGCTGAGAGAGCAAATAATTAGAATTATAAGATTTGGGCTTCCCAGGTGGCACTAGTGGTAAAGAGCCTTGCCTGCCAATACAAGAGACACGGTTTGATCCTTGGGTCAGGAAGATCCCCTGGAGGAAGGCATGGCAACCCACTCCAGTATTCTTGCTTGGAGAATCCCATGGACAGAGGAGCTTGGCAGGCTACAGTCCATGGGGTCACAAGAATTGAATATAACTAAAGAGATTTAGCATGCATGCACTATCAGATTTGTTGATAGGAGATGCAGAAATGAATGTCAAATGTTGGGCAGTGGAAGAGAATGACAAATGTTAGCAAGACAGGGGAGCGCTGAAAAATAAAATCAGGGTTATGTCAAAAATAACATTTATTATTAGCTTTTTCTGTGAAACATGACAAATGACCAACTGTGGCTTAGTGTTTTCCTCAGCTTAACAAACTTCAGGCAGGCTTCTCTTGACTCTGGGGGCTTCTCTGAAGGCTCAGTGGATAAAGAATCCACCTGCAATGCAGGAGACACAGGAGATGTGGGTTTGATCCTCGGGTTGGGGAGATCCCTTTGAGGAGGAAATGGCAACCCACTTCATTATTCTCACCTGTAAAACCCATGGACAGAGGAGCCTGGTAGGCCACACTCCATGAGTTGCAAAGAGTCAGACATGATTGAGCAGCTAAGCACATCTTCCTGACTCTAGGTTCTCACCTTCCCATCTCCTAGAGCATTTACTCTAGAAAAATCACTGCATAAAATTTTCCTTGCTCCTTTGAGATGTAAAATTTCTTCCAGTCTCTCATGAGTTTCATACCTGAGGAATACTCTCAAGGAGTATTCCCACTGAAATTTAACCATCAATAAAATGAGAGCCTCTCTGTCCTAGTCTCTGTGGGTAGGTAGGGGGCCTCACTTCAATGAACACAGATTTGCAAACAAAGATGGGCATAATCACCCATCAATCACCCTAAAACCAAATTTTCCTCTAATGTCCACCCTGCAGTACTCTCATTGTCTTGCTCCAGCACTTTAAAGCGCTCTAACCTCTTGTTTTGGGTGAACTCCAGGAGTTGGTGATGGACAGGGAGGCCTGGCGTGCTGTGATTCATGGGGTCACAAAGAGTCAGACATGACTGAGCGACTGAACTGAACTGAACTGAACCTCTTGTTTCAATGGAGTTGAGTTAAATCCCTTGCCCAATAGACTTGATCCCTACTGCAATAATCTTAAATAAAGTCTTCCTGGTCTGTTTAATTTCATCCAGTGCAATGTTTCTTTGACATAAATGATTAAAATATACATATTAAAATATACATACATATATACATAGGTAGATATGTATGATACAAGTATACTCACACATATACACTACATGGCATATCTTTATATCTGTATACTCTTAAAATGTAATTTTTATAGGAAGGTAAAATCATGACTCACATAAAATTATAAATATGAACCAGGTTAAAGCATTTGTCTCACTCAATGATATGACAGAACTAGGCAGATATTGTAACTGATTCAAAGAAAAAGTAAAAAGAGCTCAAATTAATATGGAATAAAGGATTATTGAGACAAAGGTAATTTTTGGCAATGGTAAGTCAATAAAATCATTAATAGACAGGACAGAATTTACATATCTCTCAGTTACCTATAACTTACAAAACTGAAAGTTACAGGGTAGCTCAAAGTTAATGAATAGAAGTAGAACCTCATAACTTGGGACAGTAAACTTGTAGACAGTAAATAGTTTTGCATTGGAAGAAAAATTTGCTTTCCTACAAAGCACAATAGTGGGTGTCCGTGTGCATGCATGTGTGTGTGTATACAAATGGCATGCTAATAATTTTCTCCTAAGATACTGACAAAGATCAAATTGATAGTAGACATAAGCAGCCAAAGTGCAAGAAATAGGCATTCATTAATTATCAATTGAAACCTAAATTGTTGCAGTGTTGCAGAAGGAAATGTGTAATTTTTCGCACATTTTTAGGTCATCATGTAAAGGTTCACCCAGCAAATCTAATTTTGTAAATGTATCTTACACAAATACAGGCATAAGGATGCAAATGTGTGTGAACACACACATACGCATATACAATATTTCCTGTTTCTAAAATAGTAAAATTTGAAACAACAGACATATTCATCAGTAAGGTGAGGCTGAACAAACTGTGGTAGAGCTACAGAAGAAAATATTTTATGAATAATATTAATAATGTGGCAGGTATAGAATCTACGACAAGATCTCCAAAATTCAGTCAAGTGAAAACAGTTAGGCTTATGTATTATAAATAGCTATAAGTAAAGAAATCTGTGATTCCTTTATGCTTGCACAAGTTTATCGTTCTGTTTACTACCTGTGTCATTTTGCCTTCTAAATGTTTCCTCTGCCTTGATTAGTCCAAGACTGTGTTTTGATCAACCTCCTTTCAAGGCTGAGGATTTGCTTTTCTTGGCTTGTAGGGTGTGTATGTATACACACACACACCACACTACTGCTCAGATTTTGTTGTTGTTATTATTTTGTGAAATTGAATAGAATGGTAGATTGGCATGTCTCTTTGGGGAAATGAGCTCCTGAGTGGATCCACAAAATAACATAATGTTCTTTTGGTTTTGTTTTTGTAGCTCAGTGCAGTAAGGACCCTCTGCAGAACAATCTGAAAGAGTATTTCCAAGTCCATGAAAAAAAAAAAAAAATACAAAACACTGAGAGAAGTGATACTGTCAACAAAGGTCTAGAGAATATGTTGCTTACTGTGTATGTGTACGTGCTATAGTCCTCAATTCAGTGATGTGATATTCATGGCCATCTTTGACCCAAGGGAATGAATATAGTGCATTTCTAATTAGAATTTCTTATATGGGAGAGATGAAACATAATTTCAATCCCTGATAGATAGCATTTTAGTATTCTGACCTTTCAGTAAAGGTACATGCTTGATTAGAAAACATTTGAAACACCCTTGCCATTGGAAGACAGCATCGTAAATGGTAAAAGCAATGAAATGAGCCCCCAACTCAATATAGACTCTCCAAAGGTCAAGATGAAGCAGCCCATCTATTTAACTGCTCAGATATATGAGGCATTCATCCTAGTACAAGGCAGTTTCATGATAAAGACTATAAAACCAAAGCAATGGCACTATATTAAGTGAGTTTATAGTCTGTATTAAGAAGATAAAATTCCATATATTTACATATACAAATATGTAATATTCTAGAATCTATAATTCTGTAGGTGGTTCTTTGCTATCACATGATATCAGATTAATTTAAGAAAGCTGCCAATGAATTAGAAAAGTTTTGTCAACAAGTAAGGATTTCTGATAGCTTCCTGAAAGAAAAACTTCCCTCACTAAAATTTGTTGTTTTCCTTTTCTGTGAGAATGAATGGGTTATTTTCTGCTTTGTTGAATTATTAAGCTTCCTTGTATTATATGTTTTCAAACCACAGATGAAAGGCCACCTTCAGAATTGTTGTTTCACTGCAAATACATATTTGAAAAAAAAAAAAAAAGAAAGCAAAAAAATTGACTTAAGAAACATTTGAAAGAAAATAGAAACAAATAATTTTATCATTTTACTTTCAGTGTTTTACATACTAAGTTCTTAAATCAGATTTTGGGACGCACTAAGATATCTGTAATCACCTGAAGGGAACTTTGTAAAGTGAACTTTTTATTCCTTCAGTTTATAAAATTGGAAAAATCAATAGAGATTTTTAAAAGTACCAGGCACTGTAATAAAATGGAGATGAGACCCAAGTTTCTAAAGTACTGGGAATGGCTGTTTAAACTATTAAATAAGGATTTGTTTGGGTTTAAAAAATAATAATTTCATTTATACTAAAGTCAATATAAACTAATGGGCAGATTGTTTCAATTTTTATTCCCCATTTTATCACACTACTGAACAAAAACCCTGAAAAGGCTTTTTTCAATTATCCACAAATATTTGTATATATGAACACCTATTACATAAACCTTCTTCACATCCTATGCACTTCTGATGTAGAGCTAACTTTTCTCAACATATAATTGTCTGTTTTTTGGCTTTCATGGAATACACTTTCCTGATCTTATTTCTACCTTTGGCTTATATGTAGGGCAATGGGTTTTACATGAGATATTCTCCACTACTCTTAAACAGGATGATCATATAACATTAATTCACATTTTTCAGGTTTCATTACTTGCTGTTGATGAGAACTAAGTATTATAATCCAATGTAGGAAAGAATGCAAAACTAGCAGTAACTTAAATTATAATATGATGAGACATTATCTGCGAAAACAAGAACTATGTACATTGGTGAGACATAAAAAATCCATGTCAACGTTCTAAAGTCTTTAAAGGGTTCAAAGCACTCCAACAATATTGAATAGTGGGACTAGGCAATAGTCCACTGATGTAGGTAAAGTAAGGTTACTGTTTCCATGGTAAAAATGAGAATATAGAGAAAAAAATGAAGAAAAAGAGAAAAGAAGTAAATGAATTTCATAGGCCTGGAAAAAATTTAGTAATTGAAGTGATCATTTTTTTGTTTGTTTGTTTTCTTTTTTGTGTGTGAAATATGGATTTTTTTTAAAATTTAAATTGATTTAATTGGAGGCTACTTTACAATATTGTACTGGTTTTGTCATACATCAACAGCACTAGTGTAAGAGGTTCAAAGCAACATTTTCCTTCAAATTTTTGGATTACTAGAGAGTAAACATTGTGGCAACAGAAGTCAGCATGTGCTAACATAAAAGGAAATGGAAGGATACCAGGTATGGTAAGGATTAGAGGCAGGGAAAAAAGTGGAAAGGAAGTATTGGGAATTGCCCATTCTTCTTTTGCCACTGATGATTTCTGAACCAAAGGAGAGAACCGAGTTGAGAAATGGTGCAGTTAGTGGTTTGGTATGTAAGAATGAGTTTTACAAAAAAAATGTATGATTCAACTGGATGCTTTAATAAGTAAATACAATTTTTTTTTTTTTTTCTAATCACAGAAATGTGATTAGGAGTTGAGACATGTTTAGGAGTAGAGACAGTTAAAATCAGAGAGAGCACATTTGAAAATAACGAAATATCATCATTTTTATCTTAAGCCTATCAAGTCCAGCCCATTCCAGAAAAAAAGAAAAAATGTTAAACTGATTAACATAATTGATGTTAAACTACTTTTCTCTGCCTTTAGATTCTGAGTACAAAGAGAGGAGGGTTTCCTTCTAGTCATCTGAATGTGATTAGGGCTGTTTCTCTCTATTCCTCATTTTATTTTGTTCTACTCCAGAGGACAAGGGAGTCTTTAAAAATGCATCAAGTTATGCTCTTATGCATGGTGAATTTCACGAAGTAAAATTTATTTACTTGTAAATGCTTTCTTTTTAATTTTTACTGAAATACAGTTGATTTACAAAGTTGTGTTAGTTTCAAACATGCAAGGTGATTCAGCTATCTATATCTATACTCATACATATATATGTATTGTTTTGCATTATCTTCCATTATAGGTATTACAAGATACTGAGTATACTTCTCTGTGCTACACAGTAGGGCCTTGTTGGTTATCTATTGTATATATATAGTACTATATACATGTAAATGCTTTTCTGATAAATGTGAAAACCTAAAAAACCCACAATGAACTACAAGGATGCTATCAACTTTCTAGAATGGAATCTAGTTTTGACTTAGCACATGTAGGTGGAATAAAGTTTATGAGAGGTAAAAACAACACAAAAACATAGCCCAAAAAACTCAACAATTAAACAAGTCAATGGAAAAAAAAAAAACAAAAAACCTTTGGAGTTCTGAAGAAGGTAAAGGAAAAAAACTATGGGAAAGAAGGAAAAGTATAGAAATGCCCTTTATATAATGAAAAATGAAATATTCCTTTAGACCATTGTCTAGAAATTCTAGGTGTTCATTATCATGGAATATGGTACAGTAGGTACTGAATAGAAGCTTTCAGGAAACAAAAGTTTTCATCATAAAAATAATATTTCATAGATTTCTTAGTCTTGAATTCTATGATTATCCATAAAATTTTCTGAAAACTGATGATGTGCCAGAGTGTTTAACTTGAAAAAAATTTGAAAACAAAATTTAAGTTTATCTAGAGCAAGGTATTGGAGAAGGCAATGGCACCCCACTCCAGTACTCTTGCCTGGAAAATCCCATGGATGGAGGAGCCTGGTAGGCTGCAGTCCATGGTGTCGCTACGAGTCGGACACGACTGAGCGACTTCACTTTCACTTTTCACTTTCATGCATTGGAGAAGGAAATGGCAACCCACTCCAGTATTCTTGCCTGGAGAATCCCAGGGACGGGAGAGCCTGGTGGGCTGCCGTCTATGGGGTCGCACAGAGTCGGACATGACTGAAGTGACTTAGCAGCAGAAGCAGCAGCAGAGCAAGGTATAAAATCATGTCAGAATTTCAAGAGGAATAAAATAATAAAATAGTTGTCTTAATCTGTGTAAATATTGTTTACAAACCTATCATTAAAGAATAATCTAAATCAATTATATTTAATTGGGTTAATAGTTTTTTATCTTTGTTCAGTTTCTCATGTAAGCCTACCATTTCTACGTAGAGTTGTCTACACATTAGCCTAATAATACAATACCAACGTTTACCCCTAATAAATAGCCACAATTCTCCAAACTTATTCTCAAAAAGCAAAAAGAAAAAAATGAAAAAGAAATAGAGCAATTCAATAGCATACAGCTCTCATTATACTATCTTCCTGGTTTTCATTATATTGGCATGATGAACATTTTATGAAAAACTTGTCTATCATAGACCACATACTTAGTGATAAAATTATCCTATAGAGTCCATGGATAGCTACCCAGATATTATTTCAGATGTTTTTGAAATTAATTGTATCAATGAATTGTTGAAGTATATAAAAATCTAAATTTTCATACTTTATCATTAATGTCTTTTCTCAATATATTGCAGTTGATTGATAATGTTGTGCTAGTTTCTGGTGTAATACAGCAAAGTGATTCAGTTATATGTATACATATATTATATATTCTTTTTCATACTCCTTTCCATTATGTTTTTTATAGGATATTGAATATAGTCCCTTGTGCTATACAGTAGGTCCTTGTTGTGTATTAATTTTATATATATATAGAAATTTGTATCTGCTAATCTCAAACTCCTAATTTACCCTACCTCTTTTCCCCTTTGGTAACCATAAATTTGTTTTCTATGCCTGTGAGTCTATTTCTGCTTTGTAATTAAGTACATTTGTGTCATATTCCCAGGTGGTGCTAGTAGTAAAAGATCCTGCCTGCCAATGCAGGAGACATAAGAGATGTGGGTTTGATCCCTGTGTTGGGAAGATCCCCTGGAGGAGGGCATGGCAACCCACTCCAGTATTCTTGCCTGGAGAACCCCATGGACATAGGAGCCTGGCAGGCCACAGTCCATAGAACTGCACAGACTAAGGACACACACACGTGCCCTATTTTAGATTCCACATATAAGTGGTAACATATGGTATTTGTCTTTCTCTATCTGACTTACTTCACTTAGTATGACAATCTCTTGACCCATCCATATTGCTGCAAATGACACTATTTCATTTTCTATGCCTGAGTACTATTCCATTGTATGTGTTTATATATATACACTACATTTTCTTTATCCAGTCATCTGTTAATGAACATTTGGGTTGCTCCCCATGTCTTGGCTATTGTAAATACTGCTTTGAACACTTGGGTGTGTGAATCTTTTCAAATTATAGTTTACTCTGGATATATGCCCAGGAATATGGAATGGGCTTTAGAAAAGTTCCTGACAATTAGGTTTCATTAAGTTATGACCATTGTTATATTGTTATTTTAGGTGTTCAAACTGTTGGTTTGATTTGGAAAATTGACAAAATGCCTAAAAATGCTTACAATAATAAGACCAAGGCTCTTGTTAAAGATAAAGTCACTTAAAGAGATTTAGTGATCACATTCAGTTTGGACTTTAATTGCTATGAGGATTCAAAGATAAATTAATATTTGAATATGTAATATATTTATCATGAAAACCATTTGACACATCCCTAAATTGTGTTTTCCTTTTACAAAAAAATTCCAATATAATTTTATAGATTTAAAATTAAAAATAGGAAAGAACTCAGAAAATTATTTGGGATATCCTAAGGATATTTTAAAAAGTCAAAACACCATCTGCAATCTTAAGTATCTGGTGAAATAAAGCAGGAAGTAAACATTACTTACTTGAAGTGATCAGTTGTGGAGATAAATTACCTAATTTTATAAACCATTTAATTCTGTAGAAGACATAACTTACCCTGTAAAAGGCCTTGCTCTAGGTCCAAAGAGGAGAATACTTTAGTCTTCTATCTATAACATGATGCACACATCTGATGAGAATTAAGAGAAATGGCACCACTTAGCCTCTTGAACTGCAGCAACCACAAGAAAGCAAAGAATTGGAGAGGGAAATGTTAAGTGATTGAGTACAAATGAACCATGTATGAATCAATTCAGATAAAGTATTTCAAGTCCAGAAATAATGTTTTTGGGGAACAGTACTTTGACTACTAATTATATAACTCATAACTTACAATGCCAATGACCCTGGCTTTTGAGATTTTGTGAACAATTTTCATTTAGATGTGTATTGCTGGCAAGCCACAGAATTTTCAGCAAGTCAATTAGAAACAAGCAGGAAGTTGCCCTAATAGAATCACAAATTATAGTGTCTTTCCCCAGTACTTTGACTTAAGTAACGTCTATTATAGGCTAAGCAAGTGATATCATTGTTTAAATTTCTCTCAGTCCATTTTTTTTTAAACTCCAGAGAACTAATTTTGCCAAAGATTTCTCAGAACATGTGTCTGTAATTCCCTTATATGACTCCTGGGTCACTAGGCAAGTGTTAACATTTAGTGAACTTTATACAACTAACTCTGTCCTTTGGGTGTTCAAACACATTTTCTTTATCCTTATTCTGTGCTTAGGAAAGGGAAATTTACAGTAGAAATGTAGTCTTACAATCTTCATTAAAGTCTCCCAGGGCACTTTACAATCATTAAAAGTTATAATTAGCACTGAAGAACATTCAACTCCTAAAAGGATCATTTTTTAAACTAATAACTTTTTCTAACATCTGTATTTTTAAATCTCAAAACAGTTTAAGTGCTCCCGACTTCAACAGAAAATGACTTCCTATGTATAGAGGAAAGAAACCAACGTGTTTTTAACTGCTCTGAAACATATTTCCTGATCCCCTCTAGATTCTGTTCATTGCAAACAGTCAACTATTTATGCAGTTTAAGTAGGATTTCTGTATTAAGAAGAAAAAAATGGCAAGCAAGGAGATAAGTAAACTAGTAGGTTTGCTAAGGAGACTATAGCAAGAATTACGAATTTACTCTATGCCTTAAACATACAAATAGTTAAAATTAGGCCTCTATATGGATTTTGTCTGTTGTTTTTAAGAGTTTAGCTTTATATGGTAGATGCTGTTGGGTGGGAACTCACGCTATATATACAATCATGTCTTCCCAGCCATCATCCAACTGGGCTTATATATGTGACACAATTCTGCCACTATCGTTGTCAAGAACTCTGAAAGATCTGGTATTTTACACTTTTTGCAAGCTAACTATTATGCCTGTCACAGTTTATTGGATGCTGGTAGATGACACAAATCTTCTGGATCAAAGAAAAAGAACAATTATTATTCACAGAAATAGAAGTAGCCAGAATATAATTTTCCTGTACTAATTCCTTACCAATGCAAGGCTGAAAAACTGATCCAGTAAAGAAAAGAAAGTCATTTTTTTAGATTATCAGTGTTTGTTACTTACATAAATAGCAAAAACAAAGAGAAGTAAAGGTGCCTGCTTCTATTCTATCTGTCCCTTAGAGAGAGTGTTAGGAGACATTTTTGCAGAGCAGCTAATGTCATGCTAAGCAATCTAAGAGCCTGAGCCTGCAGTATTACCCTAAAGAGACAAAGCAGACAGTCTCACAGCTCATGAGAAACCAGAAGACTAGGGAAAAATTGTGTCATGACAGTATCCCGGGGAAATGGGAAACAAGTAGAAAATAACCTTATAATAGCTATCCACAAACATCAAATGATCTCATGTTGCAGGAGGATCACAGGGCATTCTGCAAAGACTTAGAAAAGCTACAGTCAGGTCTTGCCTTTGTGGTCTACATAGAAATGTTCAAGGTTGCTAGGGTGGCATGATCGAGTCATTCTCACAGATTTTCCAAGCCTCAGTTCCCACAGGCAATACAGTAAGAGCCAAGAGAACCCAGAACATATAGTGTGTTACAATAAAAAAGGACTCTGAGCTTAGGAAACTTCAACCTTTAATAAAAGCTACAGTAAATATGACTGTCCTTTATCCCAGAAGTAGATATTATTTTGATTTTATTGGACAACACACAAACTTGCCCTCTGCTCTGACAGGACATTCTACTTCCCAAGGTTGTTATCCACATAATACTTTGAAAGATCTTATATAATAAAACACTTGGTACCTTTGTATACATGCAAAATCCTAAGAGACTCATGGAAAATTGTCTCCAAATATTCATGTACTGACAAGTAGCAGAAGGGAATAGCCAATATAGTGGAGTAGGAAGACCCTGAACCCACTTCCTTCCATGGGCACAACAAAATTACAACTATTTACAGAGAAAATACTGATGAGAAAGACTAGAGGACCAGAAAAGATCTTCTGCATCCAAAATTATAGAGGAACCACAGTGAAGCAGGTAGGAGGGGCTGAGATGCAATATAGTGAAATCTCATAAACATGGGTGGGAAATCTGCAAATAGGAAGATAATTAAAATTTCAAAAGTTCTCTCCAAGGACAAAAGGTATGCGCCCCACATTTGAATTCCCTGGTTGGTGGTCCTGTAGCAAGAAGACAATACTTCTGGACAATTTGGCTATAAGGGCTAGCAGGGATTACTTTTGGGAGACAGAGGGATGTCGGGAAAAGAAACTCTACTCTACTCTTAAAGACACATACAGAATCTCACATGCTCTGGGACCAAGGGCAAAAGCAATAATCTGAAAGGAGCCTGGGTCTGACCATGTGCTGATTTTGGGAAGCCACCTAGAGAGGCAAGAGGCAACTAGAGCTCACCTTGGGGACATAGGCACTGGAGGCAGCCATTTTTGGAGCTAGTTCTCCCAAGAGAATACCGGTGCTGACAAAGGATATTTTGGATTTTTTTTCCCCTGGATGGAATGCAGCCTTATCCACTGACCTGTCAGAACCAGTTCTGGGATACCTCAAGACTAGCAAATTGCTGGATGGGGAAACAGTCCTACCCATCAGCAAGCCAGATGCTGTAGGACCACCTGAGTCCACAGTGGCACCAAGAACTCTCTCTTTCCATAACAGGGCCAAGGACCTGACCCTATATACCAGTGCATGGGCACTAGCCCCAGAACCCCCAGGATCCTGCATCAGAGACCCTGGGACCAAGCACTATTCACCAGTTGGCAAGCATAAGGCCCAGGGCTCTGAGGGTTCTGGTCCATTCACCAGAGGGCCACCACCAACTCTGGGTATCCCTGGGCCCTGCAGCCAGAGACCACAGGACCTGTCTACACCCACCAGTGAGCCAGTACTAGCTCCAGGACCAGTCTCATCACCAATAGGTAGGCACAGCTCCAGGATCAACTATGTAAGAGCACCAGCATGAGCAGGTAGACACCATTTCCAGGACCAACGCTGTGCTGCAACCTTCCATGTCAGCACCCATCCCACACTCCTGCTGGTCAGCACTAGCGCAGAGACCTCTTGAGCTCTGGCTCCATCCATCAGCAGGCAAACACCAGCCTGTGAACACTCCCCCTGGGCCCCAACCTCACCCACCAGGAACCACATACCAGCTTCAAAACACCTTGGACCCCAAGGTCAGCTGCCCCAGGATCCAGACCCATCCAACAGTAGATCAACATGAGCTCTGGACACTCAAAGATCCCATACATACCATTTAAGGTACTGGCCTCACACAAAAACAGGCCAACACGGAATCCAGGAAACCCAGCTTTGCAACTATCTATCCCAGGACTCAGCTCTGCCTACCAGTGGACCAACAATAGACCTAGGACGCTTGGGGCTCTGCAACAAGTTATCTAACAACCTGGCCTTGTGCACCAGCAGCTGGCAGCCTCAGCACAAGGGCCTGGCAACCAAACAGACTGGGGGCCTGGAACACATACCAGACCACTTATAGTACACAGACTGCTACAAGAGGAGGATCCATGCAGCCACATAGGGTGCACAGCTAAAGCGTATAGCTCTGGTGACTAAATAGAAGTACACTGTGGAGATACATATGATATCCTCTAGAAAAATGTACTTCTTCAAGGTTAGGAATCATAAACCTCTGAATACCTAGAAACAAAAACAGCATATAAGGCAAAATGAAGTGACAAGGAATACGTTCCAAATGAAGGACTGAGATAAAAGCCCAGAAAAAGAACTAAGAGAAGGGAAGAGAAGCTATATGTTTAATAAAGATTTCAAGGTAATGATTATACATATGCCTCAAGAACTTGGGAGAAGATTAGATGAACAGATTTCAGAAATGAAAAAGGAGAGATTATAATCAACATCACAGAAACATGAAAGATCTTAAGAGATTACAATGAACAATTATACCTTCAATAAAACTGACAACCTAGTAGAAATGGACACATTTCCAGGTGTAAAACTGAACTAAGAAGAAAGAGAAATAGACCACACCAATTACCAGTAGTGAAATTTCTTCAGTAATTTAAAAACTCCCAACAAACAAGCCAGGACCAGATGGCTTCACAAGTGAATTATACCAAACATTTAGAGAATAGTTAACACCTATATTTCTCAAATCATTCCCAAAAATTGTAGAGGAAGGAATAATTCTGAACTTATCTGACAAAAATAGCATCATTCTGATATGAAAATCAGACAAACTTATTATGAAGAATAAATAAAATTACAGACCAATATCACTGATGACACAGATGCAAAAATCCTCAACAAAATATTAGTAAATTAAATGCAATAATACTTTAAAAGGATCATACACCATAATCAAGAGGCATTTGTCCCATGGACCCAAGGATGGTTCAACATATGCAAAATGATAAATTCTATATATAATATTAACAAACTAAAGAATAAAAATCTCAATAGATTCATAAAAATCTTTTGACAAAATTTAACATCTAGTCATGATAAAAAGTCTCAACAAAATGGCTATTAAGGAAATACATCTTAACATAAAAAGGCTGTATATGGCAATCCCACAGATAAAATCATAGTCATTGGTGAATAGCTGAATTATTTCCTCTATGATAAGGAATATTACAAGGATGTCCCCTCTCACCATTTTTTTTTTCAACATAGATTGGAAGTCTTAACCATAGCAATTAGAAGAAATAAATAAATCCAAATTAGAAATAAAGAAATTAAACTGCCACCATTTGTAGATGACATGATACTAAACACAGAAAATTCTAAATATGCAGCCAGAAAATGACTACAACTCATCATTGAATTTGCTAAAGTTGCAGGATAGAAAATTAGTATACAGAAATCAGTTGCATTCCAAAACACTAACAATTATCAGAAAGAAAAAATTAAGAGAACAATTCTATTTATAACCTCAACTAAAATAATAAAGTACCCAGGGATAAATCAAACTGAGGATGTACAAGACCTGTACTAAGAAAACTGTAAGACATGGATGAAAGAAATTGAAGATGACACAACTAGATGGAAAGTTTGTTGTGTTCATAGATTAGAAGAATTAATATTGTTCAAATAACCATATAGCCCAAGGCAGTCTATATATTCAATGCAATTCGTATCAACAAACCGATAGCATTTTTTTTACAGAAATATAAAAGAAAAATTCTAAAATTATGGAAAAAGCAAAAATTCTAAAGCCAAAACAATCTTGAGAAAGAAGAACAAAGTGGATTTCTCACGTTCTGATTTCAAACTACACTACAAAGTTACAATAATCAAAACATTATGAGACTAGCACAAACACACACACATATATAAAGGAACCAAATAACCCAGTAATAAACTCACACTTATATGGACAATTAATCTGTGACAAAAGAACCAAAATACGCAATGAAGGTAATATAGCCTCTTTAATAAATGGTGTTGGAAAAACTGGACAGCTCCATGCTAAACAATTTAAGTGGACTACTCTCTCAAACCATGGATGAAAATAAATTCAAAGTATAATTAAAGACTTAAATGTAAGACATGAAACCATAAAGCTTCTAGAAGAAATCTTAGGCAGTAAAGTCTTTGACATGAGTCATAGTAATATTTTTTTGTATATGACAAATATGACTAAATCAAACTAAAAATACTTGCATACAAAAGGTAATTATAAACAAAATAAAAATGCCACCTACTGAATGACAAAATATATTTGCACATGATATCCTATAAGGGGTTAATATCCAAGATATAAAAAGAACTCACACAACTCAACTAAATAAAAGAATCTAAATAAAAATGAGCAGAGTATCCAAATAGACATATTTTTAAAGACGTATAGATGGCCAAAATAGGCTTCCGAAAAGATACTTAACATTGCTAATCATCACAAAATTGAAAAATTAAAACAATGAAATATCACTTCACACCTGTCAGAATGACTATTATCAAAAAACCCACAAATACCATAATCATAATCACTTCATGATGTTTGTAAGTAAAATCATTATTTTGTACCCCTTAAACTTATACAATACTGTTTGACCATTATGCCTCAATAAAAGTGGAAGGAAAAAAGAAAAAGAAAAAAAGTAGCAGTGAAGCTTCTCAGATTTTGCTTTCTTTACTAAAACAAAACAAAACAAAAGTAGACTCAGCAGGCCCAATCTTGGCTTCATTGCCCTTGTATCTACTCTCTTCCTTGAACATAATGTCAAATATATTGTAGAGGAAAGATGATTCTACATAAATATGGTAGAATGCAAAAATAGGAACCTATGTCCACAAACTATTGTTAAACATCTTCAGTTGCCCTGGACTGCCCTCGTGTTGTTTTTGTATGACTTTGTGTGTGTGTGTGTGTATGAGGCAATAACAGAGAGAGAAGAGAGAAGACACTATTTGCTTAAAAAACTGCAAGCCAAATACTCTATTCTTGTTTTTGAATACATTTCAAATCAAAGAAACTTTAATTCAGAAGAAACTATATGTCAAAATTCCTTAATATTGAATGCTTTTTCCAAATCTCCATTATTAAATGGAGCCAAACTATCATTTGATGCTATCACTTCCAAGTTCCAAGTTATTATTGCCTCACAAATAGATGGGGAAACAGTGGAAACACTGTCAGACTTTACTTTTTTGGTCTCTAAAATCACTGCAGATGGTGACTGCAGCCATGAAATTAATAGACGCTTACTCCTTGGAAGGAAAGTTATGACCAACCTAGATAGCATTATCAAAAGCAGAGATATTACACTGCCAACAAAGGTCCATCTAGTCAAGGCTATGGTTTTTCCAGTGGTCATGTATGGATGTGAGAGCTGGACTGTGAAGAAAGCTGAGCACCGAAGAATTGATGCTTTTGAACTGTGGTGTTGGAGAAGACTCTTGAGACCCTTGGACTACAAGGAGATCCAACCAGTTCATCCTAAAGTAGATCAGTCCTGGGTGTTCATTGGAAGGACTGATGCCGAAGGTGAAACCAATACTTTGGCCACGTCATACGAAGAGTTGACTCATTGGAAAAGCCCCTGATGCTGGGAGGGATTGGGGGCAGGAGGAGAAGCGGACGGCAGAGGATGAGATGGCTGGATGGCATCACCAAGTCAATGGACATGAGTTTGAGTGAACTCTGGGAGTTGGTGAGGGACAAGTGTGCTGTGATTCATAGGGTTGCAAAGAGCCAGACACGACTGAGCGACTGAACTGAACTGAACACTTTGTTATATGTATGACTTGATAACATGCACTCAATCCACACTAGATTCTTTCCTCTTCTGTTGCAGTTGAGACAACATCATCCAATTGGCTTGATGGGAAGATTAAATTATAGTGATTATAAATCTATCTCCTGAGGCCTTTATAGCTACTTAATAAACATCTGTTTCCCTAGAGCCAAAGGCCCTTGATAACCTTCTGTGAAGATAATGGTGATTCAATTTTCCTTTATTCAGTATAACCAAAAGTGTTTTTATTAATTTCTAAACACATCATTTAATTCAAAAGTCTAATAGAATTTTTTAGACATTTTGGTTCCTAAGTCATATTTTTAATAATTTATGTTCATGGATTATTTTAAATGAATTATCATGGAACCAAACAGAATAGTACTAATTATTTGACCTTCATTCTAGTGACATATAGGTTTACTTAGTTGCTTTAAATAGTCTTGGGAAAATTAGATATTTTAAACTTACTCACGTGAGTAAACATTTTTTATTTTTGTTTCACTCACCTCAAAACATTATTTTAGGCAAATGTGTTTACCTTTGAGGGAAAAATAAGAATGATTTTGATAGAAGCAGTAATTTGGACCGTGGGTGAATTAATATGTATTTTTAAATGTATACTTTTGGGTTTAATTTGTTCATATGTTGTTAGGAACATTTGAAACTATGTTCATGAGATATAGTGGTTGCAATTTTTCCTTCTTGTAGTGTATATCTGATTTTATTTAGGACAATGATGCTTCAAAGATTGCATTACAAAGTATTTCTTCTGCATCTAATACCTGGAAATGATTGTATAGAAATAGCTTATTTCTTAAATGATTGGTATATATATATCTCAAAAATAATATTATAGTTATAGATGAACTTATTATTGATGAGTATACAGAAAAATAGAAAAATTATAAGCTATAAAAAGGCTAACTGTGATCATAACATTATTATAACTATAGCTACCATAACAAATTAATTATAATAAGATAAAGGATATTATTCTAGCACACCAATCAAAATGAACTGGGACATAAATTTTTTTGTGAATAACTGACTGGAAATAAAGGCATAAGTATGAGAGAGAGAGTTACGTATTACTAGCATCTGAACTGAATCTGAGACCTAGACTGATGACATGGGGCAGTAAAGGAACTTGCACTCAGCAATTAAATATTATTTGTCAAATATATCCTTAATTATTATAATAATCTCACAAAGCTGTTATAATCAATCCCCTTATTTTTGTAAATAATAATGTGTCTGAAGAAAATGAAAACTAACACACTGAGCTTCTTTCACCCCAGTACCCTGCTATGTCTACAAGATACCATAATGATTCTCTGGGTCAGAAGACAGAACTCCAGGGATTGGTATTAGATGATAGGATTTTGGAACCTTCTGCTATTATAATTTGTGAAAAGCTTCTCCCCATATCAGCTGTAATACTAAACTTATCCTAGTATTAGTGATTGGAAGGCTGGATGAATATGTAGATGAATAGATAAAACAATAGCACAAATAGGAGAGTTCCAAGATTCTCAAAACAGTTTATATCTCTTTCTCGTTCCCTGTCTCTCATATGACTATTGAACTGAATCCTCCAGGTCTTAAATTTGAATCCTAGGGAGAAGGCAATGTAATTAAAACAAAAGGGCAGTTCTCTAAGTTGTTGTGAACACAAGGAACTGTGGCTTTGTCTCTCCTCATACAAATGAGATTGGAACTTAAGTTGGGTAGAACTATTCTTATTTCAACAGTTAGGATCCTGAGAGCACTGGTCTCTGTGTATTAATTCTTTAGGATATGGGAGATCTGGGTGAAATGAATCTCATTCAGTTTTGCAGTGTGTTAATGTGGGACTATTCAGATAGATGTTAAAGGTAGATATTAGTAGTAGCCTTGGAAAGTGACTTCATTAAGATTGCAAAATGTATATATTACTTCTAAAATACTTGAATAAAATTTATCTTTATATTCTATAACTAATTTTAGCATTTTAAAAGAGCTCCTATCCCATTCATTGGTAGCAGGTATCAGAAAAAATGTGAAGACACTGAAATGGACAAAAATGATGACTGTCCCATTGAGAGCACCCTTCCACGTTATCTATGACTTTCACTGACTTAGAGCCATTTTAAAATTCTGAAAGTAGTAGAATACTAATAGAAATTCAATGTTTCTTTTCCATAAAAATAGAAATTCTCTCTGGTGGAGACACACATAAAAATTACCCTGAGGATATTGACCAGTGTTTCATAAATTCATTTTAGCCTTCCTGAAAGAGATTAATATAAATGTTTTTAAAATTCTCTTGTGAACTGGTGGTAACATCTACTAGTTCCCTCATTAATTAAAGAATAAACAAAATCTTTGAAATATAGGAAAACTTTTTTGTAATCTTCCTTAAATTATTTAGGCTTTCTGCTTTCTTTTGTGAAATCTTATTGATTAATGATTGGATTTTTAAATAGATATAAACCCATTCAAATTATCTATTTCTTCTTTCTTAAATTTTGACAGTTTGTACCTTTCAAGAAATTGATCCATTTTATATAAGTCATCCAATTTATGGAAACAGATGTGCTCATAGAATTCATTGTTATCCTTAAGGGTCCAAAAGTCAGTAATGATAACTCAACCTTATTTCTGATATTGGTAATTTATGTTTTCTCTTATTCTTTAGTTAGCCTATTGATCTTTTTATAAAAACTAGTTTTCTATTTTTTTTCTTTTTTTCAATTTTATTGATTTATATTCTATTTTTATTTTCCTTATGTTTGCTTTGTGTTTAAATTGCTATTCTTGAATTTTTCTTCTTTTATTATACATATATTCAGTGGTCTAAGTTCTCCCCATACACTGTTTTCACTGCATTTTACAAATTTTGATCACTTCATTTTTTACTTATATCAAAATGCTTTTGATTTCTCTTGAGATTTCTTTAATCCATGATTTATTTAAAATGTGACTTCGTTTCTATCTCCAGCTACCACTGTGTAGCTAACTCTTCTTCCTTACAAGGGTCCTCTCTATGTTTCTCCCAAGTGTTCAATTGCCATTCTCTCCCAAGTTAGCCAAAGGGACCAAATGTTATTGCACTATAATCTTAACTGTCACTGATTGCAGATGACATGGTCTTATATATAAAAATATTGCAGGCCACTAAACAATTAAAATACTAGAATTAATGAATTCATACAATGGTAAGGTACAAAAATGAACAAAGTAAAATCAGGTATGCTTTTATACAGTAACATGAGACTATCCAAAAAAGAAATTAGGAGAACAATCTCATTTAAAATAGCATTTAAAGAAATATATATTTAGGAATAAACTTAACTAAGGAAAAGAAAGACATAAATTACTGATGAAAGAAATTAAGGAAGACACAATGAAAGACTATATACTCATGGATTGGAAGACATATTATTATTAAAATGTTCATATTACACAAAACAATCTACATGTTCAATGAAATCTCTAGAAAAATCTCAATTTTTTTTTACAGAAACAGAAAAAAACAGCAATTCTAAAATTCATATGGAATCTCTCCTTGATATTGATCTTGACAATAGTTTTATGGATATGACACCATAAGCACTGGCCACAAAAGCAAAAATAGGCAAGCAGAACTACATCAAACAACAAGAAGGTTTTGCACAGGAAAAGAAATAATTAAGAGTGAGAGAGAACCTACAGAATGAGAGAAAATACTTGTATATTTGAGAAGGGATTTATTTTCAAATTACATAAGAAAGTGCTACAATGCTATAGCAAAACAAACAAAAAATTAAAAATGGACTGTGGAGTTAGATAGACTTTAATAATCTCCAAAGAAGACATGCAAATGGTCAACAGGAACATAAAAAGATGCTCAACATCACAAGTCATCAAGAAACTGTGAATCTAAACCACAATGATATACTACTTCACACCTTTCAGGATGGCAATTATGAAGGAGGAAAAAAAAAAAAGGTGTTGACAAGATGTGAAGAAATTGGAAGTTTTATACACTATTGGTGGGAATGGAAAATGGTATACCTGCTTTACAAAACATAAGGATATTCCTCAAAGAAATTAAAATAGACCTACCATATAATCCAGCAATCCCATATTTGGATTTTTATCCAAAATATATGAAGTTGGGATCTCAAAGAGATATCAGCACTCCTGTGTTCACTGCAACACTATTCATAATACCAAAAAAAATAAAAAATAAAAATAAAACCTGAATGTCCATTGATAGATAAATACAAAAATAAAATGTGTTATACACATACACAATGAAATATTATTCAGACTTTAAAAAATAGGAAATTCTGTAATATGCAACAACATGGTTGAATAAGCATATTATAAAAACAAAGCTCAAAGCAAACAATACTTCATGAACAAAGGAGCAAAAAAAGATCCACAATAAAATATTAGCACATCAAACTCAACAACATATCAAAAGAATCATACATCATGACTACCTGAGACCTTTCTCAGTTATTCAAGACTAGCTCAATATTCAAAAATCAATGAATGTAATTGATTATATTAATAATCATCTAAAGAAATATACACACACACACACAACTACACCAAACATGCAGAAAAACATCTCACAAAAATCCAACACATATTCACAATATACATTCTGAGTAAACTAGAACACAGGGAAACTATCTGTATTGATAAAGTATATTTACAAAAATTCTAAAACTCTAATATTATAGTTAATGATGATAAGCTCAAATCTTTCCTAGTCAGATCAGTAACAGGGCAAGAAAGTCTTTCTGTCACCACCACTTTTCAACATTGTACTGGGAATCCTAGCTAATGCAATGAAACAGACAGGAAATAAAAGATATAGAGATTCACATGGAAAAAATAAAACTGTTTACATTCACAGATGACAGAATTGTTTGTGTAGAATATCCAAAAATCAACAAAGATATTTTGTAATTAATAAGTTATTATATAAAGTGTGATCCCCTCATGGATCACAGCCTTGTTGTAGCACAGGGATTTGCATAACTCAATGAAGCTCTGAGCCATGACATGCAGGACCACACAGGATGGATGGATCATAGTGGAGAGTTCTGACAAAACGTCACCCACTAGAAGAGGGAATGTCAAATCACTCCAGTTTTCTTGTGAGAACTCTAAGAACAGTATGAAAAGGCAAAAAGACGTGACAGATGAGCCTCCCAGGTCAGAGGTGTCAAATATGCTATAAGGGAAGAAAGGAAAGCAATTACTAGAAACCAGTATGCAGATCACAGCTTGTCAAACTCAATTAAACTAAGCCATGCCGTGTGGGTCCACCCAAGACAGACGGGTCATGGTGGAGAGGTCTGTCAGAATGTGGTCAACAGGACAAGGTAATGGCAAACCACTTCAGTATTCTTGCCTGGAGAACCCATGAACAGTATGAAAAGACAAAAGATAGGACGCTGAAAGATGAACTCCTCAGGTTGGTAGGTGCCCAATATGCTACTGGAGATCAGTGGAGAAATAACTCCAGAAAGAATGAAGGGATGGAGCCAAAGCAAAAACAATACCCAGTTGTGCATGTGACTGGTGATAGAAGCAAGGTCTGATTCTGTAAAGAACAATATTGCATAGGAACCTGAAATGTCAGATCCATGAATCAAGGCAAATTGAAAGTGGTCAAACAGGAGATGGCAAGAGTGAATGTCGACATTCTAGGAATCAGCGAACTGAAATGGACTGGAATGGGTGAATTTAACTCAGATGACCATTATATCTACTACTGCAGATAGGAATCCCTCAGAAGAAATGGAGTAGCCATCATAATCAACAAAAGAGTCCAAAATGCAGTACTTGGATACAGTCTCAAAAAAGACAGAATGATCTCTGTTCATTTCCAAGGCAAACCATTCAATATTACTGTAATCTAAATCTATGCCCCAACCAGTAACACTGAAGAAGCTGAAGTTGAACGGTTCTATGAAGACCTACAAGACCTTTTAGAACTAACACCCCAAAAAGATGTTCTTTTCATTATAGGGGACTGGAATGCAAAAGTAGGAAATCAAGAAACATCTGGAACAACAGGCAAATTTGGCCTTGGAGTACAGAATGAAGCAGGGCAAAGGCTAATAGAGTTTTGCCCAGAGAATGCACTGGTCATAGCAAACACCCTCTTCCAACAACATAAGAGAAGACTCTACACATGGACATCACCAGATGGTCAACATCAAAATCAAATTGATTATATTCTTTGCAGCTAAAGATAGAGAAGCTCTATACAGTCAGCAAAAACAAAACTGGGAGCTGACTGGCTCAGATCATTAATTCCTTATTGCCAAATTCAAACTTAAAGAAAGTGGGGAAAACCACTAGACCATTCAGGTAAGACCTAAGTCAAACCCCAAATGATTATACAGTGGAAGTGAAAAATAGGTTTAAGGGACTAGATCTGATAGACAGAGTGCCTGATGAACTATGGACGGAAGTTCGTGACAAGACCATCACCAAAAAAAAAGAAGTGCAGAAAACCAAACTGGCTGTCTGAGGAGGCCTTACAAATAGCTGTGAAAAGAAGGGAAGTGAAAAGCAAAGGGAAAAGGAAGGATATACCCATTTGAATTCAGAGTTCCAAAGGATAGCAAGGAGAGATAAGAAAGCCTTCCTCAGTGATCAATGCAAAGAAATAGAGGAAAACAATAGAATGGGAAAGACTAGAGATCTCTTCAAGAAAATCAGAGATACAGAGGGAACATTTCATGCAAAGATGGGCTCAATAAAGGACAGAAATGGTATGGGCCTCACAAAAGCAGAAGATATTAAGAAAAGGTGGCAAGAATAAACAGAAGTATACAAAAAAGATCTTCATGAGCTACATAATCACGATGGTGTGATCACTCATCTAGGGGTAAACATCCTGGAATGTGAGGTGAAGTGGCCCTTAGTAAGCATCACTACGAACAAAGCTAGTGGAGGTGATGGAATTCCAGTTGAGCTATTTCAAATCCTGAAAGATGATGATGTGAAAGTGCTGCACTCAATATGCCAGCAAATTTGGAAAACTCAGCAGTGGCCACAGGACTGGAAAAGGTCAGTTTTCATTCCAATCCTAAAGAAAGGCAATGCGAAAGAATGCTCAAACTACCACATAATTGCACTCATCTCACATGCTAGTAAAGTAATGCTCAAAATACTCCAAGCCAGGCTTCAGCAATACATGAAGCATGAACTTCCAAATGTTCAGGCTGGTTTTCGAAAAGGCTGAAGAACCAGAGATCAAACTGCCAACATCTGCTGGATCATGGAAAAAGCAAGAGAGTTCCACAAAAACATCTACTCCTCTTTTATTGACTATGCCAAAACCTTTGACTGTGTGGATCACAATAAACTGTGGAAAATTCTGAAAGAGATGGGAATCCCAGACCACCTGACCTGCCTCTTGAGAAATCTGTATGCAGGTCAGGAACCAACAGTTAGAACTGGACATGGAACAACAGGCTGGTCCCAAATAGGAAAAGGAATAAGTCAAGGCTGTATATTGTCACCCTGCTTATTGAACTTATATGCAGAGTACATCATGAGAAACACTGGGCTGGAAGAAGCACAAGCTGGAATCAAGATTGCCAGGAGAAATATTAATAACCTCAGATTTGCAGATGACACCATCCTTATGGCAGAAAGTGAAGAAGAACTAAAGAGACTCTTGATGAAAGTGAAAGAAGAGAGTGAAAAAGTTGGCTTAAAGCTCAACATTCAGAAAACTAAGATCATGGCATCAGCTCCCATCACTTCATGGCAAATGGATGGGGAAACAGTGTAAACAGTGGCTGATTTTATTTTCTGGGGCTCCAAAATCATTGCAGATGGTGATTGCAGCATAAAATTAGAATACACTTACTCCTTGGAAGGAAAGTTATGACCAACCTAGACAGCATATTAAAAAGCAGAGACATTACTTTGTCAACTAAGGTCCATCTGATCAAGGCTATGATTTTTCCAGTAGTCATGTATGGATGTGAGAGTTGGACTATAAAGAAAGCTGAGAGCAGAAGAATTGATGCTTTTGAACTGTGGTATTGGAGAAGACTCTTGAGAGTCCCTTGGACAGCAAGGATATCCAACCTGTTCATCCTAAGGGAGATCAGTCCTGGGTATTCATTGGAAGGACTGATGTTGAAGCTGAAACTCTAATACTTTGGCCACCTGATGCGAAGAGCTGACTCATTGGAAAATACCCTGATGCTGGGAAAGATTGATGGCAGAAGGGAAAGGGGACAACAGAGGATGAGATGGTTGGATGGCATCACCGACTCAATGGACATGAATTTGGGTAAACTCTGGGAGTTGGTGATGGACAGGGAGGACTGGCATGGTGCTGTTCATGGGGTCACAAAGAGTCAGACATGACTGAGCAACTGAACTGAACTGAACTGTATGCAGATCAAGAAGCAACAGTTATAACCAGATGTAGAACAACAGACTGGTTCAACATTGGGAAAGGAAAAGAACAAGGTTGTATATTGTCACCTTGTTCATTTAATTTATAGGCAAATTACATCATGCGAAATGCTGGGCTGAATGAATCACAAGCTGAAATCAAAATTGTTGGGAGAAATATCAACAACCTCAGACATGCAGATGATACCACTCCTTTGCTGACAGAAAATGAAGAGGAAGTAAAGATCCTCATGATGATGGTGAAAGAGGACAGTGAAAAAGCTGCCTTAAAACACAACATTCAAAAAACTAAGATCGTGGCATCTCGTCCCATGACTTTATAGCAAATAGAAAGGAAAAAGTGGAAATAGTGACAGATTTTCTTTTCTTGGGCTCCAAAATCACTGCAGATGGTGACTGCAGCCATGAAATTCAAAGATGCTTGCTTCTTGGAAGGAAAGCTATGACAAACTTAGCATATAAAAAAGCAGAGATATCACTTTGCTGACAAAGGTCCATACAGTCCAATTTTTGCAGTAGTCAGGCATGGATGTGAGAATTGGACCATCAAGAAGGCTGAGCGCTGAAGAACTGATGCTTTTGAATTGTGGTGCTTTGCTCTTGAGAGTCTCTTGGACTGCAAGGAGATCAAACCAGTCAATCCTAAAGGGAATCAATGCTGAATATTCATATGAAGGGTGGATGCTGAAGCTGAAGCTCCAATACTTTGGTCACCTGATGCAAAAAGCCAAGTCACTGGAAAAGACCCTGTGCTGGGAAAGACTGAAGGCAAAAGGAGAAGGTAGCAGCAGAGGATGAGATGGTTAGATAGCATTACAGACTCAATGTACATGAATTGGAGCAAAATCCAGGATATATGGAGGACAGTGGAGCCTAGTGAGCTGTAGTCTGTGGGAAAATAGAAATATTACAGCAAACAAGTTTAATATTTAATACACAAACATTAAATACATATGTGTGTCTATGTATGTGTATATATTTGAAGTATGTAAAGAGTTAAAAGAAGGAAAATTTTTAATATTTGGAAACAACTTTAACATGTAATAAAATACATAACAAATAATTAACCAGAATTTTAGGCTGGATTTAGTTCAGCAGAGAAAATCAACAAATTACATCTAAACTAAGGAAGGCACTTGTAGAATTGTACAGAAAGAGAAAATTATAAAAGTAGTAAAATATTTGGATGTAATATGGAGAGATTTAATATTCTATCAAGTAGTCCAGAAAAAAAAAAAGAATATAAAGTATAAAAGAAAACAATTTTTGTAAAGACTACTTCTGAAACTTTTTTGAGTGGAGGAAAAATATTTCTTTGCAGATTATAAAATGTACTTCAAGTACCAAAGAAGTTTTAATACATACATTAAAACAGAGACATATTATAATATAAAATATAATAGAGTATCAGGAAGCTAAAGCAGTACCCTTAAAAGCTATCAAGAGTTAAGACATAGTACAAACTACTTCAAATGAACAATCAGACAGGGAAGAGCTTTCTCACAGGAAAAATAATTCTTCTATGATATTGAAAAGATATGTATGTACCTGAGGGATAATAACTGTAAACTAGTATTCTACATAGTCAAATTAACATATGAGTGAATATGGAAAAATAAAATTTTATATATAAAAGCTGAAAGAGTTTACCACTCATTACTTTACTTAAAACACATGTAACATAAAATAGTCATAATGCCAACTGAAAAAAAGAAGAAAGGCTTGGAAATAGACTAAAAAAAAAGCATAAAATTTTACAAAATCTATTTTATACTTAACTATTTACTATATTCACTATATACTATATTTACTATATTAACTATATAGTTAAATATTTAACTGTTTAAATATTCACAAATTTTGTGTTAGTTAGATATACAATAGAATTTAAAAGAATACCAATTTGGAACAGTATTGAATAGGGAGTTCAGGAACATTATACAAAATATGCGTCCAATGGAGACACAGACTTAGAGAACAGACTTCTTGACACAAGGGTGGCTGTAGAGGTTGGGACTATTGGAGAGAGTAGCATAGTAACATATACACTACCATATGCAAAACATATAGCCAGTGGGAATTTGCTGTATGATTCGAGGAGCTCAAACCTGTGCTTGGTGAAAACCTAGAGTGGCTGGTGGGGTGGGAGGTGAGAGAGATGTTCAAAAAGGAGGGGACATATGTATGACTATGGCTGATTCATGTTTATGTATGCCGGAAACCAACACAATATTGTAAAGCAATTATCCTTCAATTAAAAAAAATTAATAAAGAAAGAAAGAAGGGTAACAATGTTGAATAGATAAGCAGAGAGAATATGTCCTATCTTTTCTGCAGGAAGTTTTCATTTTTGTCTCAGGTTCAAAGGATTTGTTAACAAAATAAGCCAGTCTTTATATATGAATAAATAATAACAATATTTATAAGAGAATTATCTGGCTTACTTTGAATATACTGACATTAAAAGAAAAGAGAAATAGAAACAGCAGATGATACATCACCAAACTGGGTTTTGACCAACACCAAAACTTAAAACAGCCCTGGGAAGTTCCATGACACAGCATTTCTGGAGTCCCAATTGGGAAAATGTCCCAGGCAGCCTGTCTGCTCTGTGGGTGAGACTTAAAAATTGCACTTTAAGTTCCAGTTTGTAATCCCAGGATGCAAAATGATTTCCTCATCAGTCTGTGAGCAAACTGCAGCTCTGGTTTCACATTAATGCTCTTTATCTTGAAAAACTTGGAATGCCCTTAAGCCCAGGGCCAGACCCCCTCCAGGGGCTCAACAATCTCAGGATTCATCCCCTATCTTATCTATTATAAGATGCAAGATGGCAGAGAAGTACCTGTGCTCATCTTCTCATGTGAGAACACCAAAATTTCAACTAGCTGCTGACCAACCATGGACAGTAGAACGCTGCTGCTGCTGTTGCTACGTCACTTCAGTTGTGTCCGACTCTGTGCGACCCCATAGACTGCAGCCCACCAGACTCCCCCGTCCCTGGAATGCTCCAGGCAAGAACACTGGAGTGGGTTGCCATTTCCTTCTCCAATGTATAACAGTGAAAAGTGAAAGTGAAGTCGCTCAGTCATGTCTGACTCCTAGCGACCCCATAGACTGCAGCCCACCAGACTCCCCCGTCCCTGGGATTCTCAGGGCAAAAACACTGGAGTGGGTTGCCATTTCCTTCTCCAATGCATAAAAGTGAAAAGTGAAAGTGAAGTCGCTCAGTCATATCCAACTCGTAGTGACCCCATGGACTACCATCCATGGGATTTTCCAGGCAGGAGTACTGAAGTGGGGTGCCATTGCCTTCCGCAACTATCGACAGGAAAATGCTGGATCCCAGCAAATAAAGATACCCCATATTCAAAAGCAAAGGCAAAGGCCCAGCAAGATGGTAGGAGTGGCGGAATCATGTTTAGAATCAAACCTCATACCTTCCAGAGACGCTCAGAGGGCGCAAAAGCACCTTGTGTGCACCAGGACCCAGGGAAATGAGCAGTGACCTCCACAAGAGCCTGAGCCACACCTGCCTTTGAGTCTCTGCAGAGGCACAGGTCAGCAGTGGCCTGCCGTGGGGACAGGGGCTCTGGTTGCAGCAGACCTGAAAGGCACAGCGTGCGGCGTAAGTTCTCTTGGAGAAGGTCACCATTAGCCCCACCAGAAAGCAGCCAAGCAGACGACCCACAAACTGGAAAACAATTATATCAGAGATGTTCTCACACTGCTGCAAAAATTCTAAGGCCCATAATAGATTTCCCAGCCTGGAGATCTGGCGAGGTACTGAGAACTTGCAGGGGATTTGAATACAGAAATTCCATAGGACTGGGGAGACAGACTCCCAGAGGTCACAGCAAAACCCTGTGTGCACCAGAACCCAAGAGAAAGAAGCAGTGACCTCACAAGAAACTGAGTCAGACTTACCTGTGAATGTTCTGGAGTCTCTGGGGGAGGCGTGGGTGGACAGTGGCTTCTGCGGGGTCAGAGGCACTGACTACAGCAGTCCTGGGAGCCGTGCTGTGCTGGCATACGTCCTTTTGAAGGAGGTCACCATTGCTGTCATTACCCCTACCATAGTTTGGCCTCAGAAAAACTACAGGGATCTAAGACTGCCCCATCCCTTAGCAGAAATTTGGATTATAGATTTACAGAGCATTGCCTCGCCCACCAGAGCCAGACCTAGTTATCTCCACAGCCAGTCCCTCCCAGCAGGAAGCTTCCAAAGCCTCTTATCCTAATCCATGAGAAGGCAGACAGAATAAAAACCACAGTGGCAGAAAACTAATCAAACTGATCACATGGATCACAGCCTTGTCTAACCCAATGAAACTATGAGCCATGCCCTGTAGGGCCATCCAAGAGGTCATGGTGGAGAGTTTTGACAAAATGTGGTCCACTGGAGAAGGGAACAGAAAACCACATCAGTATTCTTGCCTTGAGAACCCCATGAACAGTATGAAAAGGCAAAAAATATATGACACTGAAAATGAACTCCCCAGGTCAGAAGGTGCCCAATATGGTAATGGAGATAAGGGGAGACAGCTCCAGAAGGAATGAAGAGGCTGAGCCACAGCAAAAACAACACCCAGTTGTAGAAGTGTCTGGTGGTGAAAGTAAAGCTGATGTTGTAAAGAAAAATATTGCATAGGAAACTGGAATGTTAGGTCCATGAATCATGATAAATTAGAAATGGTCAAACAGGACATGGCAAGAATAAACACAGACATTTTAGGGATCAGTGAACTAAAATGGACCAGGATGGGTGAATTTAATTCGAATGAACATTGTATCTACTACTGTGGGCAACAATCCCTTAGAGAAATGGAGTAGCCCTCATAGTGAACAAGAGTACAAAATGTAGCACTTGGGTACAATCTCAAAAACGACAGAATGATTTCTGTTCATTCCCAAGGCAAACCATTCAATATCAGAGTAATCCAAGTCTTTGCCCCAACCACTAAGGTTGAAGAAGCTGAAGCTGAATGGTTCTATGAAGCCAAATTAGATCATCTAGAACTAACACCAAAAAAGATGTCCTTTTCACAATAGGGGACTGGAATGCAAAAGTAGGAAGTCAAGAGATACCTGGAGTAATAGGCAAGTTTGGCTTTGGAGTACAAAATGAAGCAGGACAAGGGCTAACAGGGTTTTGCCAAGAGAATACACTTGTCCCCTCTTCCAACAACACAAGAGACGATTTTACACATGGACATCACTACATGGTCATTTCCGAAATCAGATTGATTATATTTTTTGCAGCCAAAGATGGAGAAGCTTTGTATAAAACTTCTTTGTATAAATCAGCAAAAACAAGACTGGGAGCTGACTATGGCTCAGATCATGAACTCCATGTTGCAAAATTCAGACTTAAATTGAAGAAAGTAGGGAAAACCACTAGACCATTCAAGCATGACTGAAAACAAATCCCTTATGATTATACAGTGGAAGTGACCATTAGATTCAAGGAATCAGATATGATAGAGTGGCTGATGAACTATGGATGGAGGTTCATAACACTGTACAAGAGGTGGTGATCAAAACCATTCCCCCAAAAAGGAAATGCAAAAAAGGCAAAATGGTTGTCTGAGGAGGCTTTACAAACAGCTGAGAAAAAAAGAGAAGCAAAGGAGAAAATGAAACATATACCCATCTGAATGCAGAGTTCCAAAGAATAGCAAGAAGAGATAAGAAAGTTTTCCTAAGTGAACAATGCAAAGAAATAGAGGAAAACAATAGAATGGGAAAGACTAGAGATCTCTTCAAGAAAAAAAGACATACCAAGGGAATATTTCTTGCAAAGATGGGCACAATAAAGGACAGAAATGGTATGGACCTAACAGAAGCAGAAGATATTAAGAAGTGGTGGCAAGAATACACAGAACTATACAAAAAATATCTTAATGATCCAGATAACCATGATGGTGTGGTCACTCACCTAGGGCCAAACAGCCTGGAGTGGGATATCAAGTAGGCCTTAAGAAGCATCACTACGAACAAAGCTAGTGGGGGTGATGGAATTCCAGTTGAGCTATTTCAAATCCTGAAAGATGATACTGTGAAAGTGCTGCACTCAATATGCCAGCAAATTTGGAAAATTCAGCAATTGCTACAGGACTGGAAAAGGTCAGTTTTCATTCCAATCCCAAAGAAAAGCAGTGCCAAAGATTGTTCAAACTACCACACAATTGTACTCATTTCACGGGCTAGCAAAGTAATGCTCAAAATTCTCCAAGCCAGCCTTCAACAATATGTGAACTGAACACTTCCAGATATACAAGCTGGATTTAGAAAAGGCAGAGGAACCAGAGATCCAGTTGCCAATATCCATTGGATCATAAAGAAGGCTGAGTGTCTAAGAATTGATGCTTTTGAACTGTGGTGTTGGAAAAGATTCTTGAGGGTCCCTTGAACTGAAAGGAGATCAAACCAGTCAATCCTAAAGGAAATTAATCCTGAATATTCATTAGAAGCACTGATGCTGAACCTAAAGCTCCAATATTTTGGCCACCTGATGAGACCAACTTTGGCCATCCAACTAACTCATTGGAAAAGACCCTGATGCTGGGAAAGATTGAAGACAGGAGAAGAGGATGAAAGAGGATGAAATGGTTGGATGGTATCACTGACTTAATGAACATGAGTTTGAGCAGGCTCTGGGAGATGGTGAAGGACTGGGAGGCCTTGTATGCTGCATTCCCTGGGGTTGCAAAAAGTTGGACAGGACTGAATGACTGAACAACATCTTATCTATGGTATCTGAAGACTTGCACTCACAGGAGGCAGTCACTCAGTCAGGGCAGTGTCTAGGAACCTTAGAATCAAGGTCAGAGGCCAGCTCCACTTTGTCTCTGAAGCCTAAACAGACTATTTAATTTCCCTAACACTGTCTCATTTAATGAGACTAGCATTATCCGAATATAATACTAAAATCAGACAAGACATTACAAAAAAGCTAAATAAAAACAAATACTGCTCATGAACACAGATGCAAAAATCCTCAAAATAAAAAAAAAAATCTTAGAAAATAAAATACAACCCAGCATTAAAAGAATTATGTCTAACTGAGATTTATTCCAGATACTCAAGGCTGGCTCAATATTTAAAATCAATTAATGTAATCCATAACATCAAAAAACTAAAGGAGAAAAAGTATACACCCATATCAGTTAATTCAGAAAAAGCATCTGACAAAATCCAATACACATTCATAACACAAATTCTCAATAAACTAAGAAAGGAGGGGAACTTTTTCAAGTTGAAAGTTTATTCACCAAAATCTTACAGCTAAGGTCATACTTAATGGTGAGAAACTCAAAGATTTCTCCTGCTAAGATCAGATACAGGCAAAGATGTCCACTCTCACCATTCCTTTTCAACGTTGTACTGGAAAACCTTGCTAATATAATAAGAGAAGGAAAGAAAGCAGAATGTATAAAGATTTAGAAGGAAGGCATAAAACTGTCTTTACTTGCAGATGACATGATTGGCTAGTTAGAAAAACTAAGAGGGGTTAGTGTGGTGGAAAGGATGAATACGTGGAACACTAATAATTTTCAGAAGAATGAAAATACTCTGCTTGATATTATTGACTAAAACATATAGTCACAATCTGAAAGTAGACAGTTATTTTATTTGGTGGGAAAGTTTAGGACTCCAAGCCCAGGAGACAACATCTCAATAGCTCTGAGAAAACTACTCCAAGGATGCAGAAGGGAAGACAGGCTATATACAAGTTTGCAACAAAGGGAAAAGCAGTCTGAACATCAAGATTAGGTATCAGGTTTAGGAATTTAGCATTCTATGTATGGGAAAATGAAAGCCTCTGGGCTCACTAAATTCATTCCTTTCATACGTACCTCAGTTTCATTTCAGTTCAGCCACTCTGTTGTGTCCAACTCTTTGCGACCCCATGGACTGCAGCACTCCAGTCCTCCCTGTCCATCACCAACTCCTGGAGATTACTTAAACTCAGGTACATCGAGTCGGTGATGCCATCCAACCATCTCGTGCTCTGTCATCCCCTTCTCCTCCTGACTTCAATCTTTGCCAGCATCAGAATCTTTTCTAATGAGTCAGTTCTTCACATCAGGTGGCCAAAGAATTGGCATTTCAGCTACAGCATAAGTCCTTCCAAGGAATATTCAGGACTGATTTCCTTTAGGATGGACTGATTTGATCCCTTTGCAGTCCGAGGGACTCTCAAGAGTCTTCTCCAACACCACAGTTTAAAAACTTCAATTCTTCAGTGCTCAACTTTCTTTATAGTCCAACTCTCACATCCATACATGACTGCTAGAAAAACCAGAGCTTTGACTAGATACACCTTTGTCGGCAGAGTAATGTTTCTGCTTTTTAATATGCTGTCTAGATTGGTCATAGCTTCTTCCTAGGAGCAAGTGTCTTAATTTCATGGCTGCAGTCACCATCTGCAGTGATTTTGGAGCCCCCAAAAATAAAGTCTCTCACTGTTTCCATTGTTTCCCCATCTATGTGCCTTCAAGTGATGGGACTGGATGCCATGATCTCAGTATGTGAATGTTGGGTTTTAGGCCAAACTTTTTCACTCTCCTCCTTCACTTTCATCAACAGACTCTTTAGTTCTTCCTTGCTTTCTGTCATAAGGGTAGTGTCATCTGCGTATCTGAGGTTATTGATATTTCTTCTGGCAATCCTGATTCCAGTTTGTGCCTCATCCAGCCCGCCATTTCGCATGATGTACTCTGCATATAAGTTAAATAAGCAGGGTGACAATATACAGCCTTGACGTACTTCTTTTCCTATTTGGAATCAGTCTGTAGTTCCAAACCCAGTTCTAACTGTTGCTTCCTGACCCGCATACAGATTTCTCAGGAGGCAGGTCAGCTGGTGTGGCATTCCCATCTCTTTAAGAATTTTCCACAGTTTATTGTGACCCACACAATCAAAGGCTTTGGCATAGTCAATAAAGCTAAAGCAGAAGTAGATGCTTTTCTGGAACTCTCTTGCTTCTTCAATGAGGTATCAAGTTTCGATCAAGTATGGTAAGATGCAAGCCTCTGTGCTCACTAAATTCATTCCTTTCATATGCACCTCAGCCATCTGGGGTCAATCCTGTTCACCTTGCTTCTTGCATCCCCCAGCTCCTCAGCAAACCATAGTGGGTGGCAGCATCCCCTGGATCACAGTTTTGGGAGCCCTTATTCACATTTGGATGCCAGAAATCCAATGATGGCTGTGACAAGTCCTGCTTATTCGTATGGCAGGAGATATTTTCATTTCACAATACTATAATGATGGTTTTATTATAGTATGAAGTGAAGTGAAGTGAAGTCGCTCAGTCCTGTCAGACTCTGTGATCCCATGAACAGGAGCCTGTCAGGCTCCTCTGTCCATGGGATTTTCCAGCAAAAATACTGAAGTACCAGTTTGCCATTTCCTTCTCTAGGGGATCTTCCCAACCCAGGGATCGAACCCGGGTCTCCTGCATTGCAGGCAGACTCCTTACTGGCTGAGCCACGAGGGAAGTCTTAATATAATATACTTTTGTTCAAACTTGTTTATTGTACTCACCTGGAGTAAAGTTTACAATAAACTGTGGATTGTGAGTGATTATGTGTCAGTGTAGGTTCATCAATTGTATCAAATGTATGATTCTGGTAGGGGATGGTAGCAATAAGAAAGTTATGCATGTGGGGTGAGGGATATATGACAAATCTCTATACCTCCCCCTTAGTTTCGTTGTGAACCTTAAACTGTTTTATATATAAAACAAAAGGTAAAAACACTTAATAAGTCACTGAATAAATATGAAGAAAACAGACACAGACCAAAATAACTATGCTTATTATGTTCAAAAATAAAAAAGATAGTATCAAGAATTTTGACAGAGAAAAAATTTAACTACCTTAAAAATAAGTAGGGGAAATTATAGAGCTTAAAGTGTACTAAAGTTCTAAACCTAGTGGGTAGAATTAATGTCAGATTTGATTCCACTAAGTCAAAAAAAATTGTAAAACCTGACTATGATTTTGAAGAAAATATCCACAATACACACACAAAACAAATGAAGGTAACAAACACATAAACAAAAGAAGGAAAATACAGAAAAGAGCACAGAAAATCTATTAAATACTATGAAAAGCTCTAATTGACATGTTCTTAGCGTTTCAGGTGGAGATGAGAGTAAGAATGAGGCAGAATCCATATTCAAAGAGGATAATGGCCAAAAGGTTTTCAAAAATAATACTAAAATAAAATTCCTCTTAGAGAGTAAGTCTGACATTTTGACAACTGCTAAAAATAAAAGCCAAAGACAACAATCTGAAAAGAAGGAGTATAGTAATGGGCTCAGGAAGGAACTTTAAAGGGATATCAATAAAATTACAGTTGGCTTCTTAAAAGAAAAAAATGGACACCAGAACACTATAGAATTATATTTCTTTTTCTTCAAAAAAAATAATTTTAAATGTAAAATGAAGCCTAAATAAAGACATTTTCTGACAAAGTAAAGAAAATTCATCTCTGCTGTAAATATAATGGAAAATACTATCCTTCACGAGAAGGAAATGTAACCTGAATGAAAATTGAGGATAAAGACTATGTATTACTAATAGAAAGTTTTCACATAGCTGTACATTTAATATTATAAAAATATTTATTAAGTAAAAAAGTATACAACTGTAATAAAAATACTTATGAAGTGTACAACATGGAGGAAATTGAAATACATTAAAATGATAATACATTTTAAGAAAGTACTTGGTGCTAACGTAAAAAATACATATTTAATATTAGTATATTTATAGTGTAATAACTACAATTCACCATGAAGATGTAACAGTTGTTGTGAGCTGTGCACTAAAAATCTGCAGTCCCCAAAAAGCAGAGACTAAAAGACATACAAGGAGGAAGATATAGAAACTGCCCAGAAACTTCTCTTTAGGACTGAAAGACCTTTCCTTCAACTACTTGGAATACTGTGAGCTACCAACTCCCAGTTGTTAGCCCTCTTGGAAATTGTCTTGGCTGCAGAGAGCTGGCTCATATAAGAATACTTGTTTCTGGTGACAGAGTATATCCAAAGACCCGTTGTGTAAATACAAGGCCAATAGATGTAACATGGGGCAACTCTGAAGGGCCAACCCAGCTTCAATGCCCTGCTCAGATTTGCTGGCTGAAGTCTTTGTAGAGAATGCTTGACAGCCCATCTACTTCCTTGGCCTACTCTGGCTTTTTCCATTTCTATCTGTAAGCATTGATCCCAAGAGTGCTTTTTAATATACTTCCAGTACAATGTTTTGTCTGGGACAAAATTGATACAATATTGAGCAAAGATGAAAAACATCTGAAAATCAATCAATAAAGAGGCTCTTCCTGATACAGTCAATTTTGCACTCAGATACTAGAAAATAAAACTACATTTTTTGTGCTCATGGGGCAATGTAGTATTTGTTTATTTATTTATTGAAGTATACTTGATTTACAATGTTGTATTAGCTGCTTGTGTACAGCAAAGTTATATATGTCTGCAATCTAAAAAAAAATGGAACTGGAGAAAAATCAGTAGTCAAAGGAAGAACTAAAAATATTTTCCATTGATATATTTGTCAAAGACTTAAAATCACCATTATATAAAATGCTCTGAAAAAAAGAGCAAGTTGACAGAATAAAGGGACAAAAGGAAGTTAACTGGGGGGAAAAGGGAAATAAAATAGCCCTTCAGATCAGATCAGTCGCTCAGTCGTGTCCGACTCTTTGCAACCCCATGAATAGCAGCACGCCAGGCCTCCCTGTCCATCACCAGCTCCCGGAGTTCACTCAGACTCACGTCAATCGAGTCAGTGATGCCATCCAGCCATCTCATCCTCTGTCGTCCCCTTCTCCTCCTGCCCCCAATCCCTCCCAGCATCAGGGTATTTTCCAATGAATCAACTCTTCGCATGAGGTGGCCAAAGTACTGGAGTTTCAGCTTTAGCATCATTCCTTCCAAAGAAATCCCAGGGCTGATCTCCTTCAGAACGGACTGGTTGGATCTCCTTGCAGTCCAAGGGACTCTCAAGAGTCTTCTCCAGCACCACAGTTCAAAAGCATCAATTCTTCGGTGCTCAGCCTTCTTCACAGTCCAACTCTCATCCATATATGACCACAGGAAAAGCCATAGCCTTGACTAGACAGACCTTCGTTGGCAAAGTAATGTCTCTGCTTTTGAATATGCTATCTAGGTTGGTCATAACTTTTTTTCCAAGGAGTAAGCATCTTTTAATTTCATGGCTGCAGTCACCATCTGTAGTGATTTTGGAGCCCAGAAAAATAAAGTCTGACACTGTTTCCACTGTTTCCCCATCTATTTCCCATGAAGTGGTGGGACCGGATGCCATGATCTTTGTTTTCTGAATGTTGAGCTTTAAGCCAACTTTTTCACTCTCCACTTTCACTTTCATCAAGAGGCTTTTGAGTTCCTCTTCACTTTCTGCCATAAGGGTGGTGTCATCTGCATATCTGAGGTTATTGATATTTCTCCTGGCAATATTGATTCCAGCTTGTGTTTCTTCCAGTCCAGCGTTTCTCATGGCCCTTAGGAACATGAAATTATAACACCAACACATAAAACTACAGGGTGATACCATTTCTCTTTTGGCAGATTGGCAATATCAGAAAGACCAACCTGTTAGAAAGTTGTAGAAGGAATTTTATGTGTTATGGGCATATTTAAAAATGTTGGAGCCTTTTCTGAGTAGACTTTGATTCACTTCTACAAATGTAAGACTATATATACATATAAATATATTTTTATAACATATTATAGCAAAATTGGAAAAACATCTGCAACTTCAACATCATAATAGGTAACTAGCTGGGTACATTATGATATATGCATACTAGTATATAATTAAAAGAACTTATTAATTGTCAAAAGAAGTAAGATGTTCATTGTGGAATTATTTCCAGTATGTATCATTAATTTTAAAATGCAGGTTACAGGTACATTGTATAGTTCGCTAAAAATTTACAAAATACAAGGGGCAGTACACAAATATGTATTCTTGCAAAAGAGGACATGGGGAGGATAGAGCTGAAGAGATGCAAATGGACTAATATTTTCTTGAATATACCATTTTTAGAAAGTTTTTATATTTGAACCATGTCAGTTTTACACATGAAAAATAAAAAAAAAATAAAGTAAGTGTAAAAAATTTAACCAAAAATAATTAATGGAACTATTTTATCAGGTTGTTAACAAAACCATGCAAAAACAGTAAGTGTTTTGTAATAAATTTGAATATAGTACATTAACTAAATACTCTTTGTGGGGTATACTCTAAAGACAAAAGGAATTACTAAGGAATCTTAAACTACAAAGTTAATATTATAACTTTAAAATTACTTTAAGTATATCATAGAATAACATACATTCATACATACATATTTATATACTTACATATGTTAATAATAAAAGATATGTTCCATATTAGAGAAAAGAAAGATAAAGTCAGTAAAGGTATAAATAGGTTACACACTATATTTAAATTGGAAATATTAATAAAAACTCAGGTTTTAAAACACATAAATTGAGGGATTTCTGGTTCAAGTTTCAATACATGAAGAGCTTGGAAGTTTTAGTCTCCTTACTGCAACAGCGCAACAAAGAATCAATTATCTATCTTGGACTCACCAGGGGACTGAGGATGCAAAGGCTAACTGCTAGATTGAAAGTCAGAAAGACAATCAAAGCAAAGGAGTCACAGATCTTCACCTGGAGAAAAAACAGTTGGAGCCATTAACTGGTAGGAAAAGTTAAAGGACATTTTGAAGAATTGCTAGAGTATGAATACAGACCATCATGAAGGTGAAAGTGAGAAACTCTTCAGGCTTATTGTATTGGGAAGGCACAAACTTCTGTAGATTTATCTCTGGGGAACCAACCAGAATCTACTGGTGAAGAGCTGCTGCTGCTGCTGCTGCTAAGTCACTTCAGTCGTGTCTGCTGCTCCCATTATCAATTTGTCAGAGGAAGGGGAAAAGTAACCATTGTAAACCAGGTTAGAGCTTCCTCCATAAGAGAGACATATTCTCCAGAGGAAAAAGAAATTGTCAGAGCCTTACTGGAGAGGATATTTCCTTAGATCTAGCCCTCTCTGGCCTTCCTCATGGAAGGTAGGTCTCATGGGGGGGTAGGTCCTCATGGAAGGTAGGTCTCATGTAGGGTAAGAAGAGTAAGCTAAATAATGAAATTAAAAACCGCAGTTCAGGGACACGGGTCTACTATTACAATGAGGTGCAATCATAATATTGTAGAATGCTTTCCTTTCACCACATCTGATCATCACAGACAATGGGAAGACCAAAGCAGGCATAGTCTAGGAATTCAACTGTGCCTAAGATACGATAAACATTCCAAACACCTCAGCTCCTAATCAGAGTTACATACATGCTCACACTAAGGTTATTTACCTCAATTTATTTTCATCACATCTAGCATTCAAAAAACATATAAAAATTAAAAGACATGTTAAAAAGTTCAGAAAAAACAAAATCTTAAAACATAAAGCAAGCATCAGAAACAAACAGATATGAAACAAATGTTAGAATCAGAGAGGAACTTTAAAATCATTATAATTCATGTAATAATGACTCTAATGAAAAAGTAAATAAAATGCAAGAACAGATGAGGAATATAAGGACTGAGATGGATATTATAAAAAAAGAATCAAAAGAATAAGCTAGAAATTAAAAACTGTGACAGAACTGAAGAACGCTATCAGTGAGTCCTTAACATACTAAACACGGCCTGGTAGAGAATTTAGTGTTCTTCAAAAAACATTATCTTAATTATGAGGGATAAGGGTTTTTTTTTTTTTTTTTAATACAGTTGACTGTTCATCAGAAACTGTACAAGAAAAAAAGAGTAGAGTAACAGGTAGATAGACAGATACAGATATAGACACAGATATTTCCAAAAAATATATATTCACCAACATAGATCTTTCTTAACAAGCTAATACTTCATAAGGATAAATGAAGACTTCCTTTTAAAAAAAACAGGGAATTCATTGTGAGCAGTTCTGCAAATAAAAGTTACAAGTTTTTTGTGGAGAAGGAAATGTTGTATGTCAGAAACTCAGATCCACACAAAGATAGTCATGGAAGAATTAAATAAAAATAAAATATTTTTTTCCTTATTCTTAATTAAGATAGTCTAAAAGATAACTGTTTCTTTGATGTAAAACTAGTAACAAGATAGTGTATAATTATAGGGTATGGATAAGTGAAAGGAATGATAACAGTGCCAAAAGGAATGAGGCAGGAAGGAATTGGGAATATTTCATTATTAAGAACACTCATTACAAGAGAAGCAGTATATGTTATGTGAAGGTGGATTACATAAGTTAAAATGTACACCTGATCTGCCTCTTAAGAAATTTGTATGCAGGTCAGGAAGCAACAGTTAGAACTGGACATGGAACAACAGACTGGTTCCAAATAGGAAAAGGAGTTCATCAAGGCTGTATATTGCCACCCTGTTTATTTAACTTATGTGCAGAGTACATCATGAGAAATGCTGGACTGGAAGAAACACAAGCTGGAATCAATATTGCCAGGAGAAATATCAATAACCTCAGATATGCAGATGACACCACCCTTATGGCAGAAAGTGAAGAGGAACTCAAAAGCCTCTTGATGAAAGTGAAATTGGAGAGTGGAAAAGTTGGCTTAAAGCTCAACATTCAGAAAACAAAGATCATGGCATCTGGTCCCACCACTTCATGGGAAATAGATGGGGAAACAGTGTCAGACTTTATTTTTCTGGGCTCCAAAATCACTACAGATGGTGACTGCAGCCATGAAATTAAAAGACGCTTACTCCTTGGAAGGAAAGTTATGACCAACCTAGATGGCATATTCAAAAGCAGAGACATTACTTTGCCAACAAAGGTTCGTCTAGTCAAGGCTATGGCTTTTCCTGTGGTCATGTATGGATGTGAGAGTTGGACTGTGAAGAAGGCTGAGCACCAAAGAATTGATGCTTTTGAACTGTGGTGTTGGAGAAGATCCTTGAAAGTCCCTTGGACTGCAAGGAGATCCAACCAGTCCATTCTGAAGGAGATCAGCCCTGGGATTTCTTTGGAAGGAATGATGCTAAAGCTGAATCTCCAGTACTTTGGCCACCTCATGCGAAGAGTTGACTCATTGGAAAAGACTCTGATGCTGGGAGGGATTGGGGGCAGGAGGAGAAGGGGACGACAGAGGATGAGATGGCTGTATGGCATCATTGACTCGATGGACGTGGGTCTGAGTAACTCCGGGAGTTGGTGATGGACAGGGAGGCCTGGCGTGCTGCGATTCATGGGGTTGCAAAGAGCTGGACATGACTGAGTGACTGATCTGATCTGATCTGATATTGAAAATTACAGGGGAACCACAAAAAAAGGATACAACCAATATTCTAAAAGAAGAGTTTAAATTATATCACATAAACTATTAAATCAAACCAGATTAGACAGAAAACAGAAGGAAAAGAAGGAGCTAACGCAAGGCACAGAAAACAGTTACAAACGTAGTGTCATTAGACTAAAACACTAATCATTTTAAATCTGAATTGTCTAAGTACCACGATTATAAAACAGATTGTTAGAATGAATTTTAAAAAGACAATTATATTTTGCTTATAGAAAATTCAATTTAAATATGAAGTTTCATATAGGTTAAAAGAAAAGTATTAGAGAAAGGTATAGTATGCCAATGCTAATAAATAGAAAGCTGGAGAAGTCATAGTAATTTAAAATAAATTAGACTTTGGAGCAAGGAAAGCTACTAGGGATAAAGGTAGACATTGAATATCTATAAAAAGGTCAGTTCTCCAAGAGGAGATTAAAATCCTTAATGTCTGTGCACCTAACAACGGAGAGACAAAAGACTTGAGAAAACACACATATTCAAGTAAAAACAGACAAACTCACTATTACAATTAAAATTTTCAACAGCCTTCTATGCCCATAAATTTGATAACTCAGAAGAAGTGAACCATATCTTTGATAGACTCAAACCCACTAAACCCACACAATGAAAAATAATCTGAATAGTCTAGTATCTCTTAAAGGAATTGATTAATAGCCAATAATCTTCTAATGAGCAAAGCAACACACCACACCTAAGTGGTTTCAAGGATTAATTCTTCTAAATATTTAATGAAAAATGATACAAATTATCCACAATATATTCCAAAATATATAATTACAAGGAATGCTTCCTAACTCATTCTATGAATTAATCAATCAATAACATAAAGACAAATCAGAGAGTTATGATATGAAAAGGAAAGTATGGACTAACACCTCTCATGAAAATAAATGCAATAAATTCTCAACAAAATTTTAGCAGAGAAAATCAGTAATATTTTAAAACAATTATAAACCACACCAAAGTGGATATTTTCTAATTATTCAGGGTTGTTTCAACATTCAAAAATCAATGTTCTACCACATTGAGAATTGAAGCAGAAAGATACTTGACAGAATTCAATATCTATTAATGATAAAAACTCAGCATATTAGGAATAGAAAAGAATTTTCTCAATTTGATAAAGAACATCTATAAAAACATTCTTTAAATACCACATTTTAAGGTGAAACTTCAATGGTTTTCCCCCAAGGATGAGAACAAGTCAAGCACTGGAATTTTACCTAGGTCAGTAAGTTGTTGCTGCTGCTAAGTCACTTCAGTCATGTCTGACTCTGTGTGACCCCACAGACCGCAGCTCACCAGGCTCCTCTGTCCCTAGGATTCTCTCTCTGTCCACGGGATTCTCTAGGCAAGAATACTAGAGAGTGGGTTGCCATTTCCTTCTCAGTTCAGTAAGTTAAGAAAAGGAAATAACATATATACAGATTAGTAAGGCAGCAATAAAACTGTCTTTGTTCTGAGACAATATGATCTTTGTAGAAATTCTCGAAGAATCAACAAAGGAGTTATTGAAACTAATCATCCAGTACAGCAAGGTCAGAGGACACAAAGTTACTACACAGAAGTCAATTACTCTTTATATACTATAATGCTAACAACGAACAGCTAAATTTTGAAATTAAAATTGCAATACCATTTATGACATAACCAAAAAAGATAAGTAATCAGGTATAAATCTGACAAATTATATAAAGATCCTCTATATAAAAAAAACTATAGAACTCTAATGAAAGAAAAATAAGATCTAAATAAACAGATATTTCATGAGTAGGAAGACTCAGTATTATTTTTAAAATGTCAGTGTTTACCAACTTGACTTACAGATTCAATACAATCCTAACTGATATCTCAGGAAGCTATTCTGTTGATACTGAGAAATTTATTTTAAGTCAGAAAGGAACTGCAATGGATCTAAGATGATCAACACAGTATTGAAGAAGAAGAAAAATACACTTGGAAATTTCATACTACTCAATTCCGATACTTAATATAAAACTACAGTATTTGTGTTTTGAAAATGTGTGAGATCTCCAGGTAAAATCTGAAAGTAGTCCCCGCAAATGGAGGAGAATGAGAGACTTAAGAAAGAGGCAGACCATTTAAAATTGGTAGGTGACAGGTTTATTTTTTTAAATTAAAAAAAAAAATTTTTTTTTTACCAGTATGACAAATGTTACTATAGGATCTAAAACCAGAATACTTGCAGAAATGTACCATCATTATTGATGGGTACACTTAATATAGGGATATTCACTCTCAATTATAACTGAAGCAATCTTTTATTTTCTTTACTAATTTTTAAAATATAAATTTATTCATTTTAATTGGAGGCTAATTACTTTACAATATTGTAGTGGTTTTGCCATACATTGATATGAATCTGTCATGGATGTACATGTGTTCCCCATCCTGAAACCCCCTCCCCCTCCCTTGGGTCATCCCAGTGCACCAGCCCTGAGCACCCTGTCTCATGCATCGAACCTAGACTGGTAATTCATTTCACATATGATAATTAACATGTTTCAGTGCCATTCTCCCAAATCATTCCACCCTCACCCTCTCCCACAGAATCCAAAAGACTGTTCTATACATCTGTGTCTCTTTTTCTGTCTAGCATATAGGGTTATCGTTACCATCTTTCTAAATACCAAATATATGTGTTAGTATATTGTATTGGTGTTTTTCTTTCTGGCTTACTTCACTCTGTATATTAGGCTCCAGTTTCATCCACCTCATTAGAACTGATTCAAATGTATTCTTTTTAATGGCTGAGTAATATTCCATTGTGTATATGTACCACAGCTTTCTTATCCATTTGTCTGCCAGTGGACATCTAGGTTGCTTCCATGTCCTGGCTATTATAAACAGTGCTGAGATGAACACTGGGGTACATGTGTCTCTTTCAATTCTTGTTTCCTCGGTGTGTATGCCCAACAGTGGGATTGCTGGGTCATAGGTGACAGGTTTAATAAGCAAGGGAACTTGCATACAAGGCTCATCTTGGGTAACTACAGTACCTACTCATCTGGTAGATAGGTGCACCCACCTACCAGAATTTTAAAAGTTATATAGAGACTTTAACTGGGTTCAGTCACATATTCAGTCCACATGGTCTTGAAGCACTTTACTCTGTCAAGTCTACTTTTTCGATACAGATTCAGCTGTGGGAATGGTGGGCAGAATGTATGTTCCAACTACAGGACACAGGGTAAGGAGTCACCGATTGCCTGGGTTCAGCTTTTGGTTCACCAGGGGTCATGTCCTCTCCATGACTTCCTCTAACAGTAATCCAGGCAACATAGTATTAGCAAAAGAATACACACATATTCAGTAAAACAAAATAGGCAGACTAGAGACAGACTCACAGAAAGATAATCCAACGGAGAAAATTCTACAACTGGTGCTAGAACATTAAATATACACATGTCATAATTATAAAAAATACTTGGAACAGTAACAAATAAATCTAATCACAGAATTTACAACTTTCACACACACACACACACAAATAGAGGTAGATAAAATACCTAAAAGAAAATGCAAAACTACAAAACTTCTAGGAGAAAGTACAGTCGAAAATCTAGGTGACTTTGGAGTTGGGTATGAGTTTTGAGATAAAACATCTAAAATATAGTTCATGGGAAAAAAAGATAGATGGATTTATTAAAATATAAACTTTCCTCTGTGAAAAACACTTAAGGGAATGAAATGGAAAACCACATGTAAGAAAAAGACTATGAAAACACACTTATAAAGAACTATGAGAGAACTCAACACTCAAGAATAAGAAAAAGGATGAACCCATTTGAGAACTAGAATCTGAAAAGATATCTCACCAAAGAAGACATACAAATGGCAAATAAGCACATGAAAATATTTTATCCATAAAACACCATTAGGGAATTGAAAATTAAAACAAGAGAGCATTATACACCTATTAGATTAGCTAAAATTGAAAAAAAAAAAACAAAAAACCGTATAACTTCATTTATGGTAAAGAGGTAAAAGAACAGTTACATTCACTATTTGTGGGAATGCAAAATAGTACAACCACTTAGGGAGCATTTGGACATTTCTTACAAAGCTAAAAAATGGGGAAACAATGGGGAAACAAAGAAATGGGGATACAATGGAAACAGTGAGAGATTTTTTTTGGGGAGCTGCTCCAAAATTATTGCACATGGTGACTGCAGTCATGAAATTAAAAGACACTTGCTCCTTGGAAGAAAAGCTATGACAAACCTAGACAGCATATTAAAAAGCAAAGACATTGCTTTGCTGACAAAGTTCCATCTAGTCAAAGCTATGGTTTTGCCTGTAGCCATGTATGGATGTGAGAGTTGGACTATAAAGAAAGCTGAGCACTGAAGAATTGATGCTTTTGAACTGTGGGGTTGGAGAAGGCTCTTGAGAGTCCCTTGGACTGCAAGGAGATCCAATCAGTCCATCCTAAAAGAAATCAGTCCTGAATATTCATTGGAAGAACTGATGCTGAAGCTGAAACTCCAATACTTCAGCCACACGAAGAACTAACTCATAGGAAAAGACCCCGATGGTGGGCAAGATTGAAAGCAGGAGGAAAAGGGGGTGACAGAGGATGAGACGGTTGGATGGCATCACCAACTTGATGGACATGAGTTTGAGAAAACACCAGGAGTTGGTGATAGACAGGATAGCCTGGCATGTGCAGTCCATGAGATCACAAAGAGTTGGACACGACTGAGTGACTGAACTGAACTACAAAGCTAAACATACACTTCACATGTGAAGTATTAATTGCATTCCTTGGTATTTACCAACTGACTGGAAAAGTTAGGTTCATATAAAAAATTCCATACAAGTATCATGATCATCAAAAACAAAACCTACCAAGATGCCCTTCAGTAGATCAGTGGAGACTCTGCTGTAATAGATTCAAAATATTTAATATTTACTCAGTGATAAAAACATGAACAATCAAGCCATAAAAAATGTCTGAATCTTAAGTGCATATTTATTAGTAAAAGGCTAAACAGACTATATACTTTGATTTCAACTAAATTGCACTGTGGAAAAACCAAAGCTACTGAGACAATAAAATACAGTGTTTGCCAGGGTTTTGGGGAAAGGGGAGGTAAGGTTTAATATCTGAAACACAGGGGAGGTTTTGAGAATGTGAATCTATTATGTATATTATATTTTGGATAAATGACAATATTCATTTTCCAAAATCTATTTATCAATACAGGACAAAGTGTGAACTTTAACATTTTAAAAATTTTAAAATAATGATTTAGGAAAAATAAAAATAATGATCAGGGACTCCCAGGATGGAATGCAGAATGTGACAAAACAACTGAACTTTATTACAAATACATAAAGCAACAAAACTTCACTGGATGGAGTAGGGTAAATGTTCTAAGGTAAGTAACTGGAAGTCAGTGGAGACTATAAAACTAAATGGGGAAAAATGTACATAACCACTGAACTTGAGTTGAAAAAGGTATATTCCATCAGGTATGAGTTAACAATTCTGAATATATATGTCTACTAGAATTAAAGTAAATGGAAGGTAGATGATGAAAAATCAATTTCCTCACTTTTGTAGTGATAGCTTAGAGATAAGCAAGAGGAAGGAGCAAAGAATATGTGGTAATAAATGAGAATGGGAGATATCAGTATGAACTTATATTTAGATTAATATAGATATTTATGGTGACATGGTGACATGGGCTTCCCTGGTAGCTCAGCTAATAAAGAATCTGCTTGAAATGCAGGAGACCCTGGTTTGATTTCCTGGGTAAGGAAGATCCCCTGGAGAAAGAATAGGCTACCCATTCCAGTATTCTTGGGCTTCCCTGGTAGCTCAGATGGTAAAGAATCCACCTGAAATGCAGGAGACCTGGGTTAGACCCCTGGGATGGGAAGATCCCCTGGAGGAAGGCATGGCAACCCACTCTGGTATTTTTTCCTGGGAAATCCCAGTGGTGTCACAAAGAGTCAGACATGCCTGAGCGACTAAACATAGAACAGCACATATGGTGACATAGGTATCAATAAATATAGGTATGTATATACACATGGGTTAGTATATACACATATACTTTTCCTGCACTGATACTGATAAAGGCAAAGATATCCCAGTAGCAAGGAGTAAACCTATATCATGATTTACTAATCTAAACCTGTATTACTAACTGGGTTTACTAATTAAAGCTATATTAAGTTTCTTCAAAGAATCAGAACTAATTATATATATATATATATATATATATACACACACACACACACACACACACACATACACACACACACACATACACACACACACATACACACACACACATATAGAAAGTGTTTATAATGAGGGGACTGGCTCACACAATTATGGAGATAGAAAAGTATCATCATCTGCCATCTGCAAGCTAGAGACCCAGGAAAGCTGGTGGTGTAATTCGAGTTTAAACTCAAAGGCCCCAGGACCAGGGGAGTCAATTATAAGTGAGACCAACTCCAAATATCCAAGAATCAGGAGAACAAATGTCTGAGAACAGAAGGTGTATGTCCCAGCTCGAGCAGAGAGCAAATTTACCCTTCTGTTTTATTGTTCTACTTAGGCCCTCAGTGAATTGGGTGATATCTACCTGCAATGGAACTTATCTTTACTCATTCAAGTTATCTTTATTACCCATTCAATGTTAGTCTCATCTGGAGACTCTCTTACAGACACACTCAGAAATATGTTTTACCAGCTATCACATTATACCTTAAGCCAGTCAAGTTAACATATAAAATTAACCATCTTATCACCTGTTGCCCACGATTTGGTTTCTAATCCAACCTCCAAAACAAAGAACTAGAACTTTGCATAAATGGTTATTCCAAGACTAAGGCTGGAAATATACCAAATGAGCCTGGAAAAAAAATCTTGTGGTGCCAGAAAGAGTTCTAAAACAAAACAAACCAAAACCATGATGTGGAATTTAAGCAACTAGAACCAACTGAAAGATCTCCCAAACTATTTGAGCAACAAAATAAATAAGTACTGCATTCTGACTCAGAGTAGAATGTAAATATTCATGAGTATTTACTAATATAATAGGTTTTTGAATAAAGAAAGAGGAAAATGAGGGATGAGATTTCCAATGCAGAATGAAATGCAAATAATTTGTGTAGTTAGTTTGCCTTACTGGAGGCAGAAATTAATTCCACACTTTTCAAGTCTTGTTTTCATATTGTGAGTTCTCTCCAAAGTGTACGATATGAAAATGGGGAAAAAGAATAACTGGACAGTGGAGAAACTTGACAAACTATCGCCCCAACCAGAAGATCAAGATTAACAACAACAATATCAGTATTCTACATACCCTTGATGTGATGCATGAAGTAAGCCAGAAGGAAAAACACCAATACAGTATACTAACGCATATATATGGAATTTAGAAAGATGATAACAATAACCCTGTGTACGAGACAGCAAAAGAGACACTGATGTATGGAACAGTCTTATGGACTCTGTGGGAGAGGGAGAGGGTGGGAAGATTTGGGAGAATGGCATTGAAACATGTAAAATATCATGTATGAAACGAGATGCCAGTCCAGGTTCAATGCACGATACTGGATGCTTGGGGCTAGTGCACTGGGACGACCCAGAGGGATGGTATGGAGAGGGAGGAGGGAGGAGGGTTCAGGATGGGGAGCACATGTATACCTGTGATGGATTCATTTTGATATTTGGCAAAACTAATACAATTATGTAAAGTTTAAAAATAAAATAAAAACAAACAAACAAACAAAAAAAACCGGCACTTCACCTCTGGTCTTCCTTTCAAAAGCCCATAACCACAGTCTAATCATAAGAAAACCATCAGACTTTCTAACTCTAATGGAGGCAATTCTAGCAGAGAAACTTTCTATATAATACCTGAACAGTACTCTTCACAGCTTTTAAGGTCATTGAAAACATGAAATATCTGGGGAACTCTTACAGCCAAGAGAATCCTAAGGAGACACAATGACTAAAGGCAATATGGTATCTTGGATGAGATCCTGGAACAGAACAGGGACACAAAATGAAAGTTAATAAAATCTGAACAGGATGTGGACTTCATAATAATGTTTCAATATTGGTTAATTAACTATAACAAATGTATCGCATTAAAGTTAGATGTTAATTATAAAGGAAAACAATGGAGAATTTATTTTAAAAAAAACTATACTGTATTTGCAATATTTCTATAAATCTAAAAGTGTTCTAAAATATAAAACTTATTTAAAACTATATGCTACATCTCTCCACTGAAAAGCTACTATACTACAAGAGTAATTAGTACATAGTAATTAGTAATTAACACACCTAGCACCCAGGTCTGGTTTGCAACTACCCTTTGCCACTATAAAAAACTAGGACTCTTTGAAGAGACTTCTGAATATAGTTATATGGCAAGCAAAAAAGGAAAGTAAAACTGATAAATGTTATTATAAAAGAAGCTCTCAAAGACTAGTTCAGTTCAGTCACTCATTCGTGTCCAACTCTTTGTGACCCCATGGACTGCAGCACACCAGGCTTCCCTATCCAACTCCCAGAGCTTTCTCAAACTCATGTCCATCGAGTCGGTAATGCCATCCAACCAAAGACTAGTGGAATCATGTAAAAAAATATATATATATATGCTTCTTGAAAGAGATTATATTGATCACATTTTGTGCAAACTGAGTATAAAAATGAATATTCATAGTAATAATTAAGTAAAGCATGTGAATCCATAATTACGTATAAGGAGAAAGATATTGAGAGAGAAAAAGGGAGAGAAAAACCACTTTGAATACATTTAGTTCACTTTAGTTCCTAAACCCTCCAGTACATTTAAAAAACTCATCAGTAAGCCACCTACAGCTCACTAGCACAAATGCAATCTTTCTATGTATACACATGCATATAAAAAAAAGTTTGTATTTTAAAAACTACATAAAAGCATAACATAGTAAATCCTGAAGATAAGCGGATATGTATTAGAAATGTTGATTCAAAATCAAGCATTCAATAATAATGTTAAGAGCATCATTTAATCATAAGAATATTTCACTGTATCTATTAAGGATGAAATAAATTTTAAGTACATAGAGATATGCCTCATATTCAATATACTTTCATATAATTAATATTATTTAATAGTAATCATAAAATCACAATGATCTGAGAGACAGATATATGTATCTAACAAGTTTTTAATTCCTATCCATTTTTTAAAAATTATTATTTATTTATTTTATTTTACAATATTGTATTGGTTTTGCCATACATCAACATGCATCTACCTTGGGTGTACATGTGTTCCCCATCCTGAACCCCCGTCCCACCTCCCTCCCCGTACCATCCCCTGGGTCATCCCAGTGCACCAGCCCCAATCTTCCTGTATTCTGCATCGAACCTGGACTGGCTATTCATTTCTTCTATGATATTATCCTATCCATTCTTTAGCTCAGTTGCTTTTAACCATTTTTTCCATAAAATTTATATACAATTATATCTATAGCTTATATTATAGGATATGTTAAAGACATTACATTGTAATTTTTAATCCAAGTAACTTTCACCTTAATTTTGAACCTTAATTTCAAGAAACATGACTCTACATTCTATAATATTTTTGAATAACATTTCACTATTTTCATTTCATCACATAATATTGCACAGCTATTATCACTTATCCTTTAGGCTTGTTTCAGCAAGACAGAGTTTAGAAAGTATGATTCACTTTTCTCTGGTATATAACATTACTAATATACCTGGAATTTCAGCCCAATGAAATATTCTCAGGCTCATTTTTATTGAAAAATATTTTTTCAATACTATTTTTCAAGTCTAGAGCAAAGACAAGGCAAAAACAAATTATCAGTGTTTGTGTAAATCACATACCAATGTACATCATCCACTGAATATTGAAACTGTAAGATGTAAGTGGTGATTATTTGTGAGTTAATATACTTTTCAGATGAACATAAAACTAATAAAATGGAAAAATGATACACATGACATATGAAATAAAATGACATATTGTTACCATGCCAATACCAATTTTATTCTATACATTTTTATTAGTTACATAGAGTTTTTATAGTTATTATTGAAATATTTTGGAGATTCCACTTTCCACTCCTTTTTCACCATTAATCATGGTATTTAGTATGTGTAAAACATAGATGTTAGATGTTTGACTTCCTGTACTTGGAAATTTTCATACACTTGTCTTGAAATTCCCAATGCTACAGACATAGAAAAGACAAATCCCTTTTACATATTTCTGCTAAATACCCAATAAATATTTAAACCATCTGGGCCTCCTAGGGATCCAGGTTAGTAATTTCTAGCCTGCCTGAGCAACGGAATTATTTCCAACAGTTTAAAGAATAGCCATGCCCGAGTCATACCCCTGATTAGTCCACACAAGCAATTAGAATGAAAGAAATGAACTGTGTGAACTACCACATCGGCAATTTAACTGACACCTCAGCAATGAAATTTAACTGTGTTTTCTTCTTCTACTCCTTCCCATTCCCCACTTAGCCTTCTTCCCATTACTTTTCTGATAGAGAACTCTATCAGAAAAGTATTCTGTTCTGACACCTTAAAAAAAAGATGTGAAAACACAGATGAGGGAAAAGCAGACTTTTTTTTTTTCTGATTTACAAAGGTATTCTGGTAAGATTAGGGGAATAATAGTGGATAATACTTGTAAAGGTTTTACTGTGGTCCAGACAAATTTCTGATTATTCATACATTTCACCTTTTCTGAGGAAAATACTATTACGTTTATTACTTATCAAATGAAGAAAGCAAAGTGCATACTGGTTAAATAACAAGGTTGAGAAGGTAGTCAGTAGATGTGTAGGATTCAGCCTCAATCTGACTTTAGAGTCCATGCTTTAAATAATCCCTAAAATAGTAACTCCAGGTATAGGCGATAGAAACAGCAGAATATAGGTAAGAAATCAGACCCAGAATTCTAGATGCTACCAAAGTATAAGAACATTAGAATTCTCCCAAAGTGTGGTTGGGAGAGGAAGCTTTCTCCCCACTCCAGTACTTTTGCCTGGAAAATCCCATGGACAGAGGAGCCTGGTGGGCTACAGTCCATGGGGTCGCAAAGAGTCAGACACAACTGAGCGACTTCACTTTCAACTTTTCACTTTCCTGCATTGGAGAAGGAAATGGCAACCCACTTCAGTGTTCTTGCCTGGAGAATCCCAGGGACGGCGGAGCCTAGTGGGCTGCCGTCTATGGGGTCGCACAGAATTGGACACGATTGTTGCGACTTAGCAGCAGCAGCAGCAGTGAAACAGAGAAAAAGCAACGTCTTGAACTTGAAGGGGATTATGAATAGGTTTGAAGGATAATTCTGCCATGACCTATATGAACCAACAATAGAACACCAGAGAAAACATTAATACCTAAGTGGTTATTAGAGTTTATTATATGGCCAATGAAGAAGTTATGGGATTCTTTCCCTAAGGATAATACCTTCCTTCAGCTAAGGTATTATCCTTATAGAAGCCTCTAGAAATTAGACACAACCTCCTAAAAGGACGGGGGGGAAATGACAGAGATAAAATTACTACCACTGAAGTAAAATAGGAGTTAAAGAAAACTATTAGTGTATTGAATAAGATTATTACATGCCACACAAAATTTCCAATAATTGAATGCCTTTGGGATACATGATAGATAGGTAGCAGTCATGTGTGTCTGTGTGTGTGCGCGCGCCTTCAGTTGCTTCAACATGTCTAACTCCTTGCAACTCCATAGACTCCTCTGTCCATGGAATTTTCCAGGCAAGAACACTGGAGTGGGATGCCATTTCCTTCTCTAGGGGATCTTCCCAACTCAGGGATCAAACTTGCGTCTCTTGTGTCTCTTACATTAACAGGTGGATTCTTTACCACTGCATCACCTGGGAAGCCATAAGCTTTCACATGTTATTATAAATTAATATTCACATTACATTTACTATGGAGAAAATTGAGATGCAAATCTGTCCAAGGTCACATGACTTGTGTTACAAGACCTATTCTAAGAACCTGAATCTTCTAAGTCATGACACTACATAATCTAATATTAAATATTAGAACATACCTAAGGAAAGCTTTGAACTCTCATTCTTAAGCCTTTTTTAATGCTTCATCTGTCATGAATAGCTTAACATGATAGTACTGAAAAGTTCAAAAATAGACATTTCGACCTCTTGAAATATCAACCCATTTATTAAATCAGAACAGGAATACTGGAGAAGAAAATCTGTGGAAAGATCAAATCAAAGTTTTTAAATGCCACTAGTCTTAACAATTCTTTTTCCATAAAATATGTCTCTGTGATACCATCAACACAAAGATATACTAAAACATACCCAACACCTACCAAAATATTTGCATATAGTAAATACATCAAGTCTATACATTAAATATGTTGTTATTTGTATATCAATTATACCTCAAAAAAGGTATTTTAAAAGCTTAAAAAAAACATGCCACTTCTACATTTGTTGTTTAGTCATTAAGTTGTATCCAACTCTTCCATGACCCCATGAACTTTATCCTGCAAGGCCACATTGTCCTTGGGATTTCTCAGGCAAGAATACTGAAGAGAGTTGTCATTTCCTTGTCTGGGAGAGCTTCCTGACCCAGGGAACGAACCTGAGTCTCCTGCATTGGCAAGCAGATTCTTTACTGCTGAGCCACCAGGAAAGCCCACTATTCCATTTACTACCTCTTGACGTGTTATTTTGATTTTAATTTTTTTTTACTTCTCAAAATTCTAAAATCCAAGATAACTCTTTAGCTAATAATGTATAAACTCTACCTTTTACAGGGAAATTATTTCAATTTGTGTGCAAAGAGAAGATAGAAGAGAAGAAAAACAAACTAGAATTCGTTCAAATCTTTTCATGATTTTATAGAATTTTCAAATAAACAGAAAAAAGAATAGTGTAGTGAATCATCATGACCTCATCCAGTTTCAATAAAACATTATGTATTTCTTACTTAATTGAACCCATCTTTTATTTATGACATCCTTTAAAGAATATTCTAGACAAAATTTAATTAAATTCTGAATAGTATATAATACAAGACTTTAAAAATATATAATATCAAGATGATTTCTACAAACAAAATTAAAAGTAATTCATTACTAATTTAAAACAATCTCTATTAAATTTTTACTGATAGTTAATATTATTTTGAGTTAACTTTATTTGTTTTGTAGAACTTATATCCATATAACCTACATATTATTAGGTCTTAATGACATGTATAACCATGATGGTGTGATGACTCACCTAAGGCCAGATTCCTGGAGTGTAAAGTCATGTGGGCCTTAGGAAACAATGGTATGAACAAAGGTAGCGGAGGTGATAGAATTACAACTGAGCTATTTCAAATCCTAAAAGATGATGCTGTTAAAGTGTTGTGCTCAAAATGCCAGAAAATTTGGAAAACTCAGCAGTGGCCATAGGACTGGAAAAAGTCAGTTTCTATTCCAATCCCAAAGAAGGGCAATGCCAAAGAATGTTGAAACTGCTGCACAATTGCACTCATTTCACATGCTAGCAAAGTCATGCTCAAAATCCTTCAAACTCAGCTTCAACAGCACATTAACTGAGAACTTCCAGATATACAAGCTGGATTTAGAAAAGACAGAAGAACAAGAAATCAAATTGCCAACATGGGGCTATAGCTTAGTGGTAGATAATTTGACTGCAAATTGCTAAATCCATTGGATCATAGGAAAGCAAGGGAATTCCAGAAAAAATATCTACTTCTGCGTCACTGACTACACTAAAACCTTTGATTTTGTGGATCACAACAAACTATGGAAAATTCTTAAAAGAGATGGGAATACCAGAAAATCTTACCTGCCTCCTGAGAAACCTGTACACAGGTCAAAGAGCAACCAGTAGAACTGGACATGGAACAAGGGACTGGTTCCAAAGTCGGAAAGTGGTACATCAATACTGTATATTGTCACCCTGCTTATTTAACTTATATGCAGAGTTGCTGCTGCTAAGTTGCTTCAGTCGTGTCCGACTCTGTGCAGCCCAATAGACAGCAGCCCACCAGGCTCCCCCGTCCCTGGGATTCTCCAGGCAAGAACAATGGAGTGGGTTGCCAGTTCCTTCTCCAATGCCTGAAAGTGAAAAGTGAAAGTGAAGTCACTCAGCCGTGTCCGACTCTTAGCGACCGCAAGGACTGCAGCCCAACAAGTTCCTCCATCCATGGGATTTTCCAGGCAAGAGTACTGGAGTGGGGTGCCATTGCCTTCTCCATATATGCAGAGTACATCATGTGAAATGCCAGGCTGGATGAGGCAAAAGCTGGAATCAAGATTGCCAGGAGAAATATCAATAACCTCATATATGCAGATGACACCACACTTATGGCAGAAAGAAGAGAGGAACTAAAGAGCCTCTTGATAAAGGTGAAAGACAAGAGTGAACAAACTGGCTTAAAACTCAACATTCAAAATATGAAGATTGTGGCCTCTGGTCCTATCACTTCTTGGACAAAAGGAGAGGAAAAAGTGGCAACAGTAGAAGATTTTATTTTCTTGACTCCAAAATCACTGCAGATGGTGACTGTAGCCATGAAATTAAAAGACGCTTTCTCCTTGGACGAAAAGTTATGACCAACCTAGACAGTGTATTCAAAAGCAGAGACGTCATTTTGCCAACAAAGGTCCACCTAGTCAAAGCTATGGTTTTTTCAGTAGTCATGTATAGATGTGAGAGCTGGGCCATAAAGAAAGCTTAGCATCAAAGAATTGATGCTTTTGAATTGTGGTGTTAGAGAAGGCTCTTAAGAGTCCTTTTGACTGCAAGGAGATCAAATCAGTCAATCCTAAAGGAAATAAACCCTGAATATACATTGGAAGGACTGATGCTGAAGCTCTAATACTTTGGTCATCTGATGCAAAGAGCCAACTCATTGGAAAAGACCCTGATGCTGACGTTGAGGGCAAGAGGAAAAGGGGGTGACAGAGGATGAGATGGTTGGATGGCAATATTGACTCAATGGCAATGAGTTTGAGCAGATTATGGGGGATAGTAAAGAATAGGAAAGTCTGTTGTGCTGCAGTCCATGGGGTCACAAAGAGTCAGACACCACTGAGTGGCTGATCAACAATAAATTATATTAGGTTTATATCTCTGTTTCATTCTTCCCCAGTGTCATTACCTTAAGGAAACATGTCACTTGTCATAAATAAATTTCCATACTCTGTGTTTAGCTGATAGCATCTTTATAATGTCATTTAGGAATTTTCTTCTCCCAATCTTTTTTCTAAACTGATAGAGTTAAAAGTGTGACCCATGTTCAATGGTTGGAAAAAATATATCATCTAATTCATATATTAGGAAATACATGATGTTTGCTTTCCTGCTGTTTAATAATCTTAGTACTATTGAGAAATTCAAGCGCATTAGCCTGATCCTCCTATTACAATATTTCACATCAATATCTCACAATGCTTAGCAGGTATTACTGAACTAACTACCATTTATTAGCTCTGATTCCTTTAGAAAGTTGATTTTTCCTCAGCATCTGTTTGGTTATGCTCAAATACTTTTTAAGAACAGCAGGAAAAGTAATAGATTTCATTCATAAATCATGATTCTTTATATTATTATTTATTATATTATATTATATTATATTATTATAGGGTGGTATATATGACATGTATATATAACATCAGGAAACTCCAGTATGGAGTTCAGAAAAAAGTCATGCAGGTAATATGTTTTAGTTTGACATGCTTTTTATAAGAGTTGAAACAATGGGAATGACTGTGTTTGACCAAAGACAGAGAAGTGAGAGCCAAAATAATACAAGGCTAACAAAACTATCTGAAGAAAGTTTACAGCTTTAGTGTAGAATATAGCAGAAGTTGAAATGGTTAAGGAAATACAAATCATTTGGCCTAAGAGGCAAATTGTGGCATATACCACATTGTGATCTGTGCATTTTGGAAATGAATAAAATATGTTTCTGAAATATTTTATTATCATTTAACTATACCCTTATTTTTAAATAAGATTAAACCTATTCATTAATTCATAGCACAACTTTAACATAAAAGTTAATACACCAGTAACATATGAACTAATAAATGAGCTATTTCTTTCAATATTTATACAAAAAACTTTCATTCACTACACAAATATGTTAATTGCTTGACTGAAACTGAGCTAAGTCATACAGCCAATAGAGAGAAGAATAAAAGGAGCTCACAGAGTGGTACAGCATATTGGGATAAATGATTTTCAAAAAGCCCTCATGCCCCAGGTGGACATGGCTACTGTACTATTCATTTTTTGTGCTAGGGTTTTGGAATTAATCATAGAAATGTCATGTATGGGACAATGTTGGTAAAACTATTGTATAATCATTCATACCTTACAATCTCCTGGGTTGAGTAAATACCTGTGAGAAAACAATGACAACAAAATCACAAAGGTCAGATTGGAGATACATGAGAAGGGCCAGGAATTTTTCCAATAATGGATTGCGGGCAAAATGACTCATTAAGGACCAACCTCCTCTCTCTGCAGATGACTGCGATGACTATCTAAGTCATAGGACAATATCCCACCTATGACTGTCAGGGGCTAAATATCGAAGATAAAAGGCCAGTTCACCTAGTCGGGAGGGTAGGTGCAGTGGTGACTCTCCTGTGACAAGTGACTGCTGCTGCTGCTAAGTCACTTCAGTCGTGTCCGACTCTGTGCTAACCCCAGAGACGGCAGCCCACCAGGCTCCCGTCCCTGGGATTCTCCAGGCAAGAACACTGGAGTGGGTTGCCATTTCCTTCTCCAATGCCTGAAAGTTAAAAGTGAAAAGTGAAAGTGAAGTCGCTCAGTCGTGTCCGACTCCTAGCGACCCCATGGACTGCAGCCCACCAGGCTCCTCCGTCCATGGGATTTTCCAGGCAAGAGTACTGGAGTGGGCTGCCATTGCCGTCTCCAGACAAGTGACTGAGGAAGTTCAGTTTATTGGCAGTTTCTGGTCTATGCCATTTCTTGGGCATCCACAATCATGGGCACTTCCAACTGGAATAGTTTCCTAATCTCAAGACCAAAGAGTGAGGGTAGATTTTGAGAGGTTTTACCATGTGACTGGTTTCACCATTGCACCCTATAATTTTTTTTTTTTTTTTTTTGCTTTAAGAAAAAAGAATGCCAAGAATATTTGAATTAGTCAACTTTAAGGAATTATGGATTAGCTTTAAGGGAGCTACAAAGAGTCAGACTCAACTGAGCAACTTTCACTTTCAAGGAATTATTGAGGGAAGAAAACATCAGAGGAAATTAAAAGAATGTTACTTCTTTGGTGTGGTATCAGAAGTGATACAGATAATAAGAAATACTGTTAAAGTGAATAGCATCATTTTACAATAAGTTTTTAGAATTAGAATAAGAATAATCAGTGATGCCTTGGTATATCTATTCTGTTTCCCACTTCCTCCAATTCCTTCTCTGTTTTACTTAACCCAGATTATATATCACTACATCCACAAATGCCTTCCTAGTGAAGTCCTAGTACTTGGGAAAGTACTTTTACCTACTTCTAAATTTTAATATTTTGTACTTTCTTATTTATAGCACTTATCACACTTGATCATAAATTGTAATATTTTGACTTAAAAGAAAAACATAAGTGAAAGAGTTTAGAACAACTGCTTTATAACTCCTTATTGCTAATAATGTTGTATCATGCACCTTTGTTTTCTTGCCCTTGCAAGGAGCTTTTAGGTCTACAAAGTTTCTTAAGGGCGGTAACTGTATCTTTTAGTCTTTACAACATAGCCAAACCCTTTAGGTATATTTCAGAACAATCTGATTGTGCCTAAGGAATAATAAATACTTAATTTTCTTCTATTTTAAATTAGCCATGTAATAAGTTAATTCATTCTAATGTAATCATAGGAATGTCATGAGTGATAATATGTCCACAGGGAAAATTGATACATTAATGTGGCATCTAGCATCTTTAATGTAGTGATTTTTAAAACACATCCAGAGAAGGCCAGAGTTTGTTCTGTAAAGTGCTTTGGAGATCACTGTAGGGTCAGAGCAAGGTGAGGTTGCTGTGAAAAAAATAATTTTAAATGGACCACTCCTCATCCTAACTTCAACCAGTGTAGCTCAGTTTTTATTATAATTTAACTTGGCTCTGTTTAATTCAGTTAAAAAAAATTAACTGTTAAATATAATTTGAGAGCCACTGGCATAGCAATTATAATAAAAGTAGAGTTTGATCAATTTCAGTTTTAATTCTTGGTCTGCCACTTAGAAGCTTACAGACCTTGAAACAGTTATGCATTCTTTAGTCCTAGAAAGACCCGGGTGATTTATTCCTACCTACTTCAGGTTAACGTAAAGAACAATTTCCTGTTCTAGATAAGAAAAAGCTTTATCCTAAGGTTGATCAGTTACAAACTGAAAATATCAACTGGCATTTCTGCATCATATGTTAGTTTTATGGGCAGGAATATAGTTAGTTGGAACAAATTTTAAATGTTCCTAACATCCTATGGAACATCATTTTCCCAAATTTACTAATGCTGCAGTTTTATAAACTACAGGATTCATATGCTCTCTGATTTCATTTTTTATTTGCTTTTTAATTGAAGGATAATTGCTTTACAGAATTTTGTTGTTTTCTGTCAAACCTCAACATGAATCAGCCATAGGTATACATATATGCCCTCACTTTTGAACCTCTCTCCCATCTCCCACCCCATCTAACCCATCTAGATTGATACAGAGCCCCTGTTTGGGTTTCCTGAGATATACAGCAAACTCCCACTGTCTATCTATTTTACATATCATAATGTAAATTTCCATGTTACTCTCTCCATACATCTCACCCTCTCCCCACGTCCATAAATCTTCACTATGTCTGTTTCTCCATTCAGTTCAGTTCAGTTTAGTCGCTCAGTCATGTCCGACTCTTTGCGACCCCATGAATTGCAGCACGCCAGACCCCTCTGTCCATCACCAACTCCTGGAGTTCACTCAGACTCATGTCCATCGGTGATGATGTCGGTGATGCCATCCAGTCATTTCATCCTCTGTTGTCCCCTTCTCCTCCTGTCCCCAATCCCTCCCAGCATCAGAGTTTTTTCCAATGAGTCAACTCTTCGCATGAGGTGGCCAAAGTACTGGAGTTTCAGCTTTAGCATCATTCCTTCCAAAGAACACCCAGGACTGATCTCCTTTAGAATGGACTGGTTGGATCTCCTTGCAGTCCAAGAGACTCTCAAGAGTCTTCTCCAACACCATAGTTTAAAAGCACCAATTCTTCGGTGCTCAGCTTTCTTCACAGTCCAACTCTCACATCCATACATGGCTACTGGCAAAACCATAGCCTTGACTAGACAGAACTTTGTTGGCAAAGTAATGTCTCTGCTTTTTAATATGCTGTCTAGGTTGGTCATAACTTTCCTTCCAAGAAGTAAGCGCCTTTTAATTTCATGGCCTCAATCACCATATGCAGTGATTTTGGAGCCCCCCAAAATAAAGTCTGACACTGTTTCCACTGTTTCCCCATCTATTTCCCATGAAGTGATGGGACCAGATGCCATGATCTTCGTTTTCTGAATGTTGAGTTTAAGCCAACTTTTCACTCTCCTCTTTCACTTTCATCAAGAGGCTTTTTTTTTTTTTAATTTTTATTTATTTATTTTTTATTTTAAATTTTATTTTATTTTTAAACTTTACAAATTGTGTTAGTTTTGCCAAATATCAAAATGAATCCGCCACAGGTATATATGTGTTCCCCATCCTGAACCCTCCTCCCTCCTCCCTCCCCATACCATCCCTCTGGGTCATCCCAGTGCACTAGCCCTAAGCATCCAGTATCGTACATCGAACCTGGACTGGCAGCTCGTTTCATACACGATATTATACATGTTTCAATGCCTTTCTCCCAAATCTTCCCATCCTCTCCCTCTGCAACAGAGTCCATAAGACTGTTCTATACATCAGTGTCTCTTTTGCTGTCTCATACACAGGGTTATTGTTACCATCTTTCTTCTGCCATAAGGGTGGTGTCATCTGCATTTCTGAGGTTACTGATATTTCTCCCGGCTCTGCAAATAAATTCTTCAGTACCATTATTCTAGATTCTGTATATCTGTGTTAGTATAGGATATTTATCTCTTTCTAACTTACTTCACTCTGTATAATAGGCTCTAGGCTCATCTACCTTATTAGAACTGAAATCCATTCCTTTTTAAGGCTGAGTAGTATTCCATTGTGTATCTCTACCACTACTTCTTTATCCATTCATCTGTCAATGGGCATCTAGGTTGCTTCCATGTTCTAGCTATTGTAAATAGTGCTACAATGAACAATGGGATACATGTGTCTCTTTCAATTTTGGTTTCCTCAGGGTATATGCCTAGGAGTGGGATTGCTGGGTCATATGATGGTTTTATTCCTAGTTTTTTAAGGAATCTCCATACCATCTTCCATAGTGGCTGTATCAGTTTACATTCCCACCAACAGTGCAAGAGCGTTCCCTTTTCTCCACACCCTCTCCAAAATTTACTGTTTATAGACTTTTTGATGATGGCCATTCTTACTGGTGTGATGTGATATCTTATTGCAGATTTGATTTGCATTTCTCTGATAATGAGTGATGTTGAGCATCTTTTCATGTGTTTGTTAGCCATCTGTATGTCTTCTTTGGAGAAATGTCGGTTTAGGTCTTTTTCCCGCTTTTTAACTGGGTTGTTTGTTTTTCCAGTATTGAGTTGTATGAGCTGCTTGTATATTTTGGAAATTAACCCTTTATCAGTTGTCTCATTTGCTATTATTTTCTCCCATTCTGAGGGTTGTCTTTTCAGCTTGCTTATAGTTTCCTTTGCTGTGCAAAAGTTTATATTTAATCAAGTTCCACTTGTTTACTTTTGTTTTTATTTCCATTACTCTAGGAGGTGGGTCATGGAGGATCTTGCTTTGATTTATGTCATTGCATTCTGCCTATGTTTTCCTCTATGAGTTTTATAGTTTCTGGTCTTACATTTAGGCCTTTCATCCATTTTGAGTTTATCTTTGGATATGGCATTAGAAGTGTGCTAATTTCATTCTTTTACATGTAGCTGTCCAGTTTTCCCAGTACCATTTATTCAAGAGGCTGTCTTTACCTCATTGTATATTCTTGCCTCCTTTGTCAAAAATAAAGTATGCATAGGTGCATGGTTTTATATCTGGGCTTTATATCCTATTATATTGGTCTATATTTCTGTTTTTGTGCCAGTACCATACTGTCTTGATGACTGTTGCTTTGTAGTATAATCTGAAGAAAGGAAGCTTGATTCCTCCAGCTCCATTCTACTTTCTCAAGACTGCTTTGGCTATTACAGTGTCTTTTGTGTTTCCATATGAATTGTGAAATTTTTTTTTTCTAGTTCTGTGAAAAATGCCACTGGTAATTTGATAGGGATCACATTGAATCTGTAGATTACATTTGGTAGTATAGTCATTTTCACAGGATTGATTTTTCCTACCCAGCAACATGGAATATCTCTCCATCAGTTTATGTCATCTTTGACTTCTTTCATCAGTGTCTTATATTTTCTGTGTGTAGTTCTTTTGTCTTCTTAGGTAGGTTTCTTCCTAGATATTTGTTCTTTTTGTTGCAATGGTGAATGGGATTGATCCCTTAATTTCTACTTCTGATTTTGCATTATTAGTATATAGAATGCAAGTGATTTCTGTGTATTGATTTTGTATCCTGCAACTTTCTAAATTCACTGATTAGCTTTAGTAATTTTCTGATTCTATAATTAGGGTTTTCTATGTACAATATCATGGCATCTACAAACAGTGAGAGTTTTACTTATTCTTTTCTGATCTGGATTCCTTTTATTTATTTTTCTTCTCTGATTGCTGTAGCTCAGACTTCCCAAACTATATTGAATAATAGTGATGAAAGTGGATACCCTTGTCTTGTTCCTGATTGTACCAGAAATGCTTTCAATTTTTCACCATTAAGAATAATGCTTACTGTAAGCTTATCATTTATGACCTTTACTATTTTGAGGTAGGTTCCTTCTATGCCCATTTTTTGAAGTTTTTAATCATAAAGGGATGCTAAATTCTGTCAAAGGCTTTTTCTTTTGCTATTGAGATTATCATGTGGTTTTTATCTTTCAATTTGTTATCATGCTGTATCATATTGATTGATTTGCATATATTAAAGAAACCTTGCATCACTGGAATAAACCCAATTTGATCATGGTGTATGTGCCTTTTAATGTGTTGTTGAATTTCTTTGCTAAAATTTTGTTGAGGATTTTTACATCTATGTTCATCAGTGATATTGGCCTGTAGTTTTCTTTTTTCTGTTGTCTTTGTCTGGTTTTGGTATCAGGGTGATGGTCGCCTTGTAGAATAAGTTTGGAAGTGTTCTTTCCTCTGCAATTTTTTGAAAGACTTTTAGGAGGATAAGCATTAACTTTTCTCTAAACATTTGATAGAATTCTCCTGGGAAGCCATCTGGTCTCAGGCTTTTGTTTTTTGGCAGATTTTTTTTAATTTATTTATTTTAATTTGAGGCTAATTACTTTACAATATTGTATTGGTTTTGCCATACATCAACATGAATCTGCAACGGGTGTACATGTGTTCCCCATCCTGAACCCCCCTCCCACCTCCCTTCCCATACCATCCCTCTGGGTCATCCCAGTGCACCATCCCTAAGCATCCTGTGTCCTGCATTGAACCTGGACTGGCAATTCATTTCTTATGATATTATACATGTTTCTGGGAGATTTTTTTTTTTTTTTTATCACAGCTTCAATCTCAGCACTTGTAATTGGGTTGTTCATACTTTATATTTCCTTTTGGTTCAGTCTTGGAAGACTGAACTTTTCTCAGGTTATCCATTTTATTTCCATATAGTTGTTCATAACATTCTCTTATACTCCTTTGTATTTATGCATTGTCTGCTGTAACTTCTTTTTCATTTCTAATTTTGTTGATTTGATTATTCTCTCTTTTTCCTTGATGTGTCTGGCTAAAGGTTCGTCATTTTTGTTTATCTTCTCAAAGAACCAGCTTTTAGTTTTATTAATCTTTACTATGCTGGGAGGGATTGGGGGCAGGAGGAGAAGGGGACGACAGAGGATGAGATGGCTGGATGGCATCACTGACTCGATGGACATGAGTTTGAGTGAACTCCGGGAGTTGGTGATGGACAGGGAGGCCTGGCGTGCTGCAGTTCATAGGGTCACAAAGAATCAGACACAACTGAGCAACTAATCTGATCTGATTTGTTTCTTTCATTTCCTTTTCATTTATTTCTGCTCTGATCTTTATTTCTTTCCTTCTGCTTTGCTTCTGTTGTTGTTCTTCTTTTTCCAGCTGTTTTAGGTGTAATGTTAAATTGTCTATTAGAGATTTTTCTTGTTTCTTGAAGTGAAGTGAAGTCGCTCAGTTGTGTCTGATTCTTTGTGACCCTGTAGACTATAGCCTGCCAGGCTCCTCTGTCCATGGGATTCTCCAGGCAAGAATACTGGAGTGGGTTACCATTTCCTTCTCCAGAGAATCTTCCCAATCCAGGGATCAAACCCGGGTCTCCCACATTGCAGTCAGATGCTTTAACCTCTGAGCCACCAGGGAAGCCCTGTTTCTTGAAGTAGGGTTGTATTGCTATAAACTTCCCTCTTAGGACTGTTTTTTCAACTGCAATACAACTGTGTTTCTTGAAGTAGGTTTGTATTGCTATAAACTTCCCTCTTAGGACTGGTTTTTCTGCATCCCATAAGTTTTGAGTTATTATGTTTTCATTGTCATTTGCTTCTAGAAGTTTTTAGATTTTCCTTCTTATTTCTTCAGTAACCTGTTTGTTATTTAGAAATGTGTTGTTTTATCTCCATACATTTGTGTTTTTTATAATTTTTTTACTTGTAATTGATATCTAGTCTCACAGTGTTGTGGTTGGAGAAGATGCTTGACACAATTTCAATTTCTATTAAATGTACTGAGATTTGATTTGTGACTCAATATGTGGTCATAGATATTTGCAAGTTTTATGTCTTCCTCTTGGCCTGATCCTTTGATCATTATGTAGTGTCCTTCCTTGTCTCTTTTAATATTCTTTATTTTAAGGTCTATTTTTTCTGATATGGAATTCTACTCCATCTTTCTTTTGCTTCCCATTTGCATGGAATATAGTTTCCATCCTCCCACATTCAGTCTATATGGGTCTTTATGTCTGAAGTAGATTTCTTGCAGACATCATATATATTGGTCTTGTTTTTTTTATCCATTCAGCCAGTCTGTGTCTTTGGGTGCAGCATTTAATCCATTTTACATATAAAGTAATTATTGATATATATGTTCCTATTGCCATTTTCTTAATTGTTCAGAGTTTGATTTTGTGAATCTTTTTTTCTTCTGTATTTCTTGACTATTTATGTTCCTTTAACATCTGTTGTAAAGCTGGTTTGGTGGTACTGAATTCTCTTAAGTTTTGCTTGTCTAAAAATATTTTAATTTCTCCATAAATTTTGAATGAGATCCTTGCCAGGTAGAGTAATCTAGGCTGCAGATCTTTCCCTTTCAGTACTTTATATATATCCTGCCATTACTTTCTGGCCTGCAGAGTTTCAGCTGAAAGATCAGCTGTTAAATGTATGGGCTTTCCCTTGTAAGTTACTTGTTGCTTTTCCCTTGCTTCTTTTAATATTCTTCCTTTGTGTTTAGTCTTTGTTAGTTTGATTAGTATGTGTCTTGGCATGTTTCTCCTTGGGTTTATCCTGTATGGGACTCTTTGTGCCTCTTGGACTTGATTGACTATTTCCTTTTCCATGTTGAGGAAATTTTCAACTATAATCTCTTCAAAAATTTTCTCATACCCTTTCTTTTTCTCTTCTTCTGGGACCCCAATAATTTGAGTGTTGGTGCATTTGATATTGTCCCAGAGTTCTTTGAGACTTTACTCAGTCATTTTCATTCATTTTATTTTATTCTGCTCTTCAGAATTTGTTTCCACCATTTTATCTTCCAGCTCGTTGATTCATTCTTCTGCTTCAGGTATTCTGCTATTGACTCCTTCTAGAGTATTTTTAATTTCAATAATTTTGTTGTTTGTCTCTATATGTTTATTCTTTAATTCTTCTAGGTCTTTGTTAGTTGATTCTTGCATTTTCTCCATTCTGTTTTCAAGGTTTTTGATCATCTTTACTATCATTATTCTGAATTCTTTTTCAGGTGGTTTGCCTATTTCCTCTTCATTTATTTGAACTTTTGTGTTTCTAGTTTGTTCCTTCATTTGTGCAAGATTTCTCTGCCTTTTCATTATTTTTTTTAAACTGAATGTGTTTGAGGTCTCCTTTTCCCAGGCTTCAAGGTTGAATTCTTTCTTCCTTTTGGTTTCTGCACCCTCTAAGGTTGGTTCAGTGGTTTGTGTAAGCTTCCTATACATGAGATTTATGCTAAGTTTTTTTGTTTGTTTGTTTGTTTGTTTTTCCTCTGATGGGCAAGGCTGAGTGAGGTGGTAATCCTGTTTGTTGATGATTGAGTTTACATTTTGTTTTGTTTGTTGTTTGGATGAGGCATCCTGCAGAGTGTGCTGCTGGTGGTTGGGTGATGCGGGTCTTTTATTCAAGTGGTTTCCTTTGTGGGAGTTCTCACTATTTGATACTCCCTAGGGTGAGTTCTCTGGTAGTCTAGAGTCTTGAAGTCAGTGCTCCCACTCGAAAGGCTCAGGGCTTGATCTCTGATCAGGAATAAAGATTCCACAAGTTGTTTGTTATGGCATTAAATGAGATTAAAACACATACCTAAAAACGAGAAATGAAGAGAACCCCCAGACTAATGGCAGTTACAAAATCAGGCAAATAATAATTAAAATAATGGAATATGCACATACACATATATATCCATAAGAAAAACCAAATAGTCCAACAAAACCAAAGTACAATAAATTGACCTGGTGAACAAAGGAAACCAAAAATTATATCAACCAGTTAAGAACAAACCTAACTAAAACAGAAACTGGAAAGCAAAACTAAAGCAAGGTGCCAACTGGGGAATAAAGCAATGAAAAGAATACTAATCAATACGTTGAGAGAAAAGGAAAGAAAGGGAGAATAGATATGCAAAGCTAAATAGAGGTAGATAAAGAGGATATATATATACATTAAAGATTAACTGCAAGAGGAAAAAACAGTAGGAAAATAAACAAAGGAATAAATGTAGAAAAATAATAATTGGTTTAAAAATTTTAAATTAAAAAAAGAAAAAAAAAAGGATGAGGAAGGAAGAAAAAAAAATAAAAAGGAAACTCCACAGAACCTCAGAAGTCCAACGTAGAGGCAGAGGTTTATAACAACAATAAAATGTGTAATTGAAATAAAAAGAAAAAGAAAAAACTCAAAAGCTTAATTAGATTTCATAGTGCCAATAAAACCAAGAACAGTAATCGAGGAGGGTGGAAGAAAGGGAAAAAAGAAAAAAGAAAAATCCAAAAGAAACTACAGAAGCCAAAGCATAAGAATAATAAATGTTTTTCTTGAGTCACTGCTGTCAGAGTCCCTTCCAGTCCTGGGAGTCAGTCCATCTCACTTCCCTAGGATGCACTCCAAAACTGTGCTGGTCTCTGGATCTGCTGTGGGGGCAGCTCAGATTCTAATCTGGTCCTACACCTGTGTGTTCTTGCCTCCAATGTCCACGGCTATCAGAACTACTGAGTTTTCTTTTGTGGGAGCTCTCAATGTACTTTTATATACTCTGTAGATGCAGAGCCTGCCTAGTTGATCATGTGGATTCAATCTGCAGCTTGTACAGCTGGTGGGAAGGTTTTGGGTCTTCCTACTTAGGCACACTGCCCCTGGGTTCAATTATGTTTGATTTCCACTTCTGCATGTGGATTGTCCACTGGGGTTTGCTCCTAAGGCTGCCCTGGAGGACTTGGATTTTCCCCAGTGAGGGCCAGGTGTGGAGGTGGTGCAGCTGCATGGGTCACAGGGGTTCTGGCAGCACCAGGTACTCAGAGGAGTTGGCAGCTAGGACAGTAGGAAATATAATGCTCTAAAAGGGCAGTCCACAGGTTCTCAAAGAATTGGATGTGACTGAAACAACCCCTGTGTGCATAAACATAAGACTTTTTTTTTTTTTTGGCCTGTGGCAGCTCTGCTTCAGTGAGGGTTGAGCGTGAAGGTGGCACAGCTGCTTGGGTCATGGGGACCCTGGCAGCACCAAGTGTGCGGAGACATGGACTGCCTCAGCCGCTGGAATTATGACCCTATCAGAGTCTTTTTTTGAACCTCTGGTAGCTGGCAATCAGGCTCTTTGGCTTGTCTCTCTCCATAGCTCCACCCATTTAGGCATTTAGAGGGCTCCCTTGCCTGGGGTTTTTCTCTGTTGTTTGGCATGTCAGGCATATAGAGGGGCCCCCATGGCTGGGGTCCTACTCTGCATATCAGTGCACCAGGCACTTAAAAGTATACCTTGGGTGGGGTCCTACTCTGCATATCAGTGCATCAGGCACTTAAAATATACCTTGGGTGGGGTCCTACTCTGTAGTTCAGTGTGTCAGGAGCTTGATGGGCCAGCCTCTCTGTTGTTCAGCTGCTGATACTGGCATGTGGGGACAGAGAAGCTATGGTGATGGCTCCACCTACTACATGTGACTCAGCAATATTATCTTCCTTCCATGACTGCCTGGCTTTCCTCCACAGGTGTTTCCCACCACAGTCTCTTCCCTTACCTCCCCTTGGTCCATCTCTCCACAGTCAACATCAGCCCTTGCCTTGGGATTGTTCCACAAACCCTAAGCTCTGGCTCCCAGCTGCTGTGCCTTCTAGGGTACCTGCGTCCCTGTCCAGAGTACATATGGCCATGGCAGGGACTGTCTGATTCTCATTCCACTTAGGCTGCCACAGATTAGCTGGTTCCCTCTCAGCCTCAACTGTTTATCCTCTGACTCAGACAATTGTCCCAATGTGGGGATTGGACCCCTGCTTCAGTTTCCCCACCCACCAATGGCAGGTTCAGTCCTAGTAACACTCCTATTTTTCCCCCTAGTTCCTTCATCCTACCAAGTTTTGTGTGGTTCTATATATTCTTTTCTGCTGGTCAGGAACTCCTGTCTGCTCTCAGCTGGTGTTCTGCATGCACTTCCATGTCTGAAGGTGTATTCCTGATGTATCCATGGAGAGAGATGTACTCCACATCCTCCTACTCCTCTGCCATCTTGTTCTCCTCTGATTTCTTAGTTAACATATTTTTCCCTGAACACACAATAATCAAACCTGATTCTCAGTGTTACCCTTCTGAATGGACGTTTTATTACTTATTTGACTACTTCAAGTGAAAGCTTGATGTCTGCACCCCAAACATATGTTTGGAAAAGGCTTCACAGGATCGCTTTCATTCACAGGGTAGGAGGGTAAGATAGACAGTTTCATAAGTGATCAGATGGTTAATTTTACATGGAAAGTAGTAAATCAAGATGGACCCATAATTTTGACATCCAGCCTGAAATAAATTTCAATATGTGGAGGGAGGAGGGAGGAGGGTTCAGGATGGGGAGCACGGGTATACCTGTGGCGGATTCATTTTGATGTTTGGCAAAACTAATACAATATTGTAAAGTTTAAAAATAAAATAAAATTAAAAAAAAATAAATAAATAAAAGGAAACACATCTTTACAAAAAAAAAAAAAAATTAGTTTCAACTTGTAAGCCTAATATGTACACTCTTTATGACAGTTTAATTGGATGTTTTAGAACTCAGCCTAAAATCATGGCTTTCAATCCGAAATGTAGATACATAACAAAATTAATAATGTTTTTATGTAACTAATGGGAAAAATCTTAGCTTAAAGAAAAATATAAATGTCTATATATTGTGTTAAAGTAAGAATAATAAATATTTATTTATGGTTTCATGGTTAAAACATTTGGAATTAAATTCTATATTTGACTTAGGGTTTAGTAGTTTTTATAACACCGTTGGTGCAGAGAGAATGTTCATGCTGTGAAAATGATGCAATTGTGACAAGGTACTATAGTAAATCTAGTAAAAGAAAACAAAATTCTATCATGTTATGATAGAAATGAAAATAAAACGCTATCAATTATATATAGAAATATTATGATAGACTCATTAATACCATTTTTTAAATATTTGCAAGCATAATAATATTACATATGTTATAAATTTCTAATAAGACAGCAAAATCCATTCATTTCTAGTAGAAATAATTCATATAAGATTTAGGATTCTTCAATTCCTGTTACTTGTTCATTCATTATTTCATCATTATCTTACAATTGCCCAGATTCCTTTTCATAATAATCTCTAGGCAAATTACCCAAATTGTTAAAATGGTGTGAACTTCATAATTTCTTTCAGCAGACCTCAATGATTTAAGTTACATGGTCATTAATTGTCAGCAGTATCCTTTAATCAGGTAAAACTGATCATAGTTCAAGGAATTTTACTGTGCTGTTTGAGAAACCACTGATCCCGGTCTAGAGGCTATGACATTATTAATTTTATTTTACTACTTTCATGGCAATTAGTAAGCAATTTTGCTCCTGCTTCTAATTTATGTCATCACAAGGACAACTGTCTGCTTTATGTGTCAGAGAAGTATACCACAAATTACAATCTTTAGTGTTAACAGAAATCTTTTGTTTGTGGCTTTGGGTTTTTACAACTTAAAAGTAAGAATCATATACGTTTAAATCAGTTTTAAAATCAATTATGTAGGAAGTGCTACATGCCCTTTCATTCTGAGTACAAATTCATAACAACATTATCGATTGTAACTGCTAGGACTGTCTACAAACTGAAGATGTGCTATTGGCTCACCTTCTCATTTGACCCCTCAGGTCTGGTAAGTATAAGGGTACTTTTCTGCAAGACAGAAATGACAAAGGCTATTTTTTTCCTGTTCCATGGATCAATTGCCTTGAGAATGGATTTAAATCTGATCATGCTTAACTCTGTGTGTGTGTGTGTGTGTGTGTGTAGGCTTTAAAAACCTCATGAAGGCAAATGGCATATTGTCATCATTTCCCTATGAAAGTTTACCACTGGCATTGCTATTCAAACCCATGCTATTTTTGACAATATTTGTGAATCTTTAAATAAAATGAAAGAGAAAACTAGTAATTTTCATTGTTTCTCTCTGCTTTAGTTACAAAAAAACCATAACATTTATGAAAGTCTGTAAGAATAAGTTAACCTCAAAGTTCAATCAATTATGGGGAAAAGACAAGAGAATCACACTGCCCCCTGCTGCAAAGAGCTAAGTTCAAAACATAAGATATTTCTCTTATACTAAGTGATATCATTTCCATTATAATTCTTTAATTCTCTTCAACAAGTACTTAATTAACTTCCCAGATTAATCAGTTGATGCTTAACACAGAGTCTTCATATGTATTTTCCTTCATTCAGGTATCTTAGAGAGAGATAATACTGGACAGATATGTTAACATCAGTAGAAAAGAAACATAAAATGAAAGAGAAATCTGTGTGTATGCCTTTAGGCACTTAGTCAATTAGAAAGGAGGTTTTGAGAACTTCTTGTGCCGAGTATTGTGAATATATATGTAACTATAACACTTACTGGTAAGAACAGTTACTATAAATAAGAACAAAGCATTATGAATGACAGGTGTAAAGAAAAGAAAATTATGATCTGAAAAGGGTAAAAATTGGAATGGATATGTGCATAAAAATTATTAATCTTTCTCTCTCCAATACTTTGATTCTGTTTTCTCTCCCTCTGGGATTCCAGCTCTTGTTATACTAGAACTTTTCATTGTGTCCCAGTGTTTCAGATTCTCTTTTGTTCCCCACCTGTTTAGCTCTTCATGATTTAAACCTCTATCTTGTTTCACTCATCCTCTTTTCTCATGGTTCCATATACAATTATATACTGAATTTTTAATTGTTGTATTAATACTCATCAGTTTTAGAATTTTTATTACCTTTGTATAATCGAGGTCAGGGGCGGCAGCCAAGAGGAGCAACCCCACGTCCAAGGAGTGGTGGATGTGTGGAAGCAGGAGGGCCAAGAGGAGCTACTCCACACTCAAGGTCAGGAGGGGAGGCCATGAGGAGATACCCCAGGTCCAAGGTAAGGAGCAGGGGCTGCACTTTGCTGGAGCAGCGGTGAAGAGATACCCCACGTCCAAGGTAAGAAAAACCCAAGTAAGACAGTAAGTGTTGCAAAAGGCATCAGAGGGCAGACACGCTGAAACCATAATCACAGAAAACTAGTCAATCTAATCACACAGATCACAGCCTTGTCTAACTCAATGAAACTAAGCCATGCCATGTGGAGCCACCCAAGACGGGCGGGTCATGGTGGAGAGGTCTGACAGAATGTGGTCCACGGGAGAAGGGAATGGCAAACCACTTCAGTATTCTTGCCTTGAGAACCCCATGAACAGTATGAAAGGCAAAATGATAGGATACTGAAAGAGAAACTCCCCAGGTCAATATACTACAGGAGATACTACAGTAGGGGCCCAATATACTACAGGAGATCAGTGGAGAAATAACTCCAGAAAGAATGAAGGGATGGAGCCAAAGCAAAAACAATACCCAGTTGTGGATGTGACTGGTGATAGAAGCAAGGTCTGATGCTATAAAGAGCAATATTGCATAGGAATCTGGAATGTTAGGTCCATGAATCAAGGCAAATTGGAAGTGGTCAAACAAGAGATGGCAAGAGCGTGTCAACATTCTAGGAATCAGCGAATTAAAATGGACTGGAATGGGTGAATTTAACTCAGATGATCATTATATTTACTACTGTGGGCAGGGATCCCTTAGAAGTAATGGAGTAGCCATCATGGTCAACAAAAGAGTCCAGAATGCAGTACTTGGATGCAATCTCAAAAACGACAGAATGATCTCTGTTTGCAAACCATTCAATATCACAGTAATCCAAGTCTATGCCCCAACCAGTAATGCTGAAGAAGCTGAATTTGAACGGTTCTATGAAAACCTACAAGACCTTTTAGAACTAACACCCAAAAAAGATGTCCTTTTCAAAATAGGGAACTGGAATGCAAAAGTAGGAAGTCAAGAAACACCTGGGGTAACAAGCAAATTTGGCCTTGGAATACGAAATGAAGCAGGGCAGAGGCTAATAGAGTTTTGCCAAGAGAACGCACTGGTCATAGCAGACACCCTCTTCCAACAACACAAGAGAAGACTCTATACATGGACATCACCAGATGGTAAACACCGAAATCAGATTGATTATATTCTTTGCAGCCAAAGATAGAGAAGCTCTATACAGTCAGCAAAAACAAGACTGGGAGCTGACTGTGGCTCAGATCATGAACTTACTATTGCCAAATTCAGACTTGAATTTTCCCTACTTGAAGAGTGGGGAACCGCTAGACCATTCAGGTATGACCTAAATAAAATCCCTTATGATTATCCAGTGGAAGTGAGAAATAGATTTAAGGGACTACATCTGATAGATAGAGTGCCTGATGAACTATGGAATGAAGTTCATGACATTGTACAGGAGACAGGGATCAAGACCATCCCCATGGAAAAGAAATGCAAAAAAGCAAAATGGCTGTCTGGCGAGGCCTTACAAATAGCTGTGAAAAGAAGAGAAGTGAAAGACAAAGGAGAAAAGGAAAGATATAACTATTTGAATGCAGAGTTCCAAAGAATAGCAAGGAGAGATAAGAAAGCCTTCCTTAGCAATCATTGCAAAGAAATAGACAAAAACAACAGAATGGGAAAGACGAGAGATCTCTTCAAGAAAATTAGAGATACGGAGGGAAAGTGATGAAAGTGAACGAGGAGAGTGAAAAAGCTGGCTTAAAGCTCAATATTCAGAAAACGAAGATCATGGCATCTGTTCCCATCACTTCATGGGAAATAGATGGGGAAACAGTGGAAACAGTGTCAGACTTTATTTTGGGGGGGCTCCAAAATCACTGAAGATGGTGATTGCAGCCATGAAATTAAAAGACGCTTACTCCTTGGAAAGAAAGTTATGACCAACCTAGATAGCATATTGAAAAGCAGAGACATTACTTTGCCAACAAAGGTCCATCTAGTCAAGGCTATGGTTTTTCCAGTGGTCATGTATGGATACGAGAGTTGGACTGTGAAGAAAGCTGAGCGCCAAAGAATTGATGCTGTATTTGAACTGTAGTATTAGAGAAGACTATTGAGAGTCCCTTGGACTGCAAGGAGATCCAACCGTCCATTCTAAAGATCAGTCCTGGGATTTCTTTGGAAGGAATGATGCTAAAGCTGAAATTCCAATACTTTGGCCACCTCATGTGAAGAGTTGACTCATTAGAAAAGACTCTGATGCTGGGAGGGATTGGCGGCAGGAGAAGAAGGGGATGACAGAGGATGAGGTGGCTGGATGGCATCACCAATTCAATGGACATGAGTTTGAGTGAACTCCGGGAGTTGGTGATGGACAGGGAGGCCTGGAATGCTGCAATTCATGGGGTCACAAAGAGTCGGACACAACTGAGCAACTGAACTGAATTTGTATAATCTAACCAGTTTTCTGGTGAAGTTTTCCATCTCATGTCATTTTTTATTAGGTTGGTACAAAAGTAGTTTCAGTTCTGCATTGTTGAACTTTGCCATTTGATATTGGAATGCATTCTTAAATAAATGTGGTTATGTTGTACACCATTTTAATGCACATCTTGCTTTATGTTTTTTGCTAATGAATAATTACTTGCTGTTTAATTTATATGTATTTTAAACTATGGAAATGATGTTAGATAAAAAGCAAATTCAGGCAATTTTCTTATTTAAGTTCAAAATGGGTCTTAAAGCAGCAGGGGCAACTCACAACATCAACAACACATTTTGCCTGGGAACTGCTAATGGGAATACAGTGCAGTGGTGGTTCAAGAGGTGGTCTTTGCAAGTCTCCTTTGCAAAGGAGACTAGAGCCTTGAAGATAAGGAGCACAATGGCCACCCAGCAGAAGTTGACAATGACAAATTGAGCGGGTCATCATAGCTGATCCTCTTAGAACTACATGAGAAGTTGCCTAAGAACTCTACATCGACCTTTCTATGGTCATTGGACATTTGAAGCAAACTGGAAAAGTAAACAAGTTCAATAAGTGGGTGCCTTATGAACTGACCACAAATAAAAAAAAAGAATGTTGTTTTGTAGTGTCATGTTCTCATTTTATGAAACAACAAGGAACCATTTCTTGACTGGATTGTGATGTGCGATGAAAAGTAGATTTTATATGACAACCAATGACAACTAGCTCAGTGACTGGACTGAGAAGCTCCAAAACACTTCCCAAAACCAAACTTGCACCAAAAGAAGGGTAATGGTCGGTCACTCTTTCGTAGTCTGCTGCCTGTTTGATCCACTACAGCTCTCTGAATCCCAGCAAAACCATTACATCTGAGAGGTATTCTCAGCAAATTGAAGAGGTGCACTGAAAACTATAATGCCTGCATCCAGCACCGGTCAACAAAAAGGGCCCAATTCTCGACGATAATGCCTGACCACATGTCACACAACCAATGCTTCTAAAGTTGAACAAATTTCACTACAAAATTTTGCCTTATCCACCACATTCACCTGACCTCTCACCAATAGACTATCACTTCTTAAAGAATCTCCACAATTTTTGCAGAAAAATGCTGCCACAACCAGCAGGATACAGAAAATGCTTTCCAAGAGTTTACTGAATCCAGAAGCATGGATTTTTATAATACAGGAATAAGCATACATATTTCTTGTTGGCAAAAATGTGTTGACTGTAACAGTTCCTATTTTGATTAATAAAGATGTATTTGAGCCTTGTTGTAATGATTTAAAATTCAGAGTCTGGAACTGTAATTACTTTCACACCAATCTAATATATATTTAACACAAGTGCATCCAACTTGTGACTTCTAAGTCCAATTATTTGGGTTGCCTGTACATAGTAAAGTCTCTTGGTCCTGCAGAGTAATTACTGATAGAATGTAACACATTTATCATCCTCTTTAAAGAAAGATTGAGTCCCATTCTCTGATAAACAAACAGGATAGGACTAGAACAACTAATCAGAGGCTGAGTTGACTAGATGCTGGGCTGGAGTTTTTGCTAAGGTCTGCCTACCACCGTGTAGTACCATAGGAGTTCTTTCTGAGAGTCTGGGAGTTTTCTGGGGTTTCTCTTACTTGAAAGGTTCTGAATTCCAATATATGTCTTGTTCTCCCTGTTTGACTGATGTAAATTACCATCTATTTCAGCAGTATTCTGCTTAGATCTGTAGAATTACCAATTCTGTAAAAGCCATGTTGGAGAAGTTGCTGAGGGGAGGGCACTCTTTCCCTGACTCTCCCTTCCTCTGGCAACACTGACCCCTTCAAGTCTTGTCTATGTAGTTAGTGACAAATTCCCTTCCATGCTTCTCTGGTGGCCTTGCAGCTGTTTGACAAAGCTGGCAAAGGAGAAGTTACTTTCGAGGATGTTAAGCAAGTTTTTGGACAGACCACAATTCATTTACATATTCCTCCAGCTTTATGAGACTGCCAAGACTTCTGATTTGTCACCTACATGGCTGCAACTAATTGATAATCTCAGTATATTCCCTGCTTCAAGAATAAAGGACCAGAAAGTCTGCTTATAGACTTTCAACTCACCCTCCATTATTCCTTTCTTTCAGTAATCTTGACTCTCAGAGGGTTTTGGACTCAGCAGTTCTTTGAGACTTGAGGTGTCTTTTCTACTTTTTTTTTCAATGGGAGCATTAGCCTAATAGAAGCTATTCATTGTGTCCTAGACAATTTATTTGAATAGTATATGTTGATAATGTTTGAGAAGAGATGGGGGTAATAAAGTAAGAAAAGTCAAATCGTAATGGTGCCTACCCACTGGATTGAAGCACATAATCTTTAAAATGATAATCTACTGAAGACTTTTTCAGCAAAAGATTTTAGATTTAGATTTTAGATTTTAAAATGACAGCACTGTCACTATAGAAGATAGGCTGGAGGAACATGAGAATAGAAGCATTCTTTGAAAGGCAATGAGTAAGAAGTAATATTAATTTAATGACTATCAATTATTTTTTATATGCTAAATACTGAAAGGTGACAAACTTTTATAACCCTTAGTCTTAAAATTAATTCTTATATGTAAGATAAAACATCATTTCTAAGATAATCATGTTTACTAATATTTGCTTGCTAACGTTTTTCCAGACTTATTGAAATCTAATTGATATTAACAGTTTCCCTGATAGAGCAGTTGGTATTGAATCTGCCTGCAATCCAGGAGACCCTGGTTTGATTCCTGGGTCCAGAAGATCCCCTGGAAAAGGGATAGACTACCCACTCCAGTATACTTGGGCTTCCCTGGTGGCTCAAACAGTAAAGAATCCGCTTGCAATGCAGGAGACCTGGGTTCGATCCCTGGGTTGGGAAGAGCCCTTGGAGAAGGGAACAGCTACCCATTCCAGTATTCTGACATGAAGAATTCCATGAACAGAGGACCCTGGCAGGCTACAGTCCATGAGTTGCAAAGAGTTGGACAACTGAGCGACTTTCACAGCACAGAAAGTTTAAGAAATGCAATGTGATTTCATACACATGTAGATTGCAAGGTTATAACCACAATATGTTAGTTAACACATCCATTACCTCATACTGTATGTGTTGAGAAATTTTATTTTGTCATCTTGCTGATATTACATCCCTAGACCCCTTTGTTTACTGAAGTATAGTTAACTTACAACATTTTGCTAGTTTCTGGTGTACAGCAAAGTGATTCAGTTACAACTCTTTCTTAATCACTTCCTCTAAAGAGGCTCTGAAAAGTCACCTTCCACTGCAAATTAAGAATTCAGGCTGAGGTGGATGAAACTGGAGCCTATAATACAGAGCGAAGTAAGCCAGAAAGAAAAACACCAATACAGTATACTAACACATACATATATATGGAATTTAGAAAGATGGTAATGATAACCCTGTATGTGAGACAGCAAGAGACACAGATATATAGAACAGTCTTTTGGACTCTGTGGGAGAGGGAGAGGGTGGGATGATTTGGGAGAATGGCATTGAAACATGTATAATATCATATATGAAACAAATCGCCTGTCCAGGTTCGATGCATTATACACAATGCTTGGGGCTGGTGCACTGGGATGACCCAGAGGGATGGTATGGGGAGAGACGTGGGAGGAGGGTGCAGGATGGGGAACACGTGTACACCCGTGGCGGATTCATGTTGATGTATGGCAAAACCAATACAATATTGTAAAGTAATTGGCCTCCAATTAAAATAAATAAATTTATATTAAAAAAAAAAAAAAAAAACTAATTCAGGCTGATGGAAGTTTTGCAGTCTTCCACATGTGCCTTCCTGGCTATCCTAGTGACTGTATCCAATTCTGCTAGCCAGAGGGGTACATGTGTAGCTAGATTTCATAGGTGAGGTCTGGGATATTTACTAATTTCCATATCTTTATAAAACACTTTTGATGTATTTTATCTTAAGCATGATATGTTTAACAGTTTTGCATGGCATACCTAACTACAGTTAATCCTTTCATTTAACTTGTGATTTGCAGTCATGTAACAGATATCATTGGTGAGCTCATCAAGTGTTTGCTTCATTTTAAGTGCACAAAGTAGACAAAAGGAAACAGAAATAAGGAATAAATATAGTAAATGAGTCAACTATATAATATTTTAGAAGGGAATGAAAATAATGAAAAGAAAAAAACAGAGTATGAACACTGAAGGGCAGATTGGTAATTTGTAATTTTAAATTGAAAGTTTAGAGTAGTTAACATGAAGAAGATTTAAAGTTGAGTAACTGACTATATATACATGTCTGTTGGAAGACATTTCCAGACAACAGCGAAAATGTAGACCTGTGATTGCCATATCCTAGGACAGCCAGGAGGTATGGCTAGAAATCAGTGAAATTTAAAAAATGTGAAGTCAAAGAAGGAACAAGAAAGGCCAAATTGCACAAGATTATGTAGAGATCTCATTGTTTTAGATTTTACTCTGAATAAAATAAGGGGACCAGAAAAAAGATATGATCTGATTTACATTTTTAAAGTTTGATCCCTCCTATGAGTATATATCCAAACAAAATGAAATGAGTACTTAAAAAAGATATTTGCAATCTCATGTTCACTGTAATAAGTTACAATAGAAAACTATATGTATAATTCAACCACAAAAAAAGAGATCTTGCCATTTACAAAAACATGGGTGAATGTAGATGGCATTATGGTAAATGACATTATGATACAACCAGACACAAGGAAACAAACAAATAAATAAATGGCATGATCTCACTTATATGTGGAATCTAAAAACGTCAAGAACATAGAAGCAGAGAGTGGAACACTGATCACGGGGCAGTGACATAGGATGGCTTTTCCAGTAGGCATGTTTGGATGGGAGAGTTGGATTATAAAGAAAGCTGAGTGCTGAAGAATTGATGCTTTTGAACTGTGGTGTTGGAGAATACTCTTGAGAGCCCCTTGGACTGCAAGGAGATCCAACTAGTCAATCCTAAAGGAAATCAGTCCTGAATATTCATTGGAAGAACTGCTGCTGAAGCTGAAATTCCAATACTTTGGCCATCTGATGTGAAGAACGGACTCTTTGGAAAAGACCCTGATGCTGAGAAAGAGAAGGTGGGAGGAGAAGGGGACAACAGAGGATGAGATGGTTGGATGGCATCACTGACTCAATGGACAACAGTCTGAGCAAGCTCCAGGAGTCAGTGATGGACAGGGAAGCCTGGCATGTTGCTGTCCATGGGGTTGCAAAGAGTCGGACATGACTAAGCGACTGAACTGAACTGAACTGACATAGGATATATGGAGATGTGTTGGTTAAAGTGTATAAAGCTGCAATTACATAGAATGGTTAAGCCTTGAAAAAAAATGTAGAGGATGATGACTATAGTGAATAATACAGTACTGAATACTGGAAATTCACTCACAGTAGATTTCAGGTCCTCTCACCATCAAACAACAACAACAACAACAAGTTAACTACATGAGCATATGAATAGGTTGATTAGTTTGATTGTAGAAACTGTTTCACTATGTATATCAAATTACGTTGAAAATCTTGCATATACAATTCTTATTTCAAAAATAACAATTTGAAAAAGCTCACTATTTATGCTACATGATGAGACTTTAGAAGCAAAGTTGGAGGTGAGGAGATCAATCAAAAGACTTTAGTAGTTATACACATGAGGAGGAGGGTTAGTAACTTGTCCAGAAGGCTAACAGTTAAATGATGAAATGATGTCTGATGCTGACTATATCTCATCTACCGGGGATATGGGAAAAAAGAGAGAACCAAGAAGGAAACCAATACTGACAACCAATACTGAGAGAGCTGGGAGTAGAGCCGATTTTAAAAATATCATAACAGTAATTTTGAATAGGACTGATATGGAATATTTACTGGGCATAAAATTTAAAATATTAAATAGACAATTAAACCACAAATCTGGTGATTCAGAGAAAGGTCTGGACTAAAGATATAAATTTCAGGGGATTTGATATGTGGATTCAATTTAAAGCCGGGATACTACTCAACACTCACTCACTAAGGAAGTAAATGGTGATAAAAGCAGAGAATGAGAACTGATTAATGATTACCTTAAAACATAAGAAAATCCTCTCTGCAAAAAATGAAGTCTTAGAAATCAAGAGTTATGGAAGAGAGGATGATTAACCATGTCAAATCCTGTAGTCTAGTCTAGTTAAATGAGGACTGAACACAATTCACTAAAATTACCAAAATGGAAACAAATGGTGAAATTATCAAAAGCATTTTTTATTGTTGTGTTTTATTCAGTTTTTAATGGAGAAAGGATTTAGGAGACGAGGAGACAAATTGGAGAATCTTTGTAGGGTCAATTGGGAACTTTTCGAAAAGAGGAGAAAATATTTCATTAGATCTATTACATAGTGAAAAACAATAGAATTTTCTAAAAAGGATGATTCTAAAACATTAATCTCAAAAGATAGCTGAAAAATAATAAAATAAAATGATAAGGAATGGTTGGAAGTAGATTAGTACCAGCATTTTTTAACTCTCATCTCTTTACAGGAATCCTTAAAACCGAAATATATTTTCACATATTTCTTAGGTTTCTAAAATAAAGCAATTTGTTTCATCTTTTAAAATAAGTTGCATAATGTCAGAATTGCTAGATATATACCTTGGTTTCATTACAGACATATCACAAAAATTTAATATTACACAGAGAAAGGAATATCTATATTTTAATGCAATGCAATTTTCATATTGACAAATGATATAAAGTCACTGAAACTGCAAGAAAAAATCCATGTATTTCTAACAAACTATTATATTTGAATCATTTAAATAAAATCTTTTAGATTTTCCTGTTATTTCAATTCAGAACCCACTTCCATCTTTCCTCTAATAAATTATTTTTTGTCATTAGAGCTCTGATTTACAAACATTTGGGTGATATAAAGACTTAATTGTTATAGATTAGTAGGAGTGTGGCATGGAATCAACATTTGGACTATTAAGAAATCACCATTATTATTTAGAGTTGATCAATACACAAAACTGCAAAGTGTGTGAGCATATTCTATTAAATACTCTCATGAAAGTAAATAATTTATAAGCAGTAAACTCTTTACACATAGTAGTAGTACTAAAATATTTAAGAACATAATTGATCAAAAGCCACTGTACTCTAGGTAGGACGGTACATCCTTATTAGGAAACTACATAACTAAATAGGGAACTATAGGGATATTAATAATAAATGCTGAGACTTCTCCTAGAAATATCATTTAATATTTTTCCCTCATTTTAGGCTTTCCCAGGAAAAATTTAATTGCATAACAATCCTAACGGTGCCATTTTTTGTCTATTTTAGTTGTCATAACATTTATTGTGTTATTAATTCAGCTTTCATCTTATTTATGTTATTAAACTTCTTAGAAAATGTTTATTTCATAAATTTACAAAACTGGTAACAAAGAAAAAGAAAGGAAAAATATCAGCATATATGGTTCTAAAGTTTTCAAGAAGTCCAAAATGAAATAAAAGCAGTAAGAGGGGGCATCCTTGTCTTGTTCCTGATCTTAGAGAAAATGATTTCTGCTTTTCACCATTGAATATGTCATTAGCTGTGGGGTTGTCATTTATGGCCTTTATTATGTTGAGGTATGTACCCTCTATGCCCACTTTCTGGAGAGTTTTTATCATAAATGGATACAAGTTTTTATCATAAATGGATACAAGTTTTTATCATACTACCCAGAGCAATCTATAGATTCAATACAATCCCTATCAAATTCCAAATGGCATGTTTGCACAGAACAGGAAAAATAACCCTAAAATCTGTATGAAGACATAAAAGCCCTTGAATAGCCAAAACAACCTCGAGGGGGAAAAAAAAAATGGAGCTGGAGCAATTAGGCTTCTTGTTCAGACAAAACAGCTACAGTAATCAGAACAGTATGGTTCTGGCCCAAAAACAGACACAGATATCAATGGAACAAGATAGAAGGTCCAGAAATAAATCCACATGCCTGTGGTCAATTCATCTGTGACACAGGAGGCAAGAATATGCAATAGAGAAAAGGTAGTCTCTTCAATAAGTGATTCTGGGTAAAAAGGACAGCTACATGTAGGATCATGAAATTAGAACATTCTCTAACACTATATACAAAAATGAAAACAAAATGGATGAAAGACCTAAAGGCAAGACAGTTTCTATAAGGCTTCTAGAGGAAAAATAGGGGGAAACTCCTTGACATAAATTCACAGCAATATATTTTTGGATTCATTACCTGGAGTAATGCAAATAAAAACAAAAACAAATGAGATCTAATTAAACTCAAAAGCTTTTTCATAGCAAAGGAAACCATAATCAAAACAAAAATTCCACAGATTGGGATAAAATAGTCAACCAACAATGGGTTAATTTCCAAAATATTCCAAAAACTCATATAGCTCAATGGAAAAAAAAATAAAGAATATGTGCAGAAGACCTAAAGAGACATTTTTCCAAAGATGACATACAGATGGTCAAAAGGCATATGAAATGATACTCAACACTGCTAATTATTAGAGAACTGCAACTCAAAGCTACAATGATGTATCACTCCACTCAGGTCAGAATGGTAATCATCAAAATATTATCAAATAATAAGTACTAGAGAGGGTTTGGTGGAAAGGAAACCATTTTATACCACTGGTAGGAATGTAAATTGGTGCAGCCACTATGGAGAAGAATAGGTTCTATTTTTAAAAAAACTGGTGTACAACACAGCAAAAGAGACACTGATGTATAGAACAGTCTTATGGACTCTGTGGGAGAGGGAGAGGGTGGGAAGATTTGGGAGAATGGCATTGAAACATGTAAAATATCATGTAAGAAACGAGTTGCCAGTCCAGGTTCGATGCAGGATACTGGATGCTTGGGGCTAGTGCACTGGGACAACCCAGAGAGATGGTACGGGGAGGGAGGAGGGGGAGGAGGGATCAGGATGGGGAACACGTGTATACCTGTGGCGGATTCATTTTGATATTTGGCAAAACTAATACAATTATGTAAAATTTAAAAATAAAATAAGATTAGAAAAAAAAAAAAACTCAAAATACAGTAACCATGTGATCTACCACCCTGATACCAATTCCTGGACATGTATTCAGAAAAGATAAAAACTCTAATTAAAAATTAAAAAAAAAACATGAAGTTCAATATTTATATCAACACTGTTTGTAGTAGCCAAGACATGGAGGAAATCTAAATGTTTATGCACAGATGAATGGATAAAGAAGATGTGGTATACACACACACACACACACACAGTAGAATATTACTAAGCCATAAAATGGATAAAAGTGTCATTTGTACCAAAATGTATGGATCTAGAGATTATCATATTAAGTAAGCCAGATCAGATCGGATCAGATCAGTCGCTCAGTCCTGTCTGCCTCTTTGCAACCCCATGAAGTGCAGCACGCCAGACCTCCCTGTCCATCACCAACTCCCGGAGTTCACTGAGACTCATATCCATCGAGTCAGTGATGCCATCCAGCCATCTAATCCTCTGTCATCCCCTTCTCCTCTTGCCCCCAATCCCTCCCAGCATCAGAGAGTTCCAAAGAATAGCAAGAAGAGATAAGAAAGCCTTCTTCAGCAATCAATGCAAAGAAATAAACCAAAAAAAAAAAAAAAAAAAACAGAATGGGAAAGACGAGATCTCTTCAAGAAAATCAGAGATACCAAAGGAACATTTCATGCAAAGATGGGCTCAGTAAAGGACAGAAATGGTATGGGCCTAACAGAAGCAGAAGATATTAAGAAGAGATGGCAAGAATACACAGAAGAACTGTACAAAAAAGATCTTCATCACCCAGATAATCATGATGGTGTGATCACTGACCTAGAGCCAGACACCTGGAATGTGAAGTCAAGTGGGCCTTAGAAAGCATCACTACGAACAAAGCTAGTGGAGGTGATGAAATTCCAGTTGAGCTATTTCAAATCCTGAAAGATGATGCTGTGAAAGTGCTACACTCAATATGCCAGCAAATTTGGAAAACTCAGCAGTGGCCACAGGACTGGAAAAGGTCAGTTTTCATTCCAATCCCAAAGAAAGGCAATGCCAAAGAATGCTCAAACTACTGCACAATTGCACTCATCTCACACGCTAGTAAAGTAATGCTCAAAATTCTCCAAGCCAGGCTTCAGCAATACATGAACCGTGAACTTCCTGATGTTCAAGCTGGTTTTAGAAAAGGCAGAGGAACCAGAGATCAAATTGCCAATATCTGCTGGATCATGGAAAAGTAAGCCAGATAGAGAAAGCCAAATATCATAGGATATCGTTTATATGTGGAATCTTAAAAAAAAAAAAAAAAAAAAGGTACAAATCAGCTTATTTAAAAGACTCAAAGACATAGAAAACAAACTTATGGTTACCAAAGGGGAATGGAGGGTGAGGGATAAATAAGAAGTCTGGGATTAACAGATACATACTACTATATATAAAATCAACCACAAAAATATTGTATATATTTTACACTATATATAAAAATAAACAACAAATACCTACTATATAGCACAGGGAACTATATATATTTGATACATTGTAATAACCTACAATGGATAAGAATATGAAAAAGTATATATGTATGTTCTATATATACATATATGAACATATGCATATATACAAATATATATTTGTGTATATATATACAAATCACTTTACTATATGCCTGTAAAACAACACTGTAAATCAATCAAATACCAATAAATAAACCATAAGCAAATATTTCATGTGTGAGAAAAAAATTTTTGTTATAGAATTATATTCTAAAACTTAAAATATGAAATAATACTTAATAATTATTTGCTACTATTTGGTGTATGGTACTGACACAAAGACAGAAATATAGATCAGTGGAACAAAATAGAGATAAATTCATGCACCTATGGATACCTTATCTTTGACAAAAGAGGTAAAAATATACAATGGAGAAAAGACAATCTCTTTAACAAGTGGTGCTGGGAAAACTGGTCAACCACTTGTAAAAGAATGAAACTGGAACACTTTCTAACACCATATACAAAAAGAAACCAAAAATGGATTAAAGATCTACATGTAAGACCAGAAACTATAAAACTTTTAGAGGGAAACATAGGAAGAACACTCTCCAACATAATTCACAGCAAGATCCTCTATGACCCAACTCCCAGAGTAAAGGAAATAAAAACAAAAATAAACAAATGGGACCTAATTAAACTTAAAAGCTTTTGCACAACGAAGGAAACTATAAGTAAGGTGGAAAGACAGCCTTCAGAATGGGAGAAAATAATAACAAACCAAACAACAGACAAAGAATTAATCTCTAAAATATATAAGCAGTTCATGCAGCTCAATACCAGAAAAATGAATGACCCAATCAAAAAGTGGATCAAAGAACTAAACAGGCATTTCTCCAGAGAAGACATACAGATGGCTAACAAACACATGAAAAGATGTTCAACATCACTCTTTATCACAGAAATGCAAATGAAAAACCACAATGAGGTACCATCTTACTCTGGTCAAAACGGCTGCCATCAAAAAGTCTGCAAATAATAAATGCTGGAGAGGGTGTGGAGAAAAAGGAATCCTCTTACACTGTTGATGGGAATGCAAACTAGTATAGGCACTATGGAGAACAATGTGGAGATTCTGTAAAAAATTGGAAATAGAATTGCCATATGACTCAGCAATCCCATTGCTGGGCATACACACTAAGGAATCCAGAATTGAAAGAGACATATGTACCCCAATGTTCATTGCAGCACTGTTTACAACAGCTAGGACATGGAAGCAACCTAGATGTCCATCAGCAGATGAGTGGATAACAAAGTTGTGGTACATATACACACTGGAATATTACTCAGCTATAAAAGGAGCACATTTGAGTCAGTTCTAATGAGGTGAATGAAACTCTAGCCTATTATACAGTGAAGTAAGTCAGAAAGAAAAACTCCAATACAGAATATTAATACATATATATAGAATTTAGAAAGATGGTAAAGACGACCCTATATGCAAGACAGCAAAACAGACACAGATGTAAAGAACAGACTTTTAGACTATGTGGGAGAAGGCAAGGGTGGGATGATTTGAGAGAATATCTTTGAAACATGTATATAACCATATGTAAAATAGATGACCAGTGCAAGTTCAACGCATGAAGCAGGAAACTCAAAGCTGGTGTTCTTGGACAACCCAGAGGGATGGGATGGGTTGGGAAGGGAGGTGGGAGGGGGCATTCAATGGGGAACACATGTACACTGCAGCTGATTCATGTCGATGTATGACAAAAATTGCCATAATATTGTAAAGTAATTAACCTCCAATTAAAATAAATAAATAAAAATATGTATTGGGAGAAGAAAAATGTTTTGTTATAGAATTATATTCTAAAGCTTGAAATATGAAATAATACTTAATGATTATTTGCTAGCATTTGGTGGCAATAATCAGACTAATAATTTTCATAGATATGATTTAGAAAGATATGAAGTGAAAGTTGCTCAGTCGTGTCTGACTCTTTGAAACCCCATGAACTATACAGTCCATGGAATTCTCCAGGCCAGAATACTGGAGTGGGTAGCCTTTCCCTTCTCCAGGGGATCTCCCTAGCCCAGGGATTGAAACCAGGTCTCCACATTTCAGGTGGTTTCTTTACCAGCTGAGCCACAGGGAAGCCCAAGAATACTGGAGTGGGTAGCCTACCCTTTCTCCAGTGGATCTTCCCCACCCAGGAATCAAATTGGGGTCTCCTGCATTGCAGGAGGATTTTTTACCAACTGAGCTATCAGGGAAGCCAAAATCTGAATACACTCAAATAATTCATTATATTTATGATTCAGAAAACACAGCAATTTTTCAGTCTACTACTATTATTTAGACATTACCTAGCTGTTCTTTAAACATATAAAATGCTGCTGCTGCTGCTAAGTCACTTCAGTCGTGTCTGACTCTGTGCAACTCCAGAGACGGCAGCCCACCAGGCTCCCCTGTCCCTGGAATTCTCCAGGCAAGAACACTGGAGTGGGTTGCCATTTCCTTCTCCAATGCATGAAAGTGAAAAGTGAAAGTGAAGTCGCTTAGTCGTCTCCGACTCCTAGCGACCCCATGGACTGCAGCCTACCAGGCTCCTCCATCCCTGTGATTTTCCAGGCAAGAGTACTGGAGTGGGGTGCCATTGCCTTCTCCAAACATATAAAATATGGACTATTAATTCATTTCTATGAAGACCTACAAGGCCTTTTAGAACTAACACCCCCAAAAGATGTCCTTTTCATTATAAGGGCCTGGAATGCAAAAGTAGGAAGTCAAGAAACACCTGGAGTAACAGGCAAATTTAGCCTTGGAATATGGAAGGAAGCAGGGCAAAGACTAATAGAGTTTTGCCAAGAAAATGGACTGGTCATAGCAACACCCTCTTCCAACAACACAAGAGAGGACTCTACACATGGACATCACCAGATGGTCAACACCAAAATCAGATTGATTATATTCTTTGCAGCCAAAGATGGAGAAGCTCTATACAGTCAGCAAAAACAAGACTGGGAGCTGACTGTGGCTCAGATCATGAACTTCTTATTGCCAAATTAACACTTAATATAGAATAAAGTGGGGAAAACCACTAGACCATTCAGGTACGACCTAAATCAAATCTCTTATGATTATATAGTGGAAGTGAGAAATAGATTTAAGGGACTAGATCTGATAGAGTGCCTGATGAACTGTGGACAGAGGTTTGTGACATTGTAAAGGAGACAGGGATCAAGACTATCCCCATGGAAAAGAAATGCAAAAAAGCAAAATGGTTGCCTGGGGAGGCCTAACAAATAGCTGTGAAAAGAAAGAAGTGAAAAGCAAAGGAGAAAAGGAAAGATATAAGTCTCTGAATGCAGAGTTCCAAAGAATAGAAAGGAGAGATAAGAAAGCCTTCCTCAGCGATCAGTGCAAAGAAATAGAAGAAAACAACAGAATGGGAAAGACTAGAGGTCTCTTCAAGAAAATTAGAGATACCAAGGGAACATTTCATGCAAAGATGGCCTCGATAAAGGACAGAAATGATATGGACCTAAGGGCAGGAATACACAGAAGAACTGTACAAAAGATATCTTCATGACCCAGATAATCACGATGGTGTGATCACTCACCTAGAGCCAGACATCCTGGAATGTGAAGTCAAGTGGGCCTTAGAAAGCATCACTACGAACAAAGCTAGTGGTGGTGATGGAATTCCAGTTGAGCTATTTCAAATTCTGAAAGATGATGCTGTGAAAGTGCTGCACTCAATATGCCAGCAAATTTGGAAAACTCAGCAGTGGCCACAGGACTGGAAAAGGTCAGTTTTCATTCCAATCCCAAAGAAAGGCAATGCCAAAGAATGCTCAAACTACCACAAAATTTTACTCATCTCATACGCTCGTAAAGTAATGCTCAGAATTCTCAAAGCCAGGCTTCAGCAATATGTGAACCATGAATTTCCACATGTTCAAGCTGGATTTAGAAAATGCAGAGGAAACAGAGATCAAATTTCCAACATCTGCTGGATCATCAAAAAAGCAAGAGAGTTCCAGAAAAGCATCTATTTCTGCTTTATTGACTATGCCAAAGCCTTTGACTGTGTGGATCACAATAAACTGTGGAAAATTCTGAAAGAGATGGGAATACCAGACCACCTGACCTGCCTCTTGAGAAACCTATATGCAGGTCAGGAAGCAACAGTTAAAACCGGACATGGAACAACAGACTGGTTCCAAATAGGGAAAGGAGTACGTCAAGGCTGTATATTGTCACCCTGCTTATTTAACTTATATGTAGATTACATAATTAGAAACGCTGGGCTGGAAGAAGCACAAGCTGGAATCAAGATTGCCAGGAGAAATATCAATAACCTCAGATATGCAGATGACACCACCCATATGGCAGAAAGTGAAGAGGAACTCAAAAGCCTCTTGATGAAAGTGAAAGTGGAGAGTGAAAAAGTTGGCTTAAAGCTCAACATTCAAAAGACCAAGATCATGGCATCTGGTCCCATCACTTCATGGGAAATAGATGGGGAAACACTGTCAGACTTTATTTTTTGGGGCTCCAAAATCACTGAAGATGGTGACTGCAGCCATGAAATTAAAAGACGCTTACTCCTTGGAAGGAAAGTTATGACCAACCTAGATAGCATATTCAAAAGCAGAGACATTACTTTGCCAACAAAGGTTCATCTAGTCAAGGCTATGGTTTTTCCTGTGGTCATGTATGGATGTGAGACTGTGAAGAAAGTTGAGTCCTGAAGAATTGATGCTTTTGCACTGTGGTGTTGGAGAAGACTCTGGAGAGTCCCTTGGACTGCAAGGAGATCCAACCAGTCCATTCTGAAGATCAGCCCTGGGATTTCTTTGGAAGGAATGATGCTAAAGCTGAAACTCCAGTACTTTGGCCACCTCATGAGAAGAGTTGACTCATTGGAAAAGACTCTGATGTTGGGAGGGATTGGGGGAAGAAGGGTAAGGGGATGACAGAGGATGAGATGGCTGGATGGCATCACTGACTTGATGGACGTGAGTCTAAGTGAACTCTGGGAGTTGGTGATGGACAGGGAGGCCCAGAGTGCTGCAATTCATGGAGTCGCAAAGAGTTGGACATGACTGTGCGACTGAACTGAACTGAATTCATTTCAACTTAACTTACGATAGAAATAAATTGGACAACTTCATTCAAACTCTACATTTCTACTAGTTTGGTAATTTTACATAAATACACTCCAAGGATTTAACCTTGTAGAATTTTTTCTCAACTTTAGAGATTGTAAAATCAATTTACTTAACAAAATGAAATGCCAACAACAATGTGAACATTAACTTATAAATCAGCTTTTAAAATACTGATTTTATTCTTTCTAATCAATCATATGAGAAAATATGACTCAATGACTCATTTTAAATTCATTCCTGAAGGAATGCTTTCCAAAAGCGATATTATTATAACCTTTGGATATTAATTTCATTAGTGTAATTCTGAGAAATACATGAGGGTTTAAAAACTGCTTTCCATTAAAAAAAACTGCTTTCCATTAAAAAAATTGCTTTCCATTAAGTTATATTAATTATGCCGCATATTATGTCAGACACTTGACTAATTATCTGAACTCAGGCAATCATAGGTAACTAAATCTACCATTGAGAGATGTTAGTATCTTCAATATTATAAAAATGTGATACATTGAACAATGTGAATTTTATACTTGTTAAAAAGAAAAAAATCTTAAGAGAATAATTAATTGCCTTTTGGTGGGGGATAATAACTCTATAACCAAAGAACTTTTTAATATGGTACTAGGACTTCCCTGGTGGCACAAGGGATAAGAATCTGCCTGCCAATGCAAGGGCATGAGTTCAGTCCCTGGAAGATTCCACACACCATGGAGCAACTAAGCTGGTGCACCACAACTGCTGAGCCTCCGCTTTAGAGTCTGCGGGTCGCCACTTCTGAGCTCACCCTCTGCAACTACTGAAGGCCACGTGCCCTAGAGCTCCCATGCCACAACAACTGAAGCTGGTGTCCCTAGAGCCCGTGCTCTGCAACAAGACAAGTCACTGCAATGAAGAGTAACCCCACTTGCCCCAACTAGAGAAAGCCTTCACAAAGCAACAAAGACCCACCATAGCCAAAAATAAAAATTATAAAAATAAGTTTTTATAATATTATATATATATTTTTTCATTTCTTAAAAATATTGTAAAAATAAATGGCTTCCCTGGTAGTTCAAAAACTTCCTTAATATGGGAAACTCAGATTCCATCCCTGGGTCAGGAAGATCCCCTGGAGAACGGAATAGGTACCCACTATAGTGTTGACTAGAGACTTCCATGAACAGAGGAGTCTGGCAGGCTATAGTCCATAGGATCCCAAAGAGTCTTGACACTGAAGTAATTTAGCACATGCATTTGAATATATCTTTTTCAATGGCAACAAACTCTAGTTTTAGAGTGAAAAAAAAAAAACAAAAAACAGGCTTGATCTGAAATTACTTTCTTTCTCCTGGTATAAAATTAAGAGAGTTCATTAATGTCTGTGAGAATGAAACTGTTGTTTAGTCACTAAGTCATGTCCAACTCTTTTACAGCCCCTTGGAATTTCCCAGGTAGGAATACTAGAGTGGGTTGCCATTTCCTTCTCCAGGGGATTTTATTGACCCAGGGGTCAAACCCACATGTCCTGTGTTGCAGGCAGATTCTCTACCACTGAGACACCAGGGAAACCCAATTAATATTATTAATATATTTTAACAATAGATCACATCTAGTTCATATACAGTATTTTCAAAATCTTTCTTTCCTTTAAATGTCAAAGAATTATCCTAAGATAATTATTTCTGAACTAAGCCAAGGTCAGGAGTTAGGTGATTTGATATGTCAATATATTTAAAAGAGTACAGGAAAAAAAAAAAAAATCCAAAGAGTTAAGCCTGATCCTCAGTATAGACAGACTCTTCACGTCCATCACTCAACAATAAAATGAATATAATACCCACCTTCTGTGATGAAGCAGTGCTTGAAAAACACTGAAACAATGCATGTGACATAAACAACCAATTATAGTCACTCGGAAATGGATACAGACAAAGGATAAAATGAGCTTAGAAAACTACATCATGTTTTTGTTTACCATTTTCAACAGTCCTGCTTGCCATGAATTTATTTAAACTATGATTCAATTTGTGTCAAATATGAATAAATAAATAATATCTTTATATATCATTAATTCAGTATCCTCTTAAATACACGGTAAACATGCGATCTCAGAATCAGAAATATTCTCTCATCCATAGAATTTTTTTTGAAGCATAACATTCATATAGAAAATGTGAAACTAAGAGTTGTGGAGTCCTACAGTAAGCATTATTTGTGTTTGGCAACTTTCCCCCAGTATTTTATCTATGAGATATATGTAGTTTTTTATGGTATGAACAAATCACAGTTATGCACTATACAACTGATGGATACATACTTCAGGTACTTTCATTTTGGAGAACATACATACCCAATTCCATTGGGTGTTTACTTAGGAATGGAACTGCTGAGTCATTGGATTGGTATGGGTTTAGCTTTATAGATAAAACCAAAGGTTTTATTCAAGTTATTAGTATAAACTCACTTTGCTGTGGCAGTTAGGATAATTCAGTTTTTCTCATTTGAATTGACATCTTGTCAATACTTGATATTGCGTGCCTTTTAAAAATTTAGTCATTCTTTTGGATGCATAATAATTTGCATTGTGGTTTTAATTTATATTTTTCTGAAAACTATTTTAAAAAGTTTAGTCCCGTTTCAAAACCTTATTTTTTCTATTACATGAAATGCTTGTTGAAATTCCTTATTCATCATCATCATCTGCTTTACACTGTGAATTTGAGTCTTTGGACATGTATCAATGTATATCAATACATGTATATTTACAATGGATAGAAAAGTTTTATGCATGACTTTTTAGTCTTTCTGTGATTTTGTTTAATAAATAGAATTTACGCTTATTCCTTAGAAGGAAAGTTATGACCAACCTAGATAGCATATTCAAAAGCAGAGACATTACTTTGCCAACAAAGGTCTGTCTAGTCAAGGCTATGGTTTTCCCTGTGGTCATGTATGGATGTGAGAGTTGGACTGTAAAGAAGGCTGAGAGCCAAAGAATTGATGCTTTTGAACTGTGGTGTTGGAGAAGACTCTTGAGAGTTCCTTGGACTGCAAGGAGATCCAACCAGTCCATTCTGAAGATCAGCCCTGGGATTTCTTTCGAAGGAATGATGCTAAAGCTGAAACTCCAGTACTTTGGCCACCTCATGCAAAGAGTTGACTCATTGGAAAACACTCTGATGCTGGGAGGGATTGGGGGCAGGAGGGGTTGGGGGGGGGAGGAGAAGGGGATGACAGAGGATGAGATGGCTGGATGGCATCACTGACTCAATGGACGCGAGTCTGAGTGAACTCTGGGAGTTGGTGATGGACAGGGAGGCCTGGTGTGCTGTGATTCATGGGGTCGCAAAGAGTCGGACACGACTGAGCAACTGAATTGAATGGAACCTATCTATTTTCCCTTTATTTTTTTGTGCTATTTAATGAATCTTTACTGTATTAGTTATAGTCTGTGTTTTTTATAGAACCTTCCTTTTTTATACCTTTCATATTTAGGCTCTGACTTACCAGAAAGTAATGTTTGTTTATAAGATACAAGATTCATGTTTTTCAGAAAGATATCCAATGAATTCAGAACATTTTATTTAAAATACCATCATTGAGAAAAGATCAAAATGGCAGAATAAGAAGATAGGGGCAGGCTTCCCAGGTGGCACCAGTGGTAAAGAACCTGTCTGCCAATTTGGAGACATGGATTCAATCCCTAGGTCAGGAAGATACCCTGGAGTAAAGCATGGTACCTCACTCCAGTATTATTGCCTGGAGAATCCCAAGGACAGAGGAGCCTGGCAGGCTACAGTCCATAGGCTCTCATAGAGTTGGATATGACTGAAGTGACTTAGCACACATACACAGGAATGCAAGGACTTCACCCCATCCCATGCACACATCAAAAGTATGTTTACATGTGGAGCACTTATCACTGAAAACTAACTGGATACTGGTAAAAAGAATCCCATACAACCAAGAATGAAAGAAAGATCCCCAAAGAATCCAGTAGGAAGGAAAGAAAAGTGATTAGGTTCAGACCTATGCCCTTGGAGGGGACAAAAAAAAAGAAGAGGGTTTAAAAGAGCAGATATCCTTCCTGGAAGTAAGTGCACATATTGGGTGCACATATTGGGTGCCCAAGTCGTGGGGTCCAATATTTGCAAGATAAGTCCACTTAGCTAATTTAAAAATGAGAAGGACTAACAGGAGTTCTGTAAGAAACATGGACTCTGCTGATCAAGACTCTGTACACACTTGCTTACTCCTAAAACAAGGTGGAGAGAGCAGAATGAAAAGCATGGAGTTCTGGCCAGGTTCCCATGACCAGTCCGGTATTTGTGCCTGACTGAGCTGAGTGCCCACTCTGGTCCCACAAGCTCCACAGTGCAGCTCCAGACAAGGAGCAGGGCTGCCTGGGCTGAGGAGACTGCTCAGTTGTGAAGAACAAAGCTGGCTTGAACCTGAAAATGCATCTGAAGTGACAGGCACCCATTTTTGATTCTTAAGAAGTCAGCACCCTAAACAATGCTGAGAACCTGATCCAGTCCCTCTTGCTCCAGCACAGGCCCCCTCTGGGTAGAGGGTCCCAGCATTGGGAGGGGGAAGAGCACACTTAGAGGGAATGGAGCCAACACAGACCTGACTCTCAGGGCTTCTGATCCAGCAACTTGGAACCTGAAACCATCACAAGTAGGGTGGCAGTCACTCAGTTGCTCAGTCATGTCCAACTCTTTGCAAACCCATGGACTGCAGCACTCCAGGTTTCCCTGTCCCTCACCAACTCCTGGAGCCTACTGAAACTCATGTCCACTGAGTCGGTGATGCCATCCAACCATCTCATCCTCTGTCATCCGGTTCTCCTCCCACCTTCAATCTTTCCCAGCACCAGGGTCTTTTCCAATGAGTCAGTTCTTCACATCAGGTGGCCAAAGGATTGGAGTTCCAGCTTCAGCATCAGTCCTTCCAATGAATATTCAGGACAGATTTCCTTTAGGATTGACTGGTTGGATCTCCTTGATCCAAGAAACTCTCAAGACCCTTCTCCAACACCACAGTTCAAAAGCACCAGTTCTTTGGCACTCAGCTTTCTTTATAGTCCAACTCTCACATCCATACATGACTACAGGAAAAACCATAGCTTTGACTAGACAGACCTTTGTTGGCAAATTAATGTCTTTGCTTTTTAATATGCTGTCTAAGTTTGTCATAGCTTTTCTTCCAAGGAGCAAGTGTCTTTTAATTTCAAGCCTGCAGTCATCATGTGCAATGATTTGGGAGCCCCCCCCCCCAAAAAAATAAAGTCTCTCACTATTTCCATTGTTTTCCCATCTATCTGCCATGAAGTGATGGGACCAGATGCCATGATCTTTGTTTTCAAAATGTTGAGTTTTAAGCCAACATTTTCACTCTCCTCTTTCACATTCATGAAGAGGCTCTTTAGTTATTTTTCGCTTTCTGCCATAAGGGTGGTGTCATCTGCATATCTGAGGTTATTGATATTTTTCCTGGCAATCTTAATTTCAGCTGTGCTTCATCCAGCCAGGCATTTCACATGATATACTCTGCATATAAGTTAAATAAGCAGGGCGACAATATAGCCTTGACATACTCCTTTCTTGATTTGGAACCAGGCTGTTCCATGTCCGTTTCTAACTGTTGCTTCTTGACCTACACATTGATTTCTCAGGAGTTAAGTAAAGTGGTCTGGTATTCCCATCTCTTTAAGAATTTTTCACAGTAAGGTAGAACAGTGAACTTGGCCAGTGAGCAGAGTAGAAGTCTCAGATCACCCCTGGCTCTGGCTCCTGCCTCTCCATCTCTATCCCTGCATCCTCCCAAAGTGATAGTTGCCAGTACACCTTTGAGGCATACATGACTCATGCTCATATTAAATCCATCTCTCCTACCAAAGCAACTGGGCACGTATAGACTATATAAGCGCTCCCATACAAGGATTCCACTTTAAGACCAAGTTAGATAACTGTTTCTCTTAATTTCGTACAAACAGACAAACTAAAGGAAAAAAAAAAAAAAAAGAATGAGGAATTTCTGTCAAGAAGAACAAAGCAATGAATACAGTGAGAATTTTAATAAAGAACTGCAAAATATAAAGAGAGATGAGTGTAAAAAAAAAAGATAGATGAGTGAGCCAGTCAGAGCTAATAATATGATAACTTAAATGCAAAAAAAATATTAATACTAGAAGGAAATATAAAGTATTGAAAGGGAAACTTTGCAATCTAGGATACTCTATCCATAAATATTATCATTTAGAAATAATGGAAAGATAAATAACTTCTCAGACAAGAAAAAACTATAATAGTTTATCAATAATAAACCTACCCTAGAATAAATATTAAAGGGTCTTCTCTAAGTGGAAAAGAAAAAGCTACAAGAACAAGTAAAAGAAAGGGGAAAAACCCACTAGCAAAGACAAACACATGGTAAATAAAAGTGGTGAGACTGGACGTCCTTCTTTTGTTCCTGATCTTAGAGGAACTATTTTTAGCTTTTCAGGGTTGAGTATGATGTTAGCTTTGGTTGATCATTTATAGCCTTTATTGTGTTGAGATACGTTCCCTCTATGCTCACTTTCTAGAGGGTTTTAAATCAAATAGTGTTGATATTTTTAAGAACTTTTTCTACATCTATTGAGATGAGAGTCCCTTGGACTGCAAGGAGATCCAACCAGTCAATCCTAAAGGAAGCCAGTCCTGAATATTCATTGGAAGGACTGATGCTGAAGCTGAAATTCCAATACTTTGGCCACCTGATGCGAAGAACTGACTTATTGGAAAAGACCCTGATGCTAGGAAAGATTGAAGGTGGGAGAAGAAGGGGATGACAGAGGATGAGATGGTGGGATGGCCTCACTGACATGATAGACATGAGTTTGAGTAAGCTCCGGGAGTTGGTGATGGACAGGGAAGCCTGGAGTGCTGCAGTCCATGGGGTCACAAAGAGTAAGACATAACTGAGGGACTGAACTGAACTGATTGAAATGATAATATGGCTTTCATTCTTCAGTGTGTTGATGTTGTATGTCTAGAGACAAATGAAAAAGGAGCACAACTTTCCAAAATCTACGGGACTAACCAAAAGCAAATCTAAGAAGGAAGTTTATAACAATACAGGACCAACTCACGAAACAACAAAAATCTTAAACACTCTAACCTGCCATAGAAAGAAACTAGAAAAAGAAAAACAATTAAAACCCAGAGAAAGCTGAATGAAGAAAGTAATAAAAGATTAGAGAGATAATTTTAAAAAATAAATACATAAAAAGAGAGAAAATATCAATGAAACCAAGAGCTGTTTTTAAGATAAGCAAAATTGGTATTTCCTTAGATGTGGTCATCAAGGGAAAAAAAGAAAGGACCCAAAAAAACCCACAATAATAAATGAGAGAGAAGAAATAACAACTGATATCATAGAGATACAAAAAAAAAATCATAAGAGGATACTAAGAACAGTTATGTAGCAAAAAATTGGACTACCCAGAAGAAATGAACTAATTTCTAGACGCATACAACCATCCAAGAATGAATAAGGAAGGAAGAGAGAATTTGAACAAATTATCACTAATAGTGGAATTGAATTTATTATTTAATAACCCTGATCAATCAAAAGCCCAGGACCCGAGCAATCCTACCAAACATAAAGAAGAGCTACTACAAATCCTTTTCAAACTTTTCTAAAAAACAGAAGAAAATGAAACATTCCCAAATTCATTCTGAGGCCAACATTATCCTGATACGAAAACTATCAAAGACAATAATGACAACAACAAAAATACAAGTCAATATAATACAGATGTATTCATCAAGACATCTGCAAATCAAATGCAACAATACATAAAATGGATCAAATATCATGATCAAGTAGAATTTATTTCAGAGATGGAAGGATACTTCAATACCCACAAATTAATTCATGTAATATACTACATTAAACAAAATAAGGATAAAATCACATCATCGCAATAAACACATAAAATATATCTCACAAAGTTCAAGATACATTCATTATAAATATTGTCATCCAATTAATGATATAGAGTGAACATTATTAACACAATAAAGGCCATTTATGGCAAATCCAAAGTTAAAATCATGGTCCATGGTTAAAAGCTTTAAAGCTTTTCCTCTAAAGCTTACAAAACCAGGAAGCTTACTCTCCCACTTCTATCTAACATTTTATCAGAAGTTCCAGACACAGCAATCAAATGAACAAAAAAAAAGAAATAAACAGCATCTGAATTTGAAGTGAAAAAGTGAAACTGTTATTTTATGTAGATAAAATAATACTATGTGTGTATAATTCTGAAATGTCACCCCACCAAAAACAGTGAGAACTAATAAATTCAGTAACATTTAAGGATAAAAGATTAATATACAGAAATGTATTACTTTCTATATGCTAATAATTAACTATCAGAAGGAGAAAGCAAGAAAACAGCTGCATTTAAAATCACATGAAAGTAAAATAACTAGGAATAAACTTAATTAAGGAGGTAAAAACCTATACTCTAAAAAAAAAATAATGAAAGAAGTTGAAAATGATACTATCAAGTGAAAGATATCCCAGGTTCTTGTATTGTTGAAACTACGTGATTTCAACATGTTTGAAACTACAGACTTAGTGTAATTTCTACCAAAATACCCATGACATTTTCCACAGAACTAGAACAAATAATCTATGAATGTATATGGAATCACAAGACTTTTAGTGCCAAAGTCATCTTGAAAAATAACAAAGTTAGCAGTATCACACTCCTAAACTTCAAATTTATACCACAAAGCTACAGTATTCAAAACAGCATGATACAAAAACAGATACATTGATCAATGGAATAGAACAGCCAAACCAGATAAATTCATGCACTTGTAGCCAATCTATAACATAGAATGAAAAACTATGCAATATAGAATAAACAGCATCATCATGTAGGACAGCTACATGCAAAAGAATGAAATTAGAACATTCTCTAACACTGCACACAAAAAGAAATCCAAAATGGATTAAACCTAAATGTAAAACATGAAATCATAAAATGCCTAGAATAAAACATTAGTTGAACACACTTTGACATTTATGTCAGCAATATTTGTTTTAGATCCATCTCCAAAGGGAAAAGAAACAAAAACACAAATAACCAAATATGACTTAATTAAATGCTTTTGCATGGCAAAGGAAACCACAGTCAAAATGAGAAGACAACCTCCTATGGAGTGCAAGAAAATATTTTCAAATGATATTCCTGATAAAGTGTTAATATTAAGATTATATAAACAGCTTATAAAACTCAGTGTCTAAAACAAACAATAAGATAAAAAATGGGCAGAGGATATGAACATTTTTCCAAAGAATATATAAAATGCCCAACAGGGATGGGAGAAGATGCTCAATATTGTTAATTATCAGAGAAATGTAAATCAAAACTACAATGAGATATCACTTCACATCTGTCAGAATGACTATTATCAAAAAGAACACAAATACAAATATTGACATCATAGTGCATTGGAATAAGGATGGTCTTTTTAATTGAAGAATAGTTGATTTAAAATATAATATAGTTTCATCCCTATAACATAGTGATTATATTGTAAATCAACTTAGATATAAAAAGAGACCATGTATGTGTTATTTTCAAATGTCCTTTTATGTTATACTTATCTATTTTTTTCCATTGTTACACCAATAATAAATACTAAATAGTTTTAATCCTTATAGGTTTCTGTACAAATATTGATACCTAGTAGTCTCTTAATTACTTTTATCTCAAAGTATTCCTGGAATAATCAGATTTAAATTTCTAATACAACCCAATAATGTAAGATTTACTGAGGCAAAGTTATTATTGACTCCAGTTGTAATTCTTTTTTGATAAGAAGCAGAACCAGACAACTAAATTAGGGCATGAACTCTATCATGAACTATAACAATACATTTTAAACATTAGTATGTACTGTGTTTAAATTTGTTACTTCTGCTTATGACAAGATTTATCAGAACTACACAACATTCAAAACAGAGCAGGCACTTTTCTGTGTCATAAGTATCATTAGCAATTTTAATGTCATTGTTATGAAAAAAATGAAATATGTGTTATAAAACAAATGTACATCTTTTCCCAAGACAGACGAATGAGATGAAAAGAAGAAAAATTAGGCTGAACCATAATTAACACTTTTTGCATATTTATTAACAATTCTCTTTTAGAGTAACTTCGATCCTAGCACTTGAATGAAATAATGATAGCAATTATCAATGCTATATTCTATAGTTGTTTATAAGTTCTTAAAGTAATATTTCATAACTATAATTTATTGAATCCCTGCCATGTAAGGTGCTGTTTTATAAAACTATAATCTCTGATATTAAATTACAGTTACTCATATTTTTGCAACAAGAAAATGAGGCATGGAGAGCTTAATAAAGTCATGCCTATAAGAAGGGCCAGAATAGGGATTCATGTCCTGCCTTTCTCATTCCAAGATGCCTCCTTTGTAAGCATAAAATACCACATACAGTATCCCTTTGATCCTAAAAACACTGGGAGATAGTTTAGAATTTTTTTCCTGTTTATTTCATAAGTAAAAAACTAAATCATTAAAAAATAAGTTATCTTTAGATTACAATGCATAGAAAATATTTGCCCAATCCAATTGATTGCAAATCTGATTTTCTCTTTTTCTTCATAACTATTATTAATACATCCTTTAAAAGTTGACTTTTACTTAGCTTTATTGCCCTTTTGCTGTATTAGGTGTGAGTTTTACACAGTAAGGTTTTAGTTGGATGTTTATGGTCAGAATCATAATCAAAATTAAAAATCATATTCAGTATGAGAATTTTGAAAGTGTACTTCTTTAAACTGATTTGCTGCAATTGAACTGCTTGAAAAATATCTTCAAGGAAAAAGGGTTCACCCTAAGAAGAGAGGCATTTTGCTTTGCTTAAAAACTCAAGACCAAAACATTTAGTTGACCAAAAAGTTCACTTAGGTTTTCCAAGATGTTATAGAAAAATCCAAATGAACTGTTTATATAATTAAATATATAAAAGTTTTTATGATTAAAATCCACCCAATATAATTAAAACCAAGAATGTTGATATTTTCTAGAATCATTGGCTAGAAATATTTCTTTACAAAATTTTTGAGATGAGAAAAATAGAAATAAACAAGTAACACTGAGGAAGTTCAATTTAGGTATGAAGAGGAAATTTCCCTTCTCTAGAGAATCAACAAAGAAGACAAAAATGGGAACCAAACAAAAAATAAATGCCCTTAACAAAAATGGAAACAGGAATTAAAAGAAAACATAAACAGCCTTGTTTCTGATGCCTTTCAAGAAGGGAAAAGATAAAGGTCTCAAAATTAGGGAATAATAATAAGGAGGTAGGTTTTCTCATAGAGGAGATAGAAACAGAGGGGCTGACTGGGAAAAAGACTCACTTAAGCTACGCTGGTGACAAATTATCTGGTGTCAAGAATTCAGGACGTAGGTAAGTCAGTCCCACTCAGTCCAGATTAAGTGAGATGAGGTTCAAGTCCAGCAGTGCATCAGATCAGTTGACAGAAGGCATTTTGATCATATTCATAGTGGAATAAGACATTACTGGAGAGTTTAAGGAAAGAAGTGATGCGATACGATTTACTTTGTGAAAGACCACTTCAGTCGCCTGGTGAACATCAAGCAGTAAGAATAGATCAGAGAAACCAGTTAGAAAGCTCTAAAATCTTGGTGGAGATGAATATTGTTTAGTCTAGAACAATGGTCATGTAAAAGGTGAAAATTGGGGAAATTTAGAACTTCATTTTAGAAATACAGTCAAAAGGAAGAATCAGAATAAGTGACAGGGTTCTGTCTTAAGCAATGGAATGGGAGGAAGTGTAAATTTCTAACGTAGAAAAAAAAGGAAGGATATGACAGACTAGGGGAGAGTAGGAAAAAAAAAATCAACATTTCTGTTTTAGACATGGAGAGATTAAGTTGCATCCTGGGTATCCGGAGGATGGATACCTGAAGTTTTAGTTCAGGGGAGAAATTATATATATATATATATATATATATACACACATATACATATACATATATATACATACACACAATAATCATATCATTATATTATTATAATTAACATATTATAAATTTACAGATATAATTTACATACAAAGTCTCTCCTAAATATATGCATATATATTTGAAAAAAATATTCAGCATATATGTGTGTGTGTGTGTGTGTGAAAGAGAGAGAAAAAGAGAGAGACTCATTTATCTAGAGAAAAATCTGAGTACCATAGCTTCTTGCTGTGATTACTTAGTCCAGGAACTCTGAAATCTTGATTTCACATTCAATCATCCCCCTCTACAATCTACAAATGTAAGAGAAAATAGCCAATTTAGCAGTGGCTCTGCTCAATGATATAATCTAATCCATGTCATACTTTACAGAGATTGAAGGAAAAGCCATTTGAAACAATTTTAGTGACTGTTTGTCATTATGTGTATTTAATTTAATGGGGAATACTATATGCTTATTAATGTTTAAAAATATGGCAGTTAGATAATCATACAGGGAGCTTTGATAAATAAGATACAGTGAAATTAATTGGAATTAAATTTATTCAAATTTAATTGAAATGTTGATCTAAGTATTCAGGCCCACAACAAAAGCTATTACAAATCTATTTTAAAAAGTAGACAGTCCAACAGAAAGATAGATAAATGACTCAGGCAGAAATTTCACAAATGATGATATGAAAGAAGTCAATAAATAAAAACAGCTCAACTTTGACATCAGTGAAATGCAAATTAACACCACAATATAGTACTGCTATTCATTTACTAAAATGGCTAAAATGCAAAGAAGTTGTAGATGATATCAATATCAGAGAGTGGAAACAACAAAAGTCATTATAGATAGATTAGATAGATATTGAATCAGTATTCTTAGTATGAAATGAATATTAAGCACACCTACGGTATTAGTATTTCTAGCAAGTTGATTTATATACCCATCTATCTATCCCATACTGTTGGCGAATGACATGTATGCCAAAATGTCCAAAAGAAAACATACCAAATCTCATTATCTAGAGGAAACCCTGAGTATCAACGCTTCTTGATTTTGAAATCTGGAAGGTCCTTAGGTGGCTACTAGTTTTTCTAAACACAAAAATATCCATTTATTCTCAAATTAAAATCGATTTGTAACTGCATGTTCAAATGGTTTACTAACACATTTACTTGAAAAGATCCAATCAGTATTCTTTGTATGAAAGGACTTAAAGCATACCTACAATATAGTGAATTATTTTAAGATTAAGAATACATTCATCTCAGTTTTGGAGAAGGCAATGGCACCCCACTCCAGTACTTTTGCCTAGAAAATCCCATGGACGGAGGAGCCTGGTAGGCTGCAGTCCCTGGGGTCGCTAGGAGTCGGACACAACTGAGCGACTTCACTTTCACATTTCACTTTCATGCAATGGAGAAGGAAATGGCAACCCACTCCAGTGTTCTTGCTTGGAGAATCCCAGGGACGGGGGGAGCCTGGTGGGCTGCCGTCTATGGGGTCACACAGAGTCGGACACGACTAAAGTGACACAGCAGCATCTCAGTTTGGTCATGAATATCTTATAAACACAGAATTGTCATCACCTTCAACTCAATCCTGATTCACCTATCCAAGAAGTTCACACTTATAGCTTGTTAGACATAAACAGCTTGAAAGACACTTAGTCTCAATATGACTAAAACCTATCACCTCATCATGAGGAAACTCTTCTGATCTTTATTATTTAGATGACGTTTTTCCTTCATCTACTATTACATTTTTCTTCCTATTTTGAATAAATACTAATTTACCAGGCATTTAGTTCTTCCATACATATCACAAGTAAACATAACAGAAATAGAGTTCATATGCCAATATACAAATAATATTCAAATAAATAATATTCAAATTACCTTGCTGATAAAGTTTAATTTAATAGAAAGTAAATATTAGAAGAGGTTATAATATATACCAGATATATTAGAATATTAACATCCACATGTCTACCTTAGGTGGTTATTACTTTTAACCACAGTACATAAAGATTTAGAGTTATTTCATCCTTTGCATAGGGAAACATATTTTGAGATTTTAAAGTATTTTTTCTTCAATATATTCAACAATCTGTTTTCCCAGACTAGGGAATAGAAAAATATAAAGGGTTCTTATCAGCAAAAGTAACACTTGTGCTGAGTTATTCATGGAGAATCAAATGCAATAAAATATGTTATAAATCACTTTGCAATTTCCCAATCCAGTCATATATTAAGTCAAACCAGGAACTCTAAAAAAGAAAAGCCTCAAACATAGATTTTACTATAATAATGACATCATTAGACATAGATGGTTTTCTTTACCCAGACTTATTTGCATTCCTCAATATCCTAAGAAAGGTTTAAAAAAAAGGCAATTTACAAATAGAGAACCTCTCAGCTGGTATATGCTTACAATAGAGCACAAAGTAGTAGCTAGAAGCTACAAATGATGTTTTTGAAATAGAGAACAATACAATAGAGCACAGTAAACCATGTAATGTATAATGTATATAATATACATTATATAATGTACTTATTATATAAGTACTTCAATTTCTGTCCTCATTTTCCTCATCTTTACAGATGAGTGAGATGGTGATAACTGTAATCTCTTTTGTTGTTTGACAGGATAAAGTTATACATAAATTTAACCACAGTTCCTGACACAAAATATTTGATTAATAATACTGTTAATGTGTCAGCTTCTCTGATAGCTCAGTTGGTAAAGAATCTGCCAGCAATGCAGGACACCCCGGTTCAATTCCTGGGATGGAAGATATACTGGAGAAGGGGTAGGCTACCCACTCCAGTATTCCTGGGCTTCCCTTGTGGCTCAGCTGGTAAAGAATCCACCTGCAATAAGGGAGACCTGGGTTCCATCCCTGGGTTGGGAAGATCTCCTGGAGAGGGAAATGGCAACCCACTCCAGTATTCTTGCCTGGAGAATCCCATGGACAGAGGAGCCTGGCAGGCTACAGTCCATGGGGTCACAAGAGTCTGATACGACTTAGAGACTAAACCACCACAACCATACAGTTCATGGGTCACAAAGAGTCGGACATGACTGAGCAACTTTCACTTCCCTATTAATATAACATTGGGAAAAGTTTCTGTAATAGTTTTAATATTAATTTTAGAATTTGTAGTCACTCTTCCATTTTTTAAAACACATATACCTTCTTTCCTCTTTTAAGATCTCCCTCATTTTTACCCATTATCAATGTCATTTGATATATCCTGCTTCTCTTTCAAATTTCCACTATTCATTGATTTATTTGTATCTGTATTGATTCATGGGTAGATATTAAACAGGTTAAAACCATTATTGAAATTTTACTCTAATGTTCACGTTGTCCAAGATTTGGCCAATAAGAAGACATTCAAGCCTGTTTCTATGTCTTCTTGACACATCCCCATTGTTTGTTGAACACTTTATTGATCTCTGATACAAAAAGATGCTTCAGGTTCATCTTATATCTACCCTTCCCAGCCACTCAGTCAGTCATTTTCAAAAGAGGAATCTTTGCCCCTGTTTATGTTCTTTAGAATTCAAAATACCTAGATGTTAGAGACACACATCACTGTGATGGTGTTGCTGCTCCTATACTCTATCACTGAAAAGAACTATGCATACACACAGCAATTTATACCTGTATTTATTTCTCTGTATATTTCAAACCATGAGTTTAGATCTATACTTCAGGTATAGCACAACAGTAGATTTTAAACTGTTTTCTCTCTTTTCATATATGTAACTATATCACCCTGAAAGTGATATACCTAGAGCCCTCATTCATAATACATTTGCTCTTTTAATCAATCTCTCTGTGAATCTCCCTTCTCCAATATCAATTTTATCCCCCCAAAGTGCCTCCATCACCCTGCTTAGACTACAACCACCCCCCTATGCAGGTTTTCTCTCCAATCTGCTTAGACTGTGACTTCTGTTCTGAATCATCCCCATATGAGCTCTAACTTCCTTTGCTAAGTGCCCCCCTACATGGATTTCACCTTCATCTTGTTTAGATTCCAACTCCCAGTTTCAAGCCATCAGATCCCTCATCCCTAACTTCTGACATACATGCTTGTGTCTATCTGCACCATTGAATGGATTTATGTTGAAACTGGGCTTCCCTGGTGGCTCAGATGATAAAGAATCTGCCTGCAATATGGGAGACCTGACTTTGATCCCTGGGTCAGGAAGATCCCCCGGAGATGGGAATGGCAAACTACTCCAGTATCCTTGCCTAGAGAATTCCATGGACAGAGAAGTCTGGGAGGCTACAGTCCATAGGGTTGCAAAAAGTGAGATATGACTGAGTGACCAACACAACAGCAAATGTTGAAATTGTTCAGGAGGAGAAGAGAAGATAAATGAAGAAAAGAGAATGAAAAGTTGAGAAAAAAAGGAGAGAAGTGGTCATTATTATAGCTTAAATAACAAGTAGATAATAAAAAATATTTTCAATGTGATATATACATGGAGATATTATTTACATTAACTTATGTCATCACCAAACTCTCAAGTTTATTATCTAAATATATGTAATCAGCTAACATACATACTACATAAAATGTAATTTTTGTGTTCTCAGTCTGACACTCCTAAAATATTATGCCTCATTAACTTGCTTTTTAGTTTTGAATTTCTAGTTGAATTAACAATTAGTAAATATAATTTGAAATTAAGGACTCTTTTTTGAGGATGTGGTTGTAGGCTTGTTAAAGAAAGTGTTGACCTAGTCCTTAATAGAGGAGAGGAAAGGTAAAATTTGGAGAATGAGTTAGGCTGTCTTGTGGTAAATGCAAAGTTCAGAGATACTGCCAGTCATGTCCAGACACTAAGGATGAAAGTGTGTAGATCATTATTCAGAATCAATTTTAGAAATATTTCCTGGCAGATTTAGCTTTTAAGAACTAATTACCTCTCTTACCTAAAAAATAGGTGGCTAAAGGGACTTTTCTCTGTAGCCTAAAGCACCATGCATGAAATTCAGTATTATATAAATTTTAACAGTTTTTCTGTGGTTAACTTCATTGAGAAAACAAAAATATTTTTAAAAGGTTACTATACGATATCAAATTTTTCCATATGACAGGTTTATGCTACTTATGTACTGTACAGAAAAATTATTTCTGCATCTAACATAGCCTGAGATGTATAATTACCTAAAGTTTTTGAAATAAATTGCTTTTTTGTAGTCTACAATACCAACTTATCAACTAAGAGTTTCAGAAACTCTGTCTAGTTCAAATTACTTAAAGCAATTTATTGATGATAACTTGCTCCTCAAATTTCATAGTACATCTTGAGAGAAAGTAATTTTGCAATTAACAATTTATTCATTATTCCTCATATCAAATGAAGTTTGATTTTTTTATGAAATAAATGTTTTTCTTCTAGCAGTTTAAAGTATACAATGATAATATATAGGTATATCTATAAAAACAACAAAATAATCTTCTTATTTAAAAAACTATTCAGTTCAGTTCAGTTCAGTCGCTCAATCTAGTTCAACTCTTTGCAACCCCATGAATCACAGCATGCCAGGCCTCCCTGTCCATCACCAACTCCCAGAGTTCACTCCTTAATAGATATAAAATGGAAATACACAGTTCACTACGATGACCGGTGGACCAGATTTTGGGGAAAAAAATCATTATTTTTTAAATTATGTTCATTCAAATACCAATCAAGAGAATATAAATATATGGCACTACATACTTATATACAATACATAGATCTAACAATTGACTGCTGTTAGTAAGGAATTTCTAAATATCAATAATTACAAAATACTTAAGGAATTAAATATAAATTTCACAAAAGAGGAAAGTAAAATGTCCAATAAACCTATGAACATTTCTTCATCTCTGTTACTGAGCAGGAAAATGCAAAACAAAGTCACAAAGAAATACTGCCACACATACCAGGATGCCAAAAACTCTTAAAGTCAATATTATTTTATCTTGACAATAATGCAAAGCAGCTTTATACTATAATTCTGGTGAGAATATGCACTGATAAAACTTTTGGGGGAAACTATTTAGCATTATATAAAAAGGTTTGATTATTCTATGATCCAAAAAGCATTCCTAGCAGAAGAGATACGAGAATATTCTCAGTAACACTCTCAATAACAGCCCAAACTAGAGAGCTAGACAGGATTCATATCTTCATGAACACTAAAATGGATCAATATACATACACACACACATATTACATAGATATATGTATATATACAAGTATATGTTATACGAATGGTACATATAAGTATATATGTTTATATTCTGTTGCTATTTATATGTATACATTACTGTTTATCTGTTGTTGTTTAGTTGCTAAGTCATGTCAGACTCTTTTGTGACCCCATGTACTGTAGCCCACCAGGCTGGAGTGGCTTGCCATTTCTTTCTCCAGGGTATCTTCCTGACCCAGGGATCAAACCTGCATCTCCTGCATTGGCAGGAGCATTTTTGTACCACTAACCCACTGGTAAAGAACACAAACATATATTAATATAGATTTGTCACTATATATTATTCTAACTATTTTATATAAAGGTTTGTATAAACGAAGAACATGACCTAGTATAAATATACGTACAAATATACAGATTAAAAAATCTAATCAATAACATACAGTAATAAGAATGAAAAATATGATATGCAAAAAAATAAATGAATAGCAATTATCATCATGTTAAGTGCAAAAAGTCAGATGTATTACTTTTAAAAAACACAAATTTATGAGTATAAGGCTTATCATATTATTTAGTTTGGGGATGTGACTAAATAGAGCAATAGTAGGAGAACTCTGAGGACTCTGGAAATATTCTCTATCTTAATCTGGTTGCTGGTAAAATAGACTTTAATTTTCAAAAATTTAAGCTATAAGCATTCAATAAAACATATAAAAATATTCTCTTCAGATTTGCCTAAGTAATAGTATTCTAGGATGGGATTTTTCATTTGTGTAGTTATAATCATAAGAAGGATTAACACATAAAGTGCTCTAGAAATGATCAGACCAAACTCCAATGTAAAAAAAGGAAAATAAGGTATTGAAAGATTAGATGATGGTACATATTGAAGCAGAAAAAAATCTATGACTCTACATTCAAATGCAGGCCTCCATTCTGAGCTCATTCTACTTCATTAGGATTTATATTCATTCAAAAATGTTTCTTCATTTAATACACCTACTTCTATTATATACCATAGTTTTGATACTTCCCACAGCATATTGCCAACATTTGTGATTAATAACAATTATTAATCTATTTTGAGCAATAAATAATATGGGTAATACATATGTCAAATTAGCCTGTATTTATTTTTCTTCATTTATTGAATAAAAATAGTTTAATGCAATGATGCTTTGTAATCATACAATCTAAACACAGGGCATCATAAATCTGTACATAAGTTTTGTATCTTCTAGGTAGATAAGACCTGATTTATTGGCAGCTTTTCCTTTCCTGACACTGCAGAAAATGCACTTGAAATATTTAATTCTAGGAGAAGTTTGTACTGGGTCATATTCTTACTTGATACAAATCTTTATATAAAATAGTCTTATTGTTACAAAATAGTATAAAGCTGGAGGTAAAACATAAATTGTCAAAGAATCCTGCTGCTGCTGCTGCTAAGTCGCTTCAATTGTGTCCGACTCTGTGCGACCCCAAAGATGGCAGCCCACCAGGCTCCCCCGTCCCTGGGATTCTCCAGGCAAGAACACTGAAGTGGGTTGCCATTTCCTTCTCCAATGCATGAAAGTGAAAAGTGGAAGTGAAGTCACTCAGTCATGTCAGACTCTTCGCGACCCCATGGACTGCAGTCTACAAGGCTCCTCCGCCCATGGGATTTTCCAGGCAAGAGGACTGGAGTGGGGTGCCATTGCAAAGACTCCTACTGTCCAGTTATTTAATAGTTTCCTCCTCATACATGTAGGGTATCTAGCTGGTTGAAGTTTCCTTTGCTTTTCAGTAAAAGATCACAAATAAAGAGTTCTATGGCTCTGCATATGTGACTGTATTACACACAAACGTGAGACAGCAAAAGAGACACTGATGTATAGAAAAGTCTTATGGACTCTATGGGAGAGGGAAAGGGTGGGAAGATTTGGGAGAATGGCATTGAAACATGTATAATATCATGTATGAAACGAGTTGCCAGTCCAGGTTCCATGCACGATACTGGATGCTTGGGGCTGGTGCACTAGGACGACCCAGAGGGAGGAGAGGGGAGGGAGGAGGGAGGAGGGTTCAGGATGGGGAACACGGGTATACCTGTGGCGGATTCATTTCGATATTTGGCAAAACTAATACAATATTCTAAAGTTTAAAAATAAAATCAAATTAAAAAAAAGACACAAATGGGATATGAATATATTTGACAACTATACTAAATATTTGTATCTCTCTGCAAGCTTCTGTGTATACTGGCATGAGCAAACTAATAGTCAGGTAACAGGGACCAAAGGTGATTGCAAATAACTTGTGTTAGCTTAATGCTTACACAAAGCTATGATAAAGCCTTACAAATAGCTATGAAAAGAAGAGAAGCAAAAAACAAGAGAAAAGGAAAGATATACTCATTTGAATGCAGAGTTCCAAAGAATAGCAAGGAGAGATAAGAAAGCTTTCCTCAGTGATCAATGCAAAACAATAGAATGGGAAAGACTAGAGATCTCTTCAAGAAAATTAGAGATACCAAGGGAACATTTCATGCAAAGATGGGCTCGATAAAGGACAGAAATGGTATGGACCTAACAGAAGCAGAAGATATTAAGAAGAGGTGGCAAGAATACACAGAAGAACTATACAAAAAAGATTTTCATGACCAAGATAATAACGATGGTGTGATCACTCACCTAGAGCCAGACATCCTGGAATGCTAACTCAAGTAGGCCTTAGGAGGCATCACTATGAACAAAGGTAGTGGAGGTGATGAAATTCCAGTTGAGCTATTTCAAATCCTAAAAGATGATGCTATGAAAGTGGTGCACTCAAAAAGTCAGCTAATTTGGAAAAATCAGCAGTGGCCACAGGAATGGAAAAGGTCGGTCGTCATTCCAAGCTCAAAGAGAGGCGATGACAAAGAAAGCTCAAACTACCACACAATTGAACTCATCTCACATGCTAGCAAAGTAATGCTCAAAATTCTCCAAGCCAGGCTTCAACTGTACGTGAACCATGAACTTCCAGATGTTCAAGCTGGTTTTAGAAAAGGCAGAGGAACCAGAGATCAAATTGCCATCAGCTGCTGAATCATCGAAAAAGCAAGAGAGTTCCAGAAAAACATCTATTTCTGCTTTATTGACTATGCCAAAGCCTTTGACTGTGTGGAACACAACAAAATGTGAGAAATTCTTCAAGAGATGGGAATACCAGACTACCTGACCTGGCTCCTGAGAAATCTGTATGCAGGTCAAGAAGTAACATTTAGAACTGGACATGGAACAACAGACTGGTTCCAAATTAGGAAAGGAATACGTTAAGGCTCTATATTGTCACCCTGCTTATTTAACTTATATGCAGAATACATCATGAGAAACGCCGGGCTGGAAGAAGCACAGGCTTGAATCAAGATTGCCGGGGAAAAGGTTAATAACCTCAGATATGCAGATGACACCACCCTGATGGCAGAAAGTGAAGAAGAACTAAAGAGCCTCTTCTCCATCTATTAGTGTCCTCTTTGATTTCTTTCACCAGTGTTTTATAGTTTTCTATGTATAGGTCTTTAGTTTCTCTAGGTAGATATATTCCTAAGTATTTTATTCTTTCCGTTGCAATGGTGAATGGAATTGTTTCCTTAATTTCTCTTTCTGTTTTCTCATTATTAGTGTATAGGAATGCAAGGGATTTCTGTGTGTTGATTTTATATCCTGCAACTTCACTATAGTCATTGATTAATTCTAGTAATTTTCTGGTGGAGTCTTTAGGGTTTTCTATGTAGAGGATCATGTCATCTGCAAACAGTGAGAGTTTTACTTCTTCTTTTCCAATTTGGATTCCTTTTATTTCTTTTTCTGCTCTGATTGTTGTGGCCAAAACTTCCAAAACTATGTTGAATAGTAATGGTGAAAGTGGGCACCCTTGTCTTGTTCCTGACTTTAGAGGGAATGCTTTCAATTTTTCACCATTGAGGATAATGTTTGCTGTGGGTTTGTCATATATAGCTTTTATTATGTTGAGGTATGTTCCTTCTATTCCTGCTTTCTGGAGAGTTTTTATCATAAATGGATGTTGAATTTTGTCAAAGGCTTTCTCTGCATCTATTGAGATAATCATATGGTTTTTATTCTTCAATTTGTTAATGTGGTGTATTACATTGATTGATTTGCGGATATTGAAGAATGCTTGCATCCCTGAGATAAAGCCCACTTGGTCATGGTGTATGATCTTTTTAATGTATTGTTGGATTCTGATTGCTAGAATTTTGTTAAGGATTTTTGCATCTATGTTCATCAGTGATATTGGCCTGTAGTTTTCTTTTTTTTGTGGGATCTTTGTCAGGTTTTGGTATTAGGGTGATGGTGGCCTTATAGAATGAGTTTGGAAGTTTACCTTCCTCTGTAATTTTCTGGAAGAGTTTGAGTAGGATAGGTGTTAGCTCTTCTCTAAATTTTTGGTAGAATTCAGCTGTGAAGCCGTCTGGACCTGGGCTTTTGTTTGCTGGAAGATTTTTGATTACAGTTTCAATTTCCGTGCTTGTGATGGGTCTGTTAAGATTTTCTATTTCTTCCTGGTCCAGTTTTGGAAAGTTGTACTTTTCTAAGAATTTGTCCATTTCTTCCACGTAACTGGAAATAGAACTGCCTTATGATCCAGCAATCACATCTGGATCCAGCTGCTAGGCATACACACTGAGGAAACCAGAAGGGAAAGAGACACGTGTACCCCAATGTTCATTGCAGCACTGTTTATAATAACCAGGACATGGAAGCAACCTAGATTTCCATTAGCAGATGAATAGATAAGAAAGCTGTGGTACATATACACAATGGAGTATTACTCAGCCATTAAAAAGAATACATTTGAATCAGTTCTAATGAGGTGGAGGAAACTGGAGCCTATTATACAGAGTGAAGTAAGCCAGAAAGAAAAACACCAATACAGTATACTAATGCATATATATGGAATTTAGAAAGATGGTAACAATAACCCTGTGTACGAGACAGCAAAAGAGACACTGATGTATAGAACAGTCTTATGGACTCTGTTGCAGAGGGAGAAGGTGGGAAGATTTGGGAGAATGGCATTGAAACATGTATAATATCATGTATGAAACGACTTGCCAATCCAGGTTCGATGCACGATACTGGATGCTTGGGGCTAGTGCACTGGGATGACCCAGAGGGATGGTATGGGGAGGGAGGAGGTTTCAGGATGGGGAACACGGGTATACCTGTGGCAGATTCATTTTGATATTTGGCAAAACTAATACAATTTGTAAAGTTTAAAAATAAAATAAAATTTAAAAAAATAAAAAATAAATAAATAAATAAAGAGCCTCTTGATGAAAGTGAAAGAGGAGAGTGAAAAAGTTGGCTTAAAACTCAACATTCAGAAAGCTAAGATCATGGCATCTGGTCGCATCACTTCATGGCAAATAGATGGGGGAACAGTGGAAACAGTGTCAGACTTTATTATTTGAGGCTCCAAAATCACTGCAGATGGTGACTGCAGCCATGAAATTAAAAGACGCTTACACCTTGGAAGGACAGTTATGACCAACCTAGATAGCATATTGAAAAGCAGAGACATTACTTTGCCAATAAAGGTTCATCTAATCAAGGCTATGATTTATCCAGTAGTCATGTATGGATGTGAGAGATGGACAATAAAGGAAACTGAGTGCCAAAGAACTGATGCTTTTGAACTATGGTGTTAGAGAAGACTCTTGAAAGTCCCTTGAACAGCAAGGGGTAACCAATCCATCCTAAAGAAATCAGTCCTGAATATTCATTGGAAGGACTGATGCAGAAGCTGAAACTCCAATACTTTGGCCACCTGATGCGAAGAACTTACTCACTGGAGAAGACCCTGATGCTGTGAAAGATTGAAGGCGGGAGAAGAAGAGGACAACAGAGAATGAGATGGTTTGATGGCATCACTGACTCAATGGACATGAATTTGAGTAAACCCTGGGAGTTGGTGATGGATAGGGAGGCCTGGTGTGTTGCAGTCCATGGGGGTCAAAGAGTTGGACATGACTGAGTGACTGAACTGCATGTGGTGCTGTTAGGAATTGAGGCCTTTGGGATCTAATGAGGTTTAGAAGATGTCATGAAGGTGGAACCCCACAATGGGATTAATGCTCTCAAGAGCCAAAGAGTTTGCTTCCTCTCTCTGCTCTCTGTCATGTTAAGGAGATGATGAGAAAAAGATCATCTTCAAAATAAGTTTTCCGCAAACACTAGATCTGCTGGCACCTTGATCCTGAATATCCAAGCCTCAAGAACTGTGAAAAATGAATGTTTGTTGTTTAACCTCTCCAGTTTGTCGTCATCTGTTGGCAGCCTGAACTGACAAAGACACCATCACATGTGAAGTGAGTTCTATCAGCTTATATTTCATAAACTGAACATAGCCTGAACTCATCCTCAACCTAAAGACATAGACTGTATTCAGAATTTGCTAAACCTTTCACAATTTATATCATTTCCCTTCTTCTTTTAAAATAATTTTTCCAAGTGTTCATATCCATATAATACCGTAGACATATGGACAACATGAAAGTTTGATTGACATTAACCACTGGCCCTCTAGGCACCCCATAACCTTACATAGTTATAGAAAATAGCCACTTGCATCCTAGGAGTAACAGGTGAAAAATAAATTCTGGGTTGTTAGAGAAACTGCACAATGGATTGAAAACATATTGCTCTATATCCAGAGGAAGAGAATTCTCTCTAGAGAAATGCTCTTGTCAGCAATGAATCAAATAAATTGTTTGCTTTACTGAAGTCAGAGGAAAAGATATTCTTAAAAATATCAACATGCACCTACTGTTTAGTTAGATAAATAATAAAAATGTGCTTCCTCTCTTCCTTAATTCTATTTTCAACAATGAGAGTATCATTAAATTTATAGTTCTTTGAACCTGATGTGTTTATGCAATGCAGATGAATCCATGAAGTTAGAAAGCATTGAAAAGTATGATTCACTTTATCATTTGATTCTCTCAGACTGACAACCAAAAACTTAACTGCAGATGAAGATGGGCATGATCCAGTCTCATTCTTTTATCTGTCTCTCTCTTTTTCTTGCTCCTTCCTTCCCTCTTTCCAAGCCAACTACACAATTTGTTTTTTATGACTGTAGACCTTGAGCTTCCTATTTCCTGATGTGTATTAGGAGGTTTTCATCTACTCTTTTACAGTTTGATATCTTAGATACAAAGATGTTTTCAGTGATTCTTCTGAAAAATTTTCTAGAATGGGAAACAAAAATAATTTAAGCCTTTATAAATATACTGTAATGTTTAGTGATTGTTTAAAATGAGAACTTTTTGACTCTCCTCTTTCAATATTCAGAAAACTATAATTATGGCATCTGGTCCCATCACTTCATGGCAAATAGATGGGGAAACAGTGGCTAACTTTATTTTTCTGGGCTCCAAAATCACTGCAGATGGTGATTGCAGCCATGAAATTAAAAGATGCTTACTCCTTGAAAGGAAAGTTATGACCAACCTAGACAACATATTAAAAAGCAGAGACATTACTTTGCCAACAAAGGTCCATCTAGTCAAGGCTATGGTTTTTCCGGTGGCCATGTATGGATGTGAGAGTTGGACTGTGAAGAAAGCTGAGCACCGAAGAATTGATGCTTTTGAGCTGTGGTGTTGGAGAAGATTCTTAAGAGTCCCTTGGACTGCAAGGAGATCCAACCAGTCCATCCTAAAGGAGATCAGTCCTGGGTGTTCACTGGAAGGACTGATGTTGAAGCTGAAGCTCTAATAATTTGGCCACCTGATGCGAAGAGCTGATTCATTTGAAAAGACTCTGATGCTGGGAAAGATTTGAGGCAGGAGAGGAAGGGGATGACAGAGGATGAGATGGTTGGATGGCATCAATGACTCAATGGACATGGGTTTGGGTGAACTCGGGAAGTTGGAGATGGACAGGGAGGCCTGGTGTGCTGCGATTCATGGGGTCGCAAAGAGTCAGACACGACTGAGCGACTGAACTGAACTGAACTGAACTGAGAGATATCCTCAATAAAATTAGAGATACCAAGGGAACATTTCATGCAAAGATGGGCTCAATAAAGGACAGAAATGGTAGGGAACTAACAGAAGCAGAAGATATTAAGAAGAGGTGGCAAGAATACACAGAAGAACTATACAAAAACGATCTTCATGACCCATATAATTACGATGGTGTGATCACTCACCTAGAGCCAGACACCTGGAATCTGAAGTCAAATGGGCCTTAGGAAGCATCACTACTAACAAAGCTAGTGGAGATGATGGAATTCCAGTTGAGCTATTTCAAATCTTGAAAGATGATGCTGTGAAAGTGCTACACTCAACATGCCAGCAAATTTGGAAAACTCAGCAGTGGCCACAGGACTGAAAAAGTCAGTTTTCATTCCAATCCCAAAGAAAGGCAATGCCAAAGAATGCTCAAACTACTGCACAATTGCACTCATCTCACACACTAGCAAAGTAATGCTCAAAATTCTCCAAGCCAGGCTCCAGCAATATGTGAACTGTGAACTTCTATATGTTCAACCTGGTTTTAGACAAGGCAGAGGAACCAGAGATCAAATTGCCAACATCTGCTGGATCATCAAAAAAGCAAGAGAGTTCCAGAAAAATATCTACTTCTGTTTTACTGACTATGCCAAAGCCTTTGATTGTGTGGATAACAATAAACCGTGGAAAACTCTGAAAGAGATGGGAATACCAGACCACCTGACCTGCCTCTTGAAAAACCTGTATGCAGATCAGGAAGCAACAGTTAGAACTGGACATGGAACAACAGACTGGTTCCAAATAGAAAAGGAGTACGTCAAGGCGGTATATTGTCACCCTCCTTATTGAACTTATATGCAGAGTACATCGTGAGAAATGCTGGGCTGGAGGAAGCACAAGCTGGAATCAAAATTGCTGGGAGAAATATCAGTAACCTCAGATATGAAGATGATACCACCAATATGGCAGAAAATGAAGAACTAAAGAGCATCTTGATGAAAGTGAAAAAGTTGGTTTAAGGCTCAACATTCAGAAAACTAAGATTTTGGCATCCGGTCCCATCACTTCATGGCAAATAGATGGGGGAACAGTGGAAACACAGGCTGACTTTATTTTTTGGGCTCCAAAATCATTGCAGATGGTGATTGCAGCCATGAAATTAAAAGATGCTTACTCCTTGAAAGGAAAGTTATGACCAACCTAGACAGCATATTAAAAAGCAGAGACATTACTTTGCCAACAAAGGTCCATCTAGTCAAGGCTATAGTTTTTACAGTAGTCATGTATGGATGTTGAGTTGGACTATAAAGAAAGCTGTGCACATAAAAATTAATGCTTTTGAACTGCGGTGTTGGAGAAGACTCTTGAGAGTCCCTTGGACAGCAAGGAGATCCAACCAGTCCATTCTAAGAGAAGTCAGTCCTGGGTGTTCATTGGAAGGACTGATGCTGAAGCTGAAACTCCAATATTTTGGCCACCTGATGTGAAGAGCTGACTCATTTGCAAAGACCCTGATGTTGGGAAAGATTGAAGGCAGGAGGAGAAGGGGACAACAGAGGATGAAATGGTTAGATTGCATCACCGACTCAATGGATGCGTGTTTGGGTAAACTTTGGGAGTTTGTGATGGACAGGGAGGCCTGGCATGCTGCGGTCCATGAGGTTGCAAAACGTCGGACATGACTGAGCAACTGAATTGAACTGAACACTCACCACAACATCTGAAAATTTATCTAACATTGATAACCTTTCTATTTTTCAGAACTAATTTTTGAGAAAAGGTTCACTTTTTCAAGTTGTGTGAATGCTAATATATCTTAGTCTTATGAAGATTTCAGTAAATGTGCAACAAGTAGAGTTGAATCAAATGTAAAATTGCATTATTCTAGAATATTATTTATATATAATTTAATCTTCAACCATATATATATATATGTAATTATCAATCTGTATATAATATGTATCTTTTTAATATAAGCTATGTTATATATATCTTCAAATATATATGTGATCTTCTATAATATGTATAGTGTATACCCCCTTTATATAGGTTATATGGTTCATATGTGTATATATATATTTTTTTAATATTTTAACACTACAATGATCTATCACATCTGTACAGAGATGCAACAATTCATTTTTTAAATAAACTATAAAAGTTGTCAATGATTCAGACAGTAAAGAATCTTCCTGCAATGTGGAAGACTCAGGTTTGATACCTGGGTCAGGAAGATTACCCTGGAGAAGGAAATGACTACCTACTCCAGTATTCTTGGCTAGAGAATTCTATGGACAGAGGAGCTTCGCAGGCTACAGTCCATGGTGTCACAAAGAGTTGGACTTGACTGATCAGCTTACACAAATTAGTCTATGAAATAGATACATTATTTTATTTACTCAGTATTTTCTCTGATTTTTTATTAGCTTAACTGAATATTTTTGTCAGTATACTCTTTAATAATTCCATGAGTATCTATCAAATAGGCCTACAGAAACTGACTGTGTATTCTTTATTTGAATAAGCATGAATAAATTGCCTTCTGAAAGTCTGCAGCAATACATATACTGTTGAATTTGAGGGTAAAGAAAACACATTGTCTGAAAATAATGCCTTTTACCTCTTTTTAAAACATCAATCTTACTCTATTTTTGCCTTGTCATATTGACTATTATTAGGACATATTAAAATTATACCAGTGATTGTGGGTTTCCATATTTTTTTTCCTAATTTTAATAGAAATACTCAAGAGTTTCCACATTAGGTATCATGCTTACTGTTGATTTTTAAAATATATCTTTTTCTCATGATAAGAAGTTTTTCTCTAATTTTAAATGCAGAAGAGTTTTAAACTTAATCAGAAATAAGTGTTGGAATTATCAAATGCTTTTTATATCTGCAGTGATTACATTAATCTATTAACGTAGTAAAGCATGTAAGTGGTTTTTCCTGTCATCAGTTATCCTTGCAATCCTAGATCAAAAATTTAAAAATCATACCACAGAACTCTTTTAGTATGATGCTGTATTGAATTACTTATATTTCATTTAGAATTTTTTTAAATTTTATTTTATTTTTTAACTTTACAATATTGTATTGGTTTTGCTATATATCAACATGAATCCGCCACGGGTATACACATGTTCCCCATCCTGAACTCTCCTCCCTCCTCCCTCCCCATACCATCCCTCTGGGTCGTCCCAGTGCACCAGCCCCAAGCATCCAGTATTTGGCTGAGCCAGGTCTTACTTGTAGCATTTGGATATCTAGTTCCCTGACCAGGAATTGAACCCTGGCCCTCAGCATCTGGAGCATGGAGTCTTAGCCACTGGACCACCAGGGAAGTCCCTCATTTAGAATATTTTTATGTTCATACATCAGTTTGGTTTGTAGCATTCTGTCATATTCAATATTTTACTAGATTGCATGTCAGAGGTATGGTAATCTCATGTGATAAAGTATTTATCTGCTCTGAATATTTAAAATTAAAGATAACATTATTATTTAAAAGTTTGATTGAATTCTCAATCCTATACAATCATCCCTTCACAAGTGCCTGTGTGTGCTAAGTCACTTCAGTAATGTCTGACTCTTTGTGACCCTATGGACTATAGCCCACCAGGCTCTTCTGTCCATGGGATTCTCTAGGCAGGAATACCAGAGTAGGTTGCCAGCCCTCCTCTAGGGAATCTTCCTGACCCAGGGATCAAACCTGTGTCTCTCATGTCTCCTGCATTGGCAGGCAGACTCTTTACTTCCGTTGCCACCTGAAAAGCCCCATCCTTCCATATCCAAAGGAAATTGGTTCCAAGACAGACCTAAGGACCCCAACATCCATGAATGTTCAAGTCTCTTGTGGAATAAGGTGAACATTTGAATATATGCATACACTCTTCTATACACTTTAAATCATCTCTGAAAAGAAAGGGAAAGTGTAAGTAGCTCAGTCGTGTCTGCCTCTTTGCGACCCTAAGGACTGTAGCAAAGCTCCTCTGTTCATGGAATATTTTAGGCAAGAATACTGGAGTGGGTTGCCATTTCCTTCTCCAGGGGATCTTTCCAACCCAGGGATCAAACCCAGGTTTTCTGCATTACAGGCAAATTCTTTACCATCTGAGCCACCAGGGAAGCCCAACAAATCATCTCTAGATTAACTATAATACCTAATTGAATGTAGATCAGATCAGATCAGTTGCTCAGTCGTGTCCGACTCTCTGCGACCCCATGAATTGCAGCACGCCAGGCCTTCCTGTTCATCACCAACTCCCAGAGTTCACTCAGACTCACATCCATCAAGTCAGTGATGCCATCCAGCCATCTCATCCTCTGTCGTCCCCTTCTCCTCTTGCCCCCAATCCCTCCCAACATCAGAGTCTTTTCCAATAAGTCAACTCTTCGCATGAGGTGCCCAAAGTACTGGAGTACAGCTTTAGCATCATTCCTTCCAAAGAAATCCAAGGGCTGATCTCCTTCAGAATGGACTGCTTGGATCTCCTTGCAGTCCAAAGGACTCTCAAGAGTCTTCTCCAACACCACAGTTCAAAAGCATCAATTGTTTGGCGCTCAGCCTTCTTCACAGTCCAACTCTCACATCCATACATGACCACAGGAAAAACCATAGCCTTGACTAGACGGACCTTTGTTGGCAAAGTAATGTCTCTGCTTTTGAATATGCTATCTAGGTTGGTCATAACTTTCCTTCCAAGGAGTAAGCATCTTTTAATTTCATGGCTGCAGTCACCATCTGCAGTGATTTTGGAGCCCCAAAAAATAAAGTCTGACACTGTTTCCACTGTTTCCCCATCTATTTGCCATGAAGTGGTGGGACCGGATGCCATGATCTTTGTTTTCTGAATGTTGAGCTTTAAGCCAACTTTTTCACTCTCCACTTTCACTTTCATCAAGAGGCTTTTGAGTTCCTCTTCACTTTCTGCCATAAGGGTGGTGTCATCTGCATATCTGAGGTTATTGATATTTCTCCCGGCAATCTTGATTCCAGCTTGTGTTTCTTCCAGTCCAGCATTTCTCATGATGTACTCTGCATATAAGTTAAATAAACATGGTGACAATATACAGCCTTGACGAACTCCTTTTCCTATTTGGAACCAGTCTGTTGTTCCATGTCCAGTTCTAACTGTTGCTTCCTGACCTGCATACAAATTTCTCAAGAGGCAGATCAGGTGGTCTGGTAAGTACTATGTAAATATTAGTTATTACTGTGTGACAAATTCAAGTTGCAATAATTTTAAATGGAGTATAACCTATAAAATATTGAATCATTAAGCTATACACCAAAAGCTAATATAATATTGTAAATCAATCAGACTTCAGTCAGAAAGAGGAAAAAAAAACAAAAACAAAAAGTGTATCAGTAACACCTACAATTACATCTGGAATAATGCCTATTCTGGAAATGTCAAGAACCAATTGATAAGGAAAAGATGTGAGGCTTTTGGAGGTAAGAGATGGTAAGATACATAAAGAATTATCTTACATAGCAGTAACTTTTGGTAATGGCCAGATCAAAGAAGTATCTCATGATTAGTTATTAAAAGTAGTTTCAGAGATTATCAAATAACAGTAATACTGATCATTTTAACTTTTCACTGAATTGTCAAATAATCTGTGAATACATGTGGATTAATGAGATATTGAGAGTACAAGCAGTTGGAAAAAGAACACAGAATAATTTGTCATATAGCAAATTTAACCTTCATTTGTGAACAATATATTCCTAGAAAGCAAAAGAACATGTCAATTGAAATTGTCTCCCATGAATCAAGCCACAATAAACTGAAATTCATCTCCAATTTTCCTAAAGATGCCATTTAATTTTTTAAAAATTCTCAAAATGAGCAGATTGTCTTATTCACTAAGTCACCTTCCAGAACTAATACTTTATAAGTGTAATTCCTCCTAAAATAAATAGGGATCAACAAACGTAAGATAAATTAAGAACATATTACCTACATATATTTTTTAGAAAGCTAGTAATAATTATTAAGTACTTTACAAACTGTGGAAAATTCTTAAAGAGGTGGGAATACCAGGTCACCTCACCTGTCTCTAAGAAACCTGGATGTGGGTCAAGGAGCAAGTGTTAGAATCTGACATGGAATAATGGACTGGTTCAAATTGGGAAAGGAGTACAATGATGCTACATATTGTCACCCTGCTTATTTAACTTATATGTTGTACACTTGCAGAGTACAACATGCAAAATGTCAAGCCAGAATTAAGACTGCCAGGAGAAATATTAACAACCTCAGATATGCAGATAATACCACTCTAAAGGCAGAAAGTGAAGAGTAACCAAAGAGCCTCTTGATGAGGGTGAAAGAGAAGAGTGAAAAAGCTGGCTTAGAACTCAACATTCAAAAAATTAAGATTATGGCATGTGGTCCCATTACTTCATGACAAATACATGGAGTAAAAGTGAAACAGTGACAGATTTTAATTTCTTGGGCTCCAAAATCACTTCAGACAGTGGCTGCAGTCATGAAATCCAAAACTTATTCTTTGGAAGGAAACCTATGACAAATCTAGGCAGCATATTAAAAAGCTTTGCCAACAAAGATCCATATAGTCAAAGCTGTGGTTTTTCCAGTAGTCATGTATGGATGTGAGAGTTGGACCATAAAGAAGGCTGAGTGCCTAAGAACTGATGTTTTTGAACTATGGTGCTGGAGAAGGCTCTTCAGAGTCCCTTGGACAGCAACGAAATCAAACCAGTCAATCCTAAAGAAATTAATCCTGTATTTTAAGGACTGATGCTGAAGCTGAAACTCCAATACTTTGGCCATCTGATGCAAAGAACCGACTCACTGAAAAAGATGCCAATGTTGGGAAAGATTGAAGGCAAAATGAGAAAGGGCTAACAGAGGACAAGATAATTAGATAACATCACTGACTCAATGGACTTGAATCTGAGCAAACTCCGAGAGATAGTGGAGGGCAGATGAGCCTTGCATGCTGTATTCCATGGGGTTGTGGAGTGTCAGACATGACTTAATGACTGAACAACAAGGATTATCATATATAAAGTATTTTTATGGATATTCTCTCACTAAATTTTAAGACACTGAAGCAAAATAGATCATGAGTCTCATTTTATAGATTAAGAAAGTAGGTGTGTTTGTTAAATATATTGACCAACATCGTGCAAGTAATCAAAAATAATCTATACAGAAGTCAGCCTACAAGATCAGTTAAAGAAAGAAAAAAAAAAAAAGAAAAGCTATCATACTAACTTAAATTATTGTATTGATTTCTAATTATTCTTTGATCTTTGATAACACTAATCCTTATTTTTTCATGGGATCGCAAAGAATTGGACACAACTGAGCAACTGAACTGAACTGATAGAACTATTTGATTAAATTCAGTTCAGTTGCTCAGTCGTGTCCAATTCTTTGCGATCCCATGAACTGCAGCATGCCAGGCCTCCCTGTCCATCACCAACTCCTGGAGTTCACTCAAACTCATATCCATCGAGTCAGTGATGCCATCCAGCCATCTCATCCTCTGTCATCCCCTTCTCCTCCTGCCCCCAATCCCTCCCAGCATCAGAGTCTTTTCCAATGAGTCAACTCTTCGCATGAGGTGGCCAAAGTACTGAAGTTTCAGCTTTAGCATCAGTCCTTCCAAAGAACACCCCGGACTGATCTCCTTTAGAATGGACTGGTTGGATCTCCTTGCAGTCCAAGGGACTCTCAAGAGTCTTCTCCAACACCACAGTTCAAAAGCATCAATTCTTCGGCACTCAGCCTTCTTCACAGTCCAACTTTCACATCCATACATGACCACTGGGAAAACCATAGCCTTGACTAGACGGACCTTTGTTGGTGAAGTAATGTCTCTGCTTTTGAATATGCTATCTAGGTTGGTTATAACTGTCCTTCCAAGGAGTAAGCGTCTTTTAATTTCATGACTTCAATACCATCTGCAGTGATCTTGGAGCCCAAAGAAATAAAGTCTGACACTGTTTCCACTGTTTCCGCATCTATTTCCCATGAAGTGATGAATAGAATTAGCAAAAAAAAAGGCGACGTTATGATAATTGTTTCCTTTCCCTAAAAGGAATATTTTTAAAGATTTGTTATTTAAAAAAAAAAAAGTGCACTTTTTCCACCGCCTTAGCAAGTGTCAGTGGAAGTGTTAAAGCAGTCAAATTTAAATTTCCTAAAATAGACAACCCATGAAATAATCGTCTGTGAATTGGTACCAAGATTGAAAAATAAAATTAATTCAAAGAATAAGTATTCATTTATTGTGTGAGGTTGGTGATATATAAATGTAGTCTCACAGGATATTCTAAAAAAGACCAAATATTCATTTCTTATTGATTGTTCCAAATTACAAACTGGAAATATAAAAACAAGACATTTTTGTTTGGTTGAAGTAAATGAATTGTGCTTCTAACCTGTTATGTTAAGTGAAGTGAAGTCGCTCAGTTGTGTCCGACTCTTTCCAACCCCATGGACTGTAGCCTACAAGGCTCCTCTGTCCACGGAATTTTCCAGGCCAGAGTACTGGAATAAGTTGCCATTTCCTTCTCTAGGGGATCTTCCTGACTCAGGGATCGAACCCGGGTCTCCCGCATTGCAGGCAGAGCCTTTACCATCTGAGCCACTAAGGAAGCCCAACCTGTTATTTTAGTAAGCATTAAAACTTGAAATGGGTCAATTTTAAAATATGTTCTCTGACAATCTTAAGTTTCCATGTAGGCATTATAATTATCATACATTTTTACAGTTGAAGTATATTAGCTATTAATCATAGAATTCATTTCAGTGAAATGTGATATTATTTCCTCATATTTTAAAGTATATTAATACTTGTAAATAGAAAGGATAATTTAATGTAACTTCACAGAAATCACAGATTAACAATTTAAACTATCCATCTCTGTAACATGAAGGCTTCACTAAGTAGATGAGAGCAATTGGACAACTTTCGTATCTGACATTTCCTAATGAATGGAAAAGAATGTCATTGTGTCCAGATGATTAAATGGATATCAGAATGTACAAAAGGACACATGTCTCTTGGTGCCCCCTAAAACCTTCTGTCCATTCAAAGAGAATACTGCAGGAAGCTTTAGTCTATTTATTTTGTGAGCACAGGTAATTTTATTATGTCCAGATTGGAACTTTCATACTTACTGTGAAATCTCCTTCAGTTAGAAAAAGCTAAAAAATGAAAGGCAACTTTCTTCACACCTCATCTCTGTAGCTCAGTTGATTTTAGGAAACGTAACTCACCAAATAGGTCACAGAGCACAGATCCTTTGGTCCATCAAAACCTCAATGGATCCACTGCCTCAATCTTGACCTTACAATTGGTTGACAGAAGCTTTTGAGTGTCAGTGTCATAAATCAACAAAAAGTTAAAGTTGTACTTGAAAAACAGTCACATCACACAATGGAAGGAACTGAATGTCAAATTACTTCTCTAGCTCAACTGTAAATGAGAATGATATTTATGAAGCATTAGCACTATATTTTTTTGTAATGAGTATCTAAATGTTTTTATCAGAGATTAAATGCAAGTATAGCACATTAAACTACAGCAAATACCTGGAAGATTCTCCTTAGCAGTTTAATCACAGCACTTCCCAAAGTCTGCTTAGACCAGTGACAGTTATTTCAGATGCATTTCAAAGTAAGCACATTGTGAATTTAATGCAGTACAGTGAATATCTGCACTAGTTGAAGCATACTCATTCCTGAAGGGGACTCCCTGTTTCCCAGTAGCAAACGTGAAAAACTTTTATTTTTAAAAGTACGAATACTAGGGGAAAATGATTATCTTAACTACTAAACTGCCAAACCTTGCTACTAGGTTTTGGTGGTACAGAGGGGATGGGTATTATCCCAGGATCTGACCTTAGAGTCTAGCAGATTAACAAAAAAAAGTTAAATAGTGAGAAATTATTACAAACTCTGATGAATATGCAACTGGAGATACACGATGTGTTGCTGCAGTACAATTCAGGATCAACTAACCTAATCAAAAGAAGTAATAAATATTTCACCTATTTTGAAAGTGAAGGTATGTGAGTAAAGAAGGGAGTTTGGCATTTTTTTAATACTAGGTAAGTCCTGACTCTGAAAAATATATTAAACAACCATATAGATTATAATCCCCTTGAGGGCGATGGCTATGCTTACATTTTAGATTCTACAGCTTAGAGATTACATCATAAAATATAGCATGACAAAATATTTGGTGGAATGACTCTACAGAAGAAGCAATGAATAAAGGAATGAATTAATGAATTAATAAATGAATCATTGACCAAGGGGAGAGAGAGAGCCTGAAGATGATGTCTTTGCAGAGCATCCCCAAGTACATCAAAGATGAGTACAGAGGCAGACACACTGTTTTCTCCACATATGTGTCACACATTTAACTTGACCATCTCCATATTTAAGAAATTAAAACCATTTTGCACTTTGTAATCAAGTCATTTTCCATTTCTTTTTGAGATTCAATCAACTAATAAAAAAAAGATGAAAAAAAGAAGTAAAAGAGAAAAATTAAAAGCCATTAAATTCAGAGTACTGCCTATCTTTTGCCATTCAATTTGCAAACACACCAAATTGAAACACAACATTGTCATCTGTACTTTCAATCAAGTGCCAAACATAGGGTTATGATTCTGCTCCAGTTGCAATATTTTCCATTATTCAACTTATTTAATAAACTGTCCCTTGAAAGGGGCCTGATAGGCTTTTTCACAGTGAATCAAAGAACTGCTCTGCTTTCCTCCTTTATAATGCATGCTACATTTGAAGCTAATGAAGTATAACCTCTGAGCTGATACTTTTGTAGATGAAAGAGACATCATGTCACATCTTCTATTTATTTCATCAGCTACTCTAGCCAGTGCAAAACACATTGAATTACCTTGTACTTCATTTATGACAGATGATAGGCATTCTTATTGCTATCTTGTCTAATTATTCCATACCATATGCATATTTTAGCTATTAACTATGAACAAAATTACTAGGAAAAATCACCTGTGATATAGATGATACATGTAAGAAATGCAATAATCAAGATAGTCTTGATCATGTATTTTACAAAAGTGGATATAGTCTCCACCTAGAGCCAATATCCTTTGAAATAGTTCTTTTTAAGTGCTTTTATATCACCGAACACTGTTTTCATAAGGCTTTGCTATTTATTAAAAAAATCTAGAAAGGTATTTCAGATAAAAGTATATAATCATCTCTGCAAGTAGGACTACCTCATTTTCAAAGGGCGTCAAAAGGAATAATTTGTCACTAAAGAATGCTCTCATTACAATAACAGTATTCAATGTCACTAACACTAGTCAGTTCAACATGTAATAATATTCAGGCATAAGCTATATTCAATCTGTTAGCATGGTATAGGAAATAAACAGCCTTTTCTATTTATAGAGGCATATAAATTTAAGTAAAAAAAAAAAACAGGTTTTTATATGTAACATTTAGCAGCTTTGTAACTTTAAAAAATGCTAATGTAGGATATAACTTTTTAAAAATTGACCCTACAAGTAAAATTCCAAAAGTGTAAAGATATTTCCAAGATAGTAAAGTCTACCACTAGGAGTAGAAATACCATTTTTACTCATAAGAATAGAAAAAACCGTTTTGCCTACATGCAGATAATCACACAGATTACTCGACAAATAGAAAGTCCTCATTGTATTACATAACCTATTTCTTTATAATTGATTGTGAGCTTGCTTACTCAATAAACCATACTTCTTCCAAGCACAGTAAGTTTTACATTTGGAAGTGAGGAAAAATATTTGAAGTGGAACTATAAATACTCCAAGACATATCATTACAAGGAATTGTATCATGAATTATCTTAATCAAAACAGAGATGAAAAAACTATGGTAAGTCTAGAGCATAACTAATTGGAAAATTGTTCCACAGGTGCATAATAACAAAGTTATTGAAAACATACATAACAAGTTATTATGTCAATGAAACAAAATTAATAGGGAACAAACACACTCAGTGTACAAAAGCTACGTCAAGCCTCTCTTCTAAAAATAAAAATTGTCAAGGATCTTTACAGTCAAAATGACTACACAAAAAAGAATGAAAATAAAACTGTGTAACTTAATCAGCAATTAAAAATTGGACTCCAAATCTGTTATTTTTATATATTTGTAAAATTGTGGAATTTTAAGGAAAGTAAAATATTAAAAGCATAAATTACTTTCCAAAATAAGTGTTCTTCATTTGAACTCAAAATTTGCTTCTGTTATATCATCTCTTCAGCTATATTAATCAATCTAAGTTGTGTAAGTCACTGATTCAAGATGCATTATGGCTAAGGTCTTAATAACTCTGCAGTATACAACTGAATTAATTCTCAGCTTCCATTCCCCCAGAGACAACCAGGCTCTGTCTTAGCATGAAACCGGTCTGTTCCTTAATATAGTGTTGTCAAGTTTACTTCATTAGAAATCACAAGAAGCCCATTTTATTCATGGCTCATCTACTCTGGGTCAGTTCCCCTATTTGCAAAACAAAGCACTGAATCAACACCAAAGCTCTAAAATTTAGTAATTCTAAATGATCCAAAATTACGAATTCTATTACTTATTTTTAAAGAATACTAGATCAGAAGTCCAAATATTCAAGGTATGAATGTGCATCTGTTTTCTGCATATAAGATACAATCACACAAATACAGCTTTTCTTACTTATAATTAGACTCTGTATTGTTTAAATAAATATAGTTGTCCCTATCATGTTATCCTATAATTGAACATACATTTACATTCTTCCTTTTATATGTTTCCAAAATCAAAGAAAGCTAGTACATGATCATTCTTTAACCACCAGAACAACAGTATTCTAGTAAAACTTCATATCAAGTTCAATTTCAATTTAAGAATCCCTCTGTTAGCCCAGCTGATTCATAGAGTTTCTGTGAAACTTGATCTCACCAGGTGTATTTTAAAAATTGTTCATAATATCTTAATATATTCAGCATGATATCAAATAGTTATATTAAAAGATTTTAACATTCTTTTATGAACCTATGGATTGTTAAATACCTATATTCAGCTTTCTATAAACATTTCACAACATTCTTGACTATCTAAGCAGGACCCTTTAAAGAAATAAATTTTCCATGTCTCCCTAGAATATATACTCCAACTGATAGGTAAGTATAATGAGACTTTAAATGATTAAGTATAGGTTCAAGAACAAAATCAAAACTTGAGTAGACTTCTTGCTGCTCTGCATTTGTATTTATCACGAGACCTTATTTTCCTTGTATATTAAATACATAGAAATAAAATATGTTTCATATGATTTTCACAGGAATTATATACACTAAAGGATATGAAGTATCTTGAATAATTTCTGGGTATGTGACTATTGTCCTATAAGGAAATATATTTTAATTATATAATTATTATATCAAATGTATACATAATTTAATATTAAATTATATATGGTCATTATTACATACTGCATTTATATTGACTTTCTTTAATGATATCATATATAATTACTATAGGTGAAATAATAAATGCTCAATTATTTTAAAAAGAGGAAAAATCTATGCATTTATCTATTACTTTTTTTAGATATAATTATTTTATATATTTTTTTGCTTTAGGTGAACTTTATATTTTTATACATTTAAAATATTCCTTTTGATATGTAGAAATGTTCTCAAGTCCAGATATCTATAAGGTGAAATTAAACTTCTTTTGAGTTTTTACTATATTCATATTAACAATTCATCAAGTGGAAAAACATATTCTCTACAGTACAAGAGTAATTAAAAGGTGCACTTATGAAATCTATATAAATATGTTCATCTGTGACTACTATCGGAGAAGGCAATGGCACCCCACTCCAGTACTCTTGCCTGGAAAATCCCATGGACGGAGGAGCCTGGTTGGCTGCAGTCCATGGGGTCACTAAGAGTCAGGCATGACTGAGCGACTTCACTTTCACTTTTCACTTTTCATGCATTGGAGAAGGAAATGGCAAGCCACTCCAGTGTTCTTGCCTGGAGAATCCCAGGGATGGGGGAGCCTCATGGGCTGCTGTCTATGGGGGTGCACAGAGTTGGACACGACTGAAGCGACTTAGCAGCAGCAGCAGCAGTGACTACTATAAACCTTTATTATTCAAATACATTGAATCATGAACAAGATTTTTGTCAGTTTAGTCATCATAGCACTAGTTTATCAAAAAGCTACATTTCTGCCATGCTACTTAAAAACATGATTCACTTTCTCAGAGTTTCTGTACAACTACAAATAACACTAACAGGAGTGTTCCATTGGAGTACATGCGTCTTTTTGAATTATGGCTTTCACTTTCACTTTTCACTTTCATGCATTGGAGAAGGAAATGGCAACCCACTCTAGTGTTCTTGCCTGGAGAATCCCAGGGACGGGGGAGCCTGGTGGGCTGCCGTCCACGGGGTCGCACAGAGTCGGACACGACTGAAGCGACTTAGCAGCAGCAGCAGGGTATATTAGATTGCTGAGTCAGTATGGTAGTTTCATTCCTAGCTTTTTAAGTAATCTCTATATTGTTCTCCATAGTGGTTGTATGGTTTACATTCTCACCAACAGTGCAAGAGAGTTCCCTTTCTCCACACCTTCCCCAGCATCATTTGTAGATTTTTTTGATGATGGTCTTACTGACTGGTATGAGGTGATAACTTATTGTTGAAAAATACACATGTACATACATGTATTCCAATACACAATTGGCTATTACTCAGCCATAAATAGGAACAAATTTGAGTTAGTTCTAGTTAGGTGGATGAACCTTCACTGTACAGAGTGAAATCTGAAAGGGAAAAACAAATATCATATATTAACACATATATATGGAATCTAGAAAAATGGTATTGATGAACCTATTTGCAGGCAGGAATAGAGAACTCAGAAATAGAGAATAGACACAGTGGGGGAAGAAGAGGGTGGGACGAATTGAGACAGCACTGAAACACATACGTTACCATATAGAAAATATACAGCTAATGGAAAGTTGGGGTGCAACACAGGGAACTCAACCTGGTGCTCTGTGACAACCTAGAGGAGTAGGATGGGCCGGGAGGTGGGAGGGAAGTTCAAGATAGAGGGGGTATATGCATACTTATGGCTGATTCATGCTGTTATATGGCAAAAACTAACACAACATTGTAAACCAAATGTCCTCAAATTAAAAATACATTTAAAAAGAAACATGTTCCAATCCTATATATGTGACAAATGCAATACGCAATTAAAAAATATGTATTAAGTAGCTACTGTATACCAGATGGAAGATCCCCTGAAGGAGGGCATGGCAACCCATTCCAGTATTCTTGCCTGGGGAATCCCATGGACAGAGGAGCCTGGTGGGCTACAGTCCACAGGGTCGCAAAGAGACACAACTGAGGTGACTGAGCACACAAACATGCACACTAGACTAGATACTTTCCTATGAGGTAGAGAGAGAGAGATTTGGCAAGTAAACCAAAGACAATTTCAAAGTGTTTTAAAACAGTCCAAGCAATGCAGTATTACATTTTGTATAAGATAGAGAGATAGTAAATCTTATTAATGAAATCTATCTGAAGGTATATTTTCTGCATGCAATTTTGCTTTGGTGGGCCATAAAATATAACTAATAGTTTTTATAATGTTCTATAAGACCTTATTGAATTTGGTCTTTGCAAGATTCAATGGAAACAATCTACTAGCCAAAAGAAGAAAAGCAACTGAAGTTATAGAAGGGGCTGCCCTGGTAGCTCAGCTGGTAAAGAATTCACCAGCAGTGTGGGAGACCTGGGTTTGATCCCTGAGTTTGGGAAGATCCCCTGGAGAAAGGAAAGGCTACCCACTCCAGTATTCTGGTCTTGAGAATTCCATAGACTGTATAGTCCATGGGGTTGCAAAAAGTCAGACAAAACTGAGAGACTTTCACTTCATTTCACTTCAAACAATATGAGAATAGCTTGAAACAGAGATTATACTGGTTTTGGAGGCATTACTGTAATCTATTAAAGATTATACAAGGAAGGGGAGAAATATTTGAATGGTGGCTTCCTGCACATTTGGAAGAAATTATTTAAAAACTGTGATAAGCTCTCAATTGAAAAGCCAAGCTGTTGATTATATATGGATTTGCACAATCAAGATTCTAGTATATCTCAACATATCAAATGTCATCCCAGGAAAAGCATTGCTGATTATGTGCTAATTTTACTTCTACAAAATAGAATTTCAAGGAATTTTCAACAAATGCTCAATGTATGAGAACTGATTGTTGTCACTTGACGTTGGGAGATACGAAGGTGCTTTTTCAGAGTATCTGTTCCATCCTCTTATGGGTAATCTTTCCTAAGTCTACTCTTAGCAACAACTCTATATCCTATGGCACATTCTTTGGTCCAGAGCTGGATGGCACACAGCACAAGACTTTTATTTAGCCTCCATTCCTTTCCGCTGATACATCATTCAACAATGATTTTTACATATAGTACCAAGAGATGCCAGTTTTAAGTCTTCTGTTCTAGGAAAATCTGCCATCTTTTAAAGCTTAGTTAGTGAGACCTAACTCTTCATTTAAAAAAAAAAATATTTCACATCCATCTAATATGTCTGGTTGCCATGCAGATACAGATTCTGATCATATGTATGAGTGAAGTTAAAGAATGCAGACATCAGCATACTGCACATTGCCAGGTGACTGTTTCACTGGCTTTAGGTGATTCTCATTATCTTTTGAATTGGGACAGAGGAGTTAGCTATGCTTGATAAAGCTGCTTAGGTGTGAAAAAAGAAAAAGTATGTGATATTTTATGCCTTTAAGAGTGTACAGAGTAAAAACTATTAAACAGAATAGCTGAACCATGAAGGTCAGCATAGTATTTGATAGACGTAAAATATGTAGCTTCTTGATAGTTTCTCTAATCTGATTATAACGCATGTAATTTCTTGCCAAATCTTAAAGATTCTGAATGGAGATCTATTTTATGTATAAATCGATAGGCTGGATATTTTTGTTTTCTATTATCTGGTTCAAAACTGTTACAAACAGGTAACTATGAATTTTTACTGCATATTTTCTCAAAAGAGATGCTTCCCAATCCTTTGGCTGTAGTGGTCAGAATAATAAGAGGTTCAGCCAAGAATTAAAGAATCTTTGCTGATTTTCTGATGTCAGAAGTGCTAAAAAACACAAGGAAGGGAAACCAGTATCTTCAACCACTTTCCCAGTGAAAATGAAGAAGCAATAAGTGAAAAATAAAAAGTCTTATTAATATATAATTTTATGAATATTTTTGTTTGCAAGTTTTTAAAAGACTTTGAATTGTTACTCAATTTTATATTTTTCAATCCTTCATTTCTTCTTCTTTAAAGAAGAAATTAAAGTATGGTGAAGTGTTGATGGTGTGTTCACTCTATCTTTGTTTTTGTAAACATTCATAAATAAAATGATTAAAAAGAAAATATAGCTGACACTTGTTTTCCATTCCATTATAATAAATCTTCCACATATATCTCACAATGAAATCATTTCTAAAACTTGCTGCTGACCTCTTCAATTCCTTCTCCCCAGTTCCTCTGGAACATTTGCAATTGCTGCATAGCTGTAGTTTGCTGGCTTTTGTTATAAAAATCTGGATTCTCCATTTATCTCTGTGATCAATTCTACCCAGTTTCCTTGCTGAACCCCTCTTACATTACTGTATCTTTACTTTGTAAAGATTATTTCAAGCTATTACACTATGCCCTGTTACCAGAATCTCTGAGAAAGTCCACCTACATCATGTCACTAGTTCCCAATTTTGTATTCCGATTCTTGTCCTATGTCCTGAGCACAAGGACCGAATTATCAAACAGACTGGGACTAAAATACACATATGTCCACCACCACCAGAAACTGACCATGTTCAAAATTGAGCTCATCTTTCTCTCCAGTTATTCCTCCTTTTACTTCCCTTCTGTTTATCCTCTATATTGTCACATAAATTGTCCTTTACTCATCCATCTCCCCTCTTTCTTATCTACCTATGGTTACTAAATGCTGCCAAGTTTCTTCTCTCTCTCACATCTCACATATATAGAATCAATTCCACTCTACAGTCACAGTTCTATTTCAGATCTCATTCTCTCTCCCCTGAAACATCAACTCAGCCTAACTGCTCCTCCTCTCCTCTCTCACCTCTGAAAAAGTGAAAGTGTTAGTTGACCATTCGTGTCTGACTCTTTGTGACCCCATGGACTATTGCCCACCAAACTCCTCCATCCAAGGAATTCTCTCTTTTTTTTTTTATTTTATTTTATTTTTTAACTTTACAATATTGTATTGGTTTTGCCATATATCAATATGAATCCGCCACAGGTATACACGTGTTCCCAGTCCTGAACCTTCAAGAATACTGGAGTGGGTTACCTTTCCCTTTCTCCAGGGGATCTTCCTGACCCACAGATTAATTCTTTATCATCTGTACTGGGATGTACAGATTCTTTACCATATGTACTGTCAGAGTTAGATTTCTAAAGTACAGTTATGGGATTATACAATATTTTATGTGTTCTAAGGATTAAGAAGGATAAAGGTCAAACTCTAGCCTGATCTACAATGTTCTGTAAAATCTGACTACCATCCACCTTCCCAGTTTACTTTCTCACTTTTTCTTCCTCCCTCTTACTTTTCTAAAGTCTTCCCACCTCCAGTCACTTATGTACTCAGTATTTTTTTCTCACTTTAGAGGTAACAAAACTGAGAATATAGAGTTTGTATAAATATCTCAAGATAATTAAAACATCAGTTCAAAGTCTTCCAATGCCAAGTCCAAATCATTACACTACCTAAATTGAAGAAATCAAAATACTACTAATATTTCTTTCCTTGAGATAAGAAAGTGGCAACTGTTTTCTGAAGATATTTAATCTCAGGTTTGATATTTCCATGCATAGGTTTTGGAATCAAGTCTAAGTGATTGTTTTATCTTTACTCAATCCTAGTTCTGAAACATTAAAAAAAAAAAGGTTCTTTAAAGGGTTTTAATCACTAGTTGCCTCATAGTGAAATAAGGGTAGCAAAATATTTCACTCAGAACATTACTAACTGAAATCAATGAGTAAACAACATATATAATTTCCTAAGTTTTTGGTTTTTTTTTTTTTTTAGTTTGAAGGATATGAAATACCTAAAGGAATATCCAAATGTTTCCAAACTCCAAATTGTTAAATACAACCAAGAATAAGTTAAAACAGTTTTTAATATTTTTGTATGTTTATCAGCAGCTTACTAATGAAAGATGACACACATAGCATTAAAATAACACATTTTTTGCACTAATGATAAGACGTACCATGTTCCAATATTTCAACTGTGAAATTTTTATTGGGGTTGAAATTCAGATATGCTGGCTTAAAGTGCACTGTTCTCTCTCAATGTTACTCTATTTAATATTTTCAGGAGAATTACTAAAAACTTCTATTTCATTTATCTCCGGAGAAAGCCATCTTTGTAAGAAATATTTCAATTTAGAAATATTTAAGCATATATTTTAAATACATTTTTAAATAATTTCCTTTTAAAATAATTTGGTCCAATTAATACAATTTTATATGGTACTTAAAACACTTGACCAATTTCCATATTTTAAATATTTCTAAATTAAAAGAATTAAATATCGGAAGAAATATTCTGAGCAAACACAGGCTGCCTCCTCGAAAAGCTGAGAAATGTAAATAAGCAACACCAAGAGCCAAAACATGATTTTCACTAAACATTACTTGGTGTGAATAGTGCCCCACAGAGTTGTTTCAGGATAATTCATTTCTTCTATAATGAGATCCAATGGAGTAAATTTGTAAGCACTGAAGACACATAAATGGCACTGCCAATTACCCGGTGTCATCACAACATACTTCTTCCTTCTGACAAAATAGTGAGTGAGATTACACTAAGCACAGTCTAGGGACATACAGCAACTACCGAAGAGGTAGTTTGCCTAATCTTGGTAATTATGTCGTAAGTGCATTCCTTCTAACATTGCTGCTTAGAGTTAGACATGTATTTTCCCTTCTGTGTCTTTCAATACTGTGAAAGAAAAATGCTGTGTTTCAGCTTCGAGGTATCTGAGTTTCACTGGGAAATCTTTTCCAAAAGTTCTAGAAACCATGAAAATATATCACTCATAGTGGATTTTAGGCAGAGATCAAACTGAATCTCACTTGACATTTTGTGCGATAGTAGATCGGGAATGCTGAGTTGTTTGAGTAGTATGGTTGGGAGGTCAATTGGTGGTTTATAAAGAGGGATTTCTGGATCCAAAGATACAAATACAATTTAACTCTAAAGACTTAATCACAATAGCACCGTATTCCTTTGGGATGCTGACTCTGTTCCTAGCAACAGGTCAGAGGGAGAAAATCCCCTAATTGTGACTCAACAACCTGGTTTTGACTTCTGACAAAAATCACATGCAGTATTTTTCTAGTGCCAATAGATATGGCTTTTAAGAGACTTGCTATGTAGTCATAAGTGTCACAAGAACCAGTTATGTGACTTAAACCAGGTTATGTTACATCTCTGATCCCAATGACCTTTCTCTGTGAAATGAGTTTGAGACTAGCACACACAAAAAAATATGATTATCTTCCTTCATGTGAGAAAACACTGAGCTACATTCATTTTCTGAATATCTCCCTTCATTATTCTCTAGCATGACAGATTTGGATGAAAGACTTGGCAACTGACTTTTCAATATGTTGACTCTCTAGCCTTATTGCCCTCGGTAGTCGTTCTTGGTCATAAAATTAATAGTGTGCATCATGGAACCTGCACTGAATAAATATTCACTACATGTTAGTAAGTGTTAAGCATTGTGTTGAGTGCTGAGGGTAGAAGAAAACTATGATATAGACTTTGTCCTAAAGATATTACAGTGAAGACAAAATGGGAAATCATTCACTATTCCTGGTGTGCTTATATGCACCAAGTTGTACAGATGAGTTAATAGAGGAGCAGAGCAATATGTGTTCAAGTTTAGATTTGATTGCCTCCAAATGTATGTGCCAATAATATACTACCACAACAAGGAAGAGGGTTCAGTAAATATTCATGCAGGCTCCTCTGTATTCCAAGCCTTGTTTATGCATTGACATATTCCTTAATGCCTTTAATATATAAGCTTATCCCACCAAATTCCTTGAGCCAATCTTAATCAATGCAGGCAGCTTACTCTAGGTCACCGTCCCTTCCAGCGGGTGTTTCAGGAGTTATGATGTTGACTATTAATCAAACAATGTACAGAGTGTCACAGGAAATCCTCATTAATGCCCTCAGCTCCCTTGCCTAGCAAGGTTCTGACCATTTGTTTTGTCTATGCCAGTTCCCTCCTCTATGACAGTGGAATTGACTCTAAAAGAAGAGTCATCATCTGGAGTCTAGACTACTTCCCAGAACAAGCATCTCTATGAAAACCAATACTGTCAATCATCAGACAGAAGATATCTGTCTGATATCTGTCTGATGCCTGACCTTGGAAGGCCAAAAATCATCTTAGTTTTTTGTCTAATGATTATTTTTCTTGGGGCTAATCATAAAGCTGGGCTTTTTCTTGGCCTCAGGCCTTTTTGATCCTGAATTTTCCTCCATTAGCCTCCCTCCACCTAAGGTCCTGAAAAACTCTCGACATTTTTGTTGTTGTTGTTGTTATGACTCTTTAAGAATCTTGTCACTATTAATTTACAGTGATTACATTAACCTGTTAAAGAAAAAAAAGTGAAAGTTGCTCAGTGGTATCCAACTCTTTGTGACCCCATGGATTGTAGTCTGCCAGGCTCCTCTGTCTATGGAATACTCCAGGCCAGAATCCTGGAGTGGGTAGTTATTCCCTTCTCCAGAGGATCTTCCAAATCCGAGGATCAAACCCTGGTCTCCTGAATTGCAGATGGATTCTTTACCATCTGAGCCACTAGGAAATCCCAATCTGCTAAGCAGACCATCTATGCAATAGGTTTGGCTTAAATTAATGCATCTTGCTTAAGTTAAATAAATGTGATAAGCCTTTACAATGTTTGCACATTTATTTTTTTAGACTGAAACACAAATGACAACACTTTGCTGAATAGATTCTCTGCCTTTCTTCTACTTAAAATCAACACAGTAATTTAACGACTACATCTATGGATGCCTAACTCTTCTTTGGCAAATGTTTTTCTCTCTCTCATCTATCTGTTCTGTGATCTCTATGGGCAACGGTTTCCATTACTCTGGAATTAACTTGAAAATGTCTGCACGACTAGGCATTTGAAAGCACACCCTGAGATTTGTAGGGTTCCATGTTCTGATGGATTAAATAGACTTGATTTCTGGGAGCATGCATATTTTTAATTGATGTGTATATTTAATTGTGCAGATGCTGAATTTGTAGGATCCATGAGTGAATGTTCTATATGTCACTACTTGAAAATAGGAACTAGCTTTCTTTTAATGCAATTACATTCAATAAATATAAAATGCAGTTATTCTTTGACATTGCCTTATAATAGAAAAGAGAATACATTTTACAAAAAGCTTATTTATCATAATTCTACAGAAATTGCTAGAATTGAAACAAAATGTGTTTTCTCCTCTCATAGCATTTTTAAAAAGTACTTCATTTTAGGTGTACTCAATAAGATAATGACTATATTCACTAGAATTCCATAATTAAGAGTAACAACCCCAGTCATAATAAGATGTTGAAAATAATATATCAAATTGCTGAAATGTTAAAATTTGCAGAGCTCCTTATAACATAGGCCTTATCATACCTTAGCTAAAAGCTTATTATTTACTAATTTTGTGATTTTGGATAATTGCATTCTCTCAGAACTATTTCCTAACTATATTATGAGTTGACTAAGCTACATCAGAGTTAATACAGGTAAAAATGTATATTTTGTTGATAAATTCTTAATAAATATTACTTTGTATTAGAACAAATTTTATCCACAAGCAACTCTGTAAGACCCTCACCAACCAAGAAGCTCACCAGGAAAAGAAAAAAAAAATGTACATATGGATGTAATCATCATAAGTAATGGTGATCAATTAGTTCTGTGGTATTTTGAGAAGGACTGGTAATACATATTTTGCTGGAGTAACAGATGATACATGAGAGTAATAGAGAAAGCATTTGGGAAGACTGAAAGGAGAGTTACAACAGTTTTCCTAAAAGACAATTGTTTTCATTGCATAGAATTTGTTGTTGTTCAGTCACTAAGCGGTGTCTGACTCTTTGCTACCCTATGGACTGCAACACCAAGTTATCATTTTCCCCTCCAAGGGATATTCCTGACCCAGGGATTGAACCCGTGTCTCCAGCATCTCCTGCATTGGCAGACAGATTCTTTACGTGCTGAGCCATCTGGGAATCTATCTGCAGAGAATAATCATCTTCAAAAAACTTGGTGATGTTAATGTATAGAAAGGCAGCTGACTTTTGAACATTCATTTTGCATCATGCAAATATGCTAAATATATTTATTACTTTTAACTATTTTGCAGAGTCTTCAGGGTCTTCTAATTATAAGGTCCTATCATCTTCAAAAAGCAATAATTTTATATCTTTCTTTCCAATTTGGGTGTCTTTTACTTCTTTTTGTTACCCCATTGTTTTGGCTGGGATCTCCAGTAATAAGTTGAATAAAAATGTCAAGAGTGAGCATCCTTGCCTTGTTCCACACTTAGAGAAAACTTTACTTTTTAACTATTTACTGTGATGTTTTATTAATGTGTGAGCTTTGCATATATAGCCTCCATTGTGTTAAGGTAAGTTCCTTCTATAATTAATTTCTAGAACTTTTTTTAATCATAAAAGGGTACTGAGTCTTGCCAAATGCTTTTTCTGTATCTAACAATATGATGTTAGCATTTTTATTGTACATTCTTTAATGTGGTGTATCACCTTCATTTATTTGTTATGTTGAACCATTCTTGGATTCCAGGGACAATTCTATATGGTCATGGTGTATGACCCTTCTAATAAGCTGGTGATCTCAGGTTTTCAATATTTCATTAGGATTTTTGGGTCCATGTTCATCAGGGAGACTGCCTATAATTTTCTTTGGTGCTTTTGTCTGCTTTCTGTGTCATGGTGATGCTTGCCTCACAGAAAAACTTTGGAAGTTTTCCCTCTTCTTCTATGTTTTGGAAGAATTTATGAAGGATTGAATTATGTTCAAAAGGAAATTAAGGAAACATTACCATTTACAATTATAGCAAATAAATTATTTAGGAATAAATTTACCTAAAAAGGAAAAGACTTATGCACTAAAAACTATAAAACACTGATGAAAGAAATTATAGCAGACACAAATATATGCAAAGGTACTATGTGTTAATGGATAAGAGTTATTAACATTGTCAGCATATCCATACTACCCAAAGTGACCTATAGATAAAATGAAATCTGTATAAAAAGCCTAATGGCATTTTTTACAGGAACAACAACAACAAAAAGATCCTCAAATTCTTATACCTCACAAAAGACTCTGAATAGCCAAAGCACTTTTGTGCAAGAAAATATACCTAGAGGCATCGCACTCTCTCGTTCCACATATATTAGAAAACTATAGTATGGTAGGTTTCCAAGGTGGCTCAGTGGTAAAGAATCAGCCTGAAATGCAGGAGATGCATGAGACGCAGGTTCGATCCCTGGGTTAGGAAGATGCCCTGGAAGGGGAAATAGGAACCCACTCCAGTATTCTTGCCTAAAAAAAAAATCCCAAGGACAGAGGAGCCTGGTAGCTACAGTCAATGAGGTTGCAGAGTCGGACACAACTGAGAAACATAGTTGAGACACAACCATGCACACAATATGGTACCGGCATTAAAGAGCTATATGGACAGTGGAATAGCACGTATAGAGAAGCCAAAAATAAACCTACACATACTCAGTCAGCTGATCTTTGACAAGGGCACCAGAATACAAAATAGGGAAAGTTTTATTCAGTAAGTAAATGCTTCTTCAATAAATGGTGTTGGGAAAACTAAACACACACATGTTCAAGAAAGAAATTGGACTCATCTCACACCACACACAAAAATCAACTCGAATGGGGTGAGGACTTAAAATAAGACCCCAAAGCATAAAACTTCTAGAGGGAAAGAGCTTCTGGATACTGGCCTGGTCAATGATTTTCTGAATACCAAAAGCAAAAGGAGGTAAATGGGACTGCTGCTGCTGCTGCTAAGTCACTTCAGTCGTGTCCGACTCTGTGCGACCCCATAGACGGCAGTCCACCAGGTTCCCCCGTCCCTGGGATTCTCTAGGCAAGAACACTGGAGTGGGTTGCCATTTCCTTCTCCAATGCATGAAAGTGAAAAGTGAAAGTGAAGTCGCTCAGTCGTGTCCGACTCTTAGCGACCCCATGGACTGCAGCCTACCAGGCTCCTCCGTCCATGGGATTTTCCAGGCAAGAGTATTGGAGTGGGTGCCATTGCCTTCTCCAAATGGAACTAACCTAAACTAAAAAAAAATCCTTCATGGCAAAGGAAATAGTCAACAGAGTGAAAACGCAAACCATAGAATGGGAGAAATACATGCAAGCCATATTTATGATAAAGTGTTATTATAGAAAGATATAGATATCACCAACAACTTAAAAAAAAAACTACCAAATGAAAAGAAAGGAGCTGGATATATATTTTGTCAAGACTTACAACTGGCTAACATATATGAAAAGGTGCTCAATGTCACTGATAATCAGTATGATGCAAATCAAAACCACAATGAGTTAGTACTTTCACACCTATTAGGACAGGTATTATGAAAAGAGAAAAAATTCCTGGTGAGGATGTTGGTGTTATGAAAAAGGAATACTAGTATACTGTTGCTGGGAATGTAAATAGGGCAGCCCCTGTGGAAAACAATATGCAGGTTTCACAAAAAACGAATAGCAGAACCACCATATGACTCAGTAATCCCACTTCAAGGAATGTACCTGAGGGAATTACAACCAGGATCCTGAAGGGAAAACTGCACTCCCACGTTAACTGCAATATCCATAATAGCCAAGATATGGTAGCATCCTAAAGGTCCATCGACTGATGAGTGAATAAAGAAAGTATAATACATACATACAGTGGAATATTATTCAGGTTAAAAAAGGAAGATAATTCTGCAATTTTCAACAATATGTGTTAAACTCGAGGACAACATGCTAAGTGAAGTAAGCTAGACACAGTAGGCTTACCTCAAAGTACCACTTACGATATATAAAATAAAACTTGCAAAATCCCATTCATGAATCTAAAATAGTGAAACTCCTGGAATCAGAGCGCTGAATAGAAATAACAAAGTAGTTGTCAGGGGCTGAGGAAAGGGGGAAATGGAGAGAGATTAGTCAAAGATTTAAGTTGTAGTTATACAAAATGATTAAGTTCTAGAGATTTACTCCACAGCAGAGTGTATCTAGTTAACAATAATGTATTGTATACTTAACATTTTGCAAAGAGAATAAATCTTAGGTGCTTTTACAATAAAATAGTAATAGTAACAAATAAGAGAGCAGGAAGAATCTTTTGCAGGCAGGAGACAGACTTTGGGCAAAAACTATGGTGATGTTTCACAGGTATATATGTATTTCCAATCTCAAATTGGACAGATTAGTGCAGCTTTTGTATGTAAAAAAAATAAGCCAAAAGACTCGGAATAGAAAACAGGAGACCTGTGATGAAAGACAGACCCAAAGCGTCAAAACAATAGATAAAAATAGGAATTCTATGGTGAAAAAAAAGTTGAAGCATACAATTTCATCCTTATTATAGCTTACTTTATTCTTTCTATTGTCTTCATTCTTTTCTGTGACTTTTATTTCAACATTTGAATACGTATATTAGGTTTTTTTAAGAATAACATCACTTGAATTTATAATCATTTTATTTAATGATTTTATACTGTCACTGTTCATTCATTTTCTTCTATTAATATTGTCTCATACTTTAAATCTGTAATTACATCCACAGCCCTAAGTTTTCATCCAATCTCTTAACATTTATTCCTATGTAGTACAGCTCTTATCCTCAACTTTCAACCAAAGTTATTGTAATAAATTATCCTGGACTTACTTCCTACAATACTCATTGGAATTGTCTCATGGTTTTCAAGTTAATCTAATAATTTGTGACATTATTCAACTGACCACTGGTTGATTTCATGAATAAATATATTAATTTCAATATCAAAACACTCAGGGTGAGCATTAAATCCAGCTGAATATAATTAATTGAACAAGCCATGCCTGAGAGAAGAAACAGGTGAATGAATCTTTCAACAAATGTTTACAGCCTATTACTGAAACTTTTCTATGTATTTCTCTGCTTCATTCTATTATTTCTAGCTTTCTTATCACCTCATTACCACATGTTTTTACCTAAGCTGTGAATTGTATCACTGTATACTTTTTGTCCCTTCCACTACTGAATTTAACAAATTAAGTTTTTCAATATCACCTCTGTGCTGAAGACTCCTGATCTTTCCAATTTTAATCTTTGTTGTTTTTCTGTTTGAAATCTCTAATTGCTTCCTAGACAATTCCATTGAATATTATCTTTTTTCCTCAAATAGTTAGAAGCTAAAACGGGACTGTTTGATTACAGTGTCTTTCACTTTGTGTGCAGAGCTGCACAGAACACCAAGGTTGGCACTGGAAAAAAAAAATGCGCAACACTTTACTGTCATACAACCTACTTCAAAACTTGGTGCCTATTTTTCACCAGCATCTGGGATCACCTAGTTCCTCACTACTAGCCAAGCCCAGGAATATCATTGCATAGGCTCTTCCCTTTGACAGTACTTTATATCCACTGATCTCTCTTCCTGCTAGAAAATGTAAAGGTCTGTAATTTCTTTCCATCACATGTACCAGTATTCATCAGGACTGGTCACACAATAGAATTATGTGGAAGATTTAAACGGATACTGGTGCTTAAACTACAGCCCCAAATATTCTTCTTTAATTAGTAAGAAGTGAGATCTGAGAATTTGAATTGTGATAAACTCCCTTGATGACTCTAACATGCATCCAGACTCTTCCATGACTAAATTACAAGAGAGCATCTGGATTATTTTGTTTAATAATACATGTTGTCTAGACGCTGCTTCCTTCTCTCTCCAGACTCATCTTCACCATGTACCCGGCACTGGAGCAGTAGTGCACTATACTTGTCACTCCCTAAATATAGCATGTGGTCTACTTCACAGAACTAACATGTTTCTCATGCTCTTGTCACATTTTTCTAATTCCAAATCACCCTTCAAATCTCAGTTCACACACTGCCTCTCCCAGGAAGCATTCCTGGATGATAATATCCCTGTACATCTGCTTATGGGCTTCCCTTGTGGCTCAGCTGGTAAGGAATCCACTTATATCTTCACCTATGTTAATTTGTAATAAATTTGAGAATATAGAGTGGTATATTATTTCCTGAATTTTTTAATAAGTCAGACTCACACAAATGTTTCATTCTTATATTCCCATTTGGTCACTAATGAAGAAGCATTGAAAAGTTTTCTGCTGCTATTGCTGCTGCTAAGTCACTTCAGTTGTGTCCAACTCTGTGCGACCCCATAGATGGCAGCCCACCAGGTCCGCCGTCCCTGGGATTCTCCAGGCAAGAACACTGGAGTGGGTTGCCATTTCCTTCTCCAATGCATGAAAGTGGAAGTGAAGTCGCTCAGTTGTGTCTGACTCTTCGCAACCCCATGGACTGTAGCCCACCAGGCTCCTCCGTCCATGGGATTTTCCAGGCAAGAGTACTGGAGTGGGTTACCATTGCCTTCTCCAGAAAAGTTTGCTAAGGTTGACCAAACCAAGAGCTGAGAGTAACTATTGCTATTTAATCCAGTGACCCTAAATTGTGCTAAATATGTCCCATTATTTTCCCATTTTTGGAGGTGGGAAGTGACAAAGAAGAGCAGATAGAGATTACAACTAGACTTATCCTGCACTTACAAATAGAGAAGGAAAATTAGAATAGAGCACCTCTTCACACAAAGGTAAAAACAATGGAATAAGAAATATTCTCACAGAAGCAAGTCTTCCTAACAAGCTGTGTCACCTGAGATTAAATTACTTAACTTTGTATTACTATGTTTTGCAAAATTCCTTCCTGTGTTATTGTTTTAGACCATAAGACTTTCTAAAACAGTGGAGTTTATTCTTCATTATTCATTTTTCAAATCGTACTGACTACTATTTATTGTCCATGAGGTTCTCCAGGCAAGAACACTGGAGTGGTTTGCCATTTCAACTTTTTATTGAGTACCTCATAAATATTAGATAGCCATTTAAGTCCATTACTCTACAAGATAGAAGAACATTTAATGTAATCAAACTTCCAGTAAATCAAATAATTTGATTTTAACATGTGTAATTTATTATTTCTTCTAAGTGATACAACCTGCAAACATTTTCAAGCTATTTCAGTTCATTTCAGTCGCTCAGTCATGTCCAACTCTTTGTGAACCCAAGGACTGAAGCACGCCAGGCTTCCCTGTCCATCACCAAATCCCAGCCTAATGTCATGTCAAACTTATGTCCATCACATCGGTGATGCCATCCAACCATCTCATCCTCTCTTGTCCCCTTCTCCTCCTGCCTTCAATCTTTCCCAGCATCAGGGTCTTTTCCAATGAGTTGGTTCTTCACATCAGGTGGCCAAATTATTGGAGTTTCAGCTTCAACTTCAGTCCTTCCAGTGAATATTCAGGGTTGGTTAGGATTGACTGGTTGGATCTCCTTGTAGTCCAAGGGACTCTCAAGAGTCCTCTCCAACACCACAGTTCAAAAGCATCAATTCTTCGGCACTCAGCTTTCTTTATAGTCCAACTCTCACATCCATACATGACTACTGGAAAAATCATAATTTTGACTAGACTGACCTTTGTTGGTAATATTGGTAATGTCCCAACTATTTAGAATATGTTAAAATAAGTATTTAGTAAAATCTTTTAGAGCCTGCCCTGGTGGCTCAGAGGTTAAAGCATCTGCCTGAAATGTGGGAGACCTGGATTTGATCCCTGGGTCCAGAAGATCCCCTGGACATATGCATAAGAAATATGAGAAGAACTAAGTGAGATTAAAAAAAAAAACACAAGAATAAAACAAAACTACAGCAAAAGTAACAAAAATTCAGAAGTGATCTTTCCCAAAACTACTCAAAGAGCAATGGGAATAGTTATGCACTCAGAAGAAAACAATAAAAAACATAGTTATCAATAAGGCAATACCTATTCACTGGGAATGAGATGGCTGGACAGCATCACCAACTCAATGCATAAGAGCTTGAGCAAATTCTAGGAGATAGTGAAGGACAAAGAAGCCTGGCATGCTGCAGTCCATGGGGTCACAAAGAGCTGAACATGATTGAGCAACTGAACAACAAATTCACTGGGCACTTACAAAGTATATGTTTATGTGATTATGTATATTCATGGATATATATAGAGAGATAGATACATACATACATATGGAGAAGGCAATGGCAACCCACTCCAGTACTCTTGCCTGGATACATACATACATATATTCACAGATTCATAAACATATGACACATTAGTGTGTATATACATACACAAATACATGCACATATATATATATATATAAAATAAATTAGTATCACATACTAAGATATATGTATGAGCTTAGTCACTTCAGTGTGTCCGACTCTTTGTGACCCCACGTACCACAGCCCTCCAGGCTCCTCTGTCTATGGGATTCTCCTGGCAAGAATACTATAGGAGGTTGCCACGCCTTTCTCCAAGGGATCTTCCTGAACCAGGGATCAAACCCAAGTCTCCTGCACCTCCTGCATTGCAAGCGATTCTTTATCGTTGAATGACCAGGGAAACCTGATATATGTATATGTGTTTTGTGTGTGTACATATATGCAAATATGTACATATGTGCATACAGACAACACACACACAAGTATGTTACAGCAGCACCTGGTAAATAGTGAGTTATATAGACATTAGCCATTGTTGTCACTGTTTTTGTTATCATTGTTATTACATGCTAGCAGTTATCTAAAACCTGAAGAGTTCATGAATTGATATGTGAAACTAGGATCCTTATGACTATTCAGTAGAGAAAGACTACAGATATAAGGATGGAATTCAGAACAACAAGAAAATAATTGCAAGAAAAAACATCTGTGATGTGACAGTAATTTGAGTATGTAGGTAGAGGAGAAGATGACAAGCAAGTATAGATTTTTAGGCATAGTTCAAAGGAAAAATCCACAAGTTTGCCTATGGATTAGACACAGAGTATTAAGGAATGAGGAATCAAAAGGATCACTCCATAGATGGCGGTGATTAAAAAGTACATATGAGGGAGGCCATATATGTATACCTGTGGCTGATTCATGTTGAAGTTTGACAGAAAACAGCAAAATTCTGTAAAGAAAGTATGCTTCAATAAAAAATAAATTAATTCAAAAAAAGTACAGATGAATGTTGTCCAAATTCAGATGAAGAAAAGGTCTGCATGCAACTTGAGCTATAGGAAAGACCACATCGATGATAGTGCATTTTGGCTGGGCCTTCTAGAAAGAAAGAAAGTGAAGTCGCTCAGTCATGTCCGACTCTTTGCGACCCCATGGACTGTAGCCTACCAGGCTCCTCTGTCCATGGGATTTCCAAGCAAGAATACTGGAGTGGATTTCCATTCCCTTCTGCAGGAGATCTTCTGGACCCAGGGATTGAACCCAGTAAAATATAAATAGATACATGTTTCCATTTATTTCTCTTATACAATTTTACATTCTTCTAGACTTTCCAAATAGTAACTGATGATAAATAAAATTTCCACTGCTTTTAAGACTTCCAGTGTATGTACCTGGGGTCATATATTGATCCAAAGTTTATAAGAAGTTGGAAAACTGCAAGGGGCCAAATTCTTTGCCAATCCCCATCACTATTATTGTTACTGTCAATATTCATTCTATTACTCTAAGCTGTCTCTATGTGAACATCCACTGATACCTTTCAGAAACTATGGGGCAGGTCCCTTACAGAGATCCACAGATCACACAGTCACATAACTTTTGAGGGGATGCTTCTGAGAATGTTTCATATCTTCAGTCACTTGATTATGCCCTCACTGACCAAAAATACCAAAATCTTAGTCTCTAGAAATACAAGACCACTTAATATGGCTTTATTCATTTGACATCTTCTTCAAGAACCACAACAAAAACAAAACTACAACAGCCCACTGGGGAAGAATGCCAAATGTTTAGAAATTTCTGACTTTGATCCTAAAATACACAGACTAATAAATACCATCCATGTTTCCTCTGCTTCCACATGATGAACTAAAACTTAAAACTGATCTTAATCACTTCCTTAAAAAGGGAATAAAAAATATCAACAGCAGCAAAACTAAATTTCAACTATTTTGATAGACTTTGCTGATGTATCAATAATTTTAATTTTTCCATCAGTAGAAATTTTCAGAAGGTATTCTAGGTAACATTGCTAAAATAAATGGTTACCTACTAGTTAAAACTTCATTGTTTTAAAACTAAAAACAACTGTGCAACTTGTGGAAGATCTTTGTTTTTTATTCATTTTTGAATGTAATATTAAACCCAATCCCCAGTTGAATGATAGAATGGACATAATTTTTTCTTATATTCAACCATTTTATTAGAGTATTGTTATATATAGAAGAATAATGAATACACCCTAGCCATAGCTAGTAAGGCTAAAGATATTCACAAGCAAATTGAGTTGAAATCATAGAGAATATTACTACTCATCTGGTACTCCTGAGCTGCTATGTCTGATAAATATAATTTCATCACAATAAAATTCAGAAAGATACTACAAATATAAAGCCAGAATTATTCAAGCTATATTTCACTTTTCCAATGTTCCACAATATATAATATTAACAGTTGATAAGATACAGGTTTATCATTTTTTTTAATTCTCAAACAGCAATTCAAAAATTTCCTTTTAACCTATATGTGCTATACATCTATGTTCCTCATGTAGATGACAAAGTAATAAAATGTTACCCAGTTTTTCAGTACATGCATTAAGTTACAGGATTATAGAATAAAATATGGAATAGTTAATCTGGGGGAAAAAAGGGAAAGAGAGAGAGAGAGAGTTCTGCTCTGGGTGTTTTTCCTTCTTTCTTTGTTCCAGAAGCCACTTGACAAGTCTGCCAACATATTAACCTTTCTTCTCTCTCCCCAGAGTTTCTAGTAATAGAACAAATGTGCTGCTTCCTGTACAAAATGAGCAATGTGCCTGTAGGCTGAAGTGGGGTTTGCATTTCCCCATCAGCATGATTAGCCTTGACTGCTTGGATCCACACTTGAGTTTGGAAAACATACACAATACTAAATCACTTTTCTTTCTGAAATGCAATGTAAAAAGGGAAGTGGATAGAACATGTGTATGTGTGTACAATGAATTAAGCTTATCAAAATTATTTTTACCATCTCATGTGATCATTGCAAAATCACTGCCAGTGGGAGTTTCAGGAGACCCTTAGGAAATCTCTGTTATTTACAACATAACAATAACCCTTATTTCACCTGTGAAAACTGAGATTGCAGTCATTTATTCTCCATTCATCCCTTAGGTACATATCCCATCTATCCTGATACTATAATACACTTCTGGAGACTGTATACGCACCATAGCAATCAGACCCTGTTATCCTGTGACTTCTCATTCAGTTTAGCCAATTAGAGGTGTTGACAGGAGATCAAAGAGGGGGAAGAGAATCAACCTAAGATGTATGTTTTCCCCATCATTCTTTCTCTGAAGTGGCTCTGACAGAACCACTGTTTACCTCCATGAAACTAGATTCTACATGGGAACTCCACTTGCCTGATCCCAGACCTCACCCAGTCTTCAATGCCACCCTTTAAAAAGGCAAAACATAGGCTCAGATGTACTACTGCTAACACCAGGCAGCCTCAAATCCTTAATTGATTCTTTAAATCTAGCCCATATGTCTATCAAAGATCCCTTTGCCACAAATAACCCTTAAAAAAAAAAAAATCACAGCTCAGTACACTGTCTGATTTTTCTGTGGATTAGACAGAAACAATATTACAAGACTGAAGGTTTTACCCCAGAATAAAATAAATTCAAGTTGTGGCAAAAGAAAATGATGAATTATTCTAAACAGAAAAATCAACAACAACAAAAAAAACCTTTATATTTCTGGATCTTCAGTCCAAAGAAATTATGTGTTGACTATTTTGTGATACTTCTGTTAGAAAATAGAGGATGCCATCTTTCAATTACCCAAGTGAGAAAAAAGGAAAAAGGAATCAGATATTATGACTGTCAATCACCTAGATGAGTGATTTTTCAAATAATATATTTGAATAGTAGGTTATAATATTATATTTAGTGCACTGTTAAATCCAAATGATCAGTCAAGATCAGCAATTTTTAAAAGGTACAATAAGTTAAACAAGTCAGAGATTTAATTAAAATATAAATGATCACAATGAGTTGCACATTTTAAGGTTGTTTTTTCATGAATTTGTCACAGTGTAAAACATAGTTCTTACCTTGAGTTACATTTTTAAAAGCTTGAAAATTTATTTAATGAAACAGGATCCTTTCTTCCTCTGGATGCATTTACAAGGCTAGGTCCACAGTGGTCCATTCTATACAGACTACAATATATCTATGTCTTCCAAGGTTGAAAGAATCATTTTTCTTCAGGATTTTGACACAAAATAAAGAAAACAGTTAAGGGTTGGGATAGCATTGTGAGAAAGAGCTCATTTTTACTCAATGTATCTTGTGTAGAATATAAACGAGATTTTGTTTTTCAAAGTTCTGAATATTTTGCTCGCTGCTTAATGGAGATATATGTATGCACTACAACATGCATATATATTTGTGCATATATTCCCCATATAAATAGTAAGCAGGAGATTTAAGGTCTGGAAAATACAGAAAATTCCTCAGATCACAAGCTAGGATGAACTGTCAAGTATAGGACATATTATTCACATTTTAGAGAAAGAAGAATTTAGGTTTACTGGGATAACGTAATACTGACATCAAAAAGGTCAATATTAATGCTATTGATATTTAAGTGGAAGTAAAACCTAATGATTTACAGTACAGGTCCCTGGGGCTGACTTTCTGGGTTTATAGCTTGTGGTAACCAAAGCTATCCCAAAGAAAAAGAAATGCAAGAAATCAAAATGATTGTCTAAGGAGCCCTTACAAATAGCTCAGAAAAGAAGAGAAGTGAAAGGCAAAGGAAAAATGGAAAGACATATCCAACTGAATGCAGAGTTCCAGAATAGTAAGGAGAGATAAGAAAGGCTTCTTAAGTGAACAGTGAAAAGAAATAGAGGAAAACAACAGAATGGAAAAGACTAGAGATCTCTTCAAGAAAACTGGAGATACAGAGGGAACATTGATGCAAAGATGGGCACAAAAAAGGCCAGAATCAGCAAGGGACTAAAAGAAGAAAAGATTAAGAAGAGGTGGCAAGAATACACAGACCATTACAAAAAAGGTGTTAGTGACCCAGATAACCACAATGGCGTGATCACTCACCTCGAGTCAGACATCCTGGAGTGCAAAGTCAAGTGGACCTTAGGAAGCATCACTATATGAAAGCTAGTGGAGGTGATAGAATTGCAGCTGAACTATTTCAGATCCTAAAAGATGATGCTGTTAAAGTACTACACTCAAATGCCAGCAAATTTGGAAAACTGAGCAATGATCACAGTACCAGAAAAGGTCGGTTTTCATTCCAGTACCAAAGAAAGGCAATACAAAGAATGTTCAAGCTACTGTACAATTGTACTCATTTCACATGCTAACAAAACAATGCTTAACATCCTTCAAGCTAGGGTCAACAGTACATAAAGTGAGAACTTCCAGATGTGCAAGTTGGATTTAGAAAAGGCAGAGGAACCAGAGATCAAATTGCCAAAATCTGCTGGATTACAGAAAAAGCAAGGGAATTTCAGAAAAACATCTGCTTCATCAGCTAAGTGTAAGCTTTTAATTATGTGGATCACAACAAACTGGAAAATTCTTTAAAAGATGAGAATTCTTAAAGAGATGAACCTGCTTCCTAAGAGCCATGTATGCATGTCAGGAAGCAACAGTTAGAATCAGACATGGAACAATGGACTTGTTCAAAATTGGTAAAGGAGTACATCAAGGCTGTATATTGTCACCATGCTTATTTAACTAATATACAGAGTACATCATATTAAATACTGGGCTTTATAAATCACAGGCTGGAAGCAAGACTGCAAGGAGAAATATCAACAATCTCACATAGGCAGAGGATACATCTCTAATGGCAGAAAGTGAAGAGGAACTAAAGAGCCTTGCAGTGAAGGAGAAAGAGGAGAGTGAAAAAGCTGGCTTACAACTCAACATTCAAAGAACTAAGATCATGGCATCCGGTCCCATCACTTCATGGCAAACAGATGGGGTAAAAATACAAACAGTGACAGATTTTATTCTCCTGGGCTCTAAAATCACTGTGGACAGCGGCTGCTGCCACAAAATTAAAAGACACTTGCTACTTGGAAGAAAAGCAATGACAAAGCTAGGTAGCATATTAAAAAGCAGAGACATCACTTTACCAACAAAGGTCCATATAGTCACAGCTATGGTTTTTCCAGCTGTCATGTGAGGATGTGAGAGTTAGACCATTAAGAAGGCTGAGTGCTGAAGAACTGATGTGTCTGAATTGTGGTGCTGGAGAAGACTCTTGAGAGTCCCTTGGACTGCAAGGAGATCCAACCAGTCCATCCTGAAGGAGATCAGTCCTGAGTATTCATTGGAAGGACTGATGCTGAAGCTGAAGTTCCAATACTTTGGCCACCTGATGCGAAGACCCAACTCATTGGAAAAGACCCCGATGCTGGGAAAGATTGAGGGCAAGAGATGAAGGCCGCAACAGAGGATGAGATGGTTGGATGGCCTCACTGACTCAATGAAAATGAGTTTTATCAAACTTCAGGAAATACTGAACAAAATGGAAACCTGATGTTCTAGAGTCCATGAGGTTACAAAGAGTTGAACACAACTTAGTGACTGAAGAACAACCGCAACAGCCTTGCTTTGTCATGGTTTAGTTATGTCATTATATACAAATGTTTAATCTCTTAATCCATCAGTTTTTTTGTTCTTAAAATGGAGACAATAAGATCTAAGACTTGATTTTCCTGAGAATCACATATTTTAAATTAGTAAGTACTTAGTGCCATACATAATATCAATAAAAGTTAGCTACTATTCTCTCTAGTTTTCTTTCTTTTTACTCAAAGTTGCCATTCCTTGGTTCTTTCCTGTATGATAACATTGGCTTATAATATTATATTCTTATATTCTTGTTGTAAGAGAATTGTAATATTCCATCTCTAAAATATCAGAAAATATGGTAATTTTTCTGAGCTATTCAGAGAATTTTAAACTGTTCCATCAATTTTCATATGAAATTTTAGAAAAATATACATAGTATATTAACCAGGCAGAATGATGTGGTTCAAATAGCAGTGTATTAGAAATTGTACCTGATTTCAGTTCTAAGTTAGCAACTTATTATGTCCCTCTGATAAGTTACTTAATTGCTCTGGATCTTGATATTCATCTGTAGAATAGAATTGTGGAACTACATAATATTTATCTAAGTTACTTTTCTTTAATTCTCTGATTTAGGATAATAATTGTGAGTATAGTTTATTAGTACTACTAAAGTATTCTCTCAGGAACTATTCAGAATAGTACTGATTTTTTTCTTCACAATAAAAAATCTTTTGATAGAGTAAAACTTTTCTCTCTCCATTGTATAAATATATTCTATTACTTTTCACGCCCTCATTATGATTGCATTTAGTTTCATCAAATAAAATGATTATGTGTAAGAATTTATTATCACTAAGACCATATCCTTTACTTACAAATTATATAACTTTGGAGAAACTCCTTAAACCATTTAAGTCTTTGTTTTCTTTTTTATACAAAAGAGGTATTAAAACAGTAGTTATTTCACTTTTTAAGAAATGATTTATTACACAACACTTCACTGACTGAACTCTAGCTACAGACAAGCATTTTTCTATGTGCTCCTGGGATGCAGAAGCATGCATGACAAACTTAATGCCCTCAGGAAACTTGCTTTCAGGGGGAAAAACAGCAAACAAAAATAAATGTGATGTCAGAGGATAGTAAATAAGGTGAAAATACAAAGTAATGTAAACATTTAGAAAGTGATGGATAGAAAGTAAGGGTGGGATGGGAGCTATTTTAGATTGGATAATTAACACAAGCTGATACATACCCCAAAGTCTCAATGACTTGACATTGTTTAAACTTATATGCTGCTCATGTCTTAATCTCTTTGGGGTCAGGCTTTTCTCACAGGCATCTCTGTATTAAGTGCGACTCAGATATTCAAGTTTTCTTCATATTGAGGAACATCCTGCCATTGTTTTGGCAGTTGGGGAAAGGATGGTGGGCTAAATTTTGAAAAGTGTTTTTCAGGTATTTGGCAGTACTGGCCACATTATACTTGTGAGAACCCAGTCACACCACCCCAACTTAATTATAAAAGAGAGTGTGACATTACTCTCCTCTTGTATCCATGACACACACAAGAAGTGAACCTAGGTTTGATGAACACTCTGAGTGGGACTCAGCCACATCTAATGGTGAATACTAAATAGGCATTTCTGGAGGCATTTGGATAGAAACATCCAATTTCCAGCTTTGCTAACATTTAAGGAATTTGGCCTCTAAATAAGTGAATATACTTGCAGTTAAGCTTTTTGATACAATGTAGAGTCAATGCTAGAAAAAAATAACCCAATGATTTATTACTTATCCTTAGCTCTGTGACCTGGCTCTGATAATCGAAGATTTCATATTCAATGGAAAAATTGTCAACTATTAATCTATTATGGTTGAGATTTATTTGCTTGATTCCCAAACTATGTATCCCTTTTCTTGTATTCCAGGACTTTAGTATACATCATTCTATTCCTCCAGTAATCCATCACTCATTCTTAGATTCTGATTCTGGTTGCATTATATTTTAATCAGATATGCTTTGTTGAATGAAGTTAAAAATTAGTAACATCATACTCAGTAGTATCAACAAATAATTCATAGAATTAAATTAAAATTTCATCTTATGAGAAATAATTTTTGAGAAAATAAGGGTGCATATATGTTTGTGTGCACATCACACACACATGCCAGACACAGGGACAAAACATAAGTTTAAGTGCACTTAAGTTCCAGATTGTTCCTGTCATGTTTTTCTCAATGAAATTATTCAACCAGAAAGATCCATTGGTTTCTAAGAGAGAAATTTTATAAGTAGAAACCTATTGCTTGAAGTAATTCCCCAGGAGACTACTATCATCTGGCAAAGAAGTATGCACATCAAAGCAGAGAGGAAACAGCACCTCTTAAAAGTAATTTTCTCTGAGGGTTTTCTTCCTGGTATCCTGCCAACAGCAATCTTTAAACCCTTAGCTTGCTATACAGTGAGAAGCTCCCAGCATCAGTCCCAGATTAGAGGTGCCCAGGTTTATGCTTCTACTTCTGAACAAAATTCATACTAATATTTAGGGTAACCAACATAGAAACAAGAACTCTTTACTTTATAGCAGGCATGTTATTGGCTTATTTCTTTTCCTACATTAACCACAGATTTCTCCTGAAAAATAAAATATGCAAACCATTTTAGAATAATAAGGCAAATCTAACAATTTACCAGATCATTTATCAGAATCCATGCTGATGACTCTAAGATTATGTGAATGTAGGTATTATTGTTAAGTCGCTCAGTTGTGGCTGACTGTTTGCAATCCCATGGACTACAGCATGCCAGGCTTCCCTGTCCTTCACTATGTCCCAGAGTTTGCTCAAAATCATGTCCATTGAGTCAGACTCCAACCATACATCTCATCCTCTGTCTCCCCCTTCTCCTGCTCTCAATCTTTACCAGCATCAGGGTCTTCTTCAATGAGTACAGAAGTAAAATAATATATAGAAAGTATGTAGGTATAGAAGTAAAATATACTTCTTGGTATGGTTTAGTCGCTAAATCACGTCTGACTCTTGCGGCCCCATGGACTGTAGCCCACCAGGCTCCTCTGTCCATGGGAGTCTCCAGGCAAGAATACTGGAGTGGGTTGCCATTTCTTTCTCCAACTTTTAGGTACAGAAATAAAATAATAATAATAAGGAATGATAATACAAAGACAATAATGACCATTATATGAATGACTGTCTTTTTGTAATTACCAAGTGCCAAAATGGGACAAAGTGTTCTCATAAGTTATTTATTTTAAATAAGATAACAATTCTGAGATAGGTCTTATGACTAACTTCACTTTACAGGTATGAAATGTAAGGTTCAAGATTTTAAATCATTTTTCCAAGATGGCAAAGCAATAGAGATGTTTGATGCTGCAACATTTGCTTTTTATCTCTCAGTCAATCCTCTTTTATTCAAAAAGATGAATGATGCATTCAGAATCTTTTCATCTCCATCCAGTTTGTGTTTTTTCTTTTTACTGTGCACTGTTCCTTCATTGTTTTCTTCATCTTGCCATATGTATCTTCACCCTCCAACCTGCTTAAATCTTTTCTATCGTTAGAGTTTTCTTTGCTTAAAGTGAAGCTTCATTTTCCCCTGGGAACTATACAAGAAATTCAATAACCCTACCCACCCGTAGTGGTCAAGTCTTCTATAAACTAGTTCTAAACTCTATATATAAATTTCAGGGAATAATGTATTTGTTGAAAGAGCAAGGCTTGGGTTTCAAGATTCTCTTGAGTATAACTCATATCTCTAATATATACCACACACTGCGTAAAATTTTAAAGTATCTTTTTTCTCAATTTTGAACTTTGTACTAAATTATACATTGTGATTTTATTAGGAATAAATGTGATATAATATACAAAACACAAGGAATAGAGTAATTATTTAATATTTTTCTAAGTACGGTTTCTATCTTGATCTTCTCCAACTAAAACATAGTACTTGTCATTTGCCATTTCACATCTATATGACATTTTTCTTGCCTTAACACTCTGCTGCATCCATTTCTACTAAATTGACTTTTCCGAATTTTGTTCTCAAAAAATATCTTATGAGACAATTAAAATATCAACCCCTGCAAGGAGTCTTCCCTGATCTTCCTAAAGAAACTATCTTTCCAAATTCCAAATCCTGTAACATTATTATTTCTAGTATATTCTGCTTTGTAAGTTAGCTAATGGTTACCTTTTATTAGTCCTCTATGAAAGAAATAGGCTTTTCTCACCCACTACGTTGGGAACTCTAGGATAATAACAATAGCTTAGATGTATCGTGCCATCTCATGCCAAATATGGTGCCATCTATGTATTAGTAGAAACTCAACCACTACTCGTAGGTAATTCACAGATCTCCTTATTCATTTAACATTGTTCTGAAGTTACAGTGCATTATGTACTAAATACTGTATAGATTTACCTACCAAGATAACATAAACTCTATCCTTTATGCACTTAATAAATATGCCTTTAAATTGACATTAATTCATCTTTTTACAACTTCTTCCTTGAAACCTAATTTACCAACATAAAGGGATGGCTTAACCTCCATCCACCATCTCCTGTACCCTGCTTCCTGAGTACTGTGCCATCCTCCTGTTTCCTCCAAATAAGTATCATTATTATTTACTATTTTCTGGTACTGCCACTTTTGTAGACACCTGAAGCAGAATACGCATCTTTAAACTGTAACTTGTCACCTAGTGTGGAAATTCTACCAAGCTGTAAAATTAAAACTTATCACCTCTGAACAATACCTGGACTTATTTCCCAACTGTTTGGCTGGTCAGATTAGTCAAAATGGGTTTACAAACTACTGGAAATCCCTGCACAAAAATCACTGTGGGTTGAGATATGCTTTGTATCTGTCTGAGTACCCTTCACCCTTTAGGGCTCAGAAGAGAAGCGGAAGAAATGACAACTAATGATGCAGCTCCTACTGTATTACACTAGGAGTGGCATTCCAAGGCAGAAATCAACTTAAACAATGCTTGTAGTTAACCATATTCAGTTAAATGGAGAATTAAATGAAGCTTAGCTAATTTTAGTGCCAAGCAATTTTATATTAGTATAACTGAGAAAAGAATTTTATCCTTCTATGTTAAGCATGACATGACTGCCACACCATGAACTCAGTGTCTACACCTCCCTGACTGTGTTAAACTATGGATTAGCACATCACCTGGAAAAAAATGTGATTTTCTTACATGCTAGAAACATAACCTTAAAAATGGAATATTATTTAACCTCTCTAGGTCTTAGGTCTCTTGTCTTAAGATGAGGAATAAAATGTATCCTTCCTTGCCATGTAATTTGGTTGCAAGGCATAAATATGATAAACATCAAAGTTGTATAATAAATTATAAGTGTTTTTGTACTTATTTTTATTATAAATCAAAACTCCACATCACTGTGAATTGAAAACTTGACATAAGCATTGTCTTAGCAAAAATATCTTTCTGTTCATTTCAATTATTTCACTTCCTTTTTGTACACTGTGACCCTGTTCTTCATCTATATGAGGAATGCATTCATTTCCAATCACAACAAATGTTTTCACTTTGTGTAGACAGAAGCACCAAAGAGGCCACCATATCTTTCTAACACTGACAAGCCATCTTTCTGATACTGACTGACAAACCACCTTTCAGGAATCACCTTCATTAATTTCTCAATAGATTTTGCAAAGCAATTCCTTCAAAGCTTCAGTTCAGTTCAGTTCAGTTGCTCAGTCGTGTCCGACTATTTGCGACCCCATAAATTGCAGCACGCAAGGCCTCCCTGTCCATCACCAACTCCCGGAGTTCACTCAAACTCACGTCCATCGAGTCAGTGATGCCATCCAGCCATCTCATCCTCTGCTGTCCCCTTCTCCTCCTGCTCCCAATCCCTCCCAGCATCAGACTCTTTTCCAATGAGTCAACTCTTCGCATGAGGTGGCCAAAGTACTGGAGTTTCAGCTTTAGCATCATTCCTTCCAAAGAACACCCAGGACTAATCTCCTTTAGAATGGACTGGTTGGATTTCCTTGCAGTCATGGGATTCTCAAGAGTCTTCTCCAACATCAAAAGCATCAATTCTTTGGCACTCAGCTTTCTTCACAGTCTAACTCTCACATCCATACATGACTACTGGAAAAACAATAGCCTTGACTAGATGGACCTTTGTTGGCAAAGTAATGTCTCTGCTTTTGAAAATACTATATAGGTTGGTCATAACTTTCCTTCCAAGGAGTAAGCGTCTTTTAATTTCATGGCTGCAATCACCATATGCAGTGATTTTGGAGCCCAAAAAAATAAAGTCTGACACTGTTTCCCCATCTATTTGCCATGAAGTGATGGGACCAGATGCCATGACCTTTGTTTTCTGAATGTTGAGCTTTAAGCCAACTTTTTCACTCTCTTCTTTCACTTTCATCAAGAGGCTTTTGAGTTCCTCTTCACTTTCTGCCATAAGGGTGGTGTCATCTGCATATCTGAGGTTATTGATATTTGTCCTGGCAATGTTGATTCCAGCTTGTGCTTCTTCCAGCCCAGTGTTTCTCATGATATACTCTGCATATAAGTTAAATATTATCTCCATTCAAATCTTTATTTCCACATATCCAGGTTAACAGATGAAACTGAAAACATATAGCCTATTTAATCCACATTTATCTTGGTTTCCGTATCAAGTAGACATTTATTCTATTTCTTCTAATGCAGCATTTCCTAAAGTGTTTTATAAAAATGACCAATGCCATAAGAATCTCCAAGGGGGAAAAAAACACAGGTATATTTTATTTGATTACTTGTCTCTGTTTAACACTTTTCCATTCTATTTGAAAATCACTGGTTAGTTTCTGTCTCATCATTCTCTTCAAACTTTTTTACCTATATGTTTTGCCTATCCATTTCAAATTCACAGCAAAATGTTTTTCCTTCATTTTTCTTCTTAAGCAGTTCTTTCACTACTTACTTTTATATCCCCTCTTTTATTCATGTTCTACAACTTATCCCTTTTGTTTTATCTGTACATTTAACTACTATGTGCTTGTGTGCTCAGTTATGTCCAACTCTGTACAACCCCATGGATTGCAGCCCTCCAGGCTCCTTTTGTCCATGGGATTTCCCAGGCAAAAATACTGGAATCGGTTGTCATTCCCTTCTCCAGGGGATCTTCTTGACACAGGGAGTAAATCCAAGTCTCCTGAGTCTCCTGCATTGGCAGTCAAGTTCTTTACCACTGAGCCACTTGGTAAGCCCTTTAACTACCATACAGATATCATAAAGCATACACACACACATTGCTGACTCAATATTTCTACTCTAAACCCCTACTTTATGCAAAAAAAAAAAAAAAACAGTGAAAACTCAACTATCTACTACAACTCCAAAATCTATCTAATCTTTTTGAAGTATTTTGTTTTTGCACTGAGCTATTCAAGGAAAGTCACTTCAGTTCAGTCACTCAGTCATGTCAGACCCTTTGCAGCCCCAAGGACTGCAGCGCGACAGGCTTCCCTGTCCATCACCAACTCCTGGAGTTTACTCAAACTCATCATCAAGTTGGTGATGCCATCCAACCATCTCATGGTCTCGTCCCCTTCTCCTTCTGCCTTCAATATTTTCCAGCATCAGGGTCTTTTCCAATGAGTCAGTTCTTTGCATCAGGTGGCCAAAGTATTGGAGCTTCAGCTTCAGCATCAGTCCTTTCAATGAATATTCAGGACAGATTTCCTTTTGTTTATGTAATTAATAGATATTTACTTTTTATTGGTATTTCAATATACCTGGAGTTCGTGTTTGTCCTGAAAGCTATGTTATGGTACATAAAAGACAGGGCAGAATTAGGAAACTAAATCCCTATCACGATACAATCTTCTAAAGCCTAGGGCATTCAACTAACAAGATGTCTACAAGTACTTCCTTCAAAGGCTTAACTGTAGAATCTCATGATGAATGAGGACTAAAGAAATCATTTTCACTAGAACAGATTTTGCTCGCCCTCATTTCCACCACAGTAAGTAAAACCATCTGAAATTCTCACAAAAATATTCCTGCAAATATGCCACTTCTTAAAAACTTACTATAGTCACTACACAAAAGACCACATTCTCGACTTAGATTTACTTACTTTGATACACTATTTTTTAACCTCAGCCAGCATTTCTGAGCATGCAAATACTGGCTAGCAAACAGCCTGATCTCATGCGTCAGCAACAACATATTTAGCTATACTTTATTGGAGAAGAGGGTGTAAAGGTTGAAAAGAACACAGTGAGTCACACATCTGGACTGAATTTTTCACACTAAACTGCAAATATATAAATTTGAAAACTGCACTAGTTTTTATGGAAGATATTGATGGAGAACAACAAGAATTACGGAGTGTTTTAACTTTCTTTTCTGGCTCTAAGATTAGAGTGAAAAAAAAAAATAGTTTAAAATGAAACAGACAAGTAATAAAAAAATCAAAGACCTACCATTTAATGTAGATCTAAGGCACGTCTTAATGCACTCTTTGAATATTAGATGAGGATTTTCAAAATAATCTGCACTGAAACTGCTCTCCATAAAACTGCATATTCCCCTATCACTTATTTCATGAAATATGTCATAATAGACCCATATCAGTTCAGTCACTCAGTCGTGTCCAACTCTTTGCGACCCCATGAATTGCAGCACGCAAGGCCTCCCTGTCCATCACCAACTCCTGGAGTTCACTCAAACTCACGTCCATCGAGTCAGTGATGCCATCCAGCCATCTCATCCTCTGTTGTCCCCTTCTCCTCCTGCCCCCAATCCCTCCCTGCCGGGAGCAGGAGCTCCACCCGTGGCAAAGGTCATGAGGAAGGAGGCTCAGCATACACAAAGGTGGGATCGAGCCTCAGGAGTCCACCTGGAAATTCTCGAGCATCTACCCCCAAAACCAGAGTCTGCCTACTTTCTGCTTTGTGCTCTCACCTACACCTCTGACTTTACGGGGGACTGTCCCCCACTACCTCTCTCTGAAAAAAGAGTTAACTTACAGCTCCAGTTAATAATTCCAGGGTGTGATAGTGTTTCAATCTACAAACTCCTTTGGAAGTCCTCTAGCCTGCCTGAATAGGTTTTTCCGGCCACATGTGATTGCTCAGAGCCTCCCAACTGTGAGAGGCATGAGATGTTCTAAACTGTCTAAATACAGATTCCTTTGAGCAGTTAAAAGATTGATTAGAAATTGTATTGGTGAAGGGTTTTTCACTTGTTGGGCCAATGTTTGCTGCTAAGTTTCCACATCCCTTACCTACTGTGTCCCTGGCAGTGTATTGATTAATATAATTGGTGTAAGTAGTAATGTTTGTAACCTTGGACCCTTGAGTTAATTCTTTTTCTTGTTATAGCCCACCACACCTTTGCCCTATAGGAATGCAACTTTATCTAATGCTTTGGAGGGTGGTGCCTGACTAATCACCTTTAGAGAAAAATAAGTTTTCTGAAGAAAGGGTCTTAAAATGTTAACAGGCCTCTGGGCCAGAAGATGATGCAAATCACCTAAACTTTTGCATATGATAAGTTTGCAGGAAGAAAGCCTGGCTTACTGCATGACTCTACCCCTTCCTCCGTTATCCTCTATGCATAACTTAAGGTATAAAAACTACTTTGGAAAATAAAGTGCGGGTCTTGTTCACCGAAGCTTGGTCTCCCCATGTTGTTCTTTCTCTTACCTTCTGGCTGAATTATTCAGCCTCTTTTCTCCACTAAATTTTCTCAATGAGCTATCCTTATTTAATCACTCTTTATATCCTTAATTAACGTTTAAATAAGCTGTTGTTTTCTGATTGCCGGCGTCTCCCCTTCAAATTCCCTGGATCCACTGGGGCTGGACCCCAGTACTTCCCAGCATCAGAGTCTTTTCCAATGAGTCAACTCTTCACAAGAGGTGGCCAAAGTACTGGAGTTTCAGCTTTAGCATCAGTCCTTCCAAAGAAATCCCAGGGCTGATCTCCTTCAGAATGGACTGGTTGGATCTCCTTGCAGTCCGAGGGACTCTCAAGAGTCTTCTCCAACACCACACTGCAAAAGCATCAATTCTTCAGTGCTCGGCTTTCTTCACAGCCCAACTCTCACATCCATACATGACCACAGGAAAAACCATAGCCTTGACTAGATGGACCTTTGTTGGCAAAGTAATGTCTGTGCTTTTGAAAATGCTATCTAGGTTGGTCATAACTTTCCTTTCAAGGAGTGTCTTTTAATTTCATGGCTGCAATCACCATCTGCAGTGATTTTGGAGGCCCCAAAAATAAAGTCTGACACTGTTTCCACTGTTTCCCCTATCTATTTGCCATGAAGTGATGGGACCAGATGCCATGATCTTCACTTTCTGAATGTTGAGCTTTGAGCCAACTTTTTCACTCTCCTCTTTCACTTTCATCAAGATTTGGTTCATTTTTAAAACATTTTCCAATTCAAATTAAAAAATCTACTTTGATAGTGCATCTTTTTACAGTGGTTATTTATTTACATTCTAGGACACCTTGGGGCTTGAATTTGCCTTTAATGCATTTGACTTTAAAATGTGTAGGCTGAATTATCATTTCCTTCCCTGTGGTTTTTGGTATTTTTTTAGTGAATTGTTTTAAGTTCAGTTCAGTTCAGTCACTCAATCGTGTCAGACTCATTGCAACTCCATGAATCACAGCACGCCAGGCCTCCCTGTCATCACCAACTCCCGGAGTTCACCCAAACCCATGTCCATTGAGTTGGTGATGCTATCCAGCCATCTCATCCTCTGCCGTCCCCTTCTCCTCCTGCCCCCAATCCCTCCCAGCATCAGAGTCTTTTCCAATTAGTCAACTCTTCGCATGAGGTGGCCAAAATATTGGAGTTTCAGCTTTAGCATCAGTCCTTCCAAAGAACACCCACGGCTGATCTCCTTTAGAATGGACTAGTTGGATCTTCTTGCAGTCCACGTGACTCTCAAGAGTCTTCTCCAACACCACAGTTCAAAAGCATCAATTCTTTGGCACTCAGCTTTCTTCACAGTCCAACTTTCACATCCATACATGACCACTGGAAAATCTATAGCCTTGACTAGATGGACCTTTGTTGGCAAAGTAATGTCTCTGCTTTTGAATATGCTATCTAGGTTGGTCATAACTTTCCTTCCAAGGAGTAAGCGTCTTCTAATTTCATGCCTGCAGTCACCATCTGCAGTGATTTTGGAGCCCCCAAAATAAAGTCTGACACTGTAGTTTTGGCTAATATTTGTGTAATTTAAACTCATATTATCATACTATCTGAATTAAACACATAGTCTCTATGTACAGAAATTCTTGTGGAATAAATTCTCAATTATAGATACTTGTACTTAGGTATCTTTCAGAAACTGATTGCAGGTTACTCATTACGGTGTAAATTAAATTTTATCTACAATAAGTGATTAAAAACTATCAAATGTGGACTGTGTTGGTAAGTCAGTATAATTTTAGTGGGAAGGCCATCATATTTGAAAATCAAAAAAAAACTATTGTCCAATAGGAGCCACAATATCTATTAATGTTGTAATTTTGACCAATCTATTTAGCTACTGGTTTCATTTCACATGTGTGTAAAAACTACAATAAAAAAATACTTCATTATGAGAAGTGCAATTCTAATGAATGTATTAATGTGAGGACAATACTTTTTAACCACAAAGTATTACATATTTACTTGTTATTGGAATTAAAGTTTTCTTGCTTTGATTCCTAGCAAATTGACATACTTAGGTCTTTCAGTCTCTTTCTATGGACCAATGGGGGTTTAATGTCCAGTTCAGTCATTCAGTTATATCCAGCTCTTTGCAACCCCATGGACTGAAGAACGCCAGGCTTCCCTGTCCATCACCAACTTCAAGAGCTTACTCAAACTCATGTCCATCAAGTCGGTGATGCCATCCAACCATCTCATCCTCTGTCAATCCCTTCTCCTCCCACCTTCAATCTTTCCCAGCGTCAGGGTCTTTTCCAATGAGTCAGTTCTTCATATCAGGTGGCCAAATTATTGGAGCTTCAGCTTCAACATCAGTCCTTACAATGAATATTCAGGACTGATTTCCTTTAGGATGGACTGGTTGATACTCCTTGCAGTCCAAGGGAATCTCAAGAGTCTTCTCCATTGCCACAGTTGAAAAGCACCAATTCTTTGGCACTCAGCTTTCTTTATATTCCAACTCTCACATCCATACATGACTACTAGAAAAACCATAGCATTGACTAGATGGACCTTTGTTGGTAAACTAATGTCTCTGCTTTTTAATACGATGTCTAGGTTGGTCATAGCTTTTCTTCCAAGAAGCAAGTGTCTTTTAATTTCATGGCCACAGTCACCATCTGCAGTGATTTTGGAGACCAAAAAAATAAAGTCTCTCACTGTTTCCATTGTTTCCCATCTATTTGCCTTCAAGTGATGGGCCTGGATGCCATGATCTTAGTTTTCTGAATGTTGAGCTTTAAGCCAACTTTTTCACTCTCCTCTTTCACTTTCATCAAGAGGCTCTTTACTTCTTCGCTTTCTGCTTAAGGGTGGTGTCATCTGTGTATCTGAGGTTGCTGATACTTCTCCCAGAAATCTTGATTCCAGTTTGTGCTTCTTCCAGCCCAGCATTTCTCAAGATGTACTCTGCATATAAGTTAAATAAGCATGGTGACAATATACAGCCTTGACGTACTCCTTTCCCAATTTGGAACCCGTCTGTTGTTCCATGTCCAGTTCTAACTGTTGCTTCCTGACCTGCATACAGATTTCTCAAGAGGCAGGTCAGGTGGTCTGGTACTCCCATCTCTTTAAGAATTTTCCACAGTTTGTTGTGATACACACAGTCAAAGGCTTTGGCATAGTCAATAAAGCAGATGTAGATATTTTTCTGAAACTCTCTTGCTTTTTCAATGATCCAATGGATGTTGGCAATTTCATCTCTGGCTCCTTAACCTTTTTCTAAAACCATCTTGAACATCTGGAAGTTCACGGTTCATGTATTGCTGAAGCCTGGCTTAGAGAGTTTTGAGCATTACTTTACTAGCATACGAGATGAGTGCAATTGTGCTGTAGTTTGAGCATTCTTTGGCATTGCCTTTCTTTGGAATTGGAATGAAAACTGATGTTTTCCAGTGCTGTGGCCACTGCTGAGTTTTCCAAATTTGCTCACATATTAAGTGTAGCACTTTCACACATCTTCTTTCAGGATTTGAAATAGCTCAACTGGAATTCCATCACCTCCATTAGCTTTGTTTGCAGTGATGCTTCCTAAGGCCCACTTGATTTTGCATTCTAGAATGTCTGGCTATAGGTGAGTGATCACACCATCGTGATTATCTGGGTCATGAAGATATTTTTTGTATAGTTCTTCTGTGTATTCTTGCCACCTCTTCTTAAGCTCTATGCATATAAGGAATTAATACAGCTGAATTATATTTAAATGTTTTCTTTTTTCTTATTCCCTTATGGATTCTCTTACCCCTACTCACTCCCCACTGACATGTGCACTGCTCACTGTGAACAGTGAAGTGTCCCTGTTATTTGGATGACATTTGGAAAAACATCTTGTCACAAAATACTATATATTTACCATGTGTTTTAAGGCAGTCATATAATTTTCATTACAACCTGCAGAAGAACGCAACTCTTTAAATTTTTTTTTTAACTTAATAGACTGAACATGATGGCAATCATGAAAAAGCAAGCATCTTTCAACTCTCCATGTAATAATATTTAAGTCTATTACCTAGTGCTTACTTAAGATTCATTTTAAGTGATATGTTTGAGTAGTCACAACGTTTGTAATTCAAATTATGGAATTTATGTTTTGCAGTTTCTCATTTATCTTCTACATAGTCTCAAGATTTTCATTACCCCTCAGTTTTAACTTAATAAAAATTTTAATGTTTTCTGAGAGACAAATCTAAATTACATGATAAAAAGTAATTCATGAACTAATTCCTGTAAATTGTTATCATATCTAATTTTGGTCTATAAAGACACACAAAAAAAGTAAAGAAGTTATTATAATATATCTAATTAATTTTCACTTCCATATACTTGAATTTTATGCAGTGAATATAAAAAGTCTGATATGGCAAAAATTATATTTTATTGGATTAATTTTATGTAGATAGAAAATGCATGTGGGGTGATGGCTTAACATTTAAAATGTAATTTAGCTTTCTATTCCTCATTAAAAATCTAGAATTGCAGTTGTGTAAGATAATATAAGATTGAACTCTATTATGATGGATAATTCACTCTAATGTAAGAAAAGTTTCTAACAGCTCTACCTTATTTTCTAAAGTAGATGGACACCATAGGAAAAAAGCAAAGTAGAGAGGGAGAGAGAAAGAGAATGATTAACCTGGAAATCTATTTTTCAAATACCAATATTTAGTAGTAAAGATACAAAAACAGAAATATGGACCAATGGAACAAAATAGAAAGCCTAGAGATAAGCCACACAATTATGTTAATCTTATCTTTGACAAAGGAGCAAAAATATACTGTCTCCTCTGTCAGAGGCTGAAAAAGAGAATAGAGAAAGACACCCACTTCAATAAGTGGTGCTGGGAAAATTGAGACAGATCTTTGTAAAATAATGAAACTAGAACACTTCCTAACATCATGCAAACAAATAAATAAACTCAAAATGTATTAAAGAAAAATGAGACCAGAAACTACAAAGCTCTTGGAGGAAAACATAGACAAGACACTCCTTGACATGAATTACACCAGATCCTTTTTGACCCACCTCCTAGAGTACTGGAATAAAAACAAAAATAAAGAAAGGGACATAATTCAACTTAAAAGCTTTTGCACAGCAAAGGAAACAATAAACAAGATTAAAAGACAACCCTCAGAATGAGAGAAAACAATTGCAAGTGAAACAACTGACAAGGAGTAATCCCCAAAGTGTATAAGCAGCCTATACAATTTGAAATCAGAAAAATAAACAGTCAAATAAAAAAATGGGCAGAAAATCTAAACAGACATATCTCCAAGGAGGACATACATCATGGTATTTCATCCTCAGAGGAAGGCCAATATACACAAGAAAAGATGTTCAACATCACTAATTATTTGAGAAATGCAAATCAAAACTACAGTAAGGTATCAGTTCACACCAGTCATAATGGCCATCATCAAAAAACCTATAAACAGTAAATGCTGGAGAGGGTGTGGAAAAAGGGAACTCTCTTGCACTATTGGTGGGAATGTAAATTGATACAGCCACTATGGAGAAGAGTATGGAGATTCCTTAAAAAACTAGGAGTAAAACTACCATACGACCTAGCATACACCCTGAGAAAACCATAATTCTAAAATACACATGTATCCCAATGAGACAATGACAATTCTAAAAGATATATGTACGCCAATGTAAACTGCAGCACAATTTACAATAGCTAAAACATGGAAGCAACCTAGATGTCCATTGACAGATGAATGGATAAAAAAAAATGTGGTACACATCACTCTGCTTGACCACACCAATTGTATGTAATTATTTTAAATTGTTAAGTTAATCATGTTCCCACTATGGCTTGTAATTATCTTCTATGTTTTTAAATCTGGCTATTGATTGTGAAAACTGAGAAACATCTTTTCTACCATGAAAAAAAAAAAAAGAAAATGTGGTACATATATACAATGGAATACTACTCAGCCATAAAAAGAACAAATTTGAAGCACTTCTAATGAAGCGGATGAACCTAGAGCCTGTTATACAGAGTGAAGTAAGTCAGAAAGAGAAAAACAAATATAGCATCTTAAATATGTACATACAATCTAGAAAAATGGTATTGATGAACTATTTGCAGGGAAGGAATGCAGATATAGAAAAGAGTAGGAAAAGATGTAGAAAAGATGTAGGAAAGAGTGGGACAATGGAGAAAGCAGCACTAACATTTATACTAGTATGTGTAAAACAGATAGCTGGTGAGAAGGTGCTATACAACACAGGGAGCCCAGCCGGTGCTCTGTGATGACCTAGAGGGGTGGGTTGAGGGGAGGGATAGGAGGCTCAAGAGAGAGGTATGTGTATAATTATGGTTGATTTGCGTTGTTCAGTGGAAACGAACACAACTTTCTAAAGCAATTTTCCTCCAATTAAAAAATATAAAAGAAAAAAGTTGCAAAGATATATGAGTACACATAGAGCTTGTCAATGACAATATGGCACACAAAACTTAGTAAGCAAACATTTAAAAACAATTCAAGCTAGGATTTTTTAAAAGGGTAACCAAAATAAATGATGCCAGAAATTAATGATTGCTGAAATGTCTTTTCATTCCAAGCATAAAGAAAAAATTCTCTTTGCATTTGAGAAAAATATTTCAGTTCAGTTCAGAGGCTCAGTCGTACCTGACTCTTAGTGACCCCATGGACTGCAGCACGCCAGGCTTCCCTGTCCATCACCAACTCCTGGAGCTTACTCAAACTCATGTCCATCGAGTCGGTGATGCCATCCAACCATTTCATCCTCTGTCATCCCCTTCTCCTCCCACCCTCAATCTTTCCCAGCATCAGGGTCTTCTCAAGTCAGTCAGTTCTTCATATCAGGGGGCCAAAATATTGTAGCTTCAGCTTCAGCATCAGTCCTTCCAATGAATATTATGGACTGATTTCCTTTAGCATGGACTGGTTGGATCTTGCAGTCCAAGGGTATCTCAAAGGTCTTCTCCAACATGACAGTTCAAAAGCATCAATTCTTTGGCACCCAGCTTTCTTTATAGTCCAACTCTCACATCCATACATGACTACTGGAAAAACCATAGCTTTGACCAGACAGACCTTTGTTGGCAAAGTAATGTCTCTGCTTTTTAATATGCTGTCTAGATTGGTCATAGCTTTTCTTCCAAGGAGCAAGCATCTTTTAATTTCATGGCTGCAGTTACCATATGCAGTGATTTTGGAGCCCCCAAAAATAAAGTCTGGCACTGTTTCCATTGTTTCCCCATCTATTTGCCATGAAGTCATGGGACCAGATGCCATGATCTTAGTTTTCTGAATGTTGAGTTTTAAGCCAACTTTTTCACTCTCTTCTTTCACTTTCATCAAGGGGCTCTTTAGTTCTCCGTTTCCTGCCATAAGGGTGGTGTCATCTGCATATCTGAGGTTATCAATACTTTTCCCGGCAATCTTGATTCCAGCTTGGGCTTCATCCAAATAATTAAAATTTTAATTTAATTAAAATTTTTAAATATTTAAATATTTAAATAGAAAAAAATAAACAATAAATTTGTGACAGACTTCTCCTGAACAACATTCAAGGCAAAATCACCAAAAGATGAGGATTCTAAAGGATAAAGACAGAACAACACTGTAAACCAGATGCTTCAACAATGTTGTTCAAGAAGGAGGAAAAAAAAAAAACCTCAGATGTGCTTGGCTTTGTCAACAAACTCATATAAGAATAAAACCCCATTTCAAACTTTACTGTATCTACAGAATCATAATAAAACAGAGTGAAGTATAATGTTGGGGAGTAAAACAGCAGGTAAGTGAATAGCTGGAAAATATGCAAAGGGCAGAAAATCAGTAAATTTAGTAATATCACATGAAGTTGAATTAAGAGAATGCAACACTTGATAACACTACAAACAACAGCCATTTTAAAAATAAGAATAGTTGACAATAATGAAATAAAAATTATAATAACTGCAATTTTTTCTTAGCCAAAATATAACATATATAAAAATTAGGGAAAATACCAGGACAAACTGGAAGATGTAATATAGTCAAGGAAGAGATTAGCATTTTGGTGCTAAGGTAATAAAACTGATAAAAATTAAAGATATAGAATATCATCTATCTAGCTAACTAGCTACCTAGTTACCAAAATTCATATTTTCAGTGGCAAAACTTTGTAAGAGGATACTAATTATGACTTTTCCTTTGTCTTGGAATATCAGAAGAGAGAGAGCCTAAGACTGAGAAATAGTGGTATTCTTCTACAGTTTAATAATGAAAATCATATAGTTCCTCTAAAATGCACACGAAGACTTTGGAGTATCTACTTAATTATGCAAAGTTATTATGAAATATTTGAGAATCTTAACTCGTTACTCATCTAGACAGTTTTAATTAGGCTAGACTACATGTCTGGCCCAGGGACATGGAAGAAACTAGGGTGACTGCAGAATAAGAATGTTTCTGTAGAGAGTTATCAGATACCAAGGTAGATGGACCCTTGAAGAAGACTGAGACTACTTCTCCTTTACTTTAATTCTAGTGATGCTGACGCTATGAGAAGCACATAGAGAATTAGATATGTCTTTTGGCATTCATGGATATCAGGAATTGCTATTTAATTTGCAAACAAAAATCTAAAAACAATAACAATATACTGGCTGGCAGGAAGGGAACAGACGACTATCCTGAGAACTGCCTGGACACAGAAAGTTTGGTCAGCAAAGACCCTTACATGTGTTCTGTGATCCTGATATAGAAACTGAAGATGAGATTTATTTGGATGTGAGTTATTTTACAAAGCACCACCATCAAAAAAAACTGCACTGAGAGGAACAGACCAGAGGAAGATAGAGAATATAAGGAGGAGGTCACTACAGGCTATGAGGAGGCATTACCCATGTCAAGGAACTATAGTCCAAAGAACCCAGAAAAGGGGCTTATGAAGAAGCTAAAAAGCCCCATCTAAAAGAAAGCATCTGCTTCGGTGCCCATGATATGCCAGATTGCATCTCTCCTAGTTGTAGAAGTCTTTTTCAGTTAGAACTGATCCCAGAGGGACCACAGACAGCAGCTTGCAAGAAGGGAAGAAAGGAAAGAGGGCAAGAGAGCAGCCCAGGCATTTATTCTTCTCCACTCATTCCCAGTTTCCAATCTAAAGAAGCATGAACCTGGATATGGGATGGCAGAAGAAGTTTTGACAATAAATTGGACAGGCTGAATGCCTGATACTTACTACAATAGCCCAAGTTTTTATCTGGATGTAAACCAAATAAAGCAAACAAGTCAAGGGAACTGTTTTAAAGAATAGCTATGAAACTGAATGAATTTGCTTTACTTGTATCTTATTGAGACCAGCACATTCAAAGCACTAGGAATATATAGTAAATACTGCACAAACCAACCAACCTATCAACCAACAAACGCTTTCAATAACTTTCAGGGATAAACAAAACACAGAAAGAAGAATTAAAATAAAATTTACTTTTACCCAATCTTACAGTGTTTAGGAATGGAAGATATATAACTATGTAATTTAGTGTATGGTACTACATATTTTCTCTGTTAAAGCAAAAAGAGAGGAAGAAAGGAAGACTTTATTCAAGATTATTGTAACAGGACAGAGAGACCAGAACTCAGTTTGAATTCAACTTCACTGAAACAAACGGCTTCCCTTGTGGCTCAGCTGGTGTTCAATCCCTGGGTTGGGAAGATCCCCTGGAGAAGGGAAAGGCTACCCACTCCAGTATTCTGGCCTAGAGAATCCCATGGACTGTATAGTCCCTGGGGTCACAAAGAGTCAGACACAACTGAGCCACTTTCACCCTTCACCACTGAAACAAAAGGCTGGAGAGCTTTTAATAGCTGGTGAGGGAAGATCAAAGGCCACCTGCTTTCCACTGGACTCACCCAAAGGAAAATTATTCTCTTATCTTCCAGGCAGGCTGTTTTGCAGCTTAGCGAAAGGTACCCACCTAAGTTAGGGTCCTGCCCTCCCCATAAAACCGAGACAAAGCTGTACTATCTTCCTGGATGATGACATTTCAAAGAAATGGCTCCCAGTACTTGATAATCCTGGGTTACAAAACTGGCAGGAGGTTTTTAAAAAGATTTACATCTCAAAGGGACAGAGAAAGAATTTACAAATATTTTTAAAGTAAATGTGCCAAGAAAAGGAAAGTGATTGTATATGAATGAATAAACTGCATTTTATGCATTAATATAAAATGAACTGACATCTTTCTACAGCTGAATCTTAATACTTAAATTTCAGTTTGTCATATTTTTTATTCAATTAGCTTTCACTTACTTTAGAGATGAAAGGCTCAAAGTAAACAACCCAAATGCATTTACTTAAATGAATCCAGTTAAAAGAACTCAAAGAGCTGAAGAAAATATTTTCCTAAAACATATTTTAGTAGTAAACCTACAGATTTAAATAATCACTCTTGAGCTTCAAATGAGTGGCCTGGAAAATTAAGTATTATAAATACCTAAACCTCAAGATAAAATACAAATAACTGAAAAATGAGGGGTAATTATGAGATTTGCCAGTTTTTTTTTTTTTTTTTTGTCAGTATTTTTATTCAATTCTGTCTCTAACACTTTTAGTCAAACACATGATTTTACTTTTATTTGTAAGGAGTATTTATACTATGTCTCATCATAACAATGCATTATTCCTTTTCCATTACTTCCCACCCAATTTCTCCCCTATTTCTTCCTCTCATAGGTGAAAACATTTTTAATCTTCCCCTTCTCCAATTCATCTTTTCCTTTTCATACCTCCAGTGCATCTGTAGCATTGCAAAAACAAACAGAAATATTTTTATATGTGTAAGAAAATGGGGTTTAATTCATAAAACAGGTGTAAGGAAAGGTTTGGATAGATGTGGGAATCTGAGGGCTATGCATGATGCTGGTACCTTGTACTACTGACTCAGGTGATCTGAGTCTAGCTGCTGTTGTCATTGAAAGTGGTTTCTCAACCATCAAGTTGCTGCCTTGCTTAAAAACAGAAATAAACAAATCTGTGAAAAGCCTGTTGCACAAACTTGGGAAGTGAATCTATTTAATGGAAATTATTTACAACCATAAAGGTGGCAAAGAAGGATGAGATGTTTTGTTGTGTTTTACCTATCTAGCGTCTTCTGAAGGAGTAGCCTCTACCTACTAGAAGGAAGTAAAAATGTGCACTGAATGTCAATTGATTACATGCAACACAGAACAGCTTTTATCTGCTCAATATATAAATATATCTATCTACTTCATAAATTCTAACTTAGCAACAACAATAACAACATAATAAATTTCTTCCTTAAGAAAAAAAAAAAGAAAAACAACATTGCTCAGTCCCCAAATTGGAAGAGCAAGATCATCTGTCTTTGTAGTTCTTTGTGCATGAGAATTATTCCACTTCTGGCTAATTAAAGCTACTCTACATATTCTATAGCCTAAGGAATGAATTATTTAAGTAGCTACCAATAATAATCTTATAAAATAACTGGCAAAAAATGAGAGGACAGCTGATTTATACAAAAACCATATATAGATTCAGTAAGATTAAGAATATGAATAGCTATTATATTCTTGATATTTTCACTTTGTCATAACCTTATTTATAACAGTCATCTTTTATTATTTAAATTTCCCCACAGTTTTAAGATACCTTCTGTAGTTTATTAGCAATTTTTAACTGATAGTGCAACTTAAATAGTTATATGTGAAATACCTGAGCATTGAGGGTCCTGCCTGGATGAGTTACTACAGTTGTTTACTAATTTTTACCCCTGGGTATGGAAGTACCAGCGTCATCCCAGATAATCCCCTGGTCTCCAGACATAGTCCTACTGCCACAATCCCACATTCCTTAACAACAAGAATAAATTACTCCAGATAACATAGCAACATGCATTTGACCTAATTTTTTTAATGATGTGAAGAACCTCACATCATATATTTTCAGAGAAAGGACCTCAATATCCAATTTAATAAAACCACTGTTATGTCTTTTAATGGAAGCATCTCCCTATTAAGTCCTCTAGATGAACCATGTCTAAATCAGATATAAGATGAGAAGAAAAAAATGTAGAGATGGGTCATTAGATGTCATGTTGAAAATAGCCATACCTTATTCCATCCCTTGGTTCTTAGGTTCATGCATACTCCCATGGTGTAAACAGCACTATATCTAATTTGTTGGTTTAGAATATGCATAACCTTTATAAGAGTATCCAAACTTGTATGGTTTAGGTTACTGGCTGGTATTTTATTGCATCTTCAAAAAAAAAAAAAAAAAAGAACCATGTCATAATATTATAGTGGGCTTCCTGCCTCTCAGTAAATCAATTACATCAAAAATAAAGAAGGGAAAAATCATTGCCTCATATCAATAGACACCAAATGAGCATTTGATAAAATTCAAGAGAGCTGTCTAATAAAAACTTCTAAGTATCACTGGACTAGAAGGCAATTAAATAAGTGTAATAAAGACTGCTGCTGCATTGCTTCAGTTGTGTCCGACTCTGTGCGACCCCATAGACAGCAGCCCACCAGGCTCACCCGTCCCCGGGATTCTCCAGGCAAGAACACTGGAGTGAGTTGTCATTGCCTTCTCCAATGCATGAAAGTGAAAAGTGAAAGTGAAGTCGCTCAGTCATGTCCAACTTTAGCGTCCCTATGAACTGCAGCCCACCAGGTTCCTCTGTCCATGGGATTCTCCAGGCAAAAGTACTGGAGTGGGGTGCCATTGCCTTCTCCGAATAAAGACTACTGATATTCAAAAATAAATATGTATAAAGTATTTATCAGAGATTAATAAGAAAAACAAATAACAAATAGAAGTCCAGGAACAGATGTTTTCACCAGTGAATTCTAATAAATGATTTCATGAGTGAATTCTACCAAACATTTAGAAAAGAGTTAACATCTATCCTTCTCAATTCCAAAAAAGGAGAGAAGGAATAAGGAATACTTCAAATTTCATTCTATGAAAGGCAGTATCACTGTGGTATGAAAACCAGACCGAAAAAAAAAAGCTCTCCACAAAGTAGGAATACAGCAAACATAATCTCAACACAAGAATAGCCATATATGACAAACCCACAGTCAACATCATACTCTGTGGTGAAAAGCTGAGTATTTCCACCAATATTGAGAACAAGACAAGGATGTCCATTTTCACTACTTTTACTCAACATAGGTTTGAAAGTCTTACCCACAACAATGAGAGGGGTTAAAAAAAAGAAAAGAATCCAATTTGGAAAGGAAAAAGTTAAACTGTCACTGTATATATATGACATGATACTACATATAGAAAATCCTAAAGACACACCAGAAAACTATTAGAACTCATCAATGAATTTGGTAAAGTTGCAGGATACAAAATAAATACACAGCAATCAGTTACATTTCTATACTGTTAACAACAAAAGAACAAAAAGAAAAGTTAAGGAAATAATTTCATTTACCATCACATTAAAAGGATAAATTACCCAAGAGAAAGCCTAACTAAAGAGATAAAAAATATGTACTATGAAAAATATTGCTTTAGACCATACTACCCAAAGCAAAAAAAGATTCAATGCAATCTAATCTCTAACAAAATACCAAGGGCGTTTTTCTCAGAATTAGTACAATTTTAAAATTTGTATGGAAACACAAAAGACCTGAAATGGCCAAAAATATTATGAGGATGAAGAATCGAGCTGGAAGAAGCATGCTCCCTGACTTCAGACTGAACTACAAAGCTACAGAAATCAAAGCAGTATGATATTAGCACAAAAATAAACACATAGATCCATGGAACAAAATGAAGAGCCCAGAAATAAACCTATACACATATGATCAATGCATCTACAACAAATGAGGCAAGAGTATACAAAAGAGAAATGACAGTCTCTTCGATAAGCAGTGCTAGGAAAACTGGAGAGCTACAGGCGAAAGAACAAAATTAAAACATTCTCTAATACTATATACAAAAATTAAACTAAAAGTAAATCTAAACTTTAAATATAAGACCAGAAGCCATAAAACTCCTAGAGAAAAACAGGCAGAATAAAGTTCTACAGAAATCATAACAATATTTTTGGGGGGAATCTATTTCCTGAAGCAAAGGAAATAAAAGCAAAAATAAACATATGGGACATAATTAAAACTTAAAAGCTTTTCAGAGCAAATAAAACTATGGAGAAAAAGACAGTACACTGAATGGGAGAAAATACTTGCAAAGTATACAGTCTAAAAATGTCATGTATGAAACGAGATGCCAGTCCAGGTTCAATGCACGATGCTGGATGCTTGGGGCTGGTGCACTGGGATGACCCAGAGGGATGGTATGGGGAGGGAGGTGGGAGGAGGGTTAAGATAAAAAATAATAATAAAAAGAAAAAAAAAAAAAAAAGGAAAAATAAAATGAAGTAAAATTCTCACTTATTCTTTACAACTGATGCCATTTTGATATTCAAGTATAACATTTTTTTGTTTTTCATCTATTCTTTTTAAAATGTGGTTTTAAAAAAGTATACCTGATATTATACCATAATTGGTGTAAAAATGCATTTTGTAATATGTTGTTTTGCTTCAGTGTTTACATAAATATTGTCAGACTGTTGTTAATTTTTCTCAAGTTGCTTACCTCAATCAGGTTGTTTATGAAGAAGATATTTTTATGTCAGTAGAAATAGCTTTACCATGTTCCGCCAAACACAACAATTTATTCAATGGAGAATATCAGTGAGTCATCTTTATCAAAACACTCCCTGTTTATACCTTTAGAGTGTTGAATCTCAGCTATCACACACTTCGTGGGATGTTAAAGTACATCACATTGAACTGTCCATTCGTGAATTTTTATTGGTTGCTGTGGCTCAGAGGTAAAGAATCCATCTGCAATGCAAGAGACACATGAAATACAGGTTTGATCTGTGCTTTGGGAAGATCCCCTGGAAGAGGAAATGGCAACCCACTCCAGTATTCTTGCTGGGAAAAATCCCATGGACAGAGGAGCCTGGCAGGCTATAGTCATGGGGTCGCAAGGAGTTGTACACAACTGAAGCAACTTATCATGCATGCACACAAAATCCCTCTGCCTTTTCTCTCTCTGTCCTCTCTATAACCCCAGGCCCCCAGGTTCACTCCGGCACCATCTTATCCTTATGGCTCCTTTTCTCTGTGGCCATTCCTACTCCACTCTATCACACCTGCACGCTGTCACTTGCCAAAACACTCCAAGTCCCAGAGTCTATATTAACATCAGGTAGCAATATTCACCACACATTTTAGGTGCTGTGCATTATGGTAAATATTGTCAAAAAAAAAAAAATAAAGGGAGCTAATATCCAAAATAGACAAACAGCTCATACAATTCAGCATCAAAAATACAAAACACCCAACTAAAAAATGGGCATAAGAATTGAAAAGGCATTTTCCCAAAGAGGAAACACAGATTTCCAACAAGCAAATAAAAAGGAAACTGATCATCAACAAAATGCAATCAAAACCACAAAGATATACCATCTCACACCTGTCAGAATGCCTATTATCAAAAAGAAAATTAACAAATGTTAGCAAATATGTGGAGGAAAGAGAACCCTTGCACACTTTTCATGGGAATGTAAATGGATGCAGGCACAAGGGATAAGAGTACGTAGGTTTCTCAAGGAACTCAGAATAACACTACGATATGACCCAGCAAGTCCACTCCTGGGTATATATCTGGGGGAAAAAAAAAGTTAATTTGAAAAGACACATGTATTACAATGTTCGTGGCAGGATCATTCACAATTGCTGGGATATGGAAGCAACCTAAGTGTTCACCAACAGTTGAATGGATAAAGATAAAAGGGTGTCTTTGTATATATATACATACATACATATACAAAGGAATACTACTCAGCCATAAAAAAATAATGGAATTTTCATTTTGGATACCATGGATAGATTTGGAGGGTATGTGAAATAAGTCAGATAGAGAAAGACAAATATCATATTATATCACTTCTATGTGAAATCTTAAAATATAACTAGTGAATATAACAACAATGACAAAAAGACTCACCAATAGAGAACAAACTAGTGGTTAATGGTGGGAACAGGAAAGAGGGAGGGGAAACACAGGGGTAAAAGAGTAACAGACACAAACCACCAGGTATAAAATAAGTTATAAGGATATACTGTACAACATGGAGAATATAGTTGATATTTTATATTAGCTATAAAAGGACTGTAACTGTTAAAATTTGTGAATCACTGCATCCTACACCTTGGAGAAGGAAATGGCAATCCACTCCAGTGTTCTTGCCTGGAGAATCCCAGGGATGGGTGAGCCTGGTGGGCTGCCGTCTATGGGGTTGCACATAGTCAGACACGACTGAAGCGACTTAGCAGCAGCAGCATCCTACACCTATAACTTAAATTGTACATCAAAAATATTTCCATTAAAGAATAATAAACGTAATAAAAAATTGAAGAGATGAATTGATATTATAAAGAGGAAAGTATTTAAAAGACTGATAAAAAATGGGAGATGCTCTAATTCAAGAATAATCAAAGAAATGTGAATTAAAGATACATTGAAATATCTCAAGTATTGAAATATCTGAGAATACCCTTCAGTTGTTCCACACTGTCAATTTATAAACTACAAAGTGCTGTTGATTTCAAGTAAGGAAGAGGAACAGATAAAGGAAAATAGAAAAATAATTTGGAAACAGAGCATAAGTGAAAGTGAAAGTGAAGTCGCTCAGTTGTGTCTGACTCTTTGTGACCCCATGGACTGTAGCCTACCAGGCTCCTCTGTCAATGGGATTTTCCAGGCAAAAGTATATATGCATAACTGGCATATATAATATAGTGCATGATAAAGATGGAATTTTAAATCATTTGAGAAAAGTTGAAATATTTTAGGTAATATTGAGACTTTCTGTTGGTTTTTGAACCATAAAGCTGTGCTGCTATCCTTGTATTAAAGGAAAGCAGGAAGAAAAGGGCAGGGGAGTCAGAGAAGAGAAATAATATTTAAATGTGAAGCTAAATGGTAAAAGTATTTCAGTAATCATATTTTTATAATGGGAAAGTCCTTAATTTCCATGGTAGAAATTAATAAAATTGATTCCCACAATTTACATTTTAAGATGACAGGATTACAACTAACAATAGAAAGATCTTACCAGACCCACTCCCATATTAAGATAACAGGAGAGATAAGAAAGCCTTCCTCAGTGATCAGTGCAAAGAAATAGAGGAAAACAACAGAACAGGAAAGACTAGAGATCTCTTCAGAAAAACTAGAGATACAAAGGGAAAATTTCATGCAAAGATGGGCACAATAAAAGACAGAAATGGTATGGACCTAGTAGAAGCAAAAGATATTAAGAAGAGGAGAAGAGGTGGCAAGAATACACAGAAGAACCATACAAAAGATATCTTAGTGACCCGGATAATCATGACGGGGTGATCACTCACCTAAAGCCGGATATCCTGGAATGCAAAGTCAAGTGGGCCTTAGGAAACATCACTACAAACAAAGCTAGTGGAGGTGGTGGAATTACAGTCGAGCTATTTCAAATCCTGAAAGATGGTGCTGTGAAAGTGCTACACTCAGTATGTCAGCAAATTTGGAAAACTCAGCATGGCCACAGGACTGGAAAAGGTCTGTTTTCATTCTAACCCTAAAGAAAGGCAATGCCAAAGACTGCACAAACTACCGCACAATTGCACTCATCTCACACACTAGCAAAGAAATGCTCAAAATTCTCCAAGCCAGGTTTCAACAGTATGTGAACCATGAAATTCCAGATGTTCAAGCTGGATTTAGAAAAGGCAGAGGAACCAGACATCAAATTGCCAAAATCCACTGGATCATCAAAAAAACAAGGGAGTTACACAATAACATCTACTTTATTGACTATGCCAAAGCCTTTGACTCTGTGGATAACAACAAACTGTGGAAAATTCTTAAAGAGATGGGAATACCAGACCACCTGATCTGCTTCTTGAGAAATGTGTATGCAGGTCAAGAAGCAACAGTTAGAACTGGACATGGAGCAACAGACAGGTTCCAAATCAGGAAAGGAGTATGCCAAGTCTGTATATTATTACCCTGCTTATTTAATTTATATGCAGAGTACATCATGATAAATGCTGGGCTGGATGAAGCACAAGCTGGAATCAAGATTTCCAGGAGAAATATCAATAACCTCAGATACACAGATGATACCACCCTTAGGGCAGAAAGCGAAGAACTAAAGAGCCTCTTGATGAAAGGGAAAGAGGATAGTGAAAAAGTTGGCTTAAAATGAAACATTAAGAAAACTAAGATCATGGCTGCTGCTGCTACTGCTGCTAAGTCATTTTAGTTGTGTCTGACCCTGTGCGACCCCATAGACAGCAGCCCACCAGGCTCCTCTGTCCCTGGGATTCTCTAGGCAAGAATACTGGAGTGGGTTGCCATTTCCTTCTCCATGGCATCTGGTCCCATAACTTTATGGCCAATAGATGGGGAAGCAATGGAAAACAGTGGGAAACTTTATTTTGGGGGACTCCAAAATCACTGCAGATGGTGACTTCAGCCATGACATTAAAAGACACTTGCTCCTTGGAAGAAAAGCTATGACCAACCTAGACAGCATATTAAAAAGCAGAGACATTACTTTGCCAGCAAAGGTCCATCTAGTCAAGGCTATGGTTTTTCCAGTGGACATGTTTGGATGTGAGAGTTGGACTATAAAGGTGAGAGCCGAAGAATTGATGCTTTTGAACTGTGGTGTTGGAGAAGACTCTTGAGATTCCTTGGACTGAAAGGAGATCCAGCTAGTCCATCCTAAGTTAGATCAGCCCTGAATATTCATTGGAAGGACTGATGTTGAAGCTGAAACTCAAATACTTTGGCCACCTGATGCAAAGAACTGACCCATTTGAAAAGACCCTAATGCTGGGAAAGATTGAGGGCAGGAGAAGGGGATGATAGAGGATGAGATGATTGGATGGCATCACCAACTCAATGGACATGAGTTTGAGTAAGCTCCAGGAGTTGGTGATGGAAAGGGAAGCCTGGCGTGCTGCAGACCATCAGGCTGCAAAAAGTCAGACAGGACTGACCCACTGAACTGAACTGAACTGAACTGAAGATAATAGGATTCAGTTCAGTTCAGTCGCTCAGTCGTGTCCAATTCTTTGAGACCCCATGAATTGCAGCACGCCAGGCCTCCCTGTCCATCACCAATGTCTTGTTTTTCCTCTTATAAAGACACCAGTGCTTGAACTTACTGCTACTACTGCTAAGTCACTTCAGTCTTGTCTGACTGTGTGCAACCCCATAGATGGCAGCCCACCAGGCTCACCCATCCCTGGGATTCTCCAGGCAAGAACACTGGAGTGGGTTTCCATTTGCTTCTCCAATGCATGAAAGTGAAAAGTGAAAGTGAAGTCGATCAGTCGTGTCCGACTCTTAATGACCCCATGTGCTGCAGCCTACCAGGCTCCTCTGTCCATGGGATTTTCCAGGCAAGAGTACTGGAGTGGGTTGCCATTGCTTGAACTGCTGCTGCTGCTGCTAAGTCCCTTTAGTCGTGTCCGACTCTGTGCGACCCCATAGACGGCAGCCCACTAGGCTCCTCTGTCCCTGGGATTCTCCAGGCAAGAATACTGAAGTGGGTTTCCATTTCCTTCTCCAATGCATGAAAGTGAAAAGTGAAAGTGAAGTCGCTCAGTTGTGCCCGACTCTTAGCGACCCCATGGGCTGCAGCCTACCAGGCTCCTCTGTCCATGGGATTTTCCAGGCAAGAGTACTGAAGTGGGTTGCCATTGCCTTCTCCCTGCTTGAACTTAGGGCCCATGCTAATCCAGCATTATTCAACCTTATTACATCTGTAAATGCCCTATTTCCAATTAAAGTCATTTTCAAATAACTCAGGAATTATGACTTCAACATATCATTTTGAGGGACCAACACAGAGTAAATATATACAATATAAAGAGTACAACTATTTTTTGCAAAAAAAGAAATGGTAGTCTATTGGTTTCTATTAGCTTCACACTCAGAACCTATTGAACATTGCACATATATAATTAATAAAAGTAGACACTGGTTCATTAAACCAATAAACTACCTTTTGAAATCATTCATCTTCCTTTTTGTCCCTTGATTTACTGTTAGTTTTAGTTTTTAATACATCAGGAAGTAAATTATCTCATACAACCAAGTAACAACTATATATTGTGTGTACACAAATTCAGATCAGATCAGATCAGTCGCTCAGTCGTGTCCGACTCTTTGTGACCCCATGAATCCCAGCATTCCAGGCCTCCCTGTCCATCACCAATCCCGGAGTTCACTCAGACTCATGTCCATCAAGTTAGTGATGCCATCGAGCCATCTCATCCTCTGTCATCCCCTTCTCCTCTTGCCCCCAATCCCTCCCAGCATCAGAGTCTTTTCCAGTGAGTCAAGTCTTCGCAAGAGGTGGCCAAAGTACTGGAGTTTCAGCTTTAGCATCATTCCTTCCAAAGAACACCCAGGACTGATCTCTTTTAGAATGGACTGGTTGGATCTCCTTGCAGTCTAAGGGACTCTCAAGAGTCTTCTCCAACACCACACTTCAAAAGCAGAAATTCTTTGGCACTCAGCTTTCTTCACAGTCCAACTCTCACATCCATACATGACCACAGGAAAAACCATAACCTTAACTAGACGAACCTTTGTTGGCAAAGTAATGTCTCTGCTTTTGAATATGCTATCTAGGTTGGTCATAACTTTCCTTCCAAGGAGTAAGCGTCTTTTAATTTCATGGCTGCAGTCACCATCTGCAGTGATTTTGGAGCCCAGAAAAATAAAGTCTGACACTATTTCCATTGTTTCCCCATCTATTTCCCATGAAGTGATGGGACCGGACGCCATGATCTTCGTTTTCTGAATGTTGAGCTTTAAGCCAACTTTTTCACTCTCCAGTTTCACCTTCATCAAGAGGCTTTTTAGTTCCTCTTCACTTTCTGCCATAAGGGTGGTGTCATCTGTATATCTGAGGTTATTGATATTTCTCCCGACAATCTTGATTCCAGCTTGTGTTTCTTCCAGTCCAGCGTTTCTCATGATGTACTCTGCATATAAGTTAAATAAACCCAAGTTCACATGCAATAAAAGAATATATATAAAATACCTGCATTGTATTTAAGGATTGCTTTGGGGTAGGAGGATTCTTTAGAGAATATGGATGTAGATCATGGTGATGATTTCACAGATGAGTGTGTGTGTGCGTGTTTGCTCAGTCATGTCCAATTTTTTGCGACCCCATGGACTGTAGCCCACCAGGCTCCTCTGTCCATGGAACTTTTGAAGCAAGAATACTGGAGTAGGTTGTCATTTCCCACTCCATCACAGTAGTCATGTGTATTTGTAAGAGCTGACTATAAAGAAGGCTGAGTGCCAAAAAATTGATGCCTTTGAACTGTGGTGGGAGAGAACACTCTTGAGAGTCCCTTAGACAGCAAGGAGATCAAACCAGTCAATCCTGAAGAAAATCAACCCTGAATATTCATTGGAGGGACTGATGCTGAAGCTGAAGCTCCAATACTTTGGCCACCTGATGTGAAGAGTCGACTCACTGGAAAATACCCTGATGCTAAGAAGGATTGAAGGTAAGATGAGAAGGGGGCATCAGAGGATGAAATGGTTAAATGGCGTCACTGACTCAATGGCCACGAGTTTGTGCAAACTCTAGAAGACAGTGAAGGACAGAGAAGTCTGGTGTGCTGCAGTTCATAAGGTCACAAAGAGTTGGACATGACCTAGCGAATGAACAACTCCATCACAGGTATGTACTTATCTCGAAACTCATTAGGTTGTGAACATTGAATACATACAGATTTTGTATGTTAAGCATAATTAAATAGTCATTTTTAAAAAATACTGTGAATTATTCATTCTTGTATATGCTATTTTTCTTTCAAAGATAATTTAGAGTTAGACTTGTATTAGATTGTTCAGTCTTCTTCATTAATACTCTTAATAAAGCACCCAAATCACGTGGCACATTTCCATACATTCTCAGTTTCTAAATGAAATTTGATTGATTCATTCTGGGTACAAATGAAGGTGTTTTTCTATGATATCACAATAAATAAATGTCAATTTGCCTTGTAATGTTTTATGTAACCAGCTGTAACCATTTCAAACATTACCTGAGTTACTAATCCCATACGCTAGGGATTTTCTTAACTGATATTTGCCCTAAGAGGACTGAGTATTAGAGTACAGTATTCACAGATAAGTTATTTTTAAATGTTTTCTCACATACATATGTGTGGAAAGTTTTAATAAGAAGCCATAAAAACTCTATGACATGATTTCTTTTTTTATATAATTTTCTAGACTAATGAAGAAAAAGTTATTAGCAGTATCATTTTTACCAAGGATTTTAGCATTAAAGGCCAAACTGTGACCTATTGATATGTCCTAAAATTACTTGATAGACTGCTATCCAGACAGCCCACCAGAGACCAAGGGACTTGCATCTGGGTGTGCTGGATGCTGGGGAATAGAGAAGAGGTGGAAACCCCTGTCAATCACCCAGAGGTCTGTGTTTGGTCTGAATAGAGAGCTCTGCTCACTGAAAGCTTGAATCCCTTTGTCCCTGGTAGGCATTCTTTTATCACCAAACCTTATGAAAGAGAAAAGAAAGTGCAGGGAGGCCTCTTTATAGAATTCGTTATTTAGTGCAGCTGTGCACAGATTTAAAAATCATTCTTTGATTTTTCAATTTACTCTCCTCTAAAGCTGATAATGCTTGAGGGTTGTGTGGAAGAGAGATTAGAGACAGGTAATGGGAACGACAAGGACACTTGCTTTCTGCTATGGTCTATATGAAAAATTATCCTACTTTGATGAATGGAAACCTGATGTGCTAAGAAACACAGAAATATGACAAAATGTAAATTAAATGTCCCTTTTATATTCCAAGGAAAATACAAGTTATGTTTAGAATTGGTCTCTTTCCAGATGCAACTGAATGACAAGCACTGTGCAGCCTAAAGGAAACACTTTCTTTAGACAGAAAAAAAGGAATGAGGCCTATACCTTTGTTTCTCTTTGTATGCTGTATGGCAAAAAGTTTTGGAAACTAATCATTTTTATGTATCATTACTGCTAGAGCAGCACTTCCCAAACTGTGCTCTAAGTAACTGAAAAATATAATAAGAAGCTCCTTAGCCACAAGTTGTCTATGTTTTGAAAATGTTAGTAACATATTTCTTCTAAAAATTTGGTTTCAACATATATGCTATTTATGACTTAATTACTTGTCATTCAGTTATCGGATAAATAACCCTCTGGAAATTCAAGAGGGTAAAGGAGAGATGGATAGACAGCCTACTACTTTGAAGTTAGATATTCTGATGGAACAGCTCATAGATCATGTGCCCTCAGTATATGCTACCCTTGATCGGAAGTTCTTTGCATTAATTCCTTTAATCTTCACAACTGTGAGTTAGGTGTTAAATTAATTCAGTAAGGATGCTGTGGGCTTCCCTGGTGGCTCAGACGGTAAAGAATCTGCCTGCTTGCGAGAGACCTGGGTTCGATCCCTGGGTCAGGAGCATCCCCTGGAGAAGGGAATGGCAACACACTCCAGCATTCTTGCCTGGAGAATTCCATGGACAGAAGAGCCTGGAAGGCTACAGTTCATGGGGTAGCAAAGAGTTGGACACGACTGAGTGAATTTCATACAAGGATGCTATTAGACTGAAATGGCTCTATTGCCATGGAGGCATATGTAAGCAAACCAAAATCTAAGGCTTTAGATGCTTCTTGGTTTATAAAATGGAAATGTAAGACCAACCAACCACAGTCAAACAGGCATTAAATGATAGTCAATCATATGATGTTCTTGCTTTGTTTTCCACTTCTTTGTAAATCTTTCCCTGAGCTCCTACACAATGTGCTGCTCCCAACCATTTTCAGTTCAGGGCTGTCTGATCTCAATTAATTTTTGCTCAAATAAATGCTTAAAATATTTCTTATTCCTCAGTTTATCTTTTATCATAAGTAAGGTAAGGATCATCTTTTACCAAAGGTAAAGCAATTCACCCCTTGATGACAGAACTGAAATGAAGATAAATAGATCAAAATGACAACTGTCTGCTGGCACCCTGTTTGTTTAACTGATACACTGAGCACATCATGAGAAATGCTGGGCTGCCTGAGTTACAAGCAGGAATCATGATAGGTGGGAGAAATATAAACAACCACAGATATGCAAATTATACCTCTCTAAAGGCAGAAAATGAAGAGGAACTAAAAATCCTCTTGATGAGGGTGAAGGAGGAGAGTGAAAAATCTGGTTTAAGACTAACTGTTAAAAAAAAAAAAAATAAGATCGAGGCATCCAGCCCATCACTGCATGACAAATAGCAGGGTCTTTGTGACCCTATGAACTGTAGTTTGCCAAGCTCTGCTATACATGGGATTCTCCAGGCAAGAATACTGGAGTGGGCTGCCATCCCCTCCTCCAGGAGATCTTCTTGACCCAGGGATTGATTGAAACCATGTCTCTTATGTCTTCTGCATTGGCAGGCCAGTTCTTTACAACTATTGCCACCTGGGAAGCCCACAGATACATACATGCATATATATATATATATGTATATATATATATATATATCAAATTTGTGGCTAAGGATATGAATTATCAACAATGAGAAGACATAAAAGAAAAATTAGAGGAACATGAAGAGACATTTTCACAAAAAGGATATACTTTATGGGTGAGAAATACACAAAGAGGTGCTTACTGCCATTAATCATTCAGTTCAGTACAGTTCAGTCGCTCAGTCGTGTCCAACTCTTTGCGACCCAATGAACCACACATGCAGGGCTCCTTATCTATCATGAACTCCCAGAGTCCACCCAAACCTATCTCCACTGAGTTGGTGATACCATCCAACCATCTCATCCTCTGTCATCCCCTTCTCATCCTGCCCTCATCATTCCCAGCTTCAGGGTCTTTTCCAATGAGTCAGCTCTTCGCATGAGGTGGCCAAAGTATTGGAGCTTCAGCTTCAACATCAGTCCCTCCAATGAACACCTAGGACTGATCTCTTATAGGATGGACTGGTTGGATCTCCTTGCAGTCCAAGGGACTCTCAAGAGTCTTCTCCAACACCACACTTCAAAAGCATCAATTTTTCGACACTCAGCTTTCTTTATATTCCAACTTTCACATCCATACATGACCACTGGAAAAACCATAGCCTTGACTAGACAGACCTTGGTTGGCAAAGTAATGTCTCTGCTTTTGAATATGCTTTCTAGGTTGGTCATAACTTTCCTTCCAAGGAATAAGCGTCTTTTAATTTCATGGCTGCAATCACCATCTGCAGTGATTTTGGAGCCCAGAAAAATAAAGTCTAACACTGTTTCCACTGTTTCCCCATCTATTTCCCATGAAGTGATGGGACCAGATGCCATGATCTTCGTTTTCTGAATGTTGAGCTTTAAGCCAATTTTTTTACTCTCCTCTTTCCCTTTCATCAAGAGGCTTTTTAGTTCCTCTTCACTATCTGCCATAAGGCTGATGTCATCTGTATATCTGAGGTTACTGATATTTCTCCCAGCAATCTTGATTTCAGCTTGTGCTTCTTCCAGCCCAGCATTTCTCATGATGTACTCTGCATATAAGTTAAATAAGCAGGGTGACAATATACAACCTTGACGAACTCCTTTTCCTATTTGGAACCAGTCTGTTGTTCCATGTCCAGTTCTAACTGTTGCTTCCTGACCTTCATATAGGTTTCTCAAGAGGCAGGTCAAGTGCTTTGGTAGTCCCATCTCTTTCAGAATTTTCCACAGTTTATTGTGATCCACACAGTCAAAGGCTTTGGCATAGTCAATAAAGCAGAAATAGATGTTTTTTCTGGAACTCTCTTGCTTTTTCCATGATCCAAAATATGCTGGCAATTTGATCTCTGGTTCCTCTGCCTTTTCCAGAATGAGCTTGAACATCAGGAAGTTCACGGTTCACATATTGCTGAAGCCTGGCTTGAAGAATTTTGAGCATTACTTTACTAGCCTGTGAGATGAGTGCAATTGTGCGGTAGTTTGAGCATTCTTTGGTATTGCCTTTCTTTGGGATTGGAAAGAAAACTGACCATTTCCAGTCCTGTGGCCACTGCTAAGTTTTCCAAATTGTTGGCATATTGAGTGCAGCACTTTCACAGCATCATCTTTCAGTTATTTGAGATAGCTCAACTGGAATTCCATCACCTCCACTAGCTTTGTTTGTAGTGACGCTTTCTAAGGCCCACTTGACTTCACATTCCAGGATATCTGGCTCTAGGTGAGTGATTGCACCATCGTGATTATCTGGGTCATGAAGATCTTTTTTTGTATAGTTCTTCTGTGTATTCTTGCCTCCTCTTCTTAATATCTTCTGCTTCTGTTAGGCTCTTACCATTTCTGTCCTTTATTGAGCCCATCTTTGCATAAAATATTCCCTTGGTATCTCTAATTTTCTTGAAGAGATCTCTAGTCTTTCCCATTCTATTGTGTTCCTGTTTTTTGCATTGATCACTGAGGATTACCTAAAAATTTAGGGTCCCAACAAATAAAATACAAATACCAAGAAGAGAGACAAAGAATTTTGGAAAGTAAATTTCCTTTACTTTCATCAGAATCAAAGATTATTCAATGACCCATAATTAATCCTGATAATAAAACAGAATTTTCAAAAAGATCTTTTTGTATGTGCAGAAGAGTTTCAGAAACATTTTATATGTATAGTAAATGTCATACTGCTGCTAAGTCGCTTCAGTCATGTCCAACTCTGTGTAACCCCATAGACGGCAGCCCACCAGGCTCCACTGTCCCTGGGATTCTCCAGGCAAGAACATAAGTGTGATAGTTTCTGTCAATTCAGATGGTTGAAATTTTATACAAATACAGTGAAAACATTATTTTCTGGATATCAGTTCAGTCGCTCAGTCATGTCCGACTCTTTGCGACCCCATGAATTGCAGCACACCATGCCTCCCTGTCCATTACCAACTCACGGAGTTCACTCAAACTCATGTCAATCGAGTCGGTGATGCCATCCAGCCATCTCATCCTCTGCCATCCCCTTTTCCTCCTGCTCCCAATCCCTCCCAGCATCAGACTCTTTTCCACTGAGTCAACTCTTCACATGAGGTGGCCAAAGTACTGGAGTTTCAGCTTTAGCATCATTCCTTCCAAAGAAATCCCAGGGCTGATCTCCTTTAGAATGGACCTAGTTGGATCTCCCTGAAGTCCAAGGGACTCTCCAGAGTCTTCTCCAACACCACAGTTCAAAAGCATCAATTCTTTGGTGCTCAGCTTTCTTCACAGTCCAACTCTCACATCCATACACGACCACTGGAAAAATCATAGCCTTGACTAGATGGACCTTTGTTGGCAAAGTAATGTCTCTGCTTTTGAATATGCTATCTAGGTTGGTCATAACTTTCCTTCCAAGGAGTAAGCGTCTTTTAATTTCATGGCTGCAGTCACCATCTGCAGTTTTTTTGGAGCCCAGAAAAATAAAGTCTGACACTGTTTCCATTGTTTCCCCATCTATTTCCCATGAAGTGGTGGGACCAGATACCATGATCTTAGTTTTCTGAATGTTGAGCTTTAAGCCAACTTTTTTACTCTCTTCTTTCACTTTCATCAAGAGGCTTTTCAGTTCCTCTTCATTTTCTGCCATAAGGCTGGTGTCATCTGTATATCTGAAGTTACTGATATTTCTCCCAGCAATCTTGATTCCAGTTTGTGCTTCTTCCAGCCCAGCATTTCTCATGATGTACTCTGCATATAAGTTAAATAAGCAGGGTGACAATATAGACTTGTGTACTCCTTTTCCTATTTGGAACCAGTCTGTTGTTCCATGTCCAGTTCTAACTGTTGCTTCCTGACCTGCATATAGGTTTCTCAAGAGGCAGATCAGATGGTTTGGTATTCCCATCTCTTTCAGAATTATCCACAGTTTATTGTGATCCACACAGTCAAAGGCTTTGTCATAGTTGTAAAGCAGAAATAGATGTTTTTCTGAAACTCTCTTGCTTTTTCCATGATCCAGCAGATGTTGGCAATTTGATCTCTGGTTCCTCTGCCTTTTCCAGAATGAGCTTGAACATCAGGAAGTTCATGGTTCACATATTGCTGAAGCCTGGCTTGGAGAATTTTGAGCATTACTTTACTAGCCTGTGAGATGAGTGCAACTGTGCAGTAGTTTGAGCATTCCTTGGCATTGTGTGTCTTAATATAACTAACGTCTATAGATAACAGCATCACCAACTCAGTGGACATTAACCTGAGCCAACTCTGGGAGACAGAAAAGGACAGAGGAGCCTGGTAGGATAGTACATGGGGTCACAAGAGTTGGACATGACATAGTGATAGAGAAACAACAAAATAGACAACATCATCCAACAACAGCAAACTACACATTCTTCTCAAGATCACATGGTGCTTTCACAAAAATAAAGGACATTATGAGAACAAAATACATCTTTAAAATTTTTTTAAAAACACCACAAAATAGGAACCATACCATCTCTTCTCTCATACCATACTGTATGTAATTAAACTAAAAATCAGTAAAAGAAGGATAACTGGAAAATAACATAATATGTGGAAATTAAACAACATACTACTAAACAACATATGAGTTGAAGAAACCTCAACAGAAATTAAAATATATTTTAATAAAATGAAAATAAAAATACAGTCATCAAAATGTATAAGATGTAGTCAAAGCAGTAGAGAAAATTATAGAAATAAATGCATTAATTATAAAAATGATGCACAATTAATATTTTAAGATGCTACCATAGGAAACTAAAATAGTAGATAAAATAAATTCAAGCTAAGCAAAAGGATTGAAATAATGAAAATAAGAGCAAACATCAATGAAATTAATAATAAGAAATCAAGAGAAAATCTATAAAACCAAAAGCTTGTTTTTTGAAATGATAATTAAAATGGTTAAGTCACCCAGGATAACTGAGAAGAAAAGAGAAAGGACACAAATTATTAATATCAGAAACAATACAGGGATTATCATTACAGATCCTATGGGCATTATAAGGATAATAAAGAAAGAAAGAAGAAGCGTTAGTCACTTGTGTCCTACTCTTTGCGACCCCATGGACTGCAGCCTACCAGGCTCCTCTGTCCATGGGATTTCCCAGGCAAGAATACTGCAGTGGGTTGCCATTTTTTTCTCCAGGGGATCTTCCCAACCCAGGGATCAAACCTGGGTCTCCTGAATTGCAGGCAGATTCTTTACCATCTGAGCCACTAGGGAAGCCCAAGGATAATAAAGAAATAAAATAAAGAATGCTATGCTCACAAAATCGATCCTATACGAAATAGGCCAATTCCTTAAAGGAACAATTTTCTAAAACTAACACAAGAAAAAATAGATAATTTGAATTTGCCTATACCTATTAAGCAAATGTTAGATAACAGCAAATAACCTCCAAAAACAGAAAGAACCAGGCCCAGATGGATTCACTAGTGATTTCACTGCATGTTTAAGGGAAAAAAAAAAAAAATTATACTAATCCTCTGCAATCTTTTTCAGAGGATAGAACCAAAGGGCATACTTCCTATTTCATTCCATAAGGACAGGATTACCCTAGTACTAAAAAAAAAAAAAAGACAAAGAAATTATGATAACAACTATAAATAAATATCTCCCATGAACAGAGATAGGAGTTCACAACAAAATATAATAAAGAATGTAAACAAAGAATTACACCCCATAACCAAGGGGGATTTATCCCAGGTATGCAAAACTGGTTAAACATTTGAAAATTGATTAATATAGTCCATCCAATTAATGGGGTGAAGAAGAAAAATCACCACTCTTTTCAATATCTTATTAGAAATCCTACTTAATGCACAAGGACAAGATAAGGGGGAAAAAGCTATACAGATTGGAAAGGAAGACATAAAACTGTCTTTATTTGAAGATGACATGATTTTCTATTTAAAAAATCAGAAAAACGTTAACAACAACAAAAAAAATTCTGGATCTAATAAGCAGATATAGCAAGGTTGCAGAATACAAAGTTACTATGGAAATAGTCAACTGCTTTCCTGTTTACCAGAAACAAACAATTGAAATCTTAAAATACACAGCAACAATATTAACATTTATACTAGTATCCCCCCAAATAGAATACTTAGCTATAAATCTAAAAAAATATGTGCAAGATCTATAAGAGGAAAACTGTAAAACTCTGATGAATGAAATCAAGTAAGAATTAAACAGCAAGACATTCCTTGTATATGAATAGGAAGACTCAGGGTTGTCAAGATATCAGTGCTGACAAACTTGGTCTATTGATTCAATGCAATCCCAATTAAAATCCCAGAAAGTTGTTAATATTTTATAGCTATGCACAATGTGCTTCTAAAGTTAATATGAAGAAGCTAAAGACCCAGAATTGTCAACTTGATACTGAAGGAAAAGAACTAAATAGAAAGATTGACACTACCCAAACTTCAAAACTTACTATAAAGCTACAGAAATCAAAACACAGAAAAATGAACTGAAAAATTAAAAAAAGAAGAGAAATAAATGAATGTAGCACTAGAGAGGCCAGAAATAGACATAGATATAATCAAATAATCTTTGACAAAAGAGCAAAAACACTACAATGAATACTGTTTTCAACAAATGGTTCTGGAAAAACTGGACATCCATATGCAAAAACAAAAACATGAATCTAGACATAGACTTTACACCCTTTACAAAAGCTAACCTAAAATGGATCAGAGACATAAATGTCAAATTCAAAACTGTAAGACTCCCAGAAGATAGCATGGAAGGAAATCTAGATAAACTTGGGTATGATGATGGCCTTTTAGGAACAACACCAGAAGTTCAACCTATGAAAGAAACAATTGACAAACTGAGCTTTACTAAAAAAAAAAATTATCTAGGGACTTTCCTGGTGGTCCAGTGGCTAAGACTCTGTTCTCCCAATGCAGGGGCCTAGGCTCAGTCTCTGTTCAGGGAACTAGATCCCACATGCTGCAACTGAGTTCCCACATGCTGCAACTGAGAGTTCTCATGCCACAACTAAAGACCAGCCCGCAATGCTACAACTGAGACCTGGTGTAGTCAAATAAATAAATAAATGTAAAACATAAATCTATTCTGTGAAAGAAAAGTCAAGAGAATGAAGACATAAGTCATAGACCAAGAGAAAATATTTGTAGAAGACACATCTGATAAAAGATTGTTATCCAAAATATAGGAAGAATTCTTAAAATTCAACAATCAGAAAACAAACAACCCAAATTTTTTAAATGATCCAAAGACTTTAACAGATACCTCTCTAAAGAAGATATACACATGGCAAATAAGCATATGAAAAGATATCCTGCACTGGATGTTATCAAGGAAATGCAAATCATATAATTAGATTCTTCTCCATACTTATTAGAATGCCAAAGTCAGGAACACTGACAACACAAAATGCTACTGAGGATATGGAGCAAGAGTGATTCTCATTCATCATGGCTGAGAACTCAAAATGTTACAACCACTCCAGAAAACCATTTGCTGGCTAAACATACTTGTACTATTCGATCCGGCAAAGGCACTTTGGAGCATATACACAAAGAATTTAAAAACATATCCACACAGAAACTTGCATGTGAATAATTATAGTTGGAATCAACCGAGATGTCTTTCAGTACGTGAATGGAGTACACCCAGGCAATTGAATATAAAAGTCCAAAAAAGAAATGAACTATCAATGCATAAAAAGACATGGAGGAACCTTAAACGCATATTACTAAGTGCTAAAAGTCAATCTGAAATGTCTTCCTACTGTAGGTGCTTGGTCACTCAGTCACGTCCTACTCTTTGCAACCCCATGGGCTGTAACCCTAGTCCACCTAAATTGCATTCTGGAAAAGGGAAAACTCTGGAGACAGTAAATGATCAAGTTGTCAAGAGTAAAATGGAAGGAGTGAATTGGCAGAGCACAGAAGATTTTTGGAGCATTGAATATATCCTGTATGATCCCATAATAATGGATGCGTGTCATTTTCATTTGTCCAAATCCACACAATTTTTAAGAGTGAACCCAATGTTTACTGGATATTGTGTGATTATGCTGTGACAATGTATGTTCATCAATTGTAGCAAATGTACCACCTTAGTGGGGGACGTTGATAATGGGAGAGGCTATGTGTATATGGGGGCAGAAGGTATACAGGGAAACTTTGTACCTTCCTCTCAGTTTTGCTGAGAATTTGAAACTGTTTTAAGAAATAGTCTTTTAAAAAAAACCAACAACAAAGAGATTAAATACTGAACTATAAGATATGGTTTTGTTATACATTCCATCACTAAACTGGTATATTTTGCAGTAGCTTTAAAAATGACTGGGACTTCCTGGTGGTCCAGTGGTTAAGACTGTGTGCTTCCACTACAAGGGGCAAAGGTTCAACTTGGTTGGAAAATTAAGATCCCACAAAAACTAAAAATTACATTAAATTAAAATGATTTGAAGCATATATTCACTGCTCTTTAGTACCTATATTACACTAAAGCTGCTATTTTTAGATATCATCCAAAACTAATCCACCATGTTGGATTTTCAAATTCAAAAGTATTGGAGAATTCATAGCGTGTAAATATAGAAACAAAAATGTTTTCTTGGACTTGGGTAAAATGCGTAGGATTGCAGAGTCAGTAAGTCATTTTGTAGATGGAGAATGCCAATTAAATGTAGTGTTTCTGATTTACCTGTTTTCCATAATATAAACATAAAAGACAATGTTTTAGCTAGAAAACAGACCAGAGTTTAAGATATCAAAACAGAGATCTTTTCTAATACATTGTGTTCAAAATGTTCTGCTTTGTTTATTCATTCATGGTTTGATTTCCATCTTCTGCTAGGAATGCATAAAAAGTTTGAAAATGTTCTTTTTTATAAAGATAGAAGGGTGCCATTTATAACTGGTCAGTTATGGCAGAAAGTGAAGAAGAATTAAAGAGCCTCTTGATGAAAGTGAAAGAGGAGAGTGAAAAAGTTGGCTTAAAGCTCAACATTCAGAAAACTAAGATCATGGCATCCGGCCCCATCACCTCATGGCAAATAGATGGGGAAACTGTGGAAACAGTGGCTGACTTTCTTTTGGGGGGCTCCAAAATCACTGCGGATGGTGATTGAAGCCATGAAATTAAAAGATGTTTGCTCCTTGGAAAGAAAGTTATGACCAACCTAGACAGCATATTAAGAAGCAGAGACATTACTTTGCCAACAAAGGTCCATAGTCAACCATAGTCAAGGCTATGGTTTTTACAGTAGTCATGTATGGATGTGAGAGTTGGAATATAAAGAAAGCTGAGCACCGAAGAATTGATGCTTTTGAACTGTGGTGTTGGAGAAGACTCTTGAGAGTCCCTTGGACTGCAAGAAGCTCCAACCAGTCCATCCTAAAGGAGATCAGTCCTGGGTGTTCATTGGAGGGACTGATGTTGAAGCTGACGCTCCAATACTTTGGCCACCCAATGTGGAGAGCTGACTCATTTGAAAAAACCCTGATGCTGGGAAAGATTGAGGGCAGGAGGAGAAGGGGACAACAGAGGATGAGATGGTTAGATGGCATCACTGACTCAACGGACAAGGGTTTGGGTGGACTCCGGGAGTTAGTGATGGACAGGGAGGCCTGGTGTGCTGTGGTTCATGGGGTCACAAAGAGTCAGACACAAATGAACGACTGAACTGAACTGAAATGCAATTTATGTAAAACATGAGAGACAAGGCAGCAAATAGCTGATTCAAATGCTTCACAAAATCCTCAACTCTATTTTTAAAAAGTACAAATAAACTAAGAAGGAAACTCCCTGTGGGATAGCATATGGATCAGTTTTCATTTGATTAGTGTAAATGGGTAGAAATGACATTCTTTGACAGGAAGCTTTTGTTTATATGATAGAGAAAATGAAAAAAGAAATCAAATAACTTGAAAAGTAATGCTTTATTTACACAAGAGGCTTATGAAACCCAAGCTATGTTGTCAGTCAAAGCAAAGCTCTCATTAATATATATTTATGGTTATTTAAATTTTCTTTCCCTATGTACATTTCCTAAAAAGAAGGAATAATCTTGGTGATTCTAAGACATTTATGCGTAAGATACAAAGAACTTTTTTTCACAGTATACTTTCTGTGTTATAGAGGATATAGAGATAAAATTGGAGAAGGCAATGGTGCCCCACTCCAGTACTCTTGCCTGGAAAATCCCATGGATGGACTGAGCAACTTCACTTTCACTTTTCACTTTATGCATTGGAGAAGGAAATGATAACCCACCCCCAGTGTTCTTGCCTGGAGAATCCCAGGGACGGGGAAGCCTGGTGGGCTGCCATCTATGGGGTCGCACAGAGTCAGACACAACTGAAGCAACTTAGCAGCAGCAGAAATAAAATTAATAATTATAAAGTAATCCAGAAATCAAACAAAATGGAATAGGGAAATCTCTTTATAGCTCATTTTAGAAATACCTTTGTGTGGGTTAAATATTATACATATATATTTTACAAAATTATTCTAAAAATAAAATCAGCTGTACTTGTGATATTCCAAGTACACATTGGTTGCATTTAGATCTGTGGGTCTTTATTTAAAAAAACACTTCTTACATCATCAAAAACTCTTATAAAACATAGCTTAATTGAGGACCTACACATATTTTTGCTTCCTATATTTTTACAATTTTTTCTATTCTGTTGTTCTTTAGTCATTAAGTCGTGTCCGACTCTTTGCGACCACATGGACTGTAGCCCATCAGCCTCTTCTGTCCATAGGGTTTCCCAGGCAAGAATACTGGAGTGGGTTGCCACTCCCTGTTCCAGGAGATCTTCCCAACCCAGGGATTGAACCCATGTCTCCTACATTGGTGAGCGGATTCTTTAGCATTGAGCCACCAGGACATATAATTTTTCATTAAACATGTCTACTTTTAAATTTTTACTTTCGTAAGTATAAAATATTTGACTCATCGCTTATTATGCTTGTAGAATGAATTCTTAAATTATTGATAAAAACATGAAAATTATTATCATATTTTATATTGGCAGAAAAAGCTCAAAAAGTTGTGCATACTAAAACCACAGCATACCTGTAGTTGCTGACTCCATGATATATTATTAAAAATTCCACTGAAAGACAGTCTTAGTCTTATTAGTAGGAAAATATAATTTATAATTACTTTAACTTTCCAACAAAGCCTATCATTTTAGAATTTTAACATTTTATTTGTTGTTGGAATTCGTTATCTTTTTCTAAAGAGTGTGTGACAGAAGAGTTTTCAAGCTTCTAACAATTTCCCACACTATTAACATGTGAAAAATATCCTTTCGTTAAGTTCAGACTAATGATAAAAAATCTATTTTTGGAATGAGGTTGCACAACACAAAACGGTAAATCAGTATTTCTAGGTGATCTCTGAACATGAGAAGATCTCTCTAACTGGAAAGAGTCTCATCCTATGAAGGAGAAAACCAGAACTTTTCATGCAGTTGCATGTTTGTTTCAGAAATTGATTTCAAGAATAAACAAAATACCCTAACATTTATAACAAATTACCAGTTTATCACCAACAATAGAAATTATTTTATGACATCAATACAATTGTTTTAGAAGAGAAAGTGTTGGCATGACTATCTAAATGAATCAGTGTTCTGTTCTCAGCTGATTTTAGTGATGAAAGATATGGCTATGAAATCTATGTGAATACGTGAAACCTAAAACAGATTGTTTTTCAAGTCATCAATAGCAGTGCTTTCTGCCATGCCCCACCCCTCCCACTCCATAGTTTTCATGTGTTTTAAAACCAGACAGGGCATTCTGTATAATGTGTCTGCATAGAGGTTGCAACAATAGAAGAAAAGGAACAAATAAAGCTGTAACAGTCACACAAAAAGGTGGTAAAGAATAAAAAAGAGAAATAGAAAAAGCAAACAAATACAGATCTTCTTTGACTTACAATGAGGTTATATCCCCATAAACTCAAAGTAACATGAAAATATCTTGTCAAAAATACATTTCATATACCTAACATTCCAAATAACATAGCTGAGCCTAGCCTAACTTAAATGTGCTCAGAAGATACATGTTAGCCTACAGTTGGGCAAAATCATTTAACACAAAGCTTATTTCATAATAGTGTTGATATCTCATGTAATGTTTTGAACACTATACTAAAAGGGAAAAATGGAATAAAAGTTGAAAGTGTATGAACTCTTTTCCTTTGTGATGGCATGGTGGATTGGTACCAGCAACTTGCTGCCACTGCCCAGCATCACAAGATATTGTCTACCACATGTAACTAGCTTGAGAAGAGATCAAAATTCAACATCTAAGGAATATTTTCTACTGAATGTGAGAAATCATTAAGTCAGATGATCATTGGTCAGGGACTGTTTGGATTTGTGGTAGGAGAAATTTCTACTTCACCAAAATATAACTGAAATTAAACTCAAACTACTTGCTAAAAAATAGTCTTAAAACAAACAACACAAACCCCAGAGAGACTAATTACCATATGTGGCAGCATAACTTCAATCTCTGCATCTGTCTTGGCTCCACTTTTTGTCTTTCTTTCACATGGTCATCTCCGTAAGAGGACACCAGTCATATTGAGTTAGGGGATCCATCCTACTTTAGAATGGCATCATCTGAACTTACCTAATTATATCTGTGGCAATCTTATTCCACATAAGGTTACATTTAAGGTAACAGGGGTTAGGACATCAACATATGATGAGGAGGAATGCAATTCAACCCATCAGATCAGATCAGTTGCTCAGCTGTGTCCGACTTTTTGCGACCCCATGAATCGCAGCATGCCAGGCCTCCCTGTCCATCACCAACTCCCGGAGTTCACTCAGACTCACATCCATCGAGTCAGTGATGCCATCCAGCCATCTCATCCTCTGTCGTCCCCTTCTCCTTTTGCCCCCAATCCCTCCCAGCATCAGAGTCTTTTCCAATGAGTCAACTCTTCGCATGAGGTGGCCAAAGTACTGGAGTTTCAGCTTTAGCATCATTCCTTCCAAAGAAATCCCAGGGCTGATCTCCTTCAGAATGGACTGGTTGGATCTCCTTGCAGTCCAAGGCACTCTCAAGAGTCTTCTCCAACACCACAGTGCAAAAGCATCAATTCTTCGGCGCTCAGCCTTCTTCACAGTCCAACTCTCACATCTATACATGACCACAGGAAAAACCATAGCCTTAACTAGACGAACCTTTGTTGGCAAAGTAATGTCTCTGCTTTTGAATATGCTATGTAGGTTGGTCATAACTTTTCTTCCAAGGAGTAAGCATCTTTTAATTTCATGGCTGCAGTCACCATCTGCAGTGATTTTGGAGCCCAGAAAAATAAAGTCTGACACTGTTTCCACTGTTTCCCCATCTATTTCCCATGAAGTGATAGGACCAGATGCCATGATCTTCGTTTTCTGAATGTTGAGCTTTAAGCCCACTTTTTCACTCTCCATTTCACTTTCATCAAGAGGCTTTTTAGTTCCTCTTCATTTAACAATTGTTAAATATATTTTAGTAAAATTTCTGATTGTTCAGTGGGGATATGTGTGTTTATGCTAAGTCGCTTCAGTTGTGTCTGACTTTTTGTGATCCTATGGACTGTAGATTGCCAGCATCCTCTGTCCAAGGAATTCTCTAGGCAAGAATACTGGAGTGCATTGCCATGTCCTCATCCAGGGTATCGTCCCAACCCAGAGATGTCTCCTGCTTTGGCAGGTGGGTTCTTTGCCTCTGGCAGCACCTGGGAAGCCCTCAGTGGGAGAATGGAACTGAAAATAAATTGTATTATTTATCTGCAGAAAACCCAGAGTTTCCTTAATATGCTCCTCCTTTTCAGTTTGAAATCCTTAGCCCTCAATTTATTCCTCTCTCTCCTCTCTCACTAGATACTCTCATCACTGCTGATGACCATTGGACTGAACTCATTCTGCTCCATATGTCTAATTGTTCTTAGGCTTAAATGAACATCTGTGGAAATTTTGTTGGTATACTGAGTGTTAGATGAGGTTCGGTGATTATTATTATACTCTTCAGTATAAAAGAGTTTAAATCAAGTGACATTTAAAAATCAAACTTAAAGGACTTCTTCAACTAACTCTAAATCAATTGAGATTTCTCACTCTCTAATATCGTCTCCTCCAAATAAACTCAGTGTAAAAAAGTATCCTGTGAAGTAGAGAACTGTCACCCGATGCGATAAAATAAACACTAACAGAAGCGATATTCACCAAAAAAAGCAGAGTGTGAGTCATCCATTAGAAGAGAAATAAAATTAGGGCACATACTTTGATGTAGCAGTGCTTTATAAAAGCAGTACTAGTTAAGAAGAAGAAAAAAAATAAAATATCAGATCAAGTTTTGTCTAGAAAATTGTCTAAACTGAATGGTTTATAACTCATGAATTTTAAAATCAGTAAGATTATCATTGAGGGCAAAGCTTTTGTCTTTCCTTGCAGTTGAATTTTTTAATTGATTAGCAGTTGAACAATTATAAAGTTTGGGTTTAGATTTATAAACCACCCACTCACCACTGTGGACACATACATGCATACACACATACAGATATTTGGAGTTTGGAACTAATTGAGAATCAAAAAATTTGATGCAGGCATACCTAATTTTATTGTGTTTTGCTTTATAGATATCGTGTTTTGTTTTGTTTTGTTACAAATTGAATGTTTCAGGTAACCCTCCCAACCCTGCATCAAGCCAGTCTATCCACGCTATTTTTCCAAAAAGCATTCTTTTTTAGTATTTACATTTTTTATACTTCATACTATTGTACATGTATTTGGCTATAGTATAGTATAAATAAAATTTACATGCACTGAGAAACCAAAACATTTGTGTGACTCATTTTATTGTCATAGTCACTTTATTGCAGTGGTTTGAAACCAAACCCACAATATCTCTGAGGTCTGCCTGTATGTATATGAGATTTCTTATTTAAAATCATGGAATAGGGAGAGTTGAATGATAGGCAGGAATCACTGAGAGGACAGAGTCCCTGAGGAAAACCTCCATCTGCCTTACTAAGGGTTCTTTACTGTGGGTAAGGGACAGGAAAGGGAACATGACAGGATTAACAGGAGGCAGATATAGAGACAGACAGACAGAATAGAAAGCAAAAGGAGTAGGAGGAGCAATGATATCTTTAATGTTATTACCTCCATCTTATTGTAATATGTAGACTTCCCTGGTGGCTCAGACAGTAAAGCGTCTGCCTACATGCGGGAGACCTGGGTTCAATCTCTGGTTCAGGAAGATCCTCTGGAGAAGGAAATGGCAACCCGCTTCAGTATTTGGCTGGAAAATCCCATGGACACAGGAGCCTGGTAGGCTACAGTACATGGGGCCGCAAAGAGTCAGACACGACTGAGAGACTTCAATAATCTGAAGATGAATTTACATTTTTCACAATTCAGATTAATCACTCATTTTCCAATAATATTAACAGCAAAGCTAAGAAATGCTATTTTTACTCAAGAAAAATTTGCTAGGGCCACAGGAGACAAGCAAGTTAAATTCTCCTCTAAATGTATATTATCAAACATGATACAGATACATTTTGAGTGTTGTCGTGTTTCAATAAAAATGAAGGAAAACAAATATGGAAAAACACCACCTATACATGTCTTAACAATGATTTACATCAATAATATGCCAACAGACCTGGAAAGCAGACCTAAGGACACAGTGGGAGGGGAGGAGGGAGAGGGTGAGTTGTATGGAAAGAGTAACATGGAAACTTACAATACCATATGTAAAATAGATAGCCAGTGAGAATTTGCTGTATGACTCAGGAAACTCAGACAGGGGCTCTGTGACAATTGAGAAGGGTGGGATGGAGAGGGAGATGAAGTGGAGGTTTGGGAGGGAGGGGACATGGGTGCACTTATGAGTGATTCTTGTTGACGTATGACAGTAAACTACAAAATTCTGTAAAGCAAATATTTTCAATTAAAAAAAATAAAATGACAAATACATAATATACCAAGAGTCTTCTATACTCATTGGTCCACTATAGCAAACTTTAATTTAACTGGAAAAAATAATAAAATGTGATAAATCACAGTTTAACTTTTAATGAAAGAATTGGCTAAAACCTGTTTATTCTTAATCAAGACGAAAATAATTTTGAAAACATACAATGGTCTACATTATATATTTTATATATAAATATGCCATATAATTCAAGTTAAATATTCTGTACTCCTTCACATTTTATAAAACTTAACTTCTCTAATGCCTATCTCACAGAATCCAGTAAATTAAATGTACTTCAAAATTCCTATTTAAGGAAACTAGATCTTACTGAGTTTATGTAACTTATTCAAAATCAGATACAAATAATGTTCTGGAACATGACCTCCAAATTTTTTCCTTCCATTGGTTAGTGTGTGTTTACTTATACTTATGTGTAAAAAAGAAAGGTAACTCTATTTGATGCTTCTGAACTGTGCTGTTGGAGAAGACTCTTGAGAGTCCCTTGTATTGCAAGGAGATCAAACCAATCAATCCTAAAGGAAACCAACCCTGAATATTCGTTGGAAGGATTGATGTTAAAGCTGAAGCTCCAATACTTTGGTCACCTTAGGCAAAGAACCAATTCATTGGAAAAGATCCTGATGCTGAGGAAGATTGAAGGTAGGAGTAGAAGGGGACGACAGAGGATGAGGTGGTTGGATGGCATCACCAACTCAATGGACATGAGTTGGAGCAGGCTCCAAGAGGTGGTAATGGAAAGGGAAGCCTGGCATGCTGCAGTCCATGGGGTTGCAAAGAGTCGGACACAACTGAGCGAATGAACTCAACTGAACTGTATTTCTGTCAGATCTGGGAACACAGGAGAATAGTGATTATGAGCCTGATGATGGTAAGCAGGAAAGTATACCTAAAGTATTTATACCTAAAATGTAATGCAAATAAATCAAAGTGGATTTGCCCAGACTGGCTGAGCAATTTATTTTCAAGTAAGAAATATGAAATTGTGCTACACATCCTAACAAAGTAGAGAAAAGCATCTTCACTGAAAAGCAACATGCAGAAAATATAAAGGACAATGAGAATAACTTTGACCTGTTTGCTATAACATGCACATATTTAAGAATAATGATACATAAGTGAGCAAACAGAAAGAAATGATGCTTGGAGTACCATTTAATGCAAGCAACCATTATCTTTCAGAAAACAGAGACAGACACCAAGTGACAGCTTGAATATGCCTCCTAAATTTGTGAAAAAAGCCACATTGGACTCTCCCTCTCAGCAACTCCTCCAGTTTATAACACCTTTATAAATGAACCCAGGTGAAATCAGCAGAGAAATCATTCGGCAAACACACACACAATAATAATAAATAAATAAATAGCTGTTGTTTATATCCACTATGTTTTAGACTCCTTTGTTTAGTAGCAATTGAAAGCCAATAGTTGAGCTATTTCAAATCCTGAAATATGATGCTGTGAAAGTGCTGCACTCAATATGCCAGCAAATTTGGAAAACTCAGTAGTGGCCACAGGACTGGAAAAGGTAAGTTTTCATTCCAATCCCAAGAAAGGCAATGCTAAAGAATGTTCAAACTACTGCACAATTGCACTCATCTCATATGCTAGCAAAGTAACGCTCAAAATTCTCCAAGCCCGGTTTCAACAGTACATGAACCATGAACTTCCAGATGTTCAAGCTGGATTTAGAAAAGACAGAGGAACCAGATATCATATTTCCAACATCTGTTGAATCGTAGAAAAAGTAAGGGAGTTCCAAAAAATATCTAATTCAGCTTTATTGACTATGCCAAAGTGTTTGGCTCTGTGGATCATAATAAACTGTGAAAATTCTTAAAGAGATGGGAATACCAGACCACCTTACCTGCCTCCTGAGAAATCTGTATGCAGGTCAAGTGGCAACAGTTAGAACCAAACATGAAACAACAGACTGATTCCAAATTTGGAAAGCAGCACGTCAAGGCTGAATATTGTTACCCTGCTTATTTAACTTATATGCAGAGTACATCATGCGAAATGCCAGGCTGGAAGAAGCACAAGCTGGAATCAAGATTGCCAGGAGAAATATCAATAACCTCAGATATGCAGATGACACCACTCTTATGGCAGAAAGTGAAGAGGAACTAAAAAGCCTCTTGATGAAAGTGAAAGAGAGTGAAAAAGCTGGCTTAAAACTCAACATTCAAAAAGCTACGACCTTGGCATCTGGTCCTATCACTTTATGGTAAATAGATGGAGAAACGAAGGAAACAGTGACAAACTTTATTTTGGGGGGCTCCAAAATGCAGCCACGATGTTAAAAGACGCTTGCTCCTTGGAAGAAAAGCCATGACCAACCTAGACAGCATATTAAAAAGCAGAGAGGTTACTTTGCTGACAAAGGTCCATCTAGTCAAAGGTATGGTGTTTCCAGTATGTATGGATGTGAGAGTTGGACCATAAAGAAAGCTGAGCACTGAAGAATTGATCTTTTTGAACTGTGGTGTTGGAGAAGGTTCTTGAGTCCCTTGCACTGCAAGATCAAACCAATCAATCCTAAAGGAAACCAACCCTGACTATTCATTGGAATGACTGATGCTAAAGCTGAAGCTCCAATACTTTGGCCATCTGAGGCAAAGAACCAATTCATTGGAAAAGATCCTGATGCTGGGAAAGATTGAAGGTAGGAGTAGAAGGGGACGACAGAGGATGAGATGGTTGCATGGCATTATGAACTTGATGGACATGAGTTTGAACAGGCTCCAGGAGTTGGTGATGGACAGGGAGGCCTGGTGTGCTGCAGTCCATGCGGTCACAGAGGAAGACACAACTGAACGACTGAACTAACGCCACTGACGAGCCAGGCGCAAAGTGAGTATAATGTAATTTTCTGGAAAGTTATTCTTTAATAAATCTATGTGGCTACCTATATTCACAGTAGTAATCACTGATTATACAAGAGCATAATTTAGAGAGAATTCCTGCCCTCACAGAACTACCATACAAGCTAACAATCCCACTTTTGGGTTACATCTAAAGAAAACAAAGACAATCTGTTGAAGAGATACTTCCACTCTCCTGTGCCTTTTAAGCTTATTTACAATAGCCAAGACCTAAAGATAACCTAAGAATCCATCAGTGGATGAATGAATAAAGACTCTGTGGTATATTCAACAGAATAGCATTTAGCCATAAAAAAGAAGTAAATTCTGCTAACCACAACAACACATGTGGATCTTAAGGGTATTATAACAAGTAAAGTAAGTCAGAGAAAGACAAATACTGTACGTCTCAACTTAAATATGGAATCTAAAGCAAAAACAAAAATACTCATAGAAAAAGAAATCAAATTTCAGATTTATGGCTATCAGATGCAAAGAATAGGGTTGGGAGAGTTCAATGAAATAATCAAAAGATGCAAGCTTTCAGTTCCAAGATAAGTACTAGAGATATAATGTACAATATGATGAATTATAGTTAACATTGCTGTGTGGTAAGTTTGAGAGTTATTAAGATAGTAGATCCTAAGAGTTCTCATCACAAGGAAAAACTGTTTTTTTCCCTTTTTTGCTATCTATATGAGATGATGGATAAAATCTATACTTCCTGTGGTAATCAGTTCACAATATATATAAGTAAAGTCAATATACTACACATCTTAAACTTATACAGTGATGTATATCAATTATTTACCAATAAAACAGGAAAAAAAAAGAGCTGAATAAAATTTAATTGCTAATGAACAAAAGGTCTTTTTGGAGGTGGTTCCCTTCCTTTTCTCAAATTTATGGCTTTACCACGGTTATATTTTGAGAGAAGGCCCAAGAAGATATCTCTTGTTCCATACAGGAGTAAAATTTCTTCACCACTGTTGATAGAAGTATGGGTTTAGTTTCCTTCTTCCATACTGAGTGATATTGTAGAGGCCAGAGAGTAAACTTTGAGTGAGAGAGCCAAAAGACCATCTGGGTGATTCCAAAGAACATCTGGGTATATAAAACATCCAGTTTGTTTCCAATTGATCTTTTCATATCTGGGGCTTTAAATTGGGAGATTTTAAGTTCCTCAGTTAGAGGGTCAGTAGATTTAAGATTTTGCACGATTGTGATGAGATCAGAACAGATATATGAACTCCTAGATTAGCATATTTGTCAGAGGCTGAATTTCCTTTTACTTTGGGAGTTTTTACCTTATAGCTACCTTCCTTCATAAATTAAAAAAAAAAAAAAGTTTCTAAGAAGCCAGACACTTGTGGGGAAAAGAGAAGCCTGACCACAATTTAGTGAAGATAAGGAAAAGGGTAAAAAATAAGCAGTAGTGAACCCTTAGTCACGGTTGTTAAAGGGGACCAAGGATATCATGAAGAGTAATTTCTTTATATTTTTTAAATGTCTCAATGAAACCGGGTGAAAAGTATAATTCTTTCACCCAAATATGGTTTGTTCAAATTTGTTGTTGTTGTTGAGTCAGTCATGTCTGACTGTTTTGCACCTCATGGACTGCAGCACGCCAGGCTTTGCTGTCCATCACCACGTCCTGGAGTTTGCTCAAACTCACGTCCCTTGAGTCAATGATGTCACCAAACCATCTCATCCTATGTTGCCCCTTTTTCCTCCTGCCCTCAAGCTTTCCCAGCATCAGGGTGTTTTCCACTGAGTCGGCTCTTTGCATCAGGTGGCCATAGTATAGAAGCTTCAGCTTCAGCATCAGTCCTTCCAATGAATATTCAGGGTTGATTTCCTTTAAGATTGACTGTTTGAACTCCTTGCTGTTCAAGTGACTCTCAAGAGTTTTCTACAACACCACAGTTCAAATGCATCAAATCTTTGGTGCTCATCATTCTTTATTTATTGATTGATCAAATTAGTGATTTTAATTGAATCAAGATATGGAAAGAGATAAGAGAAAGTGAGAGGGTAAAGAACATCAATCTCAGCAGCAGACTGGAAAGTAATTGTGATTATTTATTATTACCTTATATGTTATATCCATGCTGACCCCCTTATAGCTATCAAAATTCCCATTTAGAATTCAAAATTCAGTGCATATTTAATTCTGTCTGGAAACTATTCCCTGTAACCAAGTTTTATCTATTATTTTTCCTCAGAATATGTGTGAATAACTTCATCAAAGTACTTGAAAAATACATTGGATTAACTGCCTTAGATTTTTCTTTCAGTAGACGTAGTTCTTTGAAATCACTATTTTCTCAACTCTTTCCTATGGGCTGACACCTTGACATTCAATATGTGTCAGGTTTTATTATTGTTACTGACAACTCTTACATTGCTGTCTTCATAAAGTTCTGAGAAAAACATATTTTTATTGCAAAGTATCTGTTCAGGAGAGCTTCCCTGGGAGCTCAGTTGGTAAAGAATCTACCTGCAATGCAGGAGACCCTGGTTTGATTCCTGGATTGGGAAGATCTCCTGGAGGAGGGCATGGCAACCTACTCCAGAGTATTCTGGCCTGGAGAATTCCATGGACAGAGGAGCCTGGAAGGCTACAGTTCATGGGGTCACAGAGAATCAGACACGACTGAGCAACTAAGCGTGCACACACATCTGCTGGGGGACACTCCCTATGCTGTAGTTTCTTATGTTGTTGTTTAGTCACTAACGCATGTCCAACTGCTGTGTCCATGGAATTTCCCAGACAAGAAGACTGTAGTGGGTTGTCATTTCTTGCTTCATAGCTTATTATATGTATTATTAAACAAGAAATAACAGAATGTGATCCTAAGAAAGATTTCTGTCTGGTTTTTTTAATGTATTAAAAATCCACTTGGCCAATTATACTTCCCAATGCTATCAAATTGACTGAGGGGATGGTAATCTAGGAATTATTTTTGTCACCAAAAATCAAAGGCTTTCCTTTGCAGAAATAACATATGCCCTGTTCTATTCTAGTCTGATGACCCTATGAATGCTCGGTTATTTGCAGATGGATATATAAGGGAACAGGAGTATGCTGGTTTCAGCAGTTGTACTATGGTCATTCCTCACCTAGGATTCTTCCTTTATGAAGAATTTCAGCCATTCTGGATCCCATGCCTGTGATCCTAGTGATGAGCACAGGCTAAGCATAAAATACAACTCTGATTAGTAGATTTGAACAGTAGAATTGATTACAACTTTATTACTTGCACCTAAGAGAAGTCTATTTCTAAGAACTTACATTTCACATAAGGCACAAATTACTATAAATAGTGATTTTAGTATATTAAAAGCTAGGGATATCTCTAGTATTTTGCACATGCATCCTTTTATCCTTATATTAAGCCTAAATCCACGGGATCGTCCCAAACCAGGGATTGAACCCAGGTCTCCTGCATGGCAGGTGGATTCTTTACCAGCTGAGCCACAAAGGAAGCCCAGGATATTTTAATTATTAATAAATATAATTAATTTCAGATAAAAACTGATGAAATGCCTTATTTAAAATTACATAAATGTACAATGTGGGACCAGATATCTAAATGTTATTTTCCTGTTACCCTATTTCTGTGAGTTTTGCTTTTCTAAGCTTTTTTTCCTATCTATTCTTCCTCAAAGGAGCACTTTGAAAATTAGTTGTACTTCTGTAAATATGATTTAAGTTCCTTAGGGAGAAAGCACTCAAAAAATGGAATATGTAATACGTTTATTCAGTAAATTATTATATCAAATCATAATTCAGAGAGTTGTTTATTGAGTTGGAAAAGTACAGAAACCATAAATACATCATCTTAAAAGGAAATCTTTTAAAAATCTTTCAAGAGAAAATCATTCCCCATCAATATTACCTTTAAAAAGCCTCTTTTTTATACTACCTTTAGCAGCTAGTGTCCATTTATATTTGCAGTTCCAATCACATAATTAACACTAAACTGATTACATTTTAATTTTGGTATGTTTGTGATTTTCCCTACAAAAGCTATATAGTAGTATTCCTTTCCTTTCACAAACACAATCATTATGACTTTCTCTACTGCTGCTGCTATAGCTGCTGCTAAGTCTCTTCAGTCATGTCCGACTCTGTGCGACCCCATAGATGGCAGCCCACCAGGCTCCCCTGTCCCTGGGATTCTCCAGGCAAGAACACTGGAGTGGGTTGTCATTGCCTTCTCCAATGCATGAAAGTGAAAAGTGAAAGTGAAGTCACTCAGTCATGTCCGACTCCTAGCCACCCCATGGACTGCAGCCCACCAGGCTCCTCCATCCATGGGATTTTCCAGGCAAGAGTACTGGAGTGGGGTGCCACTGCCTTCTCCGGACTTTCTCTACATTTGCAAATATTTCCAACTTATGATGCCGTAAAAAGAGAGCTTTCTTCCTCAAACTGAAATTGTAGAAGAAATTTAAATATTCACTGTAGTACTAAAAAAATTATTAGATTATTATGAGAAAACCACAGTCTCAAGAATATCTCCATATATAAAAATCATGAAATCAGAATGAATGTAAAACTCGATAAAGCTAGTTAATTAATAGCCTTATGTCAGGCAATGAAAAGACCTCAGAATAAAGTAGCTTGTAGCCTGAACAATAGACAGAATAACTCAGAGAGTGAGAAATGGACCCTGGTACAGTGATGAAATTACTTGGTTAATTAATTTAATGGCTGTGGAGCAATGAATTCTGTCCATCCTCTGAGAACTTCCAGGACCCAATATAAAGCTACAAGCCACTTACTATAAGGTCAGTTTTGAAGTGGGAGAAGTAGAACAATATTCCAGGTCACCTCAAACACAGTCAAAGCAAATAATCTTCACACCCAGAATATTTTCTCACCAATAGTAAACTGGATTAGCCATATATATATACATATATAACAAAAGACATCAAATAACTTCTCATAAGAAACGGAATCATTCCTCAGGAGAACACAGCTCACCATCTGTGGATGACCAAACCAATTAAGTTACCAATACAAGTCAAACTAGATGCTTTATCTATAAAAATGAGTAACTATTATAGCTGGAAAACATACTAAATATATAATGCAAAAACACATATATTTGATTTGCTTAATGAGATTAGACTATCAAATTAACTCTTTAAATATAAGAAATACATAAGGAACAAAGTAACTTTTCAATTAACTATTAACTGATTTAAAAAATAAATCTCATAACTTCTTCAACTTTTCAGAAGAGATTTCAGTTTAATTCTTAATAATAATATATTGTCAAGGCAACTAATACAAATTATAGACTTATTAGAGATTAAAAATTACCCATAAACCAGAGACATCATTTTTATATTATGAGTGTATCTCAAGGCTGTTAGAAGTAACTTTTGCAAGAATAGCTCTATAATGTTGAATAGCATATATATTTCTGTAGCTGGATGGGGAAGAGGAATTATTTCTTATTCATATCTTGTTAGATTTCTTTCAAAAGGAGGAAAGAAAAGCCTGTGGCTTTCAAAAACCTCAAAATTATGGGATGCCAATAGTTAGCAATGAGAGTCAAGCAAAATATGACTAAGAAACTCGAAACCTAACATATGAAGAGGAAAGACGCATAATCAGTCTATGAGCAAATGGATTATACTAAACAGAATATTTGACACACACCACCTTTGGAAGTCTTTGCTAAAAACTTAAGTAGGCAGATGGTACTCTGATGAGAATTAATTTCAAATTTCAACCAGTCACTGATATTTAAATGAAGACTTTTAAACTTAAGTTTGATACTATACTCTTCTGATTACTGTAATCTTGACAAAGAGGCAAGAATATACAATGGAGAAAAGAAAATCTCTTCAAAAAGTGGTGCTAGGAAAACTGGGTAGTTCAGTTCAGTCGCTCAGTCATGTCTGACCCTTTGCGAACCCATGGACTGCAGCACACCAGGCCTCCCTGTACATCAAAAACTCCTGGAGTTTACTCAAACTCATGCCCATTAAGTTGCTGATGCCATCCAACCATCTCATCCACTGTCCTCACTTTCTCCTCTTGCCTTCAATCTTTCCCAGCATCGAGGCCTTTTCCAATGAGTCAGCTCTTCGCATCAGGTGGCCAAAGTATTGGAGTTTCAGCTTCAACATGAGTCTTTCCAATGAATATTCAGGACTGATCTCCTTTAGGATGGACTGGTTGGATCTCCTTGCAGTCCAGAGGAATCTCAAGAGTCTTCTCCAACACCACAGTACAAAAGCATCAATTCTTCAGCGCTCACCTTTCTTTATAGTCCAACTCTCACATCCATCTTGACTACCGTAAATACCATAGCCTTGACTAGATGGACCACTGTTGGCAAAATACTATCTATGCTTTTTAAAATGCTGTCTAGATTGGTCATAACTTTTCTTTCAAGGAGTAAGCGTCTTTTAATTTCATGGCTGCAGTTACCATCTGCAGTGATTTTATTGCCACATTCAGACTTAAATTGAAGAAAGTAGGGAAAACCACTAAACCATTCAGGAATTACCTAAATCAAATCCCAAACAATTATACAGTGAAAGTGAGAAATAGATTTAAGGGACTAGATCAGATAGACAGAGTGCCTGATGAACTAAGGATGGAGGTTCATGACGTTGCACAGGAGACAGGGATCAAGACCATGCCCAGTAAAAGAAATGCAAAAAAGCAAAATGGCTCTCTGAGAAGGCCTTACAAAGAGCTGTGAAAAGAAGAGAAGTGAAAAGCAAAGGAAAGGAAAGATATACCAACTTGAATGCAGGGTTCCAAAGATTAGAAAGGAGAGAAGAGAAAGTCTTCCTCAGTGATCAGTGCAAAGAAATAGAAGAAAACAATAGAATGGAAACAACTAGAGATCTCTTCAAGAAAATTAGACATACCAAGGGAACATTTCATGCAAATATGGGCACAATAAAGGACAGAAAAGGTATGGACCTAACAGAAGCAGACAATATTAAGAAGAGGTGGCAAGAATACACAGAAGAACTGTACCAAAAAGATCTTCACAACCCAGATAGTCACGATGGTGTGATCACTCACCTAGAGCCAAACATCCTAGAATATGAAGTCAAGGGGGCCTTAGAAAGCATCACTATGAACAAAGCCAGTGGAGGTGATGGAATTCCAGTTGAGCTATTTCAACTCCTAAAAGATGATGCTGTGAGAGTGCTGCACTCAATATGCCAGCAAATTTGGAAAACTCAGCAGTGGCCACAGGACTGGAAAAGGTCAGTTTTCATTCCAATCCCAAAAAAGTCAATGGCAAAGAATGCTCAAACTACCGCAAAGTTATACTCATCTCACAGGCTAGCAAAGTAATACTCAAAATTCTCCAAGCTAGGCTTAAACAATATGTGAACCATGAACTTCCAGATTTTCAAGCTGGTTTTAGAAAAAGCAAAGGAACCAGAGATGAACTTGCCAATATCCACTGGATCACTGAAAAAACAAGAGAGTTCCAAAATAATGTCTATTTCTGCTTTGTTGACTATACCAAAGCCTTTGACTGTGTGGATCACAATAAACTGTGGAAAATTATGAAAGAGATGGGAATACCACACCATCTCTCCTGCCTCTTGAGAGACCTGTATGCAGGTCAGGAAGCAACAATTAGAACTGGACATGAAAAACAGACTGGTTCAAATAGGAAAAAGAGTATGTCAAGGCTGTAAATTGTCACCCTGCTTATTTAACTTATATGCAGAGTACATCATGAGAAACACTAGGCTGGATGAAGCACATGCTGAAATCAAGATTGCTGGGAAAACTGGAATGGGGTAACTAATGTAAAACGATGAAATTAGAACACTACTTAACACCATAAAAATAACTCAAAATGTATTAAAGAGTTGAATGTAAGGCCAGATATTATCAAATTCTCAGAGAAAAACAAAGAAAACACTCTGTGACCTAAGTCACAGCAAGACCTTTTTTGAAACACCTCCTGAGTAATGAAAATAAAAACATGAGTAAATAAACAGGACCTAATTAAACTTAAAAGCTTTTGCACAGCAAAGCAAAACATCAACAAGACAGATGAAAAAACAACCCTCAGAATGGGAGAAAATATTTGGAAAATAAGCAATCAACAGTGGATTAATCTCCAAAAATACACAAACATCTCATACAGTCAGTTCAGTTCAGTTCAGTGGCTCAGTCGTGTCAGACTCTTTATGACCCCATGGACTGCAGCACGCCAGGCCTCCCTGTACATCACAAACTCCCGGAACTTACTCAAACTCATCTCCTTCAAGTTGGTGATGCCATCCAACCATCTCATCCTCTGTCCTCACCTTCTCCTCTTGTCTTCAATCTTTCCCAGCATCAGGGTCTTTTCCAATGAGTCAGTTCTTTGCATCAAATGGCCAAAGTATTGGGTTTCAGCTTCAGCATCAGTCCTTCCAATGAATATTCAGGACTGATTTCTTTTAGGATGGACTGGTTGGATCTCCTTGTAGTCCAAGGGACTCTCAAGAGACTCTCAAGGGACTCTCCAACACCACAATTCAAAAGCATCAGTTCTTTTGTGCTCAGCTTTCTTTATAGTCCAACTCTCACATCCAAACATGACTACTAGAAAAACCATAGCTTTGACTAGAGGGACCTTTGCTGGCAAAGTAATGTCTCTGCTTTTTAATACGCTGTCTAGGTTGTCCATAACTTTTCTTCCAAGGAGCAAGCGTCTTTTAATTTCATGGCTGCAATCACATCTGTAGTGATTTTGGAGCCCAAGAAAATAAAGCCTGTCACCATTTCCACTATTTCTCCATCTATTTGCCATGAAGTGATGGGACCAGATGCCATGATCTTAGCTTTCTGAATTTTAAGCCAACTTTTTCACTCTCCTCTTTCACTTTCATCAAGAGGCTCTTTAGTTCTTCTTCACTTTCTGCCATAAGGGTGGTGTCATCTGCATATCTGAGGTTATTGACATTTTTCCCGGCAATTTGATTCAAGCTTGTGCTTCTTCCAGCCCGGCATTTCTCGTGATATACTCTGCATATAAGTTAAATAATCAGGGTGACAATATACAGGTGTATATTGTCATATATAAACATGACATACTCCTTTCCCGATTTGGAACCAGTCTCTTGTTCCATGTCCAGTTCCTACTGTTGCTTCCTGACCTGCAAACAGATTTCTCAAGAGGCAGGAGAGGTGGTCTGGTATTCCCATCTCTTTCATAATTTTCCACAGTTTATTGTGATCCACACAGTCAAAGGCTTTGGCATAGTCAATAAAGCAGAAATAGACATTATTTTGGAACTCTCTTTCTTTTTTGATGATCCAGAGGATGTTGCAATTTAATCTCTGGTTCCTCTGCATTTTCTAAATTCAGCTTGAAAATCTGGAAGTTCATGGTTCACATATTGTTTAAGCCTAGCTTGGAGAATTTTGAGTATTACTTTGCTAGCCTGTGAGATGAGTACAATTTTGCGGTAGTTTGAGCATTCTTTGCCATTGCCTTTCTTTGGGATTGGAATGAAAACTGACCTTTTCCAGTCCTGTGGCCACTGCTGAGTTTTCCAAATTTGCTGGCATATTGAGTGCAGCACTTTCACAGCATCTCCTTTTGGGAGTTGAAATAGCTCAACTGGAATTCCATCACCTCCACTAGCTTTGTTTGTAGTGATGCTTCCTAAGGCCCACTTGACTTCACATTCCAGGATGTCTGGCTCTAGGTGAGTGATCACACCATCGTGATTATCTGGGTTGTGAAGATCTTTTGTACAGTTCTTCTGTGTATTTGCCACCTCTTCTTAATATTGTCTGCTTCTGTTAGGTCCATACCTTTTCTGTCCTTTATTGTGCCCATATTTGCATGAAATGTTCCCTTGGTATGTCTAATTTTCTTAAAGAGATCTGTAGTCTTTCCCATTTTATTGTTTTCCTCTATTTCTTTGCATTGATCACTGAGGAAGGCTTTCTTTTCTCTCCTTGCTAATCTTTGGAACTCTGCATTCAAGTTGGTATATCTTTCCTTTCCTTTGCTTTTCACTTCTCTTCTTTCCACAGCTCATTGTAAGGCCTTCTCAGAGAGCCATTTTGCTTTTTTGTATTTCTGTTACTTGGGCATGGTCTTGATTCCCGTCTCCTGTACAATGTCAGGAACCTCAGGCTATAGTTCATCAGGCACTCTATCAGATCTAGTCCATAAAATCTGTTTGTCACTTCCACTGTATAATGATAAGGGATTTGATTTAGGTCATTCCTGAATAGTCTAGTGGTCTTGCCTACTTTCTTCTATTTAATTCAGTATTAGGCAATAAAGTGTTCATGATCTGAGCCACAGTCAGCTCCAGGTCTTATTTTTGCTGACTTTATAGAGTTTCTCCATTTTTGGCTGCAAAGAATATAATCAATCTGATTTCAGTACTGATCATCTGGTGATGTCTATGTGTAGAGTCTCAGGCAGTCTCATGCAGCTCAGTATCAAAATTAAATTAAAAAACAACCCAATCATAAAATGGGCACAATACCTAAACAGACATTTCTGCAAAGAAGATATACAGATGCCCCCAAATACATGAAAAGTTGCTCAATTATACTAATTATTAGAAAAATGCAAATCAAAATTACAGTGAGGTGTATCACCTCACAGCCTTCAGAACAGCCATTATTAAAAAGTTCTACAGGAGAGAAATGTGGAGAAAATGCTGGAGAGAGTGTGGAGAAAAGGAAACATTCTTTCACTGTTGTTGGGAGTGACAATTGGTATAGTTACTATGAAGAACAATAACAAAGCTTCCTTAAAAACTAAAAATAAAGGTATCATATGATACAGCAATTAAACTTCTAGGCATAGAAGTGGAGCAAATAATAATTTGAAAAGATCCATACACTCCAATGTTCATTGCAGAACTGAATAGCCAGGACATGGAATCAACCTAAATGTCCTTCAATAGAGAAATGTATTAATAAAAAAAGATGTTGTACACACATACAATGGCATATTACTGAGCCATAAAATGGAAATAATGCCATTTGCAGCAACATGGATGAACCTAGAGATTGTCATACAGAGTAAACTCAGAGAAAGACAAATATATGATATTACTTATATGTGCCATCTAAAAAAAATGCTTCAAATTATTTACAGAACAGAAATAGAATCATAGATGTAAAAACAAATTTATGGTTCCTGCGGGGAAGAGGGGAGAAGGATAAACTGGGAGAATGAGATTGACATACACATACTGGAATGGGTTGCCATGCCCTTCTCTAGGGGATCTTCAGATCCAGGGATTGAATCCCAGTCTCCCACATTGCAGGCAAATTCTTTACTATATGAGCCACCAGAGAAGCCACTATTAAAACATAACTAATAAGAATCCCCTGTATAGCACACAGAACTCTATTCAATATTCTATCATGGCCTAAATGTGAAAAGAATCTAAAAAATTGGATATATGTGTAACTGATTCACTTTATTGTACACCTGACACTAACACGGTATTGTAAATCAATTACTCCAATTGAAAAACAACAGCTAAGTTTGATAGTATGAACTGGAGAAAGCTGTTTCTCTATGTAATATTCGGGCACAGAATTTTTAGGAGATGTCATGGTTTTATTTCTGAAATAGAGGAGTTAGAAATCATAGATAGAGAAGAGTCAGAGAAGGAAAGAGGGAAGTCAGCTGAAAGATCTGACAGAACCTTGAACATGATGGGAGAAATTATCCAGAGAATTTCTAAAAACTAGCATATGTAATAGTTGGATTCTGTTATTTCTTGCCTAAATATCTTTCTGAAGGTGAAGAATGTTGCTGTCCTCATGACCTGGTTTCAAATCCCAGTTCTGCTACTCAGCTACATGACCCCAGGAGAGCCACTTAACCTCTCTCTGCTCAATCCTCTCTCTATGTAATGCTGATAATACTAGGGACCTACTTTATACAGTTGTTGTGAGGACTAATTGACCTAATACATTAAAAAATCTGAGACTGGCACTTCTAAACATTCAGAAGGTACACATACTGCTTTTATTCTATTAATTCTTGGTGCTGGACCAGCAGAGTAAGCACCCTCTTAGTTGATTGGGGGATACTTTGTTGTAGGTATGTGTTGAACAGACTGCCATCTAATCCCCTTCTTGGTACCAGTGCTGGGAAGAAAGGATTTCAGATTCTGGCTACTTCTGAAGCCTTTGTGTTTAGTGGATCTTGCTCTTAGATTCAAATATATACTTTTATCTCTACACTAAACTCTTCTTGACCTAACTTGTTTATGGCCTTAATTACTATTTATCATGTGTTAAGTGGAGCCATCTGATACACAGATAAAGACAATAAACATGATCATTTTTTCTGTATATTAAAGGATATTTCAGTAGGTATAGGAGGAAATGTAAATTTTTGCAATATAGATGCTTCCAAATGTTGATTTGCTGTTGATTTCTGTTTAAATGGAAAAGCACAATCCATCAGCAGTTTTTTATTCATTGCTCAGATTTCTGCTGAGCAATGCCTGTGACAGAGCCAAAATGACTAAGATAATACATGAAGTAGAAACAGGTTATAAATATTTAGATTTTTTTAATCTGCATTTTCAAGATTTACCTTAAGTTCTATCCTCTCACTAATTAGAAAAGGGTGGGTGGGAAAGGGGCTGAGTAAAAAGCTGATAATAATAACAGTAACAACAATCCTGATATTGCTTTTGAAATCCAAACATTAGGATTTATGATATCCAAACTCTAAGAAAATCAGAAGACATCACTATCAAACATCTAAACTTGAAAATAATTCTATGTACTGATTAGTATCCTAAGTACCCCTAAAAAAATAAGAGCAAAAGTTACCCTACAGAATTTTGCTTTTCATATTTTAGAAAAATAAAAATAAGTATATATGTATCTAGATACACACACACACACACACACACACACACATATATATATATATATATATAGAGAAAAAGCAAGAGAGTTCCAGAAAACATCTATTTCTGCTTTATTGACTATGCCAAAGCCTTTGACTGTATGGAAAACAATAAACTGTGGAAAATTCTGAAAGAGATGGGAATATCAGACCACCTGACCTGCCTCTTGAGAAACCTGTATGCAGGTCAGGAAGCAACAGTTAGATCTGGACATGGAACAATAGACTGGTTCCAAATAGGAAAAGGAGTACGTCAAGGCTGTATATTGTCATCCTGCTTATTTAACTTCTTGCAGAGTATATAATGAGAAATGCTGAGCTGGATGAAACACAACCTGGAATCAAGATTGCCGGGAGAAATATCAATAACCTCAGATATGCAGTTGACACCACTCTTATAGCAGACAGTGAAGAACTAAAGAGCCTTTTGATGAAAGTGAAAGAGGAGAGTGTAAAAGTTGGCTTAAAGCTCAAAATTCAGAAAACTAAGATCATGGCATCCGGTCCCATCACTTCATGGCAAATAGATGGAGAAACAGTGGGAACAGTGTCAGACTTCATTTTCTGGGGGCTCCAAAATCACTGCAGGTGGTGATTGCAGCCATGAAATCATATGGTTATTATCTTTCAACTTGTTAATGTGGTGTATTACGTTGAAGGATTTGCGGAGAATAAAGAATCCTTGCATCCCTAGGATAAAGCCCACTTGGTCATGATGTATGATCTTTTTAATGTGTTGTTGGATTCTTTTTGCTAGGATTTTGTTAAGGATTTTTTCATTTATGTTCATCAATGATATTGGCCTGTAGTTTTCTTTTTTTGTGGCATCTTTGTCTGGTTTTGGTATTAGGGTGTTGGTGGCCTCATAGAATAAGCTTGGAAGTTTACCTTCCTCTGCAATTTTCTGGAAGAGTTTTGAGCAGGATAGGTGTTAGCTCTTCTCTAAATTTTTGGTAGATTCAGCTGTGAAACTGTCTGGTCCTGGGCTTTTGTTTGCTAGGAGATTTCTGAATACAGTTTCAATTTCTGTGCTTGTGATGGGTCTGTTAAGATTTTCTATTTCTTCCTGGTTCAGTTTGTAAAGTTGTACTTTTCTAAGAATTTGTCCATTTCTTCCAAGTTGTCCATTTTACTGGCATATAGTTGCTAATAGTAGTCTCTTATGATCCTTTGTATTTCTGTGTTGTCTGTTGTGATTCCTCCATTTTCATTTCTAATTTTGTTGATTTGATTCTTCTCCCTTTGTTTCTTGATGAGTCTGGCTAGTGGTTTGTCAATTTTATTTATCTTCTCAAGAATCAACTTTTAGCTTTATTGATTTTTGCTGTGGTCTCTTGTTTCTTTTGCATTTATTTCTGCCCTAATTTTTAAGATTTCTTTCCTTCTACTAAGCCTGGGGTTCTTCATTTCTTCCTTTTCTAGTTGCTTTAGGTGTAGAGTTAAGTTATTTATTTGACTTTTTTCTTGTTTCTTGAGGTAAGCCTGTATTGATATGAACCTACCCCTTAGCATTGCTTTTACAGTGCCCCACAGGTTTTGGGTTGTTTTGATTTAATTTTCATTTGTTTCTATGCATATTTTGATTTCTTTCTTGATTTCTTCTGTGATTTGTTGGTTATTCAGCAGTGTGCTGTTCAGACTCCATATGTTAGAATTTTTAATAGTTTTTCTCCTGTAATTGACATCTGATCTTACTGCGTTGTGGTCAGAAAAGATGCTTGGAATGATTTCAATTTTTTTGAATTTACCAAGGCTAGATTTATGGCCCAGGATGTGATCTATCCTGGAGAAGTTTCCATGTGCACTTGAGAAAAAGGTGAAATTCATTGTTTTGGGGTGAAATGTCCTACAGATATCAATTAGGTCTAACTGGTCCATTGTATCATTTAAAGTTTGTGTTTCCTTGTTAATTTTCTGTTTAGTTGATCTATCCATAGGTGTGAGTGAGGTATTAAAGTCTCCCACTATTATTGTGTTATTGTTAATTTCCCCTTTCATACTTGTTAGCATTTGCTTTACATATTGCAGTGCTTCTATGTTGGGTGCATATATATATTTATAATTGTTATATCTTCTTCTTGGATTGATCCTTTGATCATTATGTAGTGTCCTTCTTTGTCTCTTTTCAAGGCCATTATTTCAAAGTCTATTTTATCTGATATGAGTATTGCTACTCCTGCTTTCTTTTCATCTCTGTTTGTGTGGAATATCTTTTCCAGCCCTTTACTTTCAGTCTGTATGTGTCCTTTGTTTTGAGGTCCTTTGTTCGAAGTGTTGTAAACAATTCCATTCACCATTGCAATGAAAAGAATAAAATACTTAGGAATGTAACTACCTAAAGAAACAAAAGAGCTATATATAGAAAACTATAAAACACTGATGAAGGAAATCAAAGAGGACAGAAATAGATGGAGAAATATACCATGTTCATGGATTGGAAGAATCAATATAGTGAAAATGGGTGTACTACCCAAAGCAATCTATAGATTCAATGCAATCCCTATCAAACTACCAAGGGAATTTTTCACAGAGCTAGAACAAATAATTTCACAATTTGTATGGAAATACAAAAAAACTCGAATAGCCAAAGCAATCTTGAGAAAGAAGAATGGAACTGGAGGAATCAACCCACCTGACTTCAGGCTCTACTAGAAAACCACAGTCATTAAGACAGTACAGTACTGGCACAAAAACAGAAATATAGATCAAAGGAACAAAATAGAAAGCCCAGAGATATATCCACGCACCTATGCACACCTTATCTTTGACAAAGGAGGCAAGGATAGACAATGGAGAAAAGACAATCTCTTTAACAAGTGGTACTGGGAAAACTGTTCAACCACTTGTAAAAGAATGAAACTAGAACACTTTCTAACACCATACACAAAAATAAGCTCAAAATGGATTAAAGATCTAAATGTATTACCAGAAACTATAAAACTCCTAGAGGAGAACATAGGCAAACACTCTCTGACATAAATCACAGCAGGATTTTGCTGTTGGTAGGAATACAAACTAGTACAGCCACTATGGAGAACAGTGTAGAGATTCCTTAAAAAATTGGAAATAGAACTGCCATATGACCCAACAATCCCACTGCTGGGCATACACACCAAGGAAACCAGAATTGAAAGAGACATGGGTACCCCAATGTTCATCGCAGCACTGTTTATAATAGCCAGGACATGGAAGCTACCTAGATGTCTATCAGTAGATAAATGGATAAGAAAGCTGTGGTACATATAAACAATGGAGTATTACTCAGCCATTAAAAAGAATACATTTGAATCAGTTCTAATGAGGTGGATGAAACTGGAGCCGATTATACAGAGTGAAGTAAGCCAGAAAGAAAAACACCAATACAGTATACTAATGCATATATATGGTATTTTAAAAGATGGTAATGATAAGCCTATAGGAGAGACAGCAAAAGAGACATTGATATATAGAACAGTCTTTTGCACTCCATGGGAGAAGGCAAGGGTGGGATGATTTGAGAGAATAGCATTGAAACATGTATATTATCATATGTGAAACAGATCACCAGTTCAGGTTCAATGCATGAGACAGGGTGCTCAGGGCTGGTGCACTGGGATGACCCAGAGGGATGGGATGGGGAGGGAGGTGGAAGGGAGGCCCAGGATGGGAAACGCATGTACACCCATGGCTGATTCATGTCAATGAATGTATGTATGGCAAATGAATGTATGGCAAAACCACTACAGTATTACAAAGTAATTAGCCTCCAATTCAAATAAATAAATTTTTAAAAATAAAAAAAGAATGTATTATATACATATGTATAATTGACTCACTTTTCTGTACAGCAGAAATTAATACATTATAAATCAACTGTACTTCCATAAAATAAATAAATAATAAATTTAAAAAGTAAAGGTTAGGAAAAAAAAAAAAAAAAGCAGAGACATCACTTTGTCAACAAAGTTCCATCTAGTCAAGGCTATGATTTTCCAGTATTCATGTATGGCTGTGAGAGTTGGACTGTAAAGAAAGCTGAGTGCAGAAGAATTGATGCTTTTGAACTGTGGTGTTGCAGAAGACTCTTGAGAGTCCCTTGGACTGCAAGGAGATCCAATCACTCCATCCTAAAGGAAATCAGTCTGGGGTGTTCATTGGAAGGACTGATGCTGAAGCTGAAACTCCAATACTTTGGCCACCTGACACGAAGAGCTGACTCATTTGAAAAGACCCTGATGTTGTGAAAGATTGAGAGCGGAAGAGAAGGAGATGACAGAGGATGAGATGGTTGGATGGAATCACCGACTCAATGGACATGAGTTTGGGTAAACTCCGGGAGTTGGTGATGGACAGAGAGGCCTGGTGTGCTGCGATTCATGGGGTCACAAGGAGTCAGACACGACTGAGCAACTGAACTGAACTAATTCGGACATTCAAGACTAAAGGACAACATGATGATTTCAGTAGAAAATGTTAAAATATACTAGGGGAAGACTACACATATACAAAAATTCAATCTCACAGGTTTGCATAACATTTCAGGGATTCAGAGATTCTCTTCCTCCCTCAGACTTTTGATGGATAACCTTGAAATAACCTCCACAGTATTATATGTTCTGCATCCAAATACAAAAAAAAAAAATCACTGAAAATTATTTGATCATGGGCATTATATCACCTGACAAACTCTTGATCTGGTACTATATATTAGTTCTCAGTACTGAATATGATGCTGCAAACTTGTCTTATAAAAGTTATGGGACCCAAAGAAGAAAAAGTTCTGAATTAAGCCCATTTCAAATGGAAGAAATTGAACACTTACAGGCTCAGAGCCAAAAGAAGTACAACTGTTGCTTCTTTCATTATGTACTGTTGAACTGATGGTCAAGTTTTACTTACAATACAACTAGCCGTGCACTTGAACTGATGGTCAGTTTCACTCACAATATAACTAGCCTCATGTTAGCTTAGAAAATTTTAAAGGATATTTGGTCAAATGGCCTGAAGTAATAGATCAAAATATCTACTGGGTATCAAATCATGGCCAATGTAACTAACATATTTACCATCCAAGGTAAAGTGCAGGTCATGTGCACCTATGTGAATGACAGCTTTCCTTTACAGAACTATATGTTATAAACCACTTAAAAATTGGGATATACAGCTCTGCTGGAAAATAGTTTGGAAGTTTCTTACAACATTAACAGTATATTTGCAAAAGATCCAGAAATTGTACTTGTGGGTATTTTTCCTAGAGAAATGAAAATTTATATTTACATAAAAATCTAAACATAAATGTTCATGTTTTATTTATAACAATAAAAAACAGGCAAGAACAATGCAGAGGGTTGCCATTGCCTTCTCCAGGGGATCTTCCCTACTCAGGTTTAGAACCTGCATCTCCTGCACTGACAGGTGGATTCTTTACCACCAACCCACCAGGGAAGCCACAAAGGAGTACTACTCAGCAATAAAAAAGGAACAAGTTATGGTTATATGTAACAAATTGGATAGATCAAGGATCTATCCAAGGATAAGGATAGATCATTATGCTGAGTAAAAAGACATCTAAAAGGTTACATATTGTATTATTCTATTTACTTATAAAAATTCTTTAGGTTATAAAATTAACAGTGATGGCTGCCAGGGGTTAAGGTTGGAAGATTATGAGCATGGAACAATAACATGAAGGAATTATTTTGTGACAAATTCTGTATCTGATTGTGGGAATAGTTATGTGAATAAATACATGTGATAAAGTTTCATGTAACTATAATCTCATCTCTTAAAAAAATGAGTGCATGTAGAAACTTATGAAATCTATACAAGGTTTTTAGTTGAGTTAATAGCAGTATGCTGATGTAAATATTCTGACTTCAATAATTTACTTTGGTAGTGTAAGGTGCTATCATTATAGTAAAGATACAAATGAACTATGTATAATCTTTAACTATGAGGATAAACTACTTCAAAATAAAAAGAAAGTATAATCTTTAAGACTACTTCAAATAAAAATAAAGTAAGTAAGTACAGTAAGAATGTATGTGCCAAAAGTATACTTAGAAAAATTAGTCTGAACTTCTTTTTTGGCTGTAGTTAGATTTTAGTGTCCATTTATTATTGACATAGTTTCTAGTTTATGTCAATAAACCCAAAGTGTATGACCACTGTGTCCTTCTGTTGTTGTTGCTGTTTACCATTAAAAGGTGGCAATATTTATGGGATATCCCCAAATATTACATACTGGAGGATGTACTACCAAATGGTTTAGTTAATTAAACATACTTCTTGGGCATTCGTGGGAATATACTGTATTAAATATATTTCAGCATAAAAGCTTTAAAATGGTAATATCATGAAAATATTGATGGGTGTTGGAAAGAAAGTATTTAATTTCTGGAAATCATCTTAATTATTTCAAATTTTGCATTTGACTGTTGCTCTGATTTTAAATGAATTCTGATATCACTTCAAGACTTGAAACCATATTCTCTAAATACTTTTATTCACTGGGATTATATGATGCACTGCTTTACAGTGTAATATCAGTTAAAAGTAAAAAAAAAAAAATGCATGATTTTTTCAGCACACAGAAAAGTGATCTGCCTCCAAAAATACACATAATAGAGACACAGATGTATAGAACAGTTTTTTGGACTCTGTGGGAGAGGGCGAGGGTGAGATGATTTGGGAGAATGGCATTGAAACATGTATAATATCATATGTGAAACAAATTGCCAGTCCAGGTTTGATGCATGATACAGGATGCTCAGGGCTGGTGCACAGGGATGACCCAGAGGGATGGTACAGGGAGGGAGGTGGGAGGGGGGTTCAGGATGGGGAACACATGTACACCTGTGGCGGATTCATGTTGATGTATGGCAAAACCAATACAATATTATAAAGTAATTAGCCTTAAATAAAAACAAATAAATTTATATTAAAAAAATAAAATAACAACTATACTCCATATATGCATATATAATTCTCTAATATTTTGCACATACCTAGTGTACTTAGTCAGAGAAGGCAATGGCACCCCACTCCAGTACTCTTGCCTGGAAAATCCCATGGACGGAGGAGCCTGGTGGGCCGCAGTCCATGGGGTCACTAAGAGTCGGACAAGACTCAGCTACTTCACTTTCACTTTTCACTTTCATGCACTGGAGAAGGCAATGGCAACCCACTCCAGTGTTCTTGCCTGGAGAATCCCCAGGGATGGGGGAGCCTCGTGGGCTGCCGTCTATGGGGTAGCACAGAGTCGGACACGACCGAAGCGACTTAGCGGTAGCAGCAGTGTACTTAGTTCTCCAATTACATTCTTGAGTTTTAAGACATTAAGTGTTTTTTCTATTTCTATTGCATCTTTGTTGTTTCTTAGCAAAGTTGATACATTTATTTTTGGTTTACAAGAATTGCTTTGCTGATTATAGAAGCTAGTACTATATTGAATGCTGTTTCCAGAAAACAAATATTTCAAATTATATCTAATCATCTGGTTCAAATATATTGCTTTCTCAGGCTTTTGTCAGCAAAACTAGCTCAATTTATCAACTCTGTGTATTCAATTGTGAATAAATGCTAAAATTTCTCCTACTTTTTACCATTCTTTTATGAAGTAAAAATTTTTACCAGATGTACAAAAAGTCTAGTAACTTTCATTTTATAGAATAAGAAGCAAAATTTAAAGATTTCATTATTGTCAAAAGATATTCCTATTTTTAAACATTATTGTCATTATATGCATACTAGAAAGACTACAATTTATAAGTATAATTATATATGATACATGTATTGAAACACACAAATACACAAAATATGTACATACATACAAATACACTGACAATAAAAAATGCTGGCAATGATATAAAGCAATTAAAATTCCAATATATTGTAGCTGGGAATAGAGAAGGGCACTGTAGCCTGTATACTAGTGGGGCAGTTCCCAGAAAGTTAAACTAACATCTGAAACTGACACAGATAACCCATACCAAGGCTTTTATGCAAGAGAAATAAAAGGTCATATTCACACAAATACTTGTATACAGCCATTTATAGTACCTTTATTCATTTGGGAAATTTAGATTTTATCTGGGAACTAACTCAAGTGTTTTTAATTGAGTAAACAGATTTTAAAAAGTTGTACTTCATACAATGCATTGCTGCTGCTGTTGCTGCTGCTAAGTCACTTCAGTCGTGTCCTACTCTGTGTGACTCCATAGACGTCAGCTCACCAGGCTCCCCCGTCCCTGGGATTCTCCAGGCAACAACACTGGAGTGGGTTGCCATTTCCTTTTCCAATGCATGAAAGTGAAAAGTGAAAGTGAAGTCGTTCAGTCAAGTCCGACTCTTAGCGACCCCATGGACTGCAGCCTGCCAGGCTCCTCCATCCATGGAATTTTCCAGGTGAGAGTACTGGAGTCGCGTGCCATTGCCTTCTCCCCAGTGCACTACTACTCAGCATTAAAATGGAACAAAATATGGAAATATACAACATGAATGAATTTCAAGGTGTTATATGTTAAATAAAGGGAGCTAGTCTAAAAGGGTCCCAGTGATATGAAACATGGTATGACTAAGCAGTTCCACCCCTGGGTGTGTATCTGGAAGAGTTAAAATACTAATTCAAAAGTTATATGCATCCCAATGTTCACAGCATCACCATGTACAATAGCCAAGACTTGAAGCAAACCATATGACCATCAAAAGACAACTGGTTTAAGAACATATAGTACATATATACAGTGTAATATTACTCAGTCCTCAAAAAGAATGAAATACTGTCATTTGCGCTATATCAATGAACCTAGAGAATTTATGCATAGTGAAGTCAGTCTGGCAGAGAAAGACAAATACTGCACAATGTCACTTATAATGTAGAAACTAAAAAATAATATACATGAAGGTACATACAAAATAGACTCACAGATATAGAAAACAAACTTGGGGTTACTAAGAGGGACAGGGAAGGGGGAGGAAAAAATTAGAGGTATGGAATTAACATATACAACCTATTATATATACAATAGATAAGAAAAAGGACATACTATATAGCTCAGGATATTATCATTATTTCGTAATAAACTACAATGGGATATAATTTGCAAAAATACTGAATCACTATGCTAGACACCTGAAACTAACACAATATTGTACATCAACTATGTTGTTGTTTTTGTTGTTTAGTTGCTAATTCGTAAGCAGCCCTTTTGTGATGCATGGACTGTGTAGACCACCAGGTTCCTGGGTCTAATTTAAAAATTTAGTTAAAATTAATATTTCAAATTTTATAGATATATTTTGTTATTTTTTAAAATTATGACACCCTTTATTTTATTTAGGCCATGTGGCTCGCAGGATCTAAATTTCCCCAACCAGGGATTGAATCCATGACCTGAGCAGTAGGGAATTCCCCATTATTTTTAAAATTTTCCTCTTCTTCTTCTCCTCACCCCCATGAGTATGTAACTAACCAAAAAGAAACAGAAGAACTCTACAACCATTTCTAAAATACAATTAGATGACATACAAATGGTCAAGGAAGCACATGAAAACATGCTCAACATCACTGATGATTAAAGAAATGTAAATCAAAACTGCAATGAGGTCCCATACCATACTGGTCTGAATGGCCATCATCAAAAATATCTACAAACAATAAATGCTGAAGAGGGTGTGGAGAAAAGCGAAGCCTCCTATACTGTTTGTGGGAATGTAAATTGGTATAGCCAGCATGGAGAACAGTATGGAGGTTCCTTAAGAAACTAAAGGTAGAGCTATCATATGATCCAACAATCCCGCTCCTGTGAAAAAATTTGTCAAAAAATTAATTTGAAAAGATACATGTACCCCAATGTTCATTGCAGCACTATTTACAATAGCCAGGATATGGAATCAACCTAAAAGTCCATCAACAGAGGAATGGATAAAGAAGATGCAGTACATATATTCAATGAAATATTACCCAGCTATAAAAAAGAATGAAATAATGCAGCAACATGGATGGACGTAGTGATTGTCATACTGAGTGAAGTCAGAGAAACAGAAATATCATATGATATCCTTTATAGATGGAATCTAAAATATGGTACAAATTAAAGTATTTACAAAAGAGAAACAGAGTCACAGATGTAAATAACAAACTTACAGTTACCAGTCAGGGAAGTGCAGGGAGTGATAAATTGCAAAGCTGGGACTAACATATACAAACCACTGTATATATAATAAGGACCTACTGTATAGCACAGGGAATTTTACTCAATAGTCTGTAAAGGCCTATATGGGAATAGAATCTAAAAAGACTAAATGCATATGTATATATAACTGATTCACTTTGCTGTACACCTGAAACTACCACAACATTGTAAATCAACTATATTCCAATAAAAATTTTTAAATTATTATATAATTTTTAAAAGCAATTTAAAAACTGACAAATTTCCTAAGGTTCTATTATTTTATTCTCTATTGATGTGACTTTATATGTGACTATGAATTTATCTGTGCAACATTAATGTGAAATATCTACTTAAGAGTTAATTGGATAAAAATACTTGTCACTTGATTATTAGGCTTCCTGCTGGTAATGCAAAATTATACTTGGCTGCTGGAATTGACTTAAATGTTCACACACAAAAAATGTTATTTCTGATTCTACTGACTTTTCCATCGTGTTTTATCTTCATTCAAATCAAAAGGACATTGTAGAACAAGGAAAAAATGACAAGTATGTAGGATCAGCCTTTGACCATTACTACTGTATGCCTACAACTGAATTTGCATCATGGGAATACCATCAATAGGTAAGTAACAACAGTTTTGTTGTTCAGTCTGCTTATTTGTCCCATGGGATGCAGAGTGTTAGTTATGATTTCAGTGCCTACTGTGTAATGAAAAATTGGCAGGACAGGGTACGAAAAGAGCATCTGAGTAATGCAACTGACAAAGACAAGCAAAGTTTGACACAAGATTCATATATGTACGTAATATGGCTGCTATTTAGTCACTTTGTACTCTTAGACAAATCACAGAATCTGTCTAAATGTAGTGCCCTCCCTTAACATGGAGGAATAATAGTAAACCTTCAAATGCTGTTAAGAGGATCAGAGACAATTAATGTAATAATTTTATGCAATTATGAATAAAATATTTGTTTCGCCTTTTTGAGAGGGTACTTTTTAGGTAATCCCATAGTTTAAAGATATAGGGACACTCTATATATTCAGAGGAATTCTATTATAATTCTATTACAGAGAATACAAAAGAACACAGCAGCAGAGAATAAAGAAGCTTTCAGTGTTTAATTATATTTTCAGTAGAGTTAATCCATATGAAGCATAAAGTTGTAATTAGGTAGTGCTTTAGATGAAAATAATTACCATTTTAGGGACTTCACTTGAATCTTCAAGATATGCCAACTGATTAGCTCATTCCAAAGACAAAATTATAGTGCAACATCCTCTTTCAAAAACTGACCCTCATCACCTAGACAATTAAGTATTTTTGAAAAGTATGATCTCCCTACATTCCAACACTGAGTAAACTGAAGTGAGAAAACATTTTAGAAATAGTTAGCTAATTTGGACATGCCTTCTGATAGTATTCATAAAAGCATTAGACTGTATTTTATGTCTTAAATCCTATATGGTAATGGTTAAAATTTGGTTTCTTTTTTTATCTCCCTTAATAATGATTCCAAATTCCCAAGCATACATACTTTTTCAATTTAAAATATTAATCAAATTAGATATCATATTCCATTCATAGCCAAATGAAATCAACTAGTATTTAATAAGTGTTTATACATGAGATGCACTATGTTTCCAGGATGATAAATAAAAGAAATAAATTATGAATTCTTGCCTCAGAGGGTAATATATGAGTGTGGACTATAATCTGAAAATAAGCTAAGAAAGTTTTTATAAAGGAAAATTACCAAGTCAATACCTAAGAAAGAGATGCAGAGACCATGATAAACACATTATCTATTGGAGTGAAGAGTATAAACATATCTCAAAGGAAAAACAAAAACAAACCCACATAGGATTTACTGAGAATGATGTTAGACTGATTCAATGACTTTGAGAAAGGCAATGATGAGAGGTGTATACAATAGGTTGCTTGGGACAAGATTGTTTAGACTTTGTAATGCTAGATTTAGGTATTTTAATTTGATGCTTTCCATTTCTCTAAATGGAAATTCATTTAAACTTTCTGAAGATAATTTTTTATCAGAGTAATAATGAAAAAGCAGAAATGGAAATGTCAGTTAAATTGGGGATTTTTTCTTTTTTTTTTAATATGGGGAAAAGATAACTAACATTCCAACTATAGTGATATTAGAAGAAAGGAAAGACAATATGCACATGAGAAATCCTGAAGGAATAGTCATTAGGATTTAAGGATGGAAAAGTTAAAACCGAATAAGAACTAGCTATCAACATAGAAAAGCTTTTAACTCCAGGCAGCTTTGAGAATTGGAAATTTAAGATGAACTCATCTAGTGAGCAGGGAGAAATATTTTAAAAGCCTGTTAAACTCAAAGAAGCAAAACATTTAAATGGAACTATCTGAGGAATCACTGCAAATTGGGAATTGCACACTAAAACTCGAGAAAACTCAGACTGGCAGGAGTAATTTTAGGGTCCAGCACATTGATGAGAGAACTGAGGCCACAGACTTGAACGAAATCTCTAACTGAAAGCTAGCAAAGAGAATATCCCCCAGGAGAAATCTGAGGAATAGCAATACTTGAGAATGTAAAGAAAAAGCAACAAGGAAAGGTATTTATTATGATTTAGATAAAGCAATATTTTTAAAAAGAATGAAATGGCCAATTGTGTTGCCTTCTATAATGAAGTTAATGAAGGTGGAAAAAGAGGAGAAAATTGGACTGACAACTGAAAAGACTGTGTTAGAAGATTAAGTTCCAAGAGGTAGGGATGAAAACCAGATTAGGGACTTCCCTGGTGGCCCAGTGGTTAACAATCTGCCTTCCAATACAAAGGTTTGATCCCTGGTTGGGGAACTAAGATCCTGCTGCATGCGCTATAAAAATAAATAAATAAGAAAGTCAAATAAATAAATAAGAAAGAAAATCAGATTAAAAGGATTAAGAAATTAGTATTTGGTGAGCAATGGAGGCAGCAAATAATGTACCATGCTTTCTAGAATGATTACAAATCAAGATTTAGTCAATGTGAAATTCTTTTTTTTTTTTCCAATTTTATTTTTTTTTCCAATTTTATTTTTTTTAATTTTTTTAATTTTATTTTATTTTTAAACTTTACATAATTGTATTAGTTTTGCCAAATACCATAATGAATCCGCCACAGGCATACATGTGTTCCCCATCCTGAACCCTCCTCCGTCCTCCCTCCCCATACCATCCCTCTGGGTCGTCCCAGTGCACTAGCCCCAAGCATCCAGTATCGTGCATCGAACCTGGACTGGCAACTCGTTTCATACATGATATTTTACATGTTTCAATGCCATTCTCCCAAATTCCTACCCTCTCCCTCTCCCACAGAGTCCATAAGACTGTTCTATACATCAGTGTCTCTTTTGCTGTCTCGTACACAGGGTTATTGTTACCATCTTTCTAAATTCCATATATATGCGTTAGTATACTGTATTGGTGTTTTTCTTTCTGGCTTACTTCACTCTGTATAATAGGCTCCAGTTTCATCCACCTCATTAGAACTGATTCAAATGTATTCTTTTTAATGGCTGAGTAATACTCCATTGTGTATATGTACCATAGTTTTCTTATCCATTCATCTGCTGATGGACATCTAGGTTGTTTCCATGTCCTGGCCAATCAATGTGAAATTCTTGAAGGAGTTCTATCTAGCCAGAAAATGGGATTGTCATTGAAGCCTAGAATACACAGAGCCAACATTAATGAGTATAGACTCTGGCGGCTAGAGGAGAATCAAGGAGAGGGCACAGAGAGTCCAGGGAAAGCCTGCCTGGTCTGCAAAGGTAGCTTAGAGCTCTCAGAGGAGGCAGCCTAGTAACAAAAATGTTGCTCCCAACAGCTTAAGTAGCTGTTTGCCTGGAGAAATGGCAATAGATACAGAAAAGGAGAAGCACTCAAAGGAGAAGAACTCGATATCAGGTAGGTATATCAGAGAAGAGAGTATCAAACACTTATGAAATGGTGCACATCAAGGTGACCAAAAGAAAAGCATTGTGAGGGGGTCATTGAGAATTTACAACGGTGATTCAAAATGGGACTAAAAAGGAAGTCATGACCTTGTAAGTATTGTTAAGAAATGATAACTCTCCCTTCAGTAGAAAGAATAATAGGATCCCAAGCATGGGGGTGATATTTATTTCCGTCAATCACAAGATTTGCCAAGCTATTCCCTTAGCTTTATGAAAAAAGAAGAAAGGTAGAGAAAATGAAAACAATCAATTGTCAATAATGGGACCATTTATGCATGTTTCTTCTAGTTTTGAAATTTTGGAAGCCTCCAAGATTGGGAATTAGGAAACTCATAAATACTCTGAATTTTAAGTTTATGTTAGAGCCTGCCTTTAAGTTAAATAAGAAAAAAAAGTCTGAGTGGTCTCTGAAGTTACAGTAAAAGCAACTGTAAAAATGGTGGGCATGATTATCATTATACTACAATGATTATTACACTGTAATGATTATTCATTACAATAAAGGGACTTTATTTAGGTCTGAGAATGAACCAGTATGACTATGAGCAAGCCAATGGGACCAAACAGGAAGATGCTCAACAGAAAAGACAGCAAAGAACTCAGATGCTCAAGTGAACTTCCCCTGCATCTAAAGATACTGAACAATTTCTTCACAACACTAGGAAAATCCTATCACTGGAAAATATCATGAATTAAAAATGACTGACTATGGTGCAAAGTAACCAGTCACTTGGGGATGACTTGCCTATATTACTAGCTTACAGAAACAGACAAAATAAAATATAGGCTTCCATTCAATTATTTCATTTGTTAGGGCTTTCTGAAAAAGCACTTTAAATTTTAATCTGTATCAAGAATAAATGCATCACTGTAGCTACACTATACATTTTATAGATTCCTAGATGATGTACCAACACCCATAATTTTCAAGAATTACCACCCAGAGGGAAAATCATCAGTTGTGAAAAATAAACATTTTTAAAAATTAGTGTGGGCTATTTATTAGGGACATACTTTCCTAAAATGAATGATCACTTTTAAAATTCGTGACCCAAAACAGTTGCTCTTCTTAGCTGTGAGACTGGCACCCACCAGCACTGTGTGTTAGGAGAAAGATGCTTTTTTAAGACCTGTTAATTTAACTTATGTAAATTAATTGGCTGAAACACAAAGCAAGAGTGCAGAATTTTACCATTTGGATGGCTTTATTAACTGAAAAGTCAGGTGTTAAAATACATTTAAAGCTCTGTTATTCTGTTCTCTGCTGGTGTGATGTGGGCAGATTCTCACTTGTTAATTATATTGTGTATAAAAAAGTGGAAAAACTAAATTGAAAGAAATAAAATATTCTATATAAGTACTTTTTCGCATGGAAGCTTATGTCCACAAAAAAATTCAGCACTTTCTGTCACAAAACTAGCTTTGTCCTAATCACAACCCCATAGTCACAGATTATTATGACAGAATTACTTCCTTTTTCAAATACTGCTTTTTGCTATAATAAAATCTCTTATTACTCTACAATCAGTATTCATCATTGTGCAATAGCTACTTAAATATACATACCCAGAAACTCTCTTGAAACTTATAACAAACTTTGACTCTTGTCACTTCAGAGGGTCAATTTTCAAAAATAAAGTACTGACAACACTTAATGAACAATTCAGAATTGCTGATTTTTCAGACTGTACATGGTTGCAAATTTCAGCTCTGTAACTGTTCTTACCTCCTTTACTCCACTGTTGTCATGTTAAGTTACAGGATTGAATTTCTACTTGCCAAAAATTTACTCCAAAAATTTACAATGATGTTTACTTGTGAGAAACTGTGATTTCACAATTAATATTTCATAGACTAGATTCTTCAAACATATTAAACATATAGCAGTTTACATCTCTTTTAAAAACATTGTGAATCTGCATCTTTTCTGTGGATTTTAAACATCAAAAGATACTTTTAAAATTCCTATGCTGATTCAGATTTAGCATATGAAATGTCGAATAATTTATAAATATATATACATTATCTATAAACAGTTATCAGACTAGATCTATATTTTGATACCTATTTCCAGATTCTAGTGTTCTTGACAATCTTTCAAATATATGTAAAAATGGATATAACAGTTTGCTTGAAAATACAGTTTTTCTAAAGGTGAAATGAGGATAATAATTCTAATTTCATATTTCAGCAAGTGGAAAAATATGAGGTGATATTTATGAGTAAGCAACAAATAATTATGATTAAATATTTTAGTAAAAAAATAAAAAATGAGGATGAGGAAAATAGAATCACTGTAAGGTGAAAGACATACTCTGATTAAAATTGATATGAAGAATGTTTAAAAAATATTTAAGAACTGAAAGAAACCAATTCAACACAAATATAGCTGCCATTTGGGAATTAAGGGTGTGAGCAATGGCGAGTGATCAGTTTGCAGCTGAACTTTTGCTGCTGAGCCTTAGCGACTCCACTTGACTCACAGTTTTTAACAAGGCAGGCTATTAGGTGCATACCTGAAATACAAGGCAGGCATAATTGAGACAAACAAGACATCCATCATATTTTCAATGCCCAGAGACTGTGTTTCAAGTTACCTCTGTCTCAAACTGAAATGATAAAAGCCTTAACTGCCTTAGGAGAAAATATTACCACACGTGGCTATGGTTGAAGGAAAAGTCTTAACTTGCTGGAGGTACTGCGAAAATGTTTGTAACTCATGCAGATGGGGGATGAGGAAAAGGCAGGTTGTCTTAAAATAGAAATAGGAAAAAGAGTTCAGGATAATGTGTTGGAAAATAAAAAGGGGTTGTGGTTTGATTAAAAGCATGAACTCTGCGCAAAAAGCTTGTAGGTCCTTGAAAATGAGCCCAGGTATCCTTGTGCCTGGCAACACTGACCTGCCAACATTGTCTAACAAACCAGCTTTATGAGAAAGTAGATTAGTTAGTAGCCAATTAAGTGGAATTCCAAGCATGATTCTGCTGAGATTTATTTGAGATGCTATGTTTACTTTTCAGAAAACCTCACAGATAGGAGTAGCACTGTGAGTCCAGGATTATTAACCAAGTTATAGTGTAGCTTCATGTTCCTATGTTATTTAATCCTTAAGTCCCACATCTCTTTTAGAGGTCAAGAGATTTTATACAAAGTTTATCTATAAATATAGTGTCAGACATGTATAAGACTTTGGACAAAAATTGAGTCAAAGAAATATGGGGCCTGTTTTGTTGAAGTTTAATGATCATAACAGGTATTTATTAATTCAATAAATACAGAATAATACAACTAGGTATTTCCATTTCTTTGAAGCAATATATAGGGAGCTATGAGAGCTAAAACAAAGGGATATGATCTAGTTTCAAGACACATGGCATGTAAGTGGAAATGTTATATGAGAGGTCAAACTGATAAAGGGGATGAAAAGGGGTGAACTTAGCAGAAGGACGAGCAGCCAAGCAGACTGAGCCTGATGGACATGCTCAGTATAACCTACTGTAGGTGGTATAGGTAGAAAAGAGAAGAGTATTTGCAGATGAGCCTGGGATATCCCACAGGGACTTATAGTTCAAAAAAGCTAAGATCTTTGAGCTATAACCTAATAATTGACAAATGGTTTTAAATGGGAAGGAAAATCATAAAATTATGTGACTAACTACTGCTACTTTTATGAAGATCATTATAAATGCAGAATTAAATGGATTGGATAAGGAAGGCTGGGGTTGAGAAGGGATAGTCTATTATTTCGTCAGTAAGAATGCTTAGGTGACTGTTATAGCAGAGTGACACTCTTGATTACTCAAATCCTTTTCTTCATTTCTCCAACACTGAATGACCCAGGTCTCAGTAGCTTCTTTTCTTCTTTATATAAGCTTACAATCTAGATGCACTTACAGCTCATGGTTTAAAAATAATTGATCCTGATATTTCCCAAATTCACATCTAATCCATCCAATAAAAACACAGTCTAACCTTGCATTGCCATCTCCATTCTTAACACCATGATCCAAGTCACTAATTCATCTCCTTTAAAGGAGTGAGTTTCTTGACAATTTCTTAACCTCTATTTTTCTACAGTGCTCTACTAAACTGTATCTCAACAACAAAAAAATTAAAATATAAAAACAAGTCCTCTTCTATCTTTTCCCAACTCAGAAACACTCTGGTACCTCAGAAGCACCTTTCAAATAAAATCCAATATCCCTACTGTGGCATATTTTGTTTTCCATTAAATGGCTGCAACATTAACCATTCCATATGATCTTTGGAATCTTGCCACTTCTCCACTAAGAAAGCAAATCCATTATCTCTACCCCTTTGACTCTAGATGGTCAGTGACTGATTTGACGAAAAGATTATGGAAGAAATGATGCTGTACCAGTTCTAGAAATAGTCCTTACCTAACTTGGCAGCTTCCTCCACCTACTTCTTGGAATACTTGATTTTAAAACTCCTGTTCTTAGAACACTCCATTTAAACCCAGGCCCCAACTTACAGTTAGTTCACGACCCAAGAATAAGCCACACATAATAAGTCTCTTTCTTTGAAAGTTTTAGATAAGCATCCAATGAATAGCCAACATCAGCTTAGTCAAGAGACATCTGCATACAGCCCAGATGAACCTTTGATTGAGTACAGGCCCAGCTAACATCTGAGTAACCTCACATAAGAAACTACAAGCAAGAATACCATCTCCTAAAAACAGTCATGCAGGAGAATCTAGCTTTATTGTCTCCCCGCAAAGACCAATGACTGAACAGCTACCCATGAATAAAAACTCCAGGCAAGGTCTAAAATTCACTTAGGACATTTTAGGACATAAGAGAAAGAAGGCAACTTCATTTCACCCACATCCTCCCATCTCCCAAGCCATTTCCCTTCAAGGCCAATAAGGAACTTTCCAGCTTGAAAGATTTTTCTCTTACCAGAAAAAGAAGTGGGTGAGTGATCAGCCTCTCCAGCTTTGAATGTAGGGCACAATACGAAGATTCAGCTTCAGTTTCACTCCATTTAGACTGGCAAAGCTGAGACATACTAAGCCAGCTACGAACAAGAAAGAAAATCAGAGTCTGTTAGCAGACATGCATGGGAGTTATAGTTCATGAAAACCTTCTCTGAAGATAAACTCGGCAGATTTTGCCTCTGAGGTAGTCAGTTGCCAGCACGATCTCATGGTTCCACTGCAAAACTCACCACCATGTGCCCCCAAAGTTATCTGTCCTTGCTGGTATGAGCTACCTGAGTGCCTGCATACTCCCTCACCACCACATTGCTGCCAGAACCCAGGACCCACGTTGGCAGCCATACAAGTTTCCTACTGCTGTGCAAGTATAAGATGCCAGCTAAGTTCCTCCCAATATCTCTACCTATCTAAGCGAGAAGCCATTTTGTAGCCAGTTCAGGCTTCTGCAGGTATGCAAGTACAAGATACCAGCCAAAAGCTTTACCTTCTGACTGACGCCTATATCACCAGGTCTGTGCTTGAGACCAGCCCCTCCAGATATGCATCCACATGGCACCAGACTGATACCCGTCTTGGGCTCTACTGGGACACAGGGGAATGGGTGTAGCCACAGAAGAGCACCCTAACTCTGAGCCCAGAGTTGGCACAGACCTCCATCTCTGTATGTCTACAACTAGCCCCTGCTGCCACATACGCACTTGCAGCTGGCCCCCACGGCTGAGAATGTGCACACCACTTGCTTCAGCTACTATCACTGCTTGACTTGGTCCAATGTTACTGGATCTAGAGGTGCCACCTAGAATCAAAACAGCTCTTACAACTATTGTGGATCCTCTGCAATTCTGTGTGACAAGAACCACATAGTTGTTGATACTGTGAACCACAGTGGTCAGAGCTGGAAAAACATCATGCCCACCCCGACCCATTGCTGCCATATAGTCCTGCACATGACATTCTGCACCACTAGACCCAGGGTCACAGCATCATCTAGCATTCTGCCACCCATAGGTGAAAAGTTTCCCTTACAAAAGTCAGTCCGTAAAACTTGGAAAAGGTGAATGCTTCTTCAAATGCACAGGTGCCTTTGTGAATCTACAAGGACCCAAAAGATTCAGGGAACTATGTCCCCACCAAAGTAATACAGTAATCATCCAGGAACTGGCTACAAAGAAAAGAACATTCTGAAACTGCCTAATAAAGAATTCAAAATAACTGCTATACAGGAATCAGAGAGTGATCAGAGAATACATATAAACAATAACAGAAAAACAATGCAAGAACACATTGAAAAGTTCAGCAAACAGGTGAAAAACAAAAAAGAACAAAACAGAAATTTTGGAGCTAAAGATGCAATGTGTGAACTGAAGAATTCAACAGAAAGTTTCAATAGTGAACCTGAACAAGCAGAAGAAAGAACTAGTGAGACTCAAGGCAGAGCAACTGAAATTATGTAATCAGAGGGGTGAATAATAATAATCTGCAATGAAGAAAGTCTATGTACTACTTGAATACTATAAAAAAAAATTATATATGCATCACTGGAGTCCCAGAAAGAAAAGAGAATAGAAAGCAGTAGAAAGCCCATTTAAAGAAATAATGGCTGAGAACTTTTCAATTCTGGGGATAGATCTAGACATACAGGCTCATGAAGATAACAGGTAATCTCAAAATTTCAGTCCAAAACAATTTGCATCAAAACTTATAATAAAACTGTCTAAAACAAAAGAATTTAAAAGCAGCAAAATAAATAAATAAATAACAAAAAAAAACCCTCTTTCATAAAAGATAACCCCTCTTAAGAATACCAGCAGATTTCTCAGCAGAGCCCTTGAAGCAGACTCTCAGAAGGCCAGGAGAATATGGGGTGATATAATCAAAGTGCTAAAACAAAGAAAATACCATCCAAGAATATCTTAGCCAGAAAAACTGTCTTTCAGAATTTAAGGCAAAATAAAGAATTCCTTTAGTTAAAAAAAAGAAGGCTGAAGGTGTTCAATGCCACTAAATCTGCCTTACAAGGAATCCTGAGAGGAATTCTTCAAGTTGAATCAAAAGCACACTAATTAATTAATTGCAGATATATGAAAATATACAATACACTGATAAGCATATGGTCAAATACTCCAATACTATAAAATGGTGGTTTGATAACTAATTAAGTTTGCTAAAAGAACAAAATAGTAGCTATAGTTTCTACAATTTTTTAATGAATACACAATATAAAAAGAGGTATGGAGACATCAAAAATGTCAAAGGGGGAACAGAAGAATAGAGGCTTTGAGTGCAACTGAAGTTCAACTGTTACACTGAGAAATATAATGAGGCTTCAATGTTTTATTGAAGCCTCATGGGAACCACAAGGCATAAATCTATGATAGATAACCCAAAGATAAGAAGAAAAGAATCATAATGGAAAGTCATCAATTTATAAAGAAGAAAAAGAAATGGAACTGCAAAACAACTAGAAAACAATAAGATGGCATTAGTAGATGTATCTGTTTTTAGTAGAAACAAGAAAGATAACAAATAAAAAATCTCATGCCAAAAAGAACTAGAAGAAAAAACTCACAGAAGGAAAGATGTAACAAAGATCTGAGTATAAATACATGAAATAGAGACCATAGAAACAATAGAAAAGATCAAGACAATTAAAAAGCTGTATTTTTAAGAGAAAATTGACAAAACTTTAACTAAAGTAACTCAGAAAAAATAAAATCAGAAATGAAAAAGGACATACTGCAATATATAAGACAGAAATACAAAGGATCATGAGAAACTATTATAAATATATAACCACGAACTTGATAACAAAGAAGAAATCAATATATTACTAGAAACATAAACCTATGATGATTAAATCATGAAGAAATAGAAAACATGACAAATGATGTAAGAGGAGATAAATCAGTAATGAAAAAACTTCCCTACATAGGAAAGAAAACTAGGTGATTGCACTGGTGAATGTTACCAAATATTTAAAGAAGTAATGCTGCTGCTGCTGCTGCTGCTAAGTCGCTTCAGTCGTGTCCGACTCTGTGCGACCCCATAGACGGCAGCCCACCAGGCTCCCCCGTTCCCGGGATTCTGCAGGCAAGAACACTGGAGTGGGTTGCCATTTCCTTCTCCAATGCATGAAAGTGAAAAGTGAAAGTGAAGTCGCTCAGTCGTGTCCGACTCCTAGCGACCCCATGGACTGCAGCCTTCCAGGCTCCTCCGTCCATGGGATTTTCCAGGCAAGAGTACTGGAGTGGGGTGCCATCGCCTTCTCCGAGAAGTTATGCTAATTCATTTAAAATCCTTCAAAAAAACTGAAGAGTAAGCAACAACTCCAAGGTCATTTTATGAGACATATGTGTGTACTCAGTTACTCAGTCATGGGATTTTCCAAGCAAGGATATTGGAGTGGGTTGCCATTTCCTCCTCCAGGGGATCTTCCCAATCCAGGAATCAAACTCATGTCTCTTGTGTCTCCTGCTTTAGCAGGTGGATTCTTTACCACTGTACCATGTGGGAAGTCTAAGCCCTATATTACCCTGATACTAAAGACTGATAAGGACATTACAAGAAAATTACTGACCAGTATGCCTGATGAAAATCAATGTAAAACTTCTTAACAAAGTATTATCTAATTGATTTCAACAGCACATTAAAGGATCATTAATCATAATAAAGTGGGATGTAACCCTGAGATTCAAGACTGGCTTAATATCCACAAATCAATAAATGGTATACACCACATGTATAGAATAAGAGATAAAAATAATATGATCATCTTAATAGATGTAGGCAAATCATTTGACAAAACATTACATCTTTTCATGATTAAAAAAAATTCCAAAGGAATTGAAAGCAGGATCTCAGAGATATTCAGAGCCCCATATTCTCTGCACATTATTTACAATAGCAAAGATATAAAACAATGTGTCTGTCAATGAATGAATGAATAAAGTAGATATGGTATATTTATACAATAGAATATTATCGAGCCCTGAGAAAAGGAAATCCTGCTATTTATGACAACCTGAATGAAACTAGAAGGCATTATGCTAAGTGAAAAGAATCAGAGAAAGACAAATACTATATACATATACGGAATCCAAAAAAGCCAGACTCAGGGAAACAGAGAGCAGAGTGGTGATTCCCAGGACTAAATGTGAGGGAAAATGGGAAGATGTTGTTCAAAGGGTACAAACTTTCACTTATAAGATTGTTTTGAGGTGTATGTACAGCTAATAATACTGTAGTATATAATTGGAAAAAAAGTGTCTCAGAGAATATCTCAAGAGTAAAGTCTAGGCTTTCCATATTTATGCAGTTTACAGAGATGGAGATTTAATGCATTGCTATGGGCAATTTTTCTAAGGGCAACATCTTAGTCCATTTAGCAAGAAGGGCATGAAAGTGAAAGTAAAACCATGAGAAGCTGCATAATTGTATCAAAATTGCTATATGGACAGCAAGTCCATATAGCAAGAATACTGGGGTTCCCTGGTGGCTCAGATGGTAAAGAACCCAGCTGCAATGCAGGAGATCTGGGTTCATCCCTGGGTTGGGAAGATCCCCTCAAGGAGGGCGAGGCAACCCATTCTAGTATTCTTGCCTGAGGAATTCCATGGACAGAAGAGCCTGGTGGGCTACAGTCCATGGGGTTGCATCTTTGCAACCTTGCAACTCTTGTCAGACATGACTGAGTGACCTAAGCACAGCAAGAATACCATTGACTAGGTAGCTTATAAGTAACAGAAATTGGGACCTCCCTGGCGGTACGGTTGTTAAGATTCCATGTTTCCAATGCAGAGGGTTCAGGTTTGGTCCCTAGTTGGGGAACTAAGATTCCACATGCCATGTGGCATGTGGAATTAATAAATAAATAACAGAAATTTATTTTTCACAGTTCTGGAGCCTGGGAAGTTCAAGATCGAGTCACCAGCAGTTTAACTTCCCATGGGGGCCTGCTATCATGGGCAGCCATCTTCTAGGCATGTCCTTACATAGGAGTGGAGAATGAGGTAGCTCTCCAGAATCTGTTTTATAAAGACACTAGAGCAATTTATGAGGGCTTTGCCCTCCTTATCTGACGGCTTCCCAAAGGTCCCACCTCCAAACATCACCACAATGGGTATTAGGATTCAATATATGAATTCTGGGGGGACACAGTATACTGAAAGGGGAAAACAGACTGTTAAGAAAAGGCAGCCTAGAATGGGGTATGGAGAGTAAATATGTTTTTCTAAATCCTAAGCTATGCCAATCCTTGCTATTTACAGGTGATATTGTATCAGTTTATCACATGTCACTGAGGTTATATATTTAACTAATGAAATAGTTGTCTGTTTACAGAAAGAATGTCCAGCATGGAGTAGGACCTCTGGACTTCAAAAAAAAAAAAAAAAAAAAAATATATATATATACTCTATTTGTTATTTGGTTTTTGATTCAATTATGCAGCTTCTCATGGTTTTACTTTTACTTTCAAGGCTTCTTTATCTCTTAGCTTAATTTCTGGCTCTTTACCTGCAAGTACCTTGATGCCAGGCTATTAGTTGAAAACAAAATTCATTTGCTGAGAGCTGGGCTTTGACTCAAAAAATCCGAAGCTCTGGCTCTACAGTTGTAACTGTATTCACTCTGTTGCTAGGAAAATCAGGAGAAACAAAAAGTGATGCAAGATGCTTCCAAGGTTCTGTCTCTTACAATTCCTTTATGAAAACAAAATGCTCATCTGTTTGTTGTTACTGTTTTTTGTTCAGTCAGCATTGTGTTCTTATGTTTAGGGAACTCTTCTTTCTTTTGAAAATGTTATTCTTGAAAGTATTACTTTAGCTTTGTTTCTGTTGTTTTATATCATGTTTATTTTGCCATTATTTTTTCCTTACCGTGCTTTTTGCTTTTTGGTATTCTGGGGATTCTAGTAGAGAAGCAAAATAACTATAAAATTGTGTTACCAAGGATAAAAAAAAATTATCAAGGATAATTCTTATTGTAATTGTTTCTTAAGAGGTTTATGGCCCGCTGTAAGCTTTTAAGATACCATGGTTATTGTGAACATCAGTTCAAAACTGTTAGGTAAGGCTTAAAGAGATGGGGAAAAGTCTATGATTGTACAGTTCTTGATCATTACATTCCTTTAATACAAAGTTCTTAGTTCTCTTTAGTGAAATTGGTAACTAGTACTTAAGATGCTAAAAAGTTATTCTACTACTAATTAAAATGTGTGTGAAGTCATTAGTTTCTCCACATCGAGTAATGCTCAGACACCAGCTAGGTTTCCCAAAATTCAACACAATCCTGGAACTATTGACCCTGAGGCAGCACTGTATCCCACTTATAAAGGGTTCCATCCAAAAAGACCACACTTCACTCCAAACTTCAACTGCAAGCCTAGGTTGTTGCCTATACTTCTGACTGACTGACTATAAATCACAGATTGCCATGAATCCCTCCTTAGGTTCCCCTCTTTGTGGCTCATAAATGTCATAAAATCTGTTTACTCACAAATGTCATAAAATCTGTTTACTCACAAATTATTGTTTATTATGAAAGATATCAAGGCTTCCCTGGCGGCTCAGATGGTAAAGAATCTGCCTCCAGTGCAGGAGGTTTGATCCCTGGGTTGGGAAGATCTCTTGAAGAAGGGAATGGCAACCCACTCCAGTATTCTGGCCTGGAGAATTTCATGGACAGAGGAGTCGCAAAGAGTAAGACATAACTCAGCAACTAATACACACATACACACATAAAGGATATTAAAGAACATGAATCAACAGCCAGACAGAGAGAAACACAGGCTGAGGTCCTGAACAAAAGAGCTTCTGTCTTCATGGAACATGGGGCCCAGGAAGATGGCATCTGGAACTATTCTGTTTCCCCAGCCTAGAAGCTTCCAGAAGCCTATACATAACTCTGGAGCAGCCAGAAGGAAAAAATATTTATGGCAAAGTTATGGGGAAGAGCAATCAGTTCCCATGTTCTCTCCAGACAAGCCAGTCTCCCTGTATCTCCATTTCAAACACAGAAGCTCTCTAAAATTTCTGCTTTTGGATTTTCTGTGGAGGCTTCATCACAAAGGCATGATTGAGGAAATCATTGGCCCCTCAACCTCCAGCTCCTCTTCGTTCATGCAAGGAGGTCTTAGGATGGGACTTAAAGTTCCAACCTCTGATCACATGATTGGTTTCCTTGGCAACCAGTTCTCATTTAAGTGGAGTCAAATGACACTGTTATTGAAAGCAGCTTTTTTGTCCCTTCCTGCGGGCCCATTTCTGTTCCCTTCTAACTTTAAAGAACCTAATTATAGAAATGAGATCACTAAATAATTGAAACCAACTCCTGCTTTATGTACTCCTGAATGCACACCATGCTCTGTTTAACCTTCTGATTCTTCTCCTAGATAAAAGAAGAATGACAAAGTAAGCAGTTAAAAATTAACTGGCTCTCTACCCTCAACAGACCCCTAACCAATCCTGCGGCAGATCATGCAGGCAAGGTATCATCTGAAGAAGAGTCAGTCTGCACTCAATGGAGAATGATGCATAACCCAACCTCCTGCCTTGATGAGTCACTGAGATTCTTCATCCTGCTCCATTTTTCCTTTTAAAAACTGTCATGGCTAAGCATAATCTTCAGAGTTGTTATCTGGATATGAGCCCACCTTCTCCCCAGATCACTGAGTTTTCTGATTAAAGCACCTTTACTCTCTACCTACACTTTTCTGGGCTGGATGAAGCACAAACTGGAATTAAGATTGCCAGGAGAAATATCAATAACCTCAGATGACACCACCCTTATGGCAGAAAGTAAAGAAGAACTAAAAAGCCTTTTGAGTAAAGTGAAAGAGGAGAGTGAAAAAGTTGGCTCAAAACTCAACATTCAGAAAACTAAGATCATGGCATCTGGTCCCACACTTCATGGAAAATAGATGAGGAAACAGTGGAAACAATGACAGACTATTTTGGGGGGCTCCAAAATCACTGCAGATGGTGACTGCAGCCATGAAATTAAAAGATGCTTGCTCCTTGGAAGAAAAGTTATGACCAACCTAGACAGCATTTTAAAAAGCAGAGACATTACTTTGCCAACAAAGGTTCATCTAGGCAAAGCTACGGTTTTTCCAGTGGTCATGTATGGATGTGAGAGCTGGACTATAAAGAAAGCTGAGCACCGAAGAATTGATGCTTTTGAACTGTGTGTTGGAGAAGACTCTTGAGAGTCCCTTGGACTGCAAGGAGATCCAACCAGTCCATCCTAAAGGAAATCAGTCCTGAATATTCTTTGGAAGGACTAATGCTGAAGCTGAAACTCCAATCCTTTGGCCACCTGATGCAAAGAACTGACTCATTGGAAAAGATCCTGATGCTGGGAAAGATTGAGGGTAGGAGGAGAAGGAGACAAGAGAGGATGAGATGGTTGGATGACATCACCGACTCAATGGACATGAGTTTGAGTAAACTCCAGGCATTGGTGATGGACAGGGAGGCCTGGCATACTGTAGTCTGTGGGTTCAAAAAGGGTCGGACATGAATGAGTGACTGAACTGAACTGACACCTGTCTCTTGAATTATTAGCTTATGAGCTGAGAACATGGAATCTGGGTTCAGTTACATTACCACTCTCTAACTTAGGAAATCTCAGGTGTTTCAGGAGCTGTGAGCCAGTGGCTGTGAATGAAGACCAAATACACATGAGAAGTATATATTTGGTCATCTGAATGGCAAATACTTATTCCATATATATCACAGATGCCAAATGATTGTTATTGCTTTATCTAGATGAAAAATACAGTGGAGACAACATGAATTTGGGAATTAGGCGGACCTGAATTAGCACCTATAGCTAAAATATACCAGTTATATTGAGGGAACTTGGGAACCATTACTTAACTTCAAGTTTTCTCATTTGTAAAACAGAGTTAATATTCTGTATCCTCTAATCTTGAAGATTAATGACAACATAGCACTGCTTAGCATAGTATATACCATATAGTGCTCAGTAAAATCAATTGTCATCTTGTAATAAATAACCATTCATACTTACATTTCATCGCAAGGTCTAGTGTATTTCTCAAAGCCTTCAAATATTGCTTTTATATGCAAGGACACAGAACTCTGCATTAACATGAGAATCAGTGAGGCATACAGTTTTCATTGAGAGAGGAGTGTCATGGGTCTTTCTTTTAACAGAGATTCAGGGTAATCATCTCTTAGCCAGAAAGGACTCCACTGGTTTCTCTTCTTTGAGTTTCAAGAAGACAGGTCTGTAGTACAGAAATACGTGCACCACAGGGTTGGTTTGGCAGGCGAGACAGTTGCTATTTTTAAAGCATACGTGTTGCTTTCTGTTTCTAAAACACCAAAGGTTCTTCTCAATGCCAAAATTTCTCCTTTGTCAAGCTCCATAGGAAACTGATGTAGTCCATGCTCAAAAGACATTCAATAAAAAGCTATGAAGCTGCCATTGACTTCACATCTCCACTGGAGGAAAAAAAAAATGTTACAGAATGTCAGGCCAGTCTTAAAAAGTTATGCTTATGCTATTACAAAGGGCTGAGAATTCAGCTTTTAAAATATCCCTCTGGGTATGGTAGCTCTGTGAGAGAATGAAAAATGCCATTGAAGAAAGGTTAGTAGTTTTTTCTTAGTTTTCTAATCCCTTTATACTTTTCCTGAAGCATAATATCATGCTGTTGTGAGATCTTCTGGCAGGGTGTGAATTTCATTTAATGGTTTCCCATCAACCATCCCAACTGCAAGAAAAAAACAGTGAAGGGGCTTCTGTTTTAAAACAAACAAACAGACAAAAAACACAACTAGAAACACACTCCTTTTTGCTACTCCACTTATAATAGCCTGGAAAGCTACACAAACTCTGGAAATCATTACAGCTTTACTGTGAGAAATTTTAGTACTCATAAGTCAGCTCTTATGAAAGCAGAACGTAAAAGTTGATGGACTGTTTACTGTGGCCATATTCCTCCAATTAACGGTACTCTGTGGATGTATTAATACTTTACAATAGTTTACAAGAAGAGCTGCTACAATCAAAATATCCCCAAAATGTTGAGTTTTAAATGAGATGGAAATTTATCTCTCTGTCCTGAAAGAGTATATGGTTAGTAGGCTACAGTGGCCGAGGGGCTTGGAAGCATGCAGCCAAGCAGGGACCCTCAGCCCTTCTCATTTCTCCTCTGCCTTTGCCCAGGGTGTTGGATGTGTCTGTAGGGTTGAAGCTGAAAGCCTGTAGGACTGATTCCCGCAACAAAGGGTAAGGAAAAGTAATGAGATCAAACATGTATATATACACAAAGAATATCTTTTTTGGGGTGCAAAACTTGCCACTCCAAAATGTCTCTTTGGCATGTGGATTATCTCATATTGATAACAAACAAAACATGAAAGACCTAGAAAATCTAACCTTCCCCCTAACTTTCTAAAAGACTGTAAATAGAGAACCTATTGTAAGAAAGGAGTTACCACCATAGGTAACTATAGTCGGACCCTGGTGTGTAGAAAGGCAGGAACCTAGAAAATCTGTTAAAAATCTCTCTCTGGGTCCCACTAACTCTGCATGTCCCAGCAAAGATTTGTTTATCAAACATTTGCTTTTCCATATTCATGTGAAGTACCTTCCCCCGCTTTGAAGTCCCAAACCACTTCTCCAACATCCTATTTGGCTTTAGCTGAAGATGATACTTAATGTGATAGGAGGTTCAGTCATTTTGAAAAGTTATTCAGATTTCCTGGATCTCTCCTGTAACTAAATCAAAAAAGCATGAGAGTTTGAGAAAAACATCTATTTCTGCTTTATTGACTATGTCAAAGCCTTTGACTGTGTGGATCACAATAAACTGTGGGAAATTCTGAAAGAGATGGGAATACCAGACCACCTCACCTGCCTCTTGAGTAAACCTATATGCAGCTCAGGAAGCAACAGTTAGAACTGGACATGGAACAACAGACTGGTTCCAAATACGAAAAGGAGTATGTCAAGGCTGTAAACTGTCACCCTGCTTATTTAACTTCTATGCAGAGTACATCATGAGAAATGCTGGATTGGAAGAAACACAAGCTGGAATCAAGATTGCCGGGAGAAATATCAATAACCTCAGATATACAGATGACACCACCCTTATGGCAGAAAGTGAAGAGGAACTAAAAAGCCTCTTGATGAAAGTGAAAGTGGAGAGTGAAAAAGTTGGCTTAAAGCTCAACATTCAGAAAACGAAGATCATGGCGTCTGGTCCCATCACTTCATGGGAAATAGATGGGGAATCAGTGGAAACAGTGTCAGACTTTATCTTTTAGGGCTCCAAAATCACTGCAGATGATGATTGCAGCCATGAAATTAAAAGATGCTTACTCCTGGGAAGAAAAGTTATGACCAACCTAGATAGCATATTCAAAAGCAGAGACATTAATTTGCCAACAAAGGTCCATCTAGTCAAGGCTATAGTTTTTCCAGTGGTCATGTATGGATGTGAGAGTTGGACTGTGAAGAAAGCAGAGTGCCTAAGAATTGATGCTTTTGAACTGTGGTGTTGGACAAGACTCTTGAGAGTTCCTTGGACTGCAAGGAGATCCAACCAGTCCATTCTAAAGGAGATCAGCCCTGGGATTTCTTTGGAAGGACTGATGATAAAGCTGAAACTCCAATACTTTGGCCACCTCATGCGAAGAGTTGACTTATTGGAAAAGACTCTGATGCTGGGAGGAATTGGGGGCAGGAGAGAAGGGGACGACAGAGTATGAGATGGCTGGATGGCATCACCGACTCAATGGACATGAGTTTGGGTGAACTCCCAGAGCTGCTGATGGACAGGGAGGCCTGGTGTGCTGCGCTTCATGGGGTCGCAAAGAGTCGGACACGACTGAGTGACTAAACTGAATTACTGAACTGAACTGAAACTTTCATTTGATTTTTATCTTCTTAATCTATCTCATATCAATTTAGTTTTAGACCAGCCAGAATAACCAGAATGGTAGGGGAAAATGTCTTCCTCCCTGACACCTTTATCACTCTCTCCCACATCCCACTAGCTCTAACTTACTCACTTTTCCCCAGCAAGATAAAAGAGCCGGAACAGTTAAGGCTCCAATGGACAGCCACATTCTCAGCTAAACATTGATCAGAGAATGAGGAGGAAGTGTTGTATAACTAAAATGAAAAACATGAAAATGGAAATGGGGAGATTTAAACATCTTCCCTGTGATATGGTCAGAGAATTTTTTCTAGGAAATATAACTGCTATCTTAGGAATATTTAGTTGCAGAATATCAAGTTGTAATACTCTGGAATGTTGAAAAGGCAAACTTTTGGATTAGTGGGCTGACAGATAACATGGACTTGATATGCTTCTTACCACATTTCCTCTTACACACACTGCTACTTACATTAGCAGGTTTGTGCTAATGTAATTAGAGAAAAATAAAGAACATATGTACAATTTCATTAGGAATTTAAACAAACGGTGCTGTTGAAGCAGATGAATTAAAAGTATATCCTCCAACCATATATCACATCCAACTACAGAACAGACATCCAAAAATAAAACAGGAAAATATTCTGATACCCTTAATATACAACATTCAACTGTAAATCTTCAACAACAGTTGTCAAAAAGAAAATAAGAAAATACTAGGACAATATGTTTGACTTTGCCAAGCTGTGAGAACTAGATGCTAAACTAAAGGGGAAAAATAGGTGGCTTTCCCTCAAATGCAAGGAAATTATAATTTTATCTCATCAGAACTATGAGTTCTGCCCTCAACCTTTGTGAATAGCTCTATCTCACTGACACTGGAGACTGCCAACATACATGACTGCAAGAAGCAGGCATAAGCAGTGATTCTTTATTCCCTAGAATGTTTACATATCTTAGGGAAAGCACTGTGAAAAGTGCTGAAACTAAGCTTAACATGCTAAGAGTAGAGGGGCTCATGAACTATAGTGTTGAAATGACAATTTCAAACTACATCCTACTCCCTAGTTTAATTAAAAAATATAGAGAGGAGAAAAGGAGATTTCAGACCAGTAAAATGCATCAAATGACTCTGAACAAAACTGACCTATTGACCTGCAAGAAATTACTTTTTATTTCTATTGTTTTTAATTGGAGGATAATTATTTTCCAGTGTTGTGGCGGTCTCTGCTGTATAGCAACACAGAGCAATCATAATTATATATACAAACATATATATGCATATATATATACACACACACACACACAAACATATAGCCTCCCTCTCCCTCCATTCCACTCCTCTAGGTTATCACAGAGCCAGGCTGAGCTCCCTGTGTTATATATTAGCTTCCCACTAGTTATCTGTTTTACACATGATAGTGTATATATGCCAGTGCTACCTTCTCAATTTGTCTCAGCCTCTGTTTCCCCCACTGTAGCCACAAGTCCATTCTCTACATCTGCATCTCCATTTCTTCTCTGTAAATAGGTTCAGTACTTTAGAACACTAGGATACTGATAACTATAGCACAGATAGTATTTTCTAAATTCCATATGTGCATGAATACATTTGTTTTTCTCTTTCTGACTTCACTCTGTAAAACAAGCTCTAGGTTCATCCACCTCACTACAACTGAAAAATTCATTAGTTTTTATGGCTGAGTAATATTCCATTATATATATACATATATATATATATATATATATACGCACCATATCTTCATTACCCATTTATCCGTCGATGGACATCTAGGTTGCTTCCATGTCCTAGCTATTTTAGATAGTGTTGCACTGGGGTCCATGTGTCTTTTAGAACTGTGGTTTTTCTCAGGGTATATGCCCACTAATAGGACTGCTGGTAGTTTTTTACCTAGTTTGTTAAGGAATCCCCATACTATTCTCCATAGTGGCTGCACCAACAGGTCAGCTTTATACTTCAGTGTAACCATCTTGCTGAAATTTGGAAGGAGGAAGTTGCTCAAACATGGATAGTAATGTCTATGCACAGGTAGTACATTCTTGCACTAATATTATGAACTCAAAAATGAAAAGAGAAACATCAACAGGCCTATGAACAGAAGCTACTGAAAAGGGGAAAATGCCTTGATAAGTTTGAGGATGTTCATATCTCTGAAAAAATTCTCTATAAATATGATTAGGGAACTAAAGAAAGAACACCATGAAATAAAGACAGAGATGCAATGAGAGCTGGCTATTGGAAGAAAAGGGGAGTGAAGGGAGAAAAGAAGTGAGAGAAGAAAAACTTAAGGCATAGAATTGGCATTAAAATCTTCTCTGGAAGCAATGAAAGTCTGAGGTTAAAAAAAAAAAAAGATTTTTATTTTGGAGAACACATTCAGTAATTTTATTTGGAATGCATAGGAAAGTTTAAAATGAGAAGACAATGATAAATGAATGATTAAGAAAGTAACAGACATTCTATTTAAGAAGATTATAGAAATTCTAAAAATTACAAATTTCAAAGAAATCCTAAATAATAGAAATATAGCCAGCAACCACAACTAATAACTAACATGTATGAATCATTAATGCTTTATATCTACTATCAGCTCATTTAACCTGCAGGAAACCTCTATACAAGACAATCTTATTTCTATACAATATAGTTTTACATCTATTTAACAACTGATGAGAGAGGTTTGCAGAGAATTTAAATAACCAGCCTTTGAGTTAATAAGGAGCAGATGTTGCAAAGCCAGCCTTTCCACTTCTAGAGGTGATGTACTTTACATCAGCTTCCATGGAATTGAAGAAAACTCTGGTTCTAAAATTTGAAAGTGTTTGGTGTTTTACAGGCTAAAAAAGTTACAAAAGCACTTCCTTCTCTAGATATATCCTGAGGAAGAAAAATGTTTGAATTTGAACAAGTTAAAAACAAATCCTGAAGGCATCTATTAAGGAAAAAAATGCTTTAGCTTAAAAATAACACTTAAAAGTTAAAAAAATTCAACAACTTCTTTCAGAATTCTATTTTCTGATAATGGAGATGACACTGGAATTTTGATGGGGAAAGTTTAGGATCTAATTGTCTTTTACATGTAAAAACCTCAGAAAAAAGTGCTCAGTTTCCCACAGAGTCCAGAAATACTCTTGCTTTTGTAAGAAAAATTTAAACTAACCAAAAAAAAAAAAAAAATCAGTTAAAATAAAGTATCTGAGTGGAAAAGCTATAGTGACAGAGGAGACTTAAAACAATACAGTGAGAACATGAATTAAGGAGAGTTACCTCTCCAGTTTAAAAGTCCCATATGCAACAATGAAGAATCCTCAAGTAAGACCCAGTACAGCCAAAAACAGTCAATACCATGTAAGGAACCTGCTCTGGTTTGTAAGGCCTGTCTTTGGTTCTCCCACATTAGTATTTTCAGTTTCCTCTTGTTCTACTGTGTTTGTTCAGCCACAGGTTCAAAGTAAAAGTTCAATAAATATATGTTTCATAGATTAACAGTAATGTGTTACACTTCCATATTTGACTATAAGGCTCTCAAATAACAATGTGAATTCCCTTCTTCCTTTAAGTGATTGTAAGGAAAACTCTGGAATACTCCTATGTATGTATGCGTCATCGACTAACAACGGTTTCAAATTATCAGGATGCCTTGGTTCACACGGAGTCTTTTCAATGCTGTTGGTTGGTACATATTAGGGTCTCATAAAATCACTGAGTGAAATCTCTGAAAACCACCCTCCTTGAAATAATCATGTTTTATTTGGAAGTTTCAGAAGTTATAGGTATTCTCCAATAGTCTTTCCTGATCATGTTCACCACACTTCCCAGGAGATGAATGCTGTTGTTATGAGAGGAGTGGTAGTTGGCGGAAAGGATGAAATGAATGAGGACTATATATATATATATATACACACACATACACATATAGTCAGTTGCCTCTCCAGGCAGAGTGCAGAGGCTAGCATACCTCTGAGACCTTAACCCGGTGTGTGCACACTAAGTTGCTTCAGTAGTGTCTGGCTCTTTGCAACCTCATGGACTGTAGCCTTCCATGCTCCTATGTCCATGGGATTCTCCAGGCAGGAATACTAGAGTGGGTTGCCATTTCCTTCTCCAGGGGATCTTCCTGACCCAGGGATCGAACACCTATCTCTTGTCTCCTGCACTGGCAGGAGGGTTCTTGACCACTAGCGTCACCTGAGAAGAACCTGTAATTTGTTCCTTACACTGTATATTACACTGTGTATGTGGACTGTGCTCCTTGTATTGAGCATGAGTGCTATAATGGCTCCATGTCAGTGATAGACAGTGACAGACACCATAAAAACACTGAAATTTCCTGAGATTCGCTAGCTGTTCTCATTTTTATATAATCTATTTCTAAGATTCTCTAGATCTCTGTTCTTCCATCCTTTACTAGAATGCAGAAGACAATCATGACTATTATGTAGTTATGAATGGTTTGACATTGGATATGGGTGACAGGAACTTACAACAGAGAAAGCAAATGGTACAAAAAGACTGAAAAGCGCACTGAATTTAAATATTAAAATTATTCTATAGTTATTTTATGCAAATGCTATTGTATATGTGGATTTTAAACTGAAATTTAATCTTAAAGACTTCATGGTAAAGAAATTTGAGTACAATACAATGTTTACAATCTAGGCCTTTGACTCAATGTATTGTTAACATACGCTTAGATATAAGCAAAGTACAGGCAGAGACAGTAGGTTAGGTCCATTATTTGGGAAGGTATAACCTTACATTGTCTTTATTTATTAGAGAGATACAGATATGTTTGCATTTTGTATATTCAAAGGCAGCTGAGATAGCTATTTCCAAAATAACATCTACTACTTCCCCAAAGGAAACACAAGAAAACAAAGCAAAGCTCCTATAAAGAAAATCACAAAAAATAGGGTAAAATGAATAAGCAGATTGCCAAACAATTTTTAAATATTAAACAATATACATGAATTGACAATGTTGAATTTTATCTCAGCCCTGTACTCTCAAAAAATAGCAACAGTTAAGAAATTCTTCTAAACTTTATGTTCCAGAAAATGCTCTACAACGAAGAACCACTTTTCCCCACATGATTTAGATAACCTTTGTGTGAGACTCATTGTTTACTTATGACAAGGCCAAGAACACAACCTTCAAATTCTCATTCTCTGTCTTACACATGATTAGCTGAAATATTGGTGCATCCCACCACCACCAGACTAACCAAACAAAGGGATAAATATTTACTGGTGGACTGAGATTCCCTGATTACAAAACAATCCCAGCTATAAAATCAGCCCACATTAGGTTTTCTACACCTCCCCAAGGACGTCTAAGGAAAAAAACACCCATTAGGACACAAGAATATTCAGATCTGTGGTTGTATTTCTACTGCAGGAACCAGAATAAGAAAAAAATCCCAAGCTTTTTTTTTTTTTTAAGTCAAACTATGACTTATTAAAATGCATGTTAATTTCTGAGAGAAGGATATTAACATTTCTCTCTGATTACAGATTTATCAAATACACTTTTGAAAAATATGGAACGCTTCATGAATTTATGTGTCACCCTTGTGCAGGGGCCATGCTAAGCTTCTCTGAATTGTTCCAATTTTAGTATATGTGCTGCTGAAGCAAGCACAAGCTATTTGTTTTTTGTCTTTGATGATTAGGCGCCATAATTTTCACCAGGCCAAAACATCCCCTTTACCCCTATCTCCTGTACTCAGGTCCTGAGGCCTCTGGGACACCCACACTCCATAGTTTGAAGAAGCCACAGTGAGTCCACCCCTGACTCCTGTGTTCCAGACACTTGATGGCAGCACAGTAAAGATTTAATTTCAATTCACTTTTTCCGAGCTCTTTTAGCTTGATTTAGTCGCCAGTGTTTATCTTGGCTATAAAAGAAATTCCAATTCACTTCCAAATACCCTTCAAATCCCTGAATTAAATATTTCACCACTGCAGAGACAATTCAGTAGTTTACCTTTGTTTGGAAGAATTTAACTCAAGATTATGTCTCTCACCACCACTGGACTCCTCTTGTTCTTCCTTCACCTCCAGCAAACTCACACCCTTTCCTCACTTAAAGCTCTCCACACGTATCTTTCCCAGCTCTTTTTCTTGCCAAATATTCCTCCTTCATCTACAGTTTGCCCTGTTTGCTTTTAGCCCCTATTACTCCTCATTATTTTCTCCTGGCTCCATTAAATGCCCATGCTTCCCAACTGTTCACCCTAACAGCTATTATTGACTTTCCCTCCTGTGATGAAAGGTAAATCACCTTAGTGCCCACCTAAACACTTTAAGCCTTGGTCTCGTTCAGATTTGCATGATATTATTAAAGATATTCCAGAATCCTGTAAGAATAGGAAAAAAAAATAGTAACCCATTCAGATTAGTCTTCAGGACATATTTTTCTGGGCTCCCTGCATTATATATACTTGTACAGCCCCTGGTGGGCCTGGAAGAAGCATCATCAAGGAAATGAGAATACCTCTGAAGCTCACATACAGGATAAAATCATAAAACTTTCAATTTGTCCAATACAAACAATAATGTATTGAACAGAGATTCAAGATTGCAGACAATAAAGAGAAAAATTTGACTCCATTATAGGTATAGATTAGTTTGAAAGAACTATTGTGTTTCTGCTCATCATCATTGTGTTCCACCACTGGCATTAGCTTTGTTAAGAGCTTACAAAACAAAATTAGAGATTTTTAAGTAGATTACTGTAATATTCCTATCTCTGAAACACACACACTAGCTCAATACCATGAGGACTTCATTGCTGAAAAAACTAACTCAACACGATGTAAACTCATGGCTTTACAACTTAAACAATGTGAAGGAAACAAGCCAGGGAAGTCTGCTCCCTACAAAAACTCTACAGATAGAAAGTGAAAATGTTAGTTACTCAGTTGTGTCCGACTCTATATGACCTGTGGACTGTAGCCCACCAGGTGCCTCTGTCCATAGGATTCTCCAGGCAAGAATACCAGGGTGGGTTGCCATTGCCTCCTCCAGGGGATCTTCCCAACCCAGGGATCAAACCCAAGTCTCCTGCATTACAAGCAGATTCTTTACCATCTGAGCCACTAGGGAAACACTATAGGTAGGGACAATTGCAAATGTTATAAAAGACGGGAAAAAAATGTCATATGTCTTGGACTCAGAGTACAAAAGGGAACAAGAATCCAAAAATCCACTTCCCCAATGATTTTTCTTTGAGCGACTAAATCTCTTTTTTACACAAATAAATATCAATGGGCAAGGGACAATAATCATCCCCATAAATGTATACACCTCTGTCTTTACAGTGGACACAAGAGAAACACATTTCTCTTATTCTCCTACCACCCTCCCTTGGAGTAAGTAAACCATATCTGTGATGGGACTTGACAGTCCCATCTACCTTGTGACTTGACTTTAAATATCCTTTTATTTCACTAGGACATCTCACTACTCTACAGAGCCTTCTGTTTAACTCCACTGCTTTTAACCTTTTGGAAAAAATATGTACATTCCAATTAGATTCTCTGTATTCTTCACTTTCACAATGTCTCTAACTCTACATGTACATAACTTTGCCTTTTAATGTATCTCACTATTAGACAATTCTTGCTCCTGATAATGTTCCCTCCTCCCCCATAAGCCTTAAATGGACATAAATGAAGCCAATGGCAGCTGCAGGAATATCTATCAAAAAAGAAACCTGAATCACTAATCTATTGGCGGCGGGGGTGGGTAGGGGGTGTTATACCCAAGGAATTAGCAACCATTCCCAAAAGCTAAAGGAAACTCTTTGGTGGCAAATGAACTAAGATAACCAATTAGTAAGAAAGCATTCTTCAATCACCAGCATATATCCCTTTATTCTTTTACAGTCAAAATTTAAGGGATTGAAGATGCAATAATTATAGAACTTGAGGCTAACAAACATAATTGGAAACAGGCTGGATTTTTTTTTCTTTAATTTCTATTCAGATAATCATTGTAGATTTGGCCTATACACCTCCCTGAACTCTCTTTGCTCTCTCATCTAAAATATAGTCTATAGTCTACTTAATATTATACATCATGGTACAGAAATTCTTGGAAGGTCTCCTTCACAAATGTCACTGGAGATGCTTTAGCTAAACGTTTTAGCTGTCATTTTGAAACAGTAATTTCAATTTGCTTTACCTGTAGAAAGTCCATAGGGTCACTGAGTCAGACATGACTGAAGTGACTGAGTATACAGACACAGAGCTGCAAAACACAGCATCTGGTAAAAATATAAAGAGGAGGCAAGAACAAGAGTCAGCTTTTTCACATGAATCAGTGAATTTAAAATTTAAGCTATGAACTATTGTGTCTATAGTTATACATATGTGTATATATGTTATGTAAGCATAATACTATCTTACTGACAATGATATGAGCAAATCAGATTATAAAATTGTTTAAAGATCTATTCTGATTGGTTTAGAAATAAATAAGCATTTATATAAATTGAGTATTCTTAAAATTTTTAGAAATTAAGTAAATTAAATTAATATTTCCAATATGCACAAAAATGTATTTTATAATAGCTTTTTATTATTTATATTATATATAATATGATTATATTTTATTGCATATGTTATTAAATATTATTATATTACTGTAATACTATTACTAAAATACTAATTTATATAAATTACTATTTATTACATACAACTGTTTTATATTATTTTAGTATGTGTTTTATTAAATATTATTTTATTTTTTATTATAGAAATCACCAAGACATTCTAAGAGTTCAAGTAAACATAATTTTAGGTATGTCTGTGGCAAACAAGACTTATTTAGCATTTTTTTTTTTCATAAGAATGTCTTCTCAATTATCAGTGTTAGGTACAATATAAACATACATTTTTATTCTACTCTAGCATATTCTCTCAAGAAAAGCAAGTACATTTGTACATGTTTAATAATCAAATAGGCTAGGGTTACACATACTAGATGTTTACAATGATAAAAAAATTTGCGTTTAAGCAAATTGAATCATTACTCTGAAAAATGTTAATTTAACAGTAACTATGTTTTATAGTAGGGGCTTCCCTGGTGGCTCAGACAGTAAAAATCTGCCTGCAATGCAGGCGACCTGGGTTCGATCCCTGGGTTGGGAAGATCTCCTGAAGAAGGAAATGGTAACCCACTCCAGTATTCTTGCCTGAAGAATTCCACACAGAGGAGTCTGGTGGGCTACGTCCATGGGGTCACAGAGAGTCAGACATGATTGAGTGACTAACACTTATGTTTTATAGTATGACACCTGGAAGACATTTTTCAAGATCACTCGGTAACTTAAAGCCTTAGACTTACGCTATATTAAGTTAATTAATGAAACCTGAAAGTTGCTCAGTCATGTCTGAATCTTGGCGATCCCATGGACTATACAGTACATGGAATTCTCCAGGCCCAAATACTGGAGTGGGTAGCTGTTCCCTCCTCCAGGGGATCTTCCCAACCCAGGGATTGAATCCAGGTCTCCACATTGCAAGCGGATTCTTTACCAGCTGAGACACAAGGGAAGCCCAAGAATACTGGAGTAAGTTGCCATTTCCTGCTCCAGGGGATCTTCTTGACTCAGCTATCAAACCTAAGTCTGCTGCAATGGCAGGAGGATTCTTTACCACTGAGCTACCTGGGAAGCCAGTAAGATAGGATGCTGAAGTGTAATTTTAAGTTTATATACATTTTTTCCAATTTTTACAGTACAGAGCAGCTATGAATATTATATCTGAAATAAGTATTAAGTTAAGTTCAGTTGCTCAGTTGTGTCTGACTCTTTGCAACCCCATGGACAGCAGCATGCCAGGCTTCCCTGCCCATCACCAACTCCCAAAGCCTACTCAAACTCATGTCCATTGTGACAGTGATGCCATCCAACCATCTTATCCTCTGTCCTCACCTTCTCCTCCTGCCTTCAATCTTTCCCAGCATCAGGGTCTTTTCCAATGAGTTGGTTCTTCACATCAGGTGCCCAAAATATTGGAGTGTCAGCTTCAGCATCAGTCCTTCCAATAAATATTCAGGACCAATTTCCTTTAGGATGGACTGGTTGGATCTCCTTGCTGTCCAAGGGACTCTCAAGGGACTCTCCAAAACCACAGTTCAAAAGCATCGATTTTTCAGCACTCAGTTTTCTTTATAGTCCAAATCTCAGATCCATACATGACTACTGGGAAAATCATAGCTTTGACTAGATGGACCTTTGTTGGTAAACTAATGTCTTTGCTTTTCAATATGCTATCTAGGTTTCTCATAGCTTTCCTTCCAAGGAGCGAGTATCTTTTAATTTCATGGCTACAGTCACCATCTGCAGTGATTTTGGAGTCCAAAAAATAAAGTCTCTCAGTTTCCATTGTTTCCTCATGTATTTGCCATGAAGTGATGGGACCAGATGCCATGATCTTAGTTTTCTGAATGTTGAGCTTTAAGCCAACATTTTCACTCTTCTTTTTCACTTTCATAAGAGGCTCTTTAGTTCCTCTTCACTTTCTGCCATAAGGGTGGTGTCACCTGCATTATCTGAGGTTATTGATATTTTTCCCGGCAATCTTGATTCCAGCTTGTGCTTCATCCAGCCCAGCATTCTACATAATGTACTCTGAATATAAATTAAATAAGCAGGGTGACAATATACAGCCTTGACATACTCCTTGGCTAATTTGGAACCCATCTGTTGTTCCATGTTGTTGCTTCTTGACCTGCATACAGATTTCTCAAGAGGCAGGTCAGGTGGTCTAGTATTCCCATCTCTTCAAGAAGTTTCCAGAGTTTGTTGTGATCCACACAGTCAAAAGCTTTGGCATAGTCAATAAAGCAGAGGTAGATGTGTTTCTGGAACTCTCTTGCCTTTTTGATGATCCAGTGGATGTTGGCAATTTGATCTCTGGTTCCTCTGCCTTTTCTAAATCCAGCTTGAACATCTGGAAGTTCACAGTTCATGTACTATTGATAGCCTGGTTTGGAGAATTTTGAGAATTACTTTGCTAGCATCTAAGATGAATGCAACTGTGTGCTAGTATATAGCCGTGAAAATTGTGAGATGTATACTCATGCGTTCTCCTCAGTTCAGTTCAGTCACTCAGTCATGTCCGACTCTTTGCGACCCCATGAATTGCAGCACGCCAGGCCTCCCTGTCCATCACCAACTCCCGGAGTTCACTCAGACTCACGTCCATCGAGTCGGTGATGGCATCCAGCCATCTCATTCTCTGTCGTCCTCTTCTCCTCCTGCCCCCAATCCCTCCCAGCATCAGAGTCTTTTCCAATGAGTCAACTCTTTGCATGAGGTGGCCAAAGTACTGGAGTTTCAGCTTTAGCATCATTCCATCCAAAGAACACCCAGGACTGATCTCCTTTAGAATGGACTGGTTGGATCACCTGGCAATCCAAGGGACTCTCAAGAGTCTTCTTCAACACCACAGTTCAAAAGCATTAATTCTTCGGTGCTCAGCTTTCTTCACAGTCCAACTCTCACATCCATACATTACTACTGGAAAAACCATAGCCTTGATTAGACGGACCTTTGTTGGCAAACTAATGTCCCTGCTTTTCAATATGCTATCTAGGTTGGTCATAACTTTCCTTCCGAGGAGTAAGTGTCTTTTAATTTCATGGCTGCAGTCACCATCTGCAGTGATTTTGGAGCCCAGAAAAGTAAAGTCTGACACTGTTTCCACTGTTTCCCCATCTATTTGCCATGAAGTGATGGGACCAGATGCCTGGTCAGCTACAAAATTCTACTGTATGAAAGAAGTGTATCATTATCTATCTCATAGTTACTGTGGGAAATTGATGTTATTGTGGTTAAAAATTATACTCAATAAATGTCAGAGACTCTATTAGGAGCAAGAGAAGAACAATTTTATATATAGGATGTACAGGATCAATTTTTGTTAAAGAAAAGCAAAATAGTTTTATTCCAAAATAAGATTTTTTTCCTAGAATTAGAGGAAAATGTATGACAAGACCTAATTGAATATATAAACTTGTATAACATTCATGAAAAGGGATTTTTATTTGCTTGGGTCAAAGCTGGCTAAAGTTCAGTGGATGTACTAAGATTGTTTAAAAAGAACTTTGGTTTAAAAATTACACTGATTCAAAATTAGAATTTAAGTTTTTCTCTGTAAAAATGACAAAATTTTCTTAAGTTTAAAAAGGGGTTTCTCTTTACATTCTGGGTAATCTTTTAAGGCAAAGATATTGTGTCTCAGAATAAGTAAGTCTACATTATGGTGACTTTTATCACGTCCTGTTAAATAGCTGAGTATTGTTACTAACTCATGATTCTATTTAATCCCACATTCAAACTTCATGACAACTTTTGACTTTTTCCATCCCCAAGTCAAATCCAAAATGGTATATTTTGCACCTAAAACTGTCTTTGAGATCTTCCAGGGCTTCTAGGAAATTATAAAGAATTTGTTCTTTGGCCTTGTAAAAAGAGAAAGGCTAAAAATAATTTTGTTTGTACATAATCTGGTACATACTAAAATGAAGGAAATAACAAGATATACCTGTGGCGGATTCATTTCGATGTTTGGCAAAACTAATACAATATTGTAAAGTTTAAAAATAAAATAAAATTAAAAAATAAATAAATAAATAAAAAGTAAGGATTCTACATATTCTCTGATCAAGATCAAATAAAATCTAAAATAACTGACAAAAACTTCAAATAAAACATTCTTGATATAGACTTTTTAATTTTAAGATGTGAGTTATATATCAAGCCTAGATATCAGTCTAAATTAGTATAAATAAGAGAAGATTTCAAATGTAGTAATTTCAAAAGGAAACTTAAATTTCAGCTATTTATGATATGATAAAAATGTAAGATGATGTTAGTGAGAAGTTGACTATTAAATAAAATCTGAATTTTAAAAATGCATTGCATGCTTTCTCTCCAAATTTCCATTATATATCTTTTCCTTTGTGATGTAGAATTATCATAACATAGGATCACATATCCATCTCTATAAGCCCAAACTCACTATTTAATTTCTAGAGTAAATGATATTTATGGCCACAATGTTATCTTTGAAAATTAGAATCAAAGTATGAACATATCTTGAAAGATTTTCTTTTAATTACCAGAATACAAATTCAGTGAATTTTGTGGTATAGAATAACTAGCAAAGTGGGTAGATATGGGGAATAGGTAATGGTAAAATAGTGTTTGGAGGTGGGTATTGACCTCTTCCTACTAAAAGAAAGCTGGGGTACTGTCTGAAACCAGCAGCTTGTGCCATATGGTGATAAATATATAATACAATTTATTAAAAGGATGACACATGGAGATGAAGAAAGTGTCAGTGAGATAAATGTTTCATGTTTCACAGTGGCAAATATACTTTGTTTATAGTCAGCAAATCAAAAACTAAATACATAATCATAATATTTAGAGTTATAGAGCTAACCATCAACATTAAAATTAGAAATTGAAATCCTTATTTACTCCACTACCTAATTCCCAGAGGAGATGATACACTTATCTAAGAAAATGAACAGCTTTTTGAATGCCACAATGAATTAAAAAACATATCCATGAATACACCTACCCTGATAAAATTTCAAATATCCCAGAATAAATACTAAAGTTATAAAAGCCTATAGAGTAAGAAGAAAGACAATGAGAGAAAAGATAAACATATGTTTAAGTTACAAGAGTCGGGTTGATGACCAAACTTTCAAACACCAATTCTGAAGATGAAAATACAAAGGAGCATGGTTCAACATAAAAAAACAAAAACAACTTTATATTATTTTACAGTGTTACATTTTCTAATTATGTGGTATTTTATTGGGAAATAAGTAGTTTTTCTAGCTTACTAAATAAGAAAAAACTAGTTTCATATTGAAGAATTTTTTTTCTAGTCAATCAAAAGCAACTACTTAAACATTGTCAGTGAAAAAATTATATGGGGAGGGAAAATGGGGCTGAAATATTTACAATACAATGAAGAAGCTAAGTAAGACAGTGAAACAAAAATTTAAAAACAACGCAACAGCATTTTACTGAAGTAAGCATGCTAAGAAAGAACTATTAAAAGATTCATGTGTATATAATCATAAGAAACAGCATCTAGAAAACAGGAATTGTAGTTTATTCAGATGTAGGTCTGAGGCTTAGAGGTACTTACTAGTATTTCTCTAAGTGTCAGGCCCCATAGCAGTAAAGCAAAAAATAATTCTATCAATGTACACTTGTATAAAAATTTCATTGAAATGTATTTTAAATATAAAGGACCATGGACAATTACCAGAAAACATGCGTATTTAACTATATATGCTTTTACATTTAAAATACATTTTTAACAGTTATTTTCCCCTCATACTCTATTGTACCCTACCCTATACATGGGTATCATATTCCTCTACTCATTACATCCTTTTTTTTTTTTTTCCAGCAGTAATGACCTATTTTAGAGGAATAAGCAAAATATAGTGAAATATGCATCTTAATATACTGATGGATAACCATGTAAAAGTAACAAATGTTTGTGACTGTATTTAATGTTCCTTTCTTCTGAATATATTTAATATCAGAAATAAGCACTTATATTTTTTCTAATTAACTGTGAATGCCAAGAAAAATTTTTAGACACATATTTTACTTTACCATATTTTTTGTAATGCTAAGTGAATTTAATTTCCCACTAATATCAGTGAAGAGAGCTAACTGACTGTATAACTTACTTCTCTTGGAAATATATATATATATATATAAATGAAGTCCAGGAGCAGACAAGCTGAAAGAGCTTTTAAATCTCCTCCGCTTTGTCTTGAGGACATAAAGTCCTAATCTCCAGAGATAAAAGTGAATCAGAAAAATACTGTCAGTTCTAGAAAAGCAGCACCACTTCAAATAATCTAAATTCCTATGAAGAGGTTAAGGTTATTTGGGTTGCCCTTGCCCTTAACACATGACAACAATGAATAAAAATCTTCTTTAGGAGGATATAAACTAGTGAAAATCCTTTAATCATTTCTACAATTTTTATATTTGATATTCAATACTATGTTACTCAATAACTGACAAAAAAAAAAATTACACCATTAATACAAAGCAAAGACACATACAAACAAAAGAGTAAAAACAGACTCAGACAAAATCTGTATGATGTAATAATCCCAATAATGCTTAATATGATAAAATGATAGAAAACAAGATAGAAAATTGGCAGAGGACTGGAATATAAATTTATAAAATTCAGTAAAAATAGATGGGTTTGACAAGATATACAGATGAAAAGAGAATGAGTTAGAAGACAGGTTTAAAGAAAATATTCAGAATGGAAGCAGAAAATAAAAATAGATATAAATACAGAGGAGAGAGTAACATAGAGAACAGTAATGTAGTCTAACATGGATAGTTGGAGATTTGGAAAGAGAGCAGTAATAAATCAGCCCAAAGCAATATCTGAAGAAAAAATGACTAAGAAAGTTTCAAAAATGATGAAAAATATCCAGCTACAGATTTAATAATCCACATAAGAAGGAGGGGCAAAGATTAAAAAAAAAAAACGTTTAAGTTACTAAATAAAGGCATAGAAGGACATATAAGTCAGTTGGGAATTGAAAGGCCAAGTTGCCAGACAGAAGAAAAATGTCCTGAAGTGAGCTCAATCTTGTGTGATGCTTTGTTCCTCTAAATTTTCATTAATTCTTAAATTGGCTGAACGAACAACCAGAACTCTTAAAGCCAGAGTTTTTGTGAAAGTAGTGAGACTATGGATTGAAAGTTAAATTTCAGAACTGCTAAGACAGTCAAACTTGAGGGGACAAGATCTGATAGAAAAAAGAACTACAGAGAAATCTGTCCTAGCACCCCACCTCGCACAAGGGATGTTTTTATTTCCTTAGACTGTATGAGACTTTTAAAATCTACAAAGAAGGGAGCAACTAAACTAAAAAGAGCCTTTACCAATTCCATTGTATTGGGAATACAAAGAATAGCATTTACAGACCACCAGGTTTGTCATTTGAGAACTCACAAGGCATACATTCTAGGAGCAAAGGCAAACCCAAAATGATACACCTTAAGAAAACTAAAGGCAAATTTAATTGCTGCTGCCTCTAACTGGAATAATGTGATCAGACTATATATAAGCCCTTATTGTAGGAAAACAGTATCAGTCAAAGTCTCTAAACTGGAACTTTCCAACAAAACTTTCTGTTACTGTGGAAGTGTTGTAGCCACGCGTTCTGGGAAACAAACTCACTCAGAAGGACAATGCAGATAGTGGAGTGCAATTTATCACACCAGCGGGCCCAAGGCAGAGTCTCCTCTTAGCCAAGGACCCCGACCAGCATTTGTGAAAATCTTTTATACCCTAAGTGTACGTGTCTGAACCCACCACTCCAAATTCCTTGAGACTGAAATAAACCAAGGAAAATACAATCCCAAGAACCCCATCATTCACGTGCTATGTGCTCATGTGCTCAAACAGGCAAACAATTAGCCAATAATCACTAAACCCGAGGTTACACTCCGAATGATACGGAAAAATTTTTGGCCTGTCTGGAGGAAGGGGTGATTAGTGTATGTTTTCTCTTAGGCGATGAGTAACCTAGATACGATCTTCAAGGTTCCCTTGTCTGGAGGGGGTCTTATCCTTCTATTGTTTTCATAGGCACTAAACACAGAGTTCAGAGTCCATTGGAAAGGTGGCCAAGCATGATCAGCATGAACAGGCCTAAGATGGAGTCCAGGCCCTAAGAATTCTTTATTCAGAAGCTGCAATGTCCAAAATTATATCCAGTAACCACACGTGATTACTGAACACTTGAAAGGTGGCTACATGACTTAGGAACACAATTTTAATTCTATTTCATCTTAATTATTTAAAATTTTAATTTCAATAGCTGCGTACAATGAATGGACACTTTAATAAACAGTCCATTGTTTTTGTTTTGTCCAAAATGTCTAGCACTCAATCAAAATTTATTAGATATAACAAGAGATAAGAATAATAATAGTTAAGAGGTGAAAAGCAGGTAATAGAAAGAGTATACAGACAATACTATTTCTGGAGTTTTCATATACTTGTACACCTGATGTATTAAGGGAATTAGCCAAAGAGAAATATGGAAGATCATGAAAGCAGGAAAGAAAAAACAAGGGACATAATGTCAAGTGGAATCCACATGTCAACATAATGACACAGGAAACTGGCATGTAAGTTGCACTTAAGAAGCTGTCTTATCTCAAAGAAAAGGCTGTGCTTTTATTTTTATTTTTACAAATATGTCTGTCACTGAATACAGGTTGTTCTAGGGGGACAAAGATTACCAAGTAATTCTCCTTCTTTCCATATCTGGGCAAAATCAAGTCATCTGAAGAGGCTACAATATAAATTATAGGATTGAAGTACAAATTGGAGAATGTGCACACAGAGGTGAATTAAACTGATATCCAAGTTGTGACTGCATCCTCTATAACAGAAAAGGGTTCCATACACTGATAGTATCCTCTAAAGCAGTAGTTATTTAAAAAAATGATACCCAGACGAGTAGTATCAGCAATACCCAAGGAACTTGCTAGATGTGTCAGTTCTTAGGCCAGTATTCTCAATCGTGTCTTTTACCTCTTTTTACATACTATCATTTTAAGTATAATTTTAAAATCTATGATAGGGACTTCCATTATCTGAAGCTTCTGCATGTGTCTCTCCAAGATCATTTTTTCCCTTGATTGTTCTTCACATCAATGTTTCCTTATGTGCTAACTTGCTTTTAATTCAACAAAGAATTTTTGACATTATGTTATTTATAATTTCTTCTGCCTCACTTAAAATTTTTCATTTACATATGAGCCACCCTATGTACTTTAAGTAAGAGTTTGAATCTTAAACTACAATTAGAAGGACAGGGAAAACAAAGGCTAGAGAGGATGGATCTGTGTTTCAGGGAATTTGAAAATTCAAGAATCTTAAGGGAGGCACCACAGGAGATGGAAGCTTCTGAAAAGCACCAGAGGACATGATTCCTTGACAGGCTTGAACAGTCCCAGGCAAAACGTTACATTTATCACTTACATATACTACATGCCTACTTTAAGCGGTCACCAAAAATACTAGCTAATATTTTTTTTAATTCCACTTTCCATCTCAAGCAAATTTTTCTCATCAGCTAATTCAAACTGAAACCCTACATGCAGACAAACTAGGAAAAGTAATTTCCAGTCTTTCAGACCTTTTGGCACAGAAGGAATGTTAGAGCATTGGAATGAAGCTGTTTGTCAAATAAAGAATTTGGATACATCCTATGATTATATTGTTTTTGCCCCTCACTGGTTGCCTAAATGGTTTCCTTATCACTACCTAAGTGTGACTTTGAAAATAAGTAGTGTATTTTGTAATTCCATCTAACCTGGGTTAAGGAGGATTCAAAAGGAAGGGGATGCTGCTAAAGTACAATATTATGTTTAGAAATAAAAGATTTTAGATAAAATAGCAGCTCTGCTTTTATTATGAATCATGTCACAAAGGACAGATTTCTTCCACTAGCATCCTGTCTTGTACACAGATGCATCTTAATAAATGTTGCTGCCTGTCTATCATCATTTCATCAAATACTCAAAGCTTATCTTCTCTGGGAAATAGAACCTTGATTCTGGTAGGCAGATTGGGCCCATTTATTTCAAATAACTCTATTTAACTGTACGTAAATGCTTTTGTAAGTCCAAACTTCATAAAGATAAAAGAGATTTTTTTAAACTAACTCTGTCTATACTCTCTAAAAAGTTAAAATATTTTACTTTTTATGCTATTGGCCTTTAGATAAAATAAAGTACTATTTCTTCCTGCACTTAAGCATTTCTTCCTCAAAATTCAGTAAACTGAGGTACAGATTGGGCTGCCCCTCTATTTTAAAAGATTGGAAAATCTCTATACCCCACTCCTCTGCCAGAACAGGACATCATGTCTTCTTGCTGACAATCTGAGTATGAAAAACAATTGATGTTTCCCCTGTACAAAAAATCTAGCTATAGATTAACATAAAATTGTTACAGTAATAAATTTGAAGCCCATAAGAGAAGATCAATAATGGTGGTGTCACACCCAAGGTAAAGCAGAAATAGCTCTATAAGAAGTTGAGATAATAAAATGTTCTGTAAAACCTGAAAAACAGGCAGTAAAAAATCCCCCCAAAATCTAAGAAGGAATCCAAATTATATTAAAGTAACAGACTCTAAGAGATGAATCTAGAGACAAAATTTCTGGGTTTGCTTACCAATTTCATCATTTGTGCGTTTCTTACCAGTTATGCTCTTCAGTTTTCCAATCTGAAAAGTGGCAATAATTATAGTGTCTATCTCACTAGGTTGCTGTCAACAAACACTGAAGAGCTGATAACGTGCAGTCATAATTTTTGCCTATCAAGGAATAAACTCAGGAATGAACAACAAGTACAGAATAAAAAATATTTCATATGTATTCCATAACACAAACTATTATGCAATTTTAGGGAAATGAGCAATTATAAAAAATACCAGATATATTAGCTCAGTTAGTAAAGAATCCACCTGCAATGCCGGAGACCTGGGTTCAATCCCTGGGTTGGGAAGATCCCCTGGAGAAGGGGACAGCTAACCATTCCAGTATTCTGTCCTGAAGAATTCCACGGACTATATAGTCCATGGGGTCACAAAGAGTCGGACAGGACCGAGCAACTTTCACTTTCACCAAATATGTTTAAGAATGAAGAATGGGATTATTAGAATACATCTAAATTTGAGAGATTATTAAAATATATCTAAAATTTGAATTACATTAATATTTATAGTTGCAGATATTTTATTGGAAACTTTAAATATTGGGCACCCCAGGGCCAGTCCCCACAGAACCTCGTGCCTGAGCAGCTGGTTGGCCAGGCTGGAGCTGGCTGGAGGCAGACGTGAGCAGGGTGGAGCCAAGATGGCAGTTGCACTTGATGCAAATAGTTCATCTGGAGTCCAGATGCTTTCCTACTATGTCTCAACCACACTCTGAGCACAGAGAAAGAAGAGGTGATGGGGCTGTGCATAGAATTGAATGATGACTTAAGGAGTGACCCCAAGTTTACATATACTAGAACTGAAATCCACACAGTTGCTGAAAAGTTTGACACTGTCAGAATTGTTCACATTCATTCTGTCATTGTCTTGCGGCGTTCTGATAAGAGGAAGGGTGGAGTGGAAATTTCTCCAGAGCAGCTGTCTGAGGCTTTAACTGAGATAGAGAGGTTGGCTAAACTAACCGGTGGTACCCTGAGAGTTGTGGGCTGGTATCATTCCCATCCCCATATAATGGTTAGGCCTTCCCATGTTGATGTTCACACACAAGCCATGTAACAGATTATGGAGCAAAGCTTTGTAGGGCTTGTATTTTCTTGTTTCCTACAAGATAAAAATACGAAGATTGGACAGGTACTCTATACTTGCTTTCAATCCATTAAGGCCCAAAAGAGCTCAGAGTATAAGAGAATTGAAATCCCAATTCATATTGTACCCCCATCAAACCACTGGGAAAGTGTGCCTTGAGTCAGCAATTGAGTTGCCCAAGATCCTGTATCAAGAGGGGCAAGATGCACATAGGAGGATCCACAGCCTTCCACATCTGGATTCAGTAACCAAGATCCATAACGGCTCAGTGTTTACTAAGAATCTGTGCAGGTCAGCACTCAGCGGACCTCTACTACAGTGGTTGGAGGACAGACTGGAGAGAAACCAAAAGCATTTACAGGGGTTGCAACAAGAAAAGAAAGAGTTTATGCAAGAACTTTCATCTCTAGAATAAAGCAGGAGACAAATGGGAAAGGATGAAAATATTCAGGTGTAAAATTAATTAAGCTAAATCAGTTTTGAAGAAGAGACATTTGGAGGACTCACATTACCTGACTGCAGACTTACTATGAAGCTACAGGGATCAAGACAGCATGGTATATATGGCCAAATGATTTTGATAAAGGTACACAAGCAATTCAATGGAGGAAGGGTAATAGTCTTTTCAATAAATGAAGTTGGTGCAATTTGCAAAGAAAATGAAGTTTGCCCTAAACTGCATACCTTATACAAAAATTAATTGAAAATATATCATAAGCTTAGATGTAAGATATAAAAAGATGTAAAACTATAAAACTTTTAGGAAAAAAAAATCTTGGGAAAAAAAAAAACCTGGGCTAGGCAATAAATTCTTGGCCTTCACCCCAAAACACAATCTGAAAAGGAAAAAATTGATATATTGGACTTCATCAAAATTAAAAACTTTTGCCCTGCAAAGAATTTAAGAGGAAGAAATTATTGGGAGAAATTACTTGCAAACCATTTATCTAGACCAATATAGAATATACTGTATGAAGTCAAGAGTGAAATATAAACAATCCAATTAGTAAATGAGCAGAAGACATGAATAGACATAGCACTAAAGAGGAAATGTGGACGGCAAGCAAGCACAAGAAAAGATGTTGAATCTTACTAGTAATCGGGGGATGCAAATTAAAACCACAAGGAATTTTGACTATGAGAACAGCTAAAGAAAAAATACTGAAAATGGGGACTTCCCTGGCAGTTCAGTGGTTGAGACTCTGCCTTTCAATGCTGGGGGAATGGGTTTGATCCCTAGCTGGGGAACTAAGATGCCACATGCCTCAGTGTGTGGCCAAAATTTTTTGAAAAAATAGTGAAAATACCAGATGCTGCTGAGCATATGAGCTGGATGGAATGCAAAACGGTAAGTCACTCTGAAAAAAAAAAAAAAAAAGTCTGAAAACTTCTAATAAACACACACATACTTTAATACCTCAGCAATTATTTTCCTGGACATGTATCCCACAGAAATGAAAACCTATTTTGGCACAAGATGTTCTTAGCACTTTCATTTGTAATAACACCAAACAGGACAACCTAGATGTCCAGCAGATGAGCATGTGGTTAAACCAACCACGCATACCATGGGAACTACCCTGCAATGTAAGGAAAGAGACTATTGATACACACAACTTGGATGAACCTCAAGCACATTATGAGGAACGAAAAATGCCAGTATTAAAAGGTCTCCTACTGTATGACTGTATTTGTATAACATTTCCAGTTTTTAAAATGACAAAATTATAGAAGTGAAGAACATATTAATGGTTGCCAGGGATAGGGACTGGATCGGGTATGAGATATAGGTGATTATAAAGGGTAACACAAGAAGTTCCTTTGTGCTGATGGAACAGTTCCATATCTTGATTGTGGTGCTGATTACATGAATGTCTAAAATGCACTAAAACTATACAGAGCTACAAACACCCACAAATGAATGCATGTAAAACCTGGTGAAACCAAATAAGGTCTATACTCTCGTTAGTAGTATGATACCACTGTCAATATGTTGATTTTGAAGTTGCACTGTAGTTATGTGTAAGATCTTACTGCTGGGGAAAACTGGGACTCTGTGTACTATTTTTGCAACTTCCTGTTAATCTGTGGTTATTGCCAAATAAAAAGTTGTAAATATTAAATAAGGAAAAAACATTTAAAAATTGAAAAGTAAGAAGGTGGCTTCTAAATCTAGAAGTTGGAAAAGAGCAAAATAATCTTAAAAAAAGTGGGTGGAAGGAAGTAGTAGAGTTACTTATAGTAATAGAGATTTGCAAAATGGAAAACAAAAACAATATGAAATATGAAGAAGAATGAAAGCTTGATCTTTGAAAAAACTAAGAAAATGCATTAAATACCAAAATTAGACATTAAGAGGATATAGAGGTAAAGAATGTTAAATTTTTTCTTGAAAAAAAAAAAAGGTAAAAAATATTTTAACAAAATATAAAGAAAATTAATTAAAAAAAAAAAATCTGGAGCCATCTCTGACTTGGCATCATGGCTGCCCTCAGACCCCTCGTGAAGCCTAAGATCATCAAAAAGAGGACCAAGAAGTTCATTAGGCATCAGTCAGACCGATATGTCAAAATCAAGCGGAACTGGCAGAAGCCCAGAGGCGTTGACAACAGGGTGCACGGAAGATTCAAGGGCCAGATCTTGATGCCCAACATCGGTTAAGGGAGCAACAAGAAAACCAAGCACATGCTGCCCAGCAGCTTCTGGAAGTTCCTGGTCCACAACGTCAAGGAGCTTGAGGAGCTGCTGATGTGCAACAAATCTTACTGTGCTGAGATTGCTCACAACGTCTCCTCCAAGAACCATAAGGCCACTGTAGAAAGAGCAGCCCAGCTGGCCATCAGAATCACCAATCCCAATGCCAGACCGCACAGTGAGGAAAATGAAGACAGCTCGTGTGGACATTTTGTTTGTGATAATAAAAGCATAAAACCTGACCAAAAAAAAAAATCTGATTTAAGTTATTACTGTTTAAAAATGTAACAATCTAGAAGAACGGGACGGGGAGAGAGGTGGAAGGGATGTTCATGAGGGAAGCGACATAGGTATCAGTTCAGTTCAGTCACTCAGTCATGTCCGACTCTTTGCGACCCCATGAATCGCAGCACGCCAGGCCTCCCTGTCCATCACCAACTCCCGGAGTTCACTCAGACTCATGTCCATCGAGTCAGTGATGTGATCCAGCCATCTCATCCTCTGTCGTCCCCTTCTCCTCCTGCCCCCAATCTCTCCCAGCATCAGAGTCTTTTCCAATGAGTCAACTCTTTGCATGAGGTGGCCAAAGTACTGGAATTTCAGCTTTAGCATCATTCCTTCCAAAGAAATCCCAGGGCTGATCTCCTTCAGAATGGACTGGTTGGATCTCCTGGCAATCCAAGGAAATCTCAAGAGTCTTCTCCAACACCACAGTGCAAAAGCATCAATTCTTCGGCGCTCAGCTTTCTTCACAGTCCAACTCTCACATCCATACATGACCACAGGAAAAACCATAGCCTTGACTAGACGGACCTTTGTTGGCAAACTAATGTCTGTGCTTTTGAATATGCTATCTAGGTTGGTCATAACTTTCCTTCCAAGGAGTAAGCGTCTTTTAATTTCATGGCTTCAGTCACCATCTGCAGTGATTTTGGAGCTCCAAAAAATAAGGTCTGCACTGTTTCCACTGTTTCCCCATCTATTTCCCATGAAGTGATGGGACTGGATGCCATGATCTTCGTTTTCTGAATGTTGAGCTTTAAGCCAACTTTTTCACTCTCCACTTTGACTTTCATTAAGAGGCTTTTGAGTTCCTCTTCACTTTATGCCATAAGGGTGGTGTCATCTGCATATCTGAGGTTATTGATATTTCTCCTGACAATCTTGATTCCAGCTTGTGCTTCTTCCAGTCCAGTGTTTCTCATGATGTACTCTTCATATAAGTTAAATAAACAGGGTGACAATATACAGCCTTGATATATTCCTTTTCCTATTTGGAATCAGTCTGTTGTTCCATGTCCAGTTCTAACTGTTGTTTCCTGACCTGCATACAGATTCCTCAAGAGGCAGATCAGGTGGTCTGGTATTCCCATCTCTTTCACGATTTCCCACATAGGTATAGATATTGCTGATTCTTGTTGAAGCTTGGCAGAAACAAACACAATACTGTAAAGCAATTATCCTTCAATTAAAAATAAATAAATTCAATTGAAAATGAAATATGTAGTATAAATCAAATAAAAAATATTAGTTGGAGAATGTGTTTTATGTTATATTTACATTATTATATAGTAAATACATATTGATATGTTAAATATATTTATGCATAGTATACAAGTATAAAATAATCAGATGTTGATAAATTTCATGAAGGATAAAAAAGCCTAAAGCAATAGAGACAAGTGTGACATATATGGCACTCATAAGTGGTACCTTTGTGAAGGTGACATTACTGCAGAGACCTAAATGAAGTGACAGAGTGGGTCAAGCAGATATCTCTAGGCACAACATGAGAGCATTAGAGACAAAGCAAAGAAAAAGCACAAATACTCTTGACAGCATTAATCCAATGGTCCAGAGACACCATGGAAGCCAGTGTGGTATAAGCTGAGTGATGGAGATGAAAGAAAATGAGGTCAGAGAGGTAGAAGCCAGGAAAGTAGCAACAGAACAAGGAACATCAAAATGTGGTCCCTCAGGTCAAATAAGGAGACTGATTCCAAAAGGAGGAGGTGACCAATCATCCCATTTTACTCAGGATGCTCCTGACTTTATCACTAACACCCCATGTACAGGGAAACATTCAGTCCCCAAGAAACCAGGACATTGGATACTAACTGATGAACACTGAAAACTGACATTAGAATTGACCAGATGGAAACCTTTTTGACCTTGAAAAGAGCCTAATAGTGGGAAAAAGGCTGATTTTCTTACGTGTTCAAGATAATATAAGAGGAAATACCAGGATCAGGTTCATAAAGAATACACATATCTTTCAGAGTTTTTCTATAAAAGGAAATGGAAAATGGGACAATAGATCAAGGGCTTTGATTTATTTTCTTTTAGTTAAAAATTTGTATCTCTACTCAACTCTGTCCATATAATGACTTTCTTAATTCATCAGGCATGATATGTATACTACCCTATAACATTCTTTCTGCTGTAGACTGAATGTCTGCTTCCCCTAAAAATTCTAATGTTAAATCCTATCCCCAATGTGATGGTATTTGGATTTGGAGTCTTTGGCAGTTGATTAGATCAAGAGGGTAGAGTTCCTATGGAGAATCAGTGCCCTTATAAGACATCTAAGGGAGCTCCTTTCCTCCTTGTGGGGACTCAGTACAAAAAGAGCCTTCTTTAAAAAAGGATCTGCATCTCACTGGACACTGAATATGCCAGCATATCAATCTTGAATTCCCTGGCATCTAGAACTGTGGTACTAGGTATAAAGTTCTATTTTACAAGCTGCTCGGACTGTGATAGTCTGTCCTAGCAGCTGAAATGTCCTAAGATGTGGCCCAAGTAATTCTTATGATTAAGGTATTTAGGGAAACCCACCAATATTTAACAATCCCATTCCAAAATCCTTCTCCTATATTTCTAAATATATGAACCCAACATTTTCCTTGAGGCCCATTTAATATGTTATGTTTTCCATAATATAGATTTTATTATATCCTCTAATTCTTTTGGTTTATGGGGTCTTTAATGGACCTTGACATACATCATATTCCTGAACCCATAGTAGATTTTAAATTTCTCCTGGATAGTGACACATTGCTATTTCTTCTATCTCTGCACTGTGTTCAGTATATGTTATATGGTTAAATGCTTATTAGCTTGTTTAAATCATTTATGCAATTCTAGCATATCTGCAGTGTAACCATGAGGTTTTAGAAACAAAAGAGGTCTTAATTTTAAGAATAATTTATGAAGATTACTGTGCTCTAAGTAAGCTCATAGATTTATAACATAGCACCTTCTAATGGATATGCCCAGATCCTCCCTGCAGTCTTTTGACTAGGTACTGAAACAGGTTTACTATGCTGCTTTAGCTGAAAGATGCTTTGCTGCAAATAACCACTTCATTATTATTTATCTCAGAGTAATAAAAATGAATTATTCTCATTTTTAGGCAGGGATATACGAATAGTCAAGGCACAATTGCAGTGCTTTCTTCTTCTCTTAGAGGTGTAATTTAAATTCTGAGATACTCCAAATGAGAAATTAGAATGACTTTTGCTTCATTTATAAAACCTGACAGCTTAATTCCAAATACTTTGGAGATTTAATTAATGAGAAGTGAATCAACCCTTCAACATTAAAAAGAAAATCCATAATTTGGCCTCTTTCTGTAAGCAGAGTGAAATGTCAAAGTATTTTAGGCAAACAGGATTTTTCATAACTTTTATGATGTAAATGTTTCATAATAATGTCAAAACTTCTGCTGCATTAAGCCAGCATGTAACTGATCCAATACAAATTGCCCATGACATTAAATGGTATTGATGTCTTACCAAAGAGATAAACTTGGCTGTGGAAAGCGGGCCAAGCCCTCTAAGCAGTTAAAGAAAGATATTTGGGGTATCAAGTGGCCAAGCTACTAACCACTCCTGGAATTGCTTGCCTGTAGCAGCAGCTCAGAGGTGTGCCTGCTTAACCTGAAGTCACAGGAGTAGAAGGATCTAAATTAGAACTGACAGTCAGGTTTTGTATGGTAATTCTCTATTTGCACCAGTTTTTCTTTTTACTCAGCCTTTAGCCATCTACAGTGAATTCATTAAAAAGCACTAGAAGCTGCAAATTCTGTAGGACTAAATGCCTGGCCTAGACAGCAAATGCAAATGTTGACAAATGTGATCTCCCCAGGTCACTACATTCATGCCACTTTCCAGAGGATATGTATTTTTCCTTCAATGATCAGGACAGATTACTGGCTACAAATAATTTGATAATAGCTCACATTATAATACTGTGTACATGCATCTGCAATTATAGAAGATTTTGATAGATATCACAAAGCCTTTAGTTTATGAATCATGGTAACTTTTTCTACAATTACTTATTAATGGACTACAAAAAAACTAAGACAAGTTAGAAACATGAAGAATGAGAATATTTTGTTATAAGTGTCAAAAGGAATACAAACACTTTGCCAAGGTAAGATAATACTGAAAATAATGTTTCAAATAAATAAAAAGGCTTAAAAAGCTAAAATGCAATAGAAAGATTAGGCGTACTGCATAGTGCTTAAAGGGCTGCCCAGGTGGCGCTAGTGGTAAAGAACCCGCCTCTCAGTGCAGGAGATAGAAGAGACAAGTGTTCAACCCCTTGGTTGGTAAGATCCCTTGGAGGAGGGCGTGGCAACCCACTCCAGTATTCTTACCTGGAGAATCCCATGGACAGAGGAGTCTAATGGGCTACAGCCCTTGGGGTAGCAAAGAGCTGGACACAAATGAAGCGACTTAGCACACGCACACACATAGTGCTTCAGATCAGATCAGTCGCTCAGTCGTGTCCGACTCTTTGCGACCCTATGAATCGCAGCACGCCAGGCCTCCCTGTCCATCACCAAATCCCAGAGTTCACTCAGACTCATGTCCATCGAGTCAGCGATGCCATCACCATCTCATCCTCTGTCGTCCCCTTCTCCTCCTGCCCCCAATCCCTCCCAGCATCAGAGTCTTTTCCAATGAGTCAACTCTTCGCATGAGGTGGCCAAAGTACTGGAGTTTCAGCTTCAGCATCATTCCCTCCAAAGAAATCCCAGGGCTGATCTCCTTCAGAATGGACATAGTGCTTAAAAGGGAAATAAAAGGAAGGATAGAAATGATGGTAACTTTTATTCCAACTAAAAAATTGGAATGTTTTTTATGGTTATATAGAATTAGTTCAACACTGAATTAGTTAGAGTAGGTAGTGAATCTCTGGAAATATTTAAGCGAAGCATATGGGGTTCAAGTAGTGCTTTTCAATCTTGCTTTGAATATGCCCCCTGTTAAAAATACCTTTGACACGATCCTTAACAAATACATGCAGGCTTTAGGAAACAATATTTACCTCTGATACTAATATACTTCAATATTTTCTAGACTATACAGGCATTGAATGCATGTGATTGATACCTGATATATTCTAATTTTCTATTCTATGTTCAAAATAAAAACTAGTGTATGACCCTGAAGATTAATTTTTGCATGTCATTAATGTTTTACAATGCACACTTTGAAAACCATAAATAAATGTCCCCTTAAATCTCTTTCAATCTTATAATTGTACTAAAATAAAACATTAGTACACAACAAAATGACTGGGGGTAGGGGAACCTTCACACATCTATTGCTTGGATAAACTAAATCTGACTTATAAATGACTCATATAGCTGAGAAGAGATTTCTTCCCAGTTATATAGTAAAAGTCTTATGGTTCAGTCACTAAGTTTTTTCCAACTCTTTTGCAACCCCATGGACTATAGCCCGCCAGGCTCCTCTGTCCATGGGATTGTGTCTTAGTCCATTTAGGCTGCTATTATAAAGTTGGTTAGCTTATAAACATCAGAATTTATACCTCACTGTTCTAGAAGCTGGAAAGTCAAAGATAAAGGCAGCAGTCTGGTCACATTTCACTGAACGCCCCCTTCCTGATTTGTAACCAGCAGCTTCTCCATGTGTCCTCATATGATGTGAGGGGCAAGGGATATCTTTGTGTTTTATAAAGTGCTATTTATATTCCTGAGAGCTCCATTCTCATGAGCATCCCCCAAAGGCCCACCTACTATCATCATATTTGGGGATGAGGATTTTGATATATAAAGTTGGGGCAACACAAAAATTTAGATCATAGCATCCGGAAATTGAGAAAGGCAAGGGAAGAACCCCAGTCACCAGTGTCAGGGGCACTGTTGCAGTGCTCATTGCCCAAGATCCTGTGGGTCCTCTTAAGCTGAGCAGCCCCATGAACTCTAAACTGAAAATAAACAATGGATCTTTGATTTCAGTGTTCATGGTCATAGGTCTGTGTGTCTAGCTCCACTCACAAGAAAAGCTGAAGATCTCAGTACTTTGTGGAACGATTATCACTGGCCTGGAGAAGGGCACAGCTACCCACCCCAGTATTCTTACCTGGAGAATTCCATGGACAGAAGAGTCTGGTGGGCTACAGTCCATGTAGTCACAAAAAGTCTGACATGACTGAGCGACTATCATTTTCACTTTCACTTTCACTTAATACTGACCATCACAATACTGGCTACTAACTCTAATTTGTATATTACAGTAAAAGTATAATCAAAATAAAATCGTAGAGAAATATGGAGAAATGCGTCAACCCATTACTCTGTTTTTCATATATAACTTTACAATGTGCTTTTTGAAGTGTTACATGTGGTCCAACATGTCTTCACTCTATTTACTCTAAGCCAGTTTGGGTAAAATTATATAAATAAAAGTGGCGGAGGTATAGTATAAAAAGTTGATATCAAAAATGGGAGAGTCCTGATTTAAATCCCCATGTATTCTTCCTTAATGTACCTCAGTTCAGTTCAGTAGCTCAGCCATGTCCGACTCTTTGTGACCCCATGGACTGCAGCATACCACTCTTCCCTGTCCATCACCAACACCTGGAGCTTGCTCAAACTCATGTCCATCGAGTTGGTGCTGCCATCCAACCATCTCATCCTTTATCATCCCCTTCCCATCCTGCCTTCAATCTTTCCCAGCATCAGGGTCTTTTCCAATGAGTCAGTTCTTCACATCAGGTGGCCAAAGTATTAGAACTTCAGAAAAGAAAAGAGGTGCATCATAATTGCTTCAGAAAAACACATATGATGATGCCAGTGGACACATCACCAGAGAATACTGAGATGTATCTGAAGGGTATGTGAGGGAACAATTCAGACACTATTCATTCAACAAACATTTACAAACCACCCAGCATGTGTAAGGTACTATGATTAATACTGAGATAGTAAACAAGAGACATAAATCCTGTTATCATAGATATTATTAATAATTAGGGGAGCTATATAATAAATAAATGCATCAGTTCAGTTCAGTCCAGTTTCTCAGTCATGTCCGACTCTTTGCGACCCCGTGGACTGTAGCATGCCAGTATTCCCTGTCCATCACCAACTCCCAGAGCCTACTCAAACTCATGTCCTTTGCATCAGTGATGCCATCCAACCATCTTATCCTCTGTCCTCCCTTTCTCCTCCTGCTCTCAATCTTTCCCATCATCAAATTTTTTTCCAATGAGTCAGTTCTTTGCATGAGGTGGCCAAAGGATTGAAGTTTCAGCATCAGTCCTTCCAATGAATATTCAGGACTGATTTCCTTTAGGATTGACTGGTTTGATCTCCTTGTAGTCCCAGGGACTCTTAAAGAGTCTTCTCCAAAACTACAGTTCAAAAGCATCAAAACCACAGCCTTGACTAGATGGACCTTTGTTGGCAAAGTAATGTCTCTGCTTTTTAATATGCTGTCTAGTTTTGTCATAGCTTTTCTTCCAAGGAGCAAGTGTCTTTTAATTTCAAGACTGCAGTCACCATCTGCAGTGATTTGGGAACCCAAGAAAATAGTCTTTCACTGTTTCCAGCATTTCCCCATCTATTTGCCAGGGAGTGATGGAACTAGATGCCATGATCTTAGTTTTTTGAATGCTGAATTTTAACCCAGCAGTATCACTCTCCTCTTTCACTTTCATCAAGAGGCTCTTTAGTTCCTCTTCACTTTCTGCCATTAGACTGGTGTCATCTGCATATCTGAGGTCACTGATATTTTCCCCAACAATCTTGATTCCAGCTTGTGCTTCATCCAGTCTGGCATTTGGCATGATGTACTCTGCATATAAGTTAAATTAGCAAGGTGACAATATTCAGCCCTGACATACTCCTTTCCCAATTTGGAACCAGTCTGCTCTCACATGTCTGGTTCTGTTTGTTCCTGACTTACATACAGATTTCTCAGGAGACAGGTATGATATGCCCATCTCTTTAAGAATTTTCCACAGTTTGTTGTGATTCACACAGTCAAAGGATTTAGCATAGTCAATGAAGCAGAAGTAGATGCTTTTCTGGAATTCTTTTGCTTTTTCTAGGATCCAACGGATGTTGGCAATTTGATCTCTGGTTCCTTTGCCTTTTCTAAATCCATCTTGAACATCTGGAAGCTCTTGGTTCACATACTGTTGAAGCCTAGCTAGGAGCATTTTGAGCATTACTTTGCTAGGATACCTAAAAGTCATGATTTTCTCATCTGTAAATTGGGCCTCAAACTTGTGGAGTTACAGTGAAGGTTAAGCCACAAAAAGAGTGCTTAGAAGAAGTCAGAGCCAAGCAGTAGGAGCTCATGGAAATATGACAACAAAACGTCATATAGTCCCATATGGAATCCTGGAACAGTTGAAGGACATTAGGTAAAAAGTAAGGAAATCTGAATAGAAGTTAGACTTTAGTTAATAATGATATACCAATATAGGCAAATGAATTTTAACAATTTACTTTAAGATTTCTAATTTAAGATTTCTTAAATAGAGCAAACTGGGTGTAGAGTATGGAAACTTGTTGAACTATCTTTGCAGTGTTCTTGCAAACATAAAACGATTCTAAAATTTAAAGTTTATTGAAAAGAATGCCTAGAACAAATCACAAAATTATTTAATATCCATATATATATATAAAGCTTGTGAATATATGTATGCATATATGCGTAAGTATGTATGTAGATGATGGGCTTCCCAGACGGCTCATGTGGTGAAGAATCTGTCTGCCAGTACAGCAGATACATATGTGGGTTTGATCCCTGGGTTAGGAAAATTCTGGAAAATTCCATGGATAGAGAAGCCTGGCGGGCTGTAGTCCATGGGGTGGCAAAGAGTAGAACATGACTAATGTCAACTGAACACTACTACTATTATATATGTAGATACATACCTTATACATATATGCATACTTACAAGTATTTGATTAAATACATATGTGTATACACATATTGTAGCAAATACTCATAAATGTATACATATATATAATGAACTTATATATACATATGTATACATAGGAGATAATGGATTTCTAAAAAGATTTCTCCTCAACTTTTGAAAGTTCTCAAAATCTTGAGAGTTACATAAAATAAGATAGAATTAAGAGACATTAATTTTTTTTCTTCAGTTTTCATTTTTAAATTTCATAACAGATTCAGTTAGGTTTTCCTTGAGTTTCTCTTTTTTCACTAATTAAGCAGATATAGTCTACATAAATCTGTATTAGAGCAATGACTAAACCATCTTCTGAATATGGGAGCTAGGTTGCACTCTAATGAGGGTATAGTTTTACTTAAGAGCGGACCAAAAGATTTAACTGAAAGGCCAATAGTCATAACCAGCTTAATTGGCTATTAGTAGGTTTACCCTGTTGATGTTGTTAGTTTGGAATTCTCCATGCTTATGCAACAGTTACCATTTGACATTAAAGCTAATTTTATTTCACATTTTCTTAGGCCTCAAATTATTATTTTCAACCGTTCAGCTTGCATTTACTGACATAATTAAGGTAGACAAATTCACCATGTTGGAATCATTTTAAAATGTTCATTTAATAATACAGCCTAACATCTGTTTCCTAAGATCAAAATACCAAAAAATACAAAATAGATTCTTCCCATTCACCCTGCCTCTCCCAAAACATGTGGCCAACAGGTGCCATATTATCAGGAACATGTACCTTGGAATTAGACTGAGGTGTGATACTGGTCCTGCCACAATATTTGTGTGGGCTTTGATTTTTCAAACCTAAAAATAAGCAATGATATAAAATCTTAGATATCTGAAAAGGATTAAAAGCTCTCTGAGATAATAGGGCCATCAGCCCAGGTACCTCTCTAACCTTTACCAACACTTTCTTATAACATTCCATGACTGCATTCCACTCCGTATTTTTTCTCCAGTCTCTCAGTTTCCTCTTCACTTTTATTCAAAATATTATTTATTTTCTAGACTTTTGTAATCATCTCCCTAGTCCTCCATCTTGCCTAAAATTCAAATTTTTACTAACATCAAAGCTAAATTTCTTTCTCCTCCAATCAACTTCATTTGCTGATTAAATATTTAGCTTACAAGTTAATTGCTTAATGTAACTAGTGATAACTATAATCAGCAAATATCAGAAACTATCTGATTTGAAAATAAATTTATCTGAGTTTATTTTGCTTCATCATTTTGGGGAGCCTTCATTTTATCTCATGGTGTATTAAAGAGCAGAATTGTACTGGCTGAGAGGCATTAGGATGGGCATGTACGCTTGCACATTTATTTTTCATGGAAATTAACCTCATGACTACCTTCTTTTAATATTTTTTGTGTGAATTTTGAAGATCACTAGGCTTAACACTTTACAAACATGTGGTTTGGAGATTCTCCACCTGGAGTAGTATTGTACCTTTCACTATGAATCCTTATGGTGTCTATAGTTATGTAATATTGCATGGTAATGTAACATTTCACCTACATAGACAAAAACACAGCCTTCACTACAGAAATAAGTATGTAAAGGAAAGAGGTATATTTTAAAAGTTAATGCAGCAGAATTGCCAGTTATGAAATTAACTGTTTTCTCAACTGTAGTCTAGTCATGAAAGAATGTCAGATACCACCTGAAGAGGGGACATGAGGCTTTTCATTTTGAAGACAGAGATTTTACTAACTTCTAGAAGAGAGAAAAGTGGACTTTATTTGCCAAAGATCAGGCTCTTAGAATAATTAACTGGATTGTGTGAGAAGGGAAGGAAAAAAGGTGTACGCTTTGAGAAATAAAAGGAGAGGATTTTAATTTCAGGTATTTTCTTTGAAAATGGGAATGAGAATGGAGCTGCAAGTTCCTCTGAGTGGTAGAAGATGGAAGTCAGTTTAGATGGGATGCTCTGAATATGATGAATAGGACTAGGCTTGTGATACCTGGTAAAACTGCCATCTAAACACACAACCTTCCACTCACAGTGAACATCTCCATGGCTCAGTGTGGTGGAAGAGGTGAACAGACATGTCCAAACCATGGTGAGAATTTGCATCCAGTACAGGTTGAAATACACAGTATTCATATAGCCATATAACTATTGCAGAAGAATCAAAACTACTGACAAACCTGGTCCCTTCCCAATTTTTCTAGAACCCTAAGAGCCTGGGAATGTTGAATGTCCTTTGTGTGTCAGAAGAGCCACCATAATGTCTGACATTTATATATATATATAATCATGGCTTATTGATTGGTATTTAGGCCACATTTGACATGATTTTGAGTATTAAAGAAATACAATATTTCTTGCCTTTGAGTGTTAAAGTGTAATTCATATTTGCTTCATAAATTTGGTATTATGTTTTCACTTTGTTAAATTTTTTCTTATTATGTCTTTGTCAGGTTCATACATCTTACATGTTCAGTATAAAACTTCTTGAATATGTTTCACAGAAGAAACTGATTATCTTAGCTCTGTCTAGATATAGGATTGTTCTGATTGCTACATATTTTTTGTATGTGAATCTTTTCACAATCTAAAGCTTTTTTCTTACTCTTGAGTTAGGGTACATAAAACTATTCAATAAAACATATGGATTCTATTGGATAAAATATGATGACATTAGAATAAGCTATCATATAGTTGTACTTGTTTTAATAAAATCATATTTTACCCTATTTAAAAGCTGTGCCAAATAAGTAAATTTCTAAATTAGGATAATTTTTAAAAAATATATCATAGAAAGTTTACAGAAATAGATTTAGACATAATGTTTTTATTTCCTAATCATTTATTTCATGATATTTGGAGCCCTCTTTTTCTTTGTACCCTTAAAATCAGTTTGCCTATGGAAAATCTAGATCAATTTGCAAGATATATACATGAATACAAGTGCCAAAAGGAAAATTAAAGAGAGATGATGAATTAGAATATTAGGATAAATAGTTAAGATGAAATAGCATATTAAAGTATGTTCTATTCAAGAGAAGGCAGGAAAGTTGTGGAGATGAACAACTGAACAGCTATCTTAGGGGAGGTCACTTCAAGATAAGACCATCACACCCTCTGCCCATGGAACATTACAAGCAATCATAAGTAGTTGGCATTCCAGGAAGACTGCTGCTGCTGCTGCTGCTGCTGCTGCTGTGTTGCTTCAGTCGTGTCCGACTCTGTGCGACCCCATAGATGGCAGCCCACCAGGCTCCCCTGTCCCTGGGATTCTCCAGGCAAGAACACTGGAGTGGGTTGCCATTTACTTCTCCAATGCATGAAAGTGAACAGTGAAAGTGAAGTTGCTCAGTCTTGTCTGACTTTTAGCAACCTCATGGACTGCATCCCACCAGGCTTCTCTGTCCATGGGATTTTCCAGACAAGAGCACTGGAGTGGGGTACCATTGCCTTCTCCCCAGGAAGACTGAGCCCTGCCCTAATCACCACATGGGTGGAACATTAACCCAACAGTAACCAGAGGGAACAAGAAAAGAAGCCCAATTTCTCTCCCCCTGCACAGACTCCCTCTTGGTCTCACTCCCTGCTCCCTTACAATGTACTCAATATAACTTGCTTTCTACTCTTCCAACTCACAAATTCTTTTTTTTTTTTAATTTATTTGTTTATTTTAATTGGAGGCTAAATACTTTACAATATTGTAGTGGTTTTTGCCATACACTGACATGAATAAGTCATGGGTAAATTCTTTTGCCTCCAGTGTTGCTGGCCCCATCAATGGTACTCTGGCAACACTGAGAATACCATCAACAAAAAACATATAAGACAACAGAACATAAGTAGTGAGGAGGTACACTTAAATCAATCTATGCTGATATTTATAGTAAATTAACAATGCTTTCAAAAGCCAAATCCAAATAATAGTAATGGATAACCAAAATGGATAAAGTAAGGCTATGGTTTTTCCAGTGGTCATGGATGGATGCGAGAGTTGGACTTGGAAGAAAGCTGAGCTCCAAGAATTGATGCTTTTGAACTGTAATGTTGGAGAAGACTCTTGAGAGTCCCTTGGACTGCAAGGAGATCCAACCAGTCCATTCTGAAGGAGATCAGCCCTGGGATTTCTTTGGAAGGAATGATGCTAAAGCTGAAACTCCAGTACTTTGGCCACCTCATGCAAAGAATTGACTCATTGGAAAAGACTCTGATGCTGGGAGGGGTTGGGGGCAGGAGGAGAAGGGGATGACAGAGGATGAGATGGCTGGATGGCATCACCAACTTGATGGATGTGAGTTTGAGTGAACTCCAGGAGATGGTGATGGACAGGGAGGCCTGGCATGCTGTGATTCATGGGGTCACATAGAGTCAGACATGACTGAGCAACTGAACTGAACTGATGACTCAAAGAAAATCAAAATGGATAAAGTATGACTCAAGAGTACTATGTCTATATATATATATATTAAAATATATATATATATATATTAAAAATTAAAGGTTGGATGGCAAAAGAAACTACATGCAAAACTGGGGTAAGAAAGCTGGGGTAACTATATAAATATCAGAATCAATAAATATGGGGAAAGAACAAATTACCACTAAAAGGGATCTGGGACCAATTTATAATGGCAAGGTGAGAGAAGAAGTTTTTCCTACACAATTTCCCACCAAGCAATTCTGCAGACACCAGTTGTGTGTCCTACAATTCAACTCATAATGTTCTGACATTATGCATCAGGTCCATGTGCATGTGTTAAGCCGCTTCCATCCTGTCCAACTCTTTGTAATCCTATGGACTGTAGCCCACCAGGCTCTTCTGTTCATAGGATTCTCCAGGCAAGAATATTGGGATGGGATGCCTTTTCCTCCTCCAGGGAATCTTCCTGACTTAGGGATTGAATCCATGTCTCTTATATCTCTTGTACTGGCAGGCAGGTCTTTACCACTAGAGCCATCTGGGAAGACTTTTATGTACCCAGATCAGATCAGTCGCTCAGTCATGTCCGACTCTTTGTGACCCCATGAATTACAGCACGCCAGGCCTCCCTGTCCATCACCAACTTCCGGAGTTCACTCAGACTCACGTCCATCGAGTCAGTGATGCCATCCAGCCATCTCATCCTCTGTCGTCCCCTTCTCCTCTTGCCCCAATCCCTCCCAGCATCAGAGTCTTTTCCAATGAGTCAACTCTTCGTGTGAGGTGGCCAAAGTACTGGAGTTTCAGCTTTAGCATCATTCCTTCCAAAGAAATCCCAGGACTGATCTCCTTTAGAATGGACTGGTTGGATCTCCTTGCAGTAGCATCATATACAACAAGTTAAGGACTCTGTCCTACAAAATGCACTTCACCTCCTTCAGATGACAATCACAAGCCCAGATTATCACCTGTGCTTTGGACCAACCAGCTATTGATTGGAGGACCCCTGCCTTGGGTTCAATTGTTAGAGGTGCTCACAGAACTCAAAGAAAACAGTTTACTTACTAGATTACTGGCTTATTATAAAAGAATATTATTTGGAAACAACCAGATTTAAAAAATGAATAGGGCAAAGTGTGGGGGAAAGGGTGTAGTTTCCAGGCTCTCTTAGAGCAGACCACCTCCCTGACTGTCCATCAACATGGACACTCACTGAACTCTCTCCATTTGGGGATTTTTAATGCAAGATTTATTACATAGACACAATTCATTAAATCTTGGTCACTAGTTATTGAATTGAGTCTTAAGAACCTCTCCCTTCCCAGGAGGTCAAGGGGTGGGGCTGAATATTCTAACCTTCTAACCATAAGGTTGGATCCTCTGGAAACTGGTACCCCAAAATTATAGGGCTTCTAAAAGTCACCTCATTAACATAAACTCAGTTGTGATTAAAAGGGACTTTTATGAATAACAAGACTCACTTCCTCTTTATAGCTCTGAAGCAATATCAGGAAACTGAGGATAAAAGGCTGAATATTATATAGCAAAGGCGTTCCTTGCTCTTACCTCTCAGGAAATTCCAAGGTTTGGGGATGTTTATGTCAGAAATGGGAAGACCAAATATACATTTCTTATTATAAATCACAATATCACAACCATGGTAAAGAATATTTCATAATGATAAAGGATCGATCAAAATGAACATATAAAAATCCTAAAAGTATATATGCCCAATAATAGAAATCCAAAATAAATGAGGAGTCAGACCTCTGTCTCTCTTTCTGCCATTTCTCTGTTACCTCTTTATTGGTCATTTTGTGTCTCCATGGAAAGCAAAACAGATGTATGAATTCCATTTGTTCCTGCATCATATTTTAGTACTAGTGAAAATGAGCTCTATTCACTTCCATTAGTACCTGTGTATAACCACCCTTATGCCAGAAAGTGAAGAGGAACTCAAAAGCCTCTTGATGAGAGTCAAAGTGGAGAGTGAAAAAGTTGGCTTCAAGCTCAACATTCAGAAAACAAAGATCATGGCATCCGGTCCCACCACTTCATGGGAAATAGATGGGGAAACAGTGGAAACAGTGGCAGACTTTATTTTTCTGGGCTCCAAAATCACTACAGATGGTGTCTGCAGCCATGAAATTAAAAGACGCTTACTGCTTGGAAGGAAAGTTATGACCAACCTAAATAGCATATTCCAAAGCAGAGACATTACTTTGCCAACAAAGGTTTGTCTAGTCAAGGCTATGGTTTTTCCTGTGGTTATGTATGGATGTGAGAGTTGGACTGTAAAGAAGGCTAAGCACCGAAGAATTGATGCTTTTGAACTGTGGTGTTGGAGAAGACTCTTGAGAGTCCCTTGGACTGCAAGGAGATCCAACCAGTCCATTCTGAAGGAGATCAGCCCTGGGATTTCTTTGGAAGGAATGATGCTAAAGCTGAAACTCCAGTACTTTGGCCACCTCATGCGAAGAGTTGACTCATTGGAAAAGACTCTGATGCTGGGAGGGATTGGGGGCAGGAGGAAAAGGGGATGACAGAGGATGAGATGGCTGGATGGCATCACTGACTCGATGGACGTGAGTCTGAGTGAACTCCGGGAGTTGGTGATGGACAGGGAGGCCTGGCATGCTGCGATTCATGGGGTCTCAAAAAGTCGGACACGACTGAGCGACTGATCTGATCTGATCTGATCTAAAGAGTCAAACTGAGTTAGGTCCTGTGGAGTCCCAGGAATGGTGGCCTTTTTCTTGTCCCCCATTTTTAGGAGGCAAGTCTCCAGCATCTATGACTTTCTCTGAGTTCCAAAGGGCAGATTCCAACAGTTGTTAATCAAGGGAGGAGCAGCCAAGAAATACCTCAAACAAGTAAAGGGATTGAAAGCACTTCACACATCCTAAACTTGTCAGAGTCATCACATCTGAACAGTTAACTTTAAAAAAATACTACCAACCTTTAAGTTGACAGCTATAAATGAATCAAGGCAAATTGGAAGTGGTCAAACAGGAGATGGCAAGGGTGAATGTCGACATTCTAGGAATCAGCAAACTAAAATGGACTGGAATGGGTGAATTTAACTCAGATGACCATTATATCTACAACTGTGGGCAGGAATCCCTTAGAATAAATGGAGTAGCCATCATGGTCAACAAAAGAGTCCAAAATGCAGTACTTGGATGCAATCTCAAAAATGACAGAATGATCTCTGTTCGTTTCCAAGGCAAACCATTCAGTATCACAGTAATCCAAGTGTGTGCTCCAACCAGTAACGCTGAAGAAGCTGAAGTTGAACGGTTCTATGAAGACCTACAAGACCCTTTAGAATTAACACCCAAAAAAGATGCCCTTTTCATTATAGGGGACTGGAATGCAAAAGTAGGAAGTCAAAAAACACCTGGAGTAACACGCAAATTTGGCCTTGGAATACGGAATGAAGCAGGGCGAAGACTAATAGAGTTTTGCCAAGAGAACGCACTGGTCATAGCAAACACCCTCTTATAACAACACCAGAGAAGACTCTACACATGGGCATTACCAGATGGTCAATAGCAAAATCAGATTGATTATATTCTTTGCAGCCAAGGATGGGGAAACTCTATACAGTCAACAAAAATAAGACCAGGAGCTGACTGTGGCTCAGATCATGAACTCCTTATTGCTAAATTCAGACTTAAAATGAAGAAAGTAGGAAAAACCACTGACCACTCAGTTCAGTTCAGTTCAGTCACTCAGTCGTGTCCGACTCTTTGCGACCCCATGAATCGCAGCACGCCAGGCCTCCTTGTTCATCACCAACTACCGGAGTTCACTCAGACTCACGTCCATCGAGTCAGTGATGCCATCCAGCCATCTCATCCTCTGTCGTCCCCTTCTCCTCCTGCCCCCAATCCCTCCCAATATCAGAGTCTTTTCCAATGAGTCAACTCTTCACATGAGGTGGCCAAAGTACTGGAGTTTCAGCTTTAGCATCATTCCTTCCAAAGAAATCCCAGGGCTGATCTCCTTCAGAATGGACTGGTTGGATCTCCTTGCAGTCCAAGGGACTCTCAAGAGTCTTCTCCAACACCACAGTTCAAAAGCATCAATTCTTCGGTGCTCAGCCTTCTTCACAGTCCAACTCTCACATCCATACATGACCAAAGGAAAAACCATAGCCTTGACTAGATGGACCTTTGTTGGCAAAGTAATGTCTCTGCTTTTCAATATGCTGTCTAGGTTGGTCATAGCTTTCCTTCCAAGGAGTAAGCGTCTTTTAATTTCCTGGCTGCAGACACCATCTGTGGTGATTTTGGAGCCCCCCCAAAAAATAAAGTCTGCCACTGTTTCCACTGTTTCCCCATCTATTTCCCATGAAGTGATGGGACCAGATGCCATGATCTTTGTTTTCTGAATGTTGAACTTTAAACCAACTTTTTCACTCTCCATTTTCACTTTCATCAAGAGGCTTTTCAGTTCCTCTTCATTTTCTGCCATAAGGGTGGTGTCATCTGCATATCTGAGGTTATTGGTATTTCTACCCGCAATCTTGATTTCAGCTTGTGCTTCTTCCAGCCCAGCGTTTCTCATGATGTACTCTGCATATAAGTTAAATTAGCAGGGTAACAATATACAGCCTTGACATACTCCTTTTCCTATTTGGAAACAGTTTGTTGTTACATGTCCAGTTCTAACTGTTGCTTCCTGACCTGCATACAGATTTCTCAAGAGGCAGGTGAGGTGGTCTGGTATTCCCATCTCTTTCAGAATTTTCCACAGTTTATTGTGATCCACACAGACAAAGGCTTTGGCATAGTCAATAAAGCAGAAATAGATGATTTTCTGGAACTCTCTTGCTTTTCGATGATCTAGCGGATGTTGGCAATTTGATCTCTGGTTCCTCTGCCTTTTCTAAAACCAGCTTGAACATCTGGAAGTTCACGGTTCATGTATTGCTGAAGCCTGGCTTGGAGAATTTTGAGCATTATTTTACTAGCATGTGAGATGAGTGCAATTGTGTGGTAGTTTGAGCATTCCGTGGCATTGCCTTTCTTTGGGATTGGAATGAAAGCTGACATTTTCCAGTTCTGTGCCCACTGCTTAGTTTTCCAAATTTGCTGGCATATTGAGTGCAACACTTTCACAGCATCATATTTCAGGATTTGATATAGCTCGACTGGAATTCTATCACCTCCTCTAGCTTTTTTCGTAGTGATGCTTTAAGGCCCACTTGACTTCACATTCCAGGATGCTCTAGGTCAGTGATCACACCATCGTGATTATCTGGGTCATGAAGATCTTTTTTGTACAGTTCTTCTGTGTATTCTTGCCACCTCTTCTTAATACCTTCTGCTTCTGTTAGGTCCATACCATTTCTGTCCTTTATTGAGCCCATTCAGGTATGACCTAAATCAAATTCCTTATGATTATACAGTGGAAGTGACAAATAGATTTAAGGGACTAGATCTGATAGACATAGTGCCTGATGAAGTATGGACAGAGTTTCATGACATTGTACAGGAGACAGGGATCAAGACCATCCTCAAGTAAAATAAATGCAAAAAAAGCAAAATGGCTGACTGAGGAGGCCTTACAAATAGCTGTGAAAAGAAGAGAAGTGATAAGCAAAGGAGAAAAGGAAAGATATAAGCATCTGAATGCAGAGTTCCAAAGAATAGCAAGAAGAGATAAGAAAGCCTTCCTCAGTGATCAATGCAAAGAAATAGAGGAAAAAACAGAATGGGAAAGACTAGAGATCTCTTCAAGAAAATTAGAGATACCAAGGGAACATTTCATGCAAAGATGGGCTCGATAAAGGACAGAAATGGTATGGACCTAACAGAAGCAGAAGATATTAAGAGGTGCCAGGAATACACAGAAGAACTGTATAAAGAAGATCTTTACGACCAAGATAATCACAATGGTGGGATCACTCACGTAGAGCCAGACATCCTGGAATGTGAAGTCAAGTGGGCCTTAGAAAGTGTCACTAGGAACAAAGCTAGTGGAGGTGATGGAATTCCAGTCAAGCTATTTCAAATCCTGAAAGATGATGCTGTGAAAGTGCTGCACTCAATATGCCAGCAAATTTGGAAAACTCAGCAGTGGCCACAGGACTGCAAAAGGTCCGTTTTCATTATAATCCCAAAGAAAGGTAATGCCAAAGAATGCTCAAAACCACACAATTGCACTCATCTCACATGCTAGTAAAGTAATGCTCAAAATTCTCCAAACCCGGCCTCAGCAATATGTGAACCATGAACTTCCGGATGTTCAAGCTGGTTTTAGAAAAGGCAGAGGAACCAGAGATCAAATTGCCAACATCCGCTGGATCATGGAAAAAGCAAGAGAGTTCCAGAAAAACATCTATTTCTGCTTTATTGACTATGCCAAAGCCTTTGACTGTGTGGATCATAATAAACTGTGGAAAATTCCACAGATGGGAATACCGGACCACCTGACCTGCCTCTTGAGAAACCTAAATGCAGGTCAGGAAGCAACAGTTAGAACTGGACATGTAACAACAAACTGGTTCCAAATAGGAAAAGGAGTACGTCAAGGCTGTATATTGTCATCCTGCTTATTTAACTTATATGCAGAGTACATCATGAGAAACGCTGGGCTGGAAGAAGCACAAGCTGGAATCAAGATTGTCAGGAGAAATATCAATAACCTCAGATATGCAGATGACACCCTTATGGCAGAAAATGAAGAGGAACTGAAAAGCCTCTTGATGAAAGTGAAAATGGAGAGTGAAAAAGTTGGCTTAAAGCTCAACCTTCAGAAAATGAAGATCATGGCATCTGGTCCCATCACTTCATGGGAAATAGATGGGGAAACAGTGGAAACAGTGGCAGACATTATTTTGGGGGGGCTCCAAAATCACCACAGATGGTGACTATAGCCATGAAATTAAAAGACGCTTACTCCTTGGAAGAAAAGTTATGACCAACCTAGATAGCATATTCAAAAGCAGAGACATTACTTTGCCAACAAAGGTCCATCTAGTCAAGGCTATGGTTTTTCCTTTGGTCATGTATGGATGTGAGAGTTGGACTGTGAAGAAAGCTGAGCGCCGAAGAATTGATAGTTTTGAACTGTGGTGTTGGAGAAGACTCTTTAGAGTCCCTTGGACTGCAAGGAGATCCAACCAGTCCATTCTGAAGGAGATCAGCCCTGGGATTTCTTTGGAAGGACTGATGCTAAAGCTGAAACTCCAGTACTTTGGCCACCTCATGAGTAGAGTTGACTCATTCGAAAAGACTCTGATATTGGGAGGGATTGGGGGCAGGAGGAGAAGGGGATGACAGAGGATGAGATGGCTGGATGGCATCACTGACTTGATGGACGTGAGTCTGAGTGAACTCCGGGAGTTGGTGAAGGACAGGGAGGCCTGGCATGCTGCGATTCATGGGGTTGCAAAGAGTCGGACATGACTGAGTGACTGAACTGAACTGACTGATGTTTTATTTGGTGGGAATTTTTAGAACGTTAAGAACGGGAGACAGCATCTCTAGTAACCGAAGAGAGGAAGCAAAGGGAGGAGATGAGTTATATAGAAGCTTTGTAACAAAGGACACATAGTCTGAACATCAAAAGATTACTGCTAATTGAAGAAAACCATATATCCCAAGTAAAACGATTTAGGACGTTTCTATTTATGGGAAGATACAAGAGTCTGGGCTCACTGAAATCATTCCTTTCATGTGTATATCAGCAGTCCTCTTAAAGTGTCTTGTGTTTTTCACACCTTAAGTTTCTTTGAGGTTCATCATAGGGGGTGGCTGAGTCTGATGGCTGCCAGATCTCCTTCCTGAGTGCCCTTAAGGGCTCGGGAGTTCACATTGGAGGAATGCAATCTCTGATGACTGTGACATCCTTATTTACTGACATGACAGGAAATACTCCATTTCTCAGAACCACTATTAATAAAAATCTCTCATCAAATCCTCTGGGATATGGACAGAATTATTTTTCTGTTGTACACCCTTTTGTCTGGCAAATAAAGCTATCCTTTTCTACTTCATCCAAAACTGTCTCAAAGATTCAATCTGGCACCAGTGCAGAGAAATGGAGTTTTCAGCATCAAAAGGAAATCAAATTTCCTAAAAAGAGCTTATCTCTTACCTCAAATGCAATTTATATTCATTATTTTCATTTTAGAGTATTTGGAATCGCCATGAATTAATGTTTTTCAGCAGACAGATTTGAACTAGCTCATTAGGGCAAGTTTCCTCCACACTCCTCCCATCTATGCCATTATATAATCTAAATATATATTTTTCTTTTAAAAGTATAGTAACAAGAAAACCTCACATTCCAAAACAGTGTAAAATTACTTTTGGAATTCTAAATTTAGGGTAGACATCAGATTGCCTGTAGTTTAAAAGGCTAAGTGGGACTCCATATATTTTTAATCAGAGTAATATGAATTATCACACATGGGACCTTTGATGGCAAGCAGAATCTACTACCCCCAAAAAAGCCTCTTCAAGGCAGGTCATATCATTAAAAAAAATTTTTTTTTAAGAAACAGCATACACAGGACATGCTCTGAAAACCTAGTAGGCAGTATTCTTTTGCAAGATACATATACATTTGTAAAGTGTATCTCCATTTGTGTCTTCCTTTCTTCAAGCTAGGCTACAACAGTATGTGAACCAAGAACGTCCAGATGTACAAGCTCAATTCAGAAAAGGCAGAGGAGCCAGAGATCAAATCGCCAAGTTCTGTTGAATCATAGGAAAAGCAAGGGAATTAAAATTTTTAAATGCTTCATTCAGTATGTAAAGCCTTTGACTGTGTGTCTGACTCTTTGTTACTCCATGAACCGCAGCACACCAGGCCTCCCTGTTCATCACCAACTCCTGGAGTTTACCCAAACTAACGTCCATTTAGTCTGTGATGCCATCCAACCATCTCATATTGTGTCTTCCCCTTCTCCTCCCGCCCTCAATCTTTCCCAGCATCAGGGTCTTTTCAAATGAGTCAGCTCTTTGCATCAGGTGGCCAAAGTACTGGAGTTTCAGCTTCAACATCAGTCCTTCCAATGAACACCCAGGACTGATTTCCTTTGGAAGGGAGTGATTGGATCTCCTTGCAGTCCGAAAGACTCTCAAGAGGCTTCTCCAACACCACAGTTCAAAAACATCAATTCTTCCGTGCTCAGCTTTCTTTATAGTCCAGCTCTCACATCCATACATGACTACTGGAAAAACCATAGCCTTTACTAGGTGGACTTTGTTGACAAAGTAATGCCTCTGCTTTGTAATATGCTGTCTAGGTTGGTCATAACTTTCCTTCCAAGGAGTAAGCGTCTTTTAATTTCATGGCTGCAATCACCACCTGCAGTGATTTTGGAGCCTAAAAAAATAAAGTCAGCCACTGTTTCCCCATCTATTTCCCATGAAATGATGGGACCGGATGCCATGATCTTTGTTTTCCGAATGTTGAGCTTTAAGTGAACTTTTTCACTCTCCACTTTCACTTTCATCAAGAGGCTCTTTAGTCCTTCTTCAGTTTCTGCTATAAGGGTGGTGTCATCTGCATATCCGAGGTTATTGATATTTCTCACAGCAATCTTGATTCCAGCTTGTGCTTCCTCCAGCCCAGCGTTTCTTATAATGTACTCTGCATATAAGTTCAATAAGCAGGGTGACAATATACAGCCTTGACGTACTCCTTTTCCTATTTGGAACCAGTTTGTTGTTCCATATCCAGTTCTAACTGTTGCTTCCTGACCTGCATACAGGTTTCTCAAGAGGCAGGTCCCACTCTGTCAGAATTTTCCATAGTTTATTGTGATCCTCACAGTCAAAGGCTTTGGCATAGTCAATAAAGCAGAAATAGATGTTTTTCTGGAACTCTCTTGCTTTTTCCATGATCCAGCGGATGTTTGCAATTTGATCTCTGGTTCCTCTACTTTTTCTAAAACCAGCTTAAACATCTGGAAGTTCATGGTTCACGTATTGTTGAAGACTGGTTTGGAGAATTGTGAGTATTACCTTACCACTGTGTGAGATGAGTGCACTTGTGTGGTAGTTTGAGTGTTCTTTGGCATTGGAATGAAACTGACCTTTTCAGTCTTGTGGCCACTGCTGAGTTCTCCAAATTTGCTGGCATATTGAGTGCAGCACTTTCACAGCATCATGTTTCAGGATTTGAAATAGCTCAACTGGAATTCCATAACCTTCACTAGCTTTGTTCGTAGTGATGCTTCCTAAGGCCCACTTGATTTTGCATTCCAGGATGTCTGGCTCTAGGTGAGTGATCATACCATCGTGATTATCTGGGTTGTAAAGATCTTTTTTGTACCGTTCTTCTGTGCATTCTTGCCACCTCTTAATATCTTCTGCTTCTGTTAGGTCCATCCCATTTCTGTCCTTTATCAAGCCCATCTTTGCATGAAATGTTCCCTTGGTATCTCTAATTTTATTGAAGAGATCTGTAGTCTTTCCCATTCTGTTGTGTTCCTCTGTTTCTTTGCATTGATCACTGAGGAAAGCTTTCTTTTCTCTCCTTGCTATTCTTTGGAACTCTGCATTCAAATGGCTATATGTTTCCTTTTCTCCTTTGCTTTTCGCTTCTCTTATTTTCACAGCTATTTGTAAGGCCTCCTCAATGTCATTTTGCCTTTTTGCATTTATTTTTCTTGGGGATGGTCTTGATCCCTGTCTCCTGTACAATATCACAAACCTCTGTCCATAGATCATCAGGCACTCTGTCTATCAGATCTAGTCCCTTAAATCTATTTCTCACTTCCACTGTATAATCATAAGGAATTTGATTTAGGTCATACCTGAAAGGTCTAGTCATTTTCCCCAGTTTAAGTCTGAACTTGGCAATAAGGTATTCATGATCTGAGCCACAATCAGTTCCTGGTCTTGTTTTTTTTTTTTTTTGACTGTATAGAGCTTCTCCATCTTCGTAGACCACGACAAATTTTGATAAATTTTTAAAGATATGGCAATACCAGACCATTTTACCTGTCTTTTGAGAAATCTGTATGCAGGACAAGAAACAACAGTTAGAACTGTATGTGGAACAATGGACTGGTGCAAAATGGGAAAAGAGTACATGAAGGCTGTTTATTGTCACCCTGTTTATTTAACTTACATGCAGTGTACACATGTGGAATGATGGGCTGGATGACTCACAACCTGGAATCAAGATTGCTGGGAGAATTATCAACAACCTCAGATATGCAGATGATACCACTCTTATGGCAGAAAGTGAAGAGGAACTAAACAGTCTCTTCAAGAGGGTGAAAGAGGAGAGTGAAAAAGCTGGCTTAAAACTCAACACTCAAAAAAATAAATTCATGGCATCTGGTCCTATTACCTCATGCAAATAGATGGGGGAAATGCGGAAACAGTGAGACTTTATTTTCTTGAGCTCCTAAATCAAACAGTGACTGCAGCAATGAAATTAACCTATGCTTGCTCCTTGGAATAAAGCTATGATAAACTTAGGCTGAATATTAAAAATCAGAGATATCACTTTGCTTACAAAAGTCCATCTACTCAAACCTACGGTTTTTCCAGTAGTCATGTACAGATGTGAGAGTTGTACCATCGAGGAGGCTGAGCGCTGAAGAATTGATGCTTTTGAATTGTGTTGGAGAAGACTCTTGAGAGTCCCTTGGTCAGTGAGGAGATCAAACCAGTCAATCCTCAAGGGAATCAATTCTGAATTTTCATTGGAAGGACTGATGCTGAAGCCGAATCTCCAATACTTTGGCCACCTAATGTGAAGAGCCAACTCACTGGAAAAGACCCTGCTGGGAAAGTTTGAGGCCAGGAGGAGAAACAGGTGACAGAGGATGAGATGGTTGGATGGCATCACCAATTCAATGAACATGAGTTTGAGCAACCTCCGGGAGATAGTGAAGGACAGGGAAGCCAGGTTTGCAGCTCATGGGGTCGTAAAGAACTAGACATGACTTAGTGACTGAACAACAAATTTCTTTCTGTACCCTGAGGAGAACTTCTAAATCACTAGAAACTCTTACCAGTGGAGTAGGCAAGACTTGAATCTACATAACAACCATTCCCTTATTTACTGTGTTTTGCCTGATAATTTCCCACAACTGGTTGCAAACACTCCAACAGTTTTCTTTGTCTTTAGTTTAAGAAGGCACTTACAATAATGGCTTGAGCCATTAAGGGGAATTAGTTTTCCTTAGTACCTTTCATACAGATAGGCAATATATACATGTTATTAAATTTCTGTTTTTCTCCTGTTAATCTGTCCCTTATTACAGGGTTTCTAAGCCAAAATTTAGAAGGGTAGAAAGAAAAGTATTTTTCCTCCCCTACACCTCTATCAGTGGTACTAACATACCTTTTTGAGGCTTGGGAATCACTGATAACTAAAAACACAATTTTTAAATCTAATATTATTCTTTAAAATCTAATTCAGAAATAGCATGTTGTGCTATGGACAAAAATAAAGGTATAATAGAACAGAGCCACCCCAGTTCTGCTCTTATTAATTCTATCTCTATTATAAGGGAGATTGAAAATTGCTTTTCAATGTATTTATAGCAATACTCCTCTGATTCTGAGTCAATGAACAAATATATACAAAGACCTGAATTCTGATTTATTGTGTATAAATATTTGTAAACAAGCAAACTTAAATCTCACATTCTATTTTGTAGATATTTATACTATTTACCTTAAAAATATATTTTAAATATCTCAGCTCAAAAAACATCCATGATCTGAGCAAAGATATGAACTTTCTTTCTAAATTTCCTAAATTAAAACCACAGGCCTTTTTTTTTGGATAAATTATGCTTTATAGTCTTTATTTTCACGAATATAAAATCCAACTTCAAAGATTCATGCTTTATCACAAAAGGTTTCCATCCTATTGAGGGATAAGCAGAATACACCGTGCTTATATGTACCTTTTTGGCATGTAGATTATAATGAAGTGACACAATTAAGAACCATAAGACTCCGGAAAATCTTTGAACCTCTCCCTTAACAGCCTCAAAGAATTTAGATAGAGGGAAACCTGTACCAGGAAGATCTGTACAAGGAAGAGAGCTATTCCAGAGATACCTTTTTTATACTGGAAAGATTTATCTGTATGACCTTGAAACAGGAGATAGATGGTCCCCAGGCTGAACAGCCAGAGCTAGTCCCCTGTGGATAGATACCCCAAAGCAGCAGGAGTGAGAGAGGAACGGAATTCTGCCCAGATAAAAGACCACATATTCCTCATTCTCAAAGTGAAGGAGACCTTCCCACCTATATATGCACAGAAAGGCTCCTTGAAGGTCAAAGGGAGAGCACTCCACTCCATGGGAAGTGATGCCAACCTGCCCATAGGCCTCTTAGCTAGAATCCATCTTTGCTAAGAAATGACTGCCCACACAAAGGAAGACTCTAAGATAAAACAAATACAGACTTAGAGCCAGGCAAAGCAAGATGACTGGCCAAAGGAAACCTGGAAAACACACCCCATAAAAATGATTCAAACTAGGAGGCCACAACTCTCTCTCTGTGCATGCTCATGTGTTTATGTGCACATGTACTTTTCCCTAATAAGCAGTTAGCTTCACTATTTTCCATCTCTATGTGGAAATTCCTTTCTACACAGCTGATGGGCCAGGGCCTTGCCACTGGTCCCTGGTGGTCTAGTGGATAGGATTCATCACTCTCAATGCAGCAGCCTGACTCCAGTCTCTGGCCAGGAACCAAATTCCTGCATCAAGCCACTGCAGGTGGAGGTCACCTGAGATCAACCTATCGAACGTTTGTTTACCAAATATTTACTCTTATTTTATTTTTCTTATATTGTGGTTTTCCTTCTGTCTACTTTCTGATGGATGAGGATAAGAGGCTTGTGGTTTCTCTCTCCTTTGATAAACCAGATCCCCACCACCTTCTGTTTCACTCAAGTATTTAAGCCTCAACTGCATGACTAATTTAGAGTCTCATGTTTTTGTGGGGCTTCTGTAAAAATGCAATTTAATGTTTTTTATCCCATTGATCTGTCTTATGTCAGTGTTATTACTAGGCCAACCAACGAATATAGAAGGGAAGAAAGAAAACTATGTTCTTTCCTACACTTGGTTGAAGGGTCTAGATTATTCTAATGGGTTTACTGCAGCTGCTAAGTCACGTCAGTCGTGTCCGACTCTGTGCGACCCCATAGATGGCAGCCCACCAGGCTCCTCCATCCATGGGATTTTCCAGGCAAGAGTACAGGAGTGGGGTGCTATTGCCTTCTCCGGGTTAACTGCAGATACATATCTCAACTAAAAAAAGAAATATGCATTTCATTGTAAGAAGTGGTATCAAAAGATAATGCTTTTTACAGTTGTTATAAACAAGACAACAGTCTCAAAATGGAGTCACTTATGCTAAGCTCCACATAACCAAATCAAGACTTAATTACAATTTTGGCCCATCCATAAAAGTAATATTAAAACAGTCAATAAGGAATCACCTGATTAGAAACAGGTAGGTAAGCCACCAGATAAACCCTTCCCATTCCCTAAAGGAAAGTGACCTTGCCATAACCAATTCACATTTTTGCCTCGTATTCCTTCCTTGCTCCCACTCCCTTCTGCCTACAAAAGTTTTTCATTTAATTTACTCAGTTGAATTTTGCTTAACATTGTCAATATTACTGTAAAGATTTCCTTTATTTTATTGAAAATCTAGTACTTTACAGACTATTTCATTTTTCATCCAGAAAAGATTATGAATGTATCATGAGATAAAGAATTGGACTAGTTTATGTTGATATACTTTAAAAATTAGGATTTTCTATGTTGGACAAGGGGTAGAGAGACATAAATTCAAAGATGTTAAGGAACAATCTTAGAATATTGAATTTGGGGGGAAGTATTGTTGTGAACTCATAATGGCATTTTAAAAATCTTTTTTGTTAGCTTTTAAGAGGAAAGAAAGTAGCCAGCCTAGTGACCATGTTGTAGTCTCTAAAATTGTTTTCAACTAAAATAATTCCTTGTTTCTCAGATATGGCTGATTCTGGATCTAAGACAGGAAATACACTAGATAAGCCTGTAGTATCTTACCATGAAGAGATACTAAGTTTTCACAGACTCCTAGCATCATATAAAATATCAGGAGCCAACTTGAAGAGGATCTTACCAATTCAAAGATAGAAAATCTTGGTTATCAAGAAGAAGAATATCTCAATGGATTGAGATAAATCACATTTATGTAAATTCATGAGTTCAAAAGGTTGTTAAAGAGAATAATAATAATTGGCTAACATACGATTCTAGAGAAACTAGTCATTATTTTGAAAACTGGAAAGAAATGGTATGAAACACAAGTTTATTTTGTCCTACTGTGCAAATTGTATTTCTGGATAACTAAAAAGAAAGAATTTCTTTTTAGAAGAGCATCCTGGTCTTAAAGAAAAGAAAGAACAGAATTAGAAAGTCACATTTGCAACTGCTAGTGAAATCATGGATTTAGGCAAAGATCACTAAAAGGAAGCAATTAGACGTAGAGACCTCCTGATGGAGAAATACAACAGCAAGTAACTACAGCATATTCTTGCCAAAATTCAATCTTAAATTGATCAAACTTCAAGGTCTGAGTACTAATGTACAGAAAATATCTGAGTAGAGGAAGATGTTCAATACAATCTCAAGGCTAGAGTCAATAGAATCCAGATTTGGGATACTGATTAGACAAAAAAAATCTGATTGTTTTTAACAGATACATTGTAAGTAAAAGAAAAAAGAGGGATGGAGGATAATTTATTTGATTTTCACTATGTAATACTATAGCCACTTGCTATATGTGGCTATTTAAGTTTAAATTCATTAAAAAATAAATAAATAAATAATTCCCTTCCTCATTCACACTAGCACATTTTAAGGGCACAAGTAGCCACAAAAGGAGATCATCAATACAGAACTTTTCCATCATAATAAAAAGTTCTATTCATCAATGCTACCAACTGAAAGAAATTCAGAGCTTTATCAACTAAATATAATGCATAGATGTCATTAGGATCCTATTTCTATAAACTTAAAACCCACATAACATTTATGTGACAAGCAGGAAATTTTTTACCACAACCTGATATTTAATTATATTAAGGAATTACTGTTATTTTCAATGTTTTGAAATGAATTGTGGTATGTTTTTAAAAAGTATTTTCTTTTTAGAGATGAATACACTCGTGTATATATGAAATTGTTTGATATTTTGGGTCTGCTTTAAAATTAATACAATTGGGAAAACTAATTGGGAGTGTTTTGAGGCACTTTTAAAAATAATTACTGGTAATTACTGGACGTGTACAATATGATGTGAAGTGTATGATGTGATGATTTGATAGATGCATATATTATGAAATGATAAACACAATCAAATTAATTTGCACATCCGCTGACTTCCACTGACTCACTATAGTTAGTTATTGCATCATGACTTGAAATTTTCTGAGTAGATCTTAGTCACATAACAACAACAACAAAAAAAAAATAGTTAAATGGTTTGAAGAAAAACATTAAATGTGCAGGAATGCAGTCTCTTCAAATTTCTTTTAGGAGTAACGTGAGCAAAACTTTGGAGACAGCAGTTCAAGTACCCAAGTGCATGAATACTATTGTTAATCACATAGATTTGACATTCTCCTACCACCAATTCTAATTCAATGGGCCTCTGCTCAGAGTTTACTTGGAATGGTATGTCTTTATATCATCAGTTCTCAAAATGCAATCAACAAGATGTCTTCTCTGATGCTATCCCTTTAGGAGTCTCCTGAATAGATTGTAAAGTTCATGATCTTTTAACCAAATTTTGAGAAAGAAATTCTTTTCTAAGTATCAGTATTGCCCTCTCAAACTACTTCTTGCAACATATAGAACACAAGCCCAGGAAACCATACAACAGGTGTCCCAGCTCAAATCTTCAAAACCCTGAGAACCATTCCCAGAGACCTAGGAGTCTAGGTTAGGATGCCAAATATATAACTTTCTGCTGGCTTTAATATACTCGGTTTATCTAATCTGTTCCTAAAATTTCAGGATGTGGTTGAATAATTGCTTCCTTCATAATTTCTACAATAGAATTCTTCTTAATGATGGATACTTAGAGAACCTAAACATGTATTAATCCAACTATTAAAAATATAGAATTACTTTTATTAAACATTGTAAAACAAGCTGAAATTCCTATAAATCTTCATAATGTACCAAAACATGAATCACTTATTTTCACATTATTTAACATTATCATATCTAGAAAATAATTACATTTGTCTTTTTTGGGTTTTGCTTATAAGCAGATAAATAAATGTACAACTGAATTCATAGTTTCCAAGCTGTATGTTATAGACCATAAAATACAACTATTGGAGCATAATAAAAAAGTTCTTATTTTTATGAAACTCCTCAGGTTTCACTATTTCAAATAAGAGTGTGGTCTAATTATCCATCTTCTTGGATGTCTGAATGACAATGTCAGAGTTACTGAGAATGATGATGATCATTATTAATCTTTGCTAAGCCACCTACATATTGATTGAAGAGTCAAAGGAACATGTCACTGTCTCATGGTCTATTGACTCAGGATTAGAGGTCAGATCAGAAGGGAAGAGTGATGTACTGGTGAGAAGCAAGAGATTTAGAAAATAAACTGTCACTCATGAATTCTAATGGAGCAGTTTCTGTATTTGTAGAAATGCCACAAAAAATAGAGTACATAACATGAAGAAAGAAGCATGACTCCATGCTCAAAAAAGCTAATGGTAGGGTTAACATTATAAATGTCAATATATGTCAATACCATTTCTAATTGCTATCTTGCTTTTAATTACTTTCTCATTTGCCTTCTGCCATCTTATTATTCTCTCCTCATATTCACTGAGAAGAGACAACCTTCTTGTTGAGGACAACCTTCTTAAAGCTATTTCTTTGTTAGTGTCAACACAGTAAAAATGTCTAACATGTTTCCATCTAGCTATTAATTGAAACTAAATTGCTTGCGCTAATAAGTAAGAGCTCTCCTTCAGTTCAGTTCAGTTCAGTCACTCAGCTGTGTCCAACTGTTTGCAACCCCATGGAATGCAGCATGCAAGGATTCCCTGTTCATCACCAATTCTCAGAGCATGCCCAAACTCATGACCATTGAGTCAGTGATGCTATTCAACCATTTCATCCTCTGTTGTCCCCTTCTCCTCCTGCCTTCAGTCTTTCCCAGTTTCAGGGTCTTTTCCAGTGAGTCAGATCTTCATCAAACAGTGAAGTTTTAGCTTCAGCAACAGTTCTTCCAATATTCAGGACTGATTTCCTTTAGGAAATCAGTTGGATCTTCTTGCAGTCTAAGGGACTGTCAAGTGTCTTCTCCAACACCACAGTTCAACAGCATCAATTCTTCAGTGCTCAACTTTCTTTATAGTCCAAATCTCACATCCATACATGACTACCAGGAAAAACCATAGCTTTGACTAGATGGACCTTTGCTGGCAAAGTAATGTCTCTTCTTTTTAGTTGTTGTCTAGGTTGGTCATAGCTTTTCTTCCAAGGAGAAAGCATCTTTTAATTTCATGGCTGCAGTCACTGTCTGCAGTGATTTTGGAGCCCAAGAGAATAAAGTCTGCCACTGTTTCCATTGTTTCCCCATCTATTTGCCATGTAGTGATGGGACCAGATGTCATGATCTTTGTTTTTTTGAATGTTGAGTTTCAAGCCAGCTTTTTCACTCTCCTCTTTCACTTTCATCAAGAGGCTCTTCACTTTCTGCTATAAGGGTGGTGTCATCTGCATATCTGAGGTTACTGATATTTCTCCCAGCAATCTTGATTCCAGCCTGTGCTTCATCCAGTCCAGCATTTCACATGATGTATTCTGCACATAAATTAAATAAGCAGGGTGACAATATACAGCCCTGATGTACTCCTTCCTCTAATGGGAACTGGTCCATTGTTCCATGTCTGGTTCTAACTTGCTTTTTAACCTGTATACAAATTTCTCAAGAGGCAGGTTAGGTGGTCTGGTATTCCCATTACTTTTAGAATTTTCCACAGTGTGTAGTGATCCACACAATCAAAGGCTTTGGCATAATCAATAAATCAGAAGTTGGTGATCTTCTGGAACTCTGTTGCTTTTTCAATGATCCAGTGGATGGTGGCAATTTCATCTCAGATTCCTCTGCCTTTTCTAAAACTAGCTTGAACATCTGGAAGTTCATGGTTCAGGTACTTTGAAGCCTCACTTGGAGAATTTTGTGCATTACTGTGTGCGCCTGTGAGATGAGTGAAATTGTGCATTAGTTTGAACATTCTTTGGCATTGCCCTGCTTTGGGATTGGAATGAAAACTGACCTTTTCCAGTCCTGTGGTCACTGGTGAGTTTTCCAAATTTGCTGGCATATTGAATGCAGCACTTTTACAGCATCATCTTTTAGGATTTGAAATAGCTCAGCTAGAAAGTCATCACCTCCACTAGCTTTGTTCATAGTGATGCTTTTTCTCCTGTACAATGTCAGTCATGAACCTCTGATCATAGTTCTTCAGCACTCTGTCTATAACATCTAATCCTTTGAACTATTTGTCACTCCCACTGTATAATCATAAGGGATTTGATTTTGGTCACACCTGAGTGCTCTCATGATTTTCCCTATTTTCTTCAATTTAAATCTTAATTTTGCAATAAGGAGTTTGTGATCTGAGCCACTGTCAGCTTCCAGTCTTGTTTTTACTGACTGTATCGAACTTCTCCATCTTTGGCTGCAAAGAATATAATCAATCTGATTTTGCTATTGACCATCTGGTGATGTCCATGTGTAGAGTCTTCTCTTTTTTTGTTGGAAGAGGGTGTTCACTATGACCAGTGCATTCTTTTGCCAAAACTCTGTTAGCCTTTGCCCTGCTTTATTCTGTACTCCAAGGCCAAATTTGCCTGTTACTTCAGGCATGTCTTGACTTTCTACTTTTGCATTCCAGTGCCCTATGATGCAAAGGACATCTTTTTTTCGTGTTAGTTCTAGAAGGTCTTTTAGGTCTTCATAGAACCATTCAACTTCAGCTTCTCTGGCATTAGTGGTTGGGGCATACACTTATTACTCTGATACTGATAGCCCTCTGGGACCCTTTATCTTCAGAACCAGGCCTGAAACTTGTGGGTAACTCAGAGTCTGACCCCTTCAGGAGTTAGTCTATTAAAAAGGCTACATTATTGTAAGAAGTGAGATAATTAAAAAAAAAAAAAAGAAGGCAGTAGGTTCAGTGTCAAGGTGACTCTGTGTCGTAGTGTGAGTTCAAGATTCTAATCACTGAGATTCTGACTGCAGAGTTCAAATCCTACTCCTGATCTGTCACTTAGGAAGGTTGCTTAGTTTTCCTGAGTGTTGCTCTTTTTTAACCAGTTTTTTAAAAAATGTGTTTAATAGTAATACTTAATCACATCAGGAAGCTTCCACAAGCCTCTTATCCTTATTCATCAGAGGGCAGACAGAATGAAAATCACAGTCACAGAAAACTAAGCAAACTGATCACATGGATTACAGCCTTGTGTAACTCAATGAAACTATGAGCCATGCCATGCAGGGCCTCCCAAAGTGGATGGGTCATGGTGGAGAGTTCTGACACAATGTGGCCCCCTGGAAAAGGGAATGGCAAACCACTTCAGTATTCTTTCCTTGAGAACCCCATAAACAGTGTGAAAAGGTAAAAAGATGTGACACTGAAAGATGAATCTCCCCAGGTCAGTAGGTACCCAATATGCTACTGGACATCATTGGAGAAACAGCTCCAGAAAGAATGAAGAGACTGAGCCAAAGTATAAACAACACCCAGTCGTGGATGTGACTGGTGAGGGAAGTGAAGTCCGATGCTGTAAAGAACAATACTGCATAGGAACCTGGAATGTTAGGTCCACGAATCAAGGTAAAGTGGAAGTGATCAAACAAGATGGCAAGATTCAACATCAACATTTTAGGATTCAGTGAACTAAGACTGTAATGGGTGAATTTAATTCAGATGACCATTATATCTACTAATGTGGGGAAGAATCCCTTAGAAGAAATGGAATATCCCTCATAGTTCAGATGACCATTATATCTACTAATGTGGGGAAGAATCCCTTAGAAGAAATGGAATAGCCCTCATAGTCAACAAAAGAGACCTCTCCTTATATAGGTTCTAACCAGTTAATCAGTATTTCTTTGCACCACTTTTCAAGGAAAGCCTTCTGCTTTAGCCAAGTTGGGATATACCTGTCAAACTTCACATGGTTTACTTGGAGTACTGTGTCTTTTTATCACCAATTCCTCAAAATGTAGTTCAGCGCAATGGCTTTTCTGATGCTTTCTAGGTCAGACCATCCTGAAAAGACTTACCCCTTTGATAATATCTTAAGCAAACTTTTTCTAACACTGATAACTTGGCACATGGCATCTTTATGGGAGCTCTTTTTTTGAGGAGTGTACAAAGTATTTGGAAAGTATTTTATTATAATGTTTGCCAATATTATTATTAATACACACATGAATAATCTTTAATAGAACATAATATGATTCCAAACAGGAAAAGGGGTACGTCAAGGCTATATATTGTCACCCTGCTTATTTAACTTTAATGCAGAGTACATCATGAGAAACCCTGGGCTGGAAGAAGCACAAGTTGGAATCAAGATTGTCAGGAGAAATATCAATAACCTCAGATATGCAGATGACACCACCCTTATGGCAGAAAGTGAAGAGGAACTAAAAAGCCTCTTGATGAAAGTGAGAGAGGAAAGTGAAAAAGTTGGCTTAAAGCTCAACATTAAGAAAACTAAGATCATGGCATCTGGTCCCATCACTTCATGGGAAATGGATGGGGAAACAGTGGATACAGTGTCAGATTTTACTTTTGGGGGGCTCCAAAATCACTGCAAATGGTGATTGCTGCCATGAAATTAAAAGATGCTTACTCCTTGGAAGAAAAGTTATGACCAACCTAGATAGCATATTCAAAAGCAGAGACATTACTTTGCCAACAAAGATTCGTCTAGTCAAGGCTATGGTTTTTCCTGTGGTCATGTATGGATGTGAGAGTTGGACTGTGAAGAATGCTGAGTGCTGAAGAATTGATGCTTTTGAACTGTGGTGTTGGAGAAGACTCTTGAGAGTCCCTTGGACTGCAAGGAGATCCAACCAGTCCATTCTGAAGGAGATCAGTCCTGGGTGTTCATTGGAAGGACTGATGCTGAGGCTGAAACTCCAGTACTTTGGCCACCTCATGCAAAGAGTTGACTCATTGGAAAATACCCTGATGCTGGGAGGGATTGGGGGCAGGAGGAGAAAGGGATGACAGAGGATGAGATGGCTGGATAGCATCACTGACTCGATGGACATGAGTTGGGGTAAGCTTCAGATGTTGGTGATGGACAGGGAGGCCTGGCGTGCTGCCATTCATGGGGTCGCAGAGTCAGACACTACTGAGCAACTGAACTGAACTGAACTGAACTGAATATGGTAAAGTTGAAGTACTGGGAACACAGCATTTGGAATGAGCAGTCCGAATTCTAATGTCATTCTGTGGCTGCTGAATCACATACTCCTGAACTAAATATCCCTAATCTGGGAGAAAATAAAATAATATCCCATTGTCCTGAGGACCCAATGATATAATGACTACACTGCGTTTGAAAAGCATGAACTGTAAGTTGGAGATCAAAAAGTAGAGTTAAAATACTATGCGGTCTTAAAGTATTTTAAAATCTACAAGGCAATTTAGTTTTCTCAACACTGATGTTCTCAGGGAAATATTTATAAGCAGAAATTTTGTAAACAAAACCTGAGTTTAATTGATCTAAGATATATAATTAACCCTCTCCCTCCCCTGGTCTAATAATACTTTAAATGAAAATGGGGATTATAAAAGGCAAACACAAAGTAAAATCATTTCTGCAAAAGCAAATAGACTTTCACAGTAGTTGGAATAGACAAGCAGTGATGAATCTTTAAGAAAACTGTAGCCAAATGATATAGGTCTGCTTTAAGCCATAATCTGTAGAATTCCAGTAAGCCCATAACTTTGAGCACCAGGACCAATCAAGAAGTCCCAAGGATTAGGAGTTGATTATCAGATGGAAACTGTTATATATATTATAAAATGGATAAATAACAAGGTCCTACTCTATAGCAATTTCCTGTGACAAACCATAACGGAAAATTATATGAAAAAGTGTATTGTATATATTGATATACATATCATACAACTTAAACAATTTGCTGTATAGCAGAAATTAACACAACACTGTAAATCTACTATCCTTCCATAAAATAAATTGAAAAAAAGAAAAAAAAGAAGCTCCAGACGTTGCCCAACAGTCCAAGGAAAAACCAAGGTGATGGACAATCGTCCCAGCAACATTTCACAGTAAATGCTGTCATCCACAATCCACAGATGAGAGGTACAAGCCAAGGACACACTGCCAGAAAGGGAAGGAAAAGAAATTTGATCCAGGTTCAGCCTAGATAGTCTATGCTCTTTTGAACCCAAAGGTGGGCATTCTTTCAGAGGTGAGTCAGCCTTCCGCTGATTCTGGGAGGCTTGCTCTCTGGGAGCTCTGCGTGTGAATACAGTGATACATTCCCGTGGATTATTTGGGAAGAATCTATGACAGTTAATCTTGTGTTCAAAGGACAGTCAATCATTTGACAGGTGAAAAAGATCAAGGAAAGATGTAGAGGTAGAAATGACAAGGCACATACATGCAGCAATACGTGGGACCCCCTTGTTTTTACAAGGCAACTTGCAGTAGAAAGAAAAACCAAATGAAGTCAGATATCATCTTTGAGTTTCAGTGTCCTCATGTATAAAATGAAGACAGCAATTTTGTGATTACTAAGTAGGAGGCAATATTATAAAGAAAACAGCACAGTTATTAATACTAATGCATAGTAACGCCCATGGGCTCCTAGTTTCCTTTGTTTTCCCCCATTACCTTCCTCCCTAACTATGTCTCTGTACCTGGATCAATTTACAGAATTTAGTATTACTAAAGTTTGGATAACTCTAGAGTAATTTTTTCAACATTAGAAAAATAAGTATACTGAAATTGGATAAAAGCTGCAATCTGGTCTTCTTTTAGCTAGAATTATGACATTATTTGAGTCAGTTCTTATCTCTATGACTCATCTTCATCTATAAATAAAGAATGTTAGATTAGATACCTTTACATCTTCAAGCGGCAGCATGCTATGTCATCCTCACAGGTATTTCTCACAAGCAAAATGATTTCATTATGAAACACATGGAGCCTCTTTCGGTCCAAAGCCCTTATCAAATCATTTATCATGTTTCTGAGATTCAGTCCATTTTTTTCTTGCATGCAAATATACAGACAAAAATTATGAGTTTACACACGGTGCATAATATACAGGTGGATTTTCTGAGAAGTGAAAGAAGCTCAAACTTCAAGATCTCTCACTTATGTGGATACCTCCCAAGTTCCTAGGAGATTTTAATGCTTGTGGAAATCAACAGATTAAAATTTGGAATTCATTGTGTGTTTTCTTCTTAATTCTAGATAAACATTAACATATGTACCTAATTTTAATTATAATTTCTTACTATTCTTTAAAAGAACCATCCAGATTTTAAAAGATCGAGAACCATCAGAATTTGGATTTGCCCTGTCTTGTTATTGCCTAGCAACTTGACATTCCTTCTTGAAATGTCCCATTAGAAAAATAAATAAGTAGAGAAGATAAAATCCCATACATATATGTATAAGTTATCTTAAAATACACACTAAAATTTAAGAGAAAATGAAATAAACATATTGTATACACAAACTATTTTTGCATTAAGTTGTAAAGGATAGGGTGAGATTTGTCTTGTTTGAGAATATATTTTATCATTTAAAAACTTTTTTACCATAGTAATCATTAAACATTGTTTATTTTCAATTGCTAAGTAAACAAAAGTATCTCTTAAATCTATTTGAAAGTAGGATGATGCTTAGTTCTAATTTCACTAATTCTAAGAGACATGTTTTTACACTCAATTTAACATTTCCTAATTGATGGTGAGTTGGCAGTAATGATGTAGTTGTCTTTACTTATACATGTGAATACTTGACAAGTACATCAGATGTCAGAACAGACAAGTATAACTCTTTGCTGCTGCAGCTGAGTCACTTCAGTCGTGTCCGACTCTGTGTGACCCCATAGACGGCAGCCCACCAGGCTCCCATTCCTGGGATTCTCCAGGCAAGAATATTGAATGGGTTGCCATTTTCTTCTCCAGTGCATGAGGTTGAAAGTGAAGTCACTCAGACGTGTCCAGCTTTTCGCGACCCCATGGACTGTAGCCTACCAGGCTCCTCTGTCCATGGGATTTCCCAGGCAAGAGTACTGGAGTAGATTGCCATTGCCATCTCCAATAACTCTTTGAGTTTTCAGTATATGGATGTTTTAAGAATCATTTGAAGAAGGATTATAATTCCAAAGTATTCTTTTAAAATCTTCCATAATATATTCTGGCATAATTTTTAAATGTTGTGTTTATATATGTGGAAAATAGTTAAGTGGTTCCTTTACAAAGTTACTCAAAGAATTATCAAATGACCCAGTTATCTGAATTCTAGACATATATCCACAGGACATAAAAAGAGATTTTAAAAAAGCTTGACAATGCATGATAATAGCAGGATCACTCTAAAAAGTCAAAGGTAGAAACAACCTAAGTATCTAACTGATAAATAGATAAGCAAACTAGGGGATATGCATACAATATAATATCAGCCATGAAAAAGAATGAAGTCTGGATACATATTACAATCTTGATAAAACTCAAAAAACACTATGTGAAATTAAAGACAACAGACACAAAGGTCACATATTATATTATTCCACTGATTCAATTTATATCATATATCCAAACTAGCTAAATCGATGGAAACAGAAAGCAGGTTGCAGTACCAGGGACTAGAGAAGCCAGAGGAAAAATGGGGAGCAACTGCTTAGTGGGTTCAAGTTTTGTTTGGGCGTGATTAAAATATTTTGGAATTAGATAGGGGTAGTGGTTATGCAACATTGCCAAGATGTCAAACATGGAATTGCTCACTTTAAATAGCTAATTTATGTGATGCACAATTAAAAAGAAAAGTGCCAGTATTAAAATATTGATGGCTTAGAATAAAACCCTGGAGACAAGAGAGAGAACTACCTTAAAATTGTTGCTTCAAAAACTTTCATTTTTGAGAAGATAATACTATGTGGAAAAACATGAATATGAACAACCCTGAGCAGAAAACAAATGCTTGATATGATTGCTAGGAAGCTTTATAAAGACCTTAACTAATTCCTTAATTTACACATTCTGTTTTATCTGTATACAAAAATGATAAATAATATAAATGTATGTCTTGGGCTCTGACCAAAAGAATGAGATGAAAATATTGCATCATAGTTTCATGGCCAGCGCTTTTTTTCCATATTAAGTAGAACACAGATAAAAATGTACCTTTATAATCAGTGGCATCTTTAGCTCAACGAAATGCAGTATAGTACACTTTGAAGACAGTATTTGTTAGTTTACGAGTCCTGTACCAGAGGAAGGAAGTACCGAGGAGGAAGTAGAAAGATGTTAGGCAAGGCAGCTTCAAGCTGTAGCTATAAAGGATGAATTAATTCTAGAGATCTAATGTGCAGGATGGTGACTTCAGTTAGTACTAGTGTATTATATCCTGGAAACTGGCTGAGAGAGTGGATTTCAGGTGTTCTTGCCATGTACACACAAAAAAGGTAAGTGCAATGGCACCCCACTCCAGTACTCTTGCCTGGAAAACCCCATGGACGGAGGAGCCTGGCAGGCTGCAGTCCATGGGGTCCCGAGTTGGAATGACTGAGCAACTTCATTTTCACTTTTCACTTTCATGCACTGGAGAAGGCAATGGTAACCCACTCCAGTGTTCTTGCCTGGAGAATCCCAGGGATGGGGGAGCCTGGTGGGCTGCCGTCTATGGGGTCACACAGAGTCAGACACGACTGAAGTGACTTAGCAGCAGCAGCAGCAGCAGCAACAGTAACCATTTCCCATGCTACTAAGGACATGCTTAAAATCTGCATGCTAGGCTTCAGCATTATGTGAACCAAAAGTTTCCAGATGTCCAAGTTGGGTTTAGAAAAGGAAGAGGAACCAGAGATCAAATTGTCAACATTCTCTGGATCATAGAGAAAGCTAAGGAATTCTAGAAAAACATCTACTTCTGTTTCATTGACTATGCCAAAGCCTCTGTGGATCATAACAAACTGTGGAAAGTTCTTAAAGATATGGGAATATCAGACCATCTTATCTGTCTCCTGAGAAACCTGTATGTGGGTCAAGAAACAACAGAACCCTGTATGGAACAACTGATTGGTTCAAGATTGAGAAAGGAGTATGACAGGGCTGTCTGCTGTTACCTTGTTTGCTAATCTATACACTGAGCACATCATGAGAAATGCCAGGCTGGATGAGTTACAAGCTGGAATCAAGATAGGCAGGAGAAACATCAAAAATCTTAGATATGCAGATTGCTAAGTCACTTCAGTCGTGTCCGATTCTGTGCGACCCCAGAGACAGCAGCTCACCTGGCTCAGCCATCCCCGGGACTCTCCAGGCAAGAACACTGGAGTGGGTTGCCATTTCCTTCTCCAATGCATGAAAGCAAAAAGTGGAAGTGAAGTCGCTCAGTCGTGTCCTACTCCTAGCAACCCCATGGACCACAGCCCACCAGGCTCCTCTGTCCATGGGATTTTCCAGGCAGGAGTACTGGAGTGGGGTGCCATTGCCTTCTCTGTAGATATGCAGATTATACCACCCTAATGGCAGCAAGTGAAGAGGAACTAAAGAGCCTCTTGATGAGGGTGAAGCAGTTGAGTGAAAGAGATGGCTTAATACTAAATATTAACAAAAACTAAGATCATGGATTCCAGCCCCATTACTTCACGGCAAATAGAAGGGGAAAAGGTAGAAGTAGTGGCAGATTTCCTCTTCTTGGGCTCTAAAATCACTGCAGACAGTGACTGCAGCCATGAAATCAGAAAACAATTGCTTCTTGGCAAGAAAGCTGTAACAAACCTAGACAGTGTGTTGAAAAGCAGAGGCATTACTCTGCTGGCAAAGGTCCATATAGTAAAGTCTGTGGTCTTCCCAGTGGTCACATACGGTTGTGAGAGCTGGATCACAAAGAAGGCAGAACACCAGAGAACTGATGCTTTCAAACTGTGGTGCTGGAGAAGACTCCTGAGAGTCCCTTGGACAGCAAGGATATCAAACCAGTCAATCTAAAGGGAAATCAACCCTGAATATTCAGTGGAAGGACTGATGCTGAAGCTGAAGCTCCAGTATTTTGGTCATCTGATGGAAATTGCCAGCTCATTGGAAAAGTCCCTTATGCTGGGAAAGACTGAGGACAGAAGGGGAGAAGAGGGCATCAGAGGATGAGATGGCTGGATGGCATTACCAATGCAAGGACATGAACTTGGGCAAAGTTTGGGATATGGTGAGGGACAGGGAGGCCTGGTGTGCTGCAGTCCACAGGGTTGCCTAGTCAGACACAACTGGGTGACTGAACAACAGTAATCATATCACTCTGCATATTTGTCAAAACATCATATTGATCACCTGAAACACATATAATTTTTATTTATTAAAAAAGACACCTGGGTAGTAATTGGCAGATGGAAACATAAATCAAGTATTTCTCTCCTGAGTATTCCTCTCTGGACATGGATGAGCAGACACTTTGGAAACAAAATTTTGGTGTAGGTGGGGCCTAAACTAAAAATGTTATTATGAAGCGTGTGCTCTGCATTTTAGTTTATATGAAAACAGCTAACAGTCTTGTGCCTCTGTCACAGCACTGATCACATTCTAGAATTTCCTCTACCTTAATCCTTATTCAGTCATCTAGTCTTATAAAATGAAAGAAGTGAAAGCGAAAGTGTTGATCACTCAGTCATTTCTGACTCTTTGCAACCCCATGGACAGTACTCAACAGGCTCCTCTGTCCAAGGGGATTCTCCAGGCAAGAATACTAGAGTGGGTTGCCATGACTTCCTCCAGGGATCTTCCCAACCCAGGGATCAAATTCAGGTCTCGGGCATTGCAGGCGGATTCTTTACTATTTGAGCCACCAGGGAAAGTATATGCTAAGTTAGCCTAGAAAAGTTTAACCCCAATGAATGCAGTCAAATGTTTATTAATATTTGTAAAGATTCAAAATGCAAATTATTGGTCTCCTCTTAATGTCAGTTAGTTATTGCCTAATTAGATATTCATAAATAAAAATTTACTTAATGTAAACTGCTTATCATCTATTTTGATTTAATTGAAAACCTATATATAAACTAAATATCAATCTAAATGGCATAAGGGCCATAATCTTTTTAGCTGCTAGTATAGTCTGAGTTTGTATAGTGTTTAATATCAGTATCACATAAACTACTAATACTATATTTATGACTGGATAGCCTGGCATGCTGCAATTCATGGGGTCCCAAAGAGTCGGACACGACTGAGCGACTGAACTGACTGAATGATACTACAGCTAACTCAATAACATTGAAACGTTACTCAGCTTCTCAAAAATGTCACTTTAAATAGGGTAGTTGAGCATGTACAGCAAATAATTGGTTTCAAACACCCACTATTTAACTGTTGCCTTTTGGGTATACAATGCTTATTATTCTGAAACAGTAATTTAAAGTGCCAGAGTTTTATAATGATCATATATAGCACACACCAAAGTAAGACTTCTGAACACAATTTACTTAAGAGTATCAATTTATTCTATGGAACATCACAGATATATCTCAGTTATCATTGAAATATTTAAGAATTTTTTTGTAAAATGATTTTAAACTTAATATGGCTAACTGGATTGTGCCATTTTGTCGAAGTTTGTCTCAAATTCTGTACTTCAGAGGAAATAGGGACTTGATAACTCAGGAGACAACTCATTGTTTTCCCTCCAAATCTCAGCAGTTTTAATGTTTGCATTTATTTTAGAGAACACTTTTTCTACTTTGATTGACCCATTTCTGATGTTTCTAAATTTTGGTCTGTTTGATAATTCATCTGCTTGCTGTGCTTAGTTAATTTTGGGCTTCCCTGGTGGCTCAGTGGTAAAGAATCTCCCTGCAATGCAGGAGCCGCAGGAGACATGGGTTCGATTCATGGGTTGGGAAGATCCCCTGAAGGAGGGCATGGCAACCCACTCCAATATTCTTGCCTGGAGAATTCCGTAGACAAAGGAGCCTGGCAGGCTACAGTCCATATGGTCGCAAAGAGTTGGACATGACTGAAGAGATCTAGCATACATGCAAAGTAATTTTATCTTTGTTGATTATAGTCATATTCATAGAAAATGGACTTTTTCATTATTTAACAAGGTAAGGTTTTTAAAAATGTGTCTCTCAAATGGGCACCTTTTCCTCATAAGCTAATAATAGATTACAGGACTACTTACTAACAAGTTCATATCTTTGCTCAGTTTGTGTGTTTAACATAGGAGCCATAATAAAATTAACTGAAGTAGAGCCACTTTGATAGTGATACAATTATACAAACAGTAAATTCTTATATGTTAGAAATTAATCATATGGTCTCTCAACTTCAGGCTTTCATGCAGTTTACTTCTATGTAGTTCTATGTGGTTTTACAAATTTATTTTCTCTTCCACAATCACTTTTCACTCATTTATAGATTTCTTTTCTCTCTGTAATGGTAAAGCGAAGGGCACTTTAACCTCTTTGGGATCAAAGCGTCATTTTCTTCTTTGAATTCAGATGAAAACTGATACCCCACTGTGAAGTGTTACGAATCTTCTACTGAAAGTCCATTATACATGTCCTTAGGAATTGGGAAAGAGATGAACTTATTATTTAAGTTATTCCAAATTCCCTTGGGATGTAATAAACTTAAACTTCCACAGCTCTACTTTTTCTTTCAAATCTAAGTAAAAATGGAGATCTTTAATTAAGAAACTGCTCGAAAAGAACAGAGGAAGGTAACCCAAACAGTTCTTTCCTATCTTCTCCTCTAACACTTTTTAAATAAACATTAAAACTTGAAGATTCTATCAGTTCAAGATAATCCTCTTTAAATGAATAGCTAAATTACAGAATGTTTGGCTGCTGTTTCAAATTTCTTTAGTAGAAATTCCATTGATTTCAAAGTTACTATAAATGATAAGAAATAAGTTTTATATGAAAATATTCAAAATCTAGATATTAATTGACAATTAAGATATCTTAAATGTTAAATTTTCTTAATATGGCCCCAATCCATGTATGTTTCCCTCAATCCATGTATGTTTCCCTCTATAGCTTCAACATCTTCTATCAATCTGCTCATCACAATAAATAACGATTGCAAATTATTGTTTTTATATAAGAACTGTTATAGACAAAATGAAAGATACATAGAACATTCTACCTTAAAGTGGACTTTTTGAATTGATAGATACTAAATACATACTTGTGCAACTTCAAATTTTTTTAATGTATTATTATTTATTTTTTTTAAAGTCTTTTGGGTCATTAAGCCTGATAGCTACAATTGCAAAGTGGTCTACCAATATCTTTTTGCAAAGTAAATATGGACAATTATGAGCAGAGGACTTCCGGTTCAGTTCAGACCTTGGAAGTTATCACCTACAGCCATTCAAGTGGACAAACTGTAATACAATGATGTTTTGAGATCCATTGAGGTACTAAGGTTTCAGGCCAAACTGCCAACTAAAATCTAGTGACATGAGTGTATTCAGAGAATCACAGCCAAAATATGTAAGCCTGGAGAAGAAACCAATACACCAAAAGAGGAAGGAACATTTATACATTATGTTCAATGAATTATTGAAGTTGAATACAAATTAGAATGAAAGTGAGAAATGCCCGTGGATCAAAATATCAGAAAGGCCACTACACTCTGATGGGATTCACCTTAGGAAACCTACCAGTTTCCTGAATATAATCTTCACTGAAGATTATAACAAATTTTTTAAAATTCCCTCATATCTCTGGCAGGGGAAGAGGAAGAAGAATCATCATGAAATATCCAAGAGCCTAAAATTAAGGGCCTCAAACCACAGATTTAGGAGCTCAGAGAACACCCCTCAGGATGAATACTAATTTTTTTCTAATCTTACACATATGTATAATATAGTCAAACTGCTGCTGCTGCTGCTAAGTCACTTTAGTCGTGTCTGACTCTGTGCGACCCCATAGATGGCAGCCCACCAGACTCCCCCGTCCCTGGAATTCTCCAGGCAAGAACACTGGAGTGGGTTGCCATTTCCTTCCAGTGCATGAAAGTGAAAAGTGAAAGTGAAGTCTCTCAGTCGTGTCCGACTCCAGTGATCCCATGGACGGCAGCCTACCAGGCTCCTCAGTCCATGGGATTTTCCAGGCAAGAGTACTGGAGTGGGGTGCCATTGCCTTCTCTGATAGTCAAACTACAAGATATCAAAGACAAAGCAAAAATTATTGAAAGAAGAGAGCGAGAAAAACACCATATCTATGGAGGAGCAAATATTATAAGTTCAGTAGACTTCTACTCAAAAATCATTCAAGGACAAAGAAAATAAAGCAAAACATTTAAATTACTGAAAGAAAAACTACAAAATTTGAATTCTATTTCCAGGAAAATTATCCTTCAAAAGTAAAAGAGAATTAAAGATATTCTCAGACCCCCTCTGCCCCCAAAAAATACTGAGGGAATTCATTGTCAGCTGATGTGAGCTATGTTAAACAAAGTTCTTCAGGCAGGAGAAAATGATACAGGTCAGAAACATACAACTACCTGGAAATCAGAGAATGAGAGAGCACCAGAAAAAAAAATAAACAAGGAAAATATATTTATCATTCTTACAGAATTAAAATAACAATTAATTGGAAAAAATAATAATAGTTGAATAATATATATATATATATTTATAAGTGAAAATAGTGAAGTAATGTCACAAATGGTATGAGGTAGAAAATTGAAATAGTGTTATAAGTCATCAGCATTACACATATAATATTATTATATTTGAAGACAGATTTCCAGTAGTTTAAAATATGTATTGAAAACTCTAAGTTAACTTCTGAACAAATTAAAAATAAGTAAAAATTTATATATTAAGAGTGAGATAGAATTGAATCATATCAAAGTTTCAATTAAAACCAGTTTGGCAGAAAAAGAGTGTGAAAAAAGATACCAAGAAAACAAATGTAATAAGTAGACAACAGAAAGACATGGTAGGCATTAACTATACCAATAATCAATTTAAATGTGAATAACATAAATACAGCTACTAAAGCCTGATATTCTAAAAAATATTTTTAAGTTATCAACTCTATATTAATTAAAATAATCAGTTTTAAATATAAATGGCCAAGTAAGTTACAGAGAAGAGATAGAGAAAGTTATACCAGGCCAATACTAACCAAAAGAAAGCTGGAGTGGCTATATTAAGTTTGCATAAAGGTGACTTCAGAAACAGGAAGCCTGACAGAGATAAAAGGAGCATAGTTAATGATAAAAGTGTCAGTTCCCCAAGAAAACATAGCAATCTTAAATGTGTATGCATCTAACAACAGAGCATCTAAACATGTGACCCAAAAACCGAAAGAAAGCAGGGAAAAAATAAAACAAACACCCTATTATACTTAATTGCATCCCTTTGTGAGTAACTGATGAATCAAGCAGAAAGAAATCAAAGATATAGATGGCCTGAACAGGTTTATAAAAAATGAGTGAACTGATATTTATATATTCATCCAACATCGAAGTATCCATCCTTCCCAAGCTTCCATGGAATATTCAGGGAAATCAGTTTTTGCCCACAATGGAATAAAAGCTATATATCTTTAACAGAACTTTGGAAAATTATTAACTAAATGCGCACCAATTTGATAATTTATATGAAGTGGACCAATTACTAGGAAGCCAGAAACTACCAAAAAGTCACACCAAAAAAATAGATAACCATACGCATAATTTAATAAATAAATGATACTAACAATGAATAACCTTCCTAATAAAAGGCAGCAAGTACAGATGGTTTCCTTGATGAATTCTACCAAATATTATAGGCAGAAATAATAGCAATTTTCTGCGATTTCTTTCAGAAATTAGAAACAGAAGGAATACATCCTAACTCTTCAAAAGAAAGCTGGTATGGCTTTAAGTTCACACAAAGCAGACCAGAATAAGAAGATTATCAGTCAGAGAAGGACATTACATAGTGATAAATATATCAATTCTCCAAGGAGATTCTAGGGCAGCATTACCCTAATATTAAAGCCAATAAAGAAATTACAAGAAAAGAAACTACAGACCGGTATCTCTTGGGAATAACATATGCAAATATCAGCAGAATATTATAAAATTCAAACCAACAATATATAAGAAGAATTCCACATCACAAGCATGTTTATCATATGCATGCAATGCTGGTTTCACATGAGAATCACCCAGTGTTTTCCAGCACATCAACAGGCTAAAAAGAACTCTTTAACTATATTACTTGAGACAGTAACCACCTGACAAAACCCAACAGCTTTCATGATAAAAACCTTCAGCCAACTTGGATGTAAAAGAACTTCCTCAACTTGATAGTGAACATGTACCAGAAAACCCTATAGCTAACATCATACTCAGTGGTGAGAAACTGGATGCTTTCCTCTGAGATTAGGAACAAGATAAGAATGTCTGCTCTCATTTTTATGTTGACAATATACTGAAATTCTAGTGCAATTAAAGAAATTGAGCATACAGTTTGGAAATAGAGAAAGCCATGCTTGAATACATAGAAAATCCCAAAGGATCTATCATTTAACCTTATTTGTCTCCATAGAAGTTCTATCTCCGAATAAAGTCTTCATGGGATTTGGTGCTTTAACATACACATTTTGGAAGACATAAACATTCAGTTTTTAACAATCAATAATGAAACTTTGAGATTTGAAATTTTAAAATACTACTTAGAAACAAAATAATGAAACAGTCAGATACAAATCTAACAAAATATGTTCAGAATACACCTGCAGAAAACTATACAATACTGGTGAAAGAAATCAAACATTTTCTAAGGATAAATGGGGAGATAATTTATACTCATTTATTGGAAGATTTACTTTTGTTAGAGGTCAGTGGGTCACAGGATGGAATGCAGGATGTGGCAAAATATTTAACTGTATTACAAATGTGAGACACAGCCTCAGTGAATGATGTAAGGGGAAAGAAGCTTACCTAAGTAACTACAGAAATGAGTGGACCCTATAATATTAAAAGCAAAAAGAACAGTATATAAGCACTGTATTCTCGCTGAGTTGTTTCTCTTGGAGGTAAGGGTTGACAATTCTGAAACCAATATAGATGCATAGCAGAAGTGAACAATTAGGTAAACAAATGCCAGATGTTTGGAGTCAGATTTTGTACTATTGGAGTAGAAGGTTCTACCAAGAGGAAGACAGAGTTATCCACATGATAATGGATTATAATCTGAGACATCTGTATGAACTCATGATTAACTTACAGATGGGCATACATATAAATATTCATTGTTGTTCAGTTGCTCAGTCGTGTCTGACTCTTTGTGACCGCATGGACTGCAGCATGCCAGGCTTCCCTGTCCTTCATCATCTCCTGGAGCATACTCAAACTCATGTCCATTGAGTCGGTGATGCCATCCAACCATCTTGTCCTCTGTCATTCTTTTCTCTTCCAGCCATCAATCTTTGCCAGCATCAGCATCTTTTCTTCCCATGAGTCAGTTCTTCACAAGCCAAGGTACTGGAGCTTCAGCATCAGTCCTTCCAGTGAATATTCAGGATTGTTTTCCTTTAAGATTGGCTGGTTAGATCTCCTTGCATTCCAAGGGACTCTCAAGAGTCTTCTCCAACACCACAGTTCAAAAGCATCAATTCTTCTGTGCTCAGCCTTCTTTATGGGCCATCTATTTCCTTGTTCCATCAGCAGAGAATGCCTAGCAGCAAGAGTATCTCAGTAATAATGAGCAACCTAGTGTGCATAACTTGTTTTCAAACACTCTTCTCAAATAAGAGGAATTGGGGTTTCTGGGAGTGTGGCTAATTCTAGGACTGTAACAGTAAATATACAAGATGACCCTAGAGCAACTTGTGTGCTGAAAACTGAGGTTGTATTCATAAACACCATAAGGGAATATCAAGGACATTTGGGAATCAACTAAACAGGACTGTGGTTAGTAATGTTTCAGTTAAACATCTGAGTTAAATCTAAATAGCTGTTGATATAAATGAAAGTGAAAGTGAAAGCTGCTCAGTTGTGTCCAACTCTTTGTGACCCCATGGACTCTATGGGATTCTCCAGGCTAGAGTACTGGAGCAGGTAGCCATTCCCTTCTCCAGCAGATCTTTCCAATCCAGGGGTCAAACCCAGGTCTCCCGTATCGCAGCGGTATTCTTTACCAGCTAAGCCACAAGGCAAGCCCAGGTGTTGATATTCATGGTTGAATATAAAATAGAAGTGGAATTTGGGGGCTTCTCTGGTGGTCTAGTGGTAAGAGATCCACCTGCCAATGAGAGGGAGATGGTTTCAATATGTGATCTAGAGAGATCCCACCTGTCACAGAACAACTAAATCCGCATATCACGACTACTGAGCCCACACACTGCAACTATGGGAAGCCCATGCACCTAGAACCCATGCTCTGCAGAAAGAAGCCACTGCAATGAAAAGTCTTTGCCCTGCAAAGAAGACTAATCCCCCACTTTTCACAAATAGAGAAAGCCCACACAGCAATGGTGACCTGCTGCTGCTGTTAAATCTCTTCAGTCGTGTCCAACGCTGTGCAACCCCATAGATAGCAGCCTACCAGGCTCCCCCGTCCCTGGGATTCTCCAGGCAAGAACCCTGGAGTGGGTTGCCATTTCCTTCTCCAATGCATGAAAGTGAAAAAATAAAGTGAAGTCGCTCAGTCGTGTCCAACTCCTAGCGACCCCATGGACTGCAGCCCACCAGGACCCTCCGTCCATGGGATTTTCGAGGCTAGAGTACTGGAGTGGGTTGCCAGAGCAACCAAAAATAACATAAATAAATCTTTTTTAAAATTCTGAAAAGCACTTTTAAAAAAAGAACCTGTTTAAACTTAAAAAAATGGAATTTTCTACTGATATATATATTACACAATAATAATATATTAGTATAAATAATAAAAAATATGATAGTTTATTAGCAGAAGTTATTGAATTGTCTGGAAAATAATGTATAAAGATAGAAAGCTTAAGTATAGCCATAAAATTCAAAGAAGCCATTAGCATAATTTTAAACACCAAATGAATCTTTTGAAACATTGGATTTCTTCCAAATACCACTTATAAAGCATGCACAGATATAGATACATAGACAGATTCATTGATAAACAGATGATGATAGTGAGTGATCGATAAGTATCTTTTCTGAAGCAGCTGTGTAGTAGAGTAAATACGAGTTCTATATCAAAGAAAATTGGGTAATATTTTTAACATGCCTCTTTTCCCACCCCAAACCTGCCGACTATCCTGCTAGTGATGGTTCTTAGAATTTGAGAATAACAATGCAATAAGGCAAAAATTCTTTAATTGTCCGAATCTTGGGATAGAAACATTACCACTAAAAGACATGAGAATTCTGACCTGAAATCTTCTCTGGAATATAGTAGGGGAACAAGAATTTCAGGTTGTGTTTAAGCATGAGATTATTGGTTAATAAATAAATTGATCAAGTTATTTCTGAATTGGCTAAACTAAGTTTTCAGTTATTTCTCAGAAACAAATGTTTGAGATTTAAATTAAAAAAGGTTGTTTCAGGATAATAAATATATTATTTTCCTGCCAATCCTGAGGATTCAGCTACTTGTAAATGATAAATCATAGGTTTACACTTTATTCAGGTAACATAGTGGAAATAAAAGTTTAAATAAATAAAAGTTTAAAGTTTAACTAAAATAATTAAAATATTTTTTCTCTTAATATGGGTGAATACATATATACCAGAAAATTTTGACAAATATCATACTAATCTATTTTTTTAAAATATGGCTCTGAGGTGTGTTTTTTTTTTTTTTTTAATATCATTCTGGTTATTCTCTCCAGATGTTTTCCCTTGTTCTCTACACAGTAAACTGTATTTCCTCTTAAGAAAGGCCAGACACAGGAGTGTGGTTATGAACCATAATCCTTACACTAGTATTTTATTTTCCTATTCTGTTTTGTTTTATGCAGGTTTGAAACTATAGCAGATCACTTGAAATGCTCTTATTCAATTGTCTACCTTGTATATTTTAAAAGCATCATGCTTGAAATTGATGGATTAATCTTATGTCTTTTCCCCAAGTTTAAGGCCACATAGACAAAAGTAAATTAAGAAAATTTTGAATAGCTTTATTCCATAAGTAAAAATAGGATAGACATTTGACACCTTCTTCCAATCTTTCTCAGAGGAGGAACACTAACCTTCTACAGTCTGTAATTTGTTTTCAATAGGTGATTTAATATCATAAATATCTATATTTTGAATTTCTTTTCTATCAGAATTTGTTTCCTGTCCTTCTTCCTTTTACATAAAGTGTTCATTCATTATACGAGTTTCCATTTCTGAGCAGAATTCAACATTTTGTCAAAGCATTTCTGGGACTAGTGAATTACTTGAAGTGGAAGTCATAAAAAAAAAAAAGAGTTTTTCGGTTTTCTTTTCCTATAAAAATAGGAGTTTAGTCTGCCATTTATAACAGTGGGCTTTTACTTTCCATTTGAGGAAAAAATAAATGCAATAGGCAATGGAGTGAAGGGTATATTTAAGAAATATTAACTTTTAATAGTTATTTTAAAAACTGCATTGAAATTTCCAATTACATTTTCATAATATACCTTTATGTCTTTATGGAAACTCTCTTTCACTTTGCTATGTCCTTCATATTGATATGTGCTCAGAAAAAAAACAGCTGACAAGTATACATGAAAATAGGCTACATAACAAGACAGAAAATATAGAAACTCACCAGAAAATGGTAAAGGAAGAAAAGCACAGTATAAGACATCAAAGCTAACTCTAAACTCAATCCCAGAAAACCTGACAAAACGTCACGTGTCAAGTTTCTGTTTTAAGAGCTTACTGTAATAAAAAGTGAAGCTAGAATTTTAGTCCCACTAAACTTACGTATATATATTTGAAACAAAAATTATTCTATCAAACTTTGTCACCAAGGGGAAAAAAAACAATTCAGAAGGAAAACAAAATTAATTCAATGTCTGGATATGAAAATGTAGGTATGTGCTATTGAAAAAATAGGTGATGATTGTACTATTGCAAAATAATGAAATTTTTTTTTATAATCAATAGCTTTATAATCACATTTTATATTTTTAAATCATCAGTCAGTTCATTCGCTCAGTCTTGTCCGACTCTTTGAAACCCCATGGACTGCAGCACACCAGGCCTTCCTGTCCATCACCAACTCCCGGAGTTCACTCAGACTCATGTCCATCGAGTCAGTGATGCCATCCAGCCATCTCATCCTCTGTCATTCCTTCTCCTCCAGCCTTCAAACTTTCCCAGCATTAGGGTCTTTTCTAATGAGTCAGTTCTTCACATCAGGTGGCCAAAGTATTGGAGTTTCAGCTTCAATATCAGTCCTTCCAATGAACACTCAGGACTGATTTCCTTTAGGATGGACTGGCTGGATCACCTTGCTGTCTAAAGGACTCTCAAGAGTCTTCTCCAGCACCACAGTTCAAAAGCATCAATTCTTCACCACTCAGCTTTCTTCACAGTCCAACTCTCACATCCATACGTGACTACTGGAAAAACTATAGCTTTGATTAGTGGGACCCTTGTTGGCAAAGTAATGTCTCTCCTTTTTAATATGCAATCTAGGTTGGTCATAACTTCATCAGTGATTAATGCAAAAAAAAATAGAGGAAAACAATAGAATGGGAAAGACTAGAGATCTCTTCAAGAAAATTAGAGATACCAAAGGACCATTTCATGCAAAGATAGGCACAATAAAGGACAGAAATGGTATGGACATAACAGAAGCAGAAGATATTAAGAAGAGCAGGCAAGAATACACAGAAGAACTGTACAAAAAAAGATGTTCATGACCCAAATAATCACCATGGTGTGATCACTCACCTAGAGCCAGACATCCTGGATTGTGAAGTCAAGTGGGCCTTAGGAAGTATCACTAGGAACAAAGTTAGTGGAGGTGATGGAATTCCAGTTGAGCTATTTCAAATCCTAAAAGAAGATGCTATGAAAGTGCTTCACTCAATATGCCATCAAATTTGGAAAACTGAGCAGTGGCCACAGGACTGGAAAAGGTCAGTTTTCATTCCAATCCCAAAGAAAAGCAATGCCAAAGAATGCTGAAACTACCGCACAGTTGCGCTCATCTCACACGCTAGTAATGTTCAAAATTCTCCAAGCCAGGCTTCAACAGTATGTGAGCAATGAACTTCCAGATGTTCAAGCTGGTTTTAGAAAAGACAGAGGAACCAGAGATCAAATTAGAATGTTGGAACCAGAGATCAAATTGGATGTTTGACCAGAAATTCAACATCCATTGGATCATTGAAAAAGCAAGAGAGTTCCAGAAAAACATCTATTTCTGCTTTATTGAATATGCCAAAGCCTTTGACCATGTGGATCGCAACAAACTGAGGAAAATACTTAATGAGATGGGAATACCAGACTATTTGATTTTCCTCTTAAGAAATCTGTATGCAGGTCAGGAAGCAACAGTTAGAACTGGACATGGAACAATGACTGGTTCCAAATAGGGAAAGGAATACATCAAGGCTGTATACTGTCACCCTGCTTATTTAACCCATATGCAGAGTATATCATGAGAAATGCTGTGCTGGATGAAGCACAAGCTGGAATTAAGATTGCCAGAAGAAATATCAATAACCTCAGACATGCAGATGACATCACCCTTATGGCAGAAAGTGAAGAACTAAAGAGCCTCTTGACGAAAGTGAAAGAGGAGAGTGAAAAAGGTAAAAACTCAACATTCTGGGATGACCCAGAGGGAGGGAATGGGGAGGGAGGAGGGAGGAGGGTTCAGAATGGGGAGCACGGGTATACCTGTGGTGGATTCATTTCGATGTGTGGCAAAACTAATACAATATTGTAAAGTTTAAAAATAAAATAAAATTAAAAAATAAAAAATAAAAGCTCAACATTCAGAAAACTAAGATCATGGCATCCGTTCCCAACACTTCATGCAAATAGATGGGGAAACAGTGGAGATGAGACAGTGACAGATTTTATTTTGGGTGCCTCCAATATCACTGCAGAAGGTTACTGCAGCCATGAAATTAAAAGACGCTTGCTCCTTGGATGAAAAGTTATGACCAACCTAGAGAGCATATTAAAAAGCAGAGACGGTACTTTGCCAACAAAGGTCCGTCTAATCAAGGCTATGGTTTTTCCAGTGGTCATGTATGTGAGAGTTAGACTATAAAGAAAGCTAAGCACCAAAGAATTGATGCTTTTGAACTGTGATGTTGGAGTAGACTCTTGAGAGTCCCTTGGACTGCAAGGAGATCCAACCAGTCCATCCTAAAGGAGATCAGTCCTGGGTGTTCAATGGAAGGACTGATGCCAAAGCTGAAAGTCCAATACTTTGGCCACCTGATGTGAAGAACTGACTCTAGAAAAGACTCTGATGCTGGGAAAGATTGAAGGTGGGAGAAGGATACAACAGAGGATGAGATGGTTGGATGGCTTCACTGACTCAATGGATATAAGTTTGAGTAAACTCTAGGAGTTGGTGATGGATAGGGAGGCCTCGCTGCTGCAGTCCATGGGGTTGCAAAGAGTCAGACACAACTGAGCAACTAAACTGAACTGAGAAAAGATTAAACCCCTTCTTTTGGAGGTTTGAAGATATTAAGAGACTCATTGATTAATGTCACTTATGGTCAGTAGTATATAAAGGATAAAATTCAGAAACATGTCTACTAATCCAGGGAATTTCCATCACACCATATCACCTATTCTTTAATAGTAGTATTGTGATTCATGGAATTATGAGACATTTAAACCTTGTATATTTTTTACTTCATCTTCCTAATTTAAACATAAAGAGTATATTTCAAATGGCCAATAGGCATATGAAAAAATGCTGAAGATTTTTCATTACGTGATAAATGCAAATCAAAATTATAATGTAGTACCACTTCACACCCACATTGGTCAGAATAGCCATCATTAATAGCCCATGAATAACAAATACTGGAGAGGGTGTGGAGAAAAGGGAACCCTCTCGCATCGTGTAGGTGGAAATGCAAACTGATGTAAGCATTATAAATGACAGTACGGAAGTTCAAAAAACTAAAGATAGAGTTACCACATGACCTGGTGTCCCATATCTGGGCATATACCCAGATAAAACTATTATTAGAAAGAATACATGTACCCTTATGTTCACAGCAGCACTATTTACAATAGCTAAGCCAGGGAAAAAACCTAAATATCCACTGACAGACAAAATGCATAAAGAAGATGTGATATCTATATATCTATCTATATGCATGTGCGTACGGCTGTGTGTGTGTGTGTGTAATATTAATCAGCCATAAAAAGAATGATATAATGCCTTTGCAGCAATATGGATAGCCCAAGAGATTATCATACTAAGTGAAATAAGTCAGAAAAAGAAAGAAAAATACAATATGATATCACTTATATGTAGAATCTAAAATATGATACAAATGAACGTATCTACAGAACAGATACAAACTCACATACATAGAGAACAGACTTGTGGTTGTAAGGGGAAAGGGGTGTGGGGGAAGAATGGATTGGAAGTTTAGGATTAGCAAATGTAAATATATATATATATACACACACACACACACATACATACACAGGATTGAATTACCTTGCTGTAACTACAAAGTAATACAATACTATAAAACAACCACATTTCAATAAAATAATATTTAGAAAAAGTTAAGAGTCTAGGTTGGTAGCTTTATGTGAAAAATGATAATGAATTAAAGAAATCTATAGGATTTTTTCCTATAAAAGAGTGTAAGTGACAAGCAAATATTATGACAGCGATGCATGGTTTTATATTGATAGCCTGCACCATTCAAAAGACAGACAAAACAAAACATGGCAGCCACATAGAAGAGTTTTTAGCTTTGTAGATTCTGAAGTCAGATTGGTCTTAAGTCATATCTCAGACATGATGTTAACTAAGTTAATTCTACTTTCTGTTTAGTTTCCTCTTCTTCAAATAGATAATATGTTGTCTACCTTATTGAATAAACGTTAGAATTAATGTTTATAAAACAGTTAGAACAGTTTTGGGATCATTTTAACCACTACATAGTTTTGACAAATGGCAAGTGGCTTTTTCCCTCTTGAATGTTAACTCTTTTATAAATTTTTATCTCATTGCCCTTTTATGCATTCTACACATCCTTAAGCTTTTAAAAAGCATTTTACTATAAATTATTATAAAAATTCAGAAAATATATTCTTACTGTTATAAGACTTTTCCATTTTATACATGATGATACACATGACTTTTCACTTGACCTTTTAATATGAGCATTTTGTGTACTATTAAATATTTCTAATTTATTTTGTATTAATTATTTAATAGTACCTTGCTTCTTATGAGATTTTTCTATCATAAATAATGCAATATTAAATGTCCTTATGATATAAGTGTATACCTTCTTTTTTTGCCCAAAGGCCTTTCTCTATTTTGTCTGATTCTGGCTTCAGCACTGTCTTCAATTCCAAATGCCTCCACTTCCCTGCTTCCTGAGTAAACCTTTTTTCAGCCCTGGTTACTTTTCTGGCTACTTTTTATTTTGATCTTCATCTAATAATATTGCAACAAGATTGCCTATGCTTGAATGCTGCTTTTTCTTCTTCATCACTTACCTGCTTCACAGACTCTAACAAACTAAAATTTTATTATAACCACTGCTATTTTACTGAAACTGTGCTGTAAAACATTGTAAATAACAAACTGATGAAATTTTCAACTCAGTAGCATATAAAATTGCTAATTAAAACCCCACTACTATAGATGGTGACTGCAGCCATGAAATTAAAAGATGCTTACTCCTTGGAAGGAAAGTTATGACCAACCTAAATAGCATATTCAAAAGCAGAGACAATGCTTTGCCAACAAAGGTCCGTCTAGTCAAGGCTATGGTTTTTCCTGTGGTCATGTATGGATGTGAGAGTTGGACTGTGAAGAAGGCTGAGTGCTGAAGAATTGATGCTTTTGAACTGTGGTGTTGGAGAAGACTCTTGAGAGTCCCTTGGACTGCAAGGAGATCCAACCAGTCCATTCTGAAGGAGATCAGCCCTGGGATTTCTTTGGAAGGAATGATGCTAAAGCTGAAACTCCAGTACTTTGGCCACCTCATGCGAAGAGTTGACTCATTGGAAAAGACTCTGATGCTGGGAGGGATTGGGGGCAGGAGGAGAAGGGGATGGCAGAGGATGAGATGGCTGGATGGCATCACTGACTTGATGGACATGAGTCTGAGTGAACTCCAGGAGTTGGTGATGGACAGGGAGGCCTGGCGTGCTGCAATTCATGGGGTCGCAAAGAGTCGGACACGACTGAACGACTGAACTGAACCGAACTGACGTCTCTCTCAAAATTCCATTCCCTTGTATTTTATAACTTTTAAAAAAAATAAATTTTTTTCACTTATCAGTGACTGAAAACTCCACTGAAGACTGTGTAGTCTCCAATGAAGACTAAAATGTGACAAGAATCTGTTCACATAATGTAAATGTCTATATTATATAGCTTTAGGTACTGCTGAACACAGTACTCGAGTTAACAGGAAACTTCTTCTCACTTTTTTTTTTTTTTAAACTTTACATAATTGTATTAGTTTTGCCAAATATCAAAATGAATCCGCCACAGGTATACATGTGTTCCCCATCCTGAACCCTCCTCCCTCCTCCCTCCCCATACCATCCCTCTGGGTCGTCCCAGTGCACTAGCCCCAAGCATCCAGTATCGTGTATCGAACCTGGACTGGCAACTCGTTTCTTACATGATATTTTACATGTTTCAGTGTCATTCTCCCAAATCTTCCCACCCTCTCCCTCTCCCACAGAGTCCATAAGACTGTTCTATACATCAGTGTCTCTTTTGCTCTTTACATTGGTTTCATTCAAGCAAGATATTCCCTTGTAGTGGTCATTTGTCTAGCAGCAGCTCCTCTCTCATGCTTTATCTTCACAGCAATTCCAGAACAAAAGAGCTTCTCCATTACTCCACCAAATTTCCATTACAGTCTCAATGATCTGCTTTCATTCACATACATGTCTCATACCTTTAAAGATATCATGATGCCTGGAACTAATGATTTATAACTATATTCATTAAAATATATACCTTACATATGATATATATTATATTTGTAAATTATATATTATTTTATAACATTTGTAGAAATATGTTTAATTAGCAATGTATTGCTTTTTTCCATTCTCATTTTCCTACTCCAGGTTCCCTAATTCACCAGGAATATTACGCTATTCCACTGACAGGTTTTCTGGACACTTTGTCCTACTGTGCATTTGTATGATCATACCCTTCCTAAAGCACCATTTTAAACATGTCACTCTCAAGGGCAACATGTTTAAATTTTCAAGGGATTCTCATTTACTATTATAGTCTACTTAAATTAGATTATCATTTAGATCCTTTCATAATGTGGCCTTAATTGTCCAGTATCTGATCACAACTTCAAGCTTCCACTTGAGGCTTTTCTGTGAAGCTGCTCCTTCTCTAATACAAATTAAAACAAAGAAGCTTTAAGTGACTTTTAACAAGACTCTCGACCTTTCAATGCTTTGTAGTGAGGACAAATAAGAGTGTAGCTATGCATATTGTTTGATGCTGTACTGTTGAATTTCTCAGTGCTAAGAACTTTCAACTCCTCAGACTAAATACATTTTGTGAATGCAGAATGTTGTGTCCAAAGAGCCAAAAATAACTGTAGGTTAATATAAGTACCAGAGGTTTCTAATCGAAAAATATGATGCCATCTCACATCAACATTCATTGCTGTGTTTTAATTTCCTATATGGATATACTCACTTTGGCAGGACATATACTAAAATAATTTACTATATGGAATTAAGTTTTTATTCTTTACCAGAAAAGTATTCTTCCAAATTCAATGTTACCATACTGTGCTATCCATTTAAATAGGTATATATCCACTAAAGGCCATGTACAGTTTGATCAAGCCTCTTCAGCAAGCTCTGAATTATCTTATAGTATTGATCAAATATACCTAAATAATGGACTGTTTCAAAATTGGGAAAGGAGTATGGCAAGTGTGTATATTGTCACCTTGCTTATTTAACTTATATGCAGAGTACATCATGTGAAATGCCAGGCTTGTTGAAGCACAAGCTGGAATCAATATTGCTGGGAGAAATATCAATAACCTCAGATATGCAAATGACACCACCTTAGCAAAGAGGAACTAAAGAGCCTCTTGATGAAGGTGAAAGTGGAGAGTGAAAAAGCTGGCTTAAAACTCAACATTCAAAAATCCAAGATCATGGCATCCGGTCCCATCACTTCATGGCAAATAGATGGGGAAACAGTGGAAACAGTGTCAGACTTTACTTTTCTGGGCTCCAAAATCACTGCAGATGGTGACTGCAGCCATGAAATTAAAAGACACTTGCTCCTTGTAAGAAAAACTGTGACCAACTGAGACAGCATAATAAAAAGTAGAGACATTACTTTGCAGACAAAAGTCCATCTAGTGAGAGCTATAGATTTCACAGTAGTCATGTACGGATGTGAGAGTTGGACCAAAATGAAAGCTGAACGCCAAAGAATTGATGCTTTTGAACTGTGGTGTTGGAAAAGACTCTTTAGAGTCCCTTGGACAGCAAGGAGATCAAACCAGTCAATCCTAAAGGAAATCGGTCCTAAATATTTGTTGGAAGGACTGATGCTGAAACTCCAATACTTTGGCTATCTGATGCAAAGACCTGACTCATTAGAAAAGACCCTAGTGCTAGGAAAGATTGAAAGTAGGAGGCAAAGGGGACAACCGAGGACAAGATGGTTGGATGACATCACCAACTCAAACATATGAGTTTGAGAAAACTCCAGGGGGTGGTAAAGGATAGGGAGGCCTGGAGTGTTGCAGTCCATGGGGTCACAGAATCGGACACCGGTGAGTGACTGAACAATGATATCTTAATAAATCCATTGTGAAATGATAAAACACCAACTGGGGTTTTTGTTTTAATTTAATTTTAAAGAAGCTCTTTTTCTAGCTTTGCTCTTTTAGTGAGTTTAGCAATGTGTTTCCAGTTCACATCCTGCAATAAACTATAACATGAACCCTAAAACAACATCTTTGATTTATATGCAAAAAGCCTACCAAGTTTCAATTGTAAAGAATATCCCTCTTGAACCTGAAAAGGTGAGTTGTGCATTTGTGAGGGACACTTTTACTGAATGCAAATAATGATGCCCAGCTCCCTACAGGGCCAACACCATTGTCAGTGACCTTGTTATCTTTCTGGTACCATGGAAACTCACATAACCATAACCTCTTCTTCATAGCTCTGTCTGCTCTTCTTGACTACTCTACATTGGAAGTAGACATCTTTGACCTTAAGCCACTTTCTCAGATACCTGTGACTCATGTTCCAGGATCCTTTCTTTGTACCTGTAATTGTCATACTTCTAGAATACTTTATCTATCTGGTCAAACCAGATTGGTCTCACCTCTTTAATTATCCTTCCTACTTTATTTAGATAATTTAAAATTGCCTTAGCAAATGATCACTGTAATAAGAGTAAAATTTGCTATTGAATTCCTTGGTGGCTCAGACGGTAAAGCATCTGCCTACAATGCAGGAGACCAGGGTTCAACCCCTGGATCGGGAATATCTCCTGGAGAAGGAAATGACAAACTACTCCAGAATTATTGCCTGGAAAACCCCATGGATGGAAGAGCCTGGTAAGCTACAGTCCATGGGGTTGCAAAGGGTCATACACAACTGAGTGACTTCACTCACTTTTGCTATTGTTAATTTTACTATCATGATTGTTGTCAGCTACATAGCATGGAAGAAAGGTTAACAGCACAGTGTAAAGAAATAAACTTCCTAGAATTTAAGACTGGCTCCATCAGGTATTTGCTATATAATATTAATAATGTTATTTAAACTTTCTAAGTCTCAATTAATTTCTTCTCTAAAAAAATTTACAACACAGAATTTTAATAATCGAATGAAGACACATATTAGGGAATCTTCAGAGTACCTTGTTCATTTTATAAACATACTAAGTCTAACTCATTTACCTCAATTTGCTCATTGCATTTAACATAAGCCCTCAAAAGTCCTCCAGGTTTGTGAGGAAAAAAAAATATAGCTTTCTAATCTTTGATGACTAGCTCAGGAATAACATGGCAAAGTCCAGATTTAATCCTAGCCCTTGTGATTTCAAATCCTATTATTTTCCATGTTGATTATTTCCCCCTATTATTTATAACTGCTAGCCAAAGAAGGATACAGATAGACAGAGATAATAAGCTTTAAAGCCACTTCTTGATTTCTATTTTCTACATGAAAAGCTAAGATGGCAAAACAAATTTTAGATTCTTTAGGAAATAATGAAAGGTTCTAGAAATATATGATCACTTATGCCTTCTGGTTTGCTTTAACCATCTATATACATAAATCTAAAGTATAAAGTGGACTACAAAACTCTACAAATTATATACATATGCATCTGTATATATACAGGTATATACAGATACATCTGTATATATCTGTACTTGACCTAAATTGAGGGCTATCTCTGAAGCAGAAGTTCTTAAAATTCCAGTGATACAAGCTGACAAGTAATATTATGATATCAACATAACATTGATACATTGTCTCTACTATTCTATTTGAGTTGTCACAATAGAGTATCACAGGCTAGGTGGTTTAAGGGCTTCCCACCTTCCCTAAGTGGTAAAGAATCTGCCTGCCAAATCCGGAGATGCAAAAGACACGAGTTCCATCTCTAGCTTGAGAAGATCCCTTAGGAAAGGAAATGGCAACCCACTCCAGTATTCCTGCCCTGGAAATTCCATGGACAGTGGAGCCTGGCAGGCTACCATCTGTGGGATCACAAAGAGTTGGACCTAATTGAGCACAGCACAGCAGCACAGGTAGTGTAAACAACAGACATTGATTTTTTCACAGCTCTAGAGGTTGAAAGTCCAAGATTATGGTGCTAAGCGGGTTTACCTTGAGGCTTCTGTCCTCAGCTTGCAGATGGCCACCTTCTCACTGTGTTCTCACATGGCCACTTCTTGCACCTGTGCTTTTGTTGTCTATTCTTTGTCTTATAAAAATATCAGTTTTTTAAATTAGAACCCTACCTAACATTATGACCTCATTTAACATTAATTACCCTTTAATTAAAAGAGGTAATTAATACAAATACAATGACATAGGTGATTATGGCCTTAACATATACATTTTAGAGACATGCAATTTAGTCCATAACACTGTCATATCCTGTTAATCCAAATTAATAATTTTTTAAATAGTAGAACATTCATTACAAGGAAAATACCCAGACTTAGATTTCTAGGAAAAATAAAGAATTTACTTAAATTATATTTTCCCTAATTTTTCCTAAAATGTACATTTCCCATATATATTCACTAAGTAAAACTACAACAATTAAGATTAATATGTTTACTAGTATCCATGTTAATATTTATACAATTGAAATTCATAAACAATTACATGACTATAAAACTGGGCATAATATTTCAAAAATTTGTGATGAATTCTAAAATGAATCCAAGAGTTGAAACAATATATCTCTATTTCAGGAGAATTTCTTTTCATATATATGTATCAGTATCTCTATATCTAAGAAATTCAACTGTACTGGATGCTGTGATACATCACTCTAGTCCCTATTCATGATTAAAATATATGTTCTTCAAACTGCTGACTGTTTCAAACTGACAGCTTCCAGCTGTCATCCTTCTTCAAAAATGGCCCTTGATTGGAGAGAGCCCAGTGTCATACCCTCTGCCCCCAGGAAAGCTTGCATCCAGTGACTGATCCACTCTTATGTATAAATGTCAATTCCCTGGACACAGTGCAGGGTGACTTTAAGAGCCAGTGCAGCTTCAGAGCTTCTCCTTCTCAGCTTATCACTCTGCTGAATCTGATTCCCTTTCTTTGCCTTCCCGAGAGCACCCTAGGACACCTCACATGAAAGAGTAACTAATACTTTTTGTAGCAATGCTAAAAGCATTAATGAATCAGACAGATTAAGGAAGTGCATATTTATTCCCCTCACAGTAATGGAGGCATGTTTTCAAAATAAAATCATTTTTAGTCGGTCATGATTAACTTTTATTTTAGCAAAATTTTAAGGAAGTCAATGGCCCTCCCAAGTAGTAAACACAAGAATTCTTCTGGGAAATTTGGCTACAGTTTCATAGAGTGATTTCTCCAGGAAAAAAAAAAAAAATCTAAGACAATAAAGATCAACTAAATTCTGTTCAAGAAAAATAAAACAGAAATGTGGATTTTAAAATAAAACATAGGACAATAGTTATATTAATAAGCTATCTTATACTTTATAATATTTTAATAAATTCCAAAGTTATTTCACTGGCATTGTCAAAAGTATACACCAAAGTTACTTTGAGTTTTTTTTAAAAGAAAGGGTTATTTTTCATCTTGTTACAAAGGTTGTTTGAAGATCTTACTTGTGCTGGGCCCTGCACTTAACACTGTTTTTGTTCATGATTGTCAATCCCCAAGAGTTAATCTGGTGCCTCAAAGATCATTCAAGCTGTTGAAAACTATTTTTTCATTTATAAGTGAGTAATGACAGCACCTGGGAACATGACATCTGAACTTAATTGCCAGTTCTGTCATGTGTAGGAGTTGTGGAAATTTCTCTTAACCTTTCTGTTCTGAAGGATACTTAGCTGTAAATTAAGACTGAAAATAGCTATATCACAACATGTGTCATGAGATTTCAGTGAAATAGTTTATGCACAAAAGGATATAAATAATAAGAAACAATACAAATTCTTTATCCATTCTTATCTTATTCATCTGATGTAAAGTAAAATACTAAATTGCACATGTCATTGTTGTTTAGTCTCAAAGTCATGTCTGCCTTTTTTGCAACCCTATGAACTTCAGCCCGCCGGGCTCCTCTGCCTATGGGATTTCCTAGGCAAGAATACTGGAGTAGGTTGCCTTTTCCTTCTCCAGGGGATCTTCCTCACTCAGGGATTGAACCTGCATCAAAGAATGGCAGGTTGATTCTTTACCACTGAGCCACCAATAAGCCTAAACTGCTCATTATTTAATGTTTATCAAGATGATCTTAATGTTCCCCTCAGCTGGACTATATTGTAAATAGGCTTCTTCCTGACTCTAGGCCCCTTTCCTCCCTTTTCTTAGGAAATTTACTTAAGAAAATCTTGTAAACTCTTTTTCATCCTCTTTAAGATATAAATCTTTCAAACATTTCTCTTGCCAGTTTTGTGCTCCAGGGCTATCATTTTCAAGTGTAAAGGAACCATTTCATTGAAATGTCATCAAGGAATATAGGGCTCCTATCCCCTAGTCTCTGTGGGAGGGTAGGAGCCTGAGTTGGGTGCCTTACTCCAAGTGGAAAAACTACCTCCTGTTATGAAGATATGAGCAAGATTAGTTTTCCTTTTGAAAGTCAATAGTAAACACAGATGTCCCTTGACCTCTGTCTCACCCCACTGTTTAAAAAGTTTCCCAGCCTTTTTTTTTTTTTTTTTTACTTTACAATATTGTATTGGTTTTGCCATACATCAACATGCATCCACCACAGGTGTACACGTGTTCCTCATCCTGAACCCCCCTCCCACCTCCCTCCCCATACCATAACTCTGGGTCATCCCAGTGCACCAGCCCCAAGCTTCCTGTATCCTGAATTGAACCTGGACTTGCAATTTGTTTCTTATATGATATTATACATGTTTTAATGTCATTCTCCCAAATCATCCCCCCCCCACACACACAGAGTCCAAAAGACTGTTCTATACATCGGTGTCTCTTTTGCTGTCTCGTATACAGGGTTATGGTTACCATCTTTCTAAATTACATATATATGCTTTAGTATACTGTATTGGTGTTTTTCATTCTGGCTTACTTCACTCTGTATAATAGGCTCCAGTTTCATCCACCTCATTAGAACTGATTCAAATGTATTCTTTTTAATGGCTGAGTAATACTCCATTGTGTATATGTACCACAGCTTTCTTATCCATTCATCTGCTGATGGACATCTAGGTTGCTTCCATGTCCTGGCTATTATAAACAGTGCTGAGATGAACATTGGGGTACACGTGTCTCTTTCAATTCTGGTTTCCTCAGTGTGATTTCTGGGTCATATGGCAGTTCTATTTCCAATTTTTTAAGGTATCTCCACACTGTTCTCCATAACTGGCTGTACTACTTTGCATTCCCACCAACAGTGTAAGAGGGTTCCCTTTTCTCCATACCCTCTCCAGCATTTATTGCTTGTAGACTTTTGGATCACAGCCATTCTGACTGGCGTGAAATGGTACCTCATTGTGGTTTTGATTTGCATTTCTCTGATAATGAGTGATGTTGAGCATCTTTTCATGTGTTTGTTAGCCATCTGTATGTCTTCTTTAGAGAAATGTCTATTTAGTTCTTTGGCCCATTTTTTTGATTGGGTCGTTTATTTTTCTGGAATTGAGCTGTAGGAGTTGCTTGTATATTTTTGAGATTAGTTGTTTGTCAGTTGCTTCATTTGCTATTATTTTCTCCCATTCTGAAGGCTGTATTTTCACCTTGCTTATAGTTTCCTTTGTTGTGCAGAAGCTTTTAAGTTTAATTATATCCCATTTGTTTATTTTTGCTTTTATTTCCAATATTCTGGGAGGTGGGTCATAGAGGATCCTGCTGTGATGTATGTCAGAGAGTGTTTTGCGTGTTCTCCTCCAGGAGTTTTATAGTTTCTGGCCTTATGTTTAGATCTTTAATCCATTTTGAGTTTATTTTTGTGTATGGTGTTAGAAAGTGTTCTAGTTTCATTCTTTTAAAAGTGGTTGACCAGTTTTCCCAGCACCACTTGTTAAAGAGACTTTTCTCCACTGTATATTCTTGCCTCCTTTTCAAAGATAAGGTGTCCATAGGTGTGTGGGTTTATCTCTGGGCTTTCTATGTTGTTCCATTAAGACCAATGTGTGGCCTCTCTCTCCTATTCAAATAGCTCTGAATAAAGTATTCCTTCCCGGTTTAACCTTGGCTGGTAAAACATTGTACTTTGACAGTGAGAACTAAAGTTTATTTCCAAAAGTTGTCCTTTCTGAAATGTTTTAATATGTGTATGGAAAAAAATTAGAAGGATAAAGTATGTAGTGGAAGAATCAAATGGCAGCCTTAAAAGCAGGTAGAAACTCATTGAAAAATGTTTTCATTAAATACTAGCTGTTACCCATGAAGTTACAGAGATGGAGAGGTGAAAGCACTCTCAGAAATTATAGTATCTCAGGAAACCTCAATGTTTTTCTAAAAGCTTAGATTGAGAATACATACAATTCCAATGGTCATATTTTTTCTCCAGACATATTTAGAAAAATAAATAATGAAAAGGAGGTACTATTCCCCCCCCAAATTGTACAAATATCAAAAAATATAGCCACCTTCCTGAGTGTTATTGTGCCTTGCTGTCTAACCCAGGCAGAATCATCATTTCTTCTGTCAAAACACACTAAAAATACTGTGTAAAGAATTGGAGGGACTCCTTCATATTTCTAGTGATAAATTAACATTATGATGGTCCCCATACTCAGTTACCTATTTTCAGCAAAGTCAAGCAAGCTGAAGAATTATACAGAGGATGCCAAGAATTAATAACCTCTGGAAAGGGTAGTTACTTTTAAGTCATGCTACAAAGTTATTGCAGCTTGAAAGAAGGCTGACTAAGAAGAATCTTCTCACTATAAATATTCATATGTATAATTATGTCCTGCTTCCCAAACATTGGCACTGTTTGAGAAACTGACATTAAGAAGCTTATTAAAAACAAGTTTGGCTATAATTATTGTAAAATTAATGCTTATATGTAACAGAAAAAGAATGAAAAGGAGGAATCTAAAGTCATCTCTGCTGCTGATGCTGCTGTTAAGTCCCTTCAGTTGTGTCCGACTCTGTGTGACCCCATAGACGGAAGCCAACCAGGCTCCCCCGTCCCTGGGATTCTCCAGGCAAGAACACTGGAGTGGGTTGCCATTGCCTTCTCCAATGCATGAAAGTGAAAAGTGAAAGTGAAGTCGTTCAGTCGTGTCCGACTTTTAGTGACCCCATGGACTACAGCCTACCAGGCTCTGCCATCCATGGGATTTTCCAGGCAAGAGTACTGGAGTGGGGTGCTATTGCCTTCTCCGAAAATCATCTTTACACCCACAATTTAGTGATAGCAACTTATAAACATCTCAGCAAATTTTACTTCCATGTATATATAGAATATTTAGTATAGTTTAACATTTTAGCTCATACTATAAACTGGAGATTATTGTAACTACTATACCAATATTATCATATTTAATACTCAGAATAGCCCTATAAAGAGGGCACTATTTTTAACCAGGTTTTACCACCAAGGAAAACAGGCACAGAAAGGTTAAGTGATTTGCTCAAGTTCAGAGAGTTAGTAAGTTATCAAGCCTGATTGTATCAATAGTTAGTCAATATGGTTTAATGGCCCATGTTTTCATACATTATAATGTCTATTACCAAACTCTTACTTTGAAAATTAATATGGTTTGCCAAAGTTTTCACTATTATATAGAATTTAATGGTGAATTTCTTACACATTTTTCTATACTTTTCCACTTATCACCTTGAGATAAATTTGTTGAAGATTTATTTTAGTCGAAGAGCATACTTATTTTAGAAACTGATACAAATTTCTCAAATTTCCCTCAATAATTATTACCAATGTTATTCCATTTTTATGGTAAGAAAGAGTCACTTCATTGTTGCCTTCTCACAATAGACTGTTTTCTACTCTACCCCCCACCCCACGGTATCTGACAATGTAGACCAAGACAACACCTATTGAAAATATAAGCTACATTAATTTATTTTAGTAAGAAGATGCTATATAGAAACATTTTCACAGATATAATTTCTAGTTATTTTTCCTAGCACTTTGAAATGAAATCTTAAATATATCTTAGTTTAATTATACTAATTTTATTAATTCAGAACATAGTAGGCATATAGCAGGCTACTCTGCTAGATGCAGTCAATAACGCAAAAGATAAATAATCCTGTTTGTTTCATTAATTAGCTTGCTATGTAAGGGGAAGTTATCCCACATAAACTGCTAATGAATAAGGCAGAGTAAAGATTGTTAATTATAATACAAGCTGAGTTTTTTGTACAGAGGGGTGGATAAAAATATGCCATTAGCTCTCACTGAAGTGGTCCAGAAGCCTTCACTGTAGAGTTACCTTTAGAGTTGAGATCTAATGAGACAGAACACTAGGGTAGATGTACAGAAGTCTGAAGGACATACCTGAGCCAGTGAACATGATGAAGCAAGTCACAGAAAAATAAAACTGGATACGGTTTTCTGTTTTACATTATGAACTGAGGGCATTTAGTGGGAGGTGGACTTGATTTTTCCAGCTATAAATACATATTGTATCATCTATTTATGTAAATAAAGTGTTTTATCAGCTTTCTAATCAACACTGCCCCCAAGAGGACCAGGTGTTTCCACTGATTAATTTGTTTCACAAACTCAAAAAAAAGTCAGTCTTTAAAAATAAAGTATATTAATTACTTTCTTTGTGCTCACCACTGTGCTGCTGCTGCTGCTGCTGCTGCTGCTGCTGCTGCTGCTGCTAAGTCCCTTCAGTCGTGTCCGACTCTGTGCGACCCCATAGACGGCAGCCAACTAGGCTCCCCCGTCCCTGGGATTCTCCAGGCAAGAACACTGGAGTGGGTTGCCATTTCCTTCTCCCATGCATGAAAGTGAAAAGTGAAAGTCAAGCCACTCGGTCATGTCCAACTCTTTGAGACCCCATGGACTGCAGCCTACCAGGCTCCTCCGTCCATGGGATTTTCCAGGCAAGAGTACTGGAGTGGGGTGCCATTGCCTTCTCCTGTGCTACACACTGGCAAAAGGGTGACCTTCTTCAGACCCCTCTTTCAGGAGGCTTATTCCAGGGGTGAGAGAGGAAAAAAAAAAAAAAGCATATATGTCAAACATATTGCTGCTGCTGCTGCTGCTGCTAAGTCGCTTCAGTCGTGTCCGACTCTGTGTGACCCCAGAGGCAGCAGCCCACAAGGCCCCCCGTCCCTGGGATCCTCCAGTCAAGAACACTGGAGTGGGGTGCCATTTCCTTCTCCAATGCATGAAAGTGAAAAGAAACATATTACTAGCAAGAGTTAAATAATAAAAGCAGAAGTTGAGATAGGTAAGAGGCAATCAGCCAGGCAAAGATCTGGGTAGCATATTGCAAAAAGATTAGAAAGAATCTGTGGTCAGGAGGTAATTGTCACCAAAGGAGAAGGCTAGGTATTTTGACTGTGATCATTGCTACCTTTAGACTATTAGTCTAAATTAGCCTCACCATTAATCTCTTTTGCGTGATTATTCGATACCTCTTCATTCATTTTTAGTTTTGGTTTGCTCAGGGAGTGTGTAAGCAAATAGAAAAAAAGTATCATTTCATTTTTTATTCACATACTCTAAGGAGTTACTAGAATTCTTTCCCAATCTTTAAATATCATCTTTCTTATCCAGCTGCTGCTGCTAAGTCGCTTTAGTCGTGTCCAACTCTGTGCAACCCCATAGACAGGCAGCCCACCAGGCTCCTCTGTCCCTGGGATTCTCCAGGCAAGAATATTGGAGTGAGTTGCCATTTCCTTCTCCAATGCATGCATGCATGCTAAGTCACTTCAGTCGTGTCCGACTATATGCGACCCTATGGACAGCAGCCCACCAGACTCCTCTGTCCAAAGGATTTTCTAGGCAAGAATACTGGAGTGGGTTGCCATTTCCTTCTCCATCCTATCCAGAGATACCCACTAATCAAAAACTATTGTCTCTCTTCATTCTGCCTTTCCAATCTAGCCTCACACCCCAGCTCTGCCTTATTAAGGCAATGTAAACCTCACGCGAAGAGTTGACTCATTGGAAAAGACTGTGATGCTGGGAGGGATTGAGGGCAGGAGAAGGGGACGACAGAGGATGAGATGGCTGGATGGCATCACTGACTCGATGGACGTGAGTCTGAGTGAACTCTGGGAGTTGGTGATGGACAGGGAGGCCTGGCGTGCTGCGATTCATGGGGTCGCAAAGAGTCAGACACAACTGAGCGACTGAATTGAACTGAACTGAAGGGTTCAAGAATTCTGGAAGTATTACACTCAAACACGATACATCAAGACCAGATAGAGTTTGTTTTCAGGATTAGTTTTTCCTTGAAAAATGACTATAAAATCAGATTTGCCATCAAAATCCACCTTTTATTCTGTGTCAAAAATTGGATTTGCTGTCTTCAATACGACTTTATCTCAGTTTGATTGCTACTGATATTTATCAATACCTTGATGCATGCACTCATTTTTACTTCTTTTCCTTTTATCCTGGGGCATTAAATATTTTTAGAATACATACTATATAATAATATCATCAACATAAAACTATATTTTAAAATTTTATTTAGTATATTTTATATATCTATAATAATAATAATGAATGAAAATCATATATATTGTTATAACAATTAAATATTTTGTATATATATATATATATTTTAGCCTATGAGCCCCTAACTACACACTGCAGTCACCACCAAATATGATGGGGGAACAAGTAGAGTGTTTAAATTTTACAAATCATGCTGGGACTTGTACCCAGTTTGCATCAACATCCTCCTTGAGGTAAAGGGAGAAGTTAGCTATTTTTCAAATAGCCCATTATACATCAGCCTTGGCCATTTGAAACTATGTTTCCTAGATTTTTTAAACAGTCTTGCCAATGGTATAAAATGAATACTAATCATCTGTGCCTGTCTTGCTTGGGGAAGGAAGCTCTTTGGGGTTTTCAAGTTGTTTGGAGATTGTCACTTGATACATTGCTTTAATCATTTTGCTGTTTTAATCAATGTGCACATGTGCTAAGAGAGGTCTGATGAGCATAATGTAATGAACTCCAAAAATAACAATCAGAAAAACCTCTGGGTCCTCTCCAATTCCAAAATATAATGTAATCTCTGAACCAAATGAAAGTGTCCCCGGTCCAATTTGTTCAAGGGAAGATGATCAATTTATCTCCTCCCAAAGAGAAATAAAGGGAAGGAAAATGTAAAAGTAGTTGAAGCCTCAAATATATTCAGAGATTCTCTGAACACATCAAATAAATGTCACTTTCACCTGAGGAAAAGATTTTTAGAAATAAATGTTTCAGAGATACACAAGAGAGTCTTTTTAGTGTTCTAAAGGAAAACAAAATATGTTTAAGCATCTGGATGTGAATGAACCATGGTAAAATTGTTTTCAAAGTTTTTATTCAAATAACATTTATAATTGCTGTAATGGTTATGATAACAATTATCATTTTTTATGTTTGCCAAATGGCAGGAAGAACATTAGAAATGTTACCCCATTGTGATGCAATCTACAGCATGGTGACTATAGTTAATAATGCCATATTGCATATTTGAAAGTTGCTAAGACAGTAGATTGTAAAGGGCCTCATCTTAACACAAATAAGAAAAAAAAAATTATAACTATGTATAGTGACAGATGTTAGGATAAATTATTGAGGCGATCATTTTGCCATATACCAGTTCAGTTAGTTCAGTCGCTCAGTCATGTCCAGCTCTTTGTGTCCCCATGGACTGCAGCATGCCAGACTTCTCTGTCCATCACCAACTCCCAGAGCCTATTCAAACTCATGTCCATCAAATCGGTGATGCCATCCAACCATCTCATCTTCTGCCGTCTCCATCTCCTCCCACCTTCAATTTTGCCCAGCATCAGGGTCTTTTCCAATGAGTCAGTTCTTCGCATCAGGAGGCCAAGGTATTGGAGTTTCAGCTTCACCATCAGCCCTTCCAATGAATGTACAGGACTGATTTCCTTTAGGATTAACTAGTTGGATCACCTTGCAGTTCAAGGGACTCTCAAGAGTCTTTCTCCAACAACAATTCAAAACCATCAATTATTCAGTGTTCAGCTTTCTTTATGATCCAACTCTCACATCCATACACGACTACTGGAAAAACCACAGCTTTGACTAGATGGACCATTATCGACAAAGTCTCTGCTTTTTAATATTCCATCTAAGTTGGTCATAGCTTTTCTTCCAAGGAGCAAGCATCTTTTAATTTCATGGCTGCAGAAATCATCTGAAGTGCCTTCAGAGCACAAAAAATGAAGTTTTTCAGCGTTTCCATTGTTTACCCATCTATTTGCATGAAGTGATGGGACTATATGCCAATATCTTAGTTTTCTGAATGTTGAGTCTTAAGCTCTCCTCTTTCACTTTCATCAAGAGGCTCTTTAGTTCTTCGCTTTCTGCCATAAGGGTGGTGTCATCTGCATATCTGAGGTTATTAATATTTCTCCCAGCAATCTTGGTTCCAGCTTGTGCTTCATCCAGCTCAGCATTTCGCATGATATACTCTGCATAGAAGTTAAATAAGCAGGGTGACAATATACAGTCTTGATATACTTCTTTCCTGATTTGAAACCAGTCTGGTGTTCCACGTCTGATTCTAATTGTTGCTTCTTGACCTACATATAGATTTCTCAGGAAGCAGGTAAGGTGGCCTGGTATTCCCATCTCTTTCAGAATTTTCCACAGTTTGTTGTGACGTACACAGTCAAAGGCTTTGGTGTAGTCAATAAAGCAGAGTAGATGTTTTTCTGGAACTCTCTGCTTTTTTCAATGATCCATCAGATGTTACCAATTTGATCTCTGGTTCCTCTGCCTTTTCTAAATCCAGCTTGAACATCTGAAAGTTCATAGTTCATGTACTATTGAAGCCTTGCTCAGAGGATTTTGAGCATTACTTTTCTATCATGTGAGATGAGCGCACTTGTGTAGTAGTTTGAGCATTCTTTGGCATTGCCCTTCTTTGGGATTGGAATGAAAACTGACCTTTTCAGTCCTGTGGCCACTGCTGAGTGTTCCAAATTTGCTGGCATACTGAGTGAAGCACTATCACCACATCATCTTTTAGGATTTGAAATAGCTCAACTGGAATTCCATCACCTCCATTAGCTTTGTTCGCAGTGATGCATCCTAAGGCCCACTTGACTTCGCATTCCAGGCTATCTGGCTGTAGTTAAGTGATCATACCATCATGGTTATCTGGGTCATTGTCTTTTCTGTATAGTTCTGTGTATTCTTGCCACCTCTTCTTAATATTTTCTGCTTCTGTTAGGTCCATACCATTTCTGTCCTCTATTGTGCCCAACTTTGCATGAAATGTTTCCTTGGTATCTCTCTTTTCTTTAAGAGATCTCTAGTCTTTCCCATTCTATCATTTTCCTCTATTATTTGCCATATATACAAATATCAAATCATTATGTTTTATACCTAAAACTAGTACAATGTTTTATATCAATTCTACCTCAATTTAAAAAAATGAGAAATAAAAAAAAATTACTCCATTTTAACTTACACAAGAATTTAGAGGAATGGTAGTTCTTATTTTCTCCGTTGTTAGAAAAGAACAAACTGAAGCTTATAGATTTTAAGCAACAGAGATAAAAATTAAGTAAAAAATTATCCAATTAAACTCTTAGATACTTTGCCATTTTCAGAAAGCCTTTGATAACTCTAATGTTGTGTATATATGTGAAGTTATGTTTTAACAGGAGACTCAGACCTCTCATTTTTAGACCTTCCACAGTTCACAACTTTTTCATTCTCACTACTTTACATGGTAGCTCATTCCTAACATCCCCTAATTTGACAGGTTCTTAAACATCCCTGGATTTTTGTACCTCTGTTTTATTATTTTTTCATTCTTACCAGAACAATATTCTTCTGTTCCTCTTTACCTTTTTGCCTATGCCTGCTTTTAACAAATGGTTCGATGATCCTCTTTTTATTAAATCTTTTTTGACTCTCCCAGTCTCTCATGGGACTCACTGGGTATTCATGACATATTGTACCTAGATTTTCTTTCCCATACATTCCTGTGATTTTAATGGTAGTGATTTTGTTTTTCAATCTCCATAACCACATTATCTCATTAATCCCAAATGTATAAATAAAAATAAATGAATTATTTTCTCTCTTATTGCTTTACTGTGTCACTCAACAATCTATTGGGTTAGAACAGAGAATAAAAAAGGAAAACATTTCTGTTACCAATAAGAATGCATTATGCTTGCCTTTAACTTTTAAAACAATGACTATTCTGGGGCTGGCAGGCATCTAAAGCAAATGAAATGTTATTTTTCACTCATTTCAGAATTGCATAAACAGAATAGTTGCATTATATACAATGATTTGAAGACTATTTTTCTTTTGGTTTTAATTACTCATACTTCTAACTTTAGTCTGTAAATAGTTTTCAGAAATTATTATAAAATGAAATATTGTGTTTCATTTTTAAGGAGAGTAAGAAGGAATTCAGGAAGAAAATATTAAAAAAAAAAACACATAAATCCAACAATAGGAGAATGACAAACCCAATTTAAACATAAACAAAAGTCCTGGACATATACCTCACCAGAAAAGATACACAACCTGCAAATGAGTGTATGAAAAGATATTCAATTTCATATGTCATTGCTGCTGCTGCTGCTAAGTCGCTTCAGTCGTGTCCCACTCTTCGAGATCCTATAGACAGCAGCCCACCAGGCTCCCCCGTCCCTGGGATTCTCCAGGCAAGAACACTGGAGTGAGTTGCCATTTCCTTCTCCAATGCATGAAAGTGAAAAGTGAAAGTGAAGTTGCTTAGTCATGTCGGACTCTTAGCGACCCCATGGACTGCAGCCCACCAGGCTCCTCCGTCCATGGGATTTTCCAGGCAAGAGTACTGGAGTGGGGTGCCATTGCCTTCTCCATTAAGGAATTGTTAATTGAAACAACATGAAACCACAACACAAGTATTAAAATGGCCAAAATCCAGGGCACTGACAACACCAAATGCTGACAAAGCTGTGGAGCAAAAGGAATTCTCATTCACAGATGGTGAGAATGCACCACCCTTAGCCATTTTGGAAGATAGTTTGGCAGTTTCTTAGATAAATAAAAATACTCTTACCATATGATCCAATAATCACAGTCCTTAGTATTTACCTAAATGAGTTTAAAATGAGGTTTTGTCCACACAAAAACCTACAAACAGATGTTTATAGCAGCTTTATTCACCCTTCAACTACATATAGACGGAATAAATCCAAGTCAGCAGAGTAAAGGCAATGACTGCTATACAGCAACTTGAAGCACTGCTCAAACTTCAGACTAGCCTGTGAACCATGTATGCTCAGATAGAATGTTTTGCCATATTTCAACCAATGTACTAAAGACTTAGAGAGTTGATGTACTATTTGAACTGCTGCCTACAAGAGGTGAGACAAAACTTATAGTCCAAAACTACCTGGATTGATAAACTGCTAAAACAAAAACAAGATTCTCCAGAAGATTATAACTGGAACCAGAGTTTACACAAGAAAGGGTTCAAAATTTCCAGGATACAACCCCAAATTACACAATGTACAATAATCCACAAAAAATGTGGCCATTTCTCAAGTAGAAAGAAAATTAAGATATATTGCTAATGTGTTCCTTCAAAATTCACATGTTGAAACCCTATTCCCAATGTGATGGTTGTAAAGTCAGCTCTTTGGGAGGCAATTAGACTTAGATGAGAGTTTGAGGATGGAGCCCCCATGAATGGGATTAGTGCCCTTATAAGAGTCACAGGTGAGTTTGTTTCCTCTCTTTCTTCACCATGTGAAGCTGCAGTGTAAGATGGGCTTCTACAAACAAGGAAGTGGGCTCTCACCAGACACCAAGTATTCTAGTGCCTTGATCTTTGAACTCTTAGCTTCCAGAATTACAAGAAATTTTTATTGCTTAAACAATCCAATCTATGATATTTGTTATATAGCATCTTGAACTACAATGTGATCTCCAAGATCATCTAAATGTTGGAATTATCAGATAAACATTTAAATCAGTTATTATAACTCACTAATATAAACCAAAGGGAATTACATGAAGCGCTTAAAATTACTGTAATATTCAGGAGAGAAATAGAAACTATAGAAATGAACCAAATGGAAATTCTGTAACTGAAAACTATAGTTTCTAAAATTTAAATAAAATACAAGATGATATCAATAGTAGAATATAGGTATCACAAAAAAATAACTAGTGACCTCGAAAATAGGTCAATAGAAATTACACAATCTGAATAAAACAGAGATACAAATTTCCATAAAATGAACACAGCTGCTGGAGTAAATGTTACCAAAAGAATGTACTGGAATACTAGAACAAAAGAAGAAAGAGATTAAGACATAAAAAATAACCAGTGAAAATACCCTTCAAGAATAAAAACATTTCCAAATGAAGGAAAATAAAGAATTCAGCAATAGCCTAACTGCTCCATAGGCATTGCTAAAGAAATTCCTTCACACTGAAGAGAGATGACAACAGACGAAATATGGATCTTTAAGGATGCAGTAATAATACTAATAACACTGGTAAATACCTGAGTAAACCCATTAAAAAACTATTTTCCTCTTAAGTTCTGTAAAATACATGTGACTGCTTAAATCAAATATCATAACAGTGTCTGGTATGATTCTTGAATATATAGGAATGTAATGTATATCACTCCTGTAGCATAAAGATCATTGGAGAAGTTGTTAAAGGTACATTTAACTTGCAAGATTTCTACACTTTATATCCAGTGTAACAATATTAATTCTAATCATGAAAGTTTTTTTTGTTATACTTCCTAGAGCAAATACATACACACTGATGTGCAATGCTCCCACAGAAACATGTTACAAACAGCCAAAAGTGAAGATAAATTTAAATGGGTTAACAACAGATAATGTATAAGAGGGCATCCAAGGAGGGAACAGAAGAATAAAAGGAAAAGTAACAAGCATAAAACAAATAATAAATTGGTAGACCAATCCAACCATATGGAACATTACATTAAATGTTAATAGCCTGAACAATACAATTATAAAGAGATAATTGAAAGAATGGATAAAAATTGTGACCAATCAAATGCTGCCCTTAGGAGAAAAATTTTAATAAGGCACAAGCGAATGAAAGTAAATGGATGGACAAATAAATGCCATGAAAACAGGATAAGAAGACTGAGCTAACAGTTTCAGTATCAGATGAGTTCATGACAAAGCTTATTACCAGGGATAAATATCGATCTTACATAAGTATTAAAGGGACAATTCATTAGGAAGACATAACAATCATAAATATATACACATCTAGAAACAGTGCCTCAAAAATACATGAGGAAAACTGAAAACATTAAGGGAAGAAATAGACGATTCCACAAATACAATGTAAGTTATTAAGACCAGCGTCTCAGTAGCTGATTTAACACCTAGATAAAATATCAGTAAAGACACAGATGCTTTGAATCCACCAGCTGAATCTAATTTGCATTTACAGGACACTACTGCTACTGCTAAGTAACTTCAGTCGTGTCTGACTCTGTGCGACCCCATAGACAGAAGCCCACCAGGCTCCCCCGTCCCTGGGATTCTCCAGGCAAGAACACTGGAGCGGGTTGCCATTTCCTTCTCCAATGCATGAAAGTGAAAAGTGAAAGGGAAGTCGCTCAGTTGTGTCTGACTCTTAGCGACCCCATGGACTGCAGCCTACCAGGCTCCTCCGTCCATGGGATTTTCCAGGCAAGAGTACTGGAGTGGGGTGCCATTGCCTTCTCCGTTACAGGACACTACAAACTACAAATGAAGAATACACATTATTTTTAAGTTTATATGCTACAGTCAATTAGATATACAACATGCAGGATCATAAACAACTCAATAAAATGTAAATAGATATAAAATCATATAGTGTATTAACAACCAGGACAGAGGGGAAATGGGAAAATATTGGTCAAACGATACAAACTTCCAGTTATAAGATGAACAAGTTCTGGGAGCTATAGTTCAGCATGGTGATGGTAGCTAATAACACTGTATTACACAGTTGACCTTCAAACAACACAGAGATTAGGATCATAAGCCCTCCACGCATCCAAAAACTGCATGTAATTTATAGGTGGCCCTCCATATACTCGGTTCCTTCATACAGGTGTTTCCTCCATATTCACAAATCCACATCCTCAGATTTAACCAATCTCGGATGCTATAGTGCTGCAATAATGACTACTGAAAAAAAAAAAAAAAAAAAAACCCACATACAAGTAGACCCCTGTAGTTCAAACCTGTGTTTCTCCAAAGGGTCAACTGTGTACTTGAAAACTGGTAAGAGTAAATCTTAAATGTTCTCACCCAAAAAGGAAATGGTAGTTTTGTGACAGGATGGGGGTATTAAAGCGCTAACACTATGATTACTATGTTGGTAATCATTTTGCAATATATAAATGTATCAAATCAACAATTTGTACACCTTAAACTTACACAAGATTACACAAAGTTACACAACAAAGCTGGAAAAAAACAGAATAAATAACAATTATATAAAGATTTTTTATTCCATCAAATTCATGGAAATGAAATTTTAATACTATAGGCACCAAGTACAGAATGAAAATTTGCATTAGATAACAATTATCCTATTTTGTTGTGTCAACTCTAGTGTTGCTTATTTGTGTAATTTTTGTACAAATTATATTCTAATGTATCCCAGCTTATACCCAGGAAATACAAGCAAAGGGGCCTAGTGTTAAAACTACTATATCTAAAATAAGTGGAGAATAATGTAGATACATGATATAGTTACTTATTCTAAGTGGTCTAAATTTTGGACCTCAGAGTCAGCTTCTGGGAGATAAGAGAGAAAGTTCCACATTCTCCCTCATAGCTTTATCAGATCCTAATTTTAGTTGTAAGCCCCACTTTTAGTTTGAAAACAAACCAAAATAAACCTCTTTGCAATTCCATGGGCTGTCCATGGAATCCTCTAGGCCAGAGCACTGGAGTGGGTAGCCATTCCCTTCTCCATGGGATCTTCCCAACACAGGGATCGAACCCAGGTTTCCCTCATTGCAGGCAGATTCTTTACCAGCTGAGCCACAAGGGAAGCCCAAGAAGACTGGAGTGGGTGGCCTATCCCTTCTCCAGGGGATCTTCCCAACCCAGGAATCAAACTGGGTCTCCTACATTGCAGGCAGATTCTTTACCAACTGAGCTATCAGGGAAGACCCGAATGCTCAATACCAGATCTTTAAATGGTTTCTAGATTTTAATTATTAGAAAAAAAAGTCTTATGAACACACATACAAAATTTATTTTTGTGAATATTTTTTAACTTTTATATGCTTGTTATTTTATTATTTCCAACCTTTATTGGAAAATCCTTGCTATTTTATACTCACCATGCTTTTTCTTTTGTTTTTCCTTATAAGTATGGCAATACAAGTATAATTATTTATACAAAAGTTTATCCAAGTGATTTTCACTCTGGGCATGTGTTACTATGCACATATTTTATAATAAAAAATTTTAAGCCAGATTATTTGAGTATTCTCAAAGCAAAAATTACACTGGGCAGTATTGAACAGACAACATCAAATTCATTCTGGGCAACAAGCACAAGAGACCAGAACAAAGTTTGTTTAGCTCCACGGAAACAGAAGAGTTTGTAAGGGCTGTGTGATGGGCACTGTAGTTCTTCAGTGTTTGCCTACAGGCTTTAGCCAAAGGAAGAGTAAACATCTTTTGTATCTTCATGACAGGTGGTAGTTTTACACCTTAGAGTAAGTCTCCCATCATAGTCAGGCTCCTACCCTCCCACAGAGACTGGGGAACAGTCTCTTCCTTGATGCTTATTAATACATTGCAAAGAAATGGCTCCCAGGTCCTTGAGAAAGACAGCCTCTGGTGGTCAAACTAACAAGAGGAATTCATGTATGTATGTGTGTATTTCAGATATAAAGGATATAACTATATTTATTCCAGGTGTATGATGAAATGGTTTTATATTTGTGTATGTTGTAAAATGATTACCACCCTACATCCACTTAACATCTATCACCATACTTTTTTTATTGTGATGAGAATTTTTAAGATCCATTCTCACAGTTACTATTAAGTATCAAATACATTATTATTAACTATAGTCACAGTCACCATGCTGTATATTATTTACTCATTTTGTAAGTGGAAATAGGCATCTTTTGACCCCCTTCACTCATTTTATCTACACACAACCCTCTGCCTCAGGCAATCACCAATCTGTCCTCGCTGTGCATGAGGTTGGCTTTGTTTATTTGTTTAAGATTCTAAATATAAGTGAGTTCACATGGCAGTTATCTTTTTCGGTCTGACATTCTACTTAGGTAATGCCTTCAAGGTCCATCCGTGTTGTCTCAAATGGCAAGATTTCATTATATTTTTATAGGCTGAATTTTATTTTGTGTGTGTATATATGTATATATCACATTTATTATCCATTTATCCATTAATGGATATTTAGATTGTTTCCATGTCTTGGCTATTCTAAGTAATGTTACAATCAACATGAGGGTGCAAGGATCTTTTTGAATGTGTGTTTTTGTTTCCTTCAGGTAAATCCCAGAAGTGCAGTTGCTAGCTCATACAAGAAGCTTCTTGAAGTATTTAAATTCTCAAAGGGACAGAGAAAGAATTCACAATTACAAGTTTTCTAAAGCAAATGTTCTAGCAAAATGGAGGGGAGGGAATCTGTCTGACTAGACCATCTTGACTCCTTAAGGGTCAGGGTGAGAGGGAAGTTAGGAGCCCACAGGCAAGAAGCAGCCTATCTAGTTTTCAGTAAAACTGAAGCAAAGGTCAAGGCTTCTTGTCCAGTATCAAGTGCTAAATAATTTCTAGTTCGATTATGAATAAATTTAGCATTTCAGGATTCTTGGGGTTCAGATAAATAACTGCAATGAGTTAAACTAGAGAGGATTGTGTGAAACTTTCACTGCTTTATAATAACTGGAGGATACAAATTATTTTTTTTAATTTTGAGGTAAAAAATTAATTAGTTTTATATATAAATCACAGAAGATGTGGTCACACAATTTTGCAAATAATAATGCTAATGAAAGTAACCTAAGTTAGCACAATGACTATAAGAATTTCAGAGTGCTTGCATTTGAAACAGTCTGATTTAATTCGGTTAACAATTTGAAAACATGAAAGTTGTACTATAGATAATATTGCTGAAAGACCTCCTTTCTACATTTTGATACCTTTTTGTCTTAAAAGGGTATTGGTATTAAGAACATTTCTCCATTTTTTTCAAGTAGGTTATATCAACACATGGCAAGTACATAGTTAATCTGATCATGTTTTAGGCAACGCATTTGCATATCTTACTTTAAAGGAATACCTTCCGTTTCCTTGCTATGTTTAAAATATTGTGAAGATTAATGTGGTATTACTATTATTATCTCAATTTTTCAGATGAAAACCCTCAGAATCACAGAATAAATAACTTTCCCAAAGTTATGTTATAGTGTTTGTATGAACATACATTCAACTCAAATTTGGCTCACTGCAAATCGTAAGCTATTTCCCTTGTTGAGCACCCACCATCTGAGACCAGCTACTACAGTAGGGGTATTTTTATTTGTTTATGTACAGTGACCATTTTACTTTATAAAATATAATAAATATAGGCCTAATAAGTAATTTACAATTAGATATTTTAGGTAACAGATAGGAATGTCAATAAGAATACTGTAGTCCTCAACATTGAGATACAAATCGATCTATTTCACAACAATCATTTTTAAGTTTTCCAAAGCGAGAAAGAAACACTATATTAGAAAACAATACTGTTTTCAGAAAGACAACATGTGAAAAAACAAAAACAGCATTTTTTTGGTATACAAGAAAGGAAATGAAGAGAAAGAATGGATTGTTTACCGTCTTTTCACTGCAATACCACTACCACCCTCATCAAACAGAACCAAAATAATTTACATACACATAGCTCGTCTCCATATATGTACATTCTCACACAGATTAGCACTTTTGCTGACCAGCACCTGGCTGGTCCCTGGAGGTCTATAATTGAGAGTACTCAAGTCAGCAAAAAATCTAAAATAAGATGCTTGGGCTTTTTATTTCAGAATTCTGAAAATCAAATTTGTGGACTGTTTCCAAACATAAGTCTCCAGCTTCACTAACCTCGGAATGGGTCACTTCTGAGTAAAGTAGAATATTCAGGTTTGCTTTAATGAACTGATTTTTCACTCAATTCACTAAATGGTCTTTTAGCCAGACACAATCAAGAGGATGAAAATTATGTCTTTAACTATGTTAGCAAGTGATTAGTGCACAAAAAAAAAAAAAAGCCATTATGACAAGCTCTGGTTGGTACCTCTGTATCATGCGAGTATGTGTAGGATCAGCTGCAGGCATGGAGGCGAGGGACACTGGATGGTAGTCAGTGAAACATTCAACCTCTGTCCATTGGCCCATTGCCCCTATATTTTTATTCTTATTGACTCATGTACTTTATATATATATGTATCAATATTTTTAGATGGAACATTTCATAAATACCTGTCTCTAGAAAATAATAGAAAATGTAATACTTTAAGTTTCTCAGGAAATAGGTTTAAAAATATTCTTGGCTATAGGGGCTCACTGTGTATCCGTTAAGTTTATGCCTCAAGACAGGATTTAGTAAAGTCAAAGGATAAGTTTTAAATGTGAACTCGTGTGAGTAAAGTGAGGGTCTGATTTTCTTTCTGTTTTGTTTTGTACTGCCAAAGGGTGAGGTATAATACACTGAAGTAAAGTTATAATTTTCCACCAAAAGTTGTTTATTTAGGTTAATCTTTAAACTATTTCTGTATTGACTATGTATATACTATTTGCACATTCTGTATTGACATTTTTCCCCCCCAAAGGTTCTAACTATGTTTAAATTCATTGCACCTTATTACATGATTTTTGGCTCTGAAGCTCAAGGACAAAATTGAACTTGAATAAGATTCGGCACAGCAACAGTGGCAGGAACAAAACCCTTCTTTGTTGGAGGTGATTATTTATTAGCCAATGAATATCATTTAGCTAATTTGGTACTTTTGTGAATAAAGCCACTGGTCAAATCACTAAAGTGTGTTCCTCATTCTGACAATCAAATTTAATTTTCCTTTGTGTAAACAGATGATTTGGCCTGTAAGTTCAGACATTCTCAGTGAGAAAAATTAATTTGCCCAAAATATTAGTCATTTGGAGTCAGGAGCAAGAGTCATTTTCTAATATAGCTTCTCAAACAAATATCAGTAACATGACTATTATATAGTCATATGGATTACGCTTCTAGTACCACATTTAGTAAACTACATAACTGATTTGTTATATTTTACATAGATTTCTTAGAGATTTTTTATTATTGTGTTTTCACAACATATTTCAAATATTACTAGTATATTCATTCATTCTCCTGATTTCTCCCTTTCTCTGTAAAGTGATAACAATAATGCAGGTGAATATTTTCATTTGCTTCATTATAAAGTGTCTCATTTCAAAACTGACCTGAAAAAATATGAGCTATTTCATGCAGCATGAAAATGACAGAATGTAATATAGGCTTACATGACTACAGGTCCCTGAAGAAGGGTGAAAAATACCTGTAACACCCTGAAGTCGGTTTCCCTACCTACAACCACACGGGGACCAATTATACAGATTGAGGATAGCTTGACAGAATCAAGGATGAGTTCAGCAGCCCCTGAAAGAGAATCGAAGATTAGATCAATACAGTTCTGGCATAAATGAAAAAAGAGGTAATTAATACAGGAGGCCAACCAATAAATTAGCCAATTGTGTTAAGGAAATGGTGTGGGACTTTTACTGCTCTAAATTTTCCTCTGTAATCACAGGGAAAGGCTTAGTGTAGTTTGGATTCCCTTCCATAAATAAAGTTTCCTTGCTTGACTTCTAAGATCTATGAGCTAGACACATGGTATAGAGTGAAAATTAAAACTGGGACTTTAAATATATTAATAACTATTTAGCACAGAAAGAAAAAAATAATGTTGTCTGATTCTTGTGTATCAGTATCTAGTGGATACTTAAGAGCAAAATTTTCATTGTAGATGACACTCCTAATATCTGAAATTTTATACTTGTAATTCTAAATATATAATTCTTCATAAAAATCATAAAAGTAAAATACATCATAGCTAAATAAAATCAATGGTGAAAAATTAGCAAGGATTGAGAAAAAATATTTTTTCAAAATCGATTATTAAGGCATCATACCACATGGGGACTGTTTTAAAATGTATAATTACAAACTTTATCACTATATGCGGCAATAGAGACGTGAAAATCATATATGAAATGTTGACCCATCTAAATAATACTTCATAAAACTCTGGGAGGACTTTAGTCAGTCTTGTGTCTATATTCTGAAGTATCCTTGTCATATGGTAAGGCTATAGTTTAGATAAATGGTCAACTAAAATGTGCATATCATTCTAAGAACAGATTGCTGAAGTGTCCAGAACTGTCAAATGACATATATTGCTCTACTTTTCCCAAAATATCACTGCTTCATGACATCAGTTTAAATATTAAGAAAAGTATTTAACCAAAAAATAAGAAAATAGGAGAACAAAATTATTATTACTGTATAAATTATTTAAAAATTTGGAAGTGAATTTTGAATAACTGATCATGTTTTCCACAAATGTACCAAGTGGTTTTCAGTTCAGTTGTGCAGTCGTGTCTGACTCTTTTCGACCCCATAGACTGCAGCATGTCAGGCTTCCCAGTCCAATACCAATTCCCAGAGCTTGCTCAAACTCATGTCTATCAAGTCGGTGATGCCACCCAACCATCTCATCCTCTGTCGTCCCATTCTCCTCCTGCCTTCAATCTTGCCCAGCGTCAGGATCTTTTCCAATTTTTGTTCTATTTGTTTTCTATTGCTGTGTCACAGATTACTACAATTTTAGTGGCTAGAAGTAAATGATTTATATTACAGTTTCTAGATGTCAGAGATCTAGGCATGTCTTAACTGGATTCTCCATTCAGGGTCCCACAAGGAAGAAATCAAAGTGTTAGACTGCATTCTAATATGGAAGCTGGACTAGAGAAGTATTCCCCCTAAACTCTTCCAGGCTGTTAAGAATAATTTCCTAGTAGCTGTGATTCAGGCAACTTGCTCCTTGAAAGTCAACAACAAAGGGAATCTTTGTCTCTTCACGTCTCTAACTTCAAAGATTGCCTGACCGTCTTTTAGAAAAATCACATAATTAGATCAGACATACCAGATTAATCACTTCCTTTTATTTAACTTAGAAGGAACTGACAGAGACCTGAATTAAACTTGCAAAATTTCCTCACTTTCATCATACAATGTGAACATGTTCTTAAGTCCCACTCCACTCAAGGGGAGGGACTTCTATGGAGTGTATACAACAGGTAACAAGGATTTTTAAGAGCATCTTAGAATTCTGCCTACAACACATGTCCCAAGTATCCTTTCACACTGTATTTTCTACCTCTGAGCAGTTCACCTAGCTGGATGAAGTCCTGCAATTTTTAATAATGAATTGTTTTTGTTTTCACTGATCTGAAATTTGAAACAACAAAACTAAGCACAAAACTAGGTTCATTGTAGTTAAAAAAAAAACTTTAAATCATTGCCTTAGCATCTCTGTTCACAATATTTTTTGCCTTCTCTTTTGGTTGAGGTATAATTCACACAGTGAAACACACAGATCCAAACTGTAAGGTTGGATGATTTTCACCAAATGTTAAGACTCAGGTAACCCACACCCAAATCAAGAAACAGAGTATTTTCATCAACCCAGAAAGATCCCTTGTGCTTCTTCCCAGTCAATGACTACCCATACTCATAGAGGCAATAACTGCTCTACTTATTCATAGATTAGATATGCTTACACTAAAACATGTTTGGAATCATTTCATACATCTTTTGTCAAATACATCTCTAAGTTTCATATTATAAATTTTTAATTGTCTCTGTCTACTGGTAGGATTCTTTACCATCTGAGCCACCAGGGTAAAAGACAGGGAGGCCTGGTGTGCTGCAGTCCATGGAGTTACAAAGAGTTGGACCCAACTGGGCAACTGAATAACACCACCAGCACACTGGTAGGATATCACTTTGTTTATCAACAGTTTTAAATGGACATAGCTGGCTAGACAGCTGATCTCCACAACAGAGATGCATAAAAATCACCACTGAGATCATCTGCCTCAACTTCAAACAGCTGTAGACGGGTCAATCGGAGACAAAGCCTATCTGTGTGTGAATAAAGACCTAGGGAGGCTTGCCCCTGGGTGTTTCTTGTACTTGCTTACACACTTTCTCTGCCCTAAAATATTTGCATTTTAGTAAAAGCCTAACAGGAAGAAACTCTGTGGAATTTTGTGATCCTTGACTATATCTGACCTTTTGAAATCTTTTAAGTTCCAGCAGGGTTGGGATTTTCTTTTGTTGGTTTTGGTTTTTAGCTTCCTTTATATTTTCTAAATGTTGTAGATGTGCTGGTGAATAAAGTGAGTTTTACTTTTTCCTACCGAATTTGGATACCTTGTATTTCTGTTTCTTTGCTTGTGATAGAATCTATAGCACAAAGTTAAATATAAGTGGTTATTTCCTCATGTTGGGAAGAATTTAGACTTTCACTATTAAAAATTTATCTTAAGTTTTTTAAGTATTTATTTTGAAATAATTTTAGATATACAGAAGAGTAGCAAATACAGGACAGAACATTCTCATATAAATTCCAACCAGTTTTCCCTATTGATGTCTTACTTAGCCATGGCACATCCATGAAGACTAAGACATAAACACTGCTTCAATACTAGTAACTAAACTATAGGTTTTACGTAGATTTTACCTTTTTCCACTAATATTCTTACTATTCTAGAATGTATTACAAGACAATACATTACAGTTAGTCATCATGTCTTTTTAGTCTCTTCCAATCTATGAGAGATCCCTGGTTTTCTTTTTCATATCCTTAACACATTTGAAAAATATTAGTCAAGTATTTTATAAAATGTCTCTCAATTTGAACTTGTATGGTGTTTTCTTTTGAACAGGAATAGGGAAAAGTAGGTATATATTCCCAGAGCAGCATCCTTAAATATAATACAGTAACTTTTCTAGAATATGTCCTGATTGTGGTACCTCTTGATCAATTTCTCAGGCAAATGACATTTCAATAGATAGTCCTGTGTGTATGTGTGTGACTGTATAATTTTAATTTTAGGAAAATTTTCTTGAATTGCAGAATTTTAATATATTTATTCTGTTTCCATGAGGCTTCCCTGATGGCTTAGATGGTAAAGAATCTGCCTGCAATGTGGGAGACCCAGGTTCAATCCTTGGGTTGGGAAGATCCCCAGGAGAAGGAAATAATAACTCATTTCAGTATTCTTGCCTGGAGAAGTCCATGGACAGAGGAACCTGGAGGGCTATAGTCCATAGGTTCAAACATGACTGAGCGACTATCCCTTTCACTTTTATTCTGTGTCCTTACTTTGGTTCTTCTTCCAGGATTGCTATATATTTTACACTTTACTTCTGATTTTTAAGTTTCTGTCCTCCACATTTTTAATCTTCTGTTTATCTTGAGGTATCACCTGTTATCTTCATTTGCTCTTGTGTTCTTTGTAATTTAATTGTTACGGGTCAGTTTTCTAAGGACATGTTTCTGGCCTGTTTTCACCATCAATAAGAATGTTACTCTGCAACTTGTTCTTTTTTCCTTTATGATTTTGTATAGGACCTAATTTTGACCTATTTCTATTGCTGATTCTTAGGTAAAATTTGTTTTCCTGAACTTTTGGAATAACATGTGTTTCAGGAAGACTTCTTAATATCCCTGAGCATTCTTATCTGTTACTTATAACAAAATACCATGAATACGAGTGGCTTAAATAACAGAAGTTTATTTCTCAGTTTGAAGGCTAGAAGTCCAAGATCAACATTTCAGTAGGTTTGGTTTCTTCTCTCCTTATGAAGACAACAATCAGACTGTATTAGGGCTCACTCATATAACTTTATTCTAACTTAATTACTCCTCTAAAGCTCTTCTCTCCTGATACAGTCACATCCTCAGATATTAAGGATTAAGGCTTCAACACATGAAATTTTTTGGCAGGAGGGCTTACTCAGTCTTTCTAACATGAGGTCACTTACAATTACCCAGTATTAAAAAGGGCAAAACCCCTCCAGGTTTCAGCTGTTTTACTCAGGTTGGAGAAACCTACTCTCTGGGAAATACTTCCTGACTATCATGGTTCTTCTGTTCTTGGATCTCAGATATTCTTTCAGTTCATTCCTTCTTCTCCCCACATAGAATTAATACAATGTGGAACTTTAATTCTTACTGGTTTGTCTCCATCTGCTTATATGTTAGAGTGCATTAGGACTTGCTACCTAGTTCTGTTGTGTATGTGGCTTATTGTTTGATGGATTTACTATCATGTTCCTCTGTATTTCCTTATATTGGTATTTCATGTTTTCTTTTTTGTTCTTGGTCTGTATTTTGACAATACAGGGTTATCAATTTTAAATATTTTAAAAGACATGTCCTTTGGTTTTATTGTTCATCTCTGTTTTTCCATTTTCTATTCCATTGATTTCTGCTCTTTAATATTTTCATCTGTATACTTATTACTTAAGATTTAACTTGCTAACATTTTTATAGGTATTTTAATGTTATGTTTTCATTATAATTAATCTCGAAATATTATTTGATTTCTCCTCTCAGTTATTAGGAAGTATGTTACTTAATCCTCAGATAATTGGGGATTTTTCAAGTGTCTGCTTTAAAATTGATGACTAATTTAATTCTGTTATGGCCAGAGAATGTATTGTGGATGATTTAACTCTTTTAAATGTATTATCTCATTTTATGAAATAATATATGGTACCTTTTTGTGAACTTGAAAAATATGTGTATTAGTTTGTTGCTTAATAGTGATTTATTTCTGTTGATTAGGATCACAAGCTGTTGGTATAATATTTTCAAGTCTTCTTCTGATTGTCTAATTGTTTTATCAATTGCAGGATGAGAAGTGTTCACATCTCCAACTATGAACTGACTCCATTATCATTACCAAATGTCTCTCTATCCCTGGTATATATAAATATTCTTTATCCTGATGTCTACTACACACAATATTTACAGACATACTCTGATTTTCCCACAATTCATGCCTGCAGGGTATAAACACAGAAAAAGAACAGGAAGTCCCTGACAACCAGGATTAAGCTAGGCACTAAGATATTTCTAAGAATTGCCTTCCAGCAAGGTTTAGAGTTTTTAATGAACAAGATTCTAATAATTGGTTGACATTCTTTTCTGCTGACTCTATTGTCTTTGTCATTTCTCAATCCGTTTCTGTTGACTCACTCTATTCCTAGTTATTGGTGACATTTTCTGGATTCTTCACATATTTAATAATGTTTTCATTGTATTCTTGTACTTGTGATGCTAAGCTCTTGAGCACCTAAATTTTTCTGATGTTTTCTTAATAGACATTTTTTTCCCTACAACAGTAAGTTGATTTCTTTGCAGTTAAGCTTGATTTTTGATGCTTACTTTTAAGCGCTGTTAGGGGATATCAGAGTAGATTTTACTCTATAGAGTTAAATTAGTTAATTTGAAATTATGTGGGTTTTTTATGTTTGTAATGTTGTATTGTAATGTACATTATTCTATTGTGTCTGCTGTACAACATAGTATCGACATTTTATGGATTATACTCCATATAAAGTTACTATAAAATATTGTCTACATTCTCTCAGCTCTCCGTTACATCCTTGAATATTGTTTATTTTATACTTAGTTGTTTGTACGCCTTAATGCCCTTAACCTTTCTTGCCCACTCCTCATTAGTTATCACCAGTTTGTTCTCTGCATATGTTTCTTTTTTGTTATATTCATTCATTTATTTTCTATATTCCACATATAATTGAAAATATACCAGCATTTGTCTTTTTCCGACTTATTTCACTAAGCATAATACACACTAGATTCTTCCATCACATCAAAAATGACAATATTTCATTATTTTTATGGTTTTATCATATTCTATTTTGTATTTATATATACCACACCTTCTTTACCCATTAATTTGTTGATGGAGACAGGTTATTTTTATATTTTGGCAATTGTAAATGATGCCCCTATAAACACTGAGGTGCATATATGTTTTCAAATTGACATTTTCATTTTCTTTGTGCATTGGCAATAGTGGTTTTCACCTTAGCTGGGAGTAATTCTGAAACAGAAAAGGCTGGAACAGGAGTCCAGTGTGAAATGGGATGCATGCCGGGGTGGTCCTGGCAGGGTGGTCAAAACATCAGTAGTTTTCAATTTGGTGTCTTTGCGCTGGAACTGGGAGCAATCAAGTCTGTGTGTGTGCTGTTCAACAGTGAAGTCTGTTTCTTACAGCCCTCTGTAAGCCCTACTGGTTTTCAAACCATCTAAGAGGACTTATCTTTCTAGTGTCAGACCCCAGAGATGGGGTGACTTATATGGGGCTTGTACCCCTCACTCCTTAGTGAGGATGCCCAAGCCAATGATATTCCCCTGCTCTTCTGGGTCACCCATTAGGGATGTAGTTCCCAATTAGATCACCTCTCTTTCTGCCAGGTTCCTTGTTGTTCTTTCCTTAAAGTCTTGGTTATAGAAGAGCTGTTCTGCTAGTGTACAGGGCCTTCTCAATGACAGTGGCTCTGTGTAGTTGAAGATCTGATGTTATTTATAGGAGAAAATGAGTTGAAGGTCTTCTTAGTTCACCATCTTGATCCCACGCCCTATCCAATTTATGTGTTTTTAAGATTTCTATTGGCAGTAGCTTTCCTTATATCCAGTTGCCTTTGAATTCAGGCTGTGAAAGTACTCCAAGTTAACTAAATGGTTTTTAAGTCATTATGTATTTATATTAAAATGTATAGACACACAAGATGGATAAATTCAAGATTGTATAACATATTCAGTCTTGGAAAGTATAGGTTCAAATTTACATCTCATTAGTTTATTTTAACACATATCTTGAAGAATGACTATGGTTTTGCCATATGTGGGTGGAAGGATCTGAAGGGAATTCCATCCATTCAAACCTTATAACATGAGTAAAGAATTGAAAGTCTATTCATGCAAGAAGTCTTGAAGAAATATCTACTTGGGAATCATAGCTGTGCATTGCAAAGCTGTTGTGGTGGTGTGGTAAGACATCTTTATTATAGGAGCTAAAGCAAGAAACTGTTGTTTGGGCTAGACATAAGCCCTTCAAGAGTATTTTTATCATGACTTCAATTTTTGTTTTGACTAGTGTCATAGATTTGGAACACAGTCTGGCACAAAATGTGCAGTTCTGAAAGGATATCTCTAAACAGTCATTCATGAGCTTAACCAAATTTCTTGGTGCTACTATTTCAACAGCCATACATAGCAACATTTAACACCCATGCCAAGTCCCTAGAAAGAGGGCAAGATTCTCTCTGTAAATGCAAAAAGAAAACATTTAAAGAATTATTTACATTTATTTTGTTCTTTTCTCCTTTGCCTCAAGAGTATTTCTGTAGGGAAAAATTATTTAGGTTAATTGTTTGGAAACATGACACTGGTATCCATCCAATTTTTATCATTTTCATTATATCAAACAAATTCCATTTTCATCTTTCACTAGCAAGACTCCTCGACGTCAAGATGGGCTGAACTAAAGCCAAAGACAGGATTTTGCATACTTCATATCAGACGGTTTAGTTCCTCCTTCTCCTGGATGACTAACCTTACATCTGATTTTCATATTCTGAAGTTTCAAATTCTTCCCTCTCTTTAGTAGCATGACTTGCATCTAACATGCCATAAAATTCTCATCAAGGCACTTTCAAATATATGAAACTATAATGCAAATGTAATGTAAATAAGGGATTAATTCGGAATTTTAAATAAAAATGAATTTTAAATAGATAAAACTTAAATTAAAACTTTTCTTGATAAGGGAAACCTTATAAGAATGATATATCACACTAGGCCAAACATAAAAGAGAACTACAGATCATGCAGTATTTGAGTGGGTTGTGACTACATTGTTCAGACAGCAGCGGTACTCAGAGCAGTTTTTCTGCACCTGAATGAGGCTGAACACTGCATTTGAATGATGCAGTAAAATCTTGCTCTTGTAAAACTACAGCACAGAAATAATGCATTATTTTGAATCATCTGTAAAATATGAAGAAACGTCAGCACAAGGACACTGAACACAGCCTTTTGTAACAGCTAAAGCTAAAGCATTACTAAGCACCCTCATTAAGGCATCACAACCCAAGCTTTCTTTTCAAACCAGATTTAAAAACACTATTTTATTTCAAGGGTTCAGTTAAGTATCATGATACATAAAGAAAACTTTTAAAATGTAAGTATTAAGAAGAAAAAAGATTTTCATAGAAATTTCAAAGGAAAACAACTTGAAAAAATCTATTAATAAGCACAAAAGATAGAATTGGCTATGATCCAATTATACAAGTACCCCTAAACGATTTTCAAACAGTACTCTTCAGTTGTACCTTAGCAAACAGAGGATCACTTTAAGTGCAAGAAGAGAAAAACGCAAAACAAATCTCTACCTTTCAAAAGCAACAGAAGTTTGCCACTTTATTGCTGTGTCTAAAGGGAATTAATTAATAAAGTTTCTCCATCACTCCCGGTTTGAAGTTATAGGAAAGAAGAAAGAAGTACAGATATGGAAAAAAAAATCCAAGTTCTGCAGGTATAACATGAAAGAAATAAAGAATAACCTTCATTGAAACAAACCTATCTTGCAGTTTAAGAGAGATACTAGTAAGTTAAAAACAGTGTCATTCATTTTAGATGTTCTTTTAGTGAGGATCAAAGTATGCAAAAGAAATATTCAGCTTTGAAGTTAGATTTTCTTCTTGAATTCACATACCCATAGTGCTTTTCACTTTTAATTTGCCTTAATGAATTTATTTATATATTAAGTAATTCTATGTGAAAGCACTCTTAATTGCTGCAAGCATACAACAGATCAGCGTAAGTTTCTTATATCTAGGAACTAAGTCCATCAAGTAGGAAGGGCAGGAGAGAATCACATGACCACTACAAAGATTTTAAAGTTGTATTCTGCACATTGATGGCATATCTATGGGGGTACTGTTCTCACAGGCATCATAGATTTGTTTTTTATTAAAATAATTTTTGGCCAATGACAACAAATTATCTTACTCTACTGAGTCTACATGTTTGTTTTGTTTTTCATTTTTAATATAGATACTTGGTAGACAACAATCAGCAAGGCTGTGGAACTACCAGCAGAAAACTTTCCAAATACAAACCAAAAGGATTAATTTTGGTAAATTAAGTGTAGCCCAAATGCTAGCCTCACCTTTCCATGCTCACAAACTTGACTGGTAAACACATTTCAGTGATTCCTTCAAAGGTCAACTATGATGTTTCCAACACTGATAACTAAAAACATCATGAAAATGCATAGATTTATGTGGGCAAGAGAACTATCATGTGAATCAAAATATTTGCATTTATAGAACCAGTGCATTCTCTTCCTGCATGCACTGTGACAAGGAAAGACAAGTACATAATTAGCAGATGGTTTGATGAGAATCAGTATAAGAGTCATAACATAAACAGATATTTACTAGCAACAGGGTTAAAGTACCTAATGTACATAAAAGCATAAATACATATTCGTAATTGGGTGTCTCTTGATATTGAGTCCATAAAATTCAAATGCTATGGATAAATGCATAAACCTACCTTGTACAATTAGGATGGAATCATTAAACAAGTAGTAATATCTCATGTCTGTAGATGCAGCTTTCTTGTTTTATATATATACATACATACATACATATATTTGCATGAGCATTTATTTGTTAGCATCTCTCTCTTTTTTTTTTAGTCTTCATTAATCAACTCTTCTGATTGATTTCTATTTTGTGTTAACCCCTTTCCACTGTCACTGGTACAGCCCTGGTTTTCTGACCCTTTAGAAGCATGACTATCATTTAATATATTACATGTTGACTTTTAAATATGTATCAGAGAACACATGATTATTCAGTTGGGGGTGAGATGGAGATTATCCAAATTTGCAAAATATGTAACAGATATTCCCTGAGCTTCAGTGTTAATAATGATTACTAATGTAAAATATTATGACTACTAGCAAATGTCTCCCTGTTGTAGAAATTATGACATCAAGTATCTAATGTATTTAAAATGAGAACTATTCACACAGAAAAATAATGAGATTTTGTGTAATGCATGCTTTCATCATCTACAGGAATCAAACAATAGTTACTAACATACAATGTAAGAGAAGGCAAGAACAACCAAAGTATTTTCATAATACTACACTATCTTCCTAGTAGCCTACCTGACTATATACTTAACAAAAAATGTATAAAGAAAGGTTGCTAATGCTATCTTGTCTGAAGATGTAATTCCTCTAAATTTCTATAACTTATGAAAATGCTAAATTCTTGAACTTTAAAGACAAAATCAATTGAATATTGTTGTTCACTCACTAAGTCATGTCCAACTCTTTGTGATCCCATGGACTGCAGCACCCCAGGCTCCCTTGTCCTCCACTATCTCAAGGAATTTGCTCAGATTCATGTTCATTGAGTACAACTCATTGGAAAAGACCCAATATTGGGAAAGATTGAAGGCAAAAGGAGAAGGGGACGGCAGAGTATGAGATGATTAGATATTAAGTGTCACATAACATCACGGCAGGCTATTCCCTGGTGGCTCAGATGGTAAAGCGTCTCCCTGCAATGTGGGAGACCCGGGTTCGATTCCTGGGTTGGGAAGATCCCCTGGAGAAGGAAATGGCAATCCACTCCAGCACTCTTGCCTGGAAAATCCCATGAACGTAGGAGCCTGATAGGCTACAGTCCATGGGGTCGCAAAGAGTCAGATACGACTGAGCGACTTCACTTTTTCACTTTCAAGCATCACATTAATTGAATATTATATGCCAAAATGGGCTGATGCCAGTACCATGAATGCGGAAAAAATAAGAGTGGTATCTCAAAGTAATTAGTTAGGGAACAGAAAGATTTAACAGCAACAACAAAAAAGGCATTAAAAAATACAAAGCTATTTAAAATCTTTGAAACTATACATTCTTTAGGCAATAATTAGATTAACGTGAAAATAGGAAAATTTAAAGCTCTTCTTCCAACATAATGCTATTTCACTTCTATTGATTATTAAGCCTTTATAAAATTATTCATATTAATTATCAAAGGAACAAATATACCCAATAGCCACATTATGGAGTGAAATGCAAAATATATATGCTGTATTAAAATAAATCATAAAACTTCAAAGAAATTTGGGCTTATACAAATTTGCTTTGACTAACGCGTACGAGACCCTTAATAGAAAAAAAAAAAAAAGAAGAAGAAGCAAGTTTATATGAACTGTAAGGTCATATCTAGCTTCAAATTTAGATATATATTTTTTGGGAGGAGTGTCAAGATGTTTTGGTTTCAAATAACAGAAATGCAATACTTGTTTAAGGAAAAAATTACCTTGTACAAAATATAATATAATACTGGTTTGGGGGTGCTACCTGGTGCTAGGGCTAGATATGAGACTCACTGTCATTTCTTCCCTTTATTATTAGGCTACTTCTTTCTGTGGTAACCTCTGGCAACTCTAACCCTGCATCATCCTCACCCCTACTTTCCATCTCCCAATAGTTCCAACAAAATTCCTAGAATTAAATTTCATTCTCTTCATGCCCATCCCTGAATGTTTCACAGTAGCTAGTGGGCAGAACTACATGATTTGACAAGGTCTTGATTATGTGCCAATTCCTTGGGTGAGAGTGGCAACAGATATTACCATAAAGGGAAACTGAGGGGCATTAACCATAATACTGTCTATCAGGACTTGGTGCCAGCTGAGCCTACGTAGAAGATTTACAAATGGTCAATCTGCATCCTTGTTCCTTAGTATTCTCAGTTCCATCAAATGCTGGGTTATGGTTTATTTTCTTTCAACTGCCATTTTTGCTCACTCAGGGTACCACCAAGTACTGCACAAGAATTCTTTCCTTGAATCATTCCAAACCTATGGGAAAACCACTATATGGAACTGATAGGATATTTATGTCACTAATAGTGGGCTCATGGAGTAATTTATTCTAGCACAAATATTCTGTACAGTTTAGTTCAGCCACTCAGTTGTTTCTGACTCTTTGTTACCCCATGGACTGAAGTACTCTGTGCTTGTCTATCACCAATTCCCAGAGCTTGCTCAAACTCACTTCCATTGAGTTGGTGATGCCATCCAACCATCTCATCCTCCGTCGTCCCCATCTCCTCCCACATTCAATCTTTTCCAGCATCAGGGTCTTTTCCAACGAGTCAGTTCTTCACATCAGGTGGCCAAAGAATTGAAGTTTCAGCTTCAGCATCAGTCTATCCAATGAATAGTAAGGACTGATCTCCTTTTGGATGTACTGGTCTGATCTCCTTGGAGACCAAGTGACTCTCTTGAGTCTTCTTCGACACCACAGTTCAAAAGCATAAATTCTTCATGCTCAGTTTTCTTTATGGTCCAACTCTCACATCCATACATGACTACTGGAAAAGCTTTGACTTTTCCAGTCTATAGCTTTGACTAGACAGACCTTTGTCAGCAAAGTAATGCCTCAGCTTTTTAATATGCTGTCTATGTTGGTCATAGCTTTTCTTCCAAGGAGCAAGTGTCTTTTTATTTCATGGCTGCAGTCATTATCTTCAGTGCTTTTGGAGTCCAAGAAAATAAAGTCTCTCACAGTTTCAAATGTTTCCCCATCTATTTGCCATGAAGTGATGGGAATGGATGCCATGATCTTAGTTTTCTGAATGTTGAGCTTTAAGCCTACTTTTTCACTCTTCTCTTTCACTTTCATCAAATCTCTTTAATTCCTCTTCACTTTTTGCTATAAGGGTGGTGTCATCTTCTCATCTGTGGTTATTGATATTTCTCCCAGAAATCTTGATTCCAGCTTTTACTTCATCCAGCCTGGCATTTCACATGATGTACTCTGCATACAAGTTAAATAAAAAAGATAACAATATTCAGCCTTGACATACTCCTTTCCTGATTTGGAACTATTCTGTTGTTTCATGTCCAGTTCTAACTGTTGCTTCTTGACCTGCACCCAGGTTTCTCAGGAGGCAGGTAAGATGGTCTGGTATTCCCATCTCTTTAAGAATTTTCCAGTTGATTGTGATTGACACAGCCAAAGAGTTTAGCATAGTCAATGAAGCAGAAGTAGATGTTTTAAAGGAACTGTCTTGCTTTTTCTATGATCCAATTTATGTTGGCAATTTGATCTCTGGTTCCTGTCTTTTCTAAATCCACCTTGAACATCTGGAAGTTCATGGTTCACATACTGTTGAAGCCTGGCTCGGAGATTTTGAGCATTACTTTGCAGGTGTGTGAGATGAGTTCAATTGTGCAGTAGTCTGAACATTCTTTGGCACTGCCTTTCTTTGGGATTGGGATGAAAACTGACATTTTCCAGTCCTGTGGGCTCTGCTGAGTTTTCCAAATTTGCTGGCATATTGAGTGCAGCATTTTCACAGCATCATCTTTTAGGATTTGAAACACTTCAGCTGGAATCCCATCACCTCCACTGGGTTTGTTCGGAGTGATGCTTCCTAAATCCCAGTTGACTTCACTTTCCAGGATGTCTGGCTCTAGATGAGTGATCACCATCATGATTATCCAGGTAATTAAGATCTTTTCTGTATAGTTCTGTGTACTCTTGCCACCCCTTCTTAATATCTTATGCTTTTATTAGGTCCATACCATTTCTGTCTTTTACTGTGCCCATCTTTGCATGAAATATTCCCTTGATATCTCTAATTTTCAGGAAGATATCTCTAGTCTTTCCCATCCTATTGTTTCCCTATAGCTCTTTTCATTGATCACTTAGGAAGGCTTTCTTATCTCTCCTTGCTATTCTTTGGATCTCTGCATTCAAATGGGTATATCTCTTCTTTTCTCCTTTGCCTTTAGCTTCTCTTCTCAGCTATTTGTAAGGCCTCCTCAGAAAACCATCTTGCCTTTTTGCATTCTTTTTCTTGGGGATGTTCATAATCCCTGCCTCCTGTACAATGTCACAAACCTCCATCTATAGTTCTTCAGGCACTGTATCTATCAGATCTAATCCCTTGAATCTATTTCTCACTTCCACTGTATAATCGTAAGTGATCTGGTTTAGGTCATACCTGAATGGTCTAGTGGTTTTCCCTACTTTCAATTTAAGCCTGAGTTTGGCAATAAGGAGCCACATGATCTGAGCCATAGTCAGCGCCCCATCTCATTTTTCTAACTGTGTAGAGCTTCTCCATCTTTGGCTGCAAAGAATATAATCAACCTGATTTCAGTATTGACCATCTGGTGATGTCTGTATGTAGAGTCATCTCTTTTGTTGTTGGAAGAGAGTGTTTGCTATGACCAGTTCTCTTGACAAAATTCTGTTAGCTTTTGCCTTGCTTCATTTTGTACTCCAAGGCCAAGCTTGCCTGTTACTCCAGGTATCTCTTGACTTCCTACTTTTGTATTCCAGTTCCCTAAGATGAAAAGGACATCCTTTTTGCGTGTTAGTTCTAGAAGGTCCTGTAGGTCTTCATAGAGCTGTTCAAATTCAGCTCTTTGGTATTAGTGGTTGTGGCACAGACTTGGATTACTGTGATACTGAATGGTTTGCTTTGGAACAGAGATCATTCTGTCATTTTTGAGATTGCACCCAAATATTCCCTTAGAAGTTTTATAATATTAGAACTGTACCTCACAGCTAGTAGCATGAAGAATCTTGATCTCAGAGTTTTGGATTCAGGGAACATAAAGGGATGGAATGTCTAGAGCAGTTTTGTCCAGTAGAATTGTTTGTGAAGATGAAAATTTTTAAATGCTATGCTGTGGAATATAGTAGTCACTGATCATATGTGACTTCTAAGTACTTGAAATATGACTAGTTTGACTGAAAATTGCAATTTTATTTAATTTTATGTATTCTAAATTTAAATAGCACATACTGGACAACACAGCTCTAGACAAACTACGTGGGGTCACATCTCTGTGGTTCACCATCATATTCTTAGGCAGTAACGTTTCTGGAGAGAGCCAAGAACCTAACATCTTTTGTTGTTGCTGACATACAGCAATAGCTGACATGTATTCAGTGCCTCATATAAGCCAGGCACTCTGCTAAGCTTCTTTAAGAACTTTATACAAATATCTTTTCAAAGATTCCTCACATCTAGCTTAATAATACAGGACATATCTTAGAAGTCCAGAATGTTGTGGTAGACAGTGAAAGACTCCAGCCCATAATAATGTACGAGATGAATAGCTTCAATTCAACAGTATAATCTGCTAACAGCATATACATGTATATCATCATCACTTTGTTTTTTATAAACTTTATGGAGGTATGACTGGTTCCATCTTTCTATGTGTAAACTGGGTGAACAGCTGTGCTCACCACATAGTATTATGAGGATCAAACTCAATATGTGTAATATACTGAGAATAGCTTTCAGGAGATAGTGTTTAATAAATATTCAACATTATAATAATTATTAATGTTATCAACATGGCCACTATAGAATGTTTCTCCACCTAGTTATATCTAGGACATTTCATGATGTGATAGAAACCATATGCTCCAATTAACTCTGGAGTACACTCAAGCACCACTGGATCCCTCAAACTCCAGAGCAGAAGACTATAAGGTCTACCTGCCACTATCTTGTTAGTATTCTCTCATCAACTCTCCAGATTTGAGAATTCCTATTTCTTAATTCCTCATATTAACTTTTCTTGGGCTCCAAAGTCACTGTGGACAGTGAATGCAGCCACAAAATTAATAACACACTTGCTCCTTGGAAGAAAAGCTATGACAAACCTAGAAAGCATATTAAAAAGCAGAGACATCACTTTGGTGACAAAGGTCTGTATGGTCAAGTTATGGTTTTTCTAGCAGTCATGTACAGATGTGACCGTTGCACCATAAAGAAGGCTGAGCACCAAAGAACTGATGCTTTTGAACTACAGAGCTGGAAAAGACTCTTGAGAGTGCCTTGGACAACAAGGAGATCAAATCAGTCAATCCTAAAGGAAATCAACTCTGAATATTCATTGGAAGGACTGATGCTGAAGCAAAACCTTCAAATAGTTTGGCCACCTGATATGAAGAGCCAACTCAATGGAAAAGACACTGATGCTGGGAAAGTTAAGGGCAGGAGAAGGGGCAACAGAGGATGAGGTGGTTGGATGTCATCACCGACTCAATGGACATCAGCTGGAACAAACTCTAGGAGACAGGGAAGGAGAGGGTAGCCTGGTATGCTGCGGTTCATGGGGTTACAAAGAGTTGGACATGACTTAGTGACTGAACAGCAGAGATTATCTTTAATAATAATAGTCTTTCAAGAGTGACTATGTCTCCTATTTTCTAAGAAAGTTCATATTCCATGACTTCCATTAGACAATCATATCAAGATATTCAAAAACTCTGATAATTAGAAACATAAAACCCAAGAATCTTTCAGAAGATTTCTGAAAAAGTTTTTAAATTTTACGAAGTAGCTATATGTTCACTGCTCATTTAATCTGATATTCACAACAGCTTGTAATAAAAGTATCAGCAAACATATTACAAAAAAAAAAAAAAAAACTAAAAATCAAAGACACAGAAAAATAGAAATGAGAGTGGCATCATGACTAGGAAAAGGGGGTTCCATTCTTGAACCCAGGTCTTAGAAGTCCAAATCCAGAGATATTTTTCTTTTGTTTCTAAACTTAAGACATTCTAAAATGAGTTTTAAGTGGTCAGGGTACTTTGTGGATAAAACAAGACATGAGAGGGAGAAGTGCTTAGTTTATATCTCTTTAATCAGGAAAGGAGTACATCCAGGCTGTATCCTGTACCCTGCTTATTTAACCTATATGCAGAGTATGTCATGAGAAATGCCGGGCTTGATGAAGCACAAGCTGGAATCAAGATTGCTGGGAGAAATATCAATAACCTCAGATATGCAGATGACACCACCCTTATGGCAGAAAATGAAGAAAGACTAGAGCCTCTTGATGAAAGTGAATGACAAGAGTGAAAAAGTTGGCTTAAAGCTCAAAATTCAGAAAACTAAGATCATGGCATCCAGTCCCATCCCTTCATGGAAAATAGACGGGGAAACAATGGAAAAAGTGACAGACTTTATTTCAGGGGGCTCCAAAATCATTGCAGATGGTGATTGCAGCCATGACATTAAAGACACCTGCTCCTTGGAAGAAAAGCTATGATCAATCTAGACAGGATATTAAAAAGCAGAGACATTACTTTGCCAACAAAGGTCCATCTGGTCAAAGCTATGGTTTTTCCAGTAGTCATGTATGGATGAGAGTTGTACTATAAAGAAAGCTGAGCACCGAAGAATTCATGCTTTTGTTCTGTGGTATTGGAGAAGACTTTTGAGAGTCCCTTGGACAGCAAGGAGATCCAACCAGTCCATCCTAAAGGAAATAAGTCCTGAATATTCATTGGAAAGACTAATGCTGAAGCTGAAATTCCAATACTTTGGCCATCTGATGCAAAGAACTGACTCATTGGAAAAGACCCTGAGCTGGGCAAGATTGAAGGCGTAAGTAGAAGGGGATGACAGAGGATGAGATGGTTGGATGTCATCATTGACATGATGGACATGAGTTTGAGTAGGTTCTGGGAGTTGGTGATGGATAGGGAAGCCTGGCGTGCTGCAGTCCTTGGGGTCACAGTCAGACATGACTGAGCAACTGAACTGAACTGATTAGGATTCAAGGTCGTTTATTTATTTTTTTTTTTTAAAGAATCGAACTGTATATTTGGCTGTTGTTCTTGAGTCACTAAGGTGTGTCCAGCTCTGCAACCCCATAGACTGTAGCCCACCAGGCTCCTTTGCCCATGGCATTTACCAGGCAAGAATACTCGAGTAAGTTGCCATTTCCTTCTCCAGGGGATCTTCTCAACCCTGGTACTGAAGCTGTGTCTCCTGAATTGGCAGGTGGATTCTTTACCACTCAGCCACCTGAGAAGCCACTGGATTATTTTGCTGTATCTCAAAAAATAAACTTCATAAACTTTTCAGAAAGAAAAAAATAACAAGGAGGTCCTTGTTCTACTAAAAACAGGCAGTTTTAACTTCAGTCTACTTTACATAAAGACAGTAAGGAAAAATGATCATTAATTACATTTTACTTTTTACTCAAATATCTGGGTTCTGCACTATACCGCAAGGGATCACAGAAGAGTCAGACATGTCTTAGCAACTAAACAACAATTTGTTTATGCTACATGTCTGCTGCCTAAATGGATACAGTGTTGCTATTGAAACAGATGTTTATGTGCTTACTTCTGTATCAAATATTGTTTTCTCTCTGGGAATAATTAATTCTCACCATTGTTCTTTCATATATATATTGTTTTCTCAGTTTCTTCTTCAATCTCAAAACTTTTACTTTAAAGAGGAAAATAAAAGGCACAAAGAGGTTTGATGTCAAAGCAAAGTACCTGACTGAAAAATGTTCGAGTGCATTCTATATCTGTTATCTTAAAATAAAAACTTCAAAGAAGATGATGAAAGATTTTCAAGCTCCTGACTCTGTATATATATAAAAAAATTAAATGATGAAAAGCCATGAAGATGAATAGGTCTTTCTAATTGCACATGTGGTTGCCTACTGGACTCATTCTAGCTTTTCATTTATTTCTGGCTTTTCTTTTGGTGGAAGGAGATTATCCTTCTTTAATAGAGGAGCACTCTGAATGATTTTAGTACAACACTTAAATATACTACATAAAAGGGTTTATTTAATCGAGGGCTATGATTTCTTGATACCATTTCTGACCCACGGTACAAGAACTGGCTTTTAATGCATAAAGATATCTGGTTACCATGACTATAATTACCATAATTTTACACCTATTAATTTTGTCTGTAGAATTAATTTCCATAACTTATGACTTGAAACAAAAACATCAGCCTTGTTCCATAGTTTCCAAGAGCAGAATTATGATAAACCTCATAAATGCCAAATGGTATTATTATTTTTTCCTTTTTGTTCTCTCTGAATCCTCCAAACTGGTTCCCTCTTATTAAAATTCAAACAGCTGTGAAATGGCCAGGCGATTTGAAGATGAAAGTAAATGTGAAGTGACCTTCATCCATGCTGAACAAATAGAATATTATAAACATACTTTCCAGTTGAAGTTACACAAAGCAAATTAAGAAATACCTAGGGCCATAATTTACTATAAAAATGTTTCTTAAATTTCTGACAGTTTCATTTAACTGACTAATTAAATTTGCTTGTAGGCATTTTAGAGATGGAGTCTAATAACCACACTGTCATTTGGGAAGAAAATGAAAATTACTTTTTTGTGTGTGAGATACATTTGTAATGGTCCAGGTCTCATACTAAACATTTGACAAATATCTGTAAGTACTTATGCCTAGCTGTATTAGATAATAATGCCAATTCTATTAAAAGATGATTAAAAGAAAATCTCACATATAATAGCCTGGAACTGTAAATTTGTATTTTCTAAAGGTGCTGCCAAGGAAAGAAGTTAAAACATATTTCTACAATAAGAACAATATGCACTTATTTGTATATTTAGTTTACTCACTTCATGAGAACTTAGCATGAGAGGATAATCCATTTTATTATTCCCCATGTTTGACAGGGTGCTACTTCTTCCCCTCAATGATCTGGATAAATCCCATCCCCACGAGATTGCATTTCTAGCTGCCAGACAGACACTGTTGTGGAGGACTTGGAATTCAGTTTCCAAGTATATAAGCTTATATGTTCAGAAAGCTAGTAGATTTTTTATTTTCTTCTAAAGAAAACCCCAAATACAAACTCTTTTTTGAGGCATTGTGTAAGCTGTAAGGGAAAACGTTCAAATAGAGTTTTGCAACCAGTGTCTTCAGGTGAATCTTAGAATAAAATACCCTACAATCTTCTATAATTATACCCTCAAATTGTGGATAACGGTCAAAACACTAATTTTCTCTTTAGAAACAATCCAGGATCTTGGCATGTAAAATATAAAACACCTGATGACGTTTAATAATTATCTCCTTTCATTATGTGTAATTGTGTTATTCATTTCATGAAAATGACATTTAAGAGAAAAAAGTGAAAGCTACAATTATATAATTATTTTGCCAAAGCTCTGTGAAAATCAGACTATCTCAGGGTTTAAAATTTCACTGAATTTATGTGCAAAATTATTCACATTTATTTTAGTTCCTCTCTTACCTCCTATTAACCTGTGAACTCTCTGAAGCTGTAAAGTGGTATCTGCTCATGGTGGAATATCCTTCAGCCACTTCCCTGGTGGTTCATACAGTAAAGAATCTGCCTGCAATGCGGGAGATCCAGGTTCAGTTCCTGGGTTGGGACGATTCCTTGAAGAAGGAAATGACTACCCATTCCAGTATTCTTGCCTGGAGAATGCCATGGACAAAGGAGCTTGGCAGGCTACAGTCCATGGGGTTCCAAAGAGTCAAACATGACTGAGCAACTAACACTTTCAACACTAGTATAGTACCAGACATACAGAAGTCATTCAGTATGCGTTTGCTGAATTGAACTGATTGAAATGTTTAAAATGAAAATAAACTAATACGGTATGGCATTCAGGGAAGAGGAAAGTTAGAAAGATTAAATCTCTATGGCCTTTATTATTCTTGCCCCTCTAAAGATTTGATGATTTTTTCCCCCTAATTAAAAAAAAAAAAAAAAGAATCAATGCTCAAATTTGTAGCAAAGGTGAGAAAATACTTCCATTATGGCAAACTTGATACTAATTTTGGTATTAATTAGAGAAACCTAGGAGGATTTCTACACTTCAAATTTCTCTCGCTGCCTAGAAAATTTAACTCAGCACCGCTGGATTTCCTCCTATTAATACCATCCCAACTTCATTTTTAATAAGGAACCAAATCATAACCTTAGCTTATAACTTCAGACTACACTCTAAATTAAACTGTACAGAAACAATTTAGATGGTCCATTTTTGCCATAATCCCAATAACAAAGTCAACTGATCAAAGACAACTAGAAACCTGGAATCATACAGTTTAGGTTTATTTAGCCTTCCGCAGTGACTGAGCGCATGTACCAGAGGAACCATGGGAATCTCAGCACCAGGGAGTTTGAAGGGGTATATTACAGTGTTTGTCCTTATTCTGGGTAATTTTAAGGCAAATGTAGGGAACGTGAAGTCACTCAGTCGTGTCCGACTCTTTGTGACCCCATGGACCGTAACCTACCAGGATCCTCTGTCCATGGGATTTTCCAGGCAAGAGCACTGGAGTGGGTTGCCATTTCCTTCTCCAGGAGATCCTCCCAACCCAGTGATCGAACCTGGGTCTCCCGCATTGCAGGCAGACACTTTACCATTTGAGGCGCCAGGGAAACCTAATGTAGGGAAGCAGGTGTCAACTTAGATTGAGTGCCATTAGGAAGTAAAGACAGTGTGCATCCTGGTTATCTCAGTAACTTTTTGTCTAAGAAGCCTGAAAATTAAAGGAGAAGTACAGTTGCCAAGGGTAGAGAAATAATAACCACTGAAATTTAGCCAGAAGAAGGAGGCTTACTAGTGCTATTACTATTCAAGTTTTGGTTGCTTAGGGTACGTGTCCCTGTCTTGTTCCATCATGGTTACAGAGTGACTTTTTTGAGTGTTGTTTATACTCCATAAATATCAGTTAGAAACACAGCATCCTTTTTGAAAACTCCTACCTCCCAGTTTCTAAGGTCAGTCAGTCAGTTCAGTCTCTCAGTCATTGTCTGATTCTTTGAGTCCCCATGGACTGCAGCATGCCAGGCTTCCCTGCCATCACCAACTCATGAAGCTTGCTCAAACTCATGTCCATTGAATCAGTGATGCCATCCAACCACCTCATCCTCTCTCGTCCACTTTTCCTCCTGCCTTCCATCTTGCCCAGTATCAGGGTCTTTTCCAATGAGTCAGTTCTTCACATCAGGTAGCCAAAATATAGGAGTTTCAGCTTCAACATCAGTCCTCCCAGTGAATATTCAGAACTGATTTCCTTTAGGATTGACTGGTTGGATCTGCTTGTAGTCCAAAGGACTCTCAAGAGTCTTCTCCAACACTACAGTTCAAAAGCATCAATTCCTCAGTACTCAGCTTTCTTTATACTTTTAAGGTAATTTTCCCCTTTCTTATGAAACATTCTAATTATTTATAACTATTACTTTTTTAAAATCATGTGATAAAACTATAAAGGCAATCACTTTTTATGGAAGAATGGGGTTTTGGAAATCCCTGCTCCATCTTTCTGCTTCTTACCCACTACATCATTTTCAGAATTTCCTTTATATTAAAATAACTGCAATTGTTACAGGTGTAGAAACAATCTATGATAAACCTATTTTTCTTCATGTCAAATATTATTTGCTTCATGATTTGAAAATAATTAAGACGAAATAAAGTGATTTACCTATATTCAATAGGAGGCATAAAAGGAAAGTAAATAGGAAAAACTACATGAATAACTTTAAAATCTTTTTTGCCAAAACAGCAACAACAACAACGAGACCAGTCATGAGGAGTTTGTGACTGCTTCATCTAACAAACCTACTCATTATGAAGGCAAGCTTATTCTTTCTAACTCAGATCTTTCAGTTCAGTTGGTCAGGAAAACCCCTAGAAACAGAAAAAAAAAAAAAAAAATGATCTAAGATCCTGTTTCTCTGGCATAAGCAAAAGCAGAATGCTTGGTAACAGAAGTCTAGGGTTCAAATTGAAAATCTCCTATTCATCTTGGGAATTACTCTTTCAGGTAGGATTTCTTAAATACTTATGATACTACAGTTCAATCTAGATGTAATAATTACTCATGTAATGCACTGTATAACTCTTAGTACAATAAATCCCTTATCTTATGTAAAAGTAGGCTGAGGTAGTTGTTTTTATTTTCTAGAACTCAAAATATAGGAAATTAACTGGTACCAATCAGGAAAAAGAAGGATTGCTCATATCAAACTTGCCTCATTGAGAACAGGCACTGGGATTCAACAGCCAGTGCTAAAAAATGGTGAACCAAGCATGACTTAAATACCTGAGGATGTGAAAAGGAACTAGGCAGTTTTGACCAAAGGATCCTGAATCACATTTGTAGTGTGTTGTGTGTTCCTTTATGGCACACAAAGTGTGCCCTAAAAGGAAGTAGAGATGGGGATGTGATGGAGAATATGTGTGGGTCCAATATTACTGGAAGCAACTGGAAAAATAAATGATATTTTTCTATGAATATCAACTTCTCTGATTCAAGACATACTTACACACTGATTTAAATCCCACAAAAAAATAAAAATCTCTAAGAGAAATAGAGAGCTTCAACAATATTGAGTAGGAAACTAATTATTTAGGGCACTTTTCTATCTTAGACACTGGTGTTCACCTGGCATTTTGCTTGTGTTTCTCATCATTCCACTAAAGTAGAATATAAAACTTTTTTATCCTTGATTTTGATCAAGAATTCTATTTTACCAGAAAGCAAGTTCAAGAATGAGCTATGGAAACTAACATTGAAGATCAGTCCTACCAATGAATATTCAGGGTTGATTTTCTTTAGGATTGACTGATTTGATCTCCTTGCTGTTCAAGGGACTCCTAAGAGTCTTCTCCAACACCACAGTTCAAAAGACTCAATTCTTTAGCACTCAGCTTTATTTATGGTTCAACTCTCACATCCATACATGACTGTGGAAAAATCATAGCTTTGACTAGATGGACCTTTGCTGGCAAAGCAATGTCTCTGCTTTTTAATATGCTGTCTAGGTTTGTCATAGCTTTTCTTCCAAGGAGCAAGCATCTTTTAATTTCACAGCTGCAGTCACCTTCTGAAGTGATTTTTGGAGCCCAAGAAAATTAAGTCTGCCACTGTTTCCATTGTTATGCCATCTATTTGCCATGAAGTGATGGGACCGTATGCCATGATCTTCGTTTTTTGAATGTTGAGTTTTAAGTCAATTTTTTTCACTATCCTCTTTTAATATACAATTAAGATTTTAGAAAGCCCTGGACCTAACAATCATAATTGTGGATATATTAATTAAGACTTGTTTTAGTGATGAGTTATAGAAACTTGCACTAAGAAGGGGAAGCAAAAAGGAATGTAGTGCTTCACGTGACTAGGATATCTGGAGATTAATCTTGAAGAACAGCTGGGTCTAAGGATTCAAATAATATTCCACCTTGGTTTCTCTGTGTATCTCCTTTATCCACTTTTTTCTGCTTCTAATTTTCTCTGTTTCATCCTTAACCTTGGTTAGGTTCACTACACACTGAAGTCCTATAGTCACCAGTTACCCAAGTCTCTTCCTTCCAGTTCACCAATGTATTGGATGCTTTTGGTGCTCTGCCAATTGTCCCTTGGCACTTGTAGTTCCTATGCATGCTAGTGGCTTCTTATCCCAAGCATCTGCAGTCTCTCTACCTGGGGGCCTTCTGTGGCTGCTGGAGCAAGGGCAACCTGCAAGTGTGGAGCAGTTAACAGCCCTGGAGAAACCTTAATTTCAAGGTTTGTTCTATACTGTTGCCAAGAAGTTCTCAATGGAATTGAGCTTCCATTTCCCAAAGCAATCACCTGCTCATTCGCACACCCTCAACTGATTCTTTTTCCTTTCATGATTATTCCCTGTGCCCCACCAGTATTTCTGTGGATAGCCTCTCAAATAAATTAATTTCTTTTAAATCTATGCATCAGGGTCTGTTCTTGTAGAAACACAACACAAGCAACCTCAAAAGACAAATTTTCTTCTGTTATATATACTAGAGAAAGATGTTAAGTCTGGGGTACTTTGAGGGCTGGGTCTAAGTCACACGACCACCCTTTTGCTAAGGAAAGAACCAATGTGTGTGTATGTTTGTTACACAAATGAATGTGTCTCTTATCCAAGAAATAATACATACAAGACAAGGAAAATACAGTATTTTCACAAGTGTTTGGCACACCTCATGAGTGAAAAACAATTGTATGAAGCAGAGGATAAGAAATATCTATTTCTGGCCTACAGGGGACATCAACCAAATTATTAATTAACTACTCACAATCTCCACAACTGTTTAGAATAACATTCTAAAGTAAAATAGCCCAGTATTAATTATAACCTCTTTTAGTTATTAATTTGATACATGAATCCTGATATTCAATTACATTCCTATTGTAACATGAATATTAAAAATAATCATGTGTAATATTATAAATTCCTATAGGCTATGGGAAATATATTTTTATTATTTTTGTTTTAAAAATATGTGAGATTCTGATGAAAATCAGAAATAAGGGAAAGAATACTGGTAAATAGGATGTACAGATTCTGATAGATTTGTAGAAAAGCTACACTTAACTAACTTCTTTAAAATCAACTCTAGTGGAAAGCACTACCAGTATGCTACCTGTATTGTTGCCCTTGATGGAAATACAAAAACACTAGAATTTTCTTTCTTGGTGTTTTTTTTTTGTTTTTTTTTTTGCTTTTGAAGTCTAGTCAAACAGTACACTCTGAAACTTGTCTCCACTGAAAGGGCACTAAATCCTGATGTGTGATCCATCTGTGGGGTTCATTCTGGAGTCAGACACAGGAGTAGAAGGATATAATTACGAAAGTCACTTCTCACTGAAAATTTTACTTTGTATTGGAGGGGACAGAGAGTCAGATAAGTATTCTAAGATGTGTATGTATCAGAAAGAAGCTACTCAGTATTGAAATCAAGTCTACAACAGGAAAATAGCCATAAGTGAATCAGGATGACTACTGGGGACTTTCCTGGTGATGCAGTGGATAGGAATCCATCTGCCAATACAGGGGACATGGGTTCGATCCCTGGTCCAGAAATCCTACATGCCACAGAGAAACTAAGCCCATGTGCCACAAGTACTGAGCCTGTGCTTTGGAGCCCGGGAACCACAACCACTGAAGCCCTTACGTCTAGAGTCCACGCTTCACGATAAGAGAAGCCACTGCAGTGAGAAGCCCAGGAGCCACTAGAAAGTAGCCCCCACTCTCCACCACTGAATAAAGTCCATGCACAGCAACAAAGACCCAGCACAGCCAAATAATAATAATGACTATCATTCAAAGCCGAAAATTTATCCTTACTATCAGTACATTTGCTAGCTAATAAAGCAGTGGGAAGCCACAGTCATTGGATATCACTCGGAGAAGCTCAGTATATTCAAGTTCTTCTCTGAAAGCTTGATAGCTATTTTGTTAAAGAATCCTTGTGATGATACAGTCAGTGCAATTCATACTCAGCACTAGGATAATGAATTCGCTCCTCTGATACTAATTGTCCTATCTGGAAAGAATCCCAGCTCCCAAGGGTAGACATATGAAGAATTTCTGGAACAAAATTTTGCACCATGTGCTTCTCATCTACAATGTCATGGCATCCCAGGCACAGGTTACTGAACAGAGTACAGATTTAACAGAGTAGAAGAACTATCATTATTTCACTTCTAATACAAAACAAACAACATAAACAAAAAAACTCCAAGTTTTAGAAGAAACAGTATAATCCTTTTGGATACCACAGGGTGAGTAACACTTTTCTGAGTACCATTAAAGGGGAAGTGAATGATCATCTTATACATATGAAAAGAAAGTGGAAATTATGCAAAAGGTAATCAGATTTACCTTTCCTACTTGAATTTCTTTCAGTTTATAGCTATTGTTTTCACAGCCCTCAGTAGGGAAGGGAAGATCCCATAGGAAGATTCCTTAGAGAAGGAAATGGCAACCTACTCCACTATTCTTGCCTGGAAAATTCCTCAGACGAAGGAGTCTGACGGGCTACAGTCCATGGGATCACAGAGTCAGACACAACTGAAGTGACTTAGCATGAACAGTACACACTTGCTATTTCAGTTTCTGTAACATTCTATGTCTTATTGTCAGGGGTAAGAGACGCTGTTTATGATCAGCTTGACAGTTGAGGGACAGTGAAGATATCAAAAGTTGGGAATATATTACACTTGAAGAAGGATTAGCAACACTGCATTTGTTAAATTAAAACAAAACAAATGTTTTTAATCTGAGAGATAAGCCATTATTTCCCCACAGACCTTCAAGAAGAGGATCAGATGGGCTCCCAGGACAGATGTGATCAAGAGGTAATTTTGAGGAATTTCAAGTTCTTTGGTGACTTTCCAAATATTCTCTAGATTACTAATTGAGGAGATATTTATATAAAGACTAATAGAGAAAATGAGAGGAACAAGCCAAAGAATGAGAGGAAAAAATGAATGACGGCTGCATGGGGAAGCATACTCCTCTTTACTCCTCTGAAAGGCTGAGAAGAGTGAAGACATAATGCTCTGTATGACTGAAAGTGCTCTAAAATAAATACTCAAGGTGTGAGCTTTAACAAGTCATATCACCAGACTGATCCAATGTATGAATCTGAGAGTTCAATAAGGAGGTCTTCAACATTCCTTTCAGCCTTAATCTCTGTTAATTCCTTTTCTTTTGTAGGCTACAAGGAATTTAAAATAAAATGAACATATTTCATGAAGCTGCTGAGTCAAATAAGCCATTTTGGAAAAAATGTTCTTGATGCTTTATACCTTCTGAAGAAATGAAGAGTATCTTCACTTTGCTTTAGCGTAGTTTTACAGGGAGTTGATGCAGATATGCAGCCAAAGATGCATACTCCTTGGAAGGAAAGTTATGACCAATCTAGACAGCATATTAAAAAGCAGAGACATTACTTTGCCAACAAAGGTCCATCTAGTCAAGGCTATGGTTTTTCCAGTAGTCGTGTATGAATGTAAGAGTTGGACTATAAAGAAAGCTGAGTGCCAAAGAATTGATGCTTTTGAACTGAGAGAAGTGGTGTTGGAGAAGACTCTTTGGACTGCAAGGAGATGCAACCAGTCCATCTTAAAGGAGATCAGTCCTGGGTCTTCATTAGTAGGACTGATGTTGAAGTTGAAACTCCAATACTTTGGCCACCTGATGCGAAGAGCTGACTCATTTGAAAAGACCCTGATGCTGGCAAAGATTGAGGGCAGGAGGAGAAGGGGAAGACAAAGGATGAGATGGTTGGATGGCATCACTAACTCAATGGACATGGGTTTGGGTAAACTCCGGGAGTTGGTGATGAACAGGGAAGCCTGGCATGCTGTGGTCCATAGGGTCGCAAAGAGTCGGACGCAACAGCAATTGAGAACTGAACTGAGGCAGATATGATCAAACATCACATCACCATGCAGTGTGCCTCCTAGCCTCCCTTCCAACAATGCTGAACTTCAGAAATAGCTGGAAAAAGAAAGCATTTTCCTTGTGTTCAAGGTAGTAATACTGAAACTCAGAATGTCACGATCTTTTTTGAGGTTTGTCATTGATTTGAAATGTAGTCTAAAATAAATTAGTCATCGGTTTATGTCAGTGATTTATTCACATGCAAACTTCGAAGTTAGTCCTTATCTGCTTCTGTTTTTGGCAGACATACGAAGGAGATTGGAAAGACAGTCTGTGAAAGGCCTTGAGCTGCAGCAAGGCAGAGGTACACAAACATAAGGCTGTTTGTAATCATCATTATGCTGCTGTTTATTTTTGCTGAGTGACTCCATTTGACTCATAAACTCAACATTCCAGCAGTAAAAGCAAATGTGCTTTCTCCTTGGAAATTCATTTCATGTGTTTTTAGGGAAGGCAAGATTGCCCACTGGACAAAATTTCAGAAGGTGCAATTTCACATGAGTTCTTATGGTTTTTAGCTGAAGAAGCTATTTAAAGTTTTGCTTTCTAATTTTTTTTATGACATTCAAATCTTATTTCAATTAAATCTTAAAACAGTATCAAGCATATTTTTATCTGCAGGTTTCAGATTTGAAAGATAAGAGGGAGAAAGAAAAATAATGATCAGCAGAAAATTGTGTATCATCAACAATCAGAGAGAGAATGAACAAAAAAATGTTTCTAAATTGCATCATAAAATACTTATGAATAAACTTGACCAAGGAAGTGAAAGACATATACTGAGAACTATGAATCATTAATAAAGAAAACTGAAAATTATTCAAAGAAATGGAACAATAACCCATGCTCTTAAACTGGGAATAATATAAAAGGGCCACACTACCCAAAACAATCTACAGATTTATTGAGATCCCTCAGTCAAATTACCTGTTTCACAGAACTAGAACAAATAATCCCCAAATTTATATGCAACCATAAAAGAACCAGAATTGGCAAAGCAATCCTGAGGAAAAGGAACAAAACTGAAAGCATAATCTTCCCAGACTTCAGAAAATACTGCAAAGCAACAGTAATCAAAACAGCATGGTACTGGCCCAAAAAGAGACATATGGATCAATGGAAGAGAATACCGAGTCTAGAAATAGGCCCACACACCTAGTCAATTAATCTTTGACAAAAGAGGAAAGAATATATAATGGACAAAAAGACAGTCTCTTCAGCAAATGATGTTGGGAGAGTTAGACAGCAGTATGTGAATCAAAAAAGTTAGAACATACTCGCACACCATACTCAAAAATAAATTCAAAACAGCTTAAAGACTTGAGCAGAAAATTATACTGTAAAACTCCGAGAAGAGGATACAGGCAAAACATTCTGACATAAATTGTACCAGTGTTTTCTTAGGTCAATCTCCCAAGGCAATAGAAATAAAAGAAAAATAAATAAATAAACAAATAGGGCCTTACTAAATAAAAGCTTTTGCAAAGTAAAAGAAATCATAAACAAAATGAAAAAGAAAACCCACAGAATGGGAGAAAATATTTGCCAATGATGTGACCAACAAGGGACTAATCTCCAAAATATATTAACAGCTCATGCAGATCAACAGCAACAATAAAAAAACAACCCAATCGAAAAATGGATAGAAGACATAAGTAGACATTTCTTCAAAGAAGACATACGGATGGCTAACAGGCACATGAAAAGATGGTCAACATTGCTAATTATTAGATAAATGCAAAACAAAAGTACTATGAGTTATCACATCATACCAGTCAGAATGGCTGGTATCATCAAAAAAAAAAATCTATTAACAATAAATGCTGGAGAGGGTGTGGAGAAAACAGAACCCTCTTACACTGTTGGTGAGAATGTAAACTGATGTAGCCACTACAGAAAACAGTATGGAGGTTTCTCAAAATACTAGAAACACCTTAGACTGTGAAATTTTTGCACTTTGTTTTATGTCCATGGATATGTTCCAGTGTCTCCAAATTTATAATCCATGGAAAGTTGAATCAAATTTTTACCCTACTGTTGTGTGAAAATTATATAAATCTTAATTATGTTGAATTGGGTAACAGTGTTTTTCAGGTCTACTATATCCTTCTACTTCTCTGTATATTCATTCTATTAATTTGTGCAAGTTTGATATTGAAACTCCAAATAAAAAATCTTATTTTATCTACTTAAAATACTGCAATATATAATGGAACTATATGTAACCTGATTCTGTTTTCCAAGTCTCCTATAAATGTGTTATCATACTTTCATAATAAAAAAAAAATTATTTTTTGCCCACTCCTGGACAAAATTCTAATTCAGATACATACCCTCCTACGGTCACAGCAGCACTATTCACAGTAGCCAAGACACAGAGAAAACTTAAATGAACTTTGACAGATGAATGGATAAAGATGATGTGGTACATACACACAGTGAAATACAGCTCAGTCATTAAAATGAATGAAATAATGCCATTTGAAGCAACATGGATGGACCTAGAGATTATCATACAGAGTGAAATAGTCAGAGAGACAAATACCATATAACACTTACATGTGGAATCTAAAATATGACACAATGAACTTATCTATGAAACAGACTCACAAAAACAGAGAATAGACTTGTGGTTATGAGGGGTTGGGGTTAGGGGAGGGGCATATTGGGAGTTTGGGATTGCAAAGTACTATATATAAATGCAAAGTACTATATATAGAATGGATAAATGATGATGTCCTACTATATAGCACAGGGAACTCTATTGAATATTCTGTGATAAACCATAATGGAAAATAATACTAGCTCTACTGGCAGCTTCCAACGGGCAGGATGTCTCACAGGAAGTTCTCTGCTCCCAGGCACAGGTCCCTGGGCTTCCTGCCTCAGAAGCACAGCAGCCAGCACCATGGGAAGGTGAGGAGCTTCCCCAAGGATGGCTCTTCCAAGCCCCTGCACCTCATCGCCTTCCTCACTACAAGGCTGGCAAGACCCACATTGAGAGGGAGGTCGATAGGCCAGGGTCCAAGGTGAACATGAAGGAAGTTGTGGAGCCTGTGACTATGGTGGAGACTCCACCATGTTGACTGGGGCATCGTGGGCTATGTGGAAATACCCCAAGGCCTCTGGACCCGTAAGACCATCTTTGCTGAGCATATCAGCAATGAGTGCAAAAGGAGCTTCTATGAGAATTGGCATAAATCTAAGAAGTAGGCCTTCACCAAGTACTGCAAGAAGTGGCAGGACATAGATGGCAAGGAGCAACTTGAAAGGGACTTCAGTAGCATGAAGTACTGCCAGGTCATCCATGTCATCGCCTTCACCCAAATACTCCTGCTTCTTCTGCACCAGAAGAAGGCCCACTTCATGGAGATTCAGGTGAATGGAGGCACTGTGGCTGAAAAACTGGACTGAGCCCATGAAAAGCTAGAGCAGCAGGTCCCTGTGAACCAAGTGTTTGGCCAGGATGAAATGACTGAGGTCATTGGGGTGATCAAGGGCAAAGACTACAAAGGGGTCACCAGCCGTTGGCACACTACGAAGCTGCCCCATAAGACCCACTGAGGGTTGTACAAGGGTGCCTGTATTGGGGCATGGCATACTGCCTGGGTGGCCTTCTCTGAGGCTTGGGCTGGTCAGAAAGGGTACTACCACTGCACTGAGATCAACAAGAAGATCTACAAGATTGGCCAGGGCTACCTCATCAAGGACAGCAAACTGATCAAGAGAAATGCCTCTACTGATTATGATCTGTCTGACAAGAGCATCAACCCTCTAGGTGGCATCGTCCACTACGGTGAAGTGACCAATGACTTTGTCATGCGCAAAAGCTGTGTGGTGGGAACCAAGAAGCAAATGCTCACTCTGAGCAAGTCCTGTAGATAGAATTCAAGTTTATTGACACCACTTCCAAATTTGGCTATGGCTGCTTCCAGACTGTGGAGGAAAAGAAAGCCTTCATGGGACCACTTGGGAAGGACTGAATTGCAAAGGAAGAAGGGGTCGAATAAAACAGATTGTACAGCTGGTGGAATCTCAATAAAATAATTTTCCAGTGGGGGAAAAAAAGAAAATAATATGAAAAAGTATATATGTCAGTCAGTCAGTTCAGTTGCTCAGTTGTGTCCTACTCTTTGTGACCCCATTAACGGCGGCACACAAGTCCTCCCTGTCTATCACCAACTCCCGGAGTGGTGTCCCCTGCCCACTGAGTCAGTGATGCCATCCAGCCATCTCATCCTCTGTCGTCCCCTTCTCCTCTTGCCCCCAATCTTTCCCAGTATCAGGATCTTTTCAAATGAGTCAGCTCTTCGCATCAGGTGGCCAAAGTATTGGAGTTTCAGCTTCAACATCAGTTATACCAATGAACACCCAGGACTGATCTCCTTTAGGATGGACTGGTTGCATCTCCTTGAAGTCCAAGGGACTCTCAAGAGTCTTCTCCAACACCACAGTTCAAAAGCATCAAATCTTTGGTGTGTGTGTATGTATGTATATCAGATCAGATCAGTTGCTCAGTCATGTCCGACTCTTTGCGACCCCATGAATCACAGCACGACAGGCCTCCCTGTCCATGACCAACTCCCGGAGTTCACTCAGACTCGTGTCCTTCGAGTCAGTGATGCCATCCAGCCATCTCATCCTCTGTCGTCCCCTTCTCCTCCTGCCCCCAATCCCTCCCAGCATCAGAGTCTTTCCAATGAGTCAACTCTTCGCATGAGTCAGCCAAAGTACTGGAGTTTCAGCTTTAGCATCATTCCTTCCAAAGAAATCCCAGGGCTGATCTCCTTCAGAATGGACTGGTTGGATCTCCTTGCAGTCCAAGGGACTCTCAGGAGTCTTCTCCAGCACCACAGTTCAAAAGCATCAATTCTTCGGCGCTCAGCCTTCTTCACAGTCCAACTCTCACATCCATACATGACCACAGGAAAAACCATAGCCTTGACTAGATGAACCTTTGTTGGCAAAGTAATGTCTCTGCTTTTGAAATGCTATCTAGGTTGGTCATAACTTTCCTTCCAAGGAGTAAGCATCTTTTAATTTCATGGCTGCAGTCACTATATATCTTTTAATTTCATGGCTGCAGTCACTATATATATAACTGAATCACTTGGCTATATAACAGAAATCGCTCAGTCATGTCCACTTCTGTGACCCTATGGACTGTAGCCCATCAGGCTCCTCTGTCCCTGGGATATCCAGGCAAGAATACTGGAGTGGGTAGACATTTCCTTCTCCAGAATACCTTCCCGACACAGGGATCAAACCCAGCTCTCATGCATTGCAGGCAGATTCTTTACCATCTGAGCCACCAGAGAAGCCCATAGCAAAAATTAACACATTGTAAATCAACTATACTTCAAAAAAAGAAACTTTAAAAGATTACACAGCATGTTCGAATATCAATTCTTAACGCAGAGTCCGTTAATATAACATACGACTAAGGTTATTCCTCCTTTAGTATTAAATCTTGCAACTCAATATTTTGCCTCACAGAAAATTTTGAAAAACAAAAACTTATTTTAAATTCTATTTTATATCTATAATGTTTGATCAAAGCTTTAATTTTGTCACTGTGTATGTGAAACTGGATGGCCATAACAACAACAGTAGCTGTTTATTTGTCGGACACCATTTTAATAGAGCCACTTCCCTGGTGGCTCAGACGGTAAAGCGTCTGTCTACAATCTGGGAGACCCGGGTTCAATCCCTAGGTCAGGATGATCCCCTGGAGAAGGAAATGGCAATCCACTCCAGTACTATTGCCTGGAAAATCCCATGGACAGAGGAGCCTGGTAGGCTACAGTCCATGGGGTCGATAAGAGTTGGACACGACTGAGCGACTTCACTTCACTTCTATTATTATTTGCCAGGCAGTTGCCTGAAATAATCTTTATGTAAAACTCTTGAATCAGTGCTGCTATTATTTCATTTTAAATTTTAGGAAACTAAACCACAGGAAGATTGAGGAATAAACTATTGAAGTCTTATAGTGACTGAAGGCACAACTGAGATTTGAATGTATGCAGGCTGGCTCCAGAGTCCCATACATTTATTACAATTCTACAAACAGTCCCTTTTTCAAGGGCCTCTACTGATTTTGGGGGGACCTGGTCCTGTACATAAATAGTGATTGTATCACCATCATTTACTGTATGTTCACATGAAGTGTCAGTTAGCTCTGAATTAGGGTGGGGAGCTGGAATATGACACTTGGATGACAGCTAAAAGACACAATTTTAATTCTGGCACTTGTCTTGACTTACTGTTTGATCTAGAATTAGTCATTAAACCTCCCTGGGCTACAATTTCTCAAGGGTAAATTAATTAAATTGTTGGGACATGAGATTGATAAAGTTTTTTTCCAAATGATTACATGGAGATTTTATAATAATAAAGAGTTTATTTAAAAATAATTGATGTGACTTTATCCAATTTAGTAATGAAATCAATTCTACTGTTATAAAAATATGGAAGAAAATGTACATGGACTTGATTTGGATTTTTAATAAAAGGCCAGGTTGGTTCTTTTTTTTTTTTTTTTAAGCTACAATTTAAATTTTTAAGAAAAAAACAAAACATCAGGATTTCCATCATAAGAGAGCATATAAGTAATAACAAAAAAGCAATTGTTCACATGTTTATATTTTGGGTTAGTGTATTTTTTTCATTAAAAAAATACCTCTATAGGAAAAATAAAAAATGCTACAATGATATAATACATGAATTCTCATAAAATTATAACTTAAGACAGGGAAGGGGCTTTTCCTTGATTTGTTAAAGCTATAATCACTTGGAAGAAACTTATAAGTATTATGCTGATTTAATCAATAGGATTGACTACATAGTATGATTCAGTCTCAAAACACTAGGTGTGGCCAGAACAGAGGTTGAAAATTACTAACTGCTCTGATACTCTGGCCCATCACTGTTGGGTGAATAAGCACCAACTAACAAAAGTAATGTAACTAGGAACCATTGGATGTTAGATGCATTATCAATATCCAGATTTTATATGTTTCTGTACTATTTTTGGTACTGGTAAATATGTGTAGGTGAACTAGAAGACAAAAGAAAACATGTGATCGTGATCAACAGGGATAAAGGAGCACTGTCTTGGGATTCTCTGTACTCTGGCATATCTTCTTCTGTGATCAATTGAAGTAATATTATCTCATATATAGCAAAAAAAAGAGGTTATTGGAGTCCCCAGGCATGTACAAAGAATTCGTTTTTAGTTTATATCAACAACAACAAATTTTATCAAAGCATTCAAGCTTTCCAGTGACACCATCATACCTATAGGACAAAGTCCTGGAATATACAATATTTTTAAAAAGGGGCCTGATTATCATTATGTTCTTTGAGGCATAGCCAGCAAATGACATTTAGAAAAGAATCATGCCTTCCTAAAACCCCCACAAATCACAAAATGCTTTCATAGACTTTATGGACTAGGAAACAACCAAGCGAAACAGATAACAGTATCCCGGGTTTTTCGAAGGGGAAACAAAGGTTCAAATACACTGTAAATTATACATTATTTAACTTTACAGTAGAGCTTTCAACCAAAGTATTTTGTTTCTAAATTAAAATATGTAAATATTTTCTTCAATTTTTACTATAAAAGTAAAAATCTGTGACTCCTACAAAACTTTCTGATGATACTAACATATCTGAGGAATAGGCCCAGTAAATTCATTTATTTGTTAGGAAATTTATTAGGGATTTATTTGGAAAACAAATAGCTTCAGATGTGATAATAAAACAATTATCTAGAATATACAAAATTTTCCCTTAGAGTATAAAAATATCTAGCTCACAAATCTAATGCAAGATAGACATCTTAAAGACCAAACGTCTGTGTCTATCATCAAAGTCTTTAACTTTGCAAGGAGATGTGATCTACTATAATTGTATCCCTCTCTGTACAACTGTACACTACAAATACATCGTTGCTTTGGTTGAAAGATAAAGATTCAGTTGCTAGAAAAAACTTCCAGACTTGTTAAAAATGGTTCATTTTAATTGACGATATCTTTATTTCTTCTTTGCTGTAGGCCATATGTTACAACAGAAAGAATTTTTATTTGAGACAAAAAGATCTGGAATTGACTTTCTACTCATGCATCTACCATCTGTATGATATTAATCAAGCCACTGTGATGGACTTCTCTATGGTCAATCAGCGATATCATAGACCTCCTTCATCGCTGCCCTTTGCCAGATTCCTCTGAGCTCTGCCTGCCTGCCAAGATCTCTCATCTTCTTTGCTTGATCCATCACCAATTTTCTCCTCTGAACATGTGCTTGTGTATAATCCTGAGTTATGGACATTCCCAACCAGACTGATACCAACTAATTTTCAAGTGACCTTGCTGCAGGGATAGAAAATCTAGACCCTGGTCATCAGTCTGAGTACCTTGACCATTATTCTGCCAATTCTTTCTGCCTGACTTGAACATTATTCCTCTTCTAGGTCCTCATTCTGACTCTTCTTCTTCCCTCTTTCCCTCAGTGAACATGGAGTACAGACAGACTCATGTTTCATCAGGGCTCTTGGCTCTCGGTCTTGGCATCTCCTGTGCTGTTCTGTTATATCATGATCAGGCAATGGCTCAAAAATCACACTTCAGAACCCTTATCTATTTTTGATAAGGAGATCTTCTACAGATTCAATCCTTTCTCTTTGAAATTTTCACATTTCTGTTCAAAGAAAATAACTTTACAGCCTTCTCATTGAACAAAATATAGATTTCAAGAATATATAAATGAGTTTGCTTTAATATCTACACTATTAATCTCTCTCACACAAATGTTCTGAATATTCTGTTTGTCCTCTTAGGTATATTTTTCACAATCCTCCACGTTATGCCTTGCCCCAGAAGACTGAATTCATCATCAGGCTACCTGGCTCTCTAGCTTTCATTTTGGCTTGAGCAATGGAAGGCTGTACTGGCAGGAAACCAGTGTGAGATGGTAGAGAGAGGCTGAGCTATTTGTGCCCCAATCCCCACAATGCAGAGGGTAGACAGAGGCTGCATCCTCTAGTTGGGAAGCCCCTTTCTTACAACAGCAGCTCTAAGTAGGTCATGTAAACCTCTCTGTCTCCTTTCCCCACCTCACTGTTACCAGCCCATTCCCCTCTTCCTTAGTCCTACCTATACACACACATTAATAAATAGCATAATCATAAAATCCTTCTTACTCCTTTTGTATGTCACCTGCTTTTAATAGAATCTCGACTGATACGGTTTCCCCACACCAAGTTTAACAGAGTTGTATCTGCTGCAAGTGCTTAGCTCCCTTTTTAGAAATAATTGGTCCCTGAACGTAAAGGGAAGAAGGAACTGGCAGAAATAGTTTACAATCCTTCCACCAGGATTTTAAAATGTAGTTTCTCAGTCATACTCTATAGATATATAAAGATATATAAAGCAGTCAAATTTAATAGAACATTTTATATACTTTAATAATGTTTAAGGTTTAATTCTATAAAGGAATATTTGAGGTGAAAAAAAGAAATTAGTGATATTTATCCTTTCTTATTCAGTTTATTTCATACTCAGATTTTTTAAAATCTTTTTCAAGTCTGGAAAATTCCCTGCTTAAAAATCAGGTCTATAATTATGATCTTGAGAGTCTAATGATTTTAGTTTTCCCTTTCCCTCTAGCCCCTTTTGAAGCTACATCATTAAATGATCATTTGCACATTTTTTTTTCTTATACAACTGATGAATAGTACAAGGAAATTCTGAATAATCAGCCAAGCAGTCATGTTAGGTTTTCAGAGAAGACATTCTGGCTTTTGCTTAGGTAATTGCAAAAGAGGACAAATTTTTTTTTTTCCCCTGGATACTTCAGTGATCATCTAACGAATTGTTCCTACTATCCAGTACCAAATTTCAGCTTCAGATGTATTTCTGTTCCGCTTTATCATATAACTTGTAAGATCAGTAGCATTTGCTTTAGTAATTATATATCAGCAAACATTCTGAGCTTTCTCAAAAGGTATTCTGATAGACTTCTAAGCCATGATAATTCAAGATATTGCTGGATGACTGTTGTATCAGAGGCAATGGCATTTCTCTACCACTAGTTTTCTCTTGTGAGTGTATCACTAGCCCACATTTTTCAGGTTCTTATGCTCAGTTCAGTTCAGTCACTCAGTCATGCCCAACTCTTTGTGACCGCATGAATCACAGCACGCCAGGTCTCCCTGTCTATCACCAACTCCCGGAGTTCACTCAAACTCACTTCCATCGAGCCAGTGATGCCATCCAGCCATCTCATCCTCTGTCATCCCCTTCTCCTCCTGCCCCCAATCCCTCCCAGCATCAGAGTCTTTTCCAATGAGTCAACTCTTCACATGAGGTGGCCAAAGTACTGGAGTTTCAGCTTTAGCATCAGTCCTTCCAAAGAAATCCCAGGGCTGATCTCCTTCTGAATGGACTGGTTGGATCTCCTTGCAGTCCAAGGGACTCTCAAGAGTCTTCTCCAACACCACAGTTCAAAAGCACCAATTCTTCAGCGCTCAGCCTTCTTCACAGTCCAACTCTCACATCCATACATGACCACTGGAAAAACCATAGCCTTGACTAGACGGACCTTTGTTGGCAAAGTAATGTCTGTGCTTTTGAATATGCTATCTAGGTTGGTCATAACTTTCCTTCCAAGGAGTAAGTGTCTTTTAATTTCATGGCTGCAGTCACCATCTGCAGTGATTTTGGAACCCAGAAAAATAAAGTCTGACACTGTTTCCACTGTTTCCCCATCTGTTTCCCATGAAGTGATGGGACCGGATGCCATGATCTTCATTTTCTGAATGTTGAGCTTTAACCCAACTTTTTCACTCTCCACTTTCACTTTGATCAAGAGGCTTTTTAGTTCCTCTTCACTTTCTGCCATAAGGGTGGTTTCATCTGCATATCTGAGCTCAGTTACAGTAATTTGACAAGATTCTAGCTCACTCTGAGAAAAAAAAAAATGATGGGTGCCATTCTTAAACCTGCTCTAAGAAAAACTCAAACCATAAAGTCATCACATTTTTTCCTTCTTTTGGCTGAATAATATGGAGATAACAAACAAGAGTGACCATGAAAATCATGTGTCATAGAAAATAGACACATATCAGTACAGGTTGCTGAACTGCGTGAAACAGCATCCCTGCCTGCCTGCCTGCCTTTTAGAATTTACCTTTTATTGTAACTGAGCAAGAAATACACTTCTCTTTTGTTTGAGTCAATATACATTTTAGGTGTAATTTTTTTTACAAAGAATGACTTACCCAACACTAACAATGTGACCAAATAATTCTTTCTCAGGATGATTGAAAATAGTTTTTTTGTCTAGTGAATTTTTTGGATACTATATTTTCCTCTAGATGCTACCAGTGTCTTTCCTTTTACATGGAAGCTTTCAAAAAATGTTTCAAAAAACACATTTAAAAACCACTTGAGAGCACAATTAGATTCATCCATTCTAGTTGATTCTTAGCCTGAACAAAAACAGATATATTCTGTGACTCAGATCTTGTAAACTGGATTGATATTAATCAAATAATTGCAGGAAAAAATATTTACAAATATAACTATTTTGAAGGAAAGAGTAATATGAAACACCTGGCTTGGTATGGTAGCAGGACAATCTTTGATAAAGTAAATGAAATCAGTACAAGGAGTAGGATTACATCAGGTAAACAAAAGCAGAGATTGCATCCCAAACAGTAGAAATAGTATGTGCACAGAATATGTGGAAGGAGGGAGGAAACAGCACAATGTCTTGGTAAAAAGCCACTGTACCTGGAGCACACAGCCAGCTATGGGGTTTGAGATAAGCCCAGAGAAATTGATGACAGCCAGAGTATGCAAGACTTCATTGGTCATACTCTTCTTTCCCATTCACTTTGTAAGTCACTGTGACCTGGCTTCCACATATTTGGAAAAATGACTTTGTCACTGTACCTATCAGTTATCACCACTGATTTCCATTATTACCACTGATTTCCATTATTACCAAACACTCCCTCTATTACTGAACACTGCTTCCTCTTCTGTTGGAAACATCAGTGCCCCACTCTCTTCATTCATCTCTAAAATTATGGCAGATTATAATTTCCAGACCTTGCCTCAACAATAATGCCAGTCCATGCTGTTCTAGAACCCTACCACTACCATACCAAGCAGTGAGCCTATTTCTTCTTTACTTGAAATGAGATGAGTTGTTTGGCTATCTCAATATGCAGAATGTAGAAAACGAATGATACTTCACTTCCAAGGTTAGTCCATAGAAAGCAGACAATTTCCATCTGGTTCTCTCTCTTGAGATGATCACCTTGCATCCAGCCATTATGTTGTTAGGAAGCCAAGTTCACATGAAGAAACCACATTTAGGTATTCCAGCCAAAACCAAAGCTACAATTTCAGCCAGCAGTCATCACCAACCACCAGATATGAGTGAGCAAGCCTATAGATGATTCCAGCCTTTAGATTTCATGTTGCTGTAGTTGATGAGTGAAAACAAAGACAAGCTGTCCTTGCTGAGCCCTGTCCAAATTTTCAATTTATGAGCTAAAGAAAAGTAGTCATTGCTTTATTTTTACAATCTTTGGAGAAGTTTGCCACACAACAATAGGTAATCAGAGCATATATTTTGATTCCTTCCATTTTTCTTTATTAAGTCCTTTTCTTTAGTGTAATAGTTTAATAAACCATGTTCTGCAAATTAGCCTTCCTTGGTCCAAATCATCACTCTATCACATTCTACCTATGCAAGAGTACAAATTACTATACCTCATTTTAGTCATCTGCAAAGTTGGTAAAACCATGGCAAATATCCCATGGTGTTATAGCAGGAATTAAATAATATAAATCATGTAGAGCATTTATTATAGTACCTGGCACATAATAAGTACTCAATTAAAGTGTTATTTTTACTTCAACCCTGAAACTTTGCAGTTTCCCAGCATTTTAGCCTTAATTCTACTATCTTATTTGATGTGTTCTTCCCAAATTCTTAACTATTCCCACTGTTTCCATTATCAAAGTGACATTTTCCTTTTTTGGACTTAAGTAGGTTTTCAGGGCACATTAGAACCAATTGCATTTTATAATTTTTCAAAGTTGTCTAATATGGTACAATATTTACTCTCCTTCTTCAGTATATGTTATTAATATAGAATTAAGAAAAAGAACCAGGATGTGCTGAGAATTTAAAATAAAAAGTATGAGTCACCTTACAGCTAGATGGCTTCTTAGAACCCAAGAAACTGGAAGTAAGGGAGAATAACACTGTTTGCTTAGGGAAAAAAATCTTGTTTCAAGCAAAGCAAATCTTGGAGAAGTATAAAGACAAAAATATAATTACCTCTATTTGGAATGGTTAAAAAAGTCTTTTTTTTATTTTATTTTATTTTTAAACTTAAAATATTGTATTAGTTTTGCCAAATATCGAAACGAATCCGCCACAGGTATACATGTGTTCCCCAACCTGAACCCTCCTCCCTCCTCCCTCCCCATACCATCCCTCTGGGTTGTCCCAGTGCACCAGCCCCAAGCATCCAGTATCCTGCATTGAACCTGGACTGGCAACTCGTTTCATACATGATATTATACATGTTTCAATGCCATTCTCCCAAATATTCCCACCCTCTCCCTCTCCCACAAAGTCCATAAGACTGATCTATACATCAGTGTCTCTTTTGCTGTCTCGTACACAGGGTTATTGTTACCATCTTTCTAAATTCCATATATGTGCGTTAGTATATTGTATTGGTGTTTTTCTTTCTGGCTTACTTCACTCTGTATAATAGGTTCCAGTTTCATTTTAAGTTCTGCTTGTTTTTAAATTTTCATTGATTGTGGTATTTGCTTCTGGTTTTACCCACTAAACACCTTGTATATTTATCTGAAAATAAACATTTCTCATTAATAATTTGAAATTATGTTTTAAAACCAACACAATTGTAAATCAATTATTCTCCAATTAAAAATAAGTTAATAAAAAATAAAAGTAAATTTTTTTTTAAATGCATCCTTTAAATCAGTGTTCTTAGCAGAAGTAACATACTAGTGACCATCAGTGACCTGAAAGGGTTGGCATGCCGAAAGTGATTATTAATAGCAAAGTGAATCTTCCAGAAGAGTAATCCAATAAGAATTATTTCTAACATTTCCCATCCTTCACCTTGTCAAATGTGTTTTGTGCATATCTTTCTGGTTCAAGGCTAATGATGGGTAGCATATAACACTCACTACATGTCAGAAAGTGTTCTAAGCTATATAGCAGATTTAACTGCCATGAATTTCAAAACAACACATTGGTACCATTATCATCTCCATTTTTTAGATAAATCAGGAAGGTTTAAGCCTACCTAAATTCTTGGCAGCTACCTAAGTAAGTACTTGTTCGGGTGGGGATTTGAACAACCATTGTCTACCTCCAGAACCCTGGTAGTCACTGTACAATTTAATGAACCACTGAGGTCTATAGTATATGGTCCAATCTCTACAGCACAGCCATCAAAATCTTCCCTGATCTGTTCCCAGTTCTTGCCCACCTATCGCTCCCTCCCCTTATCTGTATACCAACTAGCTCCAACTAAACTAGAAGAGTGACCATTACTCAAGAACACTTTGCATTTTTCTATCCCATTGTCTCTTTAAAAACTCCTACATTTGGTATGCTTTTCTTCTTCCTGTGCCAAATTCCTGACAATTATCATCAGTTCAGTTAAGTCTCCTCCATGGAGACTGACTTGAGGTAGCCTTATTTGTGACACAGAAACAAGTCCTATCTTTTCCTTTCCTCAGGAAATATTCTTCTTACCTCTCATGTATTCATTTAACATGTTATATCCTACACACGCTAGTAAAGTAATGCTCAAAATTCTCCAAGCCAGGCTTCAGCAATATGTGAACCATGAACTTCCTGATGTTCAAGCTGGTTTTAGAAAAGGCAGAGGAACCAGAGATCAAATTGCCAACATCTGCTGGATCATGGAAAAAGCAAGAGAGTTCCAGAAAAACATCTATTTCTGCTTTATTGACTATGCCAAAGCCTTTGACTGTGTGGATCACAATAAACTGTGGAAAATTCTTCAAGAGATGGGAATACCAGACCACCTGATCTGCCTCTTTAGAAATTTGTATGCAGGTCAGGAAGCAACAGTTAGAACTGGACATGGAACAACAGACTGATTCCAAATAGGAAAAGGAGTTCATCAAGGCTGTATATTGTCACCCTGTTTATTTAACTTATATGCAGAGTACATCATGAGAAATGCTGGACTGGAAGAAACACAAGCTGGAATCAAGATTGCCAGGAGAAATATCAATAACCTCAGATATGCAGATGACACCACCCTTATGGCAGAAAGTGAAGAGGAACTAAAAAGCCTCTTGATGAAAGTGAAAGAGGAGAGTGAAAAAGTTGGCTTAAAGCTCAACATTCAGAAAACGAAGATCATGGCATCCGGTCCCATCACTTCATGGGAAATAGATGGGGAAACAGTGGAAACAGTGTCAGACTTTATTTTTCTGGGCTCCAAAATCACTGCAGATGGTGACTGCAGCCATGAAATTAAAAGACACTTACTCCTTGGAAGGAAAGTTATGACCAACCTAGATGGCATATTCAAAAGCAGAGACATTACTTTGCCAACAAAGATTCGTCTAGTCAAGGCTATGGTTTTTCCTGTGGTCATGTACAGATGTGAGAGTTGGACTGTGAAGAAGGCTGAGCGCCGAAGAATTGGTGCTTTTGAACTGTGGTGTTGGAGAAGACTCTTGAGAGTCCCTTGGATTGCAAGGAGATCCAACCAGTCCATTCTGAAGGAGATCAGCCCTGGGATTTCTTTGGAAGGAATGATGCTAAAGCTGAAACTCCAGTACTTTGGCCACCTCATGCAAAGAGTTGACTCATTGGAAAAGACTCTGATGCTGGGAGGGATTGAGGGCAGGAGGAGAAGGGGACGACAGAGGATGAGATGGCTGGATGACATCACTGGCTCGATGGAAGTGAGTTTGAGTGAACTCCGGGAGTTGGTGATGGACAGGGAGGCCTGGCATGCTGCGCTTCATGGGGTCGCAAAGAGTCAGACTCGACTGAGCGACTGATCTGATCTGATCTGATCCTAAACATTCTGAGAGTAGAAGCTTTTGTACCTTCTTTGTTCCCCCCAAATTACTGGCATAAAGCCTTGAATAAAATCAGTTTTCCAAAACTGGTTTGATTTGATTTAGGTTCATCATTCCATGTCACTCTGCAACATAGCTAGCATTCTAAGAAATTGTGAAGAATCACTGTTCATAAAAACCTGATGAATAATCTTTTCTGTTAACATGGTTTGGTGTTCTGGCATCTAGTATATATGTAAGATATGTGAAATACCCAGACTCTACAATTATTTTTATTTTATGATAAAATATGAATGACAAACATTTCCAGTTATTCAAATATATCATCAAAGATGACTGAAAGGTCAAGTTGACATATTCAAGAAGCTGAAGATTACTATGTTATTTGATTAATTTAAAGCACTCTTGACATTCAGCCATGGTAATCCAATCAAAACAAGATTATGTGCTTTGTGCCTTGGGATGATTCAGTTATTTTTCTCCATTCTTCATAATTAACAACATGCAAGCAAGTGTATTTTTTTTCAAAATAGAGATGTCACAATATGTTTCAAAAAATAACACAATATATGTTCATCTTCTTCATGATGTATTTGTATTTTATGTACTCTATACTGCAGACTAATTCATCTCTGTATTAAATGTTTCAAAACAACAATGATATTTTCCTACCTTCATATTTGAATTCTCCTAACAACATTTATTCTATAGAGGTACAAAATTTCCTTTAGTGGTCATAAGTCTTATATATATATTTTTTTCTTTTTTGGTGTGTGGGGAATTTAACCAGATCATCCTGTTTAATCTTTCCAATGTATGCAATTCTCTCTCTCTCTTCTGCTATCTCAAAATTAATGAACTTTCACAACTTAAATGTTCATCTATAACATAAACGTTCATCCATCTTAACTATTTTTTTTAGTTTGTTTAATACGTAGTAGGCAAGAAAGTACCTAATCAAAAGGTACCAAAAACGTCTCCTGCTGTATTGATACAAAGCCACTGGAGTAACACAGAAACCAATTGCCGTGGTTGGTTGTAAAGCAACCAGAGAAACATTCCCAAGGGCAAAATAATATTGTGGCTCAACCCTCTACGAGTGGGAGTGTTTGATTATGTACACTCTCAGGGAGTTTATAAACCAGGTAGAACAATCAGGGAGTGCTTAAGTTTAAGCACCACTACAAGGAGGATATTGACTAAATGAATTTTCTCTACAATAGAATTACCCTGCTGTGTATAACCACGGATTTCAATCACTTTGATGTATTAGCCAATCAGTTCAAGCAAGTTTAGTTTTCTTAATGGAGCTTAATCAGACTTTTACAGAAAATATTTTTATGTAAAATAATTCACCAACATAATGATTTGTTTTTCTCTTTCCTGGCATGTGTTAGAAATCTGGTCTCTTTAGCCAGACTTCTGTACACTGAGACACTAAGATTTAATACCTTTGGCTTTGTAAGATGCACGAAGGGAAGCCTGTCAGAACATAATTGCATAACTGCCAAAAGAGAGTCAGCACATATATTTCACAGAGCAGAATATCCCCAGCAAGGCTCCAGACTTGTAACCTTTTCTTAAAATCCCATTTTCTTTTTAAAGCTTCTTCCCACTTTGGTTCTCATCTAAGCCATCCATTGTGGCTCTTATCCTGTTTTACCATACCTTTGTTCTTATCTGGATAACTGCATCTGACTGTGCCTATTCTCACAAAGCTGCCCTTGACATTTTAAGGGGCTATATACTTCTGAGTTTTTACCTCTTTTGACCGCAGACCCAATTGCTGCTGTTTTGGTATGAAATTACCTCTAAAATCTTTGTTTAAATAAGGATGAAGCTTATAGTCAAGCTCATAGTCAAGTTCAACTTACAATGTTTTGATTTATCTTCCTGGAAAGATGTTTAACGCAATTATAATAGCTGATGGAAATATGTCATTTTGCCTGAAAGTTAAACAACAGACTCAGGCTTGTATTAACCAATCAAGGTAAAAGGATGACCACTTTGGTCTGGATGTGTAATTCCTATGATGTACATGTGTACACATGCACACACATGGAAGTTAACAGTGAAGACTGTACATCCATAAATTAACTATATTTCTTTCTTTATAGATTATCAACAAAATGATGTTGGACTCTATCAGGGGATCAATTTAGGACAAGCATTAAAATAAGCAGTACTTCGAAAATATACCTTAAGTGCGGTTTAGAGGCATCCATGTGAATTCCTGGCATCTGGTCCCATCACTTTAGATGGAGAAACAATGGAAACAGTGGCAGACTTTATTTTCTTGAGCTCCAAAATCACTGCAGATGGTGACTGCAGCTATGAAATTAAAAGATGCTTGCTCCTTGGAAGAAAAGCTATGACCAATGTAGACAGCATATTAAAAAGCAGAGAGATTTCTTTGCCAACAAAGGCCCATCTAGTCAAAGCTATAGTTTTCCCAGTAGTCATGTATGGATGTGAGGGTTGGACTATAAAGAAAGCTGAGCACTGAAGAATTGATGCATTTGAACTGTGGTATTAGAGAAAACTCTTGAGAGTCCCTTGGACTGCAAGGAGATCCAACCAGTCCATTCTGAAGGAAATCAGTCCTGAATGTTGATTGGAAGGACTAATGCTAAAACTGAAACTCCAATACTCTGGCAACTTGATGCAAAGAACTGACTCATTGGAAAAGACCCTGATGCTGGGAAAGATCAAAGGCAAGAGGAGAAGGGGACAAAAGAGGATGATATGATTGGATGGCATCACTGACTTGATGGACATGAGTTTTAGCAAGCTCCAGGAGTTGGTGATGGACAGGGAAGACTGGTGTGCTCTAGTCCATGGGGTCACAAAGAGTTGGACATGATTGAGCCACTGAACTGAACTAATGTGACTTCCTGATTAACTTAAGTGCTGCTCCTATTCAATATAAATATGCTTGTGGCTATGTACATTTCATACATCATTTGCACTATTCAATAACATCTGAAGAATATTAATCAGGCTAAAATAAGAGATGGAAAGCTAAAGAAATTCAATATAAACATGTAGCAGGGTGAACTTTCTGACCTCTCTTTGTAGAACAGAGTTAAATCTATTACAAAGAATTAGGCAACAAATACACAGAAAGGATTTGCCACAGGGTTATCAGATTTCATAATAATCAGCAACAGTGATGCAACCTTCCTGTGAATTTGAGAACTATGGAGTTTAAATTAAAATGAAATGCCCTAGATTAGGCATGAGATAAAGTTACCCATTATATTATTAATTTTAGTTAGATTATTTGTAGCTTATGTTCTTTGATCTGAGCTAAGCAATTAAGCCTATTTTACTTTCTAATTGGATTATAGTGTATGTCTTGCTAAATCCAAAGATAAGTGAATGTATAGGCCCTATATACGTGTACTGCTTTGGGGTGAGTATCCTGCTTATGAAAATGTGCATGCATGTAAGAACACATTCAAAATTTTATTTGACAATAGCAGTCATGGTGATATTTCCAGAGATATTGTAAACCATAATTTTTTCCATTTATGAAATGTGTCCTGTTGAGTTCCTAGTATTTAAAGCAGAGGATTTTGAAATACAGAAGAAGACATTTCCTAGTGGGAAGAATCTGAAGGATGCCAGTATATAAGGAGGGATCCAGGAGTCCAGAAGAAAAAATATAGACCACTCAAAAAGGGAGATGTCTCTGTCTTTAAGCCAAATATATGATTTGATGGTGTAGCTTTATCTTGAACCAACTTTCAGGCTGTTGAAAACTTTCAATTATGTTAAAGATGACTTTTGAGATTAAAAATAATGATAACTACAACATTTGACTGAGCAGTTACTATATTCCAGACATGGTAATAAGCATTTTACATAAATCATCTCATTTAACCTAGCATCAACCCACTGGAGTAAATTTTTTGTCAAGTCCACTTTCCAGAAAACATGAAGGAAACAACTGAAAATGTCAAGACTAGAGGCTTAATTTGACTTGATGCCACTGCTTTGTGTCAGAAGAGTGCCTTGAACCCAAGTCTGTATGACTCCAAAGCTTATACATGTTTCAACCACTGCCTTTCTCTATAGCAATTCTAATTCAATCAAGAGTTTTAAGAACCTCTCTCAGACTCCATTTTCCACTTGTAAAACGGAGCCTGAAATGCCTACAACTCTTAGTGATATTGTATAAACTAAATCATTCCTATTTTTAAACATAATTAGTGTGATATCATCAGGGAACACAATAGACTAGTCTATACATTTCTTCTTTTCTAGATTTTGTTTTTTCTGGCCCTGCCACATGGGATGGAGGCTATTAGTTCCCCAACCAGTGATGGAATCTGTACCCCCTGCATTGAGAATGTGGAGTTTTAACCCTAGACCACCAGGGAAGTCCCTATTTCTTTTTTGAAACCCCAGCTACCAGCTACATGTAGGAATCATCTAGTGCTTGAATACAACAGCGTTTATTTAACACACTCACTTCTGAACTGGTCTTCTTGCTTCCCCTCCTACTCTCTCTCCTACGGCTTATTTCCACCTATTAGAATGATCCAAATAAAATGTAAGTCATGCAGCACTTTGTCAACTGACAATGGTTTCCCATTTCACACAAAAGCTTCTTTCATAATTCACAAGGTCACCATGATCTGACTGCACATCTGTGTCACTTGGTCTCATGTCTGTCCCCTGCTCACTGCACTAATTCCACCAGATAGACGCCTGCTATTTCCTCATATACTGGCAAACACTCAGCCCAGGGCCCTTGTGCTTATTATCCTTCCTTCTACCTGCATACATAAGTTTTGCTCCTTTTTTAAACATAAGTCTTAGCTCAAATGTGACCTTCTCTGAGATGCACCCCGACTGCTTGACCAAAGCATTATGAAATAGCACGAATACTCCACCAACACTACTCTCTTCACTGTTTACCCCTGAGTCTCGGTTTTTTTCATAACATGTATTGTATTACTCTCTATTTACTTATGTATCTATAATTTTTATAATTATCTTACTGAAACATAGATACCATGAGAGAAAAGGAAAAGAATGGCTTTTTTTTTTTTCTCACTGTAGCTTCTCCAGAGCAGAAAAGTGCCTGACACATTGCATTAATTCAATTTGAAAAATGATGAGTGAATGAATCAGCAGATATATATTGATGCTCATTACATTAAAGGTACTATGTTAGGTATTATGAAATTAACATGGTATTACACACTTCATTTCCAAAGATCTTTTTCAATCTTCTCATATGACACAAACTCTTACATAACACTGAGCTATTACACTTGAGAAGAAGGACATGTTCCTACTGGGGAGGCTCCAAGAACAGAAATGCTGGAGTAAATTATCTGATTATGTCTAATACCTGCATTTCTCGAAATGTGCCTAGAGCCAGGCACATTTATAAATCTACTCTAGGTTAATCCCATTTTATATTTTAAGGGTAACCCTCTTTGTATATAATGTGACTTACACTAGTAAATTTAAAGCTGACTCATATCTTGCCTGATTTTCCAGAGTCTGAATAATGTACAGGAACAGAGTTCAACTTCTCCCCTACACTACCTTTTGGTATTTCTACTCCTCTCTCTCACTCGCTCTCTCTCTGCTAACTGCTCCTATTGCCTGCTGGATATATCCTAGTCTTTGCTGTTGGAACTTCTACCCTTTGCTTAACCATATGATGTAGTATCTAATCTCCCCTCTGACCTCTCATTCCACTGTTTTCATTATGATATCACTCTAAGGTCACAATTTTGAAGAATGTTTTAATTTAACAAACACAAATCATTGTGACCAAATCTACTGATCAAAGAAATAAATCACTATATTTAAAGTCAACAGCTACACATACTATCACTTAATATCTACTGGTATTTATTTTTATTACTCATTAGGTGTGCATATCCACCCAAAATGTATATGGACTATTTCATCATTTTTACATTGTTACAGTATGCTGTGGTAAGTTAACTGTATATAAGAAATGGGGTTTCAATGAAGCTATAAATAGAATAAAAGACTCTGTGTTGGAATAAGACATTCTTGTTCTAACAAGAATGGTAGAACAAGACATTCTACCGTGGCTCACTGTAAGAGTTTTCTATTAATTTTTAATGAGACAATAGTATATAAAAAGCACTTTGTAAATTTAAGTGATTTAATATATAAACTACAATTTATAGAACAATTCAAAGTATACATGATTTTTCAGATTTAAAATATTCTTATCACTTTGCCACATGACTCACTAAGTATGTGTTATAAATGAAAAGAATATTTTTCATCTGATACATAATAAAGATTTTACAAAGATGAATATGAAAATAACATATGACATACTGAGAAAACTGGATGAGATTGAACTATATTTTTAAATAATAAATTCTATTTAAATTAAAAATAAGAGGCTTGTTATATTATGAAGTAAAAATAATTTGTACTTTATAGAACACCTGTCTGTGTATTTACTTTATAATTGCATTTTTTAAAATGTTAATGTGAATAATATTTCTTTTGAGCTAGACAAGAACATTAAAAATTAATTAAAATGATATTCCCAGGGAAAATATTTAATGTGCTTAACATTTAACATATTATTGTAGGTGTTAATTATTAACACATTCCATCATATCTAAATGAATATCTGTGAGGGTCAAGTCAGGATGCCTATACCTTCAGACCAAAAAAATCATTATAGCATCTTGAGTTTGGTTAGCTATTTAAACTTCTCTACCTATTCAGCACTCTCATTTTCTATTACGAACATTCATTGTCTCAGGTTGGCTGTTTTTGAAATATTTTTCTAAGACCTATGGCCTTAGAGTTTATATTTATTTATTTATTGTTGTTTGCTGCTGCTGTTTAGTTGCTAAGTTGTGTCTTACTCTTTTGAGACTCCATGGACTGTAGCCTGCCAGACTCCTCTGTTCATGGGATTTTGCAGGCAAGAATACCAGAGTGGGTTGCCATTTTCTTCTTTAAGGAATCTTCACCACCAAGGGATTAAACCTGCATCTTCTTCACTGCAGGGGGATTCTTGACCACTGAGCCACTGGGGAAGCCCCATCTGTTTAGTAGTGGAAATGTTTTATTATATAAGACTTTGGGAGTGTGGGAAAAAAAAAACTCTCCTTGCAAAGTATACTACCCTGGGCAACTTACATGAGTTTTACTTTCAATAACCCACATTATAGCTGTGAGGATGACATCATAAAAATACATAAAGCACCTGATACATATGTAATAGTCAATTTCTACTTCCTTTTCTCTTAATTTCCTATTATGAATAAAAGCCAACATTGCTCAATCCTTAACTAGTATAGCCATTACCTTTTCAAATTTAATTCTTACTAATTTACATGTCCTACTTTTATATTCAATGTATCCTTTAATCAAACATAATGTCTTAAACATGTTCTTCCTAATACATGGCCATTTCTTCTATTCATACAGTTTCCTATAATAAAATAATCTCCCATAAACTTTAATTAATCTATCACAATTTTACCCAAATTTCACCATTCAAGCAACATGTACCACTGAAAGAATCTTCTATTTCCGTATCAGTATGAGCCCTTTTTCTATGGTTTAATAAAACTGTATTTTTATTTCTTTGCACATTTTTTTCATGGCAGGAGAAGTAGTTTATCTTGAAATCTTTCACAGTAGATACCTCAGTAATATTTAAAAAAAAAGGTGTTTTGGGCAACTGTCTGTGAAATAAAACTACAAAACTGTTCTGCATTCCATCTAAAATTTGTAATACAAACAGATTCTCATAAAGCTCTAGAGTGTGAAGAATTTGAAAGCCAATATTCTTTTCTACTTAAATAAGAAAATACAGTGTTTTGGGGCTATTTTGTCATTTGTTAGAAAAATTCCAGTATAAAAATTCTAAGAACAAGGTTTTGCTAAACTCATTTTTTCAACTTCCTTATTTGATTGCTTTTTAAATTGAAAGAATTTCTTTCTACCTTCTCTATCCTGCTTTGAAAAATTCACACACACACACACACAAATGTACTTGCATGTCCTTGAAACTGCTCATAACTTTACTGATAAAAGTTTTACTGTTGTCATTTTTGACAATTGAATTTAATTAAAATTATCATATTGTATTCTCTTCTTTAATTGCTATTCAAATTTTAGGTGCTACATGGAGAATAACTAAAAACTTGGGTTTTTTTTCAATGCAATCTTTTTCTAAGTCACTTCTCAAAAGTATATGTCAATAGGTTCTGTTTCTTTTTGCAATGAAGACAATTTCATATCTGAATTTCTCTCATTATAGTCACACATTTCTTACTACCATTTCTGTTGTTAACATGTTCGCTCTGACTTTGCTAGCAGGACTGATCTTGTTGATTTTCTATTGAACTGGGTAGACAATTAGCCCTGTATTATCTGCATAGATAGTTGGGCCTTCCTAAGTCATTTATCAATTCTTATTACCATGAATGTGGGAGTAATTGAAATTCTGTGTTACCGTCACCTGCCATTGAATGTGACTTGAATTCTCTGTGATACCTTCCTGGCTCTTCTCATTATACAACTTCTGGTAATTTATGCACTCTGTGAACCTTCCAATTCAGTTGTGTGAGATATGAGATGTACAGATGTTCTGCAATACTGCCACAAAATATTTCATAGAAAATAAAGGAAGTTTAATATATGACAACCATATAATAATGTACTAGACGTGCTCTAATGTGGAATATGTGGGGTTACAGAGAAATTACAGAGAGAAGCTTCATGTTTATCTTTTCTTTAATAATAGAAAAATGCCTCTAGCTTAACTTATTACAATATGTCCCCATATGATATTGCATTTTCTTCCACATGATAGGTAATTTAGGACTGCCAAAGCCTTATGATTCAGTGAGAAATCAAAAACAGAAGTGTGTAACCCTAGCTCAGAAGAAATTTCCTTATATGCTAAGGAGTTATATCAGTAAGTACTCACTTCTCTCCTTTCAGTCACTCATGCAAAAGTCATCAAGCTTGGGGTTCTGGTGTCTTCTAAATGGTAGATTCTTAAATTCATTTGAGATTGTTAAAATTTTTTAATTCATGGAATTAAATTACTGTAGTTTATGTAAACGTCCATGAAAAACAGGGGAAAGTTACATCTATTCATTGATATCTTTTAGCTCAAGAGTGTCCTTTGCACTACTTGTCTGTTGATTTAGCATCTGAGTGAATGCAAAGTTACACCCTGCGCGATCCACTGTTTACCCCAAGTTGCATGTAAACTATAAGCATAGCCTACCCTAATTCAGTCAGGAAAAAATTTTTTTCCAAAATAAGTCTTTTTCTTGAGTTCATTTATTAAACTCTGTGACTAAATATTTCTAGAATCTCCTCTTTCTTTTCCAAATATTAACAATGACTTAGTCCAAGTACTTTCTCTCCTAGATGATTACTAAGAATACTTTTTTTCATTTGACACTGCTCCAGATAGATTTTTTGTTAAAGGAAATTCCAGTACTTTGATTTTCACATTTAATGTCCTGAAATGATTTCCCATTAACCACAAAAAAAGTATATGTACCATACATACCAGACCCTTCTTAATCAAAACAATCTTTCCTGTTCCCTTTCTTAATATTACCCACTTGGAAAGTAACTATAGTTCCCAATACTCAAGATGCTCACTCATATCTTTGCTTTTTTTTATACCTGAAATCTTCTTAAACTCTCCTCCCCATCAACATATGGTCAACTTTCTACTTAGAAATCAGATCCTGATAGAGTTACCTTATAACCCTACAATTCCACTTCTGGGCAGATATTCAGAGAAAATTCTAATTTGAAAAGATAGATGTGCCCCAATATTCATTATAGCACTATTTACAGTAGCCAAGACACAGACACAACTTAAATGTCCATCAATAGAAGAATGGATTAAAAAGATGTGGAATACAGATATGATGTTTTATATACACACACATACATAATGGAGCATTATTTAGCCATAAAAAGTAAAATAATGCCATTTGCAGCAACATGGATAGATCTAGAGATCATCATATTAAGAGAAAGACAAATATATGATATCACTTACATGTGGAATCTATATTATACAAATGAACTTATTTACAAAACAAAAACAGACATGGAAAACAAACTGTGGTTACCTCAAGGAAGAGAGGGAGGAGGAAGTATAAATTAGAAGTTTGGGATTAGCAGATATGAATGACTATATACAAAATAGATATAAACTATAAGGTCCTACTGTGTAGCCCAGGAAACTATATTTAATATTCTGTAACAAACCATACTGGAAAAGAATATATATATATATTTATATACATATAACTTTGCTGTACACTAGAAATAAATACATTGTAAATCAACTATACTTTAATTAAAACAGGTCCTGTGATTCTGCAATGCCTTAGATAGCTCAATTAATTCTCACAATACTAAAATTATTCATCCTATTATTACTGTACTATATATTGTTTAATGTTTTAAACATGCTTTTTAAAAACAGGTGATCTAAGCCATCTTTGCATCTCAAGTCTTGCAAAATATCATACTCATGACACGGGCATTGCATTTTTATTGGAACTTAACTTGATTTAATTTAGCATATTTTGTATCATTCATTTCCTGTTGAATATTTTACTCTATGACTATATGATGTATATAAAAGGGTATAGTACTTCTATACAATGTGGATTAGAAATTCAACTATGTATACAAATGGTGACATCTAATTTGCGCAAATGTATTCATTTCTCCTTCTTTATTGAAAAACCCACAGTTCCAAGAGTTGCTCTTACTCAGAAAATGTTGCTTACACACTAGAATCTTTACCAGCAAAATTTCTCCAAACCTCATCTCATTTTTACCCTTCACAGCTGTTCTTCTGCATCCCTTGTTGAAACTTTTTTTGTCTAAGATCCTTGCAATTTCCTACTACTGAACTCCTGCTTTTATCCTTTGTTATTGCTAGACATTTAATTAGGCAAAATAATCTCTAAATGTATTGTTACATTCCTGGAAAAAGATCATTTTGAGTTCTAAAGAAGTGACTTACATACAGACTTGTAATATAAAAGAATGTGTTTTTTAATTAAAACAGTGAGGATCAGAAACTTTAATGCAAATAGAAATACACTCATAAAACATGAGATGCTGAAGATTTCCTAAAGACCATATGTTTCCACCTATTAAGTTTTAAAATGAGGAAAAAACAACTAAGACAGAGGTCAGTTAAAATGCTTGTCTCAAATCACACGTACAGTTAGCAAAGTATCCAGAAGGAAAGCTCTACTTTCACAGAATCCCATCTTAAGGCAACACCCAGTATTGCAAAGCCTTTCTGAGGGACAAAAAAAAAAAAAAAAAAAAAAAAAACGGCTACCAGGATGCCTGGTCACAGATCTGATCTGCTGTAAGAGAATGGAATATCTAGACATTTTTGGCTCCTACCTGAAATATGGAAAAAGTGTCTTTGTCCCAATTTCTTACATCTGGAGTATGCCTTGGAAGTTGAGGTCAAGTTTACTTTTAGTTGTTCTGAGAAAGTGTCTATTTATATCTGTTCTTGTACAGCCCTTGAATATTGAGGAAACTAGATATTATCTTTCTGAGAATAAGTGTAGCTTGAAAAATGCAAAGCATGGTATTGACTTACCCTGATGCAAACTTGCTTCATGTGAATTGTGCAACTGCTCCTGGCAACTATCTGTAGCTGAATTTATATGCTCTGTTAACCATCCAATCAACAAGTCAGCTACTGGTACCCCTGCCATCAGAAAACTATATTTCCCTCTCCTTGCATTTAGTAAGTGCTTTAAATCCTGACATTTATTCAAGCTTACTCAGGCCAAGTTTTTTATTTCCTCTTAGTGCTGTGCTGATTATTCACCCATGTAACTACACTGGGAATTAGCATCAAAATGGAGATATGAGGACCAACCATAAAAAAGATGTTATGAATTCTCAAATCTTCAGATCTGAAAGTTTCTGCTTTAAGAGTCTAGAGCATAAATGTCAGAGAAAAACACTAATATTTGGATTTATGAAGACAACTCTGATGCCATCCAGTGGACAGTTAAGGAAATATCTCAAGTTTTCCTTTTACTGCTGCTGCTAAGTCACGTCAGTCATGTCCGACTCTATGTGATCCCATAGACAGCAGTCCACCAGGCTCCCATCCCTGGGATTCTCCAGGCAAGAACACTGGAGCGGGTTGCCATTTCCTTCTCCAATGCATGAAAATTAAAAGTGAAAGTGAAAAGTGAAAGTGAAAAGTGAAAGTGAAAAGTGAAAGTGAAGTCGCTCAGTCCTCTGACTTTTCGCAACCCCATGGACTGCAGCCTACCAGACTCCTCCACCCATGGGATTTTCCAGGCAAGAGTACTGGAGTGGGGTCGCCAGTGCCTTCTCATAGGCCAGCTGTATTTAATGGCATGGAGAGCAAAAAGACAGGCTTCCCTGTCCATCACCAGCTCCTGGAGCTTGCTCAAACTCATATCCATCAGTTAGTAATGCAATCCAATCACCTTATCCTCTGCGTCCCCTTCTCCTCCTGCCTTCAGTCTTTCCCAGCATCAGGGTCTTTTCAAATATGTCAGTTCTTCACATCAGGTGGCCAGAGTACTGGAGTTTCAGCTTCAGCATCATTCCTTCCAATGAACAATCAGGACTGACTTCCTTTAGGATCGACTGGTTTCACCTTGCAGTCTAAGGGACTCTCAAGGGTTTTCTCCCACACCACACTTCAAAAGCATCAATTCTTTAGTGCTCAGCTTTCTTTATAGTCCAACTCTCATATCCATACACAGCTACTGGAAAAACCATAACTTTGACTAGATGGACATTTGTTGGCAAAGTAATGTCTCTGCTTTTTAATATGCTGTCTAGGTTGGTCATAGATTTCTTTCAAGGAGCAAGTGTCTTCTAATTTCATGGCTGTAGTCACCATCTGCAGTGATTTTGGAGATACGGGCTTCCCTGATAGCTCAGTTGGTAAAGAATCTGCATGCAGTGTAGCAGACCCCCGTTTGATTCCTGGGTCAGGAAGAACCTCTGGAGAAGGGATAGGCTACCTACTTCAGTATTCTTGGGCTTCCCTTGTGGCTCAGCTGGTAAAGAATCCACCTGAAATGTACGACTCTTGAGTTTGATCCCTGGGTTCAGAAGATACCCTGGAGAAGGGAATGGCTACCCACTCCAGTATTCTGGCCTGGAGAATTCCAAGGGGTTGCAAAGAATTGGACACGACTTAGCAAATATCGTTTTCACTTTCAGATCAAAAAGAGGATGGCATATAAAAAATTTTAAGTGCATCTTCTCTGACACAACATGTAGTCAAAATAATATATATTTCATATAATAATCATTATTATGGTAACACACACACACACACAAAGAGAGAGTACATAGATAAAAGAATAAAGCCCAAATGGTAACAGTGATTATAGAATAATATTAATGATTTTTTATAATTGAGGGGAAAATCATTTCTAATTTGCACAAAAGTTTTAACACAAGAAGCAATTCAAAAACATAATGTATTTTATTTTTTATATTTTGAGATAGGAAGACAAATTCGGTATGTAATATTTCACAGACTTCTCTAGTTAAGTAACACATATTCAGAAAGAAAGATTTCCTATAGAATATGAGTACAAGAGGCTGGACAGATACTTCTGTGCTATAAATTGTTAAAGGAGTTATTGTCATCTTATTTAATTATCTGGCAAACCTTTACTAGGATCCAACAGCATGCTCAATACTAGCAACCAGGCAATGGAAGATGCTCCCTGCCTTTCAGAGCATCACCATATAGTAAACAGATATGGAGAGTAATGGTAAGTGACTCTGTGGAGCTCTGTACTGGATGCTGAGGCACTACAGGTAGGACATCCAACTCATAAAATGGAGGAGCCAAGGTAGCAATTCAAGTGGTCCAAAAGATGTAATTCCTCATCTGAGCTGAATGTTCAAGATGTAACTATAGATTTAGCCATTAAAATAGACAGGGGAAAAGGTCAGAGTTTCTTTAGGCAAAGAAAATAGATACTTCGTCTCTGAAAGCCTCCAACACAGGAAGTACAGGCTCAGTCACCCTCACAAAATAATAAACTTCTAGCAAAAATAAGAAACTTTCTAAAAATTGACTCTGAATTACAGGATAATTTTAAAGATAACAAAGCAGTTTGAATCACAAAACCTTAAAACCTTTTTAAAGTTCCTAGTGTCATGACTCCTGAAATGAGTTTGGGGATGGTCATGTACGTCCTGGATAAACATTGAGATAAGCTTGTGATAAAAAGCTTCCTTTGTATTACAGTCCCCTTTCAGGTTCAACAATCTGAACCCCAAACCATACTTCAAATGTGACAGGAGCTGGATTTTGAAATCAGCCTTCCAAGCTCTTCATTCAGAATTTTTTCTCCCAATTTTGTTGATATGTAATTGATAATACAGCTCTGTATAAGTTTAAACTGTACAGCATAATAAATTGAGTAACCTACATCATGATGTGGTTATCACCATATGTTTAGTGAACATCCATCATCTCTTAAAGATATAAAATAAAATGTTTACCTTGTGATCAGAACTCAAGATTTAACTTTCATATATAACAACATGTAAATAATTCTTAATACTGGAAGTTTGTACCTTGTAACCATTTTCATCCAATTCCTCTTCCTTATAGCTCCTATCTCTGGTAGCCAAATATCTAATTTTTTCTGTGAGTTTCTTTATTTCCACGTCTGTTTGTTGAAGTAAAATCGACCTACACATTGTGTTAGTTTCTGGAACACTACACAGTAATCCTATATTTCTGTATATTACAAAATGATCACCAGGATAAGTCTAGTTACCATCTGTCACCACATAAAGATATTTCATTACCATGAAAATTTTCCACATTATACATTTCATCCCCATGACTCATTTATTTGGTAACTGGAAGTGTGTACCTCAGCCTCTCCCACCTATTTTGCTCATACTCCCAAGCTTTCATCTCTGGAAGCTACATGATTGTTCTCTTTAAATAAAGATCTTTGCATGCACGCTAAGATGCTTCAGTCATGTCCAACTCTTTTTGACCCTATGGAAGTAGCCCACCAGGCTTCTCTGTCCATGAGACTCTCCAGGCAAAAATACTGGAGTGGGTTTCCATGCCCTCCTCCAGGGGATCACCCCACCCAGGAATCAAATCTGCAATCTCTTATATCTCCCTCATTGGCAGACAGGTTCTTTACCACTAGCATCATCTGGGAAGCCCAGCTCCAGGGGTGGGGCTTAACTAATCACTAATTAAATCACCTAGGTCATTACACACACACACACACACACACACATACACACACACACACACACACACAATTAGGAATATATTTTTTATTTTCACCAAAGAAAATACAGATTCTTGATTTAAATAGTAGACAAAAATGGTAGGAAAATTCTTGAACTTTTCAGGCTAGCTGTATGAATTAGTCAAAAAATTTTACCCAAGGGACACATAAGAGGAAATTTTGATAGACTGACTCTTTTAATTCAACCAAGATGAATAGCTCACTTGGTAAAAAGCAGACATGCAGGTCAACCTTAGAAACTCAGGGAATGAGCATCTTCAGTGTTGTTAGGACCCTCCACATCTCTCCACTCTTTGTTTTTTATTTCATTGCAAACCTGATTTTTCATACAAAGTGAGAAACAATGAACACCAGTGTACTCATGAGCTTCATAAAGAAAGAAACAACCACTTGAAAAGGACTGACTTTCTCACTTTTAATTTTGAAAATCTAATGTACCCAGCCTTGGTCCACTGGTGGTTAGATTTTTTTAAACTTTGGATTACAGTAGCTGTTTTCAAACCCAATGGCAATATGAGAGTATCTTAGCTGATTTACTTAATTGTTCTTGTCTCAGATTCCTCATCTATTAAACAGAGACCTCTGCTTTATATACTGATAGCAAAAGATTATGAAGATCTTATGAAGATTAAAAAGCACTATGGAAATGGATAGCATTGTTACCAGTGTTAAACATTAAAGAGACAAGAATTAGTAAAGTCTTATCCATCATCCTTCCTTGAGTTTCAAGGGACTCATCTAGAAAATCTGTCCTGGCCCAAAGTTGTGGAAATTTTAGACAATAAGAAATCTTGGTCTTTTAGTACTTTTATTTGTCTAGAGGAAATTTCTTATATCCCTGTCTGAAAACCTGTCTTGGATATGGTTTGTGAGGCAAAGTTTATACACCTCACTCATACAGAAGCAAAATTATTTAGAATATTGGACTTTTAACTGAAAAAAAAAGTCTAAAAGTCAAAGTGAAGACATGTTATGAACCTCTTAGGTAACATTTATATTCAGGTATTACTTAATTAACTGATTCTTAAAGCTATTTTCAACAATAGCAACTTAGTAATTCTTTAAAAGCATCTTTGGAAATATGAAAAGAATCAAGAATCAAAAATGATATGCCTCAGCAAAGGAAATAATAAATAAAATGAAATAACAATCCACAGATTGGGAGAAAATATTTATAAATGATGTGACTGACAAGGGATTAGTCTCCAAAATTTACAAACAGCTCATGCATCAAAACAAACAACCAAATCAACAAATGGGCAGAAGACCTAAATAGACATTTCTTCAAACAAGACATACAGATAGCCAACAGGCACATGAAAAGATGTTCAACATCACTAATTATTAGATATATGCAAATCAAAACTATAATAGGATATCAACTCACAGGAGTCAAAATGGATATCATCAAAAAATCCACAAACAATAAATGCTGGAGAGGGTGTGGAAAGAAGTGAATCTTCCTACACTGTTGGTGGGAATGTAAATTGGTACCGCCACTGTGGAGAACAGTATGGAGGTTCCTTAAAAAACTAACGCTATATGCTAACATATAACCCTGCAATCCCATTCCTGGGCATATATGCAGTGAAATGGCACCCCACTCCAGTACTCTTGCCTGGAAAATCCCATGGATGGAGGAGCCTGGTGGGCTGCAGTCCATGGGGTCGCTAAGAGTCAGACACGACTGAGCGACTTCACTTTCACTTTTCACTTTCACGCATTGGAGAAGGAAATAGCAACCCACTCCAGTGTTCTTGCCTGGAGAATCCCAGGGATGGGGGAGCCTGGTGGGCTGCCGTCTATGGGGTCGCACAGAGTCGGACACGACTGAAGTGACTTAGCAGCAGTAGCAGCATGCAGTGAAAAATGTGATCCAAAAGGATACATGCACCCCAATGTTCATTGCAGCACTACTTTCAATAGCCAAGACATGGAAGCAGCCTAAATGTCCATCAATGGAGGGATGGATAAAGAAGATGTGGTGCATATATATAATGGAATATATACTCGGCCACTAAAAAGAATGAAATAAAGCCATTTACAGCAACATGGATAGACTTAGAGAGTCCCATTATGAGTGAAGCAAGTCAGAGTAAGAGAAATATCATATGACCACCCTTATATGTGGAATCTAAAAATGATTTCATTCAATATGAAATTACAAAACAGAAAGAGACTCACAGACTTTGAGAACAAGCTTATGGTTGCCAGGGAGAAGTATGGGGGAAAGGGACAGTTAGAGAGTTTGGAATTGACACGTACACACTGTGATATCTAAAATGGATAACCATCAAGGACCTACTGTACAGCATGTGGAACTCTGCTCAATGTTATGAGGCAGTCAGGGGGATAATGGATACATCTCTATGTATGGCTGAATTCTTTCACTGTCTACCTGAAACAATAAAAAAATTGTTAACCAGCTATACCCCAATACAAAATGAAAAGTTTAAAAAAAAATGATGTGTCCAGGGTGTCATTGGATTTCATTATATTTGTGAATATGTATATGTGTAATGTAGACACTAAAATCAGATTTAAAAATCACTGTAAATTAGATAAAGAATCTGTCAAGGAAACTTATGGGTCTGTTGTGCATTCAGTCATAAACCAGTCATGGATTACATATAGACAGAAGAGAAGAGGACCTACAAGGCCTTTGAGCCAAAATCCAGAGCCCACCATGGAATCCCATGACTAGCACCGAATAATCAGCCGGGGTTGTCCCAAGGACAGTTTGTACCCACCATCATAATCTCAATGGCCAGGAATAGGACAACATAAGCATCAACATAAGAGTGAGGATAAATTAAAATGTTCCAGTATCTTGAAGCTGTAGTCCATTTAACTTCTGGACTACTAAGTGATTTTAATTGGTACCTTTGGAGATTCTTATTTATCTATTTCTATTTTAATATGTCACTGTGCATATGACTAATCTTACTTTTCAGAATCACTGTTTATAACTGGAGAGTATCTATTAAGCTAACATGAGATACTAATATTGTGGGGAACAAAACTTAAGAGTTGCTACCTACCATATTTAGATGAAGATAAGGTTAACACATTTGTAATACTTTTCTCATGTCTGAATTTTTCTGAGACAAAATGGGATAAGTGGGATAAAAGGAAAGATAAGTGCAAGGCAAATGGTAGCTGCAATAGTTATAATAAACTAAGGAAACTGAGGCAGGAGAAATGAAAAAGTTAAATGGCTACTTGACAGTTTTTCTAACCAGAAATAGTATAAAATTTCAATTATGTGAAATGGGATTTTTGAATTATTGGCAAAGAAATAGAGGAAAATAATAAAATGGGAAAGACTAGAGAGCTCTTCAAGAAAATTAGAGATACCAAGGGAACATGTTATGCAAAGTTGGGCTCAATAAAGGACAGAAATGGTATGGAGCTAACAGAAGCAGAAGATATTAAGAAGAGGTGGAAAGAATACACAGAAGAACTGTACACAAAAGATCTTCACGACCCAGATAACCATGATGGTGTGATCACTCATACACAAAAGATCTTCACGACCCAGATAACCATGATGGTGTGATCACTCACACTCACCTAGAGCCAGACATCCTGGAATGTGAAGTCAAGTGGGCCTTAGGAAGCATTACTATGAACAAAGCTAGTGGAGGTGATGGAATTCCAGTTGGTGAAATTCCAATTTCAAATCCTGAAAGATGATGCTGTGAAAGTGCTGCACTCAATATGTCAGCAAATTTGGAAAACTCAGCAGTGGCCACAGGACTGGAAAAGGTCAGTTTTCATTCCAATCCTAAAGAAAGGTAATGTCAAAGAATGCTCAAACTACCACACAATTGCACTCATCTCACATGCTAGTAAAGTAATACTCAAAATTCTCCAAGCCAGGCTTCAGCAATACATGAACTGTGGACTTAGAGATGTTCAAGCTGGTTTTAGAAAAGGCAGAGGAACCAGAGATCAAATTGCCAACATCCACTAGATCATCGCAAAAAACAAGAGAGTTCCAGAAAAAACATCTATTTTTGCTTTACTGACTATGCCAAAGCCTTTGACTGTGTGGATCACAATACACTGTGGAAAACTCTGAAAGAGATGGGAATACCAGACCACCTGACCTGCCTCTTGAGAAACCTATATGCAGGTCAGGAAGCAACAGTTAGAACTGGACATGGAACAACAGACTGGTTCCAAATAGGAAAAGGAGTATGGCAAGGCTATATAATGTCACCCTGCTTATTAACTTATATGCAGAGTACATAATGAGAAACGCTGGACTGGAAGAAGCATAAGCTGGAATCAAGATTGCCTGGAGAAATATCAATAACCTAAGATATGCAGATGACACCACCCTTATGGCAGAAAGTGAAGAGGAACTCAAAAGCCTTCTGATAAAAGTGAAAGAGGAGTGAAAAAGTAGGTTTAAAGCTCAACATTCAGAAAACTAAGATCATGGCATCTGGTCCCATCACTTCATGGCAAATAGATGAGACAGTGGGAACAGTGGTTGACTTTATTTTTCTGGGCTCCAAAATCACTGTGGATGGTGATTGCAGCCATAAAATTAAAAGACGCTTACTCCTTGGAAGGAAAGTTATGACCAACCTAGACAGCATATTCAAAAACAGAGACATTACTTTGCCAACATAGGTTCATCTAGTCAAGGCTATGGTTTTTCCTGTGGTCATGTATGGATGTGAGAGTTGGACTGTGAAGAAGGCTGAGCGCCGAAGAATTGATGCTTTTGAACTGTGGTGTTGGAGAAGACTCTTGAGAGTCCCTTGGACTGCAAGGATATCTAATCAGTCCATCCTAAAGGAGATCAGTCCTGAATGTTCATTGAAAGGACTGATGTTAAAGCTAAAACTCCAATACTTTGGCCACCTGATGCGAAGAGCTGAGTCATCTAAAAAGACCCTGATGCTGGGAAAGATTGAGCGCAGGAGGAGAAGGGGACGACAGAGGATGAGATGGTTGGATGGCATCACCGACTCAATGGACATGGGTTTGGGTGGACTCTGGGAGTTGGTGATGGACAGGGAGGCCTGGCGTGCTGCGGTTCATGGGATAGCAAAGAGTTGGACACTACTGAGTGACTGAACTGGAACTGGAACTGGAACTGGATTGGCAATCATTTGAAGGAGACTATGAGGAACTGAAAAGAACAAAGGTGTTGGGTATCTAATGGATGCATATAAAGGTAGAGAAGAATAGAACAAGGAAGATCTGAACTGTTAAGTGGGTTTCATTTGAAATTTTGTTTAACAATATTCCTGGTGGTAAGATGCCCTAGTCTGCCCTTGGAGGGGGGCGGGGTGCTGTGCAGAATGACCTGTTTGCTTTGGCTCACATTGTTTGACTGTCAGTGGATAATAACAATCATGCTCTGCAAAGACACAGATGGAGCACTGTTTACCCTCCATAAAACTTCACAGATGATTTGATAACTAAAAACCATGAATACTTATAGCAAGGTCCTCCACATTGGAAATGAATTAAATTTCAGCTTCTCACAAGCTTTACTAACATCCAGACTACCTGTCTCTCCTTTCCAGTGAGTTTTCTATAAATAAACATAATTTATATTTAAAATATATATATAACTTAATTATATGTTTTATAAAAATAACATAATTATCTACATATGCATGTGTGTATGTGCAAGCATGTTAGCCTGGGTCAATAGGTGAATGAAGCTTAGTCACTGGAATATCAATAGGCACTTCCAAATGTAAGTTGGCAGACTGATTCTCAAGCTATAAGGTCCAATGGATGAGGGTAAACTGATATCGGAAAGATGCTCTCTTTCTCTCTTTTTCTCCCTTTCTATCACCAGTATCCCTCAATACATTCTCCTTGCCTGTAAATGTCTGAACCCAGCCACTGTCATAAAGGTCCAATTCTTTTGGGGGTTTCTGTTGTTACCAGAAATGACCGTGTTAGGTGATACTTTTATTAAAATAGGACCCTGAAAGTTCAATGTGTTATTCTGATTTGTCTTTAAACATGTGATTAATAATTTTCTTACCTTTTTTTGCCCTTTTTTTCTGAAAATTTTCAAACTTACAGAAAAGTTGCAGGAATCATTCATTCTGAATGAACATCTGAAAAATGTTTACTTATGTGTGATAATTGTTTAAGCCTTTTCTAGCCACTGGTTAAATCAATGGATTTATAGAGATCGATTATTATGTTATACACCATAACACTATAAAATGCTATGTTTATTCTATCTGAATAAAAGTGAGGGGAAAACAAACAAAAAATGGGTTCAAACAGATACTTGGAACAGAGGAATCATCCACCCATTAGCATCAGGTTGACTGTGCTCCTCTTCTAGTCCCCAAACCCTGTAGCTCTCTGTAAATACAACCATACATATGTCCTATGTAATTAGTTATCTAGGTAAAGTGAAAGCTGGACAGCATCCTATAAGTTGCAGGTGTCCTTTCCTGATCCAATTTCTCTCTCCCAAAGAGACATAACTGTTACTTTCCTTTGCAGTTATACAACCTAGGTATGTATTTTTTTGTTTGCTTGTTCATTTTTTAATTAATTTATTTAAATTGGAGACTAATTATTTTACAATATTATGGTGGTTTTGCCATACATTGACATGAATCAGCCATGGGTGTACATGTGTCCCTCCATCCCAAACCACCCCCCCTCCCTACCCCATCCCTCTGGGTCGTCCCAGTGCACCAGCTTTGAGTGCCCTGTTTCATGCATCAAACTTGGACTGGTCATCGATTTCACATATGTTAATATACATGTTTCAATGCTATTCTCTCAAATTATCCTACCCTTGCCTTCTCCCACAGAGTCCAAAAGTCTGTTCTTTATATTTTTTAAGTATTACATTTTTTTTTTCATGTGAACCTAATAAAAATTGGTGTCTTTGTTATTTTTGTTTTTTGTCTTGGTATTTTTTCCCATATTTTGTTTTTGTGATCCAACCATGTTAGTACACGCATCAAAATTAGGAAGATTAATTAGTTAATGTATGTCATTTCTTGGTAGAATAACTTTGTAAATAAAAGCTAAGTATAGAAAAAAGACTGTGGTTGCCCCAGGCAACTGGATGAGAAGATGTGTGTGTTGGTCTTTTTTCACTTTACATTAATCTTTCAAACCACAATATAGTTGACTTCCACTTATTAGCTGGCTTGCACAAATGTCCTTTTCCCCTTTTTGCTATCTTTGAGAATAAGGACCATATTCGAGGGCTTATACTACCAGCTGGGCTTTGGTACAACTCTCTGGCAAGAGTGAAGATCATGGAACATAGCCTAGAAACAGACATTAAAGCAGGTCTACTTATCTGAAGGGCAAATATCAAAGCTGGTTTGGTAAGGAACTGCCAAAATACAATATTTCACTAAAGTTCCCACATAAATGTGAGTTTCTATTCTACTTGATGTCGAATATCTTCTGACTTGGTCTGAGAGAACATAAGAAATGTTGCGATAAACATTATCAGTATAAAACTACTTTAACATTTGTTAAAAGTAAAAGCAGGTTTCATATTTTCTCCCTCATAATAAGGCTCTAGAGGTTTTCATTAAAGTTTTGATACAATAAGCAAATGGTCTTTGAGTTCAGTAAAGTAAAACATTTTATACTATTAAGAAATATATACTATTAATATTTCTGGACCAATAACACACATATAAGATATATTGTGAGATATAAGATAAGATACAAGATATATTGTGAGATCATCAACTTGATTTAAGATATATTGTGAGATTGTCTCACTATGGTAAGATATTGTCTCACTATTCTGAGATAGTCAACTTGATTTACTTTGCAAATGAATATGTATATTAGGTATGTGTAAGTAGGTATAAAAATTAGAGAGATAAGCCAATCTTCCATTTGCCCTAAATTATTGCTTTTCTGACTTCTAAATTGTTTTCTTTTCTGTCTCTATATTTCTTATTTCAAAAGGAGCAATTGTTAAAAGTAATCTTGTTCTCCACAGGCATATAGTAAGTCTTTTGTCATTTTTTGCTAATTTTTGGCTAATTTTGGCTAATTTGCCATGACTAAATAAAATAGGAAAAAGAGCTAATCTACTGAGGGATTGAGTAAAACAGGCAAATGATTAAAATAACATCACTGAGAAATATATATATTTTGAATTTGTAGTCTTAAGGAGAAACACATTATTAATCTTGAAATTATAATTTAGGTCAAGATAATTTTAGGTCAAGATGGCAGAGTATCTCCTGTGAGAACTCCAAAATTACAATTCACTGCTAAACAGCCATCAACAGGAGAATGTTGGATCCAACTAAAAAAAGATACCATACATCCAAGGGCAAAGGAGAAGATCCAGCAAGACAGTAGGAGGGGAAAAATCACCTTTAAAATCAAACCTCATACCTGCCAGAGACACTTGGAGGGCTCAAACAAGCCTTGTGCATACCAGGACCCAGACACGCCACAAAGCCTGAGCTAGAATTGTGTTTGACTATCTCCTGTGGAGGTATGGGTCAGCAGTGGACTGCAGCAGGGGCTCTTGGTAGACTTGGGTATGGCATAAGCCCTCTTGGAGGAGATTGCCATTAACCCCACCACAGAGCCACCAGAACTTACAAAGAACTGGGGAAATAGACTCTTGAAGGGGACAAACAAAACCTTGTGTGCACCAGGACCAAGGAGAAAGGAGCAGTGACCCCACAAGAGACTGACTCAGACTTGCCTGAGTGTTCAGGAGTCTCTGACAGAGGTGTGGGTCACTGGTGGCCTGCTGCAGGGTTGGGGGTACTGAGTGCAAGAGTGTGTGCATGGAACCTTTTGAAGCAGGTTGCCATGATCTTCATTACCTCCACCATAGTTTGGCTTCTGGTCAAACAACAGGGAGGAAACACAGCCCCACCCATCAACAGAAAATTGGATTCAAGATTTACTAAGTATGGCCCAGCCCATAGAAAAAGACCCAGTTTCCCCCTCAGTCAGTCTCTCCCATCAAGAAGCTTCCATAAGCCTCTTATCCTTCTCCATCAGAGGGCAGACAGAAAGAAAACCACAGTCACAGAAAACTAACAAATTGGATCACATGGATCATAGCCTTGTCTAACTCAAGGAAACTATGAGCCATGCCTTGTAGGGCCACCCAAGATAGATGGGTCATGGTGGAGATTTCTTACAAAACATGGTCCAACAGAGAAGGGAATGGCAAACACTTCAGTATTCTTGGCTTGAGAACCCCATGAACAGTATGAACAGGCAAAAAGATATGAAAGATGAACTCCCCAGGTTGGTAGGTGCCCAATATGCTACTGGAGATCAGTGAAGAAATAACTCCAGAAAGAATGAAGAGACAGAGCCAAAGCAAAAGCAATACCCAGTTGCGGATCTGACTAATGATGGAAGTAAAGTCCAATGATATAAAGAGTAATATTGTATAGGAAACTGGAATGTTAGGTCCATTAATCAAGGAAAATTGGAAGTGGTCGAACAGGAGATGGCAAGAATGAACATCAACATTTTAGGAATCAGTAAACTAAAATGGACTGGAATGGATGAATTTAACTCAGATGACCATAATATTTACTACTGTGGGCAAGAATCCCTTGAAGAAATGGAGTAGCCATCATATTCAACAAAGAAGTATGAAATTCAGTACTTGGATGCATTCTCAAAAATGACAGAATGATCTCTGTTGGTTTCCAAGGAAAACCATTCAAAATCACAGTAACCCAAGTCTATGCCCTGACCAGAAGCTGAACGGTTCTATGAATACCTACAAGACCTTCTAGAACTAACACTCAAAAAAGATGTCCTTTACATTATAGGGGACTGGATTGCAAAAGGAGGAAGTCAAGAGATATCTGGAGTAATAGGCAAATTTGACCTTGGAGTACAAATCGAAGTAGGTCAAAGAATAACAGAGTTTTGCCAAGAGAACGCACTGGTCATAGCAAACACTCACTTCCAACAACACAAGAGAAGACTCTACACACGGACATCACCAGATGGTCAATACCAAAATCAGGTTGATTATATTCTTTGCAACCAAAGATGGAGAAGCTCTATGGAGTCAACAAAAACAAAACCAGGAGCTGACTGTGGCTCAGATCATGAACTCCTTATTGCCAAATTCAGACTTAAATTGAAGAAAGTAGGGAAAACCACTAGACCATTCAGCTATGACCTAAATCAAATCCCTTAGGATTATACAGTGGAAGTGAGAAATAGATTTAAGGGATTAGAACTGATAGAGTGCTTGAAGAACTATGGATGGAGGTTTGTGATATAGCACAGGAGGTAGTGATCAAGACCATCTCCAAGAAAAAGAAATGCAAAAAGGCAAAATGGTGATCTGAGGAGGCCTTACACATAGCTGTGAAAAAAAAAAAAAAAAAAAAGGACTTGAAAGGCAAAAGAGAAAAGGAAAGATACCTGTTTGAATGCAGAGTTCCAAAAAATAGCAAGGAGAGATAAGAAAGCCTTCCTCAATGATCAATGGAAAGAAATAGAGGAAAATAATAGAATGGGAAAGACTAGAGAGCTCTTCCGGAGAAGGCCCTGGCACCCCACTCCAGTACTCTTGCCTGGAAACTCCCATGGACAGAGGAGCCTGGTGGGCTACAGTCCATGGGGTTGCTAGGAGTTGGACACGACTGAGCGACTTCACTTTCACTTTTCACTTTCAAGCATTGGAGAAGGAAATGGCAACCCACTCCAGTGTTCTTGCCTGGAGAATCCCAGGGACGGCGGAGCCTAGTAGGCTGCCATCTATGGGGTCGCACAGAGTTGGACACGACTGAAGTGAATTAGTAGTAGTAGAGAGCTCTTCAGGAAAATTAGAGATACCAAGGGAACATTTCATGCAAAAATGTATACCATAAAGGACAGAAATGCTATGGACCTAATAGAAGCAGAAGATATTAAGAACAGGTGGCAGAATTACAAAGAACTAAACAAATAAGATCTTAATGATGATGTGATAACAAGAATAATCATGATGGTATGATCACTCACCTAGAGTAAGACATGCTGGAATGTAAGTCAAGTGGGCCTTAGGAAGGATCACTACGAAAAAAGCTAGTGGAAGTGATGGAATTCCAGTTGAACTGTTTCAAATCCTAAAAGATAATGCTGTGAAAGTGCTGCACTCAATATGCCAGCAAATTTGGAAAACTCAGTATTGGCCACAGCACTGGAGAAGGTCAGTTTTCATTCCAATCACAAAGAAAGGCAATACCAAAGAATGCTCAAACTACCACACAATTGCACTCATCTCACACACTATTAAAGTAATGCTTAAAATTCTCTAATCCAGGCTTCAGCAATATGTGAACTATGAAATTCCAGATGTTCAAGCTGGTTTTAGAAAGGGCAGAGGAACCAGAGATCAAATTGCCAACATCTGCTGGATCATCAAAAAAGCAAGAGAGTTCCAGAAAAACATCTATGTCTGCTTTATTGACTATGCCATAGCCTTTGACTGTGTGGATCATAATAAACTGTGGAAAATTCTGAAAGAGATGGAAATACCAGACCACCTGACCTGCCTCTTGAGAAATCTGTATGCAGGTCAGGAAGTAACAGTTAGAACTGGACATGGAACAACAGACTGGTTCCAAATAGGAAAAGGAGAACGTCAAGGTTGTATATTGTCACCCTGCTTATTGAACTTACATGCAGAATACATCATGAGAAACGCTGGGCTGGAAGAAGCACAAGTTGGAATCAAGATTGCCGGGAGAAATATCAATAACCTCAGATATGCAGATGACACCACCCATATGGCAGAAAGTGAAGAGGAACTAAATAGCCTCTTGATGAAAGTGAAAGAGGAGAGTGAAAAAGTTGGCTTAAAACTCAACATTCAGAAAACTAAGATCATGGCATGTGGTCCATCACTCCATGGCAAATAGATGGGGAAACAGTGGAAACAGTGGCTGACTTTATTTTTGGGGGCTCCAAAATCACTGCAGATGGTGATTGCAGCCATGAAACTAAATGATGCTTACTCCTTGGAAGGAACGTTATGACCAACCTAGACAGCATATCTGAGATGACCCAGAGGAATGGTACGGGAAGGGAGGAAGGAGGGGGGTTCAGGATGGGGAATACGTGTATACCTGTGGCAGATTCATGTTAATGTATGGCAAAACCAATACAATATTGTAAAGTAATTAACCTCCAATTAAAATAAATAAATTTATATTTAAAAAAGGAAAAAAAAATAAAAATTAACAATCATTCCTCAATATAAAAAGCAGAGACATTACTTTGCCAACAAAGGTCCGTCTAGTCAAGGCTATGGTTTTTTCCAGTGGTCATGTATGGATATGAGAGTTGGACTGTAAAGAAAGCTGAGCACTGAAGAATTGATGCTTTTGAACTGTGGTGTTGGAGAAGACTCTTGAGAGTCCCTTGGACTGCAAGGAGATCCAACCAGTCCATCCTAGAGTTCAGCCCTGGGTGTTCATTGAAAGGACTGATGTTGAAGCTGAAACTACAGTACTTTGGCCACCTGATGCGAAGAGCTGACTCATTTCAAAAGACTCTGATGCTGGGAAAGATTGAGGGCAGGAGGAGAAGGGGAGCACAGAGGATGAGATGGTTGGATGGCATCACTGACTCAATGGACATGGGTTTGGGTGGGCTCCGGGAGTTGGTGATGGACAGGGAGGCCTGTTGTGCTGTGGTTCATGGGGTCGCAAAGAGTCGGACACGACAGAACGACTGAACTGAACTGAATTATGAAGAACTGACTCATTTGAAAAGACCCTGATGCTGGGAAAGTTTGAAGGCAGGAGGAGAAGGGGATGCCAGAGGATGATATGGTTGGATGGCATCACCAACTCGATGGAGATAAGTTTGAGGAGCCTGCAGAATTTGGTGATGGACAGGGATCCCTGGTGTGCTGCAGACCATGGGCTTACAAAGAGTTGGACATGACTATGTAACTAACTGAATTGAAATTATAATATACTTCTAAACCTCGAAATATATCCTTTCACGTTTACATTCGGGTTTTACATATATTTCTACTGTATTTCCTTGAAACATCAACACTAGTTACTTAGTCTTCTGTCCCTACCCATGTACATAATAAAGTTATCAAGCTATCATTTACTTACTGTTTAGAAAGCTTCCCTATACATATTGCTTTTGATCTCCCAAGCAACAAACACTCTTAGACAGATTTAGTTAACAAATATTTACTGGATATCATCCAGCTGTACATTTCACACTGTAGCAAAGAAAAGGTATGAGCAAATATAACTCATACTCTCAAAAAGTTTGTCCTTTGGTGGTGAAACCCAAGGACAAATTACTTTAATTAGTTATAAATGCCTGGATAATTATTAGTATCAAATGTTGTGAAGGAGAAGCAAAGACTGCTATCATGGTAAAAGAAGCAAAAAGAACTTTTACCAAGTATTGAAAGTATCTTGTCTGTTTTCTTCCTTCCTGTTTTCATCCTCTTTCTTGCTATTTTTAGGTACACACTATACTTTCTCTTCTCTCAAAAGATTTATCCCCATTTTCCAAGACAATTTTATAGTTTTTCTAGGAACAAGTGAGCTTTTTTCACTTGATATAGACTGTTCACATATAACTGAAACCTGCAGAAACCAACAGAATATTGTGAAACAAATATACCACAATTAAAAATAAATTTAAAAAAAGAAAAATAATTGAAACCTTCCAAGAAACTGGCATATGGTTTTCTCAGATGTGTCTTCAATGTCTATATGATGATATCACTTTGTTTGTGTTATCAGTGATGTCATCATCGTTGTTCTTGCTATCTCCCACATCCTCTGCCAATAGGGACAGAAACATTCCTAGTAATTCTAGTCTCTTGAGGGGGATTTAGAAAGTAATCTTACTTATTCTCTCCTGTGGCATTTATCCCACAGATTTAGTTACCTTTTTTTTTTTTTTTTAAGCAGAATAAACTTATAAACAAAGGCTTCTCCAATTTTAAGGAAAAAGAGGAAAAAGTTTCCACATAAAAACTAGCAAAAACTAACCAAGCCTAATAGCCTGAGTTGAACCTTCTCTTGAGGAAATATCCTCAGAAGAGAAAACTGAAACTTGAGTACATCTTACAGGGTTAATAGAAAGTTACAAGAAAAACAAATTTCACATAAATTATTATCTGATCATCATCTAGATTTTATATGAAAAAATTATGATTCACACCCTGCAATGAATGATTATCTGAGGCTCTATTTCTGTGGTTTGTTCAGGGATAGTGAAGAAAATAATACTTCAAAGATGCATACAAGCAAAGCAAAAGATATTTGGAGCATTTTAGATTTTAAGATTATCTTCCTACCAAATGCAAAACCAAACATCAAGACAGCAAGGAATCTCATATTGAAATATACAGATACCCTTGATGTTTTAACTCTATCAAGAAAATTCCCTTTATGAACTTTGAAACAGGAAAAAAGGAAACTCACTTTTATATTCATACCTTACTTCCTTGAGGTAGCAATGCTTCTTGGTTGATCCAGTTGATGGAAAATGTTGTCAGGATCTCCAGGAGTCTTCAGAGCAGCACTACTTCTTAAGAAAAAAATCTGCAACAGTACAGAAAAGATAGTGTGGCCTGTTGGCATAAAAAGGTCACAGCATACCATCATCCATCCCATAGATACAAATGCCAGGAAAGGGAGACCTCCTTAGGACTAAATCTATGGCTGTGGTTTGGAACAATAAAGTAGAGATCTGAGAGGTCAAAATCATAAGAGAAAATATCTTTATATTACAGAAGTGAAGAATTCCATTTTCATCCATGATAGCTAATACTATCTAGAGACTTCTCAGGCAAGCAAAGAAGAAAAACAAAAAAAATCGAGCTGGCCCCAGATGTCCAGAATATGCACCTTCATCTATTGTGCAGTCACCCAAGAGAAATGACCTGTCCAGAGGGTGCACTATGAATGATTTAAGCTCCCTTTAACACTCCAAACTACTTCCAAAGCTCAGTGGGAATTCTGTGTTGCATTACTGGAAGGAAAAAAATGAGTAAATATAAATACTCCACTTTTCCTCTTTGACTTCTTCCTAAATACTCTTTCCAATATAGGAATCACTATTTCTTTCTTCTCCTAAACATTATAGGTGTCATAGCTATATACTTTAGAAGAATGAATGCTTGGATATAATCACATAAAAGAATTTCCCTTATTCTAAATATAGCATGTGTGAGTTTTCTTATCATAAACGGTTAAAATGCTTTATTTGTTACATTAGATATATCTTCGGCTAAATGAATCCAACTAGCTTTTCCTGTATTGGCACCCATACTAAATTTAAGAACTGCTCAAAATGATGAACTTTAAAGAATATATATGAGAGCTGGAGAGTTAGTCTGTTTTCTATGAAATGAATAATCAGAAAAAAATTTCAACCAGGTAACTGAAAGTAAATGAATAACATGGGAGCTGATTGAAAGCTTTCAGAAGAAAAGTAAACCCTATATTGGGGATTACATATATCAGGAAATAAAATAATGATATCTGGGAGTAAGGACAAGGAATTTAAAACATAAAAAAAAATTTAAGCATCTAAAAATATAAAGGTACACTATACCAAGCATAGAGTTTTTCTCAATTAAAGCAAGGGCATTTATTAAAATGTTTTTTGCATATTAATCTCCTAATAAAAGTAGACACTCAAATAATTGTGGAAAGGAAGGAGGAGAATAGGGGGAAAGAGAGTGAGAAAGACAAAATGAAGCAAAAGCCAATGGTGAGCATACCAGAACTTTCCTATGCCCTCTCGACACAGAATCACCCCTCCTGACACAGAATCACATCCTTATCTGTCATTTCTCCTCATCTTTTCCTGCCTTACATGAGAGAGAACCAATTTTGCATTCTATCTGCATCTTCTTTCACATATATCTCACTGTCTTGTTGTAAAGCACACTAAGTTGGAAAATTCACTCAAGAATCCATTCTTGTCTGTCTCTGACCAGATCCAAGGCAGAAGCCATTGATAGACTTTACCACCCTCCCACTCCACAAAGAAAGAGGTAAAAGCTGTATTGCTAGGTAATTTAACCAGATTTTACAATGGGTAGAGGCAGTGTCCTTTGTCAATGGAAGAAATGAACTAAGACCACAAGAACTGATTTCCAAAGATGTTTGCTATTGTTGTTCTTTGGTTGGTTTTTTTTAGTCATCAAATTGTAACTCCTAATCAATAAAGAGCCAGACTCCTTTATGTGGGTAAAATTCCAGAAACAAATCCAATTGCATATTCCACTGCAGTCAATGAATCAAGTGAGATAGAAGTATAAGAAACCATTTTGGTGTCCTTTTCATAGAGTAAAAGATTTTTTCCCCATCCCCCAGGAAAGAGCTTACATGCTAAAATTTGCTTTCATGAGGATGAACAGATTATCATGATTTAGAAATATTAGCCACTCAGTAAGAGCCATAGTTACTTTGCCAACAAAGGTCCATCTATTCAAGGCTATGGTTTTTTCCTGTGGTCAGTATGGATGTGAGAGTTGGACTGTGAAGAAGGCTGAGTGCCGAAGAATTGATGCTTTTGAACTGTGGTGTTGGAGAAGACTCTTGAGAGTCCCTTGGACTGCAAGGAGATCCAACCAGTCCATTCTGAAGGAGATCAGCCCTGGGACTTCTTTGGAAGGACTGATGCTAAAGCTGAAACTCCAGTATTTTGGCCACCTCATGCAAAGAGTTGACTCAGTGGAAAAGACTCTGATGCTGGGAGGGATTGGGGGCAGGAGGAGAAGGGGATGACAGAGGATGAGATGGCTGGATGGCATCACCGACTCGACAGACGTTGAGTATGAGTGAACTCCGGGAGATGGTGATGGACAGGGAGACCTGGCGTGCTGCGATTCATGGGGTCACAAAGAGTCGGACACGACTGGGCGACTGAACTGAACTGAACTGAAGAGCCATAATGCTCACAGGAACCACATATAGGATTAAGCATGGAAGTCTTACAGTCTTATGATCCAGTGTGTGATTTATACATAATTCAGGTTCCAGAACTGGTAGTTATATCCTAACCAGTTGCATTTGTAATAGTTTCACTTTCCATACTCTGTGGCTCAAACGGTAAAGAATCTGCCTGCAATGCAGGAGACCCAGGTTCAATCCCTGGGTTGGGAAGATTCCTTGGAGAAGGCAATGGCTACCCACTCCAGTATTCTTGCCTGGAGAATTCCATGGACAGAGGATCCTGGCATACCACAGTCCATGGAGTCACAAAGAGTCAGACATGACTGAATGATTAACACACACACACACACACACACACTTCTATATTCCAGCTAAGCAATGGTTGAGGATGGTAACTAATGTTCTCTAAGATAGCACCTTAAGAAAAGGTGACCTGAGTACATCAGCTAGCCACAGCTTAGCTTGCATTTAGGTGTCATGGCATTGAAACGTGTAAAATATCATGTATGAAATGAGATGCCAGTCCAGGTTCGATGCACGATACTGGATGCTTGGGGCTAGTGCACTGGGACGACCCAGAGGGATGGTATGGGGAGGGAGGAGGGAGGAGGGTTCAGGATGGGGAACACATGTATACCTGTGGTGGATTCATTTTGATATTTGGCAAAACTAATACAATTATGTAAAGTTTAAAAATAAAATAAAATTAAAAGAAAAAAAAAGAAAACAGAACTTGCTATGTGCCTACTGACTTTCCCATCTTTATATGGCCACAGACAGAAACCATGTGCTGCTGATCTACATTACCCCTTGTCTCCTTTGTCATCATGGAGCTCACCTTTTTTCTTTTTAATGTAAATATAAGTATATAGGGAATTGTGTATTGCCTAAAAATATTGAAGAAATGTTTTAGAAATGGAAGTCTAAAGAGTGAAAAATAAACAGTAAAGTTTAGATGAAGCACAACAAACCAGAAATTTCACAACATATAGTGATTATCCGTATGATTGGTGCTAAGCTCTAGTCACAAAACTCCAAGAAAAAAGAAGAGGAAAATATGTTACTTATTTTTTAGGTCAATGCAAATTTTCCTTAGTTTCAGCAATTTGAAGATTCATGTTTTGCTTTGTAAAAAGTAACGTGAATGTCTCTAGCTTCACCCATTTTGGGATACAAACAATACCGACATTCAAACCTCATTAGTTTGTTAGCCTGGTTCTATAGAATATCTAAACTCAGCCTTCATCTCACACTGTATTCTCAGTAATTTCTGGGATTTCAGAAAGGTTTTCTCATGTGCATACATGTATTTGTATTTTCCAGTTAAAACAACTCTCTTCACTACGTAGAGAGAAACTCTCAGGAGTTCAATACTGATATCTTTCAGTGTGCTGTGTTGCTTCATTCATGCCTGCTTCATTCTTCAATATTTGTCTGACTCTTTGCAACCCTATGAACCATAGCCCATCAGGTTCCACTGTCCATGGGATTCTCCAGGCAAGAATACTGGAGTGGGCTGCCGTGTCCTCCTCCAGGGGAAATTCCCAAGCCAGGGATCAAACCTACATCTCTTACATCTCCTGCATTGGCAGGCAGGTTCTTACCACTAGCACCACCTAGGAAGCCCAATCTCTTTAGAGGCAATGACAAATGTCATACTAGTCTCTATTTCAATGTATCCTTTCTTCATTTTGAGCATCTGCATACATATGTTCTCCTTCCTCCACAAAATTGGTTTCCCTAATCCTTTCCCACTTAACACAGATTATCAAAACCCTTACATATATCAACTCACACCAATGAATGACTGGAAGCAAGCTTTATCACCCAATAATACTCTCAATCTCCCAAATGGAATCTAACTTTCCATAAGATTGAGACAGTTGCTGAATTTGTCTAGGCAACATGTTTTTCATTTTTAAAATAGTAGATTTTTAAATCTCTGTGGCTGTTTTTTTTAATAAATATAACTTTTAAGATTGCAAAATGTTATGGGTTTTTTTGGAAGTAAATAATCACGTATTTTACAGGATCTTTTTTTAGTTTTGAAAATCTTTTTAAGATGTCAGAATGTATTTATACCTTTAATTTCTCTATACAATTCTTCCAGAGTATTTCACATGGACATTTAATGTGTAGGCTTAGGTATTTGGGGTAATAGTATCCTATTATGAGATGTCCTTGTAGAATAATGTGGATAGAAGCAACATTCTGAAAAATAAAGCATATGTATATCAAGTCTATAAATTTAAAGAAAGCAAATTCCTCTTCACACAATTATGGATTCCTCTTTCTCCCCAAAAATGATTGCTAGGACTTGTCCATAGTAAGAACATAACTAGAATATTTGCTTAAAAATTAATCTGGTACTGATACAGATGGAACTGTGAGTGCTGGGAATGAAAGAGTATTTATATAAATAAAATATAAAGTGAACAAAAAACACAAAGAACTACTAATCCTCCTCACACTTATATCACACACATGATACAAGTATAAATATTGGCCTATAAAAATAATTTCGGAAGTTCTGAGTGACTTTTAAAGTTTTACTTAAGGACGAATTCTGTAACCTGATTGAAAGGAAGCACTGCAGCCATGTGTGTCCTTACATGCATATCACCCTAGATTACAGTAACTGCACAAAAAAGTCATCAAAAATACTGGGAAGCATTCTTTGATACAAGTCAGGTTTCACAAAATTAAACGAGACTAACTGTTCAGTTTGTCCTAGATTACTTATTTCTAAGAAGCTACAGCCATTTTTGTGGTTTCATGCAAAGTTTCTCACTCATGGATCCTTAGAAATACAAAGCAGAAATCTACTTCTCTCTCCTATACAATAGACTTAACCATGTTATTCTTAGATCAAATCTCATAACACATCTATATTTTATTGAAATTCTAAAGCAGTAAGAAAGGGGGAAAGACACAAATGGAACTAGAATCATTTAATTCAGTCATGGTTATAATTTATGACTTCCAGTGATTATTTAAACAAACAAAAAAAGCCTGTATTTTTTTAAGTTTAGTTTTTATTTTATCCATTTAATTTTATCAGTTTAATAAAACTCCAGTGGAATGGGAAGCTATAAACAACCACTATTTCAGGTTTTTCCCTCCTTCAATACTGTATTGTTTTATTGCTATTTTAATAAAAGGAGGCACAATATATTTAACATTTTTACCCTGTTACAAATAATTTTCAAGCTAAATTTAGGAAAATTATAGTTAATTTACTATTATGAAAGTGAAAAAGTGTTACAGATAGCAAAATGCCTTATCTTTGTAAATATTCACACATCAAAGAAATCAGATGCAACTGAATGAAATATAATAGGTCATATTACTGTCTAGAGCTTTAAGAAATGACATGTTTTCTTCTTCTACCTCTGCCATTACTTCTTATCACCAATAGGAAATCAGTTTATCCACGTGTATCATTGGGAGAGACGTGAAATGAGGAATAAAAAAGAAGATAGCATCTATGCTTATTTGAAGAGTCAATGCACATTAAATACTCTTGGGGCTCTTATAAGAATATAATACCATAACATAATATGGTCATTATTATTACCAATTCGTTTTTCTGTGTATGAGTATCTGGCTGTCAGAGCCAATTTTCAAGTGAGACTCAGTTAAATGGAGCAGCTTTTGCAGAAAGAAATACCCCAGGAGTATACTGTCACACCTCATACCAACACCCCACTGGTTTATCCTCACTCTACGACTAGAGACATGCCCAAAACCTACTAGAGAAAAGAATGACCCAGAATTGTTACAGAACTTTTCAAATTATCTTTTCCTATAAATATGTTGGTCATAGAAAGTGAAAGTATCAGTAGCTCAGTTGTATCCAACTCTTTGCGACCCCATGGACTGTAGCCCGCCAAGCTCCTCTGTCCATGGAATTATTCAGGCAAGGATATTGGATTGGGTTGCAAATTCCTACTCCAGGGGATCTTCCCAACCCAGGGATCAAACCCAGATCTCCCTCATTGCAGGCAGATTCTTTACCCTCTGAGCCACCAGGGAAGCCTGGTCAAATGCCTTATTAAAAAAAAAAAAAAAGCAGCTCCCAATTTTTGATACAATTTCTGCATTTATTATTTTTTTGCTCTACCACTTGTAAGAATATGGATGACACTTTTAACTGATGAAGATACAGAAAAAGTAATTAGCATTTGTGTTGTGTTGTAAATATTAAGTACTATATATGGAAAAATTATGTGATATAGTACAAAGTGTTTAGAGATGACTAATTAAACTAAAAGTTAGTTTAACATTTGTTTTAATGAAATTAAATAATTTGTATTCAAATTTCAAAATGAGAGTTGCTGATCTACTGTATTGTCAACACGATTTTCTTAATAGTTTATCTGATAGTTAAACATGACTTTTCTCTTTAATAAATTAAATAATAAACTAAATGAAAATATTTTTTAATTTTGCATTACCCTTGCATTTCCAAAATAATATCCATTCATTTAAAACTATATCATTATTTTAATCTCCTTCTGCATACTGATATATTATCTAACATCTTCATTTTAATATTCATAAGTAAAATATAGTCCTAATTTTTGTGAAAACATCATGTTTTGCCTTGATTTTATCCTCACATAATAGAATTAGGAATTTTTCTTCTTTTTTGAAAGAAAAAAAAGTTTCAAAATTATAGGAAGTATCTGCTCCTTAAACATTGGTCAGTTCAGTTCAGTCGCTCAGTCGTGTCTGACTCTTTGCGACCCCATGAATTGCAGCACGCCAGGCCTCCCTGTCCATCACCAACTCCCGGAGTTCACTCAGACTCACGTCCATTGAGTCAGTGATGCCATCCAGCCATCTCATCCTCTGTCGTCCCCTTCTCCTCCTGCCCCCAATCCCTCCCAGCATCAGAGTCTTTTCCAATGAGTCAACTCTTCGCATGAGGTGGCCAAAATACTGGAGTTTCAGCTTTAGCATCATTCCTTCCAAAGAAATCCCAGGGCTGATCTCCTTCAGAATGGACTGGTTGGATCTCCTTGCAGTCCAAGGGACTCTCAAGAGTCTTCTCCAACACCACAGTTCAAAAGCACCAATTCTTCGGCGCTCAGCCTTCTTCACAGTCCAACTCTCACATCCATACATGACCACAGGAAAAACCATAGCCTTGACTAGACAGACCTTTGTTGGCAAAGTAGTGTCTCTGCTTTTGAATATGCCATCTAGGTTGGTCATAACTTTCCTTCCAAGGAGTAAGCGTCTTTTAATTTCATGGCTGCAGTACCATCTGCAGTGATTTTGGAGCCCCAAAAAATAAAGTCTGACACTGTTTCCACTGTTTCCCCATCTATTTCCCATGAAGTGATGGGACTGGATGCCATGATCTTCGTTTTCTGCATGTTGAGCTTTAAGCCAACTTTTTCACTCTCCACTTTGACTTTCCTCAAGAGGCTTTTTAGTTCCTCTTCACTTTCTGCCATAAGGGTGGTGTCATCTGCGTATCTGAGGTTATTGTTGGTACAATGTCTCTATTTACACTTTCCGTATAGTCTGCTTTTGTGAGACAAAGATACTGTTCTAAAACTTTCTTTTTTGAAATTGTTCAATTTGAATGTTTCTTTTCATCTAGTATCAGTTTTGGAGAAGGCAATGGTGACCCACTCCAGTACTCTTTCCTGGAAAATCCCATGGACGAAGGAGCCTGGTAGGCTGCAGTCCGTGGGGTCGCGAAGAGTTGGACACAACTGAATGACTTCACTTTCACTTTTCACTTTCATGCATTGGAGAAGGGAATGGCAACCCACTCCAGTGTTCTTGCCTGGAGAATCCCAGGGCCAGGGGAGCCTGATAGGCTGCCATCTCTGGGGTCGCACTGAGTCGGACACGACTGAAGCAACTTAGCAGCAGCAGCAGCAGTAGTATCAGTTTATACAATGTATTAATGTATAATCCTAAGAAAGTATCTTTTTGTTTCCTTCTTTGTTTTGTTTTGTTTTCATGGCCACATTGTGCAGCATGAAGGATCCTATTGAACCTGTGTCCCCCGCAATGGAAGCGCTGAGTCTTAATCCTTGAACCAGGGAAGTTCTAGGAACTATCCTTGTTAAAGAGTTTTCAGATTTATTTACCTAGAGATGATTAAGAAAAGCCCCATTATTTTCCTAACTTGCTAGCCTATGTCTTAGTTTTTACTATGCTGGATCAATTTTCCTATTTTGTTTTGTTTTTTTGAAAAAATGTAGCTTTAAATCTTCTGGTTCAGAAAAGTTGCACTGAATCCTATTACTTTATTTTTGCTTTATAAGACTATTATGGGGTTTTCCTTTGAGATTAATTATGCTTGTATTTAACTTTGTGTTTGCTATAGTGTGCTGTCCTCAGGAGAGTCAGTGGTTGATAAATGTCAGCAGTCAGGCCTCTGGGAACTTGCTCAGCTGAAGAGATCTCCTTTACTTAAGATTCACCCTAGTGTTGCCTACCTCCAATTACTAGCACTTGCAGGTACATAAGACTTGACCTTTGGCTCAAATTGTTGATAACTTTGATGGCCATCCGAGTTCCAGCATCCTCTACTGGTCCCTGTGAAGTTTTCTTATGATTGTACCTCACGCAAAACTCTCCCTTTGTCACCCTCCTTTTTTTTTCTCCTTCTCTCCACAAGTAGATATTCTGACTGTTGTTATCCAGTTGCTAGATTGTGTCCAACTCTGTGACCCCAGAGACTGTAGCACACCAGGCTTCCCTGTCCTTCACTGTCTCCCAGGGTTTGCTCAAACTCATGTCCATTGAGTTGATCATGCCATATAACCATCTCATCCTCTGTCACCCCCTTCTCCTCCTGCCTTCAATCTTTCCCAGCATTAGGGTCTTTTCCAGTGAGCTGGCTCTTTGCATCAGGTGGCCAAAGTACTGGAGCTACAGCTTCAGCATCAGTCCTTCCAATGAATATTCAGAGCTGATTTCCTTCAGAATTGAGTGGTTTGATATCTTTGCTCTCTGAGGGATTCTCAAGAGTCTTCTCTACCACTACAATTCAAAAGCATCAATTCTTCAGCACTTAGCCTTCTTTATGGTCCAACTCTCACATCCATACATGACTACTGGAAAAACCATAGCTTTAAATATATGAACCTTGGTCAACAAAGTGATGTCTCTGATATCCTGATAGCTCTTTTAAATAAACTTCCTGCATTCTCACTTCCATAAAAGGCTGGGTTTAGGAGTGACCAAAATATAGCAGACACCAAAATTGTATTATGGTGATCGATGCCTGTATTGGTTATCAATTGCTGTGTAACAGCTACTCAAAATTTGTCAGTTTGTAACATTTATCATTTCAACCAAATTCTGAGTGTTAGGCATCCAGAATCACCTCAGCAATGTGGTTCTGCATTAGGGTCTCCCAGGAGGCGGCAATCAAACTGTCAGGCAGGACTTCATTCATCTCAGGCTCCACTGAGGCTGAAGGGTCTGCTTCCAAGCTTTCTCAAGTGGCTGTCAGCAAACCTCAGTTCCTCATTGGCCACTGGGTGGAGATTTCAGCCTCTTACCACATAGGCCTTTCCAAGGGGATGCCTCAATACATGGCATCTGGCTTCCCACAAAACAAATATCCAAGGGAGACAGTGAGAGCTCAAGACCAAAGCCACATTTTTTTATGAGTCTCATCTCAAAAGTGACATACTTAACATGTCTGCTGTATATTATGGTCTTGGAGAGCAATCCTGGTATAGTATAGGACAGAGCTACACAGAGTATGAATAAAAGAATGCAGGAATCATCTGGGGCCATCTTGTAAGCTGCCTACAACAATTCCTCATGAAAAGGCTGATGTATTAGTTACACGTTGCTACGCAACTGATTCTCTTGAGAGTCCCTTGGACAGCAAGGAGACCAAGCCAGCCAATCCTAAAGGAAATAAACCCTGAGTATTTATTGGAAAGACTATTGCTGAAGATGAAGCTCTGATACTTTGGCCACCTGATGTGAAGAGTCAATTCATTGGAAAAGACCCTGATTCTGTGAACAACTGAAGGCAGGAGGAGAAGGGGATGACAGAGGATGAGACGGTTGGATGGATCACCAACATGATGGACATGAATTTGAGCAGGCTCCGGGAGCTGGTGATGAACAGGGAAGCCTGGTGTGCTGCAGTCCACGGGGTTGCAGAGTCAGACATGACTTAGCGAATGAACAACAACAAGTGCAACTAATTACCCCCAAATTTAGTGCCTTAAACAACATTTATCACTTCACCAAGATAAGATGTGTCAAGAGATTGGACAAAGGTTAGCCAGATCTTCAGTTTCTGAGCCTCTTACAAGTCTGCAGTCATCGCAAAGCTTGACTGGAAAGGATTTTCTTTCTTGTTCACTCACATGGTTGTTGGCAGGAGTCATTCCTCATGGACTACTGAAGTAAGATCTCATTTCCTCATAAATTGTTGGCTGGAATCCTTTATCAGTTCTGTGCCATGGTGAACCACTCCATAGAATAACTCATGACACACAGTAGGATCAGACCAAAGAAGAAAAATGATAGGAGAGGAGTGAAGTTGAAAAGTCAGCAAGTAAAAAGTCATAGTTCTCTGTAACCAAATCATGGATGGGACATCCCATCATCCTGTCATATTCTGTTTGCTAGAAACAATCAGTAGGTTTATCCAACATGTAAGAGGAGAGGGTTATACAAGTGTGAAGATCTTTGTGAGTCACACTACTGCTGGAAACGTGTAACCTATCAGAGTTTGTAGGTAAAGTTAGCAGCAGACACTAGGTGGCTATGTAATTAAATATAAAAGTTACATAGCTGATGAACTAGAAGTTATACTTGTAGGAGGAACTATACTAGAAATCTACAAATCTACAAAATTCAAAAAATATGGAAGACATAGTAATAATAACAATAATGGAAAAGAATGATTGTTATTGGATACAACTGATGTTTTAGAGAGAGACAATGTAGGGCTAAAAATGATTAACTATCAATTAAAGACTAAATGTGGGAGCCAGTGGGCCTGCCTGGCAGCATATAAATCATATTCCTTGCAGTTGGATGGCAAAGAAAACTGAGGAACAGGCTCACGACTTAGAGCAGTAACAGCACTCCAAAGATGATCAAATTCTCAACCTGGACATGCTTGTTATGCCAAATTTAGGGCCCTGGTGGGCAATAACTGCACCCTTAAACATGAGACAGGAATATCTGTGTTAAAGAATATTTAGTGATGACTGTTTAAGCAAGAGATGTTCAAAGCATGAGTGTAATTCAAGGGATTTCTGAGCAGTGTCACCTACAGAGCAGCAATCCCATGGCTGGCCGTTCCAACAGTGAGTCTTTAATACTATCAGTAACACGTTGCCTTTCCAAGTGCAGTGTCCCCGAGTGGTGTGCCATCTTAAGTCCTCATCAGCAAGCATCAAATATTAAAAACTTAGGAGTGATTGGCATGTCCCCAGCTGAAAACAAGGCAATATTATCAAGAAGGAAAATGGAGCAGAAATTCAAGAAGGAGGAAAATGATGTCACACTGAAGGCAAATGTATCAACCTTCTTCCCAATCTTGTCAGTCATTCCTGACGACTGAGGGCTGAGCAGCATCCAACACCGGTTTCAAAAATCAGCCCAAAATGCCACCACTGCCAAATAACTGTATTTTTCTGGATTTTGGCAACCTTGTCAATGAATCAGAATATTATTATTTTCACCATGAATATTCTACAGAGGTTCAGAAAACCATTTATTTAGTACTAAAGTTATAGTCTTAGTATAGAAACAAAGAAACTATTTCTCAAATGTTCACTCACAGCAACTGGGGGCATGTGTCAGAGAAAAAGCTCAGTATCTGAGACTTTTGCAGACTGTTAAAACAAAAGCAAGCCAAGGTTACAGAAAACTGAAAATAGGAATACTCTGAAGACCATCAGTGTTAACCTCTGCCCCCTGCTCACTCAGAGGATGCGTTCATGTTTAAGAAACTTGTTTGTGCTGCCTTCCTACTCTGCTATAAAAGACTGAAAACATGCAGAGAAATGTAAGCTCCAAATAATCACTAGCTGCCAACCCCTAGAATCAGGCCCCGAAGCAATGCTCCAGCCCTATCCGTTGATCTGGGCAATGAGTCCCCATGACACTCATCTGTTTACTCTCGCCTGGTCAGAAACTCTTTACCTCACCAGAGAGCCTTGCCCCCAGCCTCTCCTCAAGTTTCCTGGTCCAGGCATCTAAGACGTTACACCTCAGGTCACCCTGCATCTGCTCTTCCCTGTCTCACCGGACTGCACGGTTATTACTCAACTTGTTTTCCTCTCTAAGTTATATGCTGTTAACTGTTTCCTTCAAAGTCAATCTAGTTGCAAAAAAACACATTTGACTGTAGAAGGTAGTGAAGTACCGAAGTGAAAGTCTCTCAGTCATGTCCGACTCTTTGCAACCCCATAAGACTGTACAGTCCATGGAATTCTCCAGGCCAGAATACTGGAGTGCGTAGTGTTTCCCTTCTCCAGGGGATCTTCCCAACACAGGGATTGAACCCAGGTCTCCCATATTGCAGGTGGATCCTTTACCAACTGAGCTATTTAACTGTAGAGCAACAGTTTAAAAAGAAAATGTAGTAGCTGGATATGAATCATTCAGAACTGTATTAACTATTTTCATCCTAACTATTAATTATGATTAAGTAGATTGTAATTATATTCATCTGGCTTTACTCCTCTAAAGAACTCAAAACACTGACACATTATCTTGAGAAAAGAACCTCTAAAAAGAAACTGGGGCTTCCCTGGTGGCTCAGACAGAAAAGAATCTGCCTGCTATTCAGCAGACCCAGGTTCGCTCCCTGGGTTGGGAAGATCCTCTGGAGGAGGGCATGGCAACCCACCCACTCTTGCCTGGAGAATCCCACAGACAGAGGAGCCCAGCGGGCTACAGTCCATGGAATTGCAAAGCATCAGACACAACTAAGCGGCTACCTCTTACACTTTCAGGAAGAAATCACTGGATATTTAAGAAATGAATATTTTTCAAAGATACTTTATTATTTGTACCATTTCCTTTATATTCCCTTTTCGGAGAGTACATAGTAGAAATCATCTTAATGCCAGATTTCTTCCAGGGATGAGAAACCAATTTCTAGTTACCTCCCTCTTTGAAGATCTCTCTTTGGTGATTGTATTAGTTTGCTAGGGTTGTCATAGAAAAGTACCTCAAAATAAGTGTCTTAACAGAAATTTATTGTCTCTTAGTTTTAGCAGCTAGAAGCCCAATATCAAGGTGTCACAATAGTTGGAGAGTTGTGAAGGAAGGCTCTATTCCACTCCTGACTTGTAGATGGCTGTCACCTCCCTGTGGATGTGTAGATATACCTTAACATCATCTTCTCTATGTGCCTGACTCTGTATTCAAATTTCCCCTTATTATAAATGACATATTATATTGGATTAGGACCCCATCCTACTCCACCCTGATGGACTAGTTAGGACAGACTGATGACAGTCTACAATGACTTCCAACTAAGGTCATGTTCTGAGGTACTAGTGGTTAGGATATCAGCATATAGATTTTATGAAGACACAATTGAACATTTAACACTCATGTTAAAGTTTGATACAACTTTTCAAATACTCATCCATGAGAAGGGAAAAAAAATGATAGATTAAAACGTAAGATCTAAAGAGAAAAAGTTTCAACTCTGTTACTTTTAGTGTGTAGCTTCACAACCTTGGAAAATTCCTAGAAGAGCAGTTTTATAAGTACCATTGTATGTTCCTTTATGTGAACTTGAAGTTATAAAATAGATCAATCCTAGGGAAATTCAACAAATTATAGGACTCACCAAGGCATTCCTGAAGTTCTTTTTAATTCTACTGCTTGTATCAGTAGAATTAAAACTTAATTTTTGAAAGTGATCTCTCTACATAATAGACAAAATAGTATTCATTTACTGTGGTGAGATAGGTCTATGATTGTGACAGAAAAATATTCAACAAAGTAAATGGAATTTCTGACTCTAACAGCTAAAATCCTGATGAATACTCATAGATCCTTTCTAGAGAACACATGACATATTTCATTATTATTTTTACTCTCATTAACCAATCGTTTGGACCAAGTGATGAAGAGCCATTAGTTTGTCTTTTCTCTCTCACTGACTTAATTAAACCAACTAATTACTGGGAGGTCATGAAATCATGCAAACCTCATGCATATACATTTTTAAAGTTAAAACCTGCTAGAAATTCAGTTTAATAAACAAAGCCATCCCTTTACATTTACTCCTGCTTTGTGTAAATTATAGAAAAAAATAAAGTCAGGGACTGACTGGTGGGCATCTGAGTGTGTAACACGAGTTAAAGTTTTGATTTTCAGTTTAGGCAATAACACTAGAATGCTGATAACACATTCTGTGTGTTAAAAAGTGCAAGTATATTAAGTATTATTTGATATAAAGCATTAGGAAATTCAATGAGACTGTAAATTTTAATAAATATCAGGGCTATTTCCCCTCTGCCCGTACTATTGGTTAATATTTATCCTGATATTTAAGAGTATAAGGTAAAACTATGATTTACTTCCCTTACTTCTCAGTTACAAAAATTTGTTGATTCTAAATATTCCATTCAAATATTTTCTAGAGTGTTCTAATTTAATCTTAAAATGAGTTCAATCCTTCTAGTTCATTTTTATGTGACTTCAAATAAACCCTTATTTAAAGGACATGCTCCCCAAACTACATTTCATAAACACTTAATGTGTTAATGGGGATATAACTTCTGTCTTAGTTCTTTCCCTTGGCACGAAAATTAAAGAAGGAATCTACCACATTAAGAGCTACAGCTCCCATATGTAAACTGGCCATTTATATAGTCTTTATAAATTTACCTTTAATCCTTAAAGCAATCCTATCAGTTAAGGCTCTTTGCTTATTAGCAACAACTTAAAATTTAGATGTCTTTAAATAAACAGATAGAATAAGTGGTTTATATAAACAAAAACCTAGAAGTATGTGTGAATTTAGACAGGTTTTGATCTGCAAATTCATAGTCATCAAGATTCCAAGTGTAACTGTGGTTCTCTTTCTTCTATACTTTTTTATGTGTTGTTTTCTTTCAGCACTGATTCTAAGCTTAGAAAACCACAGCTGTGGCCTCCCTAGACTGTCCCCTAGGCAGCACATCTTTAACTCCATTATCTGGAGGACAAGCAAACATCTCTTTTCACAGCTTCTATGGAAAGGAAAAGACATGCTTTTCCAAGATGCCCAAGACATTGTCTCCTCATGTCTCATTGGCTCAAATATGATCATGTTCCTGTCTATCAATGGGATGGCCTAGCTGTTTTTAAGATTCTGATCTAAACCATATAACTAAAAACAGAGACCATATTTTCCAAATAACATATCTCAGAACAGAAGAGAGGCTTTCAAAATAAAGCTGACATCAGTATGGGTAAATTTGGATACTAGGTACGCAAACTTTAAAACCATCAATTTATAGTAAGTATCATGTCTTCATTTAATAAATGAAGAAAATCAAATGCAGAGAGATTAAGCTATACTTATATCAAGATACCATAACTAGCAAGTGACAAAACATTGGAAAAAAAGTTTGGGCACTATGACAGATCTTCAACTACAAAATCATATTCCTACAGAGAGGTTTATAAGATTGAAGTTACTTTGCCAGCTAGTGTGATCTTAGATCAATGGCAATTCATCTGTTTCCATTTTTTAAAAAACCACTTGCTCAACTCCAGAAAAATAAATGACCCAATCAAAAAAATGGGCCATTATAAACAGTGCTGCGATGAACATTGGGGTACACGTGTCTCTTTCCCTTCTGGTTTCCTCAGTGTGTATGCCCAGCAGTGGGATTGCTGGATCATAAGGCAGTTCTGTTTCCAGTTTTTTTAAGGAATCTCCACACTGTTCTCCATAGTGGCTGTACTAGTTTGCATTCCCACCAACCGTGTAAGAGAGTTCCCTTTTCTCCACACCCTCTCCAGCATTTACTGCTTGTAGACTTTTGGATCGCAGCCATTCTGACTGGCGTGAAATGGTACCTCATAGTGGTTTTGATTTGCATTTTTCTGATAATGAGTGATGTTGAGCATCTTTTCATGTGTTTGTTAGCCATCTGTATGTCTTCTTTGGAGAAATGTCTATTTAGTTCTTTGGCCCATTTTTTGATTGGGTCATTTATTTTTCTGGAGTTGAGCTATAGGAGTTGCTTGTATATTTTTGAGATTAGTTGTTTGTCCGTTGCTTCATTTGCTATTATTTTCTCCCATTCTGAAGGCTGCCTTTTCACCTTGCTAATAGTTTCCTTTGTTGTGCAGAAGCTTTTAAGTTTAATTAGGTCCCATTTGTTTATTTTTGCTTTTATTTCCAATATTCTGGGAGGTGGGTCATAGAGGATCCTGCTGTGATGTATGTCGGAGAGTGTTTTGCCTATGTTCTCCTCTAGGAGTTTTATAGTTTCTGGTCTTACGTTTAGATCTTTAATCCATTTTGAGTTTATTTTTGTGTAAGGTGTTAGAAACTGTTCTAGTTTCATTCTTTTACAAGTGGTTGACCAGTTTTCCCAGCACCACTTGTTAAAGAGATTGTCTTTAATCCATTGTATATTCTTGCCTCCTTTGTCAAAGATAAGGTGTCCATATGTGCGTGGGTTTATCTCTGGGCTTTCTATTTTGTTCCATTGATCAATATTTCTGTCTTTGTGCCAGTACCATACTGTCTTGATAACTGTGGATAGATCAGTCTTACGGATTCTGTGGGAGAGGGAGAGGGTGGGCAGATTTGGGAGAATAGCATTGAAACATGTATAATATCATGTATGAAATGAGTCGCCAGTCCAGGTTTGATGCACGGTACTGGATGCTTGGGGCTGGTGCACTGGGACGACCCAGAGGGAGGGTAGGGGACGGAGGAGGGAGGAGGGTTCAGGATGGGGAAGGCGGGTATACCTGTGGCGGATTCATTTCGATATTTGGCAAAACTAATACAATATTGTAAAGTTTAAAAATAAAATAAAATTTTAAAAAAAAATGGGCCAAAGAACTAAATAGACATTTCTCCAAAGAAGACATACAGATGACTAACAAACACATGAAAAGATGCTCAACATCACTCATTATCAGAGAAATGCAAATCAAAACCACTATGAGGTACCATTTCACACCAGTCAGAATGGCTGCAATCCAAAAGTCTACAATAATAAATGCTGGAGAGGGTGTGGAGAAAAGGGAACCCTCTTACACTGTTGGTGGGAATGCAAACTAGTACAGCCACTATGGAGAACAGTGTGGAGATTCCTTAAAAAACTGGAAATAGAACTGCCGTATGATCCAGCAATCCCACTGCTGGGCTTACACACTGAGGAAACCAGAAGGGAAAGAGACACGTGTACCCCAATGTTCATCGCAGCACTGTTTATAATAGCCAGGACATGGAAGCCACCTAGATGTCCATCAGCAGATGAATGGATAAGAAAGCTGTGGTACATATACACAATGGAGTATTACTCAGCCATTAAAAAGAATACATTTGTATCAGTTCTAATGAGGTGGATGAAACTGGAGCCTACTATACAGAGTGAAGTAAGCCAGAAGGAAAAACACCAATACAGTATATTAACGCATATATATGGAATTTAGAAAGATGGTAATGATAACCTGGTGTACGAGGCAGCAAAAGAGACACTGATGTATAGAACAGTCTTATGGACTCTGTGGGAGAGGGAGAGGGTGTGAAGATTTGGGAGAATGGCATTGAAACATGTAAAATATCATGTAAGAAACGAGTTGCCAGTCCAGGTTCGATGCACGATACTGGATGCTTGGGGCTAGTGCACTGGGACGACCCAGAGGGATGGTATGGGGAGGGAGGAGGGAGGAGGGTTCAGGATGGGGAACACATGTATACATATGGAGGATTCATTTTGATATTTGGCAAAACTAATATAATTATGTAAAGTTTAAAAATAAAATAAAAAATAAAAAACCACTTGTAAGACAAAGCATCTGCTTACATATATTCTAAAGCTATGGAACAATTAATTATTGATTATTATAGGGTAGTAACAGTGGCCAAAATATTTATTGCCAGACTATTCAGAAGCATTGCAATGATCACCATCAGACACCATCAGCCACATATCCATTTCTGGCTGTATGCAATGTGTATGCAATGTGTTACTGGTAACCAAGAATTTTAATAACATAATAATGGAGTTCCACATAGCTTAAAATCCTTAAAAAATGGCCATTATTGAAATCTAGGTGCATCTTTGGAAAATACAATTGTGCTAAGAGAATATATACATGTAATGCAATGGCATCTTCTGTTCATTTCATTAACATTACTACCCTTATGAGTTCTAAGTCATCCAGTTCCATCCAAATAATTCTACTAAAAGTTTCTACTGTAAGCACTACCTCATCTTTTCAGAACTTACAACATGAAAATGCCATATTGCCTCTGGAAACCTTCTGAAACTCCAGGAGACTCAGAGGAGAGATTCTTAGAAATGCAGATGAGAAGTTTATCTTGTGTCAAATTTTTAAACTGGTAAAGTGACATGAAATGGAAAGCAAATTTTTTTAAGGTATGGATTAATTACAATCTGTCTCCCCTTGGTGTTCAGAAGCAACTGAGCAAGTGACATAGGAAGTACATGGAAAGGAAAATAACTTCGTGATTAATGATAATAGAAGAATACAGCTTAAAACCAAGATTATGATGGGGCCTCTTCTAGCCAACATCCTTAATAATCAAATTACAGATTACAGTCAACTGAAAAGGAGCATGATGCTAAGATTCTTGCCCCTCATGTCCTCAGGCTGCCTTTTGTCTGTGAAAAAACTTTAGCCAAAGAGTAAGCTTATTCAGAGAAGTGAGAAAATGCAAAAACAAAGGAAAACAGTCCAACAAGAGTAATTAATAATAGTTTAATCATTAAACATGGCCAAGGGCCTTTAGTTACTCTTCAAGGGATAGAGATAATATTCTGACACATGTCCTGTGTGCTGTCTTATAGAGGCTAAAACCCTGTCTAGATGGAAGAAGTTAACTACATGAGAACCAACCGGACTGTAACCATGACATTAAGCTGCCACAATTCAGAAGGCTGGCCTCAAAGAAATTGGAAAAAATTGATCCTGGAATTAAAGATGAACTGTAATTTAAACAATCAAGATGACACTGATCAGACCATTGCATGACCAATTTTAAGATGACTGTCAGAGCTGACTGTACTATTTCTGTAAATAGGCCCCCTCTCTCCATCTGTAAAAGTTCTTGCCCACTGGTTGCCAGTCAGGGGGAGTTGACCTTTGGACAGAAGTCCACCCTCCCCCACTGGTTGCTGGCTTCCAAAATAAAGCAAACTTTCCTTTCCACAAACTTGGCCTCATTATTGGCTTTTAAGCAGCAGTCAGACTCCACTTTGGGAACACAACCAGTTGCAGAAAAGCTTGAAGATTCCTGTCTAGGAGAAGTAAGCCATAACTCATTTTCGTAAAACATGGAGGAAATCTCTAAGAGGAACCTCTTGATTCTTTTCATCTCCACATATCAGGAAAAAGAGCAGAGGACAAATAAATATTGACTTGTACCCAGATCTTATGAATCAACAAGAGAGAAAAAGCTTTCTTTTAACAGATTGGCTTCGAGAAGTGGAGGAAGAAAAAATACCTTCCTCTTTAAAAATGATGTGACCTCCCAAGCTGCTACTGTATCAGATCAATGAGATTTAATCTTCTTGTAAAAGTTTTTCTACGCAGCATGCCCCTTCTCTCTTTTTTCCCCTTGGAGGTAATAGAGTGTGGTGCTAAGAGACCAGATATAGAGTCAAACGGCTCAGGTCTGGGTCTTGTCTGCCAGTTCTCAGCTGCCCCACATTGAGGAAGAAATCTGTCTAATCCTCAGTTCTCTCACTTGCAAAAAAAATGCATAATCACAATACCTACCTTATAGGCTTGTTGGAGCATTAAATGATGTAGTTCATGTAAGGTACATAGAACATCACCTATTACAGAGTAAGCTCTCCAGAAATGTTAGCTGTTTTGTTAATTAATTACTTCTATGGGCTCTATCAAAGAAAAACAAGTTAGGACTTAATAAGTAGAGACTTTTATTCAGAATGATTATTGCAAGGGAGAGAAAGGGACTATTGCAACAGGAACAACACTGTGACTATTAATGTCTGCAAGTGTCTCAAATAAAAGAGAAAACTTTTTTTATTTAATAGTGTTTTGATGGAAACAAAAAAGACCTCAAGTAGCCAAAGAAATGTTGAGAAAGAAAAACGGAGTTGGAGGAATCAGACTATACTATAAAGCTAGAGTAATCAAGACAATATAGTTCTGATGACTGTAAAGACAGAAATATAGATAAATGGAACAGAATAGAAAGCCCAGAAATAAACCCATGCAGCTACGATCAATTAATCTACAACAAAGGAGGCAAGAATATGCAATGGAAAAAAGATAGTCTCTTCAATAAGTGCTGCTAAGAAAACCAGACAGCTACATGTTAAAAGAATGAAATTAGAATATTCTTTAACACCGCATGCAAAAATTAATTCACAATGGGTTAAATACCTAAACAAAAAACTGGATACAATAAAACTTTTAGAGGAAAATATAGGCAGAACACTGACATAAATCACAGCAATATCTTTTAGATCCATCTTCTAGAGTAATGGGAAACAAAAACAAATGGGACCTAATTAAACTTAAAATCTTTTGCACAGCAAAGGAAATCATAAATACGACAAGAAGGCAACCCAAAGAATGGGAGAAAATATTTGTAAATGATGCCACTGACAAGGCATTAAAGTCCAAAATATAAAAACAGCTCATGCAGCTCAAAATCAAAAAAACAACCCAATCAAAAAAATGGTGTCTCCTTTGCTGTCTTGCATACAGGATTATTGTTACCATCTTGAGGGATGGTATGGGGAGGGAGATGGGAGCGGGGATCAGGATTGGCAATACGTGTACACCCATGGCGGATTCATATTGATGTAAGGCAAAACCAATACAATATTGTAAAGTAAGTAGCCTCTAATTAAAATAAATAAATTTAAATTAAAAATAAATAAATAAAATATACTTTCAAAAAAAATGGTGAGATATCTAAATAGACATTTCTCCAAAGAAATACTGATGGTCAAAAACCATATGAAAAGATGCTCAACATCACTAATTATTAGAGAAATGCAAATCAAAACTACAATGGGGTATCATCTTGCAGCAGTCAGAATGGCCATTATTAGAAAGTTTACAAACAATAAATGCTGAGAAGAGTGTACAGAAAAGGGAACCTTGCTATACTGTTGGTGATAATGTAAATTAGTACAGCCACTACAGAGAACAGTATGGAGATTCCTTAACAAACTAAAAGAAAAAAAAGCTATCAAATGACCCCACTCCTGGTCATATATCTGGAGAAAAACATGGTCCAAAGGATGCATGCATCCCAATGTTCATTGCAGCAATATTTACAATAGCCAAGACATGAAAGCAACCTAAATATCTATCAATGGATGAATAGGTAAAGAAGATATGGTGTGCACACAAACACACACTAGAATAGTACTCAGTCATAAAAAAAGGAAATAATGCTATTTGAAGCAACGTGGATAGACTTAGAGATTTTCACGCTTAGTAAAGTCAGTCAGACAAAGACAAATCATGGTGACACATATGTGAAATCAAAGAAATGATACAAATGAACTTGTTTATAAAGCAGGAATAGACTCATGGATTTATAAAACAAAGTTATGGTTATCAAAGGGGAAAAGTGAGGCTGGGAGGTATAAATTGGGAGGTTGGGATTAACATATACACACTGCTGCTGCTGCTGCTGCTGCTGCTAAGTCGCTTCAGTTGTGTCCGACTCTGTGCGACCCCATAGACGGCAGCCCACCAGGCTCCCCCGTCCCGGGGATTCTCCAGGCAAGAATTCTGGAGTGGGTTGCCATTGCCTTCTCCAATGCATGAAAGTGAAAAGTGAAAGGGAAGTTGCTCAGTCATGTCCGACTTGTAGCGACCCCATGGACTGCAGCCCACCAGGCTCCTCCGTCCAAGGGATTTTCCAGGCAAGAGTACTGGAGTGGGGTGCCATTGCCTTCTCCGAACATATACACACTGCTACATATAAAATAAAAAACAAGGACCCTTTGCATAGCACAGGAAACTCTTCTCAATATTCTGTAATAAACTATATGGGAAAAGAATCTGAAATAGATTACATATATAACTAAATTGCTTTGCTCTACATCTGAAGCTAACACACTGTAAATCAACTATACTCCAATATAAAGTCAGAATTAAAAAAAATAACATTTCATTTAGATATTTGGCAAAACCAATACAATATTGTAAAGTTTAAAAATAAAATAAAATTTTAAAAAATAAAACAAAGAAAAAAAAAATAACATAAGGGAAGGGTAAACAGAATCTTTGGAGAGGAAGCTGAACAAGCAAGGAGAAATGACCAGAAAGTTTTGACAAGCAAAGGTTTCACTGGGTGCTTAGCTGATTCCCAAGAAAAGCTCAGGAGAAGGCACTTAGTCAATTTGGGCTGCTATAATAAATCATCATAGACTAGGTGGTTAAACAATTCACATTCATTTCTTCGTTCTGGAGATTGAGAAGTCCCAGATCAAGATACTAAGAGATCCACTGCCTGGTGAGTGCCTACCTCCTTGCTTGTAGATGCTCTCTTCATGTTGTTTCTTTACAGAGTGGAAAGCAGAGACTGAGAGTCCTGTGTCTTCTTATAAGGGCACGAATCCCATTCACCAGGATTTCTTCCTTGTGAACTAATGATTTCCCAAAGGCCTCACCTCCTGAGATCACCACATTTGGGTCTAGGATTTCAGTATATGAATTGGGTGGGAGAGGGAAGAGATACACAAATATTCAGTCCATAACAGGTGCCTCCCTCTTTTTTTGTGTGTGTGCATGCTCAAGCCTGCAGGTAAGTAGGGTTCAAAGGGGGACTGTAGGAAATAGAAGCCTGACTGAAGTTTGGTCAAGATAAAGCAGCAAGAAGTCAGTCATTGTAAACACTTTAGTTCCAAGTGACTGTCTTGAGGCTTTTATATTGTTCAGTCTGGATTGCTTGTTGTTTAGTCTATCTTTATTATACTGCAGATGCTTTGTGCTTATGTCTGGCAGTGAGTGCTGGGAACGATTATCCAGTGGTTTCTGGCAGCCAGACCTGTTGAAAACCCTCTCTACCAGATTTCCCACTGGACTGGGAAGAATCGCACTCACATATGCCTTGCAAGTCATCATCTGTCTTTACCATCCCACTGAAACTGTATTCCTATACTCGTTTGAAAGTTATGATATTCCCTAAAAGTCTTCCTATTTCAATTCTTGCTTGAAAAGTGAAGAAGTAACCCTGACCTTTCATACTCCAATTCAGCATTGCAATAATCCAGATTCTCCTTAATTTTATCCAAGTAGATCCTCAATGTTACATCGTTGCTTCATCTCACCTGGGATCCTCTAGCATTTTCTATAGGACAAGTGGAAGAAAAGGAATACACCTATATAATACACACTTTCTCTTTTCCAGATTCACTGCTGGAATCTCCTATATTCAGTAAATCAGTGTTCTTGTGAAACACTGAATGTACAGAAAATGGGCAGGCCATAAATTACTAGAGAAGGCTGACCCACAGTCTCTGTAGCAAATAGTCCAGAAAGCCAGTTGACACTTCTGTAGCAATAGGCAAAAGGTAAGAGTTTGGTCAATGACTGTCATCTTCTCTAGTTTTTGTTCCTGCTTCCAACTCAAGACCAAATATTATAGAAAAATCCAAATATACTCTCCAATCAGTCACATAGACTACTAGCTTCCAGTTACACTGCTTCCAACTTCCTCATTCTGTCAAAGAAAATTACAGCAGAATTTTCTGGTGTAAAAATTATTCAAAACTATTTCTATAGAAGTCAAGACCATTGAAAGAAGACAGAGAAACTGAATTAAACTCTCTAAAACCAAAGGCAGAAGGATTTTTAAATGCTGGGAAGAATTAATATAAAAACTTTGGTGGATGTTGACTGGAAGGTATGTCAATGTGATTTAGCCCCCTGTGTTGACTAGTTGTTCTTATCAAAGTTAAACCCCTAACCCCCCAGAGACTGGGAGAGAGGGGCTCTTTCTTTTTGATGAATGCCCCTGGCTTCCCTTGTGGGTCAGTTGGTAAAGAATCTGCCTGCAATGAGGGGGATCTGGGTTTGATCCCTGGGTTAGGAAGATCCCCTGGAGAAGGGAAAGGCTACCCACTCCAGTATTCTGGCCTGGAGAATTCCAAGGACTGTGTAGTTGATGGGGGTCACAAAGTGTCAGACATGACTGAGCAGCCTTCACTTTTACTTTTCAAAAGGATGACTCCCAGGTCCTTGAGAAAAACAGTCCTGTGACATGGAGAAGAGAATTTACAATTCCAAGTTTTCATGAGAAAGCAAAGGGGGGTTAAGAGCTTGTAGTGAGGAACTAGGGAGGTTACACAAGCTGTGGGGGGCATTATGGACACCACGATCAATGCCAATAACCTCCAATCAAAGCAAACCTAAAACCTTCCCTAGTTTTTCATTAACAAAGCTTTCTCACTGCCCTGTCTGCCTTTCAGTGTCTGCCAAACACAATTCATAGTTACTGGCTTTCTTACTATCAGATTAGTTCAGTCACTCAGTCGTGTCCGACTCTTTGCAACCCCATGAATTGCAGCACACCAGGCCTCCCTGTCCATCACCATCTCCCAGAGTTCACTCAAACTCATGTCCATCGAGTCAGTGATGCCATCCAGCCATCTCATCCTCTGTCATCCTCTCTCCTCCTGGCCCCAATCCCTCCCAGCATCAGAGTCTTTTCCAGTGAGTCAACTCTTCACATGAGGTGGCCAAAGTACTGGAGTTTCAGCTTTAGCATCATTCCTTCCAAAGAACACCCAGGGCTGATCTCCTTAGAATGGACTGGTTGGATCTCCTTGCAGTCCAAGGGACTTTCAAGAGTCTTCTCCAACACCACAGTTCAAAAGCATCAATTCTTCGGCACTCAGCTTTCTTCACAGTCCAACTCTCACATCCTTACATGCCAACTGGAAAAACCTTAGCCTTGACTATAGCAAGCTCCAAATAAGAGCCTGTGTTCATTCTCATTTAGGTTCTCTTATTTCCACACTTGAAAATATGAGATTCCCCTATAAAGGAGATCTTGATACTGCAGACAAAGAATGTTTTCTGCCATTGCAGTAAACAATACATGTTGTCTGCCATCAAGCTACAGCCCCCCACCTCCACACATGGTGCATCCTGAGGGGCATTCAGGATGGAAAAAAAAAGGAGGCATTCTGTGCCCTGAATACTAACCCTAGATAGTAAAGATGCACATCTAAGGAATAATTTCAACAAACCCTGATTCTTGTGTCTTCTCATGCATAGAAAAACACTAAAATCATTACCTTGAGATGTCAGCTTTTTGTGATTAGCAATATTCTTTGATATATGACTACATTATTTATTTATACTCCTATGTACTTTTTGGTACTCCTATGTAACATATTTCTATATATCCTGCCTTCCCCCTTACCTCTTTGGAGTAGCTCCTCGGATCTATCTGAGAGGCTGCCTCCCAGGCTATATTCCTCAGTAAGGTCCCCAAACAAAACTGAACTCACAACTTTTAGATTGTGCATTTTTCTTTTTCTTTTTTCAGCTGGCAATCTTTAGACATATCCAAACATTTTTCTATAGAGTGACTGTTGAATTTTAAAAATAAGTTATGTCTAAAAACAAGGATATCTTTTCATATTTAAACTTAATAAAGAAAGCATTCTACTGATATAAACTTAGGAGTATTATTTATACCTATTTCAATTGGCTGTGAGTGCTTACCCTTATCTTCATCTTGGCATACCAAAAATGTCTTGCAAAATATAAAGGATATGAGTTAATATATGCTATGAGTCAATAAATACAAAACTACAGACAGCAGGAGAATAATCCAGAGTGACACAAGGGTGAGAGTATAATTTAAAATAGGATATGTAGAGTAGGTTTCATTGAGAAGGTAAAAGGTAAACAAAGACTTAAAGAAATTTAGTCTTGCAGCTATCTGGGGTAATATTATCCCAACCTTGCAATTGTAGTTTGTGCTTTGGGAGTACTGAAAAGAGTTCAGCATGGTGGGAACAGGGTGCTTTCAATGCTTTTGGTGGGGATGGAGGGATGGGGATAAGATGAGAGGTAATGGAATGAGGAGATGCCAGATAGCATAGGATCATAAGATCCATTAAGGCAAATGGAAACACTGGCTTCCCCTCTGAAGCCATTTCCCCTCTGAAATGGGGAATTTGGGGCAAAACGAGCATTCTAATAACTTCACATAATAAATAGGATACTACCCTGCAGTAGAAATCAGTACTGAACCTCTCTTGAATACCAGTTCTGCCGCAAACATGGAAGAAGTCCTTTCACTGGACACTACTGCCATTTCCTTACTGGTCAAGGTTGGGCCAGGCAATCTTACAAGCTCTGTTTGCTGTTATGGTTTGGCCACTCCCTACTTGAAAGCCAATACTCCAGAGATAAGTGTTGGTTTAAAAGAAAACAGTGCTTTATTCATGAGGTCCACAACCTGGGGAGAAGATAAATTCATGTCCAGAAACCAACTCTGAAGATTCTGCTTGACCATGAAAGCTTTTAAAGGGAGAGTTATGTGGGAAGGGCATCAGAGACATTTGTTGTTCAGTCCTTCAGTCGTGTCCAGCTCTTGGCATGGAAGCATGCCAAGCTTTCCTGCCTTTCATTTTCTCCTTGCTTTTGCTCAGACTCATGTCCATTGAGTCAATGATGCCATCCAACCATCTCATTCTCTGTCACCCCCTTTTCCTCCTGCCCTCAATCTTTTCCAGAATCCGGGTTTTTCCAATGAATTGGCTTTTTGCATCAGGTGGCCAAAGTACTGGATTTTCAGCTTCAGTATCAATCCTTCCAAGGAATATTCAGGACTGATTTCCTTTAGGATGGACTGGTTGGATTTCCTTGCTGTCCAAGGGACTCAAGTCTTCCCCAGCACCACAGTACAAAAGCATCAATTCTTAGTGCTCAGCCCTCTTTATGGACCAGCTCTCACATCCATACATGACTACTGGAAAAACCATAGTTTTAACATATGGAACTTTGTCAGCAAAGTGATGTCTCTGCTTTTTAATATGCTATCTAGGTTTGCCATAGCTTTTCTTCCTAGAAGCAAGTGTCTTTTAATTTTGTGGCTGCAGTTGAGAGGGTAACAGGCAGAAAGGCTAGGGGTGCCCAAACAGAGGAAACAGGCTGCAAGTGTAAGACATTTTTTCTCTCTCTCTTAAGTGGTAGGAGGAAACAAACTACAAGTGTCAGATGTTTTTCCCCTTCTCTATACAATATAGAGTTAGACTCAATTTTGAGTCAATTTTGAGTTGTTTCCTCCTACCACTTGAGAGAGGAAAAACATCTTACACTTGCAGCCTATTTCCTCCATTTGGGCGCCCCTAGCCTTCCTGCCTGTTACCCTCTCAACTACAGCCACAAAATTAAAAGACACTTGCTCCTAGGAAGAAAAGCTATGACAAACCTAGATAGCATATTAAAAAGCAGAGACATCACTTTGCTGACAAAGTTCCATATGTTAAAACTATGGTTTTTCCATTAGTCATGTATGGATGTGAGAGTTGGTCCAAAGAAAGGCAATGCCAAATAATGCTCAAACTACCACACAATTGCACTCATCTCACACGCTAGTAAAGTAATGCTCAAATTCTGCAAGCCAGGCTTCAGCAATTTCTGAACCATGAACTTCCAGATGTTCAAGCTGGTTTTAGAAAAGGCAGAGGAACCAGAGATCAAATTGCCAACATCTGCTGGATCAGTGAAAAAGCAAGAGAGTTCCAGAAAAACATCTATTTCTGCTTTATTGACTATGCCAAAGCCTTTAACTGTGTGGATCACAATAAACTATGGAAAATTCTAAAAGAGATGGGAATACCAGACCACCTGACCTACTTCTTGAGAAACCTGTATGCAGGTCAGGAAGCAACAGTTAGAACTGGACATGGAACAACAGACTGGTTCCAAATAGGAAAAGGAGAACGTCAAGGTTGTATATTGTCACCCTGCTTATTTAACTTCTATGCAGAGTATGCAGAGTACATTATGAGAAACGCTGGGCCAGAGGAAGCACAAGCTGGAATCGAGATTGCCGGGAGAAATATCAATAACCTCAGATATGCAGATGACACCACCCTTATGGCAGAAAGTGAAGAGGAACTAAAAAGCCTCTTGATGAAAGTTAAAGAGGAGAGTGAAAAAGTTGGCTAAAAGCTCAACATTCAGAAAACGAAGATCATGGCATCCGGTCCCATCACTTCATGTGAAATAGATGGAGAAACAGTGGAAACAGTGTCAGACTTTATTTTTGGGGGGCTCCAAAATCACTGCAGATGGTGACTGCAGCCATGAAATTAAAAGACGCTTACTCCTTGGAAGGAAAGTTATGACCAACCTAGATAGCATATGAAATAGCAGAGATATTACTTTGCCAACAAAGGTCCATCTAGTCAAGGCTATGGTTTTTCCAGTGGTCATGTATGGATGTGAGAGTTGGACTGTGAACAAAGCTGAGTGCTGAAGAATTGATGCTTTTGAACTGTGGTGTTGGAGAAGACTCATGAGAGTCCCTTGGACTGCAAGGAGATCCAACCAGTCCATCCTAAAGGAGATCAGTCCTGGATGTTCTTTGGAAGGACTGATGCTGAAGGACTGTTGCTGAAGCTGAAACTCCAATACTTTGGCCATCTAATGCGAAGAGTTGACTCATTGGAAAAGACCCTAATGCTGGGAGGGATTGGGGGCAGGAGGAGAAGGGGACGACAGAGGATGAGATGGCTGGATGGCATTAATGACTCGACGGACATGAGTTTGAGTGAACTCCTGGAGTTGGTAATGGACAGGGAGGCCTGGTGTGCTGTGATTCATGGGGTCGCAACTGTGTCGGACACAACCGAGAGTGAACTGAACTGAAGTGATACAAAATTAAAAGGAGGTTTCTTTTAAAATTCTGTGTTGCCATGAGGGCACCTGGTTGCACCTGAACTTAACTTTTCTCAAACCTTGAGCTAACCAATGGGTTTTTCTTATGCAAATATTTTTCTTAAGCTATGTTAATGAACCATGTGTTTACCCAAGACTCTGTCTTTCTTCAAGTCAGTTATGCCTAAGGCTCAGAACTGATAATGTCTCAACAAATCAATATGTTTTACTCATAAAATTGTTCTCCTAATCTATGTTAATGAGACTATGTGTTTGCTTGGAAACCTGCCTTTCTTCCAGATTCACCTCAATCATTCTATGGCCCAGGATGAGTCACCTTGTGCCAATGTTATCCTAAAACGCATGTTGTGGGTGAGGGGCCTGGTACCATTCTCTGAGGTTTGAGACATTTCTTTCTCTCATTAGCAACCTGCTAGTAGGTATATAACTTCCTGTTAAAGACTAGCAGGGGGACACTCTTTCTGCCCCCTTCTGATGTCTATGTCAGAACCTTTCTCTATCTGTTTCATACTTTAATAAAACTTTATCACACAAAAGCTCTCAGTGATCAAGCCTCATCACTGGGCCTAGTTTGAACTCCTCTCCTCTGGTGGCCAAGAACCCCGGCATTGTTCTCAGCTCAGCAACAACCTTTCCACAGTCACCATATGCAGTGATTTTGGAGCCCAAGAAAATGAAATCTGTCACTGTTTCCACTTTTACCCCAGCTATTTGCCATGAAGTGATGGGACCAGGGGCCATGATCTTAGTGTTTTTTTTTTATGTTGAGTTTTTAAGTCAGCTTTTTCTCTCCTCTTTCACTTTCATCAAGAGGTTCTTTAGTTCCTCTTTGCTTTCTGATTAGGGTGGTGTCACCTGCATATCTGAGGTTATTGATATTTCTCCTGGCAATCTTGATTCCAGTTGTGCTTCATCCAGCCTGTCATTTCACAAAATGTATTCTGCATATAAGTTAGATAAGGAGCATGACCATATATAGCCTTGTCATACTCCTTTCCCAATTTTGTATCAGTCTCTTATTCCATGTCTGGTTCTAATTGCCGCTTCTTAACCTGCATATAGGTTTCTCAGGAGGCAGGTAAGGTGGTCTGTTATCCCCATCTCTTAAAGAATTTTCCAGTTTGTTGTAAAACACACAATCAATGGCTTTAGCATAGTCAATGAAGCAGAGGTAGAAGTTCTTCTGGAATTTTCTTGCCTTTTGTATGATCCAACAGATGTTAGCAACTTGATCTTGTCTTCTCTGAATCCAGCTTGTTCTTGGTTCAGATTATCTTCTACTACTTTATGCACTTTTTCTTTTGGTTGTTGGTGGTTGCTTGGTGGTGAGGTAACAAAACAATGTTCTAGGACTCCTGTGTTCAGTCTGAAGAAGCCATGTCTCCTGAATTGGCAGGTGGATTCTATGGCCACCTGGGAAGCCCTTAGATCCTAGAGGAGAACTCAAAGGTATTGTTATGAGTATTCCTTGATGAAGTAGAAGGACCAGGGCTTCTCTCTTGTTTCTTGACTGCTCCTCTTTTGTTTCTGCATTCCCTTCCTTTCCTGATAAGCAACTGCTTGCATCTACCCTTTAGAATTCAGGAAAGGTCAAGACAGCAGAATGAAATCAATTTTCTACAAACAATGTGGACAAGGTGTACCCCCACAGGGTTCTGTTCTGTTTCATTATCACTTACAAACAAACAAACAACAACAACAACAACAAAACACTGCTATGTGGAAAATATATATTGAGTTGCAGGAGATCCAGTTCCTCAAATAAATAGAAGATTGACTAATGTAAAAATCTTAATGTTATAGCAGTTGAGTAAAAAGAAAAAGGTTCAATGCCTTCTCTTCTGTTTCCTTAATCTTGCTCAATTTTCAACAAGCTTTTAAAACAAATTTTTTCAACTTTGATTCTGATTAAAGTTTCAATGCATCAGGAAAGGGTTGCCAAGAGAAAAACTGTCTGTTCTAAAAGAAAATACTTTTTGGTGGCTTATGTGGGAATATTTCCAAAAAGTAATATAGACTCCTCCTGAAAAGATAGGATCAAAACTCTCCAGGAGTCTGGGTGCTAAGACCATTATCACAATCTAGGTGCTATTATTAGCATAAGAAAGTCAACCAAAGCACTTTGGTCAATAATCCTCTCAACTAATAACAGGGGAAAATTCAAGTTTCTAAATGAATTTCTTGAGCTAGATAAGGGGCTCATTATAAGGAGAAGAACAATTTGCATTTTAGCCAGGGGAAATAGGTTTATTTTTTCTTTCTTTCTTTCTTTTTTTTTTTTGAGAAATTCATCTCTTCACTCTCACATTCAGACTTATTTTTTGTAAAGGATGTGATTATTGCCTTTGTCCTGTGAATTTCATTTAATATGTTTTGTATTTTCCCACCACTTTTCACTAAAAGGCAAAAATAAAGAATAAAAATTGCAGAAGTTTCCTTCAATTTAAAATTTTGTCAGTTTTCTACAATATACATGGCAGGGATATGTGCTTCTCTCATTATTATTGATGGTGGGGAACCCCTGTTTAAACATAGTGTCTCAGAGGTGGTTGATAAATTCCTGGGGGTGGAGGGCAAGGCAACTGCTGTAAGGGCTTAAGGCCCACTTGCAAAGCTTTTGTTAAAATGAAGAGACAGGGTATAGAGAATGTTCTTTATAGCATGCCATATCTCTCCCAAGTACAAATTAGTTATAATCAATTCAGAGGGAAAGAGAGGAGAGAGAAGGAGAAAAGAAAAAAAAAAAGGAACAGCAATGGCTAATGCTCTTATAATATGGAGCCTAATTTTATGCTATTATCTGTTTGACAGTTTAAGCAAAATAAAGTGACAAAGATCTTGAAACGTGAGAATGAGGCAGAACAAGAGACTGTTTGTAAGAGGAATAATTTCAGACACCCGTGGGGCTTCACATAAAACTAATTTGCACATAGACAGGGCTGTCTTATGGATGATGGATAAATGTAATTCCTAGTTACTAGTGTATTTCTTCTTATACTAATAAGACAGAAGAATGAAACCCAGGCTAAAATCACTTTGAAAATTAGAGCAATTTCTAAATGAATTGGATTTCTAAATAACTAGACAGTGACTTTTTGGACAGCTCCCTCAAGTCACTAATGCAGATCCTCTTTACCAGTTATTCCTGTGATATTCAATATTCTTTAACAATATTGCTCAATGAAGGAAAAGAAAGAAAAAAAAATGAAAATGGGCTATGAGTTTTAATCAATACATGAAAGTCTTCAACTAAGTTTTACATGAGAGAAAACATATATGGACTTTAATCTTTCAAGCAAAATCTTCCTGAAAAAGAGAGATGTGGGGAAAAATTTTAAAGAAAAAAAAATCAAAGCTGATTACAAATGTACGAGTGCCATCTGGTGTCAGAAATAAAAACACTCACAGCCTTTAGCAGGGAAATGAACTCCCCTTTTGTGGGTTCATCTCAGTACACTGTGGTTCTGGGGTACTCAAATGGTAACTCTTGAACTGGAATTCACTTTCTGTCTAATACTCAAATGCAACTAGTTATCATTTGGTTTAAAACTCAATGAATCTAGGGAAGTGGGGTTGGTAGAAGCAGTGAGTTTGCCAGTACTCATGTCTTCCAATATTCCAGGGAAAAATGCAGTAACTCAAGAACTTATATATTTGCCACAGTTTTATACTTTAACATACTTAAATGTTCCCTGATATATGAGAAGTGTATCTATACTTTCAGAAGCAATGCATCTTTAGAGATACAGGAAAAACAGATGGGTAGCATATTTTTAAAGAAGAGATTTTAAGGCTTATAATGCTAATGTGCTAAGATAAATTTAGCAATATATTTTTTCAAAAAGGAAATATAAGTAGTGGTATTTGACTGTCTTGAAAATTTATGCATTTATCTATTAATAGAACCTGAAAACTATACTGCACTCCATCTCACCCTGCAACTGATTTTTACTACATCTGTATATTTAAAATCCAATAACTCACCCTGTTTTCTTATGTTCCTAGTATACTCTGAGCTACAGAGGTTTTCTGACAATTTCAAAGACCCACAGAATATTTCACAAAGGAGAATACTTACTACTCAAGAATGGTCAGCCCTCTGATATCAAGCAGTCTTTAGACATGTTCTCTGTAGTTTGGTTGTATTAATGAGTGAAATATATGAATGATCCTTTCTTTGAATAATGCATTAGGCAAGATTTTAGCTATGCTCTTTTCCTACATATATCTAAGTAACAGGCAGCACAAAATACAGCCATAAAAAAGCATGAAAGTAGAAGTTATACATCTCTTGTCACACAGAATAAGAGATTTGAGTAGTTATAATCTATGTTTCTTTGTTATAAAAGCTTGACTTCTATTAAAAGACAAAAACTAGATGTTGGCATCTAATTTTGAAGCAACAGTGAGAGGTTTTGTATGTTTTCCAAGGGATAATTGCCTTCCAGAAAGGCCCAGACAAAGAAACGCTAGCAGGGCTGGCCACACACGTCTTCCTCATGTCCTATGACAAACAACGAATGTGGCAAAGGAGAAGACAAACTGCTGTGACTGGGAAGTCAGCACCCTGAGACCAGCTCTGACTTCAGGGCTGTGGGTGGCTTGGCAAGGAGCAGGACGCAGCTTGAATAGGATATAAGCATCCAAAATGTTGGATCCACTGGAGGAGGGGATGGCAAACCACTCCAGTATTCTTGCCATGAGAACCCCATGAACTGTATAAAAGACATGACACTAAAAGATGAGCCTCCCAGGTCAGAAGGTGTCTAACACGCCACTGGGGAAGAGTGGAGGACCACTACGAATAGCTCCAGAAAGAATGAAGTGGCTGGCCAAAGCGAAAGTGACGCTCAGTTGTGGATGTGTCTGGTGGTGAAAGTAAAATCCAGTGCTGTAAAGAACAGTATTGCATGAATCAAGGTCAACTGGACATGGTCAAGCAGGAGATGACAATAGTGAATGCTGACATCTTAGGAATCAGTGAACTAAAATGGACAGGAATGGGTGAATTTAATTCAGATGAGCATTATACTACTGTGGGCTAGAATCCCACAGAAGAAATGGAGTAGCCCTCATTGTCAACAAAAGAGTATGAAATGCAGTATTTGGGCACAACCTCAAAAACAACAGAATGATCTTGGGTCATTTCCAAGGCAAGCCATTTAAATCACAGTAAGTCAAGTCTATGCTCCAACAACCAATGCCGAAGAAGCTGATCAATTCTATGAAGACCTATAAGACTTCCTAGAACTAACACCAAAAAAAAAAAAAAAAATGTCCTATTCATCACAGGGGATTGAAATGCAAAAATAGGAATTCAAGAGATACCTGGAATAACAGGCAAGTTTGGCCTTGGAGTATAAAATGAAGCAAGGCAAAGGCTAACAGAATTCTGCCAAGAGAACACACTGGTCATAGCAAACACCCTTTTTAAACAATACAAGAGACAACTTTACACATGGACATCACCAAATGGTCAATATCAAAATCAGACTGATCACATTCTTTGTGGCCGAAGATGGAGAAGCTGTATACAGTCAGTTAAAACAAGACCTGGAGCTGACTGTGGCTCAGATTATCAGTTCCTTATAGTAAAATTCAGGCTTAAACTAAAGAAAGTGGGGAAAACCTCTAGGCAAGCCATGTACAACCTAAATCAGATCCCCTATGATATACAGTGGATGTGATGAATAGATTCAAGGGATTAGGTCTAGTAAACAGAGTACCTGAAGAACTATGGACATAGGTTCATAATATTGTACAGAGGGCAATGAACAAAATCATCCCAAAGAAAAAGAAATGCAAGAAGGCAAAGCAGTTGTCTGAAGAGGCTTTACAAACAGTGAGAAAAGAAAAGATATGAAAAGCAAGGGAGAAAAGGAAAAGAAAACTCTGCAAACCAACTGAATGCAGAGTTCCAGAGAATAGCAAAGAGAGACAGGAAGGCCTTCTTCAATGAATGATGCAAAGAAATAGCAGCAAACAGAAGGGGAAAGACTAGAGATCTCTTCAAGAAAATTGGAAATGTCAAAGGAATATTTCATTCAAATATGGGCACAATAAAGGACTTCATAGAAGCAGAAGACATGACGAAGAGATGACAAGAAGGCACAGAACTGAACAAAAAAAAATCTTAATGACACGGATAATCATGATGGTATGGTCACTCACCCAGAGCCAGACATTCTGGAGTGTGAAGTCAAGTGGGCCTTAGGAAGCACTGCTGTCAATAAAGCTAGTGGAGGTGATGGAATTCCAGATCTATTTAAAAGATTATGCTATTAAAGTGCTGGACTCAGTATGTCAGTAAATTTGGGAAGTCCAGCAGTGGCCACAGGACTGGCAAAGATCAGTCCTCATCCCAGTTCCCAAGAAGGGCAGTATGAACGAATGTTCAAACTATCGGACAATTGTACTCATCTCCCATGCTATTAAGTTTATGCTCAAAATCCTTCAAGTGAGGCTTCAGCAGTACATGAGCTGAGAACTGTTCAATCTGTGTTTTGACAAGGTAGAGGAACCAGAGATCAAATTGCCAACACTTACTGGATCATAGAGAAAGCAAGGGAATTTCAGAAAAATATCTACCTCCGTTTCACTGACTATGCTAAAGCCTTTGACTATGTGGATCACAACAAACTGGAAAGTTCTTAAAGAGATGGGAATACCAGACCACCTTACCTGCCTCCTGCGAAACCTGAGAGAGAGGGACAACAGAGGATGAGATGGCTAAAAGGGATTACCAATTCAATGGACATGAACTTGGGCACAGTCTGAGATTTGGTGAGGGACAGGGAGGCCTGTTGTTCTGCAGCCCATGGGCTCTCAAAGAGTTGGAGACGACTCGGCGACTGAATGACAACATCCAAAATGTTTCCTGAGAAATGATAATATTCATACCAGGTTACAAAGTTCAGAAGGTGCTCATAGAAATCTGAAGTTTTGACTTAAAACAAGATCAAAACTTCAGTATTAAATTTTTCTTTCCTGGAATTTAATACTAATTAGATTAGCTATATTACACTGAATGTCTACTGTGTTCTGGAAATTAAAAAGGCATGGAAAAAGCTATGCTATTTACGTAAAATCAAAATGCAATTCAAGACTTATTCCCTCATAGTAATCAATATATAAGTAGGGGAAATATGTTCCTAGAATACATAAATTTGCAGGAAATTGAGAGTGAATTTTTCCTTTTTATTTTTTTTCAATTATCAAGAGCTTTGTGCTCTAACACAAAAAATAAGATTGCTAAGTAGTACACTACGGCAGCATCAATTTTGCATATTGCAAATATTCAATTTTCCCATGATTTATATTTGAATATAGGTTTATTTTTGCAAACTTAAAAGTACAAAATAACTTTTGACTTTTCAAAAAGTTTTCTAGCATTATCTTTAACATTTAGAAATATATGTCCCACGATACTGGATGCTTGGGGCTGGTGCACTGGGATGACCCAGAGGGATGGTACGGGGAGGGAGAAGGAAGGGGGGTTCAGGATGGGGAACATGTGTATACCTGTAGTGGATTCATGTTGATATATGGCAAAACCAATACAATATTGTAAAGTTAAAAAATTAAATTAAATTAAACAAAAAAAAAGAAATATGTGTCTTAAATTAACATATTTTTCTTAGTTGTGGTTTGGCCTTATTATTTTTTCTCTAAATTTTGATCAAATTTTTGTTAATTCCAAATGTACTTATTTTAGATGTTTTTGGTCAGCATTGATGATATACCATTGATTATGAATATCTGGGTGGAATTATTACATAATATAAATAAGCTTTTACATTATAAGGGTAATATTTACAAAAATATTTTGAGAAACTACTATTGTACATCTCAATAGTAAGGTTACAGGATACTAACAAAGAATAGTAGATATTACTTTCTACCAGTTAAAATTATGTTAAAATTTATGTTAAAATTATGTTCAGTTAAAATTATGTTCAGTTCAATTCAGTCACTCAGTCATGTCCAACTCTTTGCGACCCCATGAATCGCAGCACGCCAGGCCTCCCTGTCCATCACCAACTCCCAGAGTTCACTGAGACTCACATCCATCGAGTCAGTGATGCCATCCAGCCATCTCATCCTCTGTCATCCCCTTCTCCTCCTGCCCCCAATCCCTCCCAGCATCAGAGTCTTTTCCAATGAGTCAACTCTTCACATGAGGTGGCCAAAGTACTGAAGTTTCAGCTTTAGCATCAGTCCTTCCAAAGAAATCCCAGGACTGATCTCCTTCAGAATGGACTGGTTGGATCTCCTTGCAGTCCAAGGGACTCTCAAGAGTCTTCTCCAACACCACAGTTCAAAAGCATCAATTCTTCGGCGCTCGGCCTTCTTCACAGTCCAACTCTCACATCCATACATGACCACAGGAAAAACCATAGCCTTGACTAGACGGACCTTTGTTGGCAAAGTAATGTCTCTGCTTTGAATATGCCCTCTAGGTTGGTCATAACTTTCCTTCCAAGGAGTAAGCGTCTTTTAATTTCATGGCTGCAGTCACCATCTGTAGTGATTTTGGAACCCAGAAAAACAAAGTCTGTCATTGTTTCCACAGTTTCCCCATCTATTTCCCATGAAGTGATGGGACCAAATGCCATGATCTTCGTTTTCTGAATGTTGAGCTTTAAGCCAACTTTTTCACTCTCCACTTTCACTTTCATCAAGAGGCTTTTTAGTTCCTCTTCACTTTCTGCCATAAGGGTGGTGTCATCTGCATATTGATATTTCTCCTGGCAATCTTGATTCCAGTTTGTGTTTCTTCCAGTCCAGCGTTTCTCATGATGTACTCTGCATATAAGTTAAATAAACAGGGTGACAATATACAGCCTTGACGAACTCCTTTTCCTATTTGGAACCAGTCTGTTGTTCAATGTCCAGTTCTAACTGTTGCTTCCTGACCTGCATACAAATTTCTCAAGAGGCAGATCAGGTGGTCTGGTGTTTCCATCTCTTTCAGAATTTTCCACAGTTTATTGTAATACACACAGTCAAAGGCTTTGGCATAGTCAATAAAGCAGAAATAGATGTTTTTCTGGAACTCTCTTGCTTTTTCCATCATCCAGTGGATGTTGGCACTTTGATCTCTGATTCCTCTGCCTTTTCTAAAACCAGCTTGAAATCAGGAAGTTCACGGTTCACATATTGCTGAAGCCTGGCTTGGAGAATTTTGAGCATTACTTTTCTAGCGTGTGAGAGTGCAAGTGTGTGGTAGTTTGAGCATTCTTTAGCATTGCCTTTCTTTGGGATTGGAATGAAAACTGACCTTTTCCAGTCCTGTGGCCACTGCTGAGTTTTCCAAATTTGCTGGCATATTGAGTGCAGCACTTTCAGAGCGTCATCTTTCAGGATTTGGAATAGCTCAACTGGAATTCCATCACCTCCACTAGCTTTGTTCCTAGCGATGCTTTCTAAGGCCCACTTCACCTCACATTCCAGGATGTCTGGCTCTAGGTCAGTGATCACACCATTGTGATTATCTTGGTCGTGAAGATCTTTTTTGTACAGTTCTTCTGTGTATTCTTGCCATCTCTTCTTAGTATCTTCTGCTTCTGTTAGGTCCATACCATTTCATTCTTCTGTTAGGTCCACACCCTCTTCCAACAACACAAGAGAAGACTCCATACATGGACATCACCAGATGGTCAACACCGAAATCAGATTGATTATATTCTTTGCAGCCAAAGATGGAAAAGCTTTTACAGTCAGCAAAAACAAGACCAGGAGCTCACTGTGGCTCAGACCATGAACTCCTTATTGCCAAATTCAGACTGAAATTGAAGAAAGTAGGGAAAACCACTAGACCATTCAGGTATGACCTAAATCAAATCCCTTATGATTATCCAGTGGAAGTGAGAAATAGATTTAAGGGACTAGATCTGATAGATAGAGTGCCTGATGAACTATGGAATGAGGTTCGTGACATTGTACAGGAGACAGGGATCAAGACCATCCCCATGGAAAAGAAATGCAAAAAAGCAAAATGGCTGTCTGGGGAGGCCTTACAAATAGCTGTGAAAAGAAGAGAAGTGAAAAGCAAAGGAGAAAAGGAAAGATATAAACATCTGAATGCAGAGTTCCACAGAATAGCAAGAAGAGATAAGAAAGCCTTCTTCAGTGATCAATGCAAAGAAATAGAGGAAAACAACAGAATGCGAAAGACTAGGGATCTCTTCAAGAAAATCAGAGATACCAAAGGAACCACCAACAATACAGCACCCATAAAAAAGATTCTCAGCACTTCAAATTTTATGCACAAAATGGGACTATTAATCTATCTATATCTGAACAGTTTGAAGTTCACAAGATCCAAGTTAGATAAATATGGCTTCCTTGGTAGCTCAATCAGTAAAGAATCTGCCTGCAGTGCAGGAGACCCAGTTCAATCTCTGGGTCCAGAAGATCCCCTGGAGAAGGAAATGGGCAACCTACTCCAGTATTCTTGCCCGGAAAATACTAGGGACATAGGAGCCTTGTGGGGTATAGTCCATGGGATCATAAGAGTTGGACATGACTTAGTGACTAAACCACCATCCACACTGCACTCAACATTTTATAAACATTAATTCAGTTAAAGTGACAAAGGATCTCATGAAGCAAATGACATTATGTCTATTGATGGATGTGGAAACTAAAACTCAGAGTTTAAATGAAATACGCAATTTGAAACAGTTAAATACTGACAAATCTGTGATTTAAACCTACTTCTCTTTGCTCATTCCACTGCTGAACACTGTTTTAAAACTTGGTCCTTACTCCTGGTATACTTCAACACTGAGCTATCTATTTCCAAAGATATAGGAGAAACAAACTCAGAGAAATTCTTCAGAAAGCTTATAATCTTTGAGAGATTACATACATACGCACACACACACACGATAATATACAACTTTAGTAAGCTGGTGTGTAGAGTTGACTGTTAATATTATAATACAGAGGAGTAGGAGTTAATCAGCTGAAGGGATCCCTAATGTCAGTCTCATGGGAGATGAACACAAGCTAGTATAAAATTATAATGCATAGTAATGAGGAATTTGATCAAGTTTTATGTAGAACCTTATAAAAGCACACACAAAAAGGAGCAATTAATGTAGTCTTAGGTTTGGGGTGCATTTTTAAAAACATCCCGCAGAGTAATATACTTGAGAAAAATTTTGAAGGTCAATTAGGAATTATAAAAGTGAAGAGAATAGAGATTTAAAGGCATTACAGACAGAAAATAGCACATGAAAAGTCTCAGCAGGGGGTGAACAGGAGGTAGCTGGTGAAATTACAATTTAGTTCCTAACAGCAGATCTATATGATATGTATTAGAATGGCAAGAGATAAAACCAGGCATGGAAGAAGGGACAAGTTAGGAAGGACCTTACATATTTAAGATGATTTGACATCACAGAATATTTTAAGCCAGTAACTAATGGATCGAATTGACAATATAGAAACACATTACAGGGTCTTGTCATGAGAAGCAGAAAAAAGGGATATTGATTTTTTTTTTTAATTAGCTGGTTAAGAAAATGATGAGCCTTGAATGATGGATTAAGACAAATAAATGTTGAATATATATGACACACAGAGATATAAAATGATCCAATAATGATAAGTAAAACATATTGACATATACTTATTTTTCATATTTATCATTTTATAATAAAAATATTAAATATATAAATATCACCTATAATAAATGAAATGGTAATATAGTATTCATCAAATTGTGATAAAATATTATCAACAAATGCAACAATATGAAAACATGTTAGTTGAGGTACACTGGGCAGTTTCTAAAATCTATTACAACTATAATTTTCTACACTGTGAACAACTCATGCGAAGAGTTGACTCATTGGAAAAGACTCTGATGCTGGGAGGGATTTGGGGCAGGAGGAGAAGGGGACGACAGAGGATGAGATGGCTGGATGGCATCACTGACTCGATGGACGTGAGTCTGAGTGAACTCCGGGAGTTGGTGATGGACAGGGAGGCCTGGAGTGCTGCAGTTCATAGGGTCGCAAAGAGTTAGACACGACTGAGTGACTGAACTGAACTGAGCTTCTTATAATTCTATGAGGAAGAGGCATAGACTCTAAATAGTTTTTAAATGATATAATTAACAAAGAACATGTGGGAAGGAAAGAGAAAATTTCATGTCTCTAAAATAAACAAGATTCTATTTAGGAATGAAGTCTACTAAAATGTTCTCCTACTAATCAACTAAAGGAAGAATGATGCATAAATAAACCATTTTTATGCTTAATGAGTCCACAATCTTCTGGATTTTATTTTTAAAAATTACCTTTTTAAAATATATATTTTGATGTGTTTTATACCTGTCCTTATGAAAACATTTATTTAGCATATCAACTCTTTTTCTACAGGTTATTAAAAATATCACCAGATACATAAATAAAGTTTCAGTACATTGTCTTGCATTAAACAGTTGTTAGCATTTATATTTTGGGAAGTAATATTATGTTTTCTACTACTAAACTGTGATAAGTCTGACCGTGTACTAAGAAGTCAAAATTTAAAAGCCCAACGCAAGAATTAAAAACTTTTTATTACCACTTATTATGTGACTTAGATGCAGAAGGCATGAAATTGCATAGGCTTTGGGAAAGGGTGTCACAAAAATGTGAATTCTCTACATCGTGTGGAAGAGGGGGAAACTTCAAAATCACTATATTCATGTTAATGATGGAGATAAAAAACATGTTTGTCTAAACCTTTTTTTAGTTTTAAGAAAACAGGTATAGACATATAGAATGATAGCACTGGAGGAGCGTGCAAGAAAAAACAGAAGCTATAGAATGTTCAAGAACCCTGAGTCTTCCAAGAAACTTTTTTGGCTTTACACAGTACAACTTATACCAGTCTTTAACTCTACGAGGCAATGTTGCTACTTCTATGCTCAGTCGTGTCTAACTCTTTGTGACCCCATGGACTGTAGCCAGGCTCTTCTATCCACGGAATTTTAAAGGCAAAACTATCAGAGTGGGTTGCCATTTCCTCCTCCAGCATGTCTTCCTGAGCTAGGGATCAAACCTGTGTCTCCTGTTTGGCAGGTTGATTCTCTGCCACTGAGCCACCTGGGAAGCCCCATATGAAGCAATAAGTGGTGATACGTAATTAAATATTTGATGCTGTTTAGTCACTAAGCTGTGTCTGACTCTTTTGGAACCCCATGGACTATAGCCCACCAGGCTCCTCTGTCAATGGGATTTCCCAGGCAAGCATACTGGTATGGGTTGCCATTTCCTTCTCTAGGGGATCTTCTGACCCAGGGACTGAACCCACATCTCCTGCATTTCAGGTGGATTCTTTACAGCTGAGCCACCAGGGAAGCCCAAATAATTAAATATAAATAGCTGCATATTCAGCTTTAACATGGTAAAGAATCTGCCTGCAATGCCAGAGACTTGGGTTCAATCCCTGGGCCAGGAGGATTCCCTGGAGAAGGGAATGGCAATCCACTCCAGTATTCTTGCCTGGAGAATTCTACGGACAGAGGAGCCTGGTGAGCTACAAGTCCATGGGGTTTCAGAGTCAGACACGACTGAAATTAACACTTTCACTTTCATGTAGCTATTGGATATATAACTACTTGAACAATGACTCCTAATAGATTTGGAACTATTACAGTAAATATATGTAAGAATTATATATAATATATATCTGTAAGAATTATATACAAACTTCTACAGGAGCACAGTAGAATGGAATTGTTTTCATTATGGGAGGGTTGCAAAGGCTTATTTGTGATACATTTTGAAGGAAAAGTTTGAGTTTAATGATAGAAGATGTAGGGTGTTAGATATATTCTCTAAAAATAAATAAATTTACTTAAAACAAAATAAAAACTCTTGTCTTTTTTTTACCAATGAAATAAACTTTTTTTTAAATCTTCTTTGTTGCTGTACACTACCAGAATGTAAAAGTATAGAAAAAGAATGAGGCTTCTCTAATAAGGCACAGGGACTAAAACTCCAAAAGAATGATCCCTAAAGGTGAAAATATTCAAATGCCAAGAACAACTCAAAGATGACCATAAATATACAACTTTATAGCAGTATGCTAAATGTCCTAGTTAATACAATATGGAAGCAAAAAGCTACAAACATACTTGGAAGGATAAATGCAAAATTAGAAAATCAACAGCTCCCTAAATAACAGTAATGCCCAATTAAAGGTAATGGAAAATTATAATATCAATTTAAGCTTCAAAATATATAGGAATTAACATAAAATCAGTATGGACATTTAATAAAAAGAAATTCATGTGAGAAAAGGGATTCTATAAGGGAATCTATATTCTACATGGAAAGACTCAATATTTTTACAATGCCAGTTCTTTTAATAAATCAAAAGTAATTGAAATAATAAGTAATATGGTTTATGCATCTTGACCTCCAGATTACAAAGTTCTTCTGGAAGGGAGAGACTAGTGGGGAGGAAAGCATACATTTTAAAAGAAGAAGAATGAGGAAAGACTGGTCACAGCAGGATAAAAAGTAAAAGTCAAGAGAAATTGAAAGAATAAAATATAGCATAGGAATAAAAAAATAATAACTGTCTTAGTTACTCTGAGGTACTATAGCAATTTACCATAGACCTGGGTGGTTTAAACAACAAACATTCATTTCTCACAGTTCTGAAAACTGGAACTCTAAGATCAGAGAGCCTGCCTGGTTAGGTTCTGCTGAGGACTCTTTTCAGGTCCGCACCCTGCCTCACTTCAATCAGTTCAGTCTCTCAGTTGTGTCCAACTCTTTGCGACCCCATGGACTGCAGCACGCCAGGCCTCCCTGTCTATCACCAACTCCCGGAGTTTAGTCAAACTCATGTCCATTGAGCCAATGATGCCATCCAACGATCCCACCCTCTGTTGTCCCCTTTTCCTCCTGCCTTCAATCTTTCCCAGCATCAGGGTCTTTTCTAATGAGTCAGCTTTTCGCAACAGGTAGCCAAAGGATTGGAGTTTCAGCTTCAGCATCAGTCCTTCCAATGAACACTCAGGACTGATCTCCTTTAGGATGGACTGGTTGGATCTCCTTACAGTTCAAGGGACTCTCAAGAATCTTCAACACCACACCTCCTACCTCCACTTATATCCTGATATGGCAGAAAGAAGGCTAGCTACATGTCTAGCCTCTTCTAAGGCTAGTAATGTTATTCATGAGGACTCCACTCTCATGACCTAATTACTTCCCACAGGCCCTTCCTCCAAATAATATCAGAGTAGTCTTAAAGTTTCAACATATAAATGGAGAGGACTGGATGAAGATCCAATCAGTCCATTGCAAGAACTGATTCAAAATAATTAATAATCCAAAGACAAACCCATGGCTATATAGGAATGTATCATATGATAAAGATTGCATTAAAAATAAAAATGGGAAAGATGGAAAGATAGGCTTTTCAATTTATAACATTAGAATATTTTTTTACCCATACAAAAGTAAGAATTTTAAAAGTAGGTGAGAGGCTTACATGAAAATATGAAAATTTAAATTTTAGGTGGTTAAAAAGCTAAATGTCAAATGAATAAAAGAACATTAAAAGAAAAATAGAAAAAAATTGTAATTTTGGTATGAGGACACTATTTCCTAAACCACATATAGCCAAGATGTCATAGAGAAAAAGAATGACAAGTTTAACTGCAGAAAAAATGAAAATCTTCTTTATAAATTATGAGACTTCTAACGTATTAAAGAGTTGAGAATTTATGCTATAATTGGCGGAAATGTTTGCAAATGGCATAATATGTAATGGATTAATATCCAAAATATATAAACAGCTCCAACTAATAAATAATAAAAAATGTAAACCTAAGAGAAGCTAAGAAATTCATTAGAGTATTGTAAAATGGATGAGTTTTCAGACTGCAATTATCTATTCTATGATTTCTTTTGTTTGAATCAAATATGAGAGAAATAGAAAGTGAAAGTTACAATAAGTTATTTTTATGCTCTAAATCAGTGCTGCCCAACATGAGAGCCACATAAAACTTTAGTACATACATTTAAAAGGGTAAAAATAAACAGCTAAATTTTGCTTTAATTTTAATGAATTTATAATTAATTTTAATGTTTCATTTAACAAAAATACTACAGTCATCATAAAAATCACTAATTAAATGTTTACATTGTTTTTCTTACTGTGTCTTCAAAATCTGACATGGAATTTACAAATACAGCACATTCCAATTAGTACCAGCCATGTGTCAAGTTCTCAGTAACCACACATGTGACCTGTTTCTACTATAATTGGACAGTAGATACCTACACTGCATTTGGTCATACATAATATTCACCAGTGCTTTCTTAAGGTTAGAGCTCTGCACACAGGCCTGTGGAGCATGCCTATAGCACAGAATCCTCTGTTACAGCCACCACAGTTACCACTAAAGATTAGCACCCAAACCATCTGCTATGCTCTTATTAATGCACAGTTAGTACAAAGATCTGAGGGACACCAATATTACAAACTTGCTTTGGTGAACAAAAGGCAGCATGGAATCCCGGAAAAAGAATTAACATTTGTGATCAATAAATATCTGTTGAATGAATGTTGAATGACAGGGAATGGGTTTAAGGAACCATAGCCTAGTTAGGCAGTGAGAAGCTGTGTGATCTTGACCAAAACATTTTGTGTCTTTTAACCCCAGAATTCACAAAAACCTACCTAACAAGGCAGTAAAGTTGTTGGTGGAATCAATGGGATTTTCTAAATTTCCTTATTTATGCCACCTCCTCCCAAAATGAATTAAACAGTGAAAAACTTGAAGACATATATAGAATTCGAACAATAAAATAGAGTTTTTTTTTTAATTAAAAAAACGGCAAGCGAAAATTAAGATAGGAAAATGAAAATGATAGCAAGATTGGAATCAAAGCTCAGTGTGCTACCATACAGTTCTTCATCATTATGTGAATTTTCCCCCCAATGTAGTTTTTTTTTTTTTTTTTTAACCAGTCAGAGCAGTGAAAACAAAATCATAGTTTGATTAACAAAGATCTATATGTAGGGCTTGTAGCTATGACTCAGTTCAGGCTGTTTCAGAAGGAATTCCAGGCACACCACATTGTACGTTTGTAATACTGGGCCTACCTGCCCCTCAGTTTCTTAACGAAAAAGAAGGATAATACTAGTATTTACCTTAAAATATTTAACCCTGTAAGGATTAAATAAGACATGATATATAAAGTTCTTGGATGTTTGACTGTGATATTGTGTGATATAAATGTTATGTGCAATTATTTTCTTACCAATGAAATTAAAAATACAGAGATGACACATGTGTTCAGTGCAGCTCAGTTGCTCAGTCGTGTCCGAGTCTTTGTGACCCTATGGGCTGCAGCGCTCCAGGCTTCCCTGTCCATCACCAACTCCCCAAGTTTACTCAAACTCATGCCCATTGAGTCAGTGATGCCACTCAACCATATTATCCTCTGTTGTCCCCTTCTCCTCCCACCTTCAATCTTTCCCAGCATCAGGGTCTTTTCAAATGAGTCAGCTCTTCACATCAGGTGGCCAAATTATTGGAGTTTTGGCTTCAGCATCAGTCCTTCCAATGGATATTCAGGACTGATGTCCTTTAGGATGGACTGGTCTGATCTCCTTGCAGTCCAAGGGACTCTCAAGAGTTTTCTTCAATACCATGGTTCAAAAGCATCAATTCTTCAGTGCTCAGCTTTCTTTATAGTCCACCTCTCACATCCATACATGACTACTGGAAAAACCATAGCCTTGACTAGACAGACCTTTGTTGGCAAAAGTAATGTCTCTGCTTTTTAATATGCTGTCTAGGTTGGTCATAACTTTTCTTCCAAGGAGTAAGCATCTTTTAATTTCATGGCTGCAGTCACCATCTACAGTGATTTTGGAGCCCCCCTGCCCCCCACAAAAGAAAAAGTCTGCCATTGTTTCCACTGTTTCGCATCTATTTGCCATGAAGGGATGGGACTGGATGCCATGATCTTTGTTTTATGAATGTTGAGCTTTAAGCCAACTTTTTCACTCTCCTCTTTCACTTTCATCAAGAGGCTCTTTAGTTCTTCTTCACTTTCTGCCACAAGGGTGGTGTCATCCCCACATCTGAGGTTATTGATATTTCTCCTGTTAATCTTGACATTTGTGTAGGACACAGCAAAAGGCCTGGCATATAATATTTAATAAAGATGTTATTTAATATATGTATATATATTTTTTAAAATCTTAAACTTGTATTTAGCACATTATATTAAATACAAAAAATCATTGCCAGAATAGAGCATATAAAAGAAGTCTCTCTAAGATAGATAAGCTCATCTGTTTCTAAGAGGTCTGGATTGCCATATCTGCCTATTCTGCTGATGTTGCAGCCATTACCCCTTTGGAAATGAGCACATAAAGAAAAATCTCAATGAGTAGTAGCTAACGAGAGCTCTGAAATGGAATGCAGAAATGGATTGGCAATTTGAACAAATACAGTCCTATCAGTAAGTGACCACTGTAAAAGACAGTGCCATATTGTCCAGGTAATTATTCTTAAAGTCCTTCTCTGTTATGCTACATAAAATTCTATCCTACACCACTCCCCTCCTCTATAATCTAACTACCAAGTCAGTTGTGCTATCAAGTTAGAGACACTCCATAAAGCACTGTTGATTCAACTGAATTTACACATGCAGATTGTCAAATTCCTTTATGATTTACCACCTAAAGTAAAATAGAAACATATGTGGTAATTGTTCTAAGTTTACATTGTGAAGTGAAAGTGTTAGCTGCTCAGTCATGTCCGACTTTTTGCCAGCCCACAGACTGTAGCGCGCCAGGCTCCTCTGTCCATGGGATTCTCCAGGCAAGCATACAGGAGTGGGTTGCCATTTCCTTTTCCAGGGAATCTTCCTAACCCAGGGACTGAACCCAGGTCTACCTGCAGTGCAGGTAGATTCTTAACCATCTGATCCACCTGCAATGCTGGTAGATTCTTAACCATCTGAACCACCAGGGATTGTAACTATTAGCAAAATTAGCTTTTCTGTCCCTTCCAAAGGATAAATTGCTCCTGTATGAAAATTTAATTAATACATACCTATGAACAGACAGTAAGGACCTTGGATTTACAGTTTATATATGACAGGATTGCAGGTCACCTATAAATACGTGATTTAGAAAATGAGTATAAGTTCTCTTGTTTATACCAATTCCCGTGTAAGTATAACTTATAGGAAACATCTTGGATAGAATTATGTGCTCTTTTCAGTTCCCCAGTTCATTAAAAACTTCTATCTTTAGTATAATTCCCCTCAAGATTTTACTGGGTGCTCACTGCAATTTGCAGACACATATGGACTGTACTGTGTTGGAATCCTCTTATAGTTTCTGCTTTTATAGTAACTTCTCTTACCGTGCAAAAGGAAAAGTGAGGCTGATTGATTTGTCTTCAAGAGCATAGGGACTACCCCTAATTAGACAAATAGCTTTGTATTTTCCAGAAATATCCCCTAACCATTTTTATTCCTCAATTTCAAGCTTGAATTCTATATTCTTTAAACTTTAGGAAATTTTATTTTTCATTTAAAAAATCTTTTAAAATCAACTCCTGTCTTACATTTGTTATTCACTAATTATTTTTATTTACTATTTTTTCCACTGTGCACTTTCAGTACGTTAATGGGGACATCCATACACTACAGGCGGAAGGAGTAACTGCACAAGTCTTCTGGATGGAAATTTGAGAATGAGTGTTAAAGTCTAAGAGCCATCCATAGGCCTGTAATTCACAGATTCTACTTTTGGTGCCCCTAATCACTTATTACAGGGAGGTTTATGTAATAATGCCACAAATGTATCTAAGGTTGCTTGTGTATGTGGAAATTGGTCAAATAATTTTTTGTAGTTGCTTCAAGTGAGAAACCAAATATACATATGAAAAATAAGAATTGATTTAATCATGGTCTGTACACCTACTGAGAAATATATAGGTGTTTAGAAATATTATAGAAGGATGTGTACTCAAACAGAAATAACTTCCTAAAATTTAAAAAATATACATTATACAAATATAATCCTGAATATACATAAAAAGAGACAAATATGACTATGCATGCAAAATTTTAGTAATGGCTATCCCTGACTTTTTAACAGATTTTTATTCCATTTGTGATTTTTTTTTTTTTTTTGTATTTTCTGAATGTTCTATCATAAAGAAGCTTTTCTCTGAGGTCATAAAAAATTACCACTATCCGGAGGGTAGAAATGATGCAGTAAAGGAATCTGCTTCCAATATTGTGGTAAGCAACAGCTTCTTGCACACAGAAAAAAGCAAATGCGTTCACAAAATCTGAGGCATATTATTTATTTCCCTTGTACTGTGACTGTAACCTAGTTCAAATCCAGTAACTTTAGGCAAAGCCAGAAGGCAGAATCGTCCTCTATAATCTCAATGTCGCTTTACAGTGATGAGGATCCCCGGACTCTCCTGTCCGTCCTTGCATTTACACACTCAGCATTTCTGTGTGTCCTAGTTACACTCTACTTTTATAGCTTCAAAATGATGAAACATAGCAATCAGGCATCCCCACCCGCCCTGGATTTTAACAAAGGAGGATAAAATAAATCACAGTAATTTTGCATGCTGTTGAAAATTAATATTCATTGCCCAATTAATGAAGAAAAGGTCTGATAATATCATGTAAGTCATTAGGTCTGTGGGTGTCACTTCTGTACTATCTAAATTATAATATTCATCATTTCTTGGTCCTGCATGGCTCTTATAACAGAAACTATAAACAGTATTTTAGAGCTACCCAGAAGCTGGGTAGATGCTAAGAACCATATTAAAGGATTCAAAAAGTCCTTGATACTTAATATCATCAAGGGCAAGGGAGTATTTGGGAGACAGTGCAGCAGAATAAAGATAGGTTGGCAGGCTTTCTGCCATCTAAAAGTTATAAGGCAGAAGAAAACCAAATTTCTGCATTCCCTAAAGAGACTGAATGAGCACAGCAAAGCAAACTATAATCGTCTTTCCCTAAAAAGCCATCTTATTGTTTACTCTTCTTGAAATGTAAACACCACGCATGTGATTAACTTGTTTTCTATTATGTCAGGTTTAATTGTCACACACATTTAAGGTAAGCCTTGCTTTAAGCTAGTTTCTTTGAAACTGAAATACTCAACTTACACCACACCTGAAATAAGACAAATAAGAAGGAATTTCTCAGTATCTTGCTGGAAATTGGGATGCAATATCATGATTTTGCTAGAAAAAAATAATTGCAAATACTCTAAGCTGATTCTCAATTTTACCTTCTGTGAAAAGAACTTTGAGAGAGCAAACAAATTTTCCCACTTTTTCTAGACCTAACGCCTTTTCCATGTTTGAGCAAATACCATTCCTCTTTAAACATTTTCAGTTGTTAATAATTACTGACTCTGGCTAATTCTGGGCTTGCCTTCTCTCCTTTTGTCATCTCACCATCTAACATAATTGCTAACATGCAATGCGAAAACTGGAAGTTAGGTAACAGGAAGTCAGAGAAGCAATTCATACTTTTTAAAAAAGGTCTTTTGAAGAAAGTGACAACCAATATGGGAAGAAGGGTTCAACATAACACATGGATACTTGGATAGGCACTTTTATATGAACTACTTCATATATGACAAAAATCAGAAAAATAATAACCATGTACTATTTCTCATTTCAGGAGCTGAATTGACTGCTTTATGTAATTGTGTCAATACAGTAATTATAATACTGTATGTATAAATATGTATGTATAAGTGCCATACTTACAAGTTTGTGTGTTGATTATTCATAAAGCAACCTAAATCACATACCTATATGTATATTCAGTTTAGTTCAGTCGTTCAGTCGTGTCCGACTCTTTGCGATCCCATGAATCGTAGCACGCCAGGCCTCCCTGTCCATCACCATATCCCGGAGTTTACTCAAACTCATGTCCATCAAGTCGGTGATGCCATCCAGCCATCTCATCCTGAGTTATCCCCTTCTCCTGCCCCAAATCCCTCCCAGCATCAGGCTCTTTTCCAATTAGTCAGCTCTTAGCATGAGGTGGCCAAAGTATAGCAGTTTCAGCTTCAGCATCAGTCCTTCCAAAGAAATCCCAGGGCTGATCTCCTTAGGAGGGACTGGTTGGATCTCCTTGCAGTCCATGGGACTCTCAAGAGTCTTCTCCAACACCACAGTTCAAAAGCATCAATTCTTAGGTGCTCAGCTTTCTTCACAGTCCAACTCTCACATCCATACATGACTACTGGAAAAACCATAGCCTTGATTAGACGGACCTTTATTGGCAAAGTAATGTCTCTGCTTTTTAATATGCTATCTAGGTTGGTCATAACTTTCCTTCCCAGGAGTAAGCGTCTTTTAATTTCATGGCTGCAGTCACCATCTGCAGTCATTTTGGAGCCCAAAAAAATAAAGTCTGCCACTGTTTCCACTGCTTCCCCATCTATTTCTCATGAAGTGATGGGACCACATGCCATGATCATAGTTTTCTGAATGCTGAGCTTTAAGCCAAGTTTTTCACTCTCCTCTTTCACTTTCATCAAGAGGCTTTTTAGTTCCTCTTCACTTTCTGCCATAAGGGTGGTGTCATCTGCATATCTGAGGTTATTGATATTTCTTGCGGCAATCTTGATTCCAGCTTGTGCTCCCTCCAACCCAGCATTTCTCATGATGTACTCTGCAAATAAGTTAAATAAGCAGGGTGATAATATACAGCCTTGACGTACTCCTTTTCCTATTTGGAACCAGTCTGTTGTTCCATGTCCAGTTCGAATTGTTGCTTTCTGACCTGCATTTAGGTTTCTCAGGAGGCAGGTCAGGTGGTCTGGTATTCCCATCTCTTTCAGAATTTTCCACAGTTTATTGTGACCCACAGTCAAAGGCTTTGGCATAGTCAGTAAAGCAGAAACAGATGTTTTTTTTGGAACTCTCTTGGTTTTTCCATGATCCAGTGGATATTGGCAATTTGATCTCTGGTTCCTCTGCCTTTTCTAAAACCAGCTTGAACATCTGGAAGTTCATAGTTCACATATTGCTGAAGCCTGGCTTGGAGAATTTTGAGCATTTCTTTACTAGCGTGTGAGACGAGTGCAAGTGTGTGGTAGTTTGCACATTCTTTGGCATTGCCTTCTTTGGGATTGGAATGAAAACTGACCTTTTCCAGTCCTGTGGCCACTGCTGAGTTTTCCAAATTTGCTTACATATTGAGTGCAGCACTTTCACAGCATCATCTTTCAGGATTTGAAATAGCTCACCCGAAATTCTATCACCTCCACTAGCTTTGTTCATAGTCTTGCTTTCTAAGGCCCCCTGGACTTCACATTCCAGGATGTCTGGCTCTAGGTGAATGATTACACCATCATGATTACCTTGGTCGTGAAGATCTTTTTTGTACAGTTCTTCTGTGTATTCTTGCCACCTCTTCTTAATATATTCTGCTTTTGTTAGGTCCATACCATTTCTGTCCTTCATTGAGCCCATCTTTGCATGAAATGTTCCCTCGGTATCTCTAATTTTTTTTTTGAAAAGATCTCTAGTCTTTTCCATTCTGTTGTTTTCCTCTATTTCTTTGCATTGATCACTGAGGAAGGCTTTCTTTTGGAACTCTGCATTCAGATGCTTTATGTTTCCTTTTCTCCTTTGCTTTTCACTTCTCTTCTTTTCTCAGCTATTTGTAAGGCCTCCCCAGACAGCCATTTTGCTTTTTTCCATTTCTTTTCCATGGGGATGGTCTTGATCCCTGTCTCCTGTACAATGTCAGGAACCTCCATCCATAGTTCATCAGGCACTTTATCAGGTCTAGTCCCTTAAATCTATTTCTCACTTCCACTGTATAATCATAAGGGATTTGATTTAGGTCATACCTGAATTAGGGAATACTAAAATATCCTATGAAAATGAGACATTATTATGAATTTACCAATGACAAAAATTGAGGTTCCAGAGGCTTTAAATTACTTCTGCAGTACTCTTGCCTGGAAAATCCCATGGATGGAGGACCTTGTAGGCTGCAGTCTATGGGGTCCTGAGTCAGACACAACTGGGTGACTTCAGTTTCACTTTTCACTTTCATGCATTGGAGAAGGAAATGGCAAGTCACTCCAGTGTCCTTGCCTGGGGAATCCCAGGGATGGAGGAGCCTGGTGGGCTGCCCTCTATGGGGTCACGCTTAGTCGGACACGACTGAAGCAACTTAGCAGCAGCAGCAGCAGAAAAATAATGGGTAGAACTGTGTGAGTATTTGAAATTAGTTCTATCTTACATGTTTTCTTTTTACAATGCCATGAAGCCCCTGTGTATTTGAAAACTAAAGAAAATATATTAATAATATTAAGTGACTTCAGAAGTAAGAACTTGACTCCATCTGCTTGGTCTGTCAAGTTGTTTCTGGGGAAATGAACTACAAAACCAGATTGATGGAAGATCTGGAAGTGGATTTGAATACACACATGCACAATTAGAAACAATTACATAATTTCCATAATTAGAAACAGACTGATGAAGAAAGAGAAAAAACAAGTTAAAAAAGTTGAGGAGAGGATAACCCAGGTACCTTCAGAGAGGAATAATGAGAGATGACACTAATCCAAATGTAGCAAGTAGAGAGCTACTCATATTTATCAGGAATTCAAGACTACATTCTAGGAGAGAGATTAAGGATGTAAAGGAAAAATAAAATGTGATTTAGAATAGAAAGCTAAAATTTTGCAATTGAAAAGGAGCACTATTTTTGAGTCCTAGGAAGCTTAAAGACGAGGGGAAATTTTTAAAAAGAAGCGTTTAAACAGCTGTATAAATCAGCTCTATTGATTTCAACAGAGAAATCAACAATGACAAAATGACACGCAAGTCTTTGTCTTATTCCTTTCTTTTATGATACCTGTCTTCCTAGTATTTGTATCGAACATTATTGGGTATGCGTGTGGTGTGTGTTACATGCATGTTAAAATTTTCAAGTCTTAGGTCTTAAGATGTTTCCCCTATCTATTCCTACAGTTTTCTACTGGGATGATTATTCTTGAAGTCTCTCTCACTTTTTGTTTTGCCACATAATTATTCAATGTCTTCATTTAACTCTCAACTATGGGCCTTGTACTATAGTAAGGATTTCAGATAGATAAAAATACATATGTATACGTATATACATATACAAACATTCTATATACATACATATGTACATGATAGTACATGATATATGCATACACATATCTACATATAATATATATGTCAAAGTTATTGTAATCAAACATATCATTTTCTACTTCAAAAGTATACTCTGCATTCTTTGTTACACTGCAGCTTCAATCATATGTTTGCTTAGTTTGCTTCATCATATTAGAATAAAAACTGTTTTATCGGTAGCCTGTCAACTAGAAATCTCTGTTTATGGGTGCTTTTACTCATTTGCAGTCCTCAGTCACTCCTGGTTATGAAATAAGAATATCTCATATATACAAATAACCATTTGCACAGTTCTTACCCCTCTTCTCACTCATTCAAGATTTTTCCATCACAGTTATTATTCATAAAGTGTCTTAACATGAAAACAATACTGGGGTATCTATTTCCTTGACTTGTGACATCAGTTTGAAAAATGTCCATCCCTGAGCACATGTTATACGTCAGGGTCTATATTTGGTATAGGGCTACCAAGGTGGCTCAGTGCTACAGAAACTGCTTGCCAACACAGGAGACGCCAGAGACATTCAGGTTCAATCTGTAGGTCGGGAAGATCCCCTGGAGTAGGAAATGGCAAACCGCTCTAGCATTCTTGCCTGGAGAATCCCATGGACAGAGGAGGTTAACTGGGCTTTGGTCCCTGGGGTCACAAAGAGTCAGATACAACTGAGCAACTGAACATACACACATGCCTGTGGTATACTGCAAGCATTACTGCTTTCAAAACTCTTAGGAACACACAAGGTAAAGATTTTCACCTACATTTGTCCGTGAAGAGAAGCAGATGTCAGAGAAGTAATGCAATCTGTACAAGGTCATATACCTCTAGATGTGTGAGTGAGATTATGCCTGGTGATTGTTTTACTGAAGATATTTTGATCTATCAGGCTCTGCAAATTGAAAAACCCTAATACAGGACATGAAAAGCTAATAGCAATACCTCTGTTGATTCACACTCTTTTTCTTTAAATGCAAATGGCTTATTTTAATGAATTGGAACATTTTAATGAGATGCCCAGAAATGTACATCTCCTATTTACTTGAAAGAATTCAAAATCATTTCACTACATATGGTTTTCTATAATGATTCTACCATTTCTGTTTCTCTTTTTTTCCAAGAACATAAAAAAGGTCACCTGGTATTCCTTTATTTCAGCTGTTTTATAAATGTTCATTTCAATTCAAGTAAGCATGCATTTTAATTGTTCATAATTTCATCAGATCAGATCAGATCAGTGTAAATGGATTTCTATTCAAAAACAAACCCTTCTGCAGTGATCCTGGTTTATTTTTACTCTGTTGTCACTGAAATCACATTATCCTAGTCTGCTCATTGGTCTTCCTTACATATGTCAGAAATATATAAGAAAAATATTTTAAAAGGTTTTAAATTAAGGTGAAACCTCTGATACTTTATTAAAAATATTGAAACATATCTTTTTCTCAAAGAGATATGAATAAGATAGAATAAGTAAACAAATAAGCATCCTTTATTTATAGGGCTTTGAGGTGTTTTCCATCAAGCAAATGAATGTCATGATTTATTCATTTAAGATTTTCTTTTGCAAAGTATATTTACAAATAGCAGCCAGCAATCCTAAAGACGCAAATGCAGAAATAGAGAAAAATCTACTGAAATAGGCAGTGAAACAAAAAGGCAAAAGAAGTTCCTGGGAAAAAATAAGGGCTACTTTTGGAGGAAACAGGGTTTTTAACCTACTTATTTCTTCAAAAATAGTGTCAAATTTGAGTTTAGATTTGGAGGAAAGTTGATGGCGTAGAATCTTCTCCCTTTGACTATCTAAACTTTCCTTTTAAGAGTTTATCTATCGATAAATAGATGTTGGCAGTTTCCTTTAGGACCTTTGAGTGCTATGATGAAACCAGCATATTGCATGGCTTCATGAGTTTGCCATTTGGGAAAAAACACAGATAAATTGGGCTTTCCTGGTGGTTCAGACAGTAAAGAATCTGCCTGCAATGCAGGAGGCCTGGGTTTGATCCTGGGTCTGGAAGTCCCCTGGAGAAGGAAATGGCAAACCACTCCAGTATTCTTGCCTGGAGAATTCCATTCCATGGACAGAGGAGCCTGACAGGCTACAGCCCATGGGGTCATAAAGAGTCAAACTTGACTTAACACTTTAATTTCACAGATAAATAACAATTATAATCAACCATGATGAGTGCTGAAAATATAGAGAAAAACAAAGACAGTGAATTTAATCTTGAAAACTCAGTGAAGTCTTCCTGAAATATGTGGCTTCTGGACAGTTGAAACATGAGTGGGAGTTACCTAGGTGACTAGGTGATAAGAATGAAAGAAAGTATAGGTATCTTCCAGAACAAGATTATAGGAAAGTAAAAGAACCTTCAAAAAGAAAATGCATGGTATTTCCAAGAAACTGTTCATAGATCAGTAAGGCAGAGTAGTGGTCCTGAAAGTTGTTTTTGTTTTATTTGATGAGTCCTTAAGCCATGACACTCTTTCCTTAAAGAACCATGCACATGGAGACCCAATATATACCCTCTCCCTGTTCCCCACCTATATAGCTACTCTGATTGAATATGAGGTTTCCAAGCAGTCTTGGAGTGAGGTTCTCCCCCAGTTGCTCCAGCATTCTTCAAGAAAAACTCACAACACAGACATACATACATACACACACACACATCCAATAGTCTCTGAAAGTACTTTGTAAAAGCCTAACATTCTTTGGGACATGGTTTTTAAGCCCCTAAGCTAGATGTTCAAGCATGATGGAAATGACGGGAAGAAAGGGAAACAAAGTGATAAATGGACTGTGCAGGACTTTGTAAATTATTATTGAAGTTCACGTGTGAGTAGACCTTTGAAGTTACATGTGCATTTAAAACTCATATTGAGGGCAGTGATGAGATAACTTTCAGTGGGCAAGGGTGGGCAATCCCCTTATGCTTTAAAAAATTATTTTCACCATCATGGCAAGGAGCTATAAGATATAAGGCCCTAAGATAATGGCAGCTGAGAAATGACAGGCCTGAACCAAGGTAATGATGAGGAGAATGAGTGAAAAGAAGTAAGTAGACATGGAAGTTGTTGAGGAAAACTGTCAGATGTATTGATAATTGTCTGACAGTAGCTTACCAGCCAGAGAAGGCAATGGCACCCCACTCCAGTACTCATGCCTGGAAAATCCCATGGACGGAGGAGCCTGGTAGGCTGCAGTCCATGGGGTTGTGAAGAGTTGGACACAACTGAGCGACTTCACTTTCACTTTTCACTTTCATGCATTGGAGAAGGAAATGGCAACCTACTCCAGTGTTCTTGCCTGGGGAATCCCAGGGATAGGGGAGCCTGGTAGTCTGCCGTTTATGGGGTCGCACAGAGTCGAACACGACTGAAAGCGACTTAGCAGCAGCAGCAGCTTATCAGCTGAAGGGTTTTGTCTCCCCCAAAATTCTGATGTTGAAGTCCTAATCCCCAATATGATTGTGTTAAAGGGTGGGGCTTTGGGGATATGATTAGGTTGTGAGGGGGAGCCCTCAATAATGGGATTAGTGCCCTTATCAAAGAGACCCCCAAGGAGTTTTCCCTGTTCTGTGAGGTAACAGTGAGAAGACAGCCATATGCCAACTGGAAAGTAGGTTCCCGCCAGATCTCACACTTCTAGCCTCCAGAACTTCAGAGAAATCAATTTATGTTGTTTATAAGTCACTCAATCAATGGTACTTTGTTACAACAGCCAGAATTAACTAAGAGAGTAATCAAAGAGAAAAATATCTCTTACCTATCCACCAAATGGACAGCATCACAACTTACTGAAATATGGAACATGGAAGGAAGACTAGAGAAAGATAATGAATACATTTAATTGAGGATATGTTGAGTCTGTGTTGTTTGTATGAAACTCATCTAATTGGGTTTATTTTATAATTTAGATTTAATGCATTCATTGAGATAATATATTTGGTAAACATGAATAATAACTTTACTCTCCAAGCGCCCCAACCTCCTCTCATTCCTTTACATTAATGAAGAAGGAAGATAGGGAATCTAAAGTTTCTGATTAATAGTTTCCCAGTTATGCCTGATTTTTCCGTCAGCTTCAACATTTTTTAAAGTTACTTCCTGGTTCAAGTCTTAGTCCACTCTGAATAATCAAAACTCCACTGACCCAGGGCTTCCCTGGTGGCTTAGTGGTAAAGACTCCACCTGTCAATGCTGGAGATGTGGGTTCAATCCCTGGATCAGGAAAATCCCCTAGAGAAGAAATGGCAATTCACTCCAGTATTCTTGTCTGGAGAATTCCATGGACATACGAGCCTGGCAGGTTACAGTCTACGGGTTGCAGGGAGTCAGACATGACTTAGTGACTAAACAACAAACAACAACTCCTGACTCAGCTCAGTCTATATGTATGAGGTTACTTGCAAAAAATCAAGTTATTTCTTCTATTTCTACCATCATTCTTATTGTCATAGAGGCTGCAGCAGTGGGGAGATTTTCTTAAATGGATAAAGAGCCATGGATAGGTGTGGAGAGCTGTATTACTGTTTGTGGTTATGGCCCTGCTGACTCTGTTGCTGGGGACATTAGTGAGTCTGACCTCCTACTTTTTACAGTGGCTATTTCTCTGCCCTATTTTAGGGCTCATTTTCTGATCACTGAAGACCTAGCAGACGTTAACCATAGGCTAAATAACAAATAATACTGGAGAAATATGAGTGCTTCCCTTAACCAATGCCAGACAATTGCATTCCATACAATGTTGATCTGTCTTTGTTCTCCTGGACAGTCCCTAATGGGGGTGGGGTGGTAGACAGCCAACACTGCCTTCAGTTCCTTTTCTCAATTTACTCAAACCCACAGAATACACGTGGATCTGGCTCCTCAGCTAACTCTGGTAAGCAATATTTGCCCTTTCCCAAATTGTTAGTTCATTCTGCCCTCTTCCTAAATTCTTTCTCCATGTTCTGATAGGACCAAGGTGACTCAGCGAACAACTGGCCAGGAATAAGATGCAAATGTGTCCAATTTCACACTGTCTTATCTTGAAGCACTCATAAATGTGAAGTGAGCACAGTAAGTGTATTCCATTCTATGGCTACAAGTTGAAGGATGAGGGGAGGAGGAAGAAATCGTCTATGATTTTATGAACTCATTTCTCCTTTACGAAGCCTACCCTCACCTTTCAGCCCTCCTTCTATTCGTAGAAACTAGAGGGCAAGGAGTCTGCTATACAGGTTTGGCAGGAATGCTACCTTTTCCTAAATCTGGAGGTAATTTATCTACCTCAAAGAAAAGGCTATTTCTTTGACCTCAGAATATAAAATACATAGACAGTCACTGTCAGCTATGATCTATCTCCATGTAAACCTTACAAAGTTTAGTAAGCCTGAATATTAGAAAGATTATTAGTTCTTACTAAAATTTCTAAAAATAAGACTGCTATAGATATGTAGATAAGGAGTTCTATCAATTCCAACTCTGTTAAACTACTCAGCTGCTTCTGAAAGGACATGCTTCTGATAATGGCTATTGCTCCATTCCTGTCTATTTTTTAATTACCCATTTCCAACATTCCTCTGATGACATTTAGACCCACAAACATTGGTGACATTAATGTATGTTTGTGTAAATATATATGTCTGTGTCTTTGTAAAGCTTAAATAAATATTTTCCCTTTGGAGAAGCTAAGAAGCAGAGTTCTTGAGGGAAACAAACATTTTTTTTCCAATCAGTATTGGAATTCAACTTCCAAATAAAATAAAAGATAATCATTGTATGCAAACCATAGTAAAAGCTGGAAACATATTCCTTCATTTTTCTTGCAGCCATCTTCTGCAGCTCCAGGAAAGTAAACCCTGACTTGGAATCCTTACACACAACAATTTAGAAATTTGGAGACACTCATCCTCCATCCACATGCAAGCTGAAGGAAACTGGGACTTGACAAATGAAGGAGTTGGTCAAAAAAGTCAAGTCTGGGGTACCTTGCTGCTGTGCTACATCTACCACATAGCCATCCACCTTGCTCAGGCAGCCACCCTTTTAAACATTTATTGATGATGTTTGTTTTGTGCTCAGTTGTGTCTGACTCTGTGATCCCATGGACCAAAGCCAGCCAGACTCCTCTGTCTATGGGATTTCCCAGGCAAGAATTCTGGAGCAGGTTGCCATTTCCTTCTCCAGGGGATCTTCCTGATCCAGGGATTGAACCTGCGTCTCTTACATCTCCTGCATTGAGAGGCAGATTCTTTATCAGCTGCACCACCTGGAAACTCCCACATGCCAATCCAATCATGTTTCTCTCATTTGCTTATCTTGTGTACCGAAGAAAACGCTAGCTGCTAGGATCCTTCCATTTATCCTTTTTCCACTTCTCACTAAAGCAAAGCACCTGCAAAGAAGGGATCAGAACCTTCGGGGGAACATAGCCAGAATTCTGCCAGTGGGACACACATGCACACACACACAAATGTAAATGCAGTGCATCATAACCGTACTGCTCAAATCTAACCAGATCCTTTATAATAATGATTCATAGCTATGTAACACTTTTTAAAAGAGCATATAGATATAATTCTGTCTGATCTTAAGCAATCGCATAAGCAAGTCAGAACCACTATTTTTTCCATTTTAAAGATGGAGAGGAAATGCCAATGCATAATCAAGACAAACTTACCTGTGTATAAATTCATTTCTTTGTGCTGAATCTAGTCCTTTTTTCCTCTAAAGTTTTCTTGAGGTAAAATTGGCACAAAATTAAAACCATATTTATTTAAATAATACAATTTGATAACTTTTGCCATGTGTATACAAAAAAAAAAAAAAAAAACATAGTGAAAACAAAATAATGGGCTTCTACATGACCCACAAGAGTTTCTTTATACTCCTTGGTAATCCCTTCCCAAATCTCAGTTCTTCTCTTCATATCCAGGCAACAACTGATGAGCTCTCTCTCATCATAGGTTGCTTTTTTTTTTCAGAGTTTTATATACATGGAATCATGTACTATTGATAATAACATTCTTTCATCTGCATTCACTCACTCACTCAAAAAAATATTTTCAGATTCATGTTAGTTTAGTTAGTGAAAGTTGCTCAGTCACATCTGACTCTTTGCAAACCCATGGACTGGAACTGGCCAGGCTCCCCATTCATGTAATTCTCCAGGCCAGAATACTGGAGTAAATAGCTGTTCCCTTTTCCAGGGGATCTTCTAAACCCAGGGATCGAACTCAGGTTTCCCACATTACAGGAGGATTCTTTACCATCTGAGCCACCAGCGAAGCCCGGATTCATGCAATTGTCAATTCTCTATTACTTTTAAATGTTGAATGGTATTCCATTGTTTGGGTACTATAAATATACTACAGTTTATTTACCCATTCACATGATAGACATTTGGATTTTCCCCAACTTATGGGCATTACATTTGTCTTTGTGTATATCTGTGCACATAATATTTTTATTTTGGGTAAATATCTAGGTAGATTCTTTACCAACTAAGCTATCAGGGAAGCCCTGTCTTTGACAAAGGAGGCAAAAATATATAATGGATAAAACATAGCATTTTCAATAAGCAGTGCTGGGAAAACTGGACAGCTACATGTTAAAGAATGAAATTAGAATACTTCCTAATACCATATACAATAAACTTAGAATGGATTAAATACCTAAATGTAAGGCCAGACCCTATAAAACTCTTAGAGGAAAACATAGGCAGAACAGTCTGTGACATAAATCACAGCAAGATCCTCTGACCCACTTTCTAAGGTAACGGAAATAGAAAAAATAAAATAAAGAAATGGGAACTAATTAAACATAAAATCTATAAAAACTATAAACAAGATGAAAAGACAACCACCAGAATGACAAAAAATAATTGCAAACAAAGCAAGTGACAAAGGATTAATCTTCAAAATATACAAGTGGCTCATGCACTTCAATATCACAAAAACAACCCAATCAAAAAATTGGCTGAAGAACTAAACAGACATTTCCCCAAAGAAGATATACAGATTGCCAACAAACACGTGAAAAGATGTTCAATTTTGCTCATTATTGGAGATATGTAAATCAAAACTACAATGAGGTATCACTTCATACCGATTAGAATGGCCATCATCAAAAAAAGCTAAAAACAAAAATGCTGGAGAGGATGTGTAGCAAAGGGAACTCTCTTACTCTGTTGGGAATGTAAATTGACATAGCCACTATGGAGAATAGTATGGAGATTACTTAAGAAACTAAAATTAAAACCAACCTATGACCCAGCAGTCCTGCTACTGGGCATATACCCAAAGAAAAACATAATTCAAAAATACACATGTTCATTGCAGCAATATTTACAATAGCCAGTACATGGCAGCAACCTAAATGTCCATCAACAAATGAATGGATAAAGAAGTGTTGGTACATATATACAATAGAATATTACTCAGCTATAGAAATGAATGAAACTGTGTCATTGTTATGATTTAAATGAACCTAGAGTAGGTCATAAAAAGTCAAAAAGAGAAAAAACAAATATATATTAACACATATATATGGAATCTAGAAAAATGGTACTTATGAATCTATTTTCAGGGCAGAAATAGAAACACAGATGTAGAGAATGGACTTGTGGACACAGTACGGGAAGGAGAAGGTGGGACAGATTAAGAGAGTAGCACTGACATATACATACTGCCATGTGTAAAACAGATAGCTACTGAAGCTGCTAAACAGCACCACTCAGCCTGGTGCTCTCTGATAATGTCGAGGGGTGGGATGCGAGGGAGGCTCAAGAGAAGGGGATATATGTATACCTCTAATTGTTTCGTATTGTTCTACTGCAGAAACTAACACAACAAGGAAAACAATATACTTCTATTAAAATAGATAAATATTTTAAAGATACAATAAGTAAGTAAGAGCTATTTTTTTTAAAAAGATCTCTGCTTTTGACATTTCAAAGTACTTTACTAAAATGATAAGAAAAACAGAAAAGAGGCTCAAGGTAAAGGAAAAAATATCACTAATGAAACAGAATATTAAGGAAATATTATAGCAATTGTTTTTACAAGTTAAATGATATTCTTTTAACACATGATATACTAAATCTTAATCATGAAGAACTTCATAATATTTGTAACATCATAGGTACCTAAAAAATTATTTTCATAGTTAAAAATCTTCCCATGAAGCAAACTCCAAACTGACTGAGAGGATAAAGAAAACATAATGTCAGTTCTGCATAAGCCCTTCCAGAGAATAGGAGGGAAGAAAAAACTTCACAACTCATTTTATGATGCCACTGTTACACTAATACCAAAACCAGAAAATTATTACAATTAATAAAACAAAAATCCCACAGACCACAATGTCCCACAAAAAAAAGACACAAAACTCTTAAATAAATACTATCAAACTAGATTTAAAATATGTTAAAAGAATACTGCCGCTGCTGCTGCTGCTAAGTTGCTTCAGTCATGTCCGACTCTGCGCGACCCCAGAGACGGCAGCCCACCAGGCTCCCCCGTCCCTGGGATTCTCCAGGCAAGAACACTGGAGTGGGTTGCCATTTCCTTCTCCAATGCATGAAAGTGAAAAGTGAAAGTGAAGTCGCTCAGTCATGTCTGACTCTTCACAGCCCCATGGACTGCAGCCCACCAGGCTCCTCTGTCCATGGGATTCCCCAGGCAAGAGTACTGGAGCGGGGTGCCATTGCTACATCATACCAAATTAGGGAAGTTTTACCACAGTTCAGTTCAGTTCAGTCGCTCAGTCGTGTCCGACTCCTTGTGACCCCATGAATCGCAGCACGCCAGGCCTCCCTGTCCATCACCAACTCCCGAAGTTCACTCAGACTCACGTCCATCGAGTCAGTGATCCCATCCCACCATCTCACCCTCTGTCGTCCCCTCTCCTCTTGCCCCCAATCCCTCCCAGCAGCAGTCTTTTCCAATGAGTCAACTCTTTGCATGAGTTTTACAACAAAGCATGGCTTAACATTTGAAAATTAAGCTAAATAATTTATCACATTAAGAAACTAGCAAAGAAAATCCATGCTAATAAAGAGACATCAAAAAGTTTTTCACAATGGTTAATATTTGTCATGATTAGAGAGAAAAAATTAAAATATACAGTAAAGGAAGACTGCTTTATAAGATATAATAAATTTCTAAAATTAAACGACACAATGAAAATCTTAAACCACAGACTGTCTTGCTGAAGACATAATTAATGAACTAGAATGTTGATCTAGAGAAATAATCATTTTAGAGCTAGAAAAATAATAATTTTTTAAAATAGAGAAAAGGCATAATATACAAATTTAATGTAACTATGAAGAGCTACAAAAGGAGAGCATAAAGAAAATGAGTTTAAAGGAAATTCTCAAAGAGGCAATGACTATGATTTGTTACAGAATTCAGGAAAAACACACACATGAAACTTGATTATCACACCAAAATGTCAGATTGATTCCCAAGCAGTATAGCTAATAAGGAATTTGCACCTATACATATTATAGACAAAATGAAAAACACCAAATACAAAGAGAAATAAAAAATAAGATGATAACAGACATATTTTATACAAAAGACTTATCATCAATTAGAATCAAGTGAAAAAATGATTTTAAACTGGGAAAGCAATGTAACTTCTGATTTAATTTAAAGCCAACAGTAAATCATTCTAAAGTTTATGTGTCAAATCATTCTAAAGTCTGTCATGTCAAGTCCATGAGATAATAAGGTAGAGGTATTTCAATTAAAGTATACATCAGATAATATGATCCTACCTATTAAAATAACAAAATGGAATTACAACCAAGCTAATAGAAAACCTTGATCAATTCAAGAAAAATGAAGTTGGAAAATAGTGGATCTAAGAAAAAAGTGTTGAGTGGAAACCACTAAGATATTAGGAAAAACTCAAGCTATCAATACTTACAATAAATATAACAGAATATGTAAATACAAAAGAGTCTCAGATTGAATAATAACACAAGAATTCATATTTAAAAGATGTTTCTAATATATAAAGAAAGCCCACACTTGGAATTGTGGAGGACCCTTGGTCCCAAGGAAGCTAGAACTGGGCTTCATCCTTTTCCATTTACATATTAGGCAACTTGAGCCTCTGGGGCCATGAGTCTTCTCAATTCACATACGGAAACATATAATAAACTATATTTATTTTACATAAATATATATAAACATATATTTTATAGCATAAATATATTTAACATAAATCTATAGACATATTTCTAAATGAATGAGATCATATAAATAATAGAATTAAATTATTAAGCGAACAAAACAAGAGGCAATATGATGCAAACAATATGGTGTGTGTGTGCACTTGCGCATGTTGCATGTATCTCTTTATACAATAGTTGCCTCTGATAAAAGTAAGGAATTGAATATGGGGAGTAGATATATACTTTAATTCTATATATATATGGCATAAATACTATGAAATATTATAATTAATAAACTCTGTTCCTTATGTAAATTGGCATACAGCTTGTTTATCTGTAAATTCGTCTGTTTATATAAAATTAACAGTTTCAAGTAAGAAAAAAAGGAACACAACAAACATGAAGATAATATATAGATCCATTTGCTAAAATTCAAACTATCTTATTTAACCTTGTTTTAATAAAAACAACAAGAACGAACTTAGAAGTTTGAAGTTTTCAATCATCATGATGTTATTCCTGAACTGGGTTTGCAAATGGAAATAAACTGTTTAAATTCAAAGATAAAAATTATGAGAGATAAAAAATAGCTTTGTACATAATCTAAAAGGTCATCAGAAAATCTACTCAAAAATTATCAGTATATATTGCCAAATGCTCAGAAACTGTTATGTTTATTCTTGTATTTATTTAGAACAGTTTTTACTATTTCATTTGTGTATTTATTTAATATTATACAAACTTTAACTAAATACCTCAGTTTATATCAGCAAAAGATGAGGAGTCATGAAAGGGATTTAATCAAATTACAATTAAAAGACACTTGCTCCTTGGAAGAAAAGCTATGACCAACCTAGATAGCATATTAAAAAACAGAGACATCACTTTGTCAACAAAGGTCCATCTAGTCAAAGCTATGGTTTTTCCAATAGTCATGTATGGATGTGAGAGTTGGACTATAAACAAAGCTGAGCACTGAAGAATTGATGCTTTTGAACTGTGGTATTGGAGAAGATTCTTGAGAGTCCCTTGGACTGCAAGGAGATCCAACCTGCCAATCCTAAAGGAAATCAGTCCTGAATATTCATTGGAAGGACTGATGCTGAAGGTGAAACGCCAATACTTTGGCCACCTGATGTGAAGAACTGATTCATTGGAAAGGACACTGATGTTGCAAAAGATTGAAGGTGGGAGAAGGGGATGACAGGGGATGAGATGGTTGAATGGCATCACCAAAGTGTTGGATGTGAATTTGAGTAGGCTCTGGGAATTGGTAATGGACAGGGAAGCCTGGCGTGCTGCAGTCCAAGGGGTCGCAAAGAGTCAGACACAACTGAGGGACTGAATTGAACTGAACAATCTCTCTGAGATCCCAAGAAAGAACTATTACCATTGAGAGTGGGTTTTGTTAATGTGGTTACTGAAATAAAATTGTAAAAATGCTGCTCAAAAACCTATTTTTTAAAGGATAAAGTTAAAGCCTTGTTGAAACATTGGAGAAAATTCTTCTTAGGAACTGACATTATTGTGGGTGTTAAAAAAATAATAGCTTTTGAAGGTGTGCTTAAGAAGGTAACCCAGCAATAAGAAGGTAACCCAGCAATAAGAAACAGCAGTCTCAGTCTCCATGGATGAAGGCTGATCTTGCTTTGAAAGTCCCGCCTTCATCCCACTCCATAAACAGAGGTCTGTCTTCTCTCAGGATCTGTGGGTCACGGTCCAGACAGCCACTGGCACTTGTTTTCTTAAAGCCTGACCAGATATTTGACCTCAAAGTACAGGCAGAGAGTGAAATACTTAGAGCCAAACTCCTTCCTATGGAAATAGCACAGATGTTATCCCACAGTGACTAGATACTTAAAATGGAAAGATCTGAAGACGTTTTATATGGTGATGGAGGTGAACCTCTGTAGTAGTTCACCATTTTATTGGGAAACATGGAAGGGAGAGACATGCAGAGTCTGCCAAAACTGTTGTAGATGAAAAAAAAAATGTTTGTTTTTTTTTTTTTTTTTGAAGTATGTTTCCTTATCCAGCCCACAGTCATTCTAACTGAACTGGAATTAAAACTATAGCTACAAATGGTTATCTGATGGGATAATGTAGTCTCAAGTGAAAAGGGAAGGATCATTAGCTTTTGGGATGGGTTGTAATGCAGAGCTCCTGATTTATTATATTTTAGAAGAATCAGGCATGAAAGACACTGAAAAAAAATAGCTGATTTGCTTCAGTGGCTATAAAAGATACTCACTGAGGAGTGCAATGTGATGGGCCTACCAATATCAGGGCTGGTTTATGTTCATACACACATTGTATGTATATATAATGCACACATGTTCAGTCGCTCAGTCATGTCTGACTCTTCACAACCCCATGGACTGCAGCCCACCAGGCTCCTCTGTCCATGGAAATTTCCTGGCAAGCACACTGGAGTGGGTTGCCATTTCCTCTTCCAGGGGATCTTCCTGACCCAGGGATTGAACCTGTGTGTATCTCCTGCATTGCAGGTGAATTCTTTATTGCTGAGTCATCTGGGAAGCCCATGCACGTATAGTACTATTTCAAAAATTATTATTAACTAAACATCTGCAAATTACATCAGTTTGCTAGAAGCTAAGATTATTTTTACAATGTTTATAAGTTTACTTACAAACAAAGTTTATAAGTTTACTTATAAACTTATTTATAAGTTTAAAATACACTGAAGTTCTCCAACTCCCATTTTCAGGTAGATTTTAATATTTATTTTTATATGTTGACATTAAATCCACAGAATTTCATGCTAAACTCTTATCATTTGTCCCCATTCTCCTCAAATACTTTGAAACAAATTTTGACTATTTTAGTATCTCCCTAGGTAAGGGGAAATAAAAGCATGGGGGTGGAGCAGCAGTTAGGATTAATGTCATTTATCTGAAGAAAAAATAAAAAACTCATTTGTCTGTAGACATACAAAGCAAAATTACTCTGCAGCATAACTGGTCCAACAACCAGCCCAGCCCATTCCCTGAAAGGCAGGGGTTAAATACAGACATCACTTCAAGATTAGGGATTCTAAATAACCAAGCACATGACAAGATAAATCCTTCTGCATATATCTTGAGACTGCCATTAATAGTCTTAATATGGGCAGATCTCTGACACAGGCATTTTTCTAAATCTCTGGGGTGATATCCCAGGAAATAGCCATCTTCTGGAAAGTGCTATGTCAGTTCAAGGTACATCACAAAAAACCTGCATTGTACAAGCATGAACATATTCTTAAAAAACAAACAAAAAAACCCAGCAAATGTATTTTTTCTGGGAAAAATCAGCACAAGTGTTTTACTTTTGAGTGGAATTTTCTAGTGAGAAGTGGAGGAAAACTCAAAATAAAGATGCCTATATCAGCAGTTCCTAGAGAAAGCAAGAAATCTCACACGTGATTTTTTTATAATGCATCTTGAATTAATTTGACATTAATTATTCACTTGATAGTCCAAATTATACATTTTCTTTGCATAAAAACCAGGTGTGCTCCAAAAACCCAAAGCATCTGCTACCTTTTGCATACAAGTCAAGGGGGGATAGCATTATAAAATAAAAGCATAGCAAAAGGATGGTTCTAGTCTTACTTTCAGTGGTATAAAAAAAGGCACTGAATTAAAAATCCATTTTCTTTTGTTCTTTGAAATAGAATGCGTATTTTGATGCTGAAGCAAGTCATACAAAATTTAATGAGGATACATACATTAACCTCAAACCGCAAGAATATTTTGCTTTCATTTAGACACAAATAAATTCAAACAATGTCAGACTTAACATCCTATTAACAGCCTATTTTTTTACCATGGGCTATTAAAAGTGGCATGTTCATAATCATGTTATCCTAAGGAGGATTACTGTCCTCTTGGAAAGAATTACAAGTTTATAATTGTTTCAAGACATGAGCCCTTGAGATGAGCTAAACTTGAATGATTAATCCGTGAAGTTACTCAAAATGTCAGTTTTGCAGTAGAAAGCTTTATGTTTTCAAAGCCCAAAGTCTAGGAAAACACTTAGATGAGAGGAACCTTCATAAAAAGCACGGAGGAAGCAATAGAAAGCTGGCCTGTGCCTGTGTTTGCAACAAAGACTGTTGAATCTGTTCATGTAAGCAAAAGGCAACACAGTATTTGGTGAGGTATGACTGGTGAGGTAATTCCACAGAATAAAGTATGTTGAAGAGTACCCAGAGCAGGCTTTTCCTCAGTACTGTAATTAGGCTCTTTTACACTTTCTGTTAAGATCTATTTTTAATAAAAGAAAATAATATATTCATTCATCAACAAATCATATGATTTTAATTCAGGTAAGAAATAAGCAAAACCATTGCTTTCTCTTTCTAAAATGAGAAGGGGCATATCTTCCTGACCCCCTTTCCCCCAAAATTCAAGCAACTTATATCTGCCTGATCAAGGAACTGCTTAAAATAACTGGTACATAAACCATTTCTTTAGAATTCTATGGTGGATTAGGTTTCAACACAGGTATCTTTTTACAATCATGATACTATCTTATATATTTTTTTCCCTCTCATTTGCCAGCTTTCAGCCCAAAGGAAGAGTTGATGAAGACTATCTCTAAGCAAATTTTGGGGGGACAAAAAAACTTAGAATTCACAATGCTTTGTTATTTAAAATTTATCACAAAATTAGTCACTGTAAGCAAAAAGTATAGACATCAAATATGGGGAGCGGTCATTTTTATGTGGGATTTACAGAAAACAATAAGAATCTCTAGTGTTCTCAATATCCTGGTCTCAACCAAGTCTAAAGATAATTCTGTTTAAGGAATATGTTTTTCTTTTAAAAGTTCACCTTTGCAGAGTTTGACAGTGATGGGAAAAGTAAAGTCATTATCAACATCTTAGTGAAGTGATTTACCAAGAAACAGTTCACATCTCGTTTCTAATTTACTTCACTCACTGACAAACTTTGAAAAAAAACTCAGCCTATTTGTTAACAAAGATTATATTTCTCTATTACCAATGCAACAAATGGTGAACTAAGGAATTTAGCAAAATAATATTTCAGGTTTTCACATATACACAAATAAGAGGATATAATTATTTTAATACTCAACAAAATCTCATTTAATTGACAAAGCTACTTATACTTGATTTTACATAATTTTGACATAATTCCTCAAATTACACAGTAATACAATATGCCAGGCATTGCTAGTCACTAAACATAATGGTGAGGTGAACACTGCCCAGACATATAAGCATTTTAGTACAACAGTTAACATGACAATAAATAGCTAATCATGACAATAAATACATAATTGATAAAGTCTATTATAAGTGAATGCAAACACTGGCCATTTGAGTAGTGTTCTTGAAGAAGAACATATTCTGTTACAATAGTCTACCATATTTTGGTATAACTTCTTATTTTCAAGTATTAAGCTCTTAAATTCAGAATTTTTATATAAAGTTTTACTGCATCAGCTTACACTTAATAAGATATATTCAAAAGCAAAATTCAAATTGGAGAATAATTATATCATGGATGCTTCACCTATTTTGTATATACAAAAACAGATGAAAACTTCATAGGCATTTATAGAAAGCAATTTGATACATCAGAACTAATGCATAATCAAAAGACTATATTAATTTCTGTAGAACAAGGAGACAAGTAGGTCAAATTGCCAACATTTGTTGCATCATTGAAAAAGCAAGAGAATTTCAGAAAAACATCTACTTCATTGACTACAACAAAGCCTTTGACTGTGTGGATCACAACAAACTGTAGAAAGTTCTCAAAGAGATGGGGATACCAGACCACCGTACCTGCCTCCTGAGAAACCTGTATGCAGCTTAAGAGACAAGAGTTAGAACTGGACATGGAACATTGAACACTGGTTCAATATTGGGAAAGGAGTATGTCAAAGCTGTATATGGTCACTTTGCTTATTTAACGTATATGCACAGTACATCATGTGAAATGCCAAGCTGGATGATGCACAAGCTAGAATCAAGACTGCTGGAATAAAGATCGATACCCTCAGATATGCAGATGACACCACCCTTATGGCAGAAAGTGAAGAGGAACTAAAAAGCCTCTTGATGAAGGTGAATGAGGAGAGTGAAAAAGCTGGCTTAAAACTCAACATTCAAAAATGAAGATCATGGTATCTGGTCCCATCACGTCATGGCAAATAGATGGGGAAACATAGGAAACAGGGACAGATTTTACTTTCTTGGGCTCCAAAATCACTGTGGATGGTGACTGCAGCCATGAAATTAAAAGATGCTTCCCTCCTTCGAAGAAAAGCTATGACCAACCTAGACGGCATGTTAAAAAGTAGAGACATCAATTTGCCAACAACGGTCTGTATAGTCAAAGCTATGGTTTTTCCAGTAGTCAGGTACAGCTGTGAGAGTTGGACCATACAAAAGCCTGAGCGCCGAAGAATTGATGCCTTCAAACTATGGTGCTGAAAAAGAATCTTGAGAGTCCCTTGGACAAGGAGATCAAATCAGTCAATCCTAAAGGAAATCAACTCTGAATATTCATTGGTAGGACTGATCCTGAAGCTGAGGCTCCAATATTTTGACCACCTAATGTGAAGAACTGACTCACTGGAAAAGACCCTGATGCCAGGAAAGATTGAAGGCAGGAGGAGAAGGGGGCAACAGAGGATGAGGTGCTTGGATGGCATCATCCACTCAATGAACAGGACTTTTAGCAAACTCCAGTAAATAGTGAAGGACAGGGAACCCTGATGTGCTGCAGTCTGTGGGGGTCACAAAGAGTCAGACACAACTTGCAATGGAACAAAAACAAATGTGAATTTAAAGAATGGATCAAATAGAGTAGGTAAAATGGTTAAATTTATAAAGCATTTTACACTGCCCATTGTATTCTACTATTATGTCTTTAGTTCACTGAGGGTAATTGTGTTCCTTTGTAAATTTAAATCTAGAGCTAAAAGAGAACATGCTGCTGCTAAGTCGCTTCAGTTGTGTCCGACTCTGTGCGACCCCACAGACAGCAGCCCACCAGGCTCCCCCATCCCTGGGATTCTCCAGGCAAGAACACTGGAGTGGGTTGCCATGGCCTTCTCCAATGCATGAAAGTGAACGTGAAGTCGCTTAGTCGCTCGTGTCCGACTCTAGCGACCCCATGGACTGCAGCTTACCAGGCTCCTCTATCCATGGGATTTTCCAGGCAAAAGTACTGGAGTGGGGCGCCATTGCCTTCTCCAAAAGAGAACATACAAGATACTTAAAAGGAACAATGCAGGGACTTTGCTGGCAGTCCAGTCTCTAAGACACCAAGTTCCCAGTGCAGGGGATCCAGATGCAACCAATGCCAGGGTATTAGATCCCACATGCCGCAACTAAGACCAGGAGCAGGCAAGTAAATTAGCAAATTTTAAAAAATATTTAATTACAAACAAAAGGAATAACTGCAGAAAAGTATTTTTATATCATGTAAATATGACTATAACACATGATTACTTTTTATCTACTAGAAACATATTGAAATTCTGTCTTTGTAGTTTTCCAAGACATAAAATACCATTAATTTAATACTTATGTTTTTGGGTTTTTTCCTCCCACACAAAATTCTATTTCCAACTTTTTGAAATTTAAGTTAAGAACTCATCATACAATAGAAGGGAATTATCAATTTGTTTTTAAGTGAAAAATCAAGGTACAGAGCATCAAAAAGTTTGAGGAAGAACACATAACTGTACTCCCATTCCAATCTTCTTCCCACTTAGATACCTAATATTTCCCCCTCTGTTGGTAGACCCTCTGTGACAGCATTTACTCCACTGTAGCCTATCATTCAGCCTGGCGTGCTGCAGTCCACGGGGTCACAAAGGCTTGGAGACAACTTAGCAACTGAGCAACCATGGTAACATACCCAGAAGGGTAATATAGGATCTACCTGGGAGGAGGGAGTCATGTCTTATATAAAATAAGACTGCTTAGCAGCCTTGAGTTTATAATGCTTAAAAAGTCACTCAACAAATATTAAAGCAATTAAATTGGCGGCACTTGAATTTTTTAATAGCTTAGTAGTTAACCGCAGTATAAAGAGGGATGAGTGCACAGCCTGCACACTTCTCATGCGTAAAATAAGGAAATTATTGATCATCAGCACTCCTTAAATCTTGCCTATGAAGGGAAACAATGCCAGGAATTGCTTCCTCGGAACCATGGTATGCCCAACAATGATGTCTCAGTGCCAGAAATGCTAATTTACCAGGGCTCGATCATCAATTGTTGAAGCCCTTCTCCTAGGAGTAATGTCACTGCATGGCAAGTTGACAATTATTTGAGGAGTTATTTCAATAACTGCACAGCTCTTTGTCTGATTAATGAAACTGCCAATGGATTTACAACTCCTGTTACGGAAATGTATCACTGGAGATTTGCTGAATGTTGTGCCATAAATTCCAGACACCTGAGAAATTACGACAGAATTTGATTAGAATGGCTACTTTCATCTTCCTTTTTTCACTAAATTCATTTCTCATTAACTACTGCTACCACTGTCTGGACTACGAGAGGGCTATTTATGACAAAATATTCTGTTTGCTAAAGCCATTCTTTCTATCCCTGTCCACACTATCTAAATTTCCTTGCAGATCATATTTAAACATGCCAATGTAGATTCAATGCATTGAATAGGGATAATGTCAAGTAGGGATAATGTCAAAGAAGAAAGTTTCCTTGGAGTCTCTAATATTTCTGGTGATTGGAGGTGTATAGAAAAAATATGCAGAAACAAAGCAGTAAGACTTAGCAGAATATAAGTTATGGCCAAATACTTTATGCATTTTTTAGGAGGCAGGCCTCAGGCTGAATGTCATTATTGCACAGGGCATGAATTACTATTCTATAACTCAAACCTCAAGATATCCAGATGAACTCAAAAGTAAAAATATTTTTGTTGTTTCTTTTAAAGTATTATATTTTAAAGGTAAGTTTGAAAAGCACTACTTTAATACAAACTAATTTCAAACTTTTATTTCCATTAATATGATGAAATAAACTATATCAAAACACCCATAAATTAGCAAAAGTTGTCTTCAATTCTACATAATCTGTAAAAATGTATATTATCACAAGTTAATAAAAAGAAGTTAACATATGTCTCCAGAGAAGGCAATGGCACCCCACTCCAGTACTCTTGCCTGGAAAATCCCATGGACCCAGGATCCTGGTAGGCTGCAGTCCATGGGTTCGCTAAGAGTCAGACATGACTGAGCGACTTCACTTTAACGCATTGGAGAAGGAAATGGCAACCCACTCCAGTGTTCTTGCCTTGAGAATCCCAGGGATGGGGGAGCCTAGTGGGCTGCTGTCTATGGGGTCGCACAGAGTCGGACACGACTGAAGCAACTTCGCAGCAGCAGCAACATAGGTCTCAAAGGTTATCAATTTGAAATAATATTTTTCCACGAACATAAAAATGTATTTTGGACTAATTAGGGAGTTAAGATTATTGATCGCCAAAGAATGGTTTGTACAAACAAAATAAAACAATATTAAGAATGCAATGATGATCAGCCTTTACAATGTGGTCTCTTTGGTACAAACCAAATAAAACGAAACCTATCTTAAAAGCTGAACAAGTACAAAGAAAACAAACATAGAATAAACCCCAGTACAAAGCAATGAAAGCAGCAATAAAATTATATAGGGACTGTAATCTGCTTTATCATATTTAGAAATAGTCAAGAAGTATATTGCAGAGATGAATTGATTTCCCTTGTTTCAACTGAAACCATGTAATATGCCTCTAAGCCTTATAATGCACACTAGAATGTACATTTTAGTGAGCATCAGATATTTTCCTCAAGTAAACAGGAGAGAAATATAGCCAGGGAGTAATGACTCGTTTGCAATAGAGGATACCTGCCTAAGACTTCCCAACTCCTGCATTAGTAGCCACATTCTAGGTACTTGTCAATCCACTTTACATATATCAGTTTGTCTCTTGTCCATAAAGATTCTATGAGTCAAGTGCTAACAGTGTCCTTGTGTTGTAATTGAGTAAACAGACACGAAGATTACAGAACTGACACTTCTTGGAGCAGCAACTTAGTCTGTCATCCTAGTTGGAGAGCCCATGCTTGTTTCCACTCTGCTACACAGACTTTAACAGCACCATTCTCCAGAGGAGCCTGTACAAAAAGCACTCAATAACACGTCTTAGTTAAATTTCCTCCAGTATGCATTTCATTCATCACAGTGATAGGAACTGACATCTCCTTGTTGTTGTAGACTATTTTTCTCTAATTTCCATTTCTCCACCGCCTATTCTTTTCCTTTCTTCACATTCTCATACTCAGTTTTTCAAAATGTTGCTTTTTTAACTTGCAAGAATAAAGCCCTGATAATTTCAGAAGTATTTCAAGTAAAAAGAAATTACTCATCGTTGGTACTTATGTGGTTTAGCTGGGACAAATGGAACCATATTCTTTAGCTGGAATAGGCAGTAGTTACTTAGGAAATCAGCTATTTATCTTTCATTTTAATATGCTGTGAACTAGAAGAGGAATACTTTGAATTCAAAAAAGTGTTGGTGATTTTTATGGCATTACACAATCACCACTAAACATACATTGAAAATTCAAGGCAGCAACACATGAAATTTATCTTTCTCTTTCTATGAACAAATCTTCTGAGTGCTGTATGGAGAAATCACCACCAGTCAAAATGGGGAAATCCCATCAGCAAAACAGATTTGCTATTAACTTTTTAATAAAACTATAATTAATAGTCCCTTTATGCTCACTCAGTCATGTTCAGTTCTTTGCAATCCTATGGCATGTAGCCTACTGGGCTTCTCTGTCCATGAGATTTCCCAGACAAGAATACAGGAGTGGGTTGCCATTTCCTACTCCAGGGAAATAGTCCCTTTATAGGACTTTTTTTTTTTTTAAAAATAGTCCCTTTATAGGGCTAATAAAGCTAATAGTGGAAGAAAGAAAAAAATAGCAAGCAATATAGTCATATTATAAAATCTGAGAGAACTTCCAGCTAAAAAAAAATTGAAATTCTAGTTCAAAGAACAGATTTCCCTTCCTCAATTTCTGAAGCCTAAAGAGAAAGTTTAAAAAGCAGGGGAAAAATGATATATGTTTTTGTGTTGTAAGTGTGATGGGTCCTCTCTAATGAGACACTTGGCATAAACAGAACATCCTGAACTCCTTTATTCAGAAGTGGGATTAGAGAAAACACAAAGATCCTCCAGAAAGCCTCAAAACTCTCAGAAACAAAACTCATGGCATTTCTAAACTTCATGAGCATGGAATTCTTCTCAGCAGGGACACCGGTTCAGAATTAGAGAATGGAAACAAAGCAACTAAAAGAAAAATAAAGCAAACCAGGCAAATTTACCCAATAGACCTCGGCAGTCATTGAATAAAATGAAGACTTTTTAGAAATGCCAAACAAGGGTACTAAAATTCCCCATATAAATTTCACTGGAGCCCCACTATCTTGTAAGCAAAAGAGCTCATTTTGCATAGTTCCTAACACACAAAGTAAAAAAAAAAAAAATTATACACGCATTTCACTGGGCTCAGGGTACCATGCTAAATAAAGTTTTACTCACCCCTGCTGAGATGGTCAAGAAAATGCACCTTTCACGGTACTGTGAGAAACAAACTTGTTCTGGGAGCCCCAATGTCCCTGAAGAGTTCCAAGATTCTCTCTACAGCCCAAATCTTACTTGGGAAAACTTAAATACAAGGGGAGTAATTAGATCCTGGTGTAGAAGGGGCCAGGTGCAGGCACTCTACTGCCAAAGGCAGGTGTACCTGATTACCTTAATGAGCAGAGTTAAAGCAGCAATCAGTATTATCTGACTCAAGCAGGCCTGCAGTATTGAGTAGTTGCTCACGGTGTTCCTAGAAGTAACATATACAGTTCAGTTCAGTCGCCCAGTCGTGTCCGACTCTTTGCGACCCCATGAATTGCAGCATGCCAGGCCTCCCTGTCCATCACCAACTCCTGAAGTTCACTCAGACTCACATCCATCAAGTCAGTGATGCCATCCAGCCATCTCATCCTCTGCCGTCCCCTTCTCCTCCTGCCCCCAATCCCTCCCAGCAGCAGAGTCTTTTCCAATGAGTCAACTCTTCGTATGAGGTGGCCAAAGTACTGGAGTTTCAGCTTTAGCGTCATTCCTTCCAAAGAACACCCAGGACTGATCTCCTTTAGAATGGACTGGTTGGATCTCCTTGCAGTCCAAGGGACTCTCAAGAATCTTCTCCAACACCACAGTTCAAAAGCATCAGGAAGCCTACTAAATTCTTCCTGGATCTCCATGAGCAAAAAAATTCCTGGTTGAATGAATAAAAGTCTAACTTGAATCATAAAATTAGAGCCTCACAGTATATTATTCGATTCCTAGAACTTAGCGCTTAATAGACCCAGAACCGCTTCCATGAGGAGGAGGCTGGGTCTCTTTAAAGAAAGATCCTGAGGTACCACCAAAAATTTACTCTGTTAAACTTTCACCCAACCTTTTGGAAAGCACCAAAAGCCTCTGCTAGGGAAACTGTGCACTGGGAAAAAAAAGGAATAATCAGGTCTTCCAAGGACTAGAGGAAACTGCCCCTGAACTGACAATGATTCCAAGAGCCCCCCAAACATCACTGTGCCCCATCAATCACATTAGGGGCTTATGGAGGTCAGATTGAGGGAGTTAAAGCTTGTGGCCCTATAAGGAGGAGGTGAACATACTCACTCATACTTTCCCTAAGCCTTGTGCAACAGTGTATTTTGCCCGAGCACTGGCCTTTCTTTAGGTTGGGAACTAAGGATCACACAGCACAATGTCTTATGGAAATACTTTTCTTAGGCTCTATGTTAGTGATTATTATTGAAACAAATCTTGACCAGAACCTGTTTCTCAAGACTTGTACCCCTGATTACATAACAACAGTGTATCTTGCCCAGAGATATCACCCAGAACCAGTTCTCCCTGGCTAATCTTGTAGGAAGCTGTCTCAGGATTTATGCCTTGGGAAAGGGTATTGTGGAACTCTTAGAACCTTGAGGTATTATTTTTATCTATTCTCAGCAGCCTGTTGAGAAGCACGTAAGGCCCTGCTTAAACTAGTGAGGCAGGTATTCTCCTACCACCTTCTGATGTCTACATCAGAAGCTTTATCTGTCACTTTCACTTTAAATAAAAATTTACACAAAACTGAATGATTGAAACTGTCTTTGGTCCCAGAGTTAAATCTTCTCCTTCGGAGACCACGAATCCACAGCACTATTCACCAGTCAACTGCTAAGGTATCAAGGTCATCAACCGTTTTACCACAGGTCTATCTGCACAGTGATTCAGTGGGTCTTTGAACCCATCCTATTTCTCAACTTCTTGGATGAATAACTGGAATAGATACAATCAGCAGCTGTCAAAATCTCCACATTAGTTACCCGATCTGTGGAGTGAGGGTTACCAGGGTGAGAATGACCAAATGGAAGCCACTATAACTGCCTCTACATAGCAAACTAGTAAACCTAAAGCAATACCACATATCTGAAGGAACTGCAGAGATTAATGCTATCATCAGACTCAAAGGATGCAGGAGTGTTGACTCCCACAATATCATCACTCAACTCACCTATTTGGTCTGTGTAAAAGATGGATGGACACAAAAGAACTGACAATGGATAACTGTCAACTTAATCAGGCAGTGATTCCAACCATAGTGGCTGTATCAGCTGTGGTTTCATTGTTTGAGCAGGTTTTGTTGTTGTTGTTCCATTGTAAAGTTGTGTACCATTCTTTTGTGACCCCATGGACTGTAGCCCACCAGGCTCCTCTGTCCAAGAGATTTCCCAGGCAAGAATACTGAAGTGGGTTGCCATTTCCACGTCCCGGCCATCTTCCTGACCCAGGAATCAAACCCAGGTCTCCTGCACTGGCAGGCAGTTTCTTTACCATCTGAGCCACCAGGGAGGTTAACACGTCCCTTTGTATCTGGTATGCAACTATTGATCTGGCAAATGAATCTTTTCCCATCCTTGTAAATATGGTCCACCAGAATCAACTGGAATTCAGCTGTCAAGGGCAGCAATACACTTCCACTCTTTTATATCAGCGGGTATATCAGTTCTCTGGCCTGAGGTCATAATTTAATTTACAGGAATCTTTATCACTCTTCCTTTTCACAAGATATCATGCTGGTCCATTTCATTGGTTATATTATGCTGATTGGATCTAGTGATCAAGACATAGCAACTACTCTAGACTTACTGATAAGACATTCCCATGACAGAGTTTGGGAAATAAATCTAAGAAACACCATGGGGGGACCTCTACCCAAGAGATATTTCTAGGGGTCAATGGTATGGGGCATGTTGAAATATCCCTTCTCAGGTGGAGGAGAAGTTGCTTCCTCTGACACCCTCACACATAACCTAAAAAGCGGCAAATGCCTAGTGAGTCTTTTTGGATTCTGTTAAACAAACATATTCCTCATTTTGGCATGTCACCGTGGCCCAATTACCAAGTGACCCCCAAAATTGCTAGTTTTGAGTGGGGCCCAGAACAGAAGAGGGCTCTGCAACAGGTCCAGGTTGCTGTACCAGCTGCCTTGCCACTTGGGCCATGAGATCCAGCAGATTCAATGGTGGCTGAAGTATTAACAGCAGGTAGGGATGCTGTCTGGGGCCTCTGGCAGGCTCCTATAAATGAGCTATGGCTCAGACCCTTAGGATTTTGGAGCAAAACCCCAAATCACGTAACTACTCTCATGTTCAGAAACAGTTATTTGTCTGCTACTATACCTTATAGATGAAGGCCAACTTTGGCCACCTGATGCAAACAGCCAACTCACTGGAAAAGACCCTGATGCTGGGAAAGATGGAGGGCAGGAGGAGAAGAGGGTGGCAGAGGATGAGATGGCTGGATGGCATCACCAATTCAATGGACCTGAACTTAGGCAAACTCTGGGAGATGGTGAGGGACAGGGAGGCCTGGCATGCTGCAGTCCATGAGATTGCAAAGAGTTGGACACAACTTGGTGACTGAACAACAACAGATCTTATAGAGACTAAACATCTAATGATGGGCTACCAAGATGGCGTGTAACCTGAGCTGCCCATCAGGAACTGGATATTATCTGACCCACAAAGCCGTAAAGTTGGGCATGTACAGCAGCACTGCATCGTCAAATGCAAATGATACATACATGACTGTGCCCAAATGGGCCCTAAAATTATAGGTAAATTACACGAAGAAGTGGCCCATGTCCCCATGGTTCCCTCTCCTGCCACACTGCCTTGTCTCTCCCCTGCATCCTCATGGGGAGTTCCCTACGATTGGCTGACAGAGGAATAGATGATTTGGGCCTGGTTCACAGATGGTTCTGCATGTATGCATGCACCACCCCAAAGTGGACAGCTGTAGCACTCCATCCCCTCTCTGGGATAATCTTAAAGGAGAATGGTGAGGGGAAATCCTCCCAGTGTGCAGAATTTCAATCAGTGTATCTGGTTGCCTAATTTGATAGAAAGGAGAAATGGCCCAGATATGAAATTGTATATTAATTCATTCAAGGAGCAATAGTGTGGCTGGATAGTCACAGATTTGGAGGGAACACGACTGGAAAATTGGTGACAAAGAAATCCAGGAAAGAAGTATATAGACTGAGTTCTCTGAACGGGAAAAATCCTGAAGATACCTATGTCCCGTGACTTCAGAAGACTATTTTAATAATAAGAGGATAGGATGACCTGTTTTATGAATACCAGTCAGCTTCTTTCTCCAGCTATGGGCTCATGAACAAAGCTTCCATGGTGGCAGAGATGGAAGCTATGCATGGGCTCAGCAACAAAGACTTCTACTCAGCAACATCAGCATGGATACAGTCACTACTGTGCACCCAGTCTTTCAACAGCAGAGAACAGCACTGAGTCCCTCATTGGCCCCACTCACTGGGATGATCAGTCAACCAGCTGGTGGCACACTGATCACACAGCTTGACTTTCCTTACAGAAGATGCAATGTTTTGTTCTCACTAGAATAGACACATACTCTAGACACAGATTTGACATCCTTGCATGCAATACTTTCTACCAAAATGACTTACAGAAAGCCTCATCCACCATCATGGTATTCCACATAGTATTGCTTCTGCTCAAGGAACTCACTTCTCAGCAAATGAAGTTCAGCAATGGGCCCATGCTTTTAAAATGCACTGGTCTTACCATGGCCCCCACCATCCTGAAGAGGCTGGTTTGATAGAATGATGGAATGGTCTTTTGAAGACTCAGTTACAGTACCAGCTAGGTGGTATATCTTGTAGGGCTGGGGTAAGATTCTCCAGTAGGCTGTACATGTGCTGAATCAGCACCCAATATTTCTATTAGGTAGAAATACTATTTCTCACACAGCCAGATTCCCAGGTCCAGGAAGCAATGGGTAGAAATAGAATGGCACTATTCATTATAATTCTTAGATACTCATTAGCAGAATCATTGCTTCCTGCTTCTATGACATACAAAGATGAATATATATCAGATACTTTTGTTTTCTCTCTTCTAATATTCCCTTTATCATATAAGATGTATTGACTTTATACTATAGTACTTAAGACTTGCTAATTTTATATCCTAGCATTTAAGTTACAGGATACCAAGGAGAATAAATACCTCTCAACAACTCTACACACCTCCTCTTTAGAGAAACAGTGACTGCATTTTTGGTTGTATACAGCATATTTGTATCATGTTAGGATAATCTTGGTCTTGTTATTATCTTTATTTTGAGATTAAGTCTGGTTTGAGAAGATGCATATTGTATCAAGCTGACAAAGGGTAGCCTTGTGAGAGTTAATGTGTCAACTTGACTGGATCATGGAAAGCCCAGAAATCTGGCTAAACGTTATGTCTGAGTGTGTCTTTCATTATTTCTGAAAGATACTAACATGTCGATCAGTAGACTGAGTAAAGCAGGTGGCTCTCCCAGTGTGGGCAGGCAGCATCTCATCCACTGAGTTTCCTCAGCAGAACAAAATGGTAGAGGAGTGTTGAAATCATACTCTGCCTAACTGGACGAACTGAGATAGTGATCCTCTGTATTAGACACTCCTGGTTCTCAGATCTTTGGACTTGGACTGGAACCCATAGATGTCTGGCTTTTCTGAGTTTCCAGCTCACAGACATGGAACTTCTCAGCCTCCATAGCTGTGAGTCAAGTCCTTATAATAAAACTCATTCTAGACATATATATGTTCTACTCACAACCCTGACATAGTTTTTATCTCATATACTCTACACACAGCCTTAACTGTCAGCCTCTTGCTATGTAGCTTTAGGTGCAATGTAATACTACATATCTTTACTTTTACCTGAGCTATTTCCAGTGAAGACAAAATATTTAGGAAGAGAAAAATATAGACTATTCTTACATGTATCTAAATGGAGCCATTTTAAAACTTTTTACTATTATAGCACTCTTAAGAAAGCCCTTGATTACCAAAAGACACATGAGGTCTAGGACTGTAACATTAGTGTACTTCTAGAAAATCCTGTGACATCATTAAATCACAACTAGATATTTTATAAGACTGGAAATTATTTACATCAGACTTGAACCAAATCATCTCAGGGCAGGACAAGGTGTGATCTAGTGAACCATTTTCAGTGTGAAAGACAGGCACCATCTCTTACAATAACTTCAAATAACCCCTTAAAAATGAACCTATGTAAAGAATACTCTTTTAGACAGGCTTTACGTGCTGGGAACTGTCCTTACTTCAGATGACCTAGATGGGACCTACGTGGTCCTTTTCTGGAGGACAGATACTAGAGCCTGAAGTACAAAAAGACATGTTAAAGCATGTTTGCTGGAGAGCCAAGTTGTTGAATCTGTCTCTCTTCCATCCCAAAACAAAGCAAAACTTTTCTAAATCAGAACTGGTCTCCTAATAGTCTACTGTTCTTTCCTTTTCCTCAAAAATTTTCACAGTCTCCACATGAATGCACTTCAGTTCTATCCTTTAGGGTTTTAGATTCAATATTACCAACTCAGGGTAGTCTTCTATGGCCCTCAAACTAAAGGAGTGTGCACTTTCATTATTTTCTATCCCAAATATATGTGTTTTAAAGCATTCACATATGTATGGGTCAGCTAACTGAAAGAATTCACAAGCTTCTATAACATATACTAAGCTAAGTCTTTAATAAAGATAAAGTGTGTAATGCTGCTAGTGGTAAAGAATTAACTACCAGTGCGGGAGATGTAAGAGACACAGGTTCAATCCCTGAGTCAGGAAGATCCCCTGAAGGAGGGCGTGGAAACACACTCAAGTATTCTTGCCTGGAGAATTCCATGAACAGAGGAACTTGGTGGACTACAGTCTAGGGGTCACAAAGAGTTGGACACGACTGAAGTGACTGAGCATGCACAAAAAGGGTGTTGTATAGCAAGGACAAAGAAAACAAAGACAAACATCAATGTAATTTGATACGTTCAGAAGCCATGTCCTGGACCATTTTGTTGTAACTCTGGGCCTTAATCCCCATCCTTTTTATCTTCAGATTGTAAACCACCATGATCCATGCAAGATACTCCTGTCTCAAGGCACAAGTTAACTATTCTTTTACTGGTCACTTGGCTAAAGCCAGTTTTTGGAACCCAACTGCCAAATACCAATCTATAAAATTTTAACAAACAATGTAAATAAGATGTTATAAGATGCCTCCAGAGGAGTCCTGGACTTCATACTGCATATCATAAATCACTATTTGGTACATTGCATTCTTATCCTGGCCAAGGTTCAGTGCCAGACTTCTGTCATCCCTAAAGATAAGCATAATGTTACCACATACCAGCTGCAAAGTAACCACATCAGCCTTCAATTATCTTATTACTTTTGGGTCTATATATAAATCCTATTATTTATTGTTCGTAGGACCTATTGTTGTATCATCCATTGTTTGTAAGACCTAGAACCAGAAAAAAAATGAAGGCCTCAAGCTAATGATCTGTCTCATTCTTTTTTCACTTCCAATCCTTCGAATACCAGATCCATGACCCATTAACACCGTTAGGCCTCAGAGTGTGAACATCATCAGGTACTGGGTGAACCTCAAAGTACTGATCCAGGGGAGAGTCTGAAATAGGCATTGGAAGGAAGCAGTTTAAGGTCATTTTTACAGGGAGTATTGGAGTCCTGGTTATCCACAGTATGACCTCCTTTGTACTAGGCATGTGGTTCTATACACTTGACTCTGTATTTTCTGCTTAAGTGGGGGCAGAGCCAAAGGAAGACCTAGGTGTGGCCCTCTAAAAGAACAGGAATTAAAGTAGGGGCCCTAGGTGCCAGGTCTATTACCAATAATATTTGTTTCTTGGGTTTTAATATTAGAAGCCTACATAACAGCCAGGACTATGATAGTTTTTTTGCAATCATGAGTCCTGTGGTCAGCATGTTTTATAGTAGGCACCTAACTAAGGATGAATGGATGGCTGATTGAATGGATGGATGAATGGATGGATGAATTGACAGCAGCAAAATAACTTCTGAGAATATAAATCTGTTTCAGTCTTGTCATTTTTGAATGTGACATTGGAATAAAGAATATAGTTAGGAATAGAAAAACTATAGATTAACATGTAAACTCAGTTCTTATAAACAAATTGCTATTATTAATAGAGATATTTATGGATTCAAATCAGCTGTATGACTTGAGAAGTTAGCTGTATAATTCATGTCACTGACAAACCTAATGAATTAATGATATAACTTGAATATTGGAGATACAACTTAGAATTTCACTGCATGTTTTATTTAAAATTCGATGCACTCTGCAAATAAATCTTTAAAATATACTCCTAAATCAAACTGTAAATAAAAATGTAAAGAATAGCAGTCTGTAGGAATGAGAAGGAAAGATGATTAAATCACCATAGGTATTCAACTTGCATGGAAAAGAGAGGAAGTTTGAAATGAGAAGGACAGAGAAAGACTAACAAGAGAGGAAGCAGAAAGAGAAATCGATCATTATCTCATGTCACCACCATCGGTATTGACTATGCTTGGGCACTCTGTATTTTGCATTATCCTAGATGCCATGAGACAGTTCTGTCAACTCCAGTGTCGATGAATCATCTGGAGATGGAAGTAGGCCAGATAGGAGAGAACTTGGTTGTCCAGAAAAGTTACTTGGGCTATTTGTGATGAACAAAAACAAAACCAAACAAACAAACAAAATAAACACTTCTAGGTGAGATGCTACTGTAGCAATGATTCAAATGGTTCAGGTTCTAAAAGAATCCTCGTGAATATTGTTCCTATAGTCTGTACATGTTCGTCTCCCTCCAACTTTGACTCTCCTTGGGATATAGACCCTACCTCTTCCAACTACCTCTTTTGGAAACCGAAATTTGAACATTCTACAATTAAGATCAATGTTTTCTCTAGTGATTTATTTCTTCTGTAATTTGCTTATCCTCATCAATCACAATTTAATTTTCTGTTTAAGTCCAACCCCCATTCTGCTATTCCTTATACAGCTCAACATTCACCAAAGAGGAGAACAAAGAAGTCTTGAAGACATTCAATAAGTCTTTATTCTTTTTTCAGGTACTCAGTACAGATATTTCACTCTAATTTCTTACAAATGCCACAAACCTGATATAAAACCCTTAGTGAAGTATAATAGTAAGATTTTCCTAGTTTCTGTTTGTTTTTCACTTTTCTTTTTCTCACTTAGTTTTCTCCAGTTGGCTTCATGGATTTAGTTCCAACAGGAAAGGAATATAAGTAGAATTTATCTTCATGAAATATATTACCTCATTTTTTTTGGTAAACTTATTTGTTAGCAAATAAACGTTTGAAAACACAGAATGAGATTTTTAAATCATTAAAAAGATTGGTTTCCAATTTAGAATGACATAATTTTTCTTAAAACAATATATTACCACTTGTAATCCTAGACACAGCTAGGTAAATTGAGAGGTCCAATTAAGATACTCTATTCTCATCTGCCACCATGCTAATGCTTAAAGCCTTTCTTGGTATGCAAGGCTTTAAACCACATACTCCTGGCCTACCCAATTCCACAAGGTCCAACGGATTCATCTCATCGCAAAGCCCATTTACCCCTCGGGCAATAACCCTTATTGTCCATATCATCATTTATCATCGTTTGTCTATCAATACTGATTACCAATTGACTCTCCTTCTACTCTTGTATTACAATAGTTTTCAAATGCTGTCCTAACAAGTGTATTATCTCTTGTGCTATGCTGTGCTCAGTTGCTCAGTCATGTTGAACTCTTTGCGACGCTATGAACTGTAGCCCACCAGACTCTGTCCATGGACTTTCCAGGCAAGAATACTGGAGTGGATTGCCATTTCCTGCTCCAGGGGATCTTCCGGGTCCAGGGATTGAAACTGTGTCTCTTGAGTCTCCTGCACTGGCAGGTGGATTCCTTACCACTACACTTCCTGGGAAGCCCATTTATTTTTCTTACTATATCATAAGTATTGTTTCATTAACCAGTTCATAAGCTATATCTTGGGACCTTACTTCCTATTTCTTAATCCTGCATAACACTGAAGAAAGCCACAAACACAGTGGCAAATCACCTTTTAAATTTTGACATTTTAGTTACCAAAACATTTGGAAAATGGTTTATATTTTGAAAACTGACTTTATATACACTAGCCTGTTCAGTCCTTTTTAAAACTTTTTATCAGTCACATATTAGAGATGATAAAAAAAGAGAACTCTAGGAAGGTTGGGTTACACAATAAGTGAAGAGACAAGAAGCAAATCAAAACAGTAAGACTCCCAGGGCAGTGACCTTTCTGCACTATTTGGGAAAAACACAAGAACTGCCTACCTCTGTACTGGGGTTGGATATGAAAGTAACAGCAGGGCTTAATGAAGTTCAGCCAACAATGCACAGGTGTGGGCTGGGTGAGTGGATGAAAATAACACAGTCAGAGAAGGGCAGCCGCTGTGTCTCTATCATGCACTCACTTTGCAAGTAGTTACAATTGTATCTCTGCTAACTTTAAGGTGATTGTATTAATATTTAGTGATACATATGTAATACCTAAAATACATATAATAAAAAAAAAACGAGAAAAATCACCAGTTGAGAGGGGGGAAACCAGGTGACATTTATGGTATTATGGTATATATACCCACACAAATGTTTATTTATTGTCTTGTGTAGATCTCTTCTAAATAGCTATGAGGATGAATACACTCATTATAAAGAAAGGCTGCAGGTATATTTGGAGATGGGAAAGCCATATAAAACCTGCATTATTTATAAAGATGAAAACTAATTTTTCACTGGTGTGTGTTGCAAGATAAAATGGTCATCACTGTTTTCTCTCTGCATGGCACAGGCTAGTGCTGCTTTCTTCATTTATCAGATAATAAAATTGTTATGCCTCAGGTGATAAACAAAACTAATGGCACAAATAGAAATGAGCCTGGACCATTTAACTGCCAGTTGTCTATTTCTGCTATAAAATAAAATTCCATTTTTGAAAGCAGCATCCTGACTCAAAGGCATCCTGATTACATATACACACTGATGTCTTTCTTTTATGCAAAACTGACTGGTGTCAAGTCAAGCAAATACACACTAAAAACACTCTGCTGTTCCTTCTGGGTTGATTGATAAAAAGCTATTGCACTAAAGGTAAAAGTTTTCTTATTTTTATATAATCCAACCTTATGTGTCTGAATAAAAGAAATACAGTGGATGGTGTTTAACACACTGGGGATTTAGCTCTCCCTTGAAAAACACTTACCATATGAAACCACAGAAAGTTCTTCTTAAACATGCCTTTGATTAAAGATAATACATAATGATGAATTGATATTAAATTTCTGCTAAATGTTTCATTAATTCTGTATTGCTATTAAGCTAATACCAGCAATCATGTTCGGGTTCTGCCTGATTATCCATCAAAGTGCTATATACCACTTCTACACTGTTAAGCCCCAGAATCATGCTTTACTAGGTCCATTATAGGTCTTTACAAGGTCCATTCTCTATTCCATGTTTGGCTTTTCTCTGATAAGTAATTTGTATAATTTTTAGACTTTTTTATTGTATTTATTACCCCATACATTCATTAGCATTCTCTAGTCTGTAATTTTCAGTCATCCAATTGGCTTTAGCTTTATATCTTTATGAGCTTCCCTGGTGGCTCAGATGGTAAAGAGTCTGCCTGCAATGCAGTAGACCTGAGTTCGATCTCTGGTTCAGGAAGATCTCCTGGAGAAGGGAATGGCAACCCACTCCAGTATTCTTGCTGGGAGAACTCCACGGACAGAGAATCCTGGTGGGCTACAGTCATGGGGTCACAAAGAGTTGGACACCTGAACAGCTAACACTTTCACTTGACTTTCTATGTTTTTATTATATTTCTAACCCTGCCTTTGCTGTTATGTGAAAGCCATGTGTAAAACTCAAAGCAGAGGTTAAATGACTTTGCGTAACATAACTCTTAAAGTTCTGTTGTGCTGCTGCTGCTGCTGCTAAGTCGTTTCAGTTGTGTCTGACTCTGTGAGACCCCAGAGATGGCAGCCCACCAGGTTCCCCCGTCCCTGGGATTCTCCAGGCAAGAACACTGGAGTGGGTTGCTGTTTCCTTCTCCAATGTATGAAAGTGAAAAGTGAAAGTGAAGTTGCTCAGTCGTGTCCGATTCTTAGCAACCCCATGGACTGCAGCCTACCAGGCTCCTCCATCCATGGGATTGTCCAGGCAAGAGTACTGGAGTGGGGTGCCATTGCCTTCTCCTCTGCTGTGCTAACTAGATCAATTTAAGCTAAGATTTTAAAATAATATGTGCATAATGCACAAAACTACTAAAACGCAGAAAAGCAAATAAGAAAAATGTCACAAACACCAGAGATAATAATTGGTATTATTTCTGGTACATGGCATGTCTACAATATGTATTGACAGTCTTTTACTTATATTTGTACATCTTTACATTTATATAACACACATTATCATATAGTTTTATTTGCTTTTATACATAGCAATTAATTGTTTAATATTTTACATACTGTTATATTTTCCTTTATCACTGCAAAGAAGTGACTCATTAGAAGAAACCCTGATGCTTGGAAAGATTGAAGGCAGGAGGAGAAGGGGATGACAGGGGATGAGATGGTGGTTGGATGGCATCACGTACTCGATGGACCTGAGTTTGAGCAAGCTCCAGGAGTTGGTGATGGACAGGGAAGCCTGGCGTGCTGCAGTCCATGGGGTCGCAAAGAGTCGGACACAACTGAGCAACTGAACTGAACTGATTTATCACAGGCATTGCCTAATTTCAACAAGCATTCTTCTACAACACTGTATGTGCCAGTATCTTATTGGCTTCTTGGTCATTCCTCCAACATATTCCAGTCTCAGACTTTTGAACTTGCCATTCCTTCAGCCTGAGATTCTATTTTCCACAAATATTATCATCCCATGGTCTCTTGCTTCTTTCAGGCCTCTGTCAAATATTACATTTCACAAAACCCTTCCTTGGAGAACCCTATCTAAACAATGAGCTCCAATATGCTATTCATTCTCACTACATTCTTCACCATGACACCAGACACTACCTGATATGGTATATTGTCTATTTTCTATTATATGTCATATAATCATTGGTTTGTTTCCTACCTCTCTCATCAGAATGTAAGGCACCAAAGGTACAGGCTTTGTATGTTTTGTTTACTATTCTTTCTCCAGTACTTAAGACATTTAAACCACAAAGTAAAAATTAATTTTATATATCAATAAATTAATATATTACTCCAACACGCTTTGATAAATAATTTCAATAGTCCAAAAACTTACTTTCCTGTAGAATTTCCCAAGTTATTTTCTAATGGAAAGTAGGAAAAATTGCAACATCAAATCCCTCCAACAATTTCTCTACTTGAACAGAGTTTAAGTGTTTTATTGTGATTAGAAAGGGTTAAGTTCATCTATCACAGAAAATGGAAGTTTAGAAACTTTCCCTAGTGTGGCTTATTGTTCCTTGATAACTTGCTGGAGGATGAATAGCAGCTATACCAATAGATGTATAGGCTGCTAGCTTCAATTCTAGTTTCCATATATCCCTGTGTTTTATTACAGATTATTCAATATTTTTGCAAGCACCTAGAGGACAGTTCCTGTAGGGCTTTTATTTTTTTAAAATTATTGTTATATTGGCTTATTATTCTTGTTCTTTTTAGAAAAATGAAAAATCAGAATAATAGTAAATGCTCAACAAATATTTAGTTATTTATCACTTGCTAATTACCCCAATTCTGGGTTCCAAAATCTCAGTGAATATAAAAAGCAACAGAAAGTAGAAAAGAGTGTATTTCAGCAGAAAACTTCAGGAAATTTTAGTTGAGTTGTAAAAATTATCTTGCTAGGATATACTTCTCCCTACATTAAACTGTGATATTCAATTCAGCAGGAAATCATCTATTATCCATGATAACACAGATTTTAAAATTTTATCACTATAAAATAAGTACATGAGGCAGTATCCTTTAACTACAAAGATGAAGAGTGAGGCCATATAATGTTAAGCTCAAGTTTTTTGGATATAGACTCCTTGGGTCACATTTCTCTGTATCTATTATTCAGAAATAATAATCTTACTTATACCTGACTTTGAATAAGTGACCCAACAGTTGTCCTATTTCCTTAGGAAATAGGCTTATAATAAAGCCAATATAACAATAAGCCAAATCATAACCTAATATAACAATAATTTAAGTTGTCCCAGGTTCCTCATAGAGAAAATATTAATAGCATCAACATTAATATGAATACTAATAGTACTTTCCTCAGAGGGTCATTGGAAGATGAGTTAAAACATGTAAAAGGCTTAAAATAAAATACTATACCTGAGACATAGTGTTTACTAGTACATACTACGTGGTAAATGTTTTGTGCCTTGGGCCAAGTCATTTCAGTCGTGTCCGACTGTGTGACCCTATAGACTGTAGCCCACCAGGCTCCTCTGTCCACGGGATTCTCCAGGCAAGAATACAGGTGTGGGTTGCCATGCCCTCTTCCAGGGGATCTTCCAGACCCAGGGATAGAACTTGTGTCTCTTATGTCTCCTGGATTGGCAGGTGGGTACTTTACCACTAATGTTAAATATTATTTAAAATTGGTAGGATATATGCCTGGTGTCCTCAAATTAATCTTCCCATTTACAAAAGTTCTAATGTGTTATATGTATGTTGGTGAAAAATAACTGCTTTGAGAATATTTGTGAATTCTTCACAATGCCCTTGTATCTTCCTTGTGAAACAGTCAATTAAAAGCCTAAACCAAAAGATGTCAAATCCACTTAATAACTATAAGAAAAGGGGGAGAGAAATATATTAAGAACCAAGTGAATAGGGGTTAGAGAAAATGAAGTATTGTAAAGAAAGTATTGTAAAGAAAGTCTGTCTGACAAAGAAGAAGGTCTGGATTGTGTTGGAGAGAAAACTGCATAAAGTTAATTAGGGGTAGAGAGCCAGGAAGCCCAGAAAGTGTTGCTAGGATTCTCTTCTAGTTTCAAGTCATTTCCAGAGTCTGAGTAAAGAATGGAATTCTCTCCCTCTCATCTCCTCTCCTTATACCTCTTCTCCTATGAATTATTGTTTTTGCATGACACACTAATCTAGGATGCAAAGAGTCTAAAATTTGAATAAAGTCCACCTAAAATATTTATATTTGCCTCACTCAAATCTCACCTTATTTCTTCCCCTATTTTCCACTAAAAAATGGATGTATCAATATTTATACTACATACCTGCATTAATCTCTTTCACTCCTCTCTACCACTTCTGGCTCTTAGTTCAGTTCATTCGCTCAATCACGTCTGACTCTTTGCAATCCCATGGACTGCAGCACACCAGGTTCCCTGTCCATCACCAACTCCTGGAATTTAATCAAACTCATGTCCATTGAGTCGGTGATGCCATCCAACCATCTTATCCTCTTGCTTTTAGCTATATGGAAAAAAATAATAAATATTAAGTTACAATAAAGAAGCTGCTTTATTTTCTCTATCTTTGTGACTCTATTGTGTTAGAATCCTCATTCTTGTTTATTGGCTGGTTTTAGGTGCCAAGAATAAGAACTAATGCTCATTTTCATGGACCCAAAGGCATTGTAGTGATAATGCTCCACATTAAGTCTTATTTTTTTAGATGTTTAGCTGATTATCTCAAGATAATTTCTTGAATTAGACAATGATTTTCAAATAGGGATCCACAGAAATCTAGATGTCTTTTCCCTTCTTTATGACTTATAAAATTTTTTGCAGTATAATTGCTTTTCAAAGTTGTGTTAGTTTCTGCTGTACAACACTGTGAATCAGTCGTACATATACATATATTCCCTCTTTGCAGAGCCTCCTTCCCACCACCTCCAATCCACCCCTCTAGGTCACCACAGGCATCAGGCTAAACTCCCTGTGTTACACCATAGCTTCCCACTAGCTATATATTTTACACATGGTCGTGTATATATGTCAGTGCTACTCTTTCATTTCATCCCCTCACTCTGTCCCCTTCCCTTTTTCTAGACAGTCTACACATTGCTTCCATATTAATCTTTAAAATCTACATTACTGATCAAGTAATGTACATTTTCTTCTCAAAAACTTAAAAGTATTGTAAACAAGACTAATTTTCCAGTTTGAGTATTAAATGCTGTTCATCTGGCAGTATAAACAGTAATTATTATCCCTTGGGCAAAATATTATATGAATATCTAGTAATATGGTGTCCTTGCTTTCTTTTTTAATCAAGGAAATTGTGTTTGGCTAAGAAAGACTGAGTTTTTTGTTTTTAATGAACTCAAATTTAATTTTATATGCTTAGCAATTTCACCTAAATATATCTTAATAAATGTTATTAATTATTAGTAGCTTAATTTTATCATACATTTCATTTGATTGTAACCCTAGATTTTCTTGATGTAAGAATTTTTAGAGTATATTACTATATACATATTAATGAATTTTTCATCACTTTTCATTCCCAAAGAAAAAAGGAACATGACATTTTTATTCTTTTCCTTCACTCTCACTGTGTTCTTAAACCAGACTTTTTCACATCCAAATTCAATTATTTAAATTCAGGCTTTTGTCTGTCCCAATATGTCAGTCTCACGTGTGTGTGTGTGTGACTGAGCAAGTGAGATGGTGATAGAGGTTGTCTGTGGGAGACAGTTGTGGTCTTAGATACAAAAAAATAATAATAATAAATCACAGTTTTGAGGCACCATTTAATAGTACGCCATGCAAGGAGTCCTAAATAACATATTTTATCTTGACCTAGGCATCCTTTTCTGTTAACTACTTACAAAGATATAAACACACCAAAGAGAAAATGGAAAAATGAGCTGCCATCTTATTTTTAGCTTAAGGTTGGAACTCCTACTGCAGAACCCTCTAGAAGCTGTGATTTAAATTTGGAGACTAAGCAGATATTTACCTTCTCCCTACAGCCAAGTCTTAATCTTACCATGAGATAAGCACTGAGCTCAAAAGATATGACTGAGCCTTGATGCAGTCAACAGAAGTGAGGACGAAATAGCAGCATTGCTAGGATTCAGTCAGTACTTTGCAAATTTGACATACTGAAAATAGAGAGCAAAGGAGTGAACAAAAGAGCTCTCTGGGCTTGCTCAGAGATAAGACCTGAGTTCTCTAACAGAAATAATCTTATGTGGTATAAGAAGATTCTCTTATATACACTTTGACGCCCCTTCCCCACCACTCACACACATATTCATTTCCCACTCCAGTCACTGCTGCAGAAACAGCTCCAAAGTGTGGACCAGTTTTGCACAGGTGCAAACTGTCAGTACTTTTGCATCAGGCTCACATCATAGAGCCCTTTCATCTTGCCCCAGGATTCATTTCCTCACACTAGCTTAGCCGAGCATCTGCCTAAATGCTCAGGGCTCACATGAGAATCTGTGCAAATGAATACTCATGTGCTTCTCTTGACTAATGGAAGTAGGGAAACACCGGAAATGCTTTCCCCTCTCTTCCTCCAGGCAGGCAGTTCTGAAGTAAATTTCACTGCTGTTGAGTCGCTAAGTCATGTCCGACTCTTTGCAACCCCATGGACTGCAGCACACCAGGCTCCTCTGTCCTCCACCATCTCCTGGAGTTTGCTGAAATTTGTCCATTGAGTCGGTGATGCTATCCAACCATCACATCCTCCAGCTGCCCCCTTCTCTTTTTGCCTTCAATCTTTCACAGCATCAGGGTAAAAGTTACGCTGGATCAAGGACTAGTTATCCATTGTGTTAGTCAACTTGATAATGTATCATTTCATTGTTTTATTTTTTTTTCCTTCCCTGTTTCTCTTCTCCTTATAATTCAGCCCTAAACTATGGAAACCTATTCTCATATAAAATATTTATATATTACCCTTTGACACAAGCTCTGCTTTGAAGGGAAGCCAGGCTAAGTAAACAGAACAAAAACACCAATGGCTAATTAATCTTTAATTTATTGTCACCACATACTGAAGGAAATATAACCCAAATCATGTTATGGAATATGACCCCACTAGATGAGCACTTTTCTGCTAAAGAAAAAAGATGAGGAAAGAAGTAAGTTCTTCATCCCCACCCATATATAACTCTGAAGAAACCTAAAGCTTGTCGAGGAAAAAACCTACTATGAAAAGAGTTAAAAAATGCAAATAATTTAAAGTATATAATATTAACTGTTTACAATAACAACACGTATAAATAAGTACTGCAAACATATTCAGGGAAAAGAGCAACTGGCCAGATTCATACTGGAGAAGGCTTTATGATAAAGGGATGTGTGTGTGCTCAGTTGTCAAGTTGTGTCTAACTCTATGCTACCCGATAGACTATAGCCCAGCAGACTCCTCTGTCCATGGGGGAGTTCCCAGGCAAGAATACTGGAGTGTGTTGGCATTTGCTTCTCCAGGAGATCTTCCCAACCTAGGGATCAAACCTGTGTCTCCTGCACTGCTGGCAGATTCTTTACCACTGAGCCACTAGGGAAGCCCCATGACAAAGAAATGGACGTGACCTACTTAATTGGTAGGGTTTATAGAAGCAGAGAAGAGACTGTAAGTTATTCTGGGAAAGAAGTCCCCAGTGGGAAAACAGAAGCATTTTGTGCAAAGGTGAAGAAATGAATGTACATACACCCTGAATGTAGAGTGAGAATGAGTCAGATAAATAGAAACATTGGTTTGTGCTTCATTCCTGTCCTTTTATAAGCAATTTGTTATTTCTCCCGCTTTCATTCACCAATTACGAACAATGTATATTAAATCCTTAAGCACTTTTCTTTTTTCTGCTTCTGGGTTCTTGATTTTGGCTCCCCATTAAGGCTTCCTTCTTCAGTTGCTATACCTGGCTTCTCTCTAGAAGTCACTGATTTTCCTGATTTTAGAACCTGGGAAGCTTTATTCTATCCACTTCTAACCATGAATTTCTACTGTCTGAGCCAAGCCTGTCCCTTCCTCTGACAAGAGAGGATAGAGTTAGAATACAGTGTGGAACCAGTCTATAGAGAATCTCTAAGGTAAAGGAGAGGAATCTGAGCATTATCCTAAGAACTGATTCAATTTCTGATGGGAAAATTCATAGGCTTTTTCCAATTCAATTATCAAATTCAACTCTTTCTTTTATAGAATGACTTCCGAAAGCTTTAATAGACAATAAAAGTTAGAGATGCTTCAGGCAGAAATACAAAAAAAGAGATTTAAGACTTACTTCTATGGAAGAATAAACACAGACTAGTAAACGATTAGAGGTAGGTGGTGAGGGGAACTGAAAAAGCATGATTCCTATGTTTCCAATTTGGGCAAGTGGCTGTCTTGAAGAGGGAAAGTAGGAGAATATAATATTGAGCTCTGCACATCAACCTCCAGGGAACTTCAGTTTGATAACACTTTTTTTGCTGGGCTTCTTTTTCATTTGTGACCTCTGAACCTATTCGTTCTGCATCCTGAGTGTTCTATAGTTAGGGGCCTATGTTTGTCCCTCAGTTGCGACCCCATGGACTGTATAACCTGCCTGGCTCCTCTGTTCAAGAATTTCTCCAGGTGTGATACTGGAGTGAGTTGTCATTCCCTTTTCCAGGCAATATTCCTGACTCAGGGCTTGAACATGTGTCTCCTGCATTGAAGGCAAATTCTTTACCATCTAGCATTTGTTTAAAGGCACAGATTCTCGAGTCAGCCTAGGTGAAAATCCTGATTTCAGCTGTTTGTTTGACCTTCACCAAGATGCTTACTTTCTTTGTGCCTCAGTTTGTTTCTTATCTGTAATTATACACAACTCATAGGGTCTTTGTGAGGAATAAAAGACGTCCCACATAGAAAACACTGGAACTAGTGCCTGGCTATGACAAATACTCAGTAAGTGTAAATTATTAGCACCTAGATTCCAAAAAGGGCCTTCTCTGGTGGGTAAAGCATCTGCCTGCAATGAGAGAAACTTGGGTTTAATCCCTGGGTTTAGAAGATCCTCTGGAGAAGAAAATGGCTACCCACTTCAAAGTTCTTGCCTGGAGAATTCTGTGAACAGAGGAGCCTGGTGGGCTATAGTCCATGGGTCACAAATAGTCGGACATGATTGAGTGTTCCAAAAAACAACAAAATTTCTTTGCAAGCCCCAAGCCTACAAAATCCAACCCTTAACTTGATTTAAATTAGTCAAATTACTTGACTTAACCCTTGACTTAAATTAGTACCAGTCACCCTGTTGACTAGAGGATTAAAACAGATTGAAGAGGACATAATTATTTTTTATTATTTTATCTTGAATTTAGTTAACATTTTAAATATATGAAAGTCTCTACCTTTGGGAATTTTAAAGATGACTTTCCAGCATTAATTCTTTATAACAGAATGCACTGGTTATCATCTGGGCAATAGCTTAGCAATAGGCTTACCTGGATGCCAACTCTAGGAAGCAGCCCTGAGAAGGACCACACAGAGAGTCACATTGGGCCATGCAGCTAAACAAGGAAAACTGGCGATGGATCCGTAAGGATGTATTTGTACAAGGCACCTTTTAGCCACATAACATCAGCAGGAACAGAAATCCTTGTTTCTCTTGCTTAACATGATTTACATGTACAATAAGCTAAGTAGGCCCTATTTTCCTCAAGAACCACCATTCCATTGGAATTAGAACCATTGTTAACTTTAAGTTAAAAAAAAAAAAAATACACCAATTTGAACATGTTTTTCCTGCACTGAAAGCGTGAATTATTCATTTCATATTTGGATTCTTCTGAATTTTTTCTTAGTGTAACTTTTAGAATATGAATTTATAACTGAATATTGAGATATGAAATCATGATATCAGAAATATTAACAAATCAGTGTAAGCAAAAACTGCAAATTGCCAATCATCACAAGACAGGTTCAAAGAAATGTGAAGTTATTGTTGTTTTGATCTTCTTTTCAAATTGCCTCATAAACAATATGTAAATGTGCTTTAAAAAAGTCCTTTCTACATGTTTTGCAAGGAGAAGATATTCCAATGTAGAATATACAGCTAGAATTTATCTCTTGAAAGTATGAATTTCATATAGCTCAGGGACTATCCTGGCACAGTTTGCACCAATTTTGCTCCCTTATATAAGCTTATTTCTGTCTGAATTTGTAGATGGTATGTGAGCATAACAGGAAAATTAAAAAAGGGGCGAAGTAGTTATTTATAATCTCCATTGCCTTCTCCAGAGGACATATTCCAATAATTGGAAGTTCCATTGTTTCTGGGGAATGCAATGAGTGAAGTGATGCAAGATTTGAGAGGCACAGGTAAAGCAATATATAGATAATTTACATACATTACAGATTTACATTTTTTAAAGGTCTGGAAATATGAAACAAGATCCCTCCCCCAAAATTAGAGATGCAAGACTTTCAGCAGAGTGAAAATACCTAATGAGGATATTTTAAAGTATGTAAACTTCCTTCTTTATCTTCTTCCCCAGAATTTCTGTAAAATAGGACGTTATCACTTCTGCTCTACTGGACTGAATTTACAGCAATGCACTTGTCCTTCCTGAAGATCAATGGGAAAGAAAAATGTTGAAAACTGTAACAGAGGCTGGGAGAAGACTGCCACATAGAGGTTACACTAACAAAAGACAGACAAAATGGATCTGAAAATGGGGGTGGGGAGGAATTAAACAGCTTCTCCCAGTATTGCATATCAGAAAACTCAAATATTTTCTAGAATGGACCTTTCTCCCACAACAGATTTCATTTTTTTTTAAGATAGGATATTAGTGATTGCTTAAGAACACAATCTGAATGAAACAGAATACATTGTAAATCAATAGCAGTTAGGAAATACCACAGAACACATTGGAAACTGAGGTGTTATATGAAGAGTGAATGAACACACAGCTGGTGTATCTGAACACTTGGCTGTTTTCCTGTGATCGCTGTTGGCAGCTAAAGGCAGGGGTAAGCAGGACTCTAGGAATAAAGTGCTAAAATGGCAATTTCCGTTTTTAGTCACTAACCAAAAGACTTTGTTTTGTTCGTTTGTTTGTTTGATCTAGTTTCACTGGTACAAATAAAGGTCAACTGGTTAAAACAATGTATTCAAACACCAAAAAGATTTTAAACAGGCCAGCTGCTGGACTCAGGAGAGTCACTAATTGCTGCTGTAAATACTATTCAGGAAGGTCAAAAGGAGAGGCTGCAGACGAACACGGGTTGGAGGGATGACCTCTGCCCGCAGGCTGTAGGGCTCCGAGTCCCAGGATAGCTGCAGTGCTGGGGTCGCTGCAATCTGCTGCCAGCCTGGCCCTGGGCGACCCACAGGGAGATGGACTGGGGAGAAGGACAAGCAGAACATGGCTGCTGACCAGATGGCACTCAAACCTGCCTCCTCTGGTGAGAGAAAAGTCTGCCAAAACCAGGTGTTTTGCTTTTTTTCTTTTTTTTTCTTTTTTTCTCTGGCATTCTCTGAGGGTCCATTGCAAAGACTCCGACATCAGCATAGCTGTCTTGGAATTATCTAAGAAAATGAGATTTTTTTTTTTTTTGGTGTAAGAGATTTGAGAAACAGCTTTTGGGGGCTACCCATATGTGGTGCACACCAAGAGTCCTTTCATCAGGTCATTTACAGCCACAGCATAAGCATGAGAGAGCTTCCCTGGTGGTTCGGAAGGTAAAGAATCCACTTGCAATGCAAAAGATCTGAGTTTGATCCCTGGGTTGGGAAGATTCCCTGGAGGAGGGCATGGCAACCCACTCCAGTATGATTGCCTGGAGAATCCCATGGACAGAGGAGCCTGGCAGGCTACAGTCCATGGGGTCACAAAGAGTCTGACACAACTAAGCTACTAAGCACACACACACAAGCGTGAGAGAAAGTTTCCACCATCTCCCTCAATGGTACTAATAAGAAAAAGAGGCTCCTCCTTTAGTTGGTTCTGTTAGGAGCCTGAGAACCATCAGATTATTTGTATCAATCATTTTGCATATATGTTCAGCACACATTCTTTACTCCTTTTTTTTTTTTTAAAGGAGAGGGGCTCTTATCTTTTAATGGAAAGAAGGACCCAGATCTGCTCTCTTCTGATCATGATGCAGTATAAGATGACAGGGAAACAAAACAGGATTACTGAATATTGCTTCATACAGTGACAGGTAGGGAGTGTAGGATGATTCTACACCTGTTTTAAAGACCCTCTGCCTTGGCCCAAGGGAAAAGAAAGTACAGATATCATGATTCAAAATCCAGGGCATTTATGGAGTCACATTTCATTGGGGTAGGTGCGAGGGCAAAGGAAGAAAACACCTCCAAATATTCCATACTCCCTCATCTCAGAGGAAGCTAACATTTCCACCTCTTCTGCATCCCATACTTCCCGCTAGGTGATTTGATTCCAGAACTTTTATGCCCTATCATGTCTCCTTAAGTAGACATGAGCAGGAAGACATGAGCAGCTAGACTGTAGAGTCTACCTCTACAATCTGGGAGCTAGAGGAGGCAAATAAGAGAGTCCCTTGGGGATTTGAACTGTTTTACAAGCAAACCCTGCATTTGGAGTGTCATAAGACATGGACATGGCTGAACGCTGAAGAATTGATGCTTTTGAACTGTGGTGTTGGATAAGACTCTTGAGAGTCCCTTGGACTGCAAGGAGATCCAACCAGTCCATTCTGAAGGAGATCAGCCCTGGGATTTCTTTGGAAGGAATGATGCTAAAGCTGAAACTCCAGTACTTTGGCCACCTCATGCAATGAGTTGACTCATTGGAAAAGACTCTGATGCTGGGAGGGATTGGGGGCAGGAGGAGAAGGGGACGACAGAGGATAAGATGGCTCTATAGCATCACTGACTTGATGGACATGAGTCTGGGTGAACTCCAGGAGTTGGTGATGGCCAGGGAGGCCTGGAGTGCTGCGATTCATGGGGTCGTAAAGAGTCGGACATGACTAAGTGACTGAACTGAACTGAACTGAAGACATGGACAATACAAAATAATAAAATTTACTTACTCATTCACCAATAAGTTTCAATAGGTTCCAAATGCAGTTCTAATGTCATCATGTTTTGTAGTCCAATTAGCCCATGACTTCTTGGACACTGAGTGGCTTCAGATAAACTTAGCCACATATAAATTACTTTTTTTTTTTTTTTTGAGAAGTACATGATTTAAATTATCCACAACAACTGGGGATTAATAGGCACATGGTCATTGCTAGTTTCCTAGTTTCTGTTCCCTTCACTTTGGAGGGAGAGTGCTACTGGGCAGTGAACATCCACGTATTGTTGGTGGGAACCAAGCTGGGTTGTGTGGAGGTGCCTCAGGCTGATGCAGAGATGGAGAGAGAGATGAGGGCTCCATGTCACTGTCTTCTGTGCAAACTTGGGCTCTGACTTTTAACTGTTTCCTATGTTATGGTTTAGTATGAGATTGTACTGAGGGGGAACAACTGAAAGGAGGGGGAGAGATGGAGAAATATTTAAGATCATTCAGAAGAATAGAAAAAACACTGGTTGGAACTGAGAGAAACCTAACTTTTAATTCTGAGTTAGCTTTTTACTAATTTTATGAAATAGGCATATCATTTAATTTCTTGAGTATGAATGTCCTCAAGACATTGAGGGTATGGATCACCACTATGAATAAAAGTGCATTATTGTAATGAATCAAACATTTAAATGTTCTATTTTTAATCACAATACAAAGAGCTTATGCAATTAATGCAATTTTGGTTTCCACTTAGTAACTAGACCATTTAGGTATGACCTAAATCAAATCCCTTATGACTATACAGTGGAAGTGAAAAACAGATTTAAGGGACTAGATCTGATAGAGAGAGTGTCTGATGAACTATGGACGGAGGTTCGTGACATTGTATAGGAGACAGGGAGCAAGACTATCACCAAGAAAAAGAAATGCAAAACAGCGAAATAGCTGTCTGAGGAGGACTTACAAATAGCTGTGAAAAGAAGAGAGGTGAAAGGCAAAGGAGAAAAGGAAAGATATACCCATTGGAATGCAGAGTTCCAAAGAAAAACAAGGAGAGATAAGAAAGCCTTCCTCAGCGATCAATGCAAAGAAATAGAAAAAATCAATAGAATGGGAAAGACTAGAGATCTCTTCAAGAAAATTAGAGATACAGAGGGAACATTTCATGCAAAGATGGGCTCAATAAAGGACAGAAATGGTATGGACCTAACAGAAGCAGAAGATATTAAGAAGAGGTGGAAAGAATACACAGAAGAACTATACAAAAAAAAAAGATCTTCACGACCCAGATAATCATGAAGGTGTGATCACTCTCACTCACTAGAGCAGGACATCCTGGAATGTGAAGTCAGGTGGGCCTTAGGAAGCATCACTACGAACAAAGCTAGTGGAGGTGATGGAACTCCAGTTGAGCTATTTCATATCCTAAAAGATGATGCTGTGAAAATGCAGCACTCAAATGCCAGCAAATTTGGAAAACTCAGCAGTGGCCACAAGACTGGAAAAGGTCAGTTTTCATTCCAATCCCAAAGAAAGACAATGCCAAAGAATGCTCAAACTACTGCACAATTGCACTCATCTCACACGCTATTAAAGTAATGTTCAAAATTCTCCAAGCCAGGCTTCAGCAATATATGAACCATGAATTTCCAGATGTTCAAGCTGGTTTCAGAAAAGGCAGAGGAACCAGAGATCAAATTGCAAACATTCGTTGGATCATCGAAAAAGCAAGAGAGTTCCAGAGAAACATCTATTTCTGCTTTATTGACTATGTCAAAGCCTTTGACTGTGTGGATCACAATAAACTGTGGAAAATTCTGAAAGAAATGGGAATACCAGACCACCAGACCTACCTCTTGAGAAATCTGTATGCAGCTCAGGAAGCAACATTTAGAACTGAACATGGAACAACATACTGGTTCCAAATAGGTAAAGTAGTACGGCAAGGCTGTATATTGTCACCCTCTTTATTTAACTTATATGCAGAGTACATCATGAGAAACGCTGGGCTGGAGGAAGCACAAGCTGGAATTAAGACCGGGAGAAATATCAATGACCTCAGACATGCAGATGACACCACATTTATAGCAGAAAGTTAAGAACTAAAGAGTCTTTTGATGAAAGTGAAAGAGGAGAGTGAAAAAGTTGGTTTAAAGCTCAACATTCAGAAAACTAAGATCATGGCATCCATTCCCATCACTTCATGGCAAATAGATGGGTAAACAGTGGAAACAATGGCTGACTTTATTTTTCTGGGCTCCAAAATCACTGCAGATGGTAATTGCAGCCATGAAATTAAAAGACACTTTCTCCTTGGAAGGAAAGTTATGACCAACCTAGGCAGCTTATTAAAAAGCAGAGACATTACTTTGCCAACAAAGGTCCATCTAGTCAAGGCTATTGTTACTCCAGTGGTCATGTATGGATGTGAGAGTTGGACTATAAAGAAAGCTGAGCACTGAAGAATTGATGCTTGTGAACTGTGGTATTGGAGAAGACTCTTGAGAGTCCCTTGGACTGCAAGGAGATCCAACCAGTCCATCCTAAAGGAGATCAGGCCCGGATGTTCATTGGAAGGACTGATGTTGAAGCTGAAACTCCAGTACTTTGGCCACCTGATGTGGAGAGCTGACTCAGGTGGAAAAGACCCTGATGCTGGGAAAGATGAGGGCAGGAGGAGAAGGGGACGACGGAGGATGAGATGGTTGGATGGCATCATGGACACAATGGACATGGGTTTGTGTGGAGTCCAGGAGTTGGTGATGGACAGGGAGGCCTGGCGTGCTGCAGTTCATGGAGTCATAAAGGGTCAGACACAACTGAGCGACTGAACTGACTGAACTGACTGACTGACATGCAACCTTTTGTCATTGCTTTATTTTTTATTATTATTTTATTCCAAAAATCCTTATATAATTGATCAGGTTTATCATTATAGATGAGTTGTTAATATGGATGAGAATCTCATAATCACCATCATTAATGATAATAGGAATTGATATCCCTCTATAATCAAATAAAAGGTAAAGCCCAAACTATAGGTTTATTTAAAGATTTTCAGTTTTGTCAAGACTATTGTGTCATTTTAACCTGTTAGTTCCCTTTGAGTAAGAATCTATATGTTTCACTTACTTGGTAACAATATATAGACTTTATATTTTGGTAAAAAAATTTTTTTAAATAAATAAATAAAATAAAATTAATTTCAAAAAATAAATAAATAAATGGTTAGTCACCACGGGATTAGTATACTTGGGCCCGGAATCAGTACAAATAAATGAACCATTGGATAAACACCTGAACATTGAAATATGGTACTTGACATTTCCTTAAAGTGTTATTACATCTGGTACTATAAACCCTCACATTTTTCCCAGCACTCAGACACCTCTAATCAACACTTCTCTAACCCACCCCCTCATTCCATACATACACCTTTAAGCAGCTCATTCTTCTGTCTGGAGAACACTTTGCCACTCTCTGTTATAAAGTTAATGCTGCTGCTGCTGCTGCTAAGTCACTTCAGTTGTGTCTGACTGTGTGCGACCCCATAGACGGCAGCCCATCAGGCTCCCCCATCCCTGGGATTCTCCAGGCAAGAACACTGGAGTGGGTTGCCATTTCTTTCTCCAATGCATGAAAGTGAAAAGTGAAAGTGAAGTCACTCAGTCCTGTCTTACTCTTTAGCGACCCCATGGACTGCAGCCCACCAGGCTCCTCTATCCATGAGATTTTCCAGGCAAGAGTACTGGAGTGGGGTGCCATTGCCTTCTCCATATAAAGTTAATAAGATGCCCAATATTCAGATTCTAACTTGACCGAAGTATTAACTGGGTCTAGGGGCTTCCCTGGTGGCTCAGATGGTAGAGAATCTGACTAGAATGTGGGAGACCCAGATTTGATCCCTGGGTTAGGAAGATCCCCCGGAGAAAGGAGTCGCTACCTGCTCCAGTATTCTTGCCTGAAGAATCCCACAGACAGAGAAGCCTGACAAGCTACAGTCCACAGGGTCGCAAAGAGTTGGACATGACTGAGCGACTCGTAGTTTCACTTCTAGCTTAATACATTTGTGTGTGAATGCTCAGGTACCATATGCCAAAACTCTTTTATGTCTACTCCTAAGTTACATTTTGAAACTTAACTTTTTTCTGCCCTCTCTTTTTGTAAGTCAATTATAAACTAAACTAACTCTGAAAGGAAAATACCATAGTTGGTTTAGTATATAATAAAATAGATGTTTATTGAAAGTATCCTATACAATGTTATCAATCCAGAAAGTCACCTAATACACATAACATTAACAAAGAACATTACAACAACCTCCCAGGCTAATTTGTGCTTCTACTTACAAATGTACACACACATACACACCTTACTTTTAGTGAGACCTCGGATGTATTTTCAAAGAACTATCAGTTCAGTTCAGTAGCTCAGTCCTGTCTAACTCTTTGCAACCCAACGGACTGCAGCACGCCAGGCTTCCCTGTCCATTACCAACTCCTGGAGCTTGCTCAGACTCATGTCCATTGAGTCAGTGATGCCATCCAACCACCGCATCCGCTGTCGTCCACTACTCCTCCCGCCTTCAATGTTTCCCAGCATCAGGGTCTTTTCAGATGAGCCAGTTCTTCACATCAGGTGGCCAAAGTATTGGAGTTTCAGCTTCAGCATCAGTCCTTCCAATGAATATCTGGACTGATTGCCTTTAGGGTGGACTGGTTGGATCTCCTTGCTGTCCAAGGAAATCACAAGAGTCTTCTCCAACACCACAGTTCAAAGGTATCAATTCTTCAGCGCTCAGCTTTCTTTATAGTCCAACTCTCACATCCATACATGACAAATGGAAAAACCATAGCCTTGACTAGATGGACCTTTGTCGGCAAAGTAATGTCTCTGCTTTTTAATATGCTATCTAGGTTGGTCATAACTTTCCTTCCAAGGAGTAAGTGTCTTTTAATTTCATGGCTGCAGTCACCATCTGCAGTGATTATGGAGCCCCCAAAAATAAAGTCTGTCACTGTTTCCACTGTTTTCCCATGTATTTGGCATGATGTGATGGGGAACAGATGCCATGATCTTAGTTTTATGAATGTTGAGTTTTTAGCCAACTTTTTCACTCTCCTCTTTCACTTTCATCAAGAGGTGCTTTAGTTCTACTTCACTTTCCACTATAAGGGTGGTGTCATCTGCATGTTACTGATATTTCTCCTAGAAATCTTGATTCTAGCTTGTGCTTCATCCAGCCCAGCATTTCTCATGATGCACTCTGCATATAAATTAAATAAGTACGGTGACAATGTACAGCCTTGACAGACTCCTTTCCCGACTTAGAACCAGTCTGTTGTTCCATGCCCAGTTCTAACTGTAGCTTCTTGACCTGCATACACATTTCTCAGGAGGCAGGTCAGGTGGTCTGGTATTCCCATCTTTGGAAGAATTTTCCACAGTGTGTTGTGATCCACACAGTCAAAGGTTTTGGCATAGTCAGTAAAGCAGAAATAGATGTTTTTCTGGAACTCTCTTGCTTTTTTGATGATCCAGTGAATGTTGGCAATTTGATTTCTGTTTCCTCTGCCTTTTCTAAATCCAGCTTGAACATCTAGAAGTTCATGGTTCACATACTGTTGAAGCCTGGCTTGGAGAATTTTGAGCATTATTCTAGCATTTGAATTTGCTAGCATGTGAGATGAGTGAAATTCTGAAGTAGTTTGAACATTCTTTGGCATTGCCTTTCTTTGGGATTGGAATGAAAACTGACCTTTTCCAGTCCTGTGGCCACTGCTGAGTTTTCCAAATTTGCTGGCATTTGAGTGCCACACTTTCACAACATCATCTTTTAGGATTTGAAATAGCTCAACTGAATTCCATCACCTTCACTATCTTTGTTTGTAGTGATGCTTCCTAAGGTACACTTGACTTCACATTCCAGGATGTCTGGCTCTAGCTGAGTGATCACACCATTGTGATTATCTGGGTTGTGAAGATCTTTTTTGTATAGTTCTTCTGTGTATTCTTGCCACCTCTTCTTAATATCTTCTGCTTCTGTTAGGTCCATACCATTTCTGTCCTTTATTGAGGCCATCTTGCATGAAAATTTCCCTTGGTATCTCTAATTTTCTTGAAGAGATCTCTAGTCTTTCCCATCCTATTGTTTTCTTCTATGTCTTTGCATTGATCACTAAGGAAGGCTTTCTTATCTCTCTTTGTTATTATTTGGAACACTGCATTCCAATGGGTGTATCTTTCCTTTTCTCCTTTGCCTTTCACCTCTCTTCTTTTCTCAGCTATTTGTAAAGCCTCCTTGGACAACCATTTTGCCTTTTTGCATTTGTTTTTCTTGGGGATGGTCTTGATCACTGCTTCCTGTATAATGTCACAAACCTCCGTCCATAGTTCTTCAGGCACTCTGTCTATCAGATCTAATCCCTTGAACCTATTTGTCACTTCCACTATGTAGTCATAAGGGATTTGATTTAGGTCATACCTGAATGGTCTAGTAGTTTTTCCTACTTTCCTCAATTTAATTCTGAATTTGGCAATAAGGAGTTCATGATCTGAGGCACAGTCAGCTCCTGGTCTTGTTTTTGCTGACTGTATAGAGCTTCTCCATCTTGGCTGCAAATAATATAATCAGTCTGATTTTGGTATTGACCATCTGGTGATGTCCATGTGTAGAGTCTTCTCTGGTGTTGTTGGAAGGGGGTGTTTGCTATGATCAGTCCGTTCCCTTGGCAAAACTCTGATAGCCTTTGCCCTGCTTCATTCTGTACTCCAAGGCCAAATTTGCCCATTACTCCAGTTATTTCTTGACTTCCTACTTTCGCATTCCAGTCCCCTATAATGAAAAGGACATCTTGTTGGGGTGTTACCACATCCTTGTCTAACTCAAAGAACTATAAAATTACAATATTTAAAATTTTTTAAATATCAGTTAGGAAAACATTGTTCTCTTCCATCTTGTTTAGACACCAAATTGTCACAGTAAAAGCTAATTTTAGCCTTTGTTTTCAGCCCTGAGTTTAGCCCTAAACAACAGTAGGCAACAGTAGCTGTGTTATAACTTTCTTCTTACAAATCTGTTGCCCTAAGCCATGTAATAGGGCTGATTCTACTATTCACATCCTGTCATTCATAATGTCCAACATATTATTAGTCATCTGAACTATAAAATAAATGCCAGAGTTGGAATATTATAGCAAAGCGTGCAGATTCAGCCTTGACCTACATCCAAATTTTACTGAAAGTAATGAGGAAACTATTTTGTTGGCCAAAAAAACCTAAAACTCAAACCTAACAATAAACAAAGCTTTTATGGACTATTGAACACTAGATAATTTTGGAAACACAAATATAGATGGTGAAAGAGAAGAATAACCTGAAAGGAGGAAAGGAGCAATTAAAATGTAATCTATCCAGCTGGACTTTTAAAAATAAAGGATTAGGAAGAATTCTTTCAAAGCTGAGATTCTATAAAACCTTAACCATACATCTTCTGTCAAAACTAGATTTTTTATGTCACACTTCCATAACTCAGAACTGCAGTGCTTGGAAAATAGCTTGTTGAGACTTACTCCATAATAATTTTCTTCGCACTATTTTAAAATGCATGTTTCCTAACTTGGTAAAAAGTAAGGGGTTGTTATGAAGTTGTTTTTTCTGGGTCAGTGAGTAATCAGTGAGTAGTGAAGCAAGAAATAATCTTTCCAAATGGAGTGAGGATTTACCCGTCTCGAGATAATAAAAATAAACAGTATTGTAATATTTGTCACTACTAGATTAAAAAGGATCCAGGTACCTCAATTAATACAATATGGCATGATTTAAATTATGTTTTATTTTGGAGGTGGGAGACCTTGAATTATCACTGACATGGTTTCAGTAGAGGAATTCTGCATGCAGATAAAACTGTAATGAAACAGTCTCCTTTGGTAGTAAAACATCTTTAAGTGGTTCAGACTTCTCCCCCTCATGAATTCTGATGACTAAAAGGTTCAAAAGTCATTGACTAGAATATATGCTTTTATTGGAAATCCTGCTTCAAGTAATTAATTTTATTTTTCCAGCATTTTAAAACAACTTACTTATTTCTATTTGTCTGACTGGAACCCTGTCTCCTCTGTTCATGAAAGCACTGGAAACTGTTTTCCAAAAGCCTAGATTCTTTCTTAAGGTAACAACCATGAAACACTCATAAAATAACATTTGACACCCAGGAAAATAAATCATGTTGCCATTGTCACTTCTCCAAAGCCACATTTTCCTCAACAACTACCTAAGCAATTTTCAGCGTGAACTGTTAATTAGTAACTTTGCGACCAGAGTTGACACTGATCTCAGACAAATAACCAAGACTTAAATACTGCAAAATCCAGAATCATGTTTTTTTTTTTTTTTTTCCCCTAGCTCATCTTGATAAGACTCAATTCCTGGATTTAATGGCTATATGAATTGTGGAAACCACCCAATCTCAGGTATTATCAATTATTGTGACAGATCTTGGATTTTATTTTGATGATTTAAAGAGCATAAATATCCAAGGAGATCATGACCTCAAAATTTCATTCTGGTTTATAGAAACTTCAGTAGCTTGTATAAGAGTTCAAAATGTTTGGCGTATTTTCTAAGGTTCACTTCTGAGTTCTACAGATTTAGTTGAACACCTTTCTCTGTTAGCATATTATTAGAATGAATGATTTGTAGTAGGTGATCCCTTAACTTCTGGAACATTTGGCTATGTATATTTTTGATGCATTTTAAAGTGTTAAAGTTCATAATTCCACACATTTGGATGCATTCTCAGTTAGTACAGTGTTTTAATAGGTCTTTGCATCAAGAAAGTAATGATACAACCTTACTGCTTTTTAAAAAACACCTGGAATCTCTATAACTTAAAACTACAATCTTTTATTTTTTCTCATCCATCAGTGGGATTGCTAAGCTAGACTGCAAGCTATCAGTTGGATTCAGTTTTACCCCATCTGCCTCCCACTGTCCTTAAAGCAAAGGGCCAGCTGAGTCATACTTTTTTCATGCCAATTGTAGAAGTACAAAAAGGCTGAGCAGAACTGATAAGCTCTCACTCTCATCCACATACTATTGGCCAAAGAAGACTACATGGTCAAGCCCCAAACTAAAAGGGTAGAGAAACACATTCCATCACTCAAGGCATGTAGCAAAAAAAGGGAGAAGCATTTCAAACAAAGACATAATCTTTGAGTCTTTTAATATATGATACTGTAAGGTCTCTCATGCTGCCTTAAAAGTACCAAGTTTGAAGTGCTGAGGTAAAGAAACATTCATAAAATAGACATCAGACTATCATATTATCTGTTTCATTCGTTTGTAAAACTGAATTTCTGAAAAATGACTGATTCAACTAGTCAAAACATGCCTCTTCAGTAATATAAATATTGGGTTAAAAATGGAAGTTATGAGGACTTAAAATAATTTAAGGGCCCAAATTTAACAGCATAAACCACTGTTCACTCGATGCTGATTACAAAATAGAAGGAACATATCTTGCTACACAATTATTAAGATTCAGATTAGGTCCTTCATCCTTATTCTGAAGTTACAGGGCCGGCAGTCATTTAACCACGATGGACTGATACCCCATGTTGGTTACTAAAATATTAAAATGCCTCCACAACAGCTGGTAATGAACCAACACCCTGAGCCTCAAACACCAAGCATACACAGGCCAGGTCAACCAGATCCCTCTGCTGGCATCCTTGCCCACAAGCTCCTCACAGTCCAGCCACGATGGACTTCAGGCCCGCTCTGCAGGGGTCCACAGGACCTTGCTTGAGTCCAAATAGATAACATTCATCCTGTTCAGACAGTGCTCAGTGTCAGTGCCCATGGTATACTGGAATTGCATATTTTTAATATCATCTCCTCAGTTTAATCAAGAGCAGATATTTTGGGTTTACAATCTATCTTGAGAGGAGACTGGATTTCAATGCTCATGGTAAGAACTAAAAACCTGGCTGACTCCTCTTGCTGTTATCCTGCTTACTTTCTCTAACAACTCAATCCTTGCTGGCGGGGAAAAAAAAAAAAGTGATACTTTTAAGTATTAGAAACAATACCAAAATTAATCATAACATGTACCTTTGAATTGTTTCTAACAATTATGTTTCCTATTTTTTGCCTAAAATAAGCAAATAATGTTTTATTGTAGAAAAATGTATTATTCATTATGAAAATTACTATAATGTTTGATTAAGCACACACACACATAGTGTTTGAAGTATTAGTGACAGCCATAGGTAATGGTTATTTTTAAATGGCAATAATTAAGCTAAAAACTAGGTAACTTCCCAGAGTCTTCTAGTTGAGATATAAAATTATAGAGAGATGTATGTAAAGACAAACCAGGGAAAAGAAAACTCAATGATAATGGATTGGGAGTGGAGGGTGGGGATCCTTACATTTGTAACCCATACCGACTAAAAACATAGAATGCCAAATTTCATTATTTTGATAATCCTTGCTGAAATACAGCTTTCTCTTTTGGACAGCACATTTTTCATCATTTAAGAAGAAAAACAATGTCGTATTATAGTGAACAGGAACTTCAGTACAGACCATCCCTTATGTGCTAGTTGTTCAGTAGTGTCTGATACCTGACTCTTTTGTGATCCCGTGGACTGTAGCCCACCAGGCTCCTCTGTCCATGGAATTCTCCAGGCAAGAATACTGGAGTGGGTTGCCATTCCCTTCTCCAGGGATCTTTCTGACCCAGGGATCAAACCTGTGACTCCTGCTTCACAGGCAGATTCTTTATCCTTTGAGCCACCAAGGAATTCCTATGTGGGCCACACCTATAGCCGGAATCCTATGGGCACTAAGGATTGAGGGAGGGAGGAAGGGGAAAGTCTGCAAAGCGGGTGTGCTTTGTAAGGTCTGACATTCCATGCGTTGCTTTGATATCTGTGCCCCTCACTGGTTCCCAAATGCCTCACCATGAGAGCTCCTGCTCTCACCAGATATGCCCCCCTGCCCAGCAGGGAAGGTTCCCCATCCCTACCCACTGATTCCCCTCTCTAACCCAGACCTGCTGCACGCCATTTGGTCCTTAATCTAGTGAGTTTCACCTGCCTGTCAGCCATAAAGTTGTACAAACAAGCCAATCACAGCTCCTGAGGAAATCGAAGGTCCCCTCGCCCTCTAGTCACTGCACAGCTTGTCCCCCACAGCGCCCACTGGTTCACTCTGCTTCTGAGTACAGCCCCCACATGGCCCTGCGTGGTCTGCAGTGACCCCCTCTCCTGGAACGTGAGCACATGTGGCCAATAAACTGCTGCCAATCTCATCTGCCCAGTGATAACTATCAGGCATTCAGTCATTTCAGACTATTTAGAACAGAAGATCCTTCCATCACTAATAGAATGAATGAGAGGTGATCAGAATATGGCAAAATAGACTGAAAGTGATAGCTATTTCAGGAGAGAGATGACAATTTAAAATATGTAGGGGCCATCCACTATGAAATTCAAGTCCATTTTATTTGTTAGACACAGTGCTTAAGTTCTATGAGCTTTCCCAATGCCTGGAAAATAAATTTACTATTTGAAAAGAAGCATTAGCTCCAAAGGCAAAAATAAAGCTGTGAAATTAAACTTAATAAAGGGTTGATTCAATGCTTATAATACATAATAACTAAACTTTTATAGTTACATATAAATTATATTTATTTAATGTGGACCATGGGTACATTTTAGTGTGTTTAATATGATATGGGATGAATGGTTTTGACAATAAAATTTATTCAGAACTTGGAAGGCTATAATTTAATAAGTAAATATTACTTTCTCAATATTGAAAAATAAAACAACTAGAACTGGTCTGAAGATTAAAAAGACTGAAATAGAGTAAGAGAATAAAGGAAAGGCTGCAGTAAGGAGAAAGGACTGGGTAAAAGACAAAATACATCAATGCAGACACATGGTGAGTTGTTTTCTGGAGGACTAAGGAAGGGTTGCTTTGCTTGCTATGGAGTGCCTGGTGATATCTGATAGCAAACATTAAGAGAAAGAAAACATGCATTCCCTTTTATCTAATGAACTCTTAAGACAGAAAATAGTGAGACTCCCACATTGGGTCACAGTTTTGTTCTATGTAACATATATTTAAGTCTTCCATCCAACAGCATATTTCAAGAAAACAAAACTAAACTAAACTAATTGCATAATGGCATAGGGTTATGTTTATAGGGCTATTAATCTAGCTCCTTTCAAACTAACTCAACTGAGAGTAAACAAATAGAAAATGAACAGTGCCAGAATGCACAGCAGAAACTGAAACCTCCAGCATCTTTTTCTAACTCATATGGAATAAAAGATCTGTATTCTTTTTGTGCAGAGAGAAATGTGATATTAGTCAACACTAGGAACCTGAGTGAATGCACATAATATGTCATATTATTTTTTGTCACAGATTTGTTTTCACTTATTTTCTTATGCTTTGACACCAATCTTTAAATTTTTTTCTTTTTTCTTCTATTTGGCATCATTCTTTCTTGTTTTCTCTTTCTTGTTATTGATAATTGTGATTGCAATTTTTTCAAACTGAAGTAAAGCATTATAATCTATAAAAAACCATCAATTTATTACACATAAAGTATCAGAAGTGATCATTATTGATATTCATCAGGCTAGAATATGGTACAAAGAAATCACATATAGCACTCATTTTGAAATTCACACATAAAAAACTTATATTCTATGATAATGATAATGTTTTTCTTAAACTTTAAGTGTTCGAAGATTTTTAGTCATTTATTTAAATAGCATGACTATTATAAATATTGAAAAATAATAAAATAACTAACTCTAATAGGAATTTTTTCAATTTGAATATGGTGAACATTAGAGGGAAAATATGAGAAAAAATTTTTTAATTTTTAAAGAGCTTACTCCTATATATTTAATATAAAGCTTTCCTTTTTGTGACAGATACTGTGCTAAGTAGAAATGCATATTTTGGAAAGTTAAGCCAATAAACAATTTAAGTCACCAAAAGGTTGGCTGCTAACTTTAATTTAGTCTCATTTATTTAAATGGTTGCACTATAGCTGACAATATTTTGTGACATATACTGAATATAATGATTCATTTATTTTTTCTGCTCTAGTAACAGCATCATAAATTATCATTAAAGCCTACCTAAAACACAATAAGAAATCATCCTTGGCATATTAATCTATATTCTAGTAATAGACAAATTTCAATGTCCAGTATAAATTTTCTGCTTTCATTTTTATAGTGCACATGCATGCTCTGAACACACATGAGATTCTGGTACCCTTTTGGATATACAAAATAGTGAACAGATTACATCTTTGAATATACAGATCTTTGAATCTATGTTTTTACTTATCCATATACATAGAGTATTACAATTTTGGTTCCAATGCATTTTGAACTAAACTTTTGACCTTTGTATTCTGAATTTTGACTTGCAATTTTTTTTAATTATGTATTTTATAAATGAGTATGAATAACTAAGGTAATGGAGTAGTAATGGGTCACTAACTCTGAAACTAGTAAAACATATATAAAGACATTGTAATTTTAAAACTATTGTACAAGTACAGGCAAAAGTCAGGCAGATAAATCAAAAGGAAAAAGAGAGAGACAGAGGAAGTGAGAGCAACAGAGCCTGAAAACAGCTCCTAGTCATGTAAGAATTAGGAATGTGAGTAGAGTAAGCATTTTTAAATTATTGGGGGAAATACGGACAAATGGAAGGAACAAAAAATAAAAAAATACTGAAAGGAAATACAGGCGAAACATGTCCAAAACTTGTTAATGGGTAAGTAGACACTATACTATAAAAATGACCAGAAATGTCTCTCTAAAAATTTTAAATTCTTGTCAGGCAAAGGTTAACACCTTTAAAGAGCTTTATAAAACTGAATATGTCAATAACTGATCAAACAATTCACAAAAGAAGAAACAAATATAAATAAAAAATTAACGTGAAAAGTATTCAAATCCAGTGATTCAAGTAAAATTGAAAACAGTAAAGTGCCATTTTTTTTTTCATGACTGAATTGGCAGAATGGAAGAAAAAGTAAATAAAGGTACAAAAGGAGGAGTAGGGAATGAGGAAGAGGGAAAGGGGAAAGGAAGAAAGGGAAGAAGGAGGGTAAGAGGGAGAAAGAAAAGAATACATGACGGAAAAGAAGATGAGAAAAAGGGAAATGACTCCCCACTGTCAGCCAGGGTAGTTTAAAACATAATGTCTTACAATGTTAAGCGCCACAGAAAGTTACACAAGACGTTTGGGGCAAAATTTAGCAGGGCACATAACATATTTCTTAGGCATGTATACATCTCAGCCCTCTAGAAATTCATGCTAGAGAAATTGTCTTTACAAATATTTAGTACTAGATGTTGTTACAGCATTGTATACGTGGGGGGAAGTTGTAAGTAATCTAAATGACAAATTCAAAAATATAGGTAAATTATAATTTGCACATGTAAGACTGAATTATTTTGATATAATGTTATTAAAGAATAAAAAAAGATGAACAAGATACATCATTTAGTGGAAAAGCCATAATATTGCTTATGAAACAACTGCATATTATCAAGTTATCCCATTTGGTAATATACAGTTTTGTGTTAGATGTATATGAAATTGCTAACAGTGAATTGAACTGAATGAAACATTCGGGTTCATTTTTCTACTCTTAAATGTATTTTCTATAAATTATTTAGTATTCAATTTTAGGAAAAGAAAAGTTTTCATAGATTTTGGTATAGCATTGATAGATTGTGTGTATAACCTAAGTTTTGTTTGTTCTTAATCTTAGCTAACAACATTTTCTATACAAAAATCTGTTCTGACTTTCATAGCTCAAAGTTTCCAAAAACTGGAATGTAATACTTTACTCAAAAATCTACGAATAGAGATATAATTGAATAACATTATTTTTTACTAAAAATACCATTTTATAGCAATTAACAATAATAATAAAATTGATGTTTTTAGAGTGTACCATGGATCTGTCTAAAAAATTTACATATATTTTCAAAAGTTCATAAAGTATAACATTTTTTATTTATTCAACCTGATTTCCTATCAATATTTATTTTAAAATGAAACTTCTTTCTCAGTAAAAATACTGGATTCCCAAATTTTATAAAGTTAGACTTAAGAGTAGAGGAACTTTTTTTGTTTGTTTGTTTTATTTTAATAGGAAGCTAATTACTTTACAATATTATAGTGGTTTTTGCCATACATTCACATGAATCAGCTATGGGTGTACATGTATTGCCCATCCTGAACCCTCCTCCCACCTCCCTCCCCATCCCATCCCTCAGGATTATCCTAGGGCATCATCCCTGAGCACCCTTCTCATGCATTGAACCTGGACTGGTGATCTATTTCACATATGGTAATATACATGTCTCAATGCTATTCTCTCTAATCATCCCACCCTTGCCTTCTCCCGCAGAGTCCAAAAGTCTATTCTTTACATCTGTGTCTCTTTTGCTATCTCGCATATAGGGTCATCGTTACCATCTTTCTAAATTCCATATATATACGTTAATATACTATATTGGTGTTTTTCTTTCTGACTTACTTCACTCTGTATAATAGGCTCCACTTTCATCCACCTCATTAGAACTGATTCAAATGCATTCTTTTTAATAGCTGCATAATATTCCATTGTGTATATGTACCACAGCTTTCTTATCCATTCATCTGCCGATGGACATTTAGGTTGCTTCCATGTCCTGGCTATTATAAACAGTGCTGCGATAAACATTGGGGTACATGTGTCTCTTTCAATTCTGGTTTCCTCAGTGTGTGCCCAGCAGTGGGATTGCTGGATCATAAGGTAGTTCTATTTCCAGTTTTTTAAGGAATCTCCACACTGTTCTCCATAGTGGCTGTAGTAGTTTGCATTCCCACCAACAGTGTAAGAAGTTTCCTTTTTCTCTGCACCCTTGACAGCATTTATTGTTTGTAGACTTCTTGATAGCAGCCATTCTGAGTGGCATGAGATGGTACTTCATTGTGGTTTTGATTTGCATTTCTCTGATAATGAGTGATGTTGAGCATCTTTTCATGTGTTTGTTAGCCATCTGTATGTCTTCCTTGGAGAAATGTCTATTTAGTTCTTTGGCCCATTTTTTGATTGGGTTGTTTATTTTTCTGGAATTGAGCTGCAGGAGTTGCTTGTATATTTTTGAGATTAATTCTTTGTCAGTTGCTTCATTTGCTATTATTTTCTTCCATTCCAAAGGCCGTCTTTTCACCTTGCTTATAGTTTCCTTCATTGTACAAAAGCTTTTAAGTTTAATTAGGTCCCATTTGTTTATTTTTGCTTTTATTTCCATTAAGAGTAGAGGAGCTTTTAAAGAGAAAATAAGTTAACAGTAAGATTAGCACTCGAAATACAACTAAACTAGTCATAATACTATGGACTTCCCTGGTGGCTCAGATGGTAAAGCGTCTGTCTACAATGCGGGAGACCTGGGTTCCATCCCTGGGTTGGGAAGATCCACTGGAGAAGGAAATGGCAATCCACTCCAGTACTGTTGCCTAGAAAATCCCATGGACAGAGGAGCCTGGTAGGCTAGTCAATGGGGTCGCAAAGAGTCTGACATGACAATACTGGGATGACCCAGAGGGATGGTATGGGGAGGGAGGTGGGAGGAGGGTTCAGGATGGGGAACACATGTATACCTGTGGTGGATTCATTTTGATATATGGCAAAACCAATACAATATTGTAAAGTTAAAAATAAAATTAAATTAAATAAAAAAAATAAATAAAAGACCAAGAAGAAACATCAGCCAAGGAAATCACAGGAAATCTTATACTAATTCATCATACACTAGTCATATATATAATATACTCTATATACTGAACATCATATATTAATCCACTTCCCCTTGCCTCACAAGTTGTTCTTTCCCTAATATTAGTCAGACATACTGAAGCAGTTTAGCATGCACGCATGAAGAAAATTAGTACCACTTCCAAAATTAATATTTTATAACTGATGAAACTTTTCACTATTCTCAAAACCTCGATGTACTTCCAACCACACAATTTTTTTTACAGGTTGTTTCCTCTACCACTTCAGCTCAATGGCTTCTTTCCATTAATCTTTGCCCATCAGAAAATAACTAGGTAATTTGTTCTAGTATCCCTGTGTACTAATAGGCACTCAGTCACTTAGTCATGTCTTCCTCTTTGCAACCCCATGGACTGTAGCCCGCCAGACTCCTCTATCTATGGAATTTTCCAGATAAGAATACTTGAGTGGGTTGCCAGTTCCCTCTCCAGGGTATGTTCCCAACCCAGGGATTGAACTCAGGTCTCTTGCATCTCCTGCGTTGGAAGGTGGATTCTTTACCACTACACCACCTGGGAAGCCCCTCTAGTATTCTTGGATAGTAACAATCTGAAGCTCATGGAAAAAAAATTACTAAAATGCGAGACACTTGGTTTTCAAAATATACAAACCACAGTCATTTCTTAAATCTGAATATAGAGGGACTATACATCAGTACTAATGGGTTAACTTTCATTCATTATTGTCAAATGATCAGGATCCCACAAAATTCCCCAAAGTATTTGTGAGGTAATTTATTTACCAGAATCTGTCCTATTAGGCTCTATATATTCTTTTAGTCAATAAGTTAGTAAATATTTCAACATCAGAAGCCTTTTTGAGAAATGAATGAAAAATGTGAAAACTTTCCCCATAAAAATGCACTGCATCACTGAAAAATAAGCTAAGATGAAACAGAATTCAAAACAAAAGAATAGAAGACCATTTCTCTTTCATGTAGATAAGCAGTCCAGGGGTAATTTGGCATCCACATGGTAGTAGGGAGCCAAGCTAGTTCCATCTTGTGGTTTTACTGGGCACATTTCTGAGACCTCTCATGGCCCCAGGAAGTGCTGCAGCTCTTGACATTTTGTCTATATTCAAGCCAGCAGGAGGGGAGGAAAGATAAAGAAGGACATCCTCAATTCTTTAAAAGTCACTTCACAGAGTTCTCATCTTACTTCTACTAACATTTCATTGGCTGAAATGTATGACCACACTAACTTCAAGAGAGGCTGCACAATCTAAGGAAGATTAGGAAGATGGAAGCTAAGAGACCACCAGCAGACTCTACCATGTGCATTGCACACGCACTCCTACATTTTGCACTCATATTCCAGGCGGTTTATGAAGCTCTCCTCCTGAAGCCTATCCCAAGAATTTGTCACACAGATTCAATGTCAAGAACCCCTGTTCACATGGTAAAAATTCCCACAGTCTAGGATACTGGGTTTATGGCATCATATATGATCTTGTTGGGTGAATCCCCTTAGTAGAAAGCCCTGACAAATAGAAGCTCTATGGTGACTATATGGAACATCTAAAGGTAATTCATGTCTATTTTCTGACTTTCATTTATCCTATATGGCAAGAATTCAGACTCACTAAAATACTTTTTCATTTATTTCTAGTACAATGCAGGATACCTTCCACATATACCTGCCACCAAGTCTTCTCAGCTATCTTCTGATGATTTGTTTTCCCCCCTCTCCTATCTCAGCCTTTGTGAAGATTTCTTCCCCAGAAATGACAATTTCAAACCTTTGGCTGGTTGAAGGGTTTTTTTTTTTTTTTTACTATTTCTGTGGGAAAATGGCTTTTCATAGAAGTTCTAAGGATTTGGAGACTAATCTAGGGAAAAGAGGGCTTCCTTGGTGGTTCAGATGGCAAAGCATCTGTCTGCAACGCAGGAGACCTGGGTTTGATCCCTGGGTTGGGAAGATCCCCTGGAGAAGGAAATGGCAGCCCACTCCAGTATTCTTGCCTGGAAAATCCCATGGACGGCGGAGCCTGATAGGCTATCGTCCATGGGGTGCAAAGAGTCAGACATGACTTCACTTTCACTTTCTTTCACTTTCTAGGGAAAAGATCCAATCGTGAGGTGGTTGAAGCACACACAAACTTGAGCTCTGACATGTCTGCCTGTGGGGGAGTCCAGATGCTTTGGGTGGGTTAGGGGAGGGGGAGATGGTGGAAGTATTACTACCCAGAGGGGAAGAAGGCAAGGGAATTCTCAGGGAGAGGAAGACCAGAGATGGGGCTTAAGTACCTAGGTGATGTCACTTATCAGGACAGCAGGGCATCTCTGGGTCAGAGAACTTTAAAGAGGAGCAGGGAATTGGGTCGTTATAACTATATTAGGTCTTTTCAACAGGTGATAGCTATCATGGAGAGGTTTCACAGGGCACATAAATAAGCAAGCCCTTACAAGGTAAATTTTTGCTTTTTTGTACTATATTTTTAAAAAATGTATGTGTATAAATCTGACCTTGGCATCAGAGGGACTTTGAGCTAATGGACTAACGGTTCCAGCCTGCAGTGAGGAAATAACCTAGGAGCCAATACACAGAAGCCACCTTTGGCTCATTTGTACAACACTTCTCAACCTCATGACAGGTAAGAACTCTGCTGAAAACCGTCCTCGCCCCTTGTCAACTGAAAAAAAAAAAAGCACAACCTTTATTCAGGGGACATTCTTAGGACTTTAAGCCCAGGGGACAGTATCTCAGATGCTGAGATGAGAAAACTGAGAAAACTCTTTCAAAGAGGACGGGTGGGAAGCCAGGATATATAGGAGTTTTTGCAATAATATCAGGTAGTAAGAATAAAAGATTTCCATTCATAAAAGAAAACTAGATATGTCAAGTTAAGAAATTTAGCAATTTTCTACATATGAAAAGATACAAGAGTCTGGATTCACTGAAATCATTCCTTTGCTATGTACCCCAGTATCTGGAACCAGCATCCTTCATTTCTCCTCTGGAGTTTCCGCAAGCTGCTCTGTCAGGGGCAGCTGCAGTCTGATGACTGCTAGATGACAGGTATCCTTTGGTCCCATTCTCAGAGCTCACTGTCAGGGCGGCGGTAATGTGCTGGCTTGATGGCTGCAACATCTTTTGTTTACTGACATGGCAGGCAATATTTTATCTCTCAACCCACGGAACAGTTAATGAGCTAAGGTCTCTAAGTGTCCTAATGGAGGAGAATTTTTTGGAGTCCTTGGTCTATTCATGCTACCTGGTGCCCTGGGTAGAAATGGGGAGAATGCTGATGAAAAAGAGGCTTGTGCAAATTTGTGATTTACCACACAGTTCAGGCTGGAACCCACAGCCAGAAAGGCTGACAGCTTGGACACAGTCTCCCAGTCCCTGAACAGTCTCTTTCTATAGTGGCTCCAACAGAGCATGTATGGATAGAAGAGTCTTAGCAGCAAGCTTCTGGAGAATGCCTCAGGAAAGAAAGATGACCTGACGAATGTAACACTTGGTATTGTATTCATTATAGCAAACAATGGCATCTGATAAGTCTAAAATGTAAGGACAAATTTCAAGAGAAGCTGATTAAATGCCAAAAGAGTTGCAGATAAGGATTTTCACATGCATTTCTGAAACCCGTGAAATGAATGCTAAAGTTGACCATTAAGAAGAACAGAAATGATTTAATAAAGATTTGTATGCTTGTAAAATGAAATGTACATTAGAGTGAATGAAATGACACAGGACTCTTGCATATGTTTCTAGGTTGATAACATCCTGGCCTGCTTTTTGAAAAATACTTTTATCAATTTACAAATGACCCTCTCCATGAGCTTCATAGAGCATCCTGATAATTTAGTCATGCATCTTGACTACAAAGTTATATAATTATTTGTAAAATGCTTTCACCATTTGAGCAAAATGGTATGTTTGTTCCGCCACAATCTATTTGTTGATTCTGAATTTAGATGTACTATTTTGGAGAGATAGGCATCAGTATAGGATTTAAATTATACCCTATGTCCTTTATCTGAAGATGTAAAGGCTTCTACAACCTTGGAGACTAACAGAGACCAGAAATTTTTAGAAGTTATAAGTAGAGGAAGAAATTTATTTCAAGTGATATACATGGATATATTTCTGATAAACTCTTGAGAAGAAAAGACTCCACTCACTTTTCTAGAAATTCAAGGGAAGTTCTATTGATGTCTTGACCTTCTATCTTACCTCAGGCTGAAATAGAAGTCTTATAGTGAAAGCAGATAGAGGCACAATGTAATATGAGCTAGAAAAGTAAAGTATGGTGTATAGTTAACAGCACTGGTTGGCATTAAATAATATATATTTAAGTTTGCACAGATATTCATTTCAATTGTTACTGCTATGCTGCCAGTAACTTTTCAAGCGCTGAAATATTTTTCCTAAGCTCTTTTCAGACACTTTCTGTCATCTACATGCCCTATATATAGATAGGTAGATTCTTTAGGATGAGATTATTTTTAAATAAGCACAGAAATACTTATTCACCAGAAATAAATTTCAACCAAGCCTTGACACCAAAAAATTCCATATTTTCCATTATTTAATCTACCAAGTTTATTTTTAAAACATACTGGCTCATGTGTGTGTGCTAAGTCTCTTCAGTCATGTCCGACTCCTTGAGACCCCATGTAGTGTAGCCCGCCAGGCTCTTCTGTCCATGGGATTCTCCAGGTAAGTATACTGGAGTGGTTTGTCATGCCCTCCTCCAGCAGATCTTCCCAATCCTGGGGTCAAACCCACATCTCGTACATCTCCTGCATTGCCAGGTGGGTTCTTTACCACTAGCATCACCTGGGAAGCCCATTTAACCTACCAAGCTTATTTTTAAAACATATTGGCTCACTAAATGCTAAAGAAGTACTGCATACACTGGTCTGTGTGTTCTTTGATATCAGGGACCATGTCCTCTTAATCCACGCTATCCCAACATTTAGCATAGTGACTAGCTTCTAATAGTATTCAATAAACATGGTAACATGTGCAAGGCTGAAAAAAAGATACATGATTAATGGAAGCTCTTTGAGAACAGGGAATATTCTTCTGTGTCATTTATGTGAACACAACTAGGAAAAATAAATATTTTCTAAATGAATGAAGTGGCATTAATTATTTGTATATTCATAAGCTAATTTCAAAGTTCTAAGCACTTTGGTCTCAGAAGTTTTTTCCATCTCCCTATAATCAAACTTGGCAATTGGAATTTTGAAAGAAATATAATTTACTAGAGAAATGTAAGAGATTATGTTGGTGCAAAACTAGTTATGGTTTATGCATTGTTGAAATTTGCTGTTTGATACTGGAATACATTCTAAATAAATATGATTATGTTATACATCATTTTACTGCACATTTCTCACTTTATGCTTTTTACTAACGTCATTTACTTGCTGGTTATTAATATTTTATATTTGTTTTAGACTATAGAAATTATGTTAGACAAAAAGTAAATTCAAGCAATTTTCTTATTTCAAATGGGTTGTAAAGCAGCAGAGACAACTTACAACATCAACAATACATTTGACCCAGGAACTGCTAACACATGTACAGTGGTGGTTCAAGAAGTTTTGCAAAGGAGACAAGAGCCTTGAAGATGAGGAGTGCAACGGCTGGCCATCGGAAGTTGACAACAACCGATTGAGAGCAATCATCCATCCTGATGATTGCCGTAAGCTGATCCTCTTACAGATACATGAGGAGTTGCTGAAGAACTCAACATCGACCATCTGGTCATTTGGCATTTATTTGAAGCAAAGTGGAAAGGTGAAAAAGCTCGATAAGTGGGTGCCTCATGAGTTGACTGCAAATCAAAAAAAAAATATTGTTTTGAAGTGTCATCTTCTCATATTCTACACAACAATAACAAATCATTTCTCAATAGGATTGTGATGTGCAATGAAAAGTGGATTGTAATATGATAACCAGTGATGAACAAGGCAGCGGTTGAATCGAGAAGAAGTTTCAAAGCACTTGCAAAAGCCAAACTTGCACCAAAAAAAGGTCATGGTCACTGTTTGGTGTTCTGCTGCCTGTCTGATCCACTACAGCTTTCTGAATCCTGGTGAAATCATTCCATCTGAGAAGTATGTTCAGCAAATAAATGCTGCTGCTGCTGCTGCTGCTGCTGCTGCTGCTGCTGCTGCTGCTGCTGCTAAGTCGCTTCAGTCGTGTCCGACTCTGTGCGACCCCATAGACGGCAGCCCACCAGACTCCCCCGTCCCTGGGATTCTCCAGGCAAGAACACTGGAGTGGGTTGCCATTTCCTTCTCCAATGCATGAAAATGAAAAGTGAAAGTGAAGTCACTCACTCGTGTCCGACTCTTAGCGACCCCATGGACTGCAGCCTACCAGGCTCCTCCGCCCATGGGATTTTCCAGGCAAGAATACTGGTGTGGGCAGCAAATAAATGAGATGCACCAAAAACTGCAATGACTTCAGCCAACACTGGTGACCAGAAAGGGCTCAATTCTTCTCCACATCAATGCCCAACCACACATCCTACAACCAATGCTCCAAAAGTTGAATGAATTGAGCTATGAAATTTTGCCTCATCCACCATATTCACTTGACTTCTTGCCGAATGACCACCACTTCTTCAATCATCTCAACAACTTTTTGCAGGGAAAATGTTTCCACAACCAACAAGAGACAGAAAATGCTTTCCGAGAGTTGGTCAAATCCTGAAGCATGGATTTTTACACTACAGGAATAAACACTTATTTCTCATTGGCAAAAATCTGTTGATTGTTATGGTTCCTATTTTGATTAATAAAAATGTGTTTCAGCCTAGTTATAATGATTTAAAATTCACAGTCCCAAATCATAATAATGTTTGCACCAACCTAGTATTTGCTCTCATCCACTTAAAGATCCCAAATTATGTATATTCTCAACGTCATTAATAAGAAAATATATACAAACCGCAGGTTCATACATGGGAACGTGGTGAGAAAATAGAATTTAAGAGTGTTAAATAAATGATACTTCAAATTGTCGGCTGCCAGACAGAAATGATATGCAATTAGTCCAATAAGATCAATATGCAGTCCAAAGTTAGTAATTACAATTGTAATGGCTTACTGTATTGAAACATAATCTTGATTTCAGACAAATTTTCTCTGGACCTCAACTCATCCTAGCACTGAATTATAAGTGTGCTTTCATTTTCTCATTTTCATTTCTATATATAAAATCTGTAATGAAAGCATTTTCCCAGACATTTTGTATAGTATTGACCATCTTTATATTAGTAAAGGAACTACCAAAGATAAAGATTCAAGCCAGTAATGTTTAAATTTATTTAATTAGTCTAAGAAAAGGCTTTAGTGGGCAAAAGTACTGAAAATGATGATTAAATCAATACCTTCTTAAATATTTCTGATTTGGCTTTACTTTCCCTATCCTTAATTATCACATAGCAAAGCATCAGCTGTGTTTGTTTCCCACTCTACATTTAGTTACTTGTTTTTAATATAATTTGTATAACTTTGTGCACAGAAATACTAATCTCAGAAACATCTGTTTCCACTTCTACATATACCCAGCACTGTTCCTCACATCACTAATGGTACTAAAAATAGGGCATGGTATTGTTGTTTGTTCACTAATTCGTGTCTGACTCTCTGTGACCCCATGGACTGCAGCAAGCCAGGCTCCCCTGTCCTTCCTTATCTCCCAGAGTTTGCTCAAAATCATGTCCATTGAGTCAGTGATGCTATCTAACCATCTCATCCTCTGTCTCCTCCTTCTTATATAATTTCTGTCAACTGATTCTAACAATAAGCTTTTAGAATATCACGTATTCAGTGATTCATTCATTTATTCAGCATTCAATAACTAGTGATGTTTCAGATATTGGTAAAGCTGATGCTCTTTCGATCATGAACAATAGAATAGAGCTCTTTGATGACAGTTGTGGCATTACAGAAGTGAAGGCCACAATGAACATAAGCAATAGAATGTGACCTGACAGAGACTTGCGTAAGAAAAAGTAGAACACAGAGCTGGGAGTTAGTAGAAGCCCAGAGGGAGAAGGCAATGGCACGCCACTCCAATACTGTTGCCCAGAAAATCCCATGGATGGAGGAGCCTGGTGGGCTGCAGTCCATGGGGTCGCTAAGAGTCGGACACGACTGAGCGACTTCACTTTCACTTTTCATTTTCATGCATTGGAAAAGGAAATGGCAACCCACTCCAGCGTTCTTGCCTGGAGAATCCCAGGGACGGGGGAGCCTGGTAGTCTGCAGTCCATGGGGTTGCACAGAGTCGGACACGACTGAAGCAACTTAGCAGCAGCAGCAGCAGCAGAAGCATAGAAGTAGTAGGAAGAGCACTTTGGTAGAGGGAAGTGAAAAGGACATACTCTCCATCACAGGAGGAATATGTCATTGCCAAAGAACTGAAGGGAAGTCTGTGCCACTGGAGCACAGAAAATATGGGAGAGGGTGGCAAGACACTAGGTGCTCCCCAAGATTCACTTTCCTTTCTGCTCAGAAGCTAGATCATATGTTTCAGTCACTGTTGGAGCTAGTTTTGGTAATATGGCTGAAACTGTCCCAAGGAATATAAGGGTATGTAATGTGCTTTTTCCAGGTCAAAGATCTTAAGAAGAAACTGTATCCCTTCAAGTTCTCTTTCTCCTGATTGGATGGAAATGCTGAAAAGGTTTTGGTATGGGTATCTCTACAAGAGAGAAAGGCCAGGGTCTGTAAATTATTGAATAGGGGGAAAAGGCTGTCCAATCAGAATACCTGCTTTGAACTATTAAAAGTGAGAAATATATTTTGTTACATTTGCTACATTATACATTTTGGGGTTATTTGTTGCTGAAATTTAGCTTAATATAGCTAGTACAGAAAATATGCAACTTAATGTGAGTTACTATCATAGAAAAACTTACGATACTAAATGTAAATCAATGATATATTTTGCCAAGAAGCTAGAAACTCATGTTATACAGTAATAAAACATGTGATTAAATGTTGCCTATTATGATTAGGAAGGCAGATTGTGCCTGTAGAGCCTCTAATTTTTAGGAAAAGCTACTAGAAGGAATTACATCTTAGTGCTTACCCTTGGCTTCTTGTTCTTTACAACAAGGTAGTTAAAGAAAGAGGTGAGGTCAAAGTGAAAGTGAAAGTCACTCAGTCATGTCCAACTCTTTGGGACCCCATGGATTATATAGTCCATGGAATTCTCTAGGCCAGGATACTGAAGTGGCTAGCCTTTCCCTTCTCCAGGAGATCTTCCCAAACCAGGGATAGTACCCAGGACTCTCTCACTGCAGGCAGTTTCTTTACCAGCTGAACCACAAAGGAAGCCCAAGAATACTGGAGTGGGTAGCCTATCTCTTCTCTAGTGGATCTTCCCGGCCCAGGAATTGAACAGGGGTCTCCTGCATTGCAGATGGATTCTTTACCAACTGAGCTATCAGGGAAGCCCAAGGAATCAGGCAAGGAATTTCTGTTTTGCAAATAGAAATAAAGAGAACTAGAATGTGGCCAAAAGTGTATACTCTCACAGGGTGTTGTTACTGCTTCTGAGAATTCCAGAGTAGGAATGAAGATTATAATTTTGAGCAGCAAAGACTCATTAAGACTTCTCAGTTTTATAAGAGAACTCATTTCTGTGGCAAAGACAGATAAAGGGTAGGCCATTATTCGGTCACACCACTCACGGCTGTTTTCATGCACTCTGCTCCACCAGCACTTGCTTCACCTACACCCTACTCACGTGACTGACATTCCTACATACTTGTGCCAGGCCTCAGCTAATGATTGTTCTAGCTTTAGATCAGAACTCTCTACTATGCTTATCAAAGAGTTGAGGAACATGCCCCTCTGCTGGTTTCCCTGATAAACAGTATGCCAACCTGACATCAATCCCCCACCATTGCTAACCCACCTCTGCCCCACAGTGATGACTGTCCTGCCCCACTATCTGATGCTTCAGGACCTTGACTCAGACTTGTAAGCTTCCCATATCCTTTAAACTACTGATGTCCCCATTGCTGACTCAGGGCTCTTTCTTCAGGCAAGCACAGGCCTGCAGAGTATAGCCTACCAAGCCCATCCATGTGGTTTTAGATGACAATAATCAACTAATTAATAAGAGACAGGATTCAGAGAAAGAAGTGAAGAAATAAAGCAGAATAATAAAAATTAATCTAGGAAAGAACTTTATGTGGAGGTGACTGGAATCAAATAGAATAGATGTCTAAAATGCTTTGAGTAAATTCCCTGGAAGAAAAATAAAGTCTAGAACATCCTTTCACTGTTTGATCTATAAAACAATCCTTGAACTTTAAGCAGTTCAAGAATTCAACTGAACTTCTTCAACACCAGGAGAAGCAGGATGCATAAGCCCCCAAAGCATCTCCCTCTTCAATTGTCAACTTATGCATTCATGGTGGAAAATAGACAAGGATAAATTGTCTAGAAGTTGGAGACTCCCACAAAGTATATGCTACATCTCATCAAGGAACTGACTCCACCACTGCCAAGGCTAGAGGCTTTTCCACTGCCTGCCCAAGGCACTCCACCACTGGTATAAACATGTGACTCCTGTATGTTTCACAATGTTGTGTGTGTACGTAAGTACGTATGTATGTATGCACTTGCAATAATCCTGTGCTTACTCTATCATTATAAATTAGGAGTTTGGATTATGGAGGGTGAGGACAAAAAGCTTATTTGATTGACTAGAGGTCGCCAGACTATAAGGAAATGCAACTTTAATAAATGAACAGAATCATGCCTCTTTGAGACATCTTAAACTGTGAGATGAGTGTACACACTCTACATACACTCAATTCAGCTTCAGTTTATCATTTCCTAGGACGTGAAAATGTGTTCATACCTGACAAGGAGATGAAAAGGTATATTCGGTGATTAGAAAACACCAAAAACACGAGAAAAATGTCACTACTGCCAGTGACTTTATGCACTAACCAAAACCCATAACCTCCTTTTCTTGACAGTGTCCTGGGCTGCATTTCTCAACCTCCTTTGCAGTGACTTGGGCTAAGCTTTTGATATATAAAATATTTACCTGCAAAATATAAAACACTGAAGTAGCAAGTTTAAAGTATGTCTTACTCTCCATCTGTGTACATGGAACTTCAGAGCAATGTGAGAAGAATATAAACCATGAAATTCTTGCACACTAAACGCAGTGTTAAACTATCCACAGAACTGTATCGTTTATGTAACTCTCTAGAATAAAGTTACTACCAGTCTTCCCTTGTACAACCTGTGCCAGGGCCAAGCAAATCTTTATATTTCCTACTTAATTCCTACTTAACCACTGGGTGGCAGAACTACTCTCAAACCTGTATCTGTTTGATATCCAAACCTTTCATTTTCCACCATTTCATACAACTTCCCAACAATGACACTCGTGAACTAGCTGTACTGAAATTGCTGAAGCATAATTGTCTATATGGCACTTGGGCTAACACTACTGCTGACCAGTACTACAATATGTTTTCATGTAACTTTTCTTCAGTAACTTCTATAGGAACAAATAATTTCCTCTCCATAAACCTAGGTCTCTCTCACTATACATTTTCATTAGTCATCAATCATTCTTTTACATCATTTTCTTGAAACCATGCTTTATGCCCATTCTGTTTGAAATCAATTCATTTTCAGCAATCAAGTAGGACCATCAAATTTCTACTAAAAATATTCTAAGCATGTGGTCTAACCAATCGTTTTGCCATAACGTAACGTAGGCTGTCTGTATTCCAGATCCGTCTTAGTGAAATGGGCTACCACCAACTGCGTTCTAGTGTGAAATCTCAAAGTAGCCCCTCATACCCTTAACAGCAGCCAAGAAAATATCTCAATAAATAACCCATTCTGCAATGTCATCCATTCTCTTCCACCTTTCTTGATTCGTCCATAATATTGTAGTATATTTTTGCCTTTCTATGCCTAGTAAATTCTAAGCTTCTCTAAGACTAGGGAATTTGAACTATTCGCTGTTGTAACTATATTTTCTACAACAGTGCCTTAACCACCACCACCTCTACCACTTCCACTCTATAGTCAGGATTTTAAAGTCTCCCACGTTTCTGCCTTTATTTCTAGTTTGATCAGTTATCCCCTTTAATTCCAATCCTTAGGATGTAGTCATGTTCTTCCCTTGCCAAGAATGATCTCTTTCCTCTGAGTAAAAGTCACACAGTCTTGTCCAACTCTTTGTGACCCCATGGGCTGTAGCCCACCACGCTCCTCTGTCCATGGGATTCTTCAGAAAGAATACTGGAGTGGGTTGCCATGCCCTCCTCCAGGGGATCTTCCCAACTCAGGGATCGAACCCAGGTCATCTGCATTGCAGGCAGATTCTTTACCAGCTGAGCCACCAGGGAAGCCCAAGAATACTGGAGTGGGTAGCCTATCCCTTTCCTGCACACCTACTCAAACAATATACATCAAAATTAGTGTCCTATGTTAGACTACAGACTCACCAAAACATGATTTTTAACATTTTTACTTATTTGATGCCAAAATTATATACAATTCATCTTGAGATAAAAAGGTAGACACTTCACTGAAAATTAAAATGTAAGTATGAAGTCAACAAAACTTCGTGACTTTTTACTTTACAATTGAAGTAAATCTTTAATGTCAATCACTGTTCTATCACTGCACAATAAACATATTGACATAGCTGCCCCCCAAAATATAATGTATATAGAACAGAATTAGTCACTTTCTTAGCTTAGACATTTAACAATTTGTTGCCCATTGTCCATAACATATAATGAGGTTTGTTTTGTTTTGTTCACATGTTTTTTTGATGTGGACCATTTTTTAAATCATTACTGAATTTGTTACAATATTGTTTCTGTTTTCTGTTTCAGTTTTTTGGCCACAAGGCATGTGAGATCTTAGCTCACCAACCAGAGATCAAAACCTGCACCCCCTGAATTGGAAGGTTAAATCTTAACCACTGGACTTCCAGGGAAGTCCCTATAATGAGGTTTTTAATTATGTATACTTCCTGCTTTGTTACCTTTAATGTAAGCTTATTAGTAAATTTTAAATGTAGACTTTATAATAGAAATGTAAGTATTTAATTTACAAAGAGCTTCAATCTTGAATTTTTACACAAATCTTTTTAAAGAAGAAAAAAGAAAATGGAAACAATAGAAAATAAGCAGAACAGAAGCGCCTCTGGATAACCTCTGGATAGAGATTTCCAGTATGACTTGGCCAAACCTTTATAATTTACCTCTACTTTTCATATCTAGCTGTAAGTTGTTTTTGTTTTGCTTGCCTTGTTTCTGTAAGAGATTTTTAAAATTTATTTCAATGGTACATTGTTACTTTTCCTTGAATCCAAGGGGCAAAATGAATCTAAAATTTACATAATGCTGAGCAGATTTTATTTCTCTGCAGACACTTTTTGAATATTGTGCCTTTAAATGGGGGGATTGGTGGAAATTTTACAGTAAAATTAAAAACTTATCAAGTCTCAAACTATATATATGCCTTACTACATGAATTTCAAGGTCAACAGGAGGTATTGGGATATTACCTATATCTCCATCTTTAAAACCTGATGTTTTTTTCTATGCATGAGAGTCTATTACATCTGAGCTGTTGTTGACTTTTTTTTTTTTTTTTTTTTGCTGTTGACTTTGAATGATCACTCAAGTGGCTAGCTTTTAAGTTCAGCTTATTTTGATACTTTCTGCTCTCTTTAACTTGTTCCTATGACTTATATCATTTGAAATAATTCTTAAAGTATTTATGAGAGGACAGACATATAACACCTCTTCCATTTCTACTGCTAAAAGTAGCAAATGTGTCCCTAATATCTCTTTTTTCCTTTCAGGTGCAGAGATCTTAAGGTAGCATTTCTTTAAAAAAGTAAGCAAGCTGAGTGATTAAGAAATGACATCATTTTACTGTTAATAATTCCACTCCTAGTCATTTTTAGCAAATTTGAAAAAAAGGTGATGTTTTTGTTCATCAAGTAGTGTTAAAAATAGATCAGATGCTGTTAAAAAGAAAAAACTGCACACTTCAGAAAGATAAGTATAACTGAAAATATTTTTCTTTCTTTTCAAAACATGGATTTCTGAAATTTAGAGTTGTTTTTTTTTTTTTTTTTACAGTTTCATGGAAGTTGAATATTGGGTACTAAAATTAATGCTCCATATTGGGAGTTGACCTGTTCATGAATTTTAATTTAACAATCATTGTCAACTTCCTATCATTGCAAATATAGAATTAGGAAATGAACAGAAGAGGATGTATGTGGCATTAGAGACTCAGGATCAAGTGTCAAAACCATTCACATGATAGAAAAAATATCATATTATAAATCTAAGTGGTCCAGCTAGATCACAAGTCATCTGAGTGGTCAAATATAAGCGTCACTTATATTTTCTTTGTTCATTGAGCAAGTCATCATTAAATGCCTGCTGCTGCTAAGTCACCTCAGTCGTGTCCGATTCTGTGTCACCCCATAGACGGCAGCCCACCAGGCTCACCCGTCCCTGGGATTCTCCAGGCAAGAATACTGGAGTGGGTTGCCATTTTCTTCTCCAGTGCATGAAAGTGAAAAGTGAAAGTGAAGTCGCTCAGTCATGTCCGACTCTAGCGACCCCATAGACTGCAGCCTACCAGGCTCCTCCATCCATGGGATTTTCTAGGTAAAAGTACTGGAGTGGGGTGCCATTGCCTTCTCCCCATTAAATGCCTACTTTGTGCAAAATGCCTTACTAAGTCCTGTGATAAGTATATGAATGAAAAGGACATAGTCTAAAATTAATAACAAAGAACACTGATGTAATCTATATGGACTGGAAGATTTTTCAAGGAAGAGATATTTAAAGTGCAACATAAAGAATATGTATGGCATCCATGGCCATTGGCCACTATGTGGCCATCTGTAATCCCGTCAGCTATATCACCATCATGAACCACAGAGGCTGTGTTCTGCTCTGGTCCTCTCCATCTGCTTTCCACACCTCCACTCCCTCCACATTCTCCTGACCAACCAATTCACCTTATGTGCCTCTAATTCCATTTGCCACTTTTTCTGTGATGATCACTCAGTGCTAAAATTGCCGCGTTCCTCCCATTTTGTTAAAAAAAAAAAAAAAAATCACAGTAATGACAGAAGAGTTGGTGGTCATAATGATCCCCTTTTCATGCATCATCATCTCCTATTTGAGAATTCTCACCTGTTCTGCAGATCCCTTTAGTTGCTGGGATGCACAAAGCATGTTCCACCTGCAGCTCTCATCTCATGGTGGTGACCCTGTTTTCTGGAAATATTTCCAGAAAGAGACAGGGGCTGTCTATTTCCATCCCCTGTCCAACTATACTGTTACAGATAGAAGAGCAACAGTTGTCTATAATGTCTATAACATACTGACTTCAATGCTAAACCCATTTATCTAAAGTCTAAGAAACAAAGACATGAAGCAGGGCTTGATGAAGCTTATGCACAGGGTGAAATGCCAGTAAGAGAAGCTCAGGTCTTAGGAGAATCCTACGAATCTCTTGCCCTTGACTGCAGGTTTTTAATATGTCTGTGATTAGATTCTGAAGGATGATATTTTCAATGATGCTTCCTCCCTGATAGAAGAATGCTTATTGCATTCTAGTGCAATGCTTATTGCAATTCTAGATGAAGTTAGTATGTTGGAGCTTCTCCTGAGTATGAGGACTCCTTTCAAGTGGTCTCTGATATCTGGCTGGGACAAGGTCTACCTGAATCTTGTTCTCTGTGCTCTGATCTAAATGTCAATCAAATTTCCAATCTCTTTACTGGGAAATCACATTCCTTTTACTTAAACCTAACCTTGTTGAAATCCCTCTTGGCCTTGAGTTTAATCACTATAAACTACTGAGTATCTTAAAAAAGAATATGTATGAATTAATGATATAACCTGATGAGGTGGGAAAAGGTTCTTTCACACAGTGGGAACAGCTCTGAGACAGAGGGATTGTGAAACATTAGAAAAACTAAAAGAAGTCCAGTGCAGACAGAATGTATACTGGGTGGGGTGTGGTGGTGACAGTTTTTATAGCTCTCATGAAAGGAAATCAATGACATTAAAAAACTACTTCAAAATTTTTTGGCAAAGGTCAATTCCCATACTAATTCTGATTGTGCATGTCTCTTATTCTCAGGTTGCTATGTGAAAGGCCCTGCATACAATGCATAGCTGTAAGATGGAAACACTAAAGGTTATTTTAGAAAATTAAATATTTTTCAAAATTATTTCCAACAGCTTTCTCTCCCCCCCGGCTTGCATGTGCATGCACACACACACAAACATATAAACAAACAGCACACGTGATTGAGTTTTATTGTCTCATGTTTTCTGGGGCTCTAAATCATCTTTGCTTTCTTCCTTTTCCCATTGTACTAGCTTTAAAGAAAACATTCATTTGATGAGAGCAAAGACATTCCAAATTCCCCAATAACCACAAAACTCCTGGAAACTGAGTAAATGTACATACACAAGATGGAGTTGGTTTCATTTTCTTCAGACCTGTGAATTTTATCTCTGTACAGGGTTTGATTATTGCTTCCATGTTCATTTTTTTTTAGACTGTAGGCCTTGACTGTGGGAATATTACAGCTTCATAGGGAAGGAATGGGAATGAAAATATCTGCATACCAAACAACACACAGTCACATTTTATGTAACAGCTCCACAAGCAAGACTATTTTAGTGGTAATTTGTGCACTATCAGTCAGATCTATTTCTATTATATCCAAATATAAATTGCCAAATAAATGTGGGTGGTAAGGTGATATAACGAATGTGTCAGATAACAGAATACATTTGAACGATTGTACAATACCTTGATAGATGTGGGAAAATGAGGCTTACAAAATTTCAGCGCCTCATCTGAGTTCATAAGTGATGGAATCAGGATTCAGTCCTAGGATTTTCTAATTCCAAACCCTCTGCCCTTAAGCACTTAATCATGTACCCTAGAAGATGCCCACTCCTTCTGTTCTTGATCTTAGATTTCAAAGCGCTTTGATAATCATATACCAATTAGTTTACTAAAATGTGTGTTGTCGTTGCTTAGTTGCTAAGTCATGTCTGACGACTCTGTCCATTGGATTTCCCAGGCAAGAATTGTGGAGGAAGTTGCCATTTCCTTCTCCAGAGGATCTTCCCAACTCAGGGATTGAGCCAGCATCTCCTGCATTGCAGGCAGATTCTTTACCATCTGAGCCCTCTCGGAAGCCCACCAAAATGTTAATCTATCTATAAATTATATATGGTGTGATTATAAAATGGGGAGCCATATTGATTCTCCTTTAATGAGATGTTTCTCTTGCTCTTAAGGGGAAAAATGAAATGATCTCCTTTTCTGACACATTTACTATTTCTTATTTCCTTTTCTTTCTCCTAAATATAACAAACATTAATCTTTCATTGACTTTGGACTCTCTCTATAATCTTATTTAAATGCATCATTTTAAATGTGACTATAATATAGCCAGATGCCAAACTCTATCTCAGTCTTCTGTCCTAAACTTCAGTGCACTATTTTTAGTCACTGAAATCCCAGCCAGATTTAATAGTTTTTTAACCTTCTGATCATTTTATTCCTTCTCTCCTGCTCCTTATTGATAACAGTGATAGCATTGCTACACCATTGCTTGTTCTGTTCTTATTGTTAAATAAATCCTGGATTCAAGGAAAACAATGCATCATCAGTTAATATATACTTATTTTTTCAACAAATTATCATGTTATTGTTGTTGTTCAGTCACTCAGTCATATCTGACTCTTTGTGACCCCATGGACTGCAGCACACCAGGCTTCACCATCTTTCACTATTTCCTGGTTTCTCAACAAATTACCATAAACCTTTCATAAAAGAAAATTTATATGTATTGAGCTAAAACATACCATACCTTTACCATGTACTTTTTATCATCATTTAATATTATTATTTTGATCAACAGGAGAGTGATGCTTTCCTGAGTCTATGGCCTGGTAGGTTTTACAGAGAAGAAAAATACAAGAAAAATGTGACCCAATATATTAATACCACATTTGGGAATGTCATTTTGTCTCATAATTCCTTGCAGAGTTTCTAACATAATCAGATAGCTTTGATTTCTTTTGCTCTTTATCCACTTCTTTTCTCCTTGTTCACTACCCTTTTCTTGGGTAAAGCTGACTTCTCACTTAGTTCATTTTGATAGCCTCCGAATGCTTTCTGTTCTTAAAATAGATATACATCTGATGGCCCAGCCACCTTTTGGCATATAACTCAGAACTCTCCTGCACTCTGTGGGCATATCTTAGGAGAATTATATGACAAGATTCTCCAGTCTTCTTCATAGCAAAGGGGTACACCTGTGATGATCAAGAAGGTATTTCCTTTCTACTGCATGATGTTCCTGTGCTTCCTGGGAGTTCCATGCCGGCTTGTTCAGCTTTCCTGTCAATCCTCCAAACTAACCTGAGACCCTTATATTAAATTCCTTTCTGTTTAAGTTAGAATCCAAAGAGCCACACCTCTAGGACATCCTCTACCATCCATTTGGTGCACAGCTCCCGACTCCATTGCCGTACTTTAACTGGAGTCAAAAGCTGAATAGCCTATCAGACTTCAAAGCAAAGACAAGAATAGTTTTGGAACATATGTCAAATGCAAACACAGAAAGATAGATATGAACCTGTGATCACATAAAAAATCACCTTTTCTTTTTTATTCACAAAACTGTAGCAACACTAGCATTTACCACCAATGCTAATGAGTTCAACACATGCTCTGAACTACCCCTCTAAGAACATTCTCCACTGAAAGGGAAGGGGGATAACTCCATTTCCTGAGGTAGGAAAATTCAGATTAGGTCTGTAACTTCCACTTGTTACATATTAAGACTGCTTTCAGGAATGACGAGGACACTGTTAGAAAGCAAAATCAGCCATTGGTGGCTGTTGCCTGTTGAGGCCTGCTAAGCTAAGTCACTTCAGTTGTGTCCGACTCTGTGCGACCCCATAGACGGCAGCCCACTAGGCTCCCCCATCCCTGGGATTCTCCAGGCAAGAACACTGGAGTGGGTTGCCATTTCCTTCTCCAATGCATGAAAGTGAAAAGTGAAAGTGAAGTCGCTCAGTCGTGTCCAACCCTCAGCGACCCCATGGACATGATCCTTCCAGGCTCCTCCGTCCCTGGGATTTTCCAGGCAAGAGTACTGGAGTGGGGTGCCATTGCCTTCTCTGTGTTGAGGACTACTCCTGATCAAATTAAATCATTTAAAAATTAAAAATAATTACAGATTATTAAAAGTAGTTGAAACTATGAAAGGTCCATAAATTCATAATGCTATTGAAACAAATAATTTAATAAAAAGCATTCAAAATAATAAGTTAATATGTGAGAGTGATGCTTATGAGAGGATATTCTTATGTTGTCATTAATTTTCATTAATAGAATAGTGGCCATTGACATTGTTGCCAGTGCTGTTCAGTAGCTCAGTCATGTCTTTGTGCCTCCCTGAACTGCAGCATGCCAGGCTTCCTTATCCTTCACCATTTCCCGGAGTTGGCTCAAACTCATGTACCTTGAGTCTGTGATGCCATCCAACCATCTCATCCTCTGTCATCCCCTTCTCCTCCTACCTTTAAATTTTCCCAGTATCAGAGTCTTTTCCAATGAGTCATCTCTTCACATCAGGTGGCCAAAGTATTGAAGCTGAAGCTTCAGCATCAGTCCTTCCAATGAATATTCTGGACTGATTTCCTTTAGGATGGACTGGTTGGATCTCCTTGCAGTCCAAGGGACTCTCAAGAGTCTTCTCCAACACCACAGTTCAAAAGCGTCAATTCTTCAGGGCTCAGGTTTTTTTATTGTCCAGTTCTCACATCCGTATATGACTATTGGAAAAACTATAGCTTTCACTATATGGACCTTTTCAGGCAAAATAATGTTTCTGCTTTTTCTTAGGTTTGTTATAGTTTTTTCTTCCAAGAAGAAAGTGCCTTTTTTTAAAATTTAAATTTACTTATTTTAATTGGAGGCTAATTACTTTACAATATTGTATTGGTTTTGCCATACATCAACATGAATCCTCCACGGGTGTACACGTTGGCTGCAGTCACCATCTGCAGTGATTTTCGAGCCCAAGAAAACAAAGTCTGTCACTCTTTCCACTGTTTCCTCATCTATTTGCCATGAAGTGATGGGACCAGATACTATGATCTTAGTTTCTTGAATGCTGAATTTTAAGCCAGCTTTTTCAGTCTCCTCTTTCACTTTCATCAAGAGTCTTTAGTTCCTCTTTACTTTCTGCCATAAAGGTGGTATCATCTGCATATCTGAAGTTATTGATATTTCTCCCAGAAATCTTGATTCCAGCTTGTGCTTCATCCATCCCAGCATTTTACATGATGTACTCTGCATAGAAGTTAAATAAGCAGGGTGACAATATACAGCCTTGATGTACTCCTTTCCCAATAGAACCAGTCTGTTGTTCCATGTCTGGTTCTAACTGCTGCTTTTTACCTGAATACAGGTTTTTCAGGAGGCAGGTAAAGTGGTCTGGTATTCCCAACTCTTTAAAAATTTTCCACAGTTTGTTGTGATCTATAGAGTCAAAGGCTTTAGTGTAGTCACTGAAGAAGTTGATGGTTTTCTGGAATTTTCTAGCCTTTTCTATGATCCAGCGGATGTTGGCAATTTGATCTCTGGTTCCTCTGCCTTTTTAAAATCCAGTTTGTACATCTGGAATTTCTCAGTTTACATACTGTTGAAGCCTAGCTTGAAAGATTCTGAGCATTACTTTGCTAGCATGTGAAATGTGTGCGATTGTGCCACAGTCTGAACATGTTCATAGGCATGTTTTTTAAAGATATATTGTATGTAAATATACATATTTATGTATAAAGACATATATTCATGTATATATGAAAGTATATATGATTTATAAGTTGTGTTTACTCTATAACTAGGGAAGCTTAACCAAAAATTATTCTGAGTAAGGAAGTATAAATATAGGCACTGAGCCAAAACCAAGATTGATATATACTAATCACATAGGATATTTCAATGACATTATATTAGTTTATTATAACTAAAGTACCACATACTGGGTGACTTTAACAACAGAAGTTTATCGCCTCTCAATTCTAGCGGCCAGAAGTCTCAAACCAAGGTATCTGCAGGGTGGGTTTCTTCTAAGGGCCATCAGAAAGAATCTGTGCCATGCCTCTCCTGTAGTTTCTGATACATAGGTGACAATCTTTAAAAATTCACAGCTTGTAGAAGCATCACCATGACCTCTGTTTTCATCTTCACAGGGGGTTCTTTCTGTGCATGTGTGGGTTTCTATGTCTAATTGCCATTCTCTATAAGGACATGTCACATTGGATCAGGGCCCACCCCAGTGACCTCATCTTAATTTATTATATCTGCAGCAAATTTATTTCCAAATAAGGTCACATTTTGGGGTACTGGAGGATAGGAATTAGACATGTGAATTTGTCTAATGGACAAATGGAGGAACACAATTCAACTCATAACAGACATTCAGTACCATAATCCATATAGAAGAAACAATATAATAATAAACTGTACGGGGAAACAGTGGCAGGCTTTATTTTTCTGGGCTCCAAAATCACTGCAGATGGTGACTGCAGCCATGAAATTAAAAGACGCTTACTCCTTGGAAGGAAAGTTATGACCAACCTAGATAGCATATTCAAAAGCAGAGACATTACTTTGTCAACAAAGGTCCGTCTAGTCAAGGCTATGGTTTTTCCTGTGGTCATGTATGGATGTGAGACTTGGACTGTGAAGAAGGCTGAGTGCCAAAGAATTGATGCTTTTGAACTGTGGTGTTAGAGAAGACTCTTGAGAGTCCCTTGGACTGCAAGGAGATCCAACCAGTCCATTCTGAAGGAGATCAGCCCTGGGATTTCTTTGGAAGGAATGATGCTAAAGCTGAAACTCCAGTACTTTGGCCACCTCATGCAAAGAGTTGACTCATTGGAAAAGAGTCTGATGCTGGGAGGGGTTGGGGGCAGGAGGAGAAGGGGACGACAAAGGATGAGATGGCTGGATGGCATCACTGACTCGATGGATGTGAATCTCAGTGAACTCCGGGAGTTGGTGATGGACAGGGAGGCCTGGCATGCTGCGATTCATGGGGTCGCAAAGAGTCGGACATGACTGAGCGACTGATCTGATCTGATCTGATCTGATGTTGAATATAATTAAATGATGATATATTAAACTAATGAAGCAGCCTGCATCAATTAAAATCATACAGATGATGAACTCGCAAAATGAAATTATTTACTTTTAAATAAAGAATATTTCCCTCGCATGACTGTTAAAACTATGAAAGCTATAGATATATGATAAGTGATTGAAAGGAAAAGTGAAGAAAAACATTCTTAGTGGTTTAAGGCAAGAAATTAGGGGTAAATTCTTAAAATTCATTTATAATGCTTATTTAACAATACCATAATATTGAAAAGGGCATGATCAGTCCTGGGTGTTCATTGGAAGGACTGATGTTGAAGCTGAAACTCCAAAACTTTGGCCACCTGATACAAAGAGCTGACTCATTTGACAAGACCCTGATGCTGGGAAAGATTGAGGCCGGGAGGAGAAGGGGACGACAGAGGATGAGATGGTTGGATGGCATCACTGACTCGATGGACATGGGTTTGGGTGGACTCTGGGAGTTGGTGATGAACAGGGAGGCCTGGCATGCTGTGGTTCATGGGGTCACAAAGAGTCAGACACAACTGAGTGACTGAACTGAACTGAATATTGAAAAGGGCATGATTGCGGTAAACCACGAAACCTGTTTTTCCTGACAGAAGCCTATGTTAGGATAACCCTCACTAAGCCACTCCTGATGATACCTAAATCCAAAAGCAGTCAACTTAGGAGCATGGGGAATAGATTTCTAACATCAGGAACACAAACTGAATCCACTCAATATTTGAGAAGAATGTGTTATTCTCTTGAAAAGTATCTGCACACATAAAGCTCAATACAAGTCACAGCAGCCAGTGTGCACAGGGGAGCCACAGGGCAGTGGAGTGAACATTTCAGTGTGGAAATGATGGGGGAAGTAAAGGTTGTTCCTGCCAGCTTAAGGAAGGATAATAAGCAGAAGTTTCAAAGGAGGCTGCCTAACAGTCTTGCTATTACAACACCAAACCACACGGGAGGGTGAACTCATGGTGACAACTGTTATTGAAACTGTGGTTGAGGAACAAAGATCACATGAGTAAATATTACCCAAGGCTTCTTCTCACAAAATGAATGTGTCTATTGAAAAATATTGCTCGCAGACTCTCCTGAATGAAACACATAAGTTCTCCAGCACTAGGAGTGGTCCTTTTACCAAAACGTAACAAGTCAAGTTCATCACCTCTGTTACAATAGTTCCAGTGGATATGCATGAATAGCTTCAACTTTTGTATTATCCACAGAGAGTAAATGTACATACTTTTACATGTATATATAATTTTAATACATTTAAAATTTTGAAACAGTATTTTATATTTAGAGAAGCGTAGACAAAGAGTTTTCCATAGGCCCTTCATTCAGTTTCCCTTAATGCTAACGTCTTACATAACTGAGAATTGGTTAGAGTAAAATATTAACATCAATGGCTTACCATTAACTAACCTGAAGACTTTATTTGGATTTCACTCTCTTTCCAATAAAGTCTCTTTGCTGTTTCAGAATCTTATCCTGGATACTCCCCTGCATTTAGTATACATAAATTTAAAAACATATACACTGTACCATTTTAAGAAATAACTTTCATCATAATCAGAATGCTAACTTATATCTATCATTAATAAGTTGCTTTAAAAATATATTCTATTTTCCCTACTGTTATAATTTGTACCTCCATTTTCTTCTAAGAATAGAATTAAAAACTACCCAAACATTTGATCATTTTCTAAGTCATTATGTTTTCCTATCCTGGATAAAATATGTTTCTTTACAGATTATAGGAATTCTAAATATAAGGGAAAGTCTTACAAGTCTATGAAATTCCCAAGTGTTAGAAGAAAAATCTATGATAATGTCTAAATACATCTCCTACCTGCCATAAGGGTTAAATGCATGACTCATAATGCATCTGGCTATAAGCAACAGAATACTGAAGTTCAGTGGCTTATATAAATCACAGATAATTTTTTTCCTCCCTTCCTTTTCTTAAAAAAAACCACCAAATCTATGGTTATAGAACTTCTGACATTAGGTCACCAATAAAAATAGTGCTGATGTCACTGATTCTCTTGCTCTTTCCTTTTCTGATCCTTCCTTCCTGCAAGGTAGCTTCTGAAGATCCCACCATGATGAGTGAACTTGAGAAGGAATGAAAGAGAGGTTGGGTGACATATGCTGCTTACATCAAGAAGTAAAAACTTTCTTAGCAGTCCCAACAGGCTTCACTGACACCTCATTAACCAGAATATATATCACACTGACACCCTACTTTGCAAGGGAGACTAAAAAAGAGAGTGTTTTGCTTTTCTAGCTACCACAGTGTAAGCAGGAAGAAAATCCTGTAGGAAATGTACAATTGTAGAATAAGTACAGTCATCATCATATTCTAGAAATATTCTAGGTCAGAGAGCTATAAAATACCAACAGCTTAATAATAGGAAATTCTCCTCAATTGTTTCCATGGCTCTTTTTTCTCAAGACATTTCCATGAAAATCTGTCTGTTCATTTGCTAGATCAAACACTCTTTACAATTAAATAGATAAAGTTAGATAAGTTCACTTTTCCTTCAGGAAAATGTAAAGGTGAGGGTTGGATGCATATGACCTCACATACAATCACATATAAATTGTTAACTGAAATTCAATACTCTCTTAACTTTTAGAATTGCTTGAAATCTATTTATAATTGGCTATTTTTATATCTGATAGTGGAAAAATATCATCCAGAGACCCTGAAGTGAAGTTAACATATGTTCAAGATATGTTAAGAAGAAATGATTAACAAATTATTAAAATACTATGTGGCAAGCACTGCAATGAATATATCTATAAGATATAATAATGGAATTTTCCCTATATTCTAATACTACTCTCTTATGAACCAAACATAATAGCAAATGAATATGTTAGAAAAATAACTGATTCCATTATTTTGTTCTATGAATGACAGAAAATAACTATATCTATTGACACGTGGATACTGAGAGGGCCTGAATACGGAACGCATGATCATATGGATTTGGAAAAGCTTATTGGTCCTGTGCATAAGAATTAGAAGAGTCAAGGCACTTCCCTGGTGGCCCACAAGTTAAGACTCCACGTTTTCACTGCAGGCACAGGAGTCTGATACCTGGTGGAGGAACTAATACCTCATATGTCATGCAGCATGGCCCAAAAAAAAGATCAGAAGAATCTATAAGAGACTACAATAGGTTTATCTTAAGACATCTTTGATCTCTTGGTGGGGGCACCATGGACCTCACCCATTAGACCAAATAGTTTTTTTTAAATAAGCATTTTCATAAATCATAGAGTACTTTTCAGTTTAACTTTTCCAAAGCTGATATGTAATTTTGACACTTACTGAATCAATTAATATATGCAGTGAAATCCAAATGAGTCCCATGGTGTCATGATATATAGAAAGCCTAGAAACCAATGGAGAGTTTTCAGTGCCCATTGGTCATTTAAAAAATTTTGAAGCTTCAAAGATATCAAGAAAAGATTCCTGAACAAAAACATGCTTGTATTAAAAGCTTTTTAAGCTTCTAAAACATTTTTAGGCTTTTCCCTCCTATTTTTCCTAATAAAATCCTATCTATTCCCATATCCCTTAACAATATCTCATGGGGTTGATTGCTTTTTTTTAATGTGAAGGGAAAAGGACAAAGAAAATAGCAGAAAGGTGGACACTATCAATAGGGCATACCAAATATATAATTCTTTATAAAGCTATTCATTAAACTAGACGAGATATTCGCATTGCTATGTTTTTAAGTCAAATGGTATCAATTGGTCCATATGCTTTCGTAAAATTCTGTAATCTAGTCTTCTATGTTCTCTGCATTGCCTTCTAGAACCCAAAAGGCTACAGTAATTAAAGGAATTATAGGAGAGTTCTGGTAGCCAATGTCATGGACAATTACTTGATTGATTTAATATAAAAGAAAATCAAACTTCTTACTCAAGGATTCTAAAATATGTTCAGAATCTGATTGAAATGCACTTACTGAGCACCAACTGTCTGACACTAACCTGGAAAATGTAGAAAATGAATAGATGTATCAAACATGGCTCTTAGAAGGGTGGTTTTAAATTATATTGTGCATTAGATTTATTTGGGACTATATTAGTAAGACAAATTCTGTCCTCTGCTAAGATTTTACAGTTCGATGGATCTAAGACAAAAAATCAGTACTCAAACACCCAGCCTGGGTGAATTTGATGCTGATACTCCAGGAGTCACACTTTGAGAATCATTGATCTAAAAAGGAGAAATAATATACATATAAATAATGAAAACACAAGGTAACCTAGAATGCAAAATTATGAAATTAATCTGATTAGTGAGAAGGTGCAGACTATGGAATCAGCAGACCTAGTTGGAGAAGGCAATGGCACCCCACTCCAGTACTCTTGCCTAGAAAATCCCATGGACGGAGGAGCCTGGTGGGCTGCAGTCCATGGGGTTGCTAAGAGTCAGACACTGAGCGACTTAACTTTCACTTTTCTCTTTCATGCACTGGAGAAGGAAATGGCAACCCACTCCAGTATTCTTGCCTGGAGAATCCCAGGGACGGCGGAGCCTGGTGGAATGCCATCTGTGGGGTCGCACAGAGTCGGACACGACTGAAATGACTTAGCATAGCATAGCATAGCATAGTTTTAAATCCTGATGGTGTCTTATCAGCTGTAAGACCTGCAGCCTGATATTTGCTGCTGCTACTGCTAAGTCACTTCAGTCATGTCCGACTCTGTGCGACCCCATAGACAGCAGCCCACCAGGCTCTGCTGTCCCTGGATTCTCCAGGCAAGAACACTGGAGTGGGTTGCCATTGCCTTCTCCAATGCATGAAAGTGAAAGTGAAGTTGCTCAGTCGTGTCCGACTCTTTGCGACCCCATGGACTGCCACTCACCAGGCTCCTCCTTCCATGGGATTTTCCAGGCAAGAGTACTGGAGTGGGGGTGACAATGCCTTCTCCTCCTGATATTTAACTTCTCCAAATTTTAACTAACTCCCCTTGAAGGAGGGCATGGCTATCCACTCCAGTTTTCTTGCCTAGACAGAGGATCCTGGTGGGCTATAGTCCATACGGTCGCACAAAGTTAGACACAACTGAAGCGACTCAGCACAACACAAATTTTAACTAACTCATCTAGGCAGTGGAGACAGTAATAGAGGTTTTTAGTATCATTAAGAGAATTTTATGAGGAAATGCATCAAGTGCTGAACAGACAGATAAATCTAATTCTTTCTCTAAAAGTTCTCTTCATTCCGTTTCCCCATACAAATAGAGTAAGTGAAGCAGAAAGGTTACAGACAGTGAATATCACATTGTTTTTCAGGTTTCATGTATCCCTAGAGGCCAGTTGATTCTGAAGATACAGAGAATTCAATAGCCATGTTATTTACAGTGAAAGCTAACCAACCTGGATTAATCGCTAATGCATTTGACTTACTAAGGTTCTAAAATAGAAAATGACAGTTAAATAAACAAAAAGACACCTTATAAGGATATGCTGAATCACAAAAGCACATCTTTATATTAGTCTGGCAATTCATAATTTTCTCAGAATTGTAATAATTAGGAAATTGAAAGATAAGCAGTAGAGGGTATGATGGATTTAATCAGGAGAACAAGATTTTAGGAAGCAAAATGGCACCTTTGGAAATACAGATATCTGCAAGTAAAAATAGATCAATGTCTTGTAGCTCAAATCAATATGTAATTTGGTAAGCTATCTAAATATTTTATCCCTTGAAGTGAGAAAGAGACAGATAGGAATATGGCTGAATTCCCCAGCAGTCTTTTCTGAGGTGAGTTTTGTATCCATAAAGTCGCTAAGGATAAGCCATAACAGCTTGTAAAATAGGATACAATGGATTTGATAATCTACATTAATTCTTTAAAAGCATATAAATTCTTATCAACAAAGTTAACATAAGACAGCTTTAATGGAAACCAACATTAAAATCAATGCAAGTGTGAAAGCAAAGACCTAGTTTAGTTTGAGAAGCTAAGCAGATATACCATAAAAAGCATACCACAACCAGCCACCTGACTTATAAACATGGAGAAAACAAAGAATAGTTCAGTTCAGTCACTCAGTCGTGTCTGACTCTTTGCAACCCCATGAACCGCAGCACACCAGGCCTCCCTGTCCATCACCAACTCCAGGAATCTACCCAAACCCATGTGCATTGAGTCAGTGATGCATTCCAACCATCTCATCCTCTGTCATCCCCTTCACCTCCCACCTTCAATTTTTCCCAGCATCAGGGTCTTCTCAAATGAGTCAGCTCTTCACATCAGGTGGCCAAAGTATTGGAGTTTCAGCTTCAGCATCAGTCCTTCAAATGAACACCCAGGACTGATCTCTTTTAGGATGGACTGGTTGGATCTCCTTGCAGTCCAAGGGACTCTCAAGAGTCTTCTCCAACACCACAGCTCAAAAGCATCAATTTTTCGGTGCTCAGCTGTCTTTATAGTCCAACTCCCACATCCATACATGACTACTGGAAAAACCATAGCCTTGACTAGATGGACATTTGTTGACAAAGTAATGTCTCTGCTTTATAATATGCTGTCTAGGTTGGTCATAACTTTTCCTTCCAAGGAGTAAGTGTCTTTTAATTTCATGGCTGCAGTCACTATCTGCAGTGATTTTGGAGCCCCCCAAAATTAAGTCAGCCACTGTTTCCACTGTTTCCCCATCTATTTGCCATGAAGTGATGGGACTGGATGCCATGATCTTAGTTTTCTGAATCTAAAGCTTTTAGTCAACATTTTCACTCACCTCTTTCACTTTCGTCTAGAGGCTCTTTAGTTCTTCACTTTCTGCCATAAGGGTGGTGTCATCTGCATATCTGGGGTTATTGATATTTCTCCCAGCAATCTTGATTTCAGCTTGTGCTTCTTCCAGCCCAGTGTTTCTCATGATGTACTCTGCATATAAGTTAAATAAGCAGGGTGACAATATACAGCCTTGACGTACTCCTTTTCCTATTTGGAACCAGTCTGTTGTTCCATGTACTGTTCTTTTTTTTTTCTTTCTGATACAAAATATTTGGTCATGTATTCATAATTTGCTTGACATTCCAGCAAAGTGAAGAGGCAATAACAAAAGAAACTTCTTACAAGAGAAGAGAAAGACACGGCGCTCTGGAGTTTCTGTTGGAACAAGACTCTTCTGTTTTGGTTATATACAGTTTAGTTCGTTTAGTGTCTGATCCAGTGTCTGATGTAAGCCCACGTTCTCTTCTTTGGTCTGGGCCAGTTTTTCTTCCAGGTCATCAATTGTCTTTTCCAGTTTTGCAACTGTTCTCTCTGCAAATTCGGCACGGGTCTCAGCCTCTTTCAGTTTGCCGGAGAGAAGTTTAATTTCTTCATATTTGTCCTCCTTTTCAGAATACTTTTCAGATGCAGCCTCTAGTGACTTCAGGTTGTTAGTGACATTCTTGAGTTCTTCTTCCAGGTCACCACATTTTAGTTCGGACCAACTTTCGAGCTACCTCTTCGTATTTGCGGTCAGCCTCCTCGGCGATGTGTTTGGCCTCTTTAAGCTGCATCTCCTGAATCTCCATCTTCTCCTCATCTTTCATGGCGCGGTTTCCTATCACCTTCATCCCTCTCTCACTCTCATCTGCAGCCTTTTCTGCCTCCTTCAGCTTCTGCAGGGCTGTGGCCGGTCGTTCCTGGGCCCTGTCCAACTCCTCCTCAACGAGCTGGATGCACCGATTGAGAGCTGCCACATCACCTTCGGCTTTCTCGCGCCGCTCGCGCTGCCATCCAGCTCTCGCTGCAGGCCCTGCGCGCGGTCCTCCGCCTCATCTGCTTGCTGCTGCAGGGCCTGGATCTTGCGTTTCACCACCTCCAGGGAGTTGAGGCCAGCCATGGGGCGGAGGCGCACGCAGCGGGCAGCGGACAGCGGCGGGCGCTCGGTTGGGCTCAGCTCCGGCAAGAGCTGCCCAGGTCCAGTTCTAACTATTGCTTCTTGACTGCATACAGGTTTCTCAAGAGGCAAGTCAGGTGGTCTGGTATTCCCATCTCCTTCAGAATTTTCCACAGTTTATTGTGATCCACACAGCCAAAGGCTTTGGCATAGTCAATAAAGCAGAAATAGATGTTTTTCTGGAACTCTCTTGCTTTTTCCATGATCCAGCAGATGTTGGCAATTTGATCTCTGGTTCCTCTGCCCTTTCTAAAACCAGCTTGAACATCAGGAAGTTCACGGTTCACGCATTGCTGAAGCCTGGCTTGGAGAATTTTGAGCATTACTTTAATAGCGTGTGAGATGAGTGCAATTGTGCAGTAGTTTGAGCATTCTTTGGCATTGCCTTTCTTTGGGATTGGAATGAAAACTGCCTTTTCCAGTCCTGTGGCTGCTGCTGAGTTTTCCAAATTTGCTGGCATACTGAATGCAGCACTTATACAGCATCGTCTTTTAGGATCTGAAATAGCTCAACTAGAATTCCATACCTCCACTAGCTTTGTTCATAGTGATGATTCCTAAGGCCCACTTGACTTCACATTCCAGGATGTCTGGCTCTAGGTGAGTGTGAGTAATCACACCATTATGGTTATCTGGGTTGTGAAGATCTTTTTTGTATATTTCTGTGTATTCTTGCCATCTCTTCTTACCATCTTCTGATTCTGTTAGGTCCATACCATTTCTGTCCTTTATTGTGCCCATCATTGCATGAAATGTTCCCTTGATATCTCTAATTTTCTTGAGATCTCTAGTCTTTCCCATTCTATTGTTTTCCTCTATTTCTTTGCATTGATCGCTGAGGAAGGCTTTCTTATCTCTCCTTGCTATTCTTTGGAACTCTGCATTCAAATAGTTATATCTTTCCTTTCCTCCTTTGCCTTTCACTTCTCTTGTTTTCACAGCTATTTGTAAGGCCTCCTCAGACAGCCATTTTGCTTTTTTGCATTTCTTTTTCTTGGGGATTGTCTTGATCCCTGTCTCCTTTACAATGTCATGAACCTCTGTCCATAGTTCATCAGGCACTCTGTCTATCAGATCTAGTCCCTTAAATCTATTTCTCACATCTACTGTATAATCATAAGGGATTTGATTTAGGTCATACCTAAATGGTCTAGTGGTTTTCCCCACTTTCTTCAATTTAAGTCTGAGTTTGGCAATAAGGAGTTCATGATCTGAGCCACAGTCAGCTCCTGGTCTTGTTTTTGTTGACTGTATAGAGCTTCTCCATCTTTGGCTGCAAAGAATATAATCAATCTGATTTCGGTGTTAACCATCTGGTGAGGTGTATGTGTAGAGTCTTCTCTTATGTTGTTGGAAGAGGGTGTTTGTTATGACCAGTGCATTCTCTTGGCAGAACTCTATTAGCCTTTACCCTGCTTCATTCTGTACTCCAAGGCCAAATTTCCCTGTTACTCCAGGTGTTTCTTGACTTTCTACTTTTACATTCCAGTCCCCTATAATGAAAAGGACATCTTTTTTGAGTGTTAGTTCTTTTTTTTTTTTTATTTTATTTTTAAACTTTACATAATTGTATTAGTTTTGCCAAATATCAAAATGAATCCACCACAGGTATACATGTGTTCCCCATCCTGAACCCTCCTCCCTTCTCCCTCCCCATACCATCCCTCTGGGTCGTCCCAGTGCACTAGCCCCAAGCATCCAGTATCGTGTATCGAACCTGGACTGGCAACTTGTTTCTTACATGATATTTTACATGTTTCAATGTCATTCTCCCAAATCTTTGATACATATACACAATGGAGTATTACTCAGCCATTAAAAAGAATACATTTGAATCAGTTCTAATGAGGTGGATGAAACTGGAGCCCATTATACAGAGTGAAGTAAGCCAGAAGGAAAAACATAAATACAGTATACTAACGCATATATATGGAATTTAGAAAGATGGTAACAATAACCCGGTGTACGAGACAGCAAAAGAGACACTGAGTGTTAGTTCTAAAAGGTCTTGTAGGTCTTCATAGAACCGTTCAACTTCAGCTTCTTCAGCATTACTGGTTGGGGCATAAACTTGGATTACCATGATATTGAATGGTTTGCCTTGGAAATGAACAGAGATCATTTTGTCATTTTTGAGATTGCATCCAAATACTGCATTTCTGACTCTTTTGTTGACCATGATGGCTACTCTATTTCTTCTAAGGGATTCCTGCCAATAAGATCATTTAAAGTTTGAAACAGAGACACTAAGGCAACGAAGCAGATCTTTCATACAGGGATCCTCGGGAAAGTGAAGGTGGACTGTGAGTGCGCTGTCACCATGGATAGACCTCTACAAAAATGGGAAACACACAGCTGTTACATTTTATAAAAAATACTTGAATTGAGCACAGAAATACCTAGAGTGCATTATACTAGATGACTGCTCTCTGTGTTATGAATTTCAAGTTGATATCTTAGCAAATAACCAGATCTGTGAGTACTGAGTACTCTCTTTGGACTTAATAACTGAAATTTCAAGCAGCTGGTAATTGGTGCTGACACAAAGATTCAACCAAATATCCTTGAAACAGAAAAGCCAGGAAAGCATTACCAAAGAAATCAGGACCTACTCTAAACCATGATGTTTAGAAGTTTTCCTGAATGATATCATCATGATAAAGCCATTATTTACATGCCTTAGTTCAAGGGATGAAAATCCAGCCATGAATCGGCACTACTTGGAGATTGGGGTCTAACTTATCCAAATGAGAAATCTCTACAACTGTCCTTCCTACTACACAAACTGAACTGTTTAGGCCAAATCATGACTGGATATGCCCTCTATGCTAGATAATTATATGGAAGTATTCCTGAGACTGCCATTCTGGTACACTGTTAGAAGATGGATTAATCTTACTTAGGATTGTCTTTTTTGTTGTTGTTAAAAACTAGACACACTGAGCAATGATGTCCTGACGTATAATTAAACATTTGCGTGCCCTGGAAGATCTGAAGTCTGAACTAAAACTGGCAAAATGAATATACTGTAAAAGAGTAAATAACAGTTAAGTCTTGATTACAGGGGAAGAATGGCTTTGGGAAGAGTTTTTTCAATTGGCCCTTTATGTTTTAATATAGTAAGAATGGGCTTATGACCAAAATATAAGAACTTGAGAACGAAAAAGATACTTTATGCATCATCTGTTTCAGAGCAGTTATATGCTATTTGCTTTTAAAAATTAGAGCTTTTAAATTGGGAACAACTTGACAAGTACTTGTCCTGGAATTTGCAGACCATTAAGGCAAAATACAATGAAAAACAAGGAAAGAGCACTGCTCTTCAGTACACGTAATTAGAGGAAAGAGTCAACTCTTAAAGATCATCATCTTAGTACAAAATGGTTCTCTTATTTAGGATTGAGGGAGTCTGAGTGAACTCCGGGAGTTGGTGATGGACAGGGAGGTCTGGTGTGCTGCGATTCATGGGTTCACAAAGAGTCGGACACGACTAAGCGACTGATCTGATCTGATCTATTGGAGCAATCAATAATGTTTAGAAAATTGTTGAGAACAAAACTCCTTTGTAGATAAAGTGACTGAGATCTTCGTGAAAGAATACTTGCTTTAAACATCTGAATATTGAGATTAACAAAGGTAAAGCAGATTAAATAAAAAACACAGTTTTGATTTTTTTTTTTTTTTTGGCTCTAGAATATAACCTGTGAAGAATTATATACAGAATGTTCAGAGGTATTTCATAAACAACTTCCCATTTAAATTATTAAAGTTTTTTAAAAAATCAAAAGATGCATCATATTATTTAAACTTTGAAATCTAAGACAAAATGTGGATTTCCTGACTCCACTGACACTTTCCTATCAATTGGTCTATGTACCACCCTTAAATTATGTCTATCTCTGAATAATCAAATATCAATATTTAACTTTATAGATAACTGCTAAGCATTTGTCACATTCTTGATTTGCCTGACACCTCAAATATTTAAAGAAATGAAGGAACATAAGAATGAATATTATATTACCTAAGATTGCTTCTTTTTGTACATAATTTTTCAAATTTTCCCCAATGAACATATATTACTTTTATAACCTGATAAAAAATATAGCATTTTTAAAACTGCCGTGTATGTTGCTTGGAATATGATAGGTATTCAACAATAGGTTGCCTCTGTGAGCAGTAAGTTAGATCATCTGCTAATACTGTAATATGAGAATGAAAGCAATCCATGTAACTATCTCTAACATACCCCTTCAGCTGTACACCTGAGACAGGTTATTATTTAGAATATTTTATATTTACTCATTATCCAGTCTCATCATTCAAGTTAGAGACTGTAAGACAATTTGCTCCTGAGATTTTGTATATCCTAGGAAAGTATTCCTCAGTCTGTGCATCACAGGATACCAATCTTGTAGCATTATCTAAAGGAAAAAAAAGGAAAAACTGCAGTGGAATAAAATTTAAAATTTGTTGGAATTTATTTCTAATGTTTCAAAGAATTTTACCTTTATTCTGAGGAATTTCAGCTCAATTTGTCCATAAATGACTCTGTGGAAATTTTAAACTTTCTTGAACCATGTATCTCCCCAAAATGTATTTAAATATAAGAACTTTAATCCATGAAAAACAACTAAAAATATACAATGAATTGGTAGTCTGAGATACACACCTTTCAAATACTAACTTTAGAGAATGGTTAGGAAAGGGATATGAACTTTCTGCGAAAAGCAGTAAAAATCTTTTGTCTTGTGTTCTATCTATTCAAACTACTAAAAATATCTATTTAATCAATGTGTTAATTCTTTGAGCTACATTTAATATTCTATCAAATTTAATGTAAAGTAAGCAACTGATTGTGCCACTCTAAGATGTTCTCAATCATATTAATACATGAAAACCAATCAGCACTGGGGTTCTAAGAAGTTGGTGACATGACAGTGACATGACAGCATAAAGCAAAAAAGTAGGTGTGCTTCTGAGTTACTAAATAGAGTTCACCATTGAACAAAATTATAGTTAAAAGGCAGAAATGATTGAATAGTATAGGCTGGGGATTTCATACCTAATCACTATAACTAAGAGTTTACAATCATTACCGGTAATCTTTGCATTAAGAGAACAAATTGGTTTTTGAAGTAAACGTTTTCATTTTGTTCTTCTAAATACTCCTGTGTTAGGATTGGTATGTGTCAGACTTAGCAAAGGATTTGCCTTGATCAATAACACTGGAGCACGAGGAAGACTGGTCCAGTGATTAATTTCATGTTGTACACATGAGAACAGAACAGCTGAGTATATTTGTCTCTATAATCCCTTTTCCCAGATGTAATTACAAATGGAATTGATCAACTCATGTGTTTCTACTGAGGTAGAAGTGGGCCTATTAGAATTGCTAGGCTGTGTAATAACTTAGTACAGATCATCGGTCCTTGGGGCTGCAGGGGATTAGATATTACAATCTTATTTTAAAAGAAAACACTTTTTCTTCTTCAAGTTCCTTCCTTCTTGTCAAGATTAAATAAGTTTTTCCTCTGGCATCTTTGTAGAGCCTTATGAAGGAAATCTAAGAACTGGATGTTTATCAGCAGCATGGTAGAGTTTGGGAGACAGACAGACTTCCTTGAAGATATTTATCGGCTATACACTCCCCTTCTTGGATCCTCATATGCATCATCTTTCTAATGTGGATAGTGATATAGAGCTTGCAGGCCTGTTACAAAGATTGCACAAGATCATCTGTATAAAGCAATCAGACATTTCCAGAGAAGTGGTAAGCAATTAATAAAAGCCACTATTCAAATTTTTTATTTTATTTTTGCTGTGTAATTTCTATTATCTCATCATGAAACAAACTGTATTTCATATATATGCCTTACAGAGAAGTAATTAAATCTAACAACTTCTAAAAATACCTGTCACAAATATCAATTTGTGAAACTGGGCTACTACACCAAACTAATAAGGAGAAAATGTCAGTGAACTGAACTAAAATTTACCCTTGATATCTACAACCTCCTTAAAAGTGCATTCATTCTAGCATGATTATACATACTGAAATCACAAAATCAATCTTGACTCAGAACATGATCAAATGTATGTCCAATACAGAGAGCTAAGAATGAAGTATTTCAACTATCTAATTACTTTTTTGACATTTTAGAAAATGAAAGTGATCCAAATATCTTGATTGGTTAATCTATATTTCTGAAAACTTAAAAACAGGTTGTTTGCTTTTCAAATGAATATATACTGCATTTAATGATACCTTGCCTAGCTTTGGTTCACTACAGTGCCACTGTCTCTGGAAAGTTTCCTAAAACATTTGTGTGTGCATGTGTGTGTGTGTGTGTGTGCATGAGTGTGTGTATCTATTATATATTTTTCCCAGGTTTTGGGGAGTAGCGAATCCTCTCATCCAATGAGAGCCAGAGCTAGTATGGCAGGATTCTGTTGCAAATTTTCTGCTAAGGAGCTTTAATGCACCACTCTGCAAACATCTTCAGTGAAAGAGCAGTTCATCACAGGACTCTGATGTGAGCCTATTCTGCAATGTGTGTTTTTATGTCACAAAAGTCTTCCTTTCTGACACTTATTTGGACAGGCCAACAGTTTTGATTTCAAATAGCTGATAAAAGCTGTACAGATGAGAATTTGGACTTGCCACAAAGAACCGTTATTCCAGGTGTTATAATTCAAGTTGTACAAAAGCTCATGATGTCTGCAAGAAGATGATTAATGAAGTAGAGTGAAAAATTAGTAGGCAATCAGGTAGCAAGTAGAAACACTCTGACATTGTACTGCTGCTGCTGCTAAGTCGCTTCAATGTGTCTGATTCTGTGCAACCCCACAGACAGCAGCCCACCAGGCTCCCCCGTCCCTGGGATTCTCCAGGCAAGAACACTGGAGTGGGTTGCCATTTCCTTCTCCAATGCATGAATGTGAAAAGTGAAAGTGAAGTCGTTCAGTCGTGCCCGACTCTTAGCGACCCCACGGACTGCAGCCTACCAGGCTCCTCCACCCATGGGATTTTCCAGGCAAGAGTACTGGAGTGGGGTGCCATTGCCTTCTCCACTGACATTGTACAGGACATTATAAACCTCATTGAATCCTGATATAGAATGAAAAAATATGAAAAGAAATTATGGGTGTTTCCTGTCATGCTTTCAGGGGATATGAGAATAATGGCAGAGTGATTGCCAATGAAGGAAAAACATATCTTTAATGGGTACTGTTACAAAAAACATCCAAAGTTGTAATTCAGTAAACATCCATTTTCAGTAAGCATTCAGTAAACTTCCATTTCATTTTCATTCATCCATAAACATCTCTCTCTCCTTTTCTCTTTCCCCCACCCCTTCATCAATAAACATACCCATTTCATTCAGGTTTCTAAGAAATATGTATAATTATTACATAACTATACTCATTACTAGAGTAGGAAATGGCAACCCCACTCCAGTATTCTTGCCTGGAGAATTCCATGGACAGAGGAGCCTGGTGGGCTGCAGTCCATGGGGTCACAAAAAGTCGGATATGATTCAGTGACAGTACACGTACTCATTAATTTTACTTTGATATCAAGTAAAATCTGAGTAAAAAGATGAATGCTGTTTTTATTTACCTCTCATTTTCAAGTTTTCTTTACAAACAAAATTATATGAAACCATGAATACATCTTTCTATTCTGAATTGCCGTGGTAATTACCCAGCCACTTCTACTTCTTTTGGCTATGATTAATTACTAATACTTTTCATTCTTGGATGTCCTCCTCTTGGAGGGGCTGTGTTACAAACGAAGATGAATCTGAAAAACAGGAGAATGAGTACCTCCCCTAAGGGATCAGTACACTCTGATCTCAGACACTGAATAACAGCTGTTTGAGTTAACAAAATAATCTGGAAGTCTTACTCCGTGAAGTTTCAGATTAGATGCTAATAGCTTCAGCATGGACAAGGACTCTGCCTCTTTCTTAATAGATGATGCTGTCCTAAAAGATTTATTGAATCTAAGATGCCATTGATTATAAAGCAGACCATTATTTCATATACCACTAGGACAAGGGAAAAAGCAGCCAATTAAACTATGACACAACATTGATTGTAAGATGTTTGTATATATGAGAGATGTTATAAAGGAAGAAAAATGTGCTTCTCAGAATTGATGCCATATGAGATTGAATATAATTTGCATTGGGTTGCATAATGTAGTTGTTTAGGGCATACATTTTGGAGTCAGACATATCCGAGCTTGAAACCCAATGCTTCGTAAGTTGTTTCACTATGTCAGGTCACTTATCTTCATTTTTCTCATGTGAAAAATAGTACATCAACATGTTAATGAAATAGCATTGTGAAGATTTAAAGTATATAATTCATGAGAAGCCTCTCACAACTGTAATAGTAAATATATAATCAGAAACATTTGGAACCACAACTTTGGAGTGCTAACTCTTGTATGCATAGCACTTTTTAAAAATAGGAAAGCATTATAAGACATTGTCTATAAAATGGTCACTCATTAATCACTGTTCATACTGTTTCTTCTTCATAGAATTACCTTTTCCTCCATAGTTGCCTTTTCAAACAAAACTTTTTCTTCCATGCTCTCTTCAGATTTCACTTCTTCTTCCTCCTCTTCCCTAAACCTTATTATAGTGATCATTAGGTCTATTTACAAATATTTCACTGCTCCTCTTCCTGGTTCATGAATGGATTGACCTCAGCTGCCTCTTTGATACTATTGTTGTTATTTAGTGGCTAAATCATGTAAAACTCTTCGCAGCCCCATGGACTGTAGCCTGTCAGGCTCCTTTGTCCTTGGGAGTTTGCATAGAAATACTGGCGTGGGCTGCCATTACTTCTCCATGAGATTTTCCCATCCCTGGGGTCAAACCCACATCTCCTGCACTGGCAGGTAGATTCCTTACCACTGAGCCACCAGGGAAGCCCTTTTTTAACATTAGGTTTAGATTAAGGAAATGTGAGCAGAAAGTCAATTCTTGGCGGATTTCTAAGAGCCAGCAAGTAATTGTCCAATTTTCTTGCCTCGGTTTTGTAGAAACATGTACAGGCATCACTGATGCCTTAGTGATACCGTAAGCCAAGAGTTTTTACACTGAACATGGAGAAGGGAGAAATATAATTTTTCAGTGTTTATTTATTTATTTATTTATTTTCCTAACCATAGCAAAACCCAAGCCAAGGCCAAGTTTGCTGCCCAGTAGGCATCTGGCACTGTCTGGAAACATTTCTGGCTGTCACATCTAGGGGCAAGGATTTTCCTGGCGTGCAGCAGGCAGAGGCCATGGGCTGATGGTGAACATCCTACAATGAACAGGACAGCTTCGGAATTAAGAACTAGCAATTGTGCCAAGGCTGAGAACACTTGATTTATGCCTTCTTGACTAATACGTTTTCCCATTCAAAATGAATAATTCCTTGAGAGACATTTCCACATTAATGCTTATATATGTTAGTAATTAATAAATATTCACTGATTTAATGTTACTGCAACAGTTTTCCAGGTGGTGCCAGTGGTAAAGAATCTTCCTGCCAATGCAGAAGACATGGGTTCGCTCCTTGGGTTGGGAAGATCCCCTGGAAGAGGGCATGGCAAAGAGTTGGACATGGCAGAGCACACAGCACAGCACTAACAGCTTTACTTCAGATATTTAGCATTATATGCTCCAAACAACTTATATATTATGCCTATTTATATTTTCAAGAAAGGCAAAGAGAATGTGTTCATTTAGGAAGTTTAAGCTAGAAGAAATATTAGAGTCCCACAATAAAAGTAAATATAGATGCTGAGCTGAAGATTCCGTTGCACTTTAGGGAACTGCACTGGGAACATAATTTACCAAACATTGGTCCTATGCAGTTTACGGCCTTATAAAAATCAGGACTAAACTAAATTAAAGTAAATGCATTTAACAGTGCTATCTGGCAGCCTTCCTCCCTTTAATTTCTATGAAATACTTTTCAGCCATATAGTAGAGTCCTGTCTAGAAGAGAACTAATAAGATTAGTTTAAATCTCTCTAGGCTTTGAGATTTCTTCGCCTTTGAAATATCCAGTTTGTCTTCAGAAAATAATGAAAAGGGAGTCATTTTTCCTGTTCCTCTAATTTACCTACAATTTGAGGCATAGCAAAATAAGCTTTCCATTGAAGAAATCTCACTGATCTTCCAAAGGACTTTTCAGGGACAATTTTCTAAGTTTCTAGCTTTTAAGTAACAGTGACAGCAGACTGACAGAGCCTCACTGCCCCATGGGGAAGGTGGGCAGGAGGGTAAGCGCCCCCCAAAATAGGCTTCCTTCCCCATCCTAGTTTAAGGTGTGTTTCATTTTATCTCATGAATGTATATGCTGTAGAATGTATGCATTTATGTATGTGCCATGTGGAACACTGTAATAAATATGTATCAGAAGGGGTCTTTCCAACCCAGGGATTGAACCCAAGTCTCCTGCATTGCAGGAAGATTCTTTGCCAGCTGAGCCACAAGGGAAGCCCAGTCTAAAGCCTACAGCCTAATTTTTAGTCTACATAATTTCTTCTTTTCTTTTTCTGATAAATTCTTCTTTCAATCACTTCAACTCCATAACTATTTTATCTAGATCAGTGCTGTCCCATAGAACTACCTACAAGCCACAAATGAAAGACATGTAATTGTAAATTTCCTAGGAGCCACATTTAAAAAGGTTTTCCCTGATAGCTCACTTGGTAAAGAATCTGCCTGCGATGCAGGAGACCCCGGTTCAGTTCCTGGGTCAGGTAGATCTGCTGGAGAAGGGATAGGCTACCCACTCCAGTATTCTTGGGCTCTCCCTGTGGCTCAGCTGGTAAAGAATCTGCCTGGAATGCAGGAGACCTGGGTACGATGCCTGGGTTGGGAAGATCCCCTGGAAAAGTAAACAGCTTTCCACTCCAGTATTCTGGCCTGGAGAATGCCATGGGGTCGCAAAGAGTCGGACATGACTGAGAAACTTTCACTTCACATTTATAAAAGTAAAATGAAACAGATAAAATTAAATAAGAGATTTGATTTAACCCAAGTTGATCTTAAATATTTTTTCAACATGTATTCAAACTGTAAAAAGTTACTGAGAATCTGATGTTCTGGTTTTTAAGGAAGTTTGAAATCTAGTATGTTTGCTATACTACAGGAGATCTCAAAAGAAACTAGCTAAATTTCAAATGTTCAATAGCCACCTAGCTAGTGAGTATGATACTGGATAGTACAAATTCAGAGAAATGATTAAAGAAATTTGTTCAACTTGGATAAAAGTTGGAAAACTGATGGGAAAACATCGGTCTTCAAAAATAAGAAATAGCAACAAGCAGAAAAGAAGTAATATATAATATTGTTCGAAAGAGCAGACGTAGGACTGCTTGATGGGTGTTCATCTGCGTTCAAAAAGAATTTGAGCAGGTAACATTATTCCAGTAATGGAAAAGCTTGCATTAAAGTACAAGAAGAACTCTAAGCATCTATTTCCCAGGTACACAGAGTATTATCTAAATAACATATAGATTTCCCCCGACTTACAATGGTTTGACTTATGATTTTTTTGTAACTTTAGGATGGTGCAAAAGTGATACAGCATCATTTTTTAGGATTTTAAATAGTTTGCCTGGAATTCTGTCACTTCCACTAGCTTTGTTCAATATGTCAGCAAATTTGGAAAACTCAGCAGTGGCCACAGGACTGGAGAAGGTCAGTTTTCATTCCAATCCCAAAGAAAGGCAATGCCAAAGAATGTTCAACCTACTGTACAATTGTGCTCGTTTCACATGCTAGCAGGGTTATGCTCAAAATTCGTCAAGCTAGGCTTTACCAGTATGTGAACTGAGAACTTCCAGATGTACAAACTAGATTTTGAAGAGGCAGAGGAATCAGAGATCAAATTGGAAACATTCCTTGGGTCATAGAGAAAGCAAGGAACTTCCAGAAAAACATCTACTTCTTCTTCATTAGCTACACTAAAGCCTTTGACCATGTGGATCACAACAAACTGTGGAAAATCTTAAAATGGGAACACCAGAACTATCTTACTTGTCTCCTGAGAAACCTGCATGCGGGTCAAGAAGCATTGATTAGAATCAGACATAGAACAACTGACTGGTGCAAAACTGGGAAAGGAGAATGACAAGGCTGTATATTGTCACCCTGCTTATTTAACTTTTTTGCAGAGTACATCATGTGAAATGCTGGGCTGAATGAATCACAAGCTGGAATCAAGATTGCCCAGAGAAAGATAATACCACTCTAATGGCAGAAAGTGAAGAGGAACTAAAGAAGTTCTTGATGAGGGTAAAAGAGGAGAGTAAAAAATGCTGACTTGAATCTCAATATTCAAAAAACTAAGATCATGGCATCTGGTCCCATTACTTCATGACAAATACAAGGGGAAAAAGTGGAAGTAATGACAGAATTTATTTTCTTGGGCTCCAAAGTCACTGTGGATCATGACTGCAGCCATGGAAATAAAGAACGCTTGCTCCTTGTGAGAAAAGCTAAGACAAACCTAGGCAGCAAATTAAAAAGCAGAGAAATCATTTTGCTGACAAAGGTCTATATAGTCAAAGCTATAGGTTTTATGGTAGTCATGTATAGATACGAGAGATGGACCATAAAGAAGGTGGAGCACCAAAGAACTGAGTCACCAGGGGAGCAACCGACATAAATTTGAGCAACCTTTGGGAGACAGTGTAGAACAGAGGAACCCAGCAGGCTATAGTCCATGGGGTTGCAAAGAGTTGGACACAACTTAGCAACTGAACAACAACAACAAAAGCTGTACACATTCAGTAAAAACCATATTTCGAACTTTGACCTTTTCCAGGCTAGCAATGTGCAGTATAAGACTCATGATGCTGGGCAGGACAGCAAGTCACAGCTCCCAATCAGCCACACTACCAGCAGGGTTAATAATCCATACACTTATCACCATTCTTTTCTCATAAAATCATTCTGTTTTTCACTTTCAGTATGGTATTCAGTAAATTACCTGACATAATTAACACTATATTATAAAACAGGTTTTGAGTTAGATAATTTTGCACAACTGTAAGTTAATGTAAATGTTCTGAGCAGGTTTAAGGTAGGCTGGGCTCAGCTATGATGTTCAGTAGATTAAATGTATAAGTGCATTTTTACTTAGGATATTTTCTACTCACTGTGGGTTTATCAGGATTCATAGGGCACCCTAAGTCAAGGAAGATTTGTAGTTAAATAAAGGCTTAGCCTTGTCTATTGTGACTTATTGCAGCAAACACATTGCTCTCACAAAATTTTATAAGCTTTTGCTAAAAAGCATGATAAGTGTATTAAATTCAGCATTTCACTAAATTCTTTAACTTTAGTAAGTAACAATGTTTCATGTTCTCATTTTGACAGATGTGGAAACTGAAGCTTCAAGAGGTTAAGAGCATAGCCCAAAGGACTGTGGTTAAAGTTAGGAAGTGGTGGAACCATAGCCTGAGACCAGGTACCTCAAATCTGTAACATAAACCACTCTGTTCTCAGAATATTGATCCATGTACAGCATCTGTCTTACATATCACCCTGTCTCCTAACCCTAGCATGTACTGAAGGCAGTTTCAAGAGCAAGATGTACTTTTATCTTCGTTCCTTCATCTTGACCCAAGGCGAGTTTCAAAACAATCTACCCAATTGTATGAAACACTTCACTTTCCTTTATTTTTTCCCAGCTTTAGTGTCTAGTTCCACTTAAAGTTTCTCCCCAGGAGAAATGAGAGAAATCAATAATTAAAAAGAGGAATCTATAGTTTTAGTTAGTGTAACTACAAAGAATTTGTGTTTAGGTTGGATTACATTTAGGATATATATTTTTAAATTTCTCTACCATCTTTTATATTCTTTTAAATTGTAAAATAAAACAACTGACTTATTTGCCCTGAATGCCATCAATATAATTTTCTTAAATTTAACATCTGCTGTTTCTAATTCCCCTATTCAGACATTACCTATTAGGTGAGCCTACATTCGTGAGAATATTAGTAACCTTTTTTCTTGCCTTCATTATCTTCCCTGTGGAGTGCTATAATTGTCTTTCTTTAATCTATTAGTTCAATCAGCCAGGTGCTGGCATCACTTCTTATGGTATGGGAACATATCATTCCTCTTAAAGCCTTCCTGTAAACAGCTACTCCTTCTTTTTTTTTTTTTCCTCCCAGAAAAACTTAACTTGTGAATTATCTCCAAGACTAGCCACAATCCAATGAGTTTCCCATCTGCCAAACCTCTGCTGCCTTCATTCTGTGGAAAATGTGGGGAAAATGAAGGCATGGGCTTGAAATGCGATTATCTGTGTCCTCATTTAGAACAGAGAGTAATAAAATGAAAAAACTGCAACCTTTTTGAAAGGACAGGATGAATTGTTATGAGAGGCATTTCAAATGATTTTAGATGAATCACTTTACTCTGATTACTCAAGCTATGGAAGCTGCATCCTCTTGATATGATCAGGACTTTGCAAATAATGTGCTGTTGTTTCTCTGTTTTACTCAAGCCCTTCTTCTTATCACTGAAGTGCTGAACAGAATTAGTAAAAAAAAAAATTTAAAAAGAAGAATTTGATGCTTTATCTTTGTATTTGTTGACAATTCAAATTTGTTTTAGAAAGGAATGCCTCTGCAAACATCCATACATCCCTGCTACATGTGTATCATTGGTTCATAACCTTGAGGAGGAGGCAGAAGCCTCTGAAACATCTATCGTCCTGCACATTCATATCTGATGATAACCTTTCAGCGTGTGCTTATTATGTAGAAAGAGGGTTTTAATGATGGCTATATTTTATCACCCTTCAGAGTCCTAAACATAATGCCTACCCAAACAGTAATATAGCCCTAAGAGAAAATCAGCACTCCAGTCTTGCACTTCTGATAACCTTATCAGCCACATTCACAACAAAACATTAACATGCAATAGATGAAGACACCATCTACAACTAAAACAAACTGCTCTATATTTCTCTTAAGCTCTAGTCACCTGTAATTCGCGTTAGTCGAATATTTTCTCTAACTCAAAGCCACATTCTCCTGTGACAAAGCGCCATGCAGGTGATTTCTTCATCTCATGAATAATTATTTCAACTTTGATTTCACTGTTACCTAAATAGGGCAGAGTTTGCCTTTATTTTTGTTTGAGTCTCAAAGGAATAAAATAATATAATTTCAGCCAACTTGCTCTTCATTAGCAAAAGACAACCTAAAATTTTTGTTTAACAGATGAAAGATAAACTGTGATCAAGGTAGTGTTGGGGATGGGAGGAGTTGGAGAAACTTTTAAAGATTTAGTACTTTAATAGGGAGAAAATTAGTCTACGAATCTGAAGTAAGAAACATATTCAGAATATATTTGCATCTGTTTCCTAAAACAGTATTTCTTGCTGTGATCTTTTATCAGGCTGAACTCTTCTAGAAGAAAAAAAAAAAAAGTGTTCTAATTCCACCAAAATATAGCAGGAAACTAAAGAAGAAAAATTTTTAAGTAGTTTGGGGCTCAAATGAGACTCTGACATTTAGAACACAATGGAATTGATGTTTCCCTATACGGGACTTAAAAAACAAAGGTTTGACAAAAAGACACCTCTCTTCTGAATCCACACTGAGACTAGATTCAGAAGATGCAACTTAATACATGTGTATGCCAGGAGTGAGTTCAACAAAGAAAACTTCATTAAGGCCTTAAACATTAAAAGGGAGATTTGTCTTACCCAGCAAAACATCCAATAATAAGCCACGAAGACTGTGTATAAGGGGTTGATAATTCCATTAAGATTAGTGGTTTTTTATCAGGATCTATCCATTCTTTTTCTGCACCACTATTTGTAATGTGTTAGTCTCAATCCATGCTTACTGCTTTAATCCTCACTGGCTCTTGCACCTCAAAAATTATATACATGAAGCACAGCCTTATCTAGGGAGCTAAGTGGAAATACCAGCATTCTCTGGGAATGATAGCTCTGGAGAGGTTAGACAGAGATATGGACTTGAAAGGCACAGGAATTGAAAATATAATTTCAGCATTAATAGTGGATAAAGTCTCAGTAAGACTACTGAAAGATAAGTGCAGGGAGAGCTAAGGACTGAACTTTGGTGCTTCTTATAAGGAGGGAAATTAGAACCAGTAAGGGAAGACAAAGATGAACATCTAAGGAAGTTACGCAAAAGCCAAGAATAAAGAATCCTGAGAAGGAAGAGTAAAAATATTAACTACTAATAACAAAATAAGTCCATGGAGACTGACAACTGAAAAAGAGTTCTTAAATATGTCAAGGAGGAAAAACCAGTAACCACTGAGGGAATTTTCAGTAGCTTATTAGGGTAAAAATACCAATATATATTAAGTTAAGAGGCTGGGGAAAAAGTATCCCTCAAGGAGAAACAAATTGTTTATACCAAGTACAGTTCATAGACATAGTAAGCATTCATAGTAAGCATTGAATTGTAAAAATCAATGAATGAAAAGCTTTAAAAATGTAATTGACTTATTATTCCCAAATTCCTAAATGATAGTGGTGATAACAACAACAATACATTGTAATTATAGAATAGCTCATATTATCACTAAGTAGGAAGAGATTAAGGTTTTTACTTTTGGAAAGAGAAACATGAAGTAGACCAATAATCCACACAATCAATTCATTTTACAAAAAGCACACATATGGGAATGGAACAGGAAAAATAGAGTTCTGGGTCTTTAACTCTTACTGTAAAACTTCATTGTCTCACATCACTCTAATTGCACAGTGTATGGGTCAGTTAATGGTGTGAAAAAATAGCACAAAATTTCAGTGGGTTAACACAGTACACACTGATCTTTCATTCTTACGGGTGTTGATTGATTGGCTGAGGTTTGGCTGACTTAGGTTCAGTTTGGTGGGGCTTGGTTCTAAGTGATGAATTCTGTATCAGTTTGATCCATGTGCCCCTTTCCACTTTAGACCCACACCCTATTTTTCTGGTGAGGATGAAAGAAGCATAAAACAGCAACACAAATGCATGGGCACATTTCAAGGACTTTCTTGTCCAGTATCACTTCAGTTATTAAAGTAAGTCACATGACCATGCTCAACTTAGTGTGGTGGAGAAGCTATCTCTTTGTCCAGTGGGAGGAGATATAAAGACAGATTACAGGAAAGAGGGATAGTGGTATGCTGGCTTCTGAGAGCTGATTTCTTCTCAGCATTGCATGTTGTGATACCATATTGAGAGCCTGAAATGACCATGGCAGAAGAATTGGACCATGCAAATCATCAAATGCTAAAAATTGGAGGGTTTGTTTATTTGCTTGTTTCGGAGTCAAACATTTATCAGCACATCTCTGGAAATGAGAACAGGGGACAGTGGAAAATTGGGAGCATTGATGCTGCTTAGCATGCATTACACTGCATACATAATATTTTCATTTATTTATTTACTCATTTAATCTACTTCATTGAGGACTTACTATGTCCTAAAACTGTGTTATCCTGGTGTAAGAATACATGGATGAATAAGACATTAGCTCTGTTCTGGTGCTTTTCATGGAGAAAATTGTGTGTGTGTGTGTGTGTGTGTGTACAAAATATGTCATTCTAAGACACGCTATGATAAGCAAAGTGTGGAAGATGGCATATCATTCCAGACAAAAGAGAAAATAAATTTGTTACTCACTCTTCAAAATGTTAATAATAGGATTAGATCTGAGTTTAATATAGATCTGAAACATTTGACGCTCGGAATGTATTGGAAAAGATGCCTTGGTGTTTCCATAATACATGTAGGCTTCCATGCTGCTGTGATCTTCTGCAATAGTCTTAATTACCACTGATTCTTTCTAGTCAACACAATAACACTCACAGCATGGGTAATAGGAAAAGAGCAAGAAATGATATTTGAATTAGCCTTAATTAAAATAAGTCATTGAAAGCTTCTTATTAGATTGGTTCTATCATATTATCAGTGTGATGTTTTACCCTAAAATATTTTCACTATCCTGGATGATATAAAATGAGTCTACCTTATATATTGTATTCTTATGTTACGGTTCTCCTCTTCAGCCACTATGCCATGATTCTCAAAGCTGTATATGAAAATCAGCAAGGTCCAGGACTGCATTATCCTCCTTGTTTCCAGGGACCCAGTTATGAGCCAGTTATTTAGGAACTTCAATTTGTCAGGCTTGACAACATTGTAATTGATTGCAATAATAAAACCCTTACCAAAAGCTGAATTACTTTGGGGGAATTTACCTTGTTTTCTTAAGTGTTTTGCAAGTATGATAAGTAGGCTGTGGTACTTTTCCTGACACAAGTGCACAAGAGATATATGATCTCTTTTAGTGCACATAGTGACGGATCAAGCTGTTGGGCTGCAGGCTACGACAAACTGAACATATTGAATTTCAACTGTGATCTAATGCAGTCTTAGGTTTGTTGCAGTCCATTTAAGTGATACCTTTCCATGCTTGTGCCATAACTTTATCTACAAAACTGAACAATGGAGGAGCAGTGTGTTCCACTATTTTAAGTAGTATTTACTGTTTAAATGCAATATACCTTTCCTTATTTGCATTATAAGTTACTGGGTGGGATTCAAATAAATCTTTTGTTTGAGCCACTTTATAAGAGATCTATGTCAACACTTCATAATTCAGTTTACTATGCTAAACAAAATTTCCATTATTCTAGTGCCCCTATTCGAGTCTGGCAAATAAAGCAATGAAAAAATTACTGTCACATGTGTCTTTTGATTTTATAACAATGGGGCTTCTAGTGGCATATTTCAGATGATAAAATACTCCTAACTGACCTTGAGAAAAAATGTCATAAACGGATGCAAATGAACAATTGTTTTACTTGCCACCATTTTTATTTGTGATGGTAGAGAAATTTTATTGTGCTAACTGATAAACCTGGGTTGAAAATGATAAAAGGTTTCATCTAAAATTAAAGTAAATCTAGAATCTCTGTTAGTAATTAAGGAACTCTAAACAGATTTAAAAAGCTTCACCAGTGGCTTAGTGGTAAAGAATCTGCCTGCATTGCAGGAGACATGGAGACTCAGGTTCCAACACTGGGTCAGGCAGAGTCCCTGAAGGAGGAAATGGCAATCCACTCCAGTAACCTTACCTGGAAAGTCCCATGGACAGAGCAGCCTGGCAGGCTACAGTCCATGGGGTCTCAAAGTGTTCAACCCAACTGAGAGACTAAACAAAAACAACAAAAATATTTAAAAGTTACAAGATATAAAATCTTTAGGTAATAGTCTTTGTAGCTATTTGATAATAAAAGATGCAAAATTTTATATCAGTAATGGCACAAACTTGTCAACAGCATGCTTACAAAAAGACACTATGTGAGAAGTACAGTCTTTCTTTTCAGAACACTTTGTTACTTTAAGGACCCACATCTTGGGCATAGATAATAAAACTTATTTTTTCTTTTTACTTTTTACCCTGTATGCACTTCAGATCTATGTAACATGTGATAGTAAGGATAAAACCTTATATTCCAATATTCACCATTCTGATTTACTGAAATGAGTTTCCTTATAAAGAGCTCAATTCTTACTTCTAAAGAAGTACAGGAAGAAATGATATCACTTATTCTGAGGTTCAAAATTAACATTTAAACTCTGCTAAAACAATGGACCAGATGATATGTCAGTTTCATTGCAAGTCTGATATCTTAGGATTCCACAAAATTTATGAAATTATTCACAATTAGGGCATATAAATGAAGAAGGCAATGGCACCCCACTCAAGTACTCCTGCTTGGAAAATCCCACGGACAGAGGAGCCCGGTAGGCTGCAGTCCATGGGGTCGAAGAGGGTCAGACATGACTGAGCGACTTCACTTTCACTTTTCACTTTCATGCATTGGAGAAGGAAATGGCAACCCACTCCAGTGTTCTTGCCTGGAGAATCCCAGGGACAGGGGAGCCTGGTGGGCTGTCGTCTATGGGGTCACACAGAGTCGGACATGACTGAAGTGACTTAGCAGTAGCAGCAGGGCATATAAAAGTATTTGGATCCAAACATTAAGATATACACTAAAGTGTCTAAAGAATATGCATAGTATTAGAGCACTTTGGCAATTAATTATGCAATTAAATCAATCTTTTAAGAACTCTCTTGTGCTATCTACTTGATTATTGCTAAAGATAGCAGAGTTAGATAATAATTAATGAACCAGGCAAACTGAAGGGAAATGCCTAGTCATATATCCTAGGGCTTTCTGTTTTAATTCATTAACTATGATTATTTAGGCAAATTTGGCCTTGGAATACGGAATAAAGCAGGGCAAAGGCTAATAGAGTTTTGCCAAAAGAACACACTGGTCATAGCAAAAACTCTCTTCTAACAACACAAGAGAAGACTCTACACATGGACATCACCAGATGGTCAACACCAAAATCAGATTGATTATATTCTTTGCAGCCAAAATGGAGAAGCGCTATACAGTCAGCAAAAAAAAGACTGGGAGGTGACTGTGGTTCAGATCATGAACTCCTTATTGCCAAATTCAGACTTAAAATGAAGAAAGTAGGAAAAACCACTAGACCATTCAGGTATGACCTAATCAAATCCCTTATGATTATACAGTGGAAGTGAGAAATAGATTTAAGGGACTAGGTCTGATAGACAGAGTGCCTGATGAACTATGGGTGGAGGTTCGTGACATTGTACAGGAGACAGGGATCAAGACCATCCCCATGGAAAAGAAATGCAAAAAAGCAAAATGGCTGTCTGAAGAGGCCTTACAAATAGCTGTGAAAAGAAGAGAAGCAAAAAGCAAAGGAGAAAAGGAAAGATATAACTATTTGAATGCAGAGTTCCAAAGAATAGCAAGCAGAGATAAGAAAGCCTTCCTCAGCAATCAGTGCAAAGAAATAGAGGAAAACAGTAGAATGGGAAAGACTAGAGATCTTTTCAAGAAAATTAGACATACCAAAGGAACATTTCATGCAAAGACGGGCTCGATAAAGGACAGAAATGGTATGGACCTAACAGAAGCAGAAGATATTAAGAAGAGGTGGCAAGAATACATAGAGGAATTGTACAAACAAGATCTTCACGACCAAGATAATCACGATGGTGGGATCACTCACCTAGAGCCAGATATCCTGGAATGTGAAGTCAAGTGGGCCTTAGGAAGCATCACTATGAACAAAGCTAGTGGAGGTGATGGAATTCCAGTCGAGAGATTTCAAATCCTAAAATACGATGCTGTGAAGGTGCAGCAGTCAATATGCCAGCAAATTTGGAAACCTCAGCAGTGGCCACAGGACTGGAAAAGGTCAGTTTTCATTCCAATCCCAAAGAAAGGCAATGCCAAAGAATGCTCAAACTACTGCACAATTGCACTCATCTCACATGCTAGTAAATTAATGCTCAAGATTCTCCAAGCCAGGCTTCAGCAATATATGAACCGCGAACTTCCAGATGTTCAAGCTGGATTTAGAAAAGGCAGAGGAACCAGAGATCAAATTGCCAACATCCATTGGATCATGGAATAAGCAAGAGAGTTCCAGAAAATCATCTATTTCTGCTTTATTGACTATGCCAAAGTCTTTGACTGTGTGGATCACAATAAACTGTGGAAAATTCTGAAAGAGATGGGAATACCAGACCACCTGACCTGCCTCTTGAGAAACCTGTATGCAGGCCAGGAAGGAACAGTTAGAACTGGACATGGAACAACAGACTGGTTTCAAATAGGAAAAGGAGTACGTCAAGGCTGTATATTGTCACTCTGCTTATTTAACTTATGTGCAGAGTACATCATGAGAAGTGCTGGCCTGGAAGGGCACAAGCTGAGTCAAGATTGCCGGGAGAAATATCAATAACCTCAGCTATGCAGATGACCCCACTCTTATGGCAGAAAGTGAAGAGGAACTAAAAAGTCTCTTGATGAAAGTGAAAGTGGAGAGTGAAAAAGTTGGCTTAAAGCTCAACATTCAGAAAACGAAGATCATGGCATCCGGTCCCATCACTTCATGGAAAATAGATGGGGAAACATTGGAAACAGTGTCAGACTTTATTTTTCTGGGCTCCAAAATCACTGCAGATGGTGACTGCAGCCATGAAATTAAAAGAAGCTTACTCCTTGGAAGGAAAGTTATGACCAACCTAGATAGCATATTCAAAAGCAGAAACATTGCTTTGCCAACAAAGGCTCATCTAGTCAAGGCTATGGTTTTTCCAGTGGTCATGTATGGATGTGAGAGTTGGACTGTGAAGAAAGCCAAGCGCTGAAGAATTGATGCTTTTGACCTATGGTGTTGGAGAAGACTCTTGAGAGTCCCTTGGACTGCAAGGAGATCCAACAAGTCCATTCTAAAGGAGATCGGTCCTGGGTGTTCTTTGGAAGGACTGATGCTAAAGCTGAAACTCCAGTACTTTGGCCACCTCATGCGAAGAGTTGACTCATTGGAAAAGACTCTGATGCTGGGAGGGATTGGGGACAGAAGGAGAAGGGGACAACAGAGCACGAGATGGTTGGATAGCATCACTGACTCAATGGACATGGGTTTGGGTGGACTCTAGGAGTTGGTGATGGACAGGGAGGCCTGGCGGCTATGGTTCATGAGGTTGCAAAGAGTCGGACACGACTGAGTTACTGAACTGAACTGAATAAATTTATCCCTCAAAGTTAATTGGTAGCATTATAAATTTAAATATGCCACTAAAATTCAAGGAAAAAATACACTGGAATCCCTCGTTTTCAAAATAAGATTATAAATCATAACCAAGTGGGCTTTATCCCAGGGATGCAAGGATTCTTCAATATCCGCAAATCAATCAATGTAATATGCCACTTTAACAAATTGAAAGATAAAAAACATACGATTATCTCAATAGATGCAGAGAAAGCCTTTGACAAAATTCAACATCCATTTACGATAAAAACCCTCCAGAATGTAGGAATAGAAGGAACATACCTCAACATAATAAAAGCTATATACAACAAACCACAGCAAACATTATCCTCAATGGTGAAAAATTGAAAGCATTTCCCCTAAAGTCAGGAACAAGAAAAGGGTGCCCACACTCACCACTACTATTCAACATAGTTTTGGAAGTTTTGGCCACAGCAATCAGAGCAGAAAAAGAAATAAAGGAATCCAGATTGTAAAAGAAGTAAAACTCTCTCTGTTTGCAGATGACATGATCCTCTACATAGAAAACCCTAAAGACTCCACCAGAAAATGACTAGAACTAATCAATGAATGTAGTAAAGTTGCAGGATGTAAAATTAACACACAGAAATCCCTTTCATTCCTATACACTAACAATGAGAAAACAGAAAGAGAAATTAAGGAAACAACTCCAATCACCATTGCAATGAAAAGAATGAAATACTTGGGAATATATCTTCCTTAAAGAAACTAAAGACCTATATATAGAAAACTATAAAACACTGATGAAAGAAATCAAAGAGGACACAAATAGATGGAGAAATATACCGAGTTCATGAATTGGAAGAATCCATGGTGAAAATGAGTATACTACCCAAAGCAATCTATAGATTCAATGCAATCCCTATCAAGCTACCAATGGTATTTTTCACAGAACTAGAAAAAATAATTTCACAATTTGTATGGAAATACAAAAAAACTCAAATAGCCAAAGCAATCTTGAGAAAGAAGAATGGAACTGGAGGAATCAACCTGCCTGACTTCAGGCTCTACTACAAAACCACAGTCATCAAGACAGTATTGTTCTGGTACAAAGACAGAAATATAGATCATTGGAACAAAATAGAAAGCCCAGAGATAAATCCACACACCTACGGACACCTTATCTTTGACAAAGGAGGCAAGAATATACAATGGAGAAAAGACGATCTCTTTTACAAGTGGTGCTGGGAAAACTGGTCAACCACCTGTAAGAGAATGACTAGAACACTTTCTAACACCACACACAAAAATAAACTCAAAATGGATTAAAGATCTAAATATAAGACCAGAAACTATAAAACTCCTAGAGGCGAACATAGGCAAAACACTCTCTAACATATATCACAGCAGGATCCTCTATGACCCACCTCCCAGAATATTGGAAATAAAAGCAAAAATAAACAAATGGGACCTAATTAAAATTAAAAGCTTCTGCACAACAAAGGAAACTATAAGCAAGGTGAAAAGACAGCTTTCAGAATGGGAGAAAATAATAGCAAATGAAGCAACTGACAAACAACTAATCTCAAAAATATACAAGCAAATCCTGCAGCTCAATTCCAGAAAAATAAACTACCCAATCAAAAAATGGGCCAAAGGACTAAATAGACATTTCTCCAAAGAAGACATACAGATGGCTAACAAACACATGAAAAGATGCTCAACATCACTCATTATCAGAGAAATGCAAATCAAAATCACAATGAGGTACCATTTCACACCAGTCAGAATGGCTGTTATCCAAAAGTCTACAAGCAATAAATGCTGGAGAGGGTGTGGAAAAAAGGGAACCCTCTTACACTGTTGGTGGGAATGTAAATTAGTACAGCCACTATGGAGAACTTTGTGGAGATTCCCTAAAAAACTGGAAATAGAACTGCATTATGACCCAGCAATCCAACTGCTGGGCATACACACCGAGGAAACCAGAATTGAAAGAGACATGTGAACCCCAATGTTCATCGCAGCACTGTTTATAATAGCCAGGACATGGAAGCAACCTAGATGTCCATCACCAGATGAATGGATAAGAAAGCTGTGGTACATATACGCAATAGAATCTTACTCAGCCATTAAAAATAATGCATTTGAATCAGTTCTAATGAGGTGGATGAAACTGGAGCCTATTATACAGAGTGAAGTAAGCCAGGAAAAAAACACCAATACAGTATACTAACACATATATACGGAATTTAGAAAGATGGTAACAATAACCCTATATGTGAGACAGCAAAAAAGATACAGATGTATAGAACAGTCTTTTGGACTCTGTGGAAGAGGGAGAGGGGGGATGATTTGGGAGAATGGCATTGAAACATGTATATTATCATATGTGAAACAAATTGCCAGTCCAGGTTTGATGCATGAGACAGGTTCTCGGGGCTGGTGCACTGGGATGACCCAGAGTGATGGGATGGGGAGGGAGGTGGGAGGGGGCTTCAGGATGGGGGACACATGTATACTCATGGCGGATTCATGTCAGTGTACGGCAAAGCCACCACAATATTGTAAAGTAGTTAGCCTCCAATTAAAATAAACAAATTTATATTTAAAAAAAGAAAATCTAAAATCTAATAAATGCCAGAATATTATTTGCATTATTTTATTTCCCTGACTTAAAGAGGGTCAACAATATAATTGAAATTAGATAAATTGTTTAGCATAGTAAACTGCATCATGAAAATTTAGCATAGATGTTTTATACAATGTTTCAATCAAACAAGTATTGAATTTCAGTCCGTGGTACACATATTGAGGTATCTATGGGTTTTTGTAAGGTGCTTATGTCTACCATCATAAAATAATACTGTCTGATGGGTGAATAGAGGGATGGATAGAAAGATAGGCAATAAAGTAAATTCAGGCAAATGGTAATTATAGAATCTAGGTTATGTGAATGTGATTATTAACTATATAATCCTTTCAATTTTCATTCACTTCAAGATTTTCCTAATAAAACTTTATAAAATTCATGTTTTAGCTTAAACTATGTATTGAATAATGCCTGCTACATAGTAGTGTTCTAATAATTTCAATTAAGCAAGTAAACAAGTAAATGGTTTAATACATGAACTGACAAAAATGGGAACAATTCTAAATGATAGGTCAGTGAAAAATATCCCAGGGTTTTAAATAATCTTTAGCTTTTTTCCCCCAGGAATGTGCCATGGATACCCAAGAGTCAAACACAATTATAGATGATAGCACAATAACCGCAGTGTTCAAATCAGGGGGTTAAGGAACTATTCTGACCAGGTCAGAGCATGTCTAAATTATTACATCCTGTCCCTGACACCCATCTTTACCAAAAAATAACAGATAAAAAGAGTGCATAGATGAAAATAACTAGGAAATAATGGCCCTAAATATTATGGCAGAAAGTGAAGAGGAACTAAAAAGCCTCTTGATGAAAGTGAAGGTGGAGAGTGAAAAAGTTGGCTTAAAGCTCAACATTCAGAAAATGAAGATCATGGCATCTGGTCCCACCACTTCATGGGAAATAGATGGGGAAATAGTGGAAACAGTGTCAGACTTCATTTTGGGGGGCTCCAAAATCACTGCAGATGGTGATTGCAGCCATGAAATTAAAAGATGCTTACTCTTTGGAAGGAAAGTTATGACCAACCTAGACAGCATATTGAAAAGCAGAGACATTACTTTGCCAACAAAGGTCCATCTAGGTTTTCCCAGTGGTCATATATGGATGTGAGAATTGGATTGTGAAGAAAGCTGAACGCCGAAGAATTGATGCTTTTGAACTGTGGTGTTGGAGAAGTCTCTTGAGAGAGTCGCTTGGACTGCAAGGAGATCCAACCAGCCCATTCTAAAGGAGATCAGCCCTGGGATTTCTTTGGAAGGAATGATGCTAAAGCTGAAAGTCCAATACTTTGGCCACCTCATGGCGAAGAGTTGACTCATTGGAAAAGACCCTGATGCTGGGAGGGATTGGGGGCAGGAGAAGGGGACAACAGAGGATGAGATGGCTAGATGGCATCACCGACTCGATGGACATGAGTTTGGGTAAACTCCGGGAGTTGGTGATGGGCAGGGAGGCCTGGCGTGCTGCGATTCATGGGGTCACAAAGAGTCGGACACGACTGAGCAACTGAACTGAACTGAACTATCAACCATATAAGAAACAGTCAAAACAATTACAAATCTTCAAACTGGAGGAGAAAAAGCCAATGAGTACATAAGGGGGCCATTTCCATCCCATGCACACTGTGTAACTCTTTCCACATTCCCAATTTCAGTCCAGTTTTCATCTCCGATAAGGTACTTTGCAATATAACCATAACTCAATATTTTCCTTCTCTGAACTCTTGTTCATAGAGATTTTATTGTATTTAGCATTTGGCATCTGGGGACCTTATACCAGCTGCTCTTATTCTTCTTACTCTTGCTTGTGCAGGTACACACACAAACATACACATACACACACACACACACACACACCACCTTCAAATTACAGCAAGCATCTAAGCTTCTTGAGGGAATGTGATGTTTTATACATTCTTCTACACTGATACCTTAGCATGGTTTTGCTCATTTACTTCATAAACATTTATTAAGAAACCTTATTTTGCTAAGCATTATGTTGAGATTTGGGGTAAAAAGATGATATTAACACTGACCTTACTTGTAAGCAGTTCAGAGTCTAAAACTGGAAATATACAAATAACCTAATAAACACAAAGCAAAGTTATCAGCACAATGATTGGAACATTCATGAGACAATATGGAAACTAACATTAAAAGTGTATCTAACCCATCCTAGAGAGAAGGAGTGGGAGGGGCAAGAGACAGGGGCAAGTCTTAGAGGATGCATAGAAACTACTATTGTGTAATTATGAATGTGGTGGAGAGGGGGCAGTGCAGATAATCACTGTGTAAATTAAAAGCATGGGAGGAGAGAGGCTCATGAAACACAGGGTGCATCATACTGGCAGAAGAGTTTCTGATTTAATAGTAGAATGTTCATGTTTACTTCCTATTTCATATAATCAGCTGCTCTAGATCAATAAATCACACTGGCTAGGTAAATTTCAGAATTCATCCAAAACTCTCACCTGTGAAAAATATCAATGCTAGATACAGCAAAGCTCCTTGAGAACAAAATCCCAAACAGGCATTTTCACAACCTACTCTTTGCTTTAATAAATAAAACCTAAACCTACCTATCATATGCAGATGCTACAACAACTTGCAGCAGTCTCTAACATTATTTATCTGAAGGTATAGTGGTTATCTGTTTTGTAATTCACAAATAGGGCAGAAGTTCTTCACCTGGGGCTCAGGGCCTCTAGACTTCAAGGACTCCAAGAACACAAATAGGAAAAATTGATATCTTATTTATTACTAAGTGAAATTTAGCATTTCTTATATCATAAACAGAGATAACTCTCATGCTAATATTGGCAGTGCCTATAACTTATCAATAGAAATCACATACATTTTCATATCACACTGCAGTTGTTGTAAAGGCATCAAACATCATTTACTTTCATTATGACTTTGAGATTACAGTAAATAGTAGCATCACTACCAGAACCTACTTAATTATAATGAGAATAAAGAAGCATGTTCTTTACCTTGTTACAAACTTCTTTAAGTTTTGATAATTGTAAGGTATATAATTTGTAATATTTGAAATCCTGTATATGTCATTGTTTATGTTTAAAATATTTTTCTAAGAAGTATGACATGGGCTTAATCAATTCTACCAAGGGTTCCATGTGCCAACAACATAAAATTAAAGCAACTTTAAATTGTAAAAGTAATTATAAAAGGAGATTTCAAAGGACTCTTGCTACCTATTGGGATCATCTTTCTGTTTGTTTTTATTTTCTTGTTGTTTGTCCCCCTCCCAAAATTTTGGGAATAGGATCAAGTCAAACTTGATCTAAGACATCTCTTTTCTGTCAAACCCGTACTTGCCCATCTCCACAGAGAATCCAAAACTCCCAAGGCATCCATAGTCCACAGTGATAAAGTTGCATGTGAAACTTTCTCCAAAAGTGATTGGTTGATATTTTCTCCACTTTAACTACAGGTTAAACATGAAAGCATTTTAATACTACTTTTCTGATGTTTCCTCTAGGCTGACTCTGACTTTGGGGTTCGCCAGTGCAGGTTCCTAAAGGGTGGAACATCAGATGCCTAATAACTGCAACATATTGCCATTCACCTAGTAATTTACTCTTCTAGGCTTTTTACAACACTCTCTAGTTCTATTTCATTTGGCCTCAGAGCCCGATTGCCTTAGGCTTAGCAACGAGATGATCCCACCTCATTGTAGACTCTAAAGGGCTTCCATCCTCCGTGGATAAAGAAATGTGGATAATATTAGTAGTGCCTTTGGTGCCTCTGTAGGCACATCCATCCACATTCAAATACACATTTTTATGTTTAGCCATTTATTCCTAGCTGTGAAATATTGCAACGGCTTACACATTAGCATACTAATCCAGGCCTTAGGTTGGGGGAGATTTATGTTGAACATTTTGATGCCATTATTCACACTATGTGTGAAGCTGAGTAAGACTTTCTTCTGAATCAAACTAATAGCAGATTCATACCCCACTGGCTGCTCTGCTAAAAATCTAACCATTTTAACTTCTGTTATATTGCAATGTTCACCAAAAAAAGTTTTAAGCCGATGATGTCAGCATGGCTAATATGAATGGCTATAGAGTAAAGAGAACCAAATTAAAATCTTACCTATGTCACGTACCAGGTGTGTGACCCTGGATAAGGACTTAACCTCACTTTTCTTGACTATAAAGTAACCAAGCTGTGAGGATTAAATAAAGGAATGAGAGAATAAAAATTGAAGAAAGAAATGAATACAAAGCTCACTATATATTAATAGTTAGGGCTCAGTGAAAGAAGGCTATTATAATGATTGCCATTAATAAATAGTCATGTACAATAAAGTTTAACCTCTCTGTCTCAGACTGAACAGGAAAAATACAGAGATATTGTTGCCAGAGAGGAAAGGAAAACTCAAGTTCATCTATTCCACCTTTCTCACTCTACAAAGTAATAAAGTGAGGCCCAGAGAGGTTGAGGAGTTTATCCACGATCACTTAGTTATTCAATCAGTGGAAAAGCTAAGACAAGACCTATTTATTCTGGCCTAAAGTCTATTCTTCAAATGTGAAGAACTGAGTTTAAGCCACAAAGCCAAGCAGGCAGAGGCAGAGCACTTAATTGTTGAGTAAAAAAATCTCTATTTTTATGAACAGAGGAAAAATTCATACAGTTATAAGAACAATGAACCCATAAAAGAAAGTAGATGCCCCTTTGCATCCTAAAGCTCCCTGTTTAAGTATTTTGCTCCCTTGGGGCATAAAGTTTCTCTAAGATCACAGAGCAGCTGTTTCCTCTGTCTATCATAGAAGAAACACAGACTGGATTAAGATTGTTCACACTTTTCATCCTACACTTTCAAATTCTATCTTGCTCCAGCTGTAAGATTTTTCCCAGCCTCTCCAGTATTTCCATCTGTTTTTTCTGTGTTTCATTATCAAGTCCTCTTCTCTTTTCCAGTCTTAATCCTCTCTTCCTACTCTGTGTTCCCAGATCCCTCATTGCACACTCAGCACAAATGTCCCACAAACTTTGTTTGTCTTTTTTTTTAATAAGTCCTGATCCCCTGGTCAAATTGTGAGGTTAATAAATGTAAAGATGTGGTTCTTCTGATTCTTTGCATCTCCTTTGCCAAGCAAAGTCCTTAATAACATTTACTCAACCAAATCATACCTGCTCACAGATGTGCAGCCACAGAGCAAAGAGCAAACCAGACCATGTCATTCCACAATTTAAAACCTATCAGTCACTTGACACAGTCTTTAGGTGATATACCAACATCTTAGGGTGAAGATTATTGTTCACCTTGACTGATCAATCAGCAGCAGGCTGACTTCTAACTCTTCAGCCTTGACTTTTAACACTGACTCTCAACTCTGTAGCCACCATCTCCTGCCTTGAAAGAGCCATTCTTTCTCCTACACTGGAAACTTGGAAATGCTGGTCCCTGTGCTAGGACAATCACCTCTCCACCTTTCATCCAGGTATCTCAGACTTAACCTTTGTGTCTCAGCTTAAATGTCCGTTCCTCACCCAGCTTACTTTGATTCCCCAGAGCACTTGACACTTTATGTCTTTAGATCTCTGAGTTCTTATTTCTCTGTTCCACTCCTACCTTTACACCAAAGAGATTTCATCCTTGCCGCTTGCTTATCACTAGGCTTTTAAGATGCTGGCACAGTGTCATGTCTCCTTTCCTTCCATGGTTCTTAACCCAAATGTCTTAGCCTTTATTGATCTTCCCCTGATAGTTCTTCTTGCTGTCTAGTTATCCTTGACATCTTTCCTTCCTTGATTGCTCTTTTGATCCATGGACCCCTTTGGAAAGAATTTACTTGAATTCTTCCTCAACTTGTGCTTTTCTTCTTTTTTTTTTAAACTGTTTTGAGAAGAAGAACTGGTTCTCACATTTGTACATATCCATGACAACTTGCTAATAATAGGGGCAATGCAGTTTCCTTATAACTTAGTTTATTCAGTTTAAGAAATCATTCCATCATTAGTGGATTCAACCCTTCATTCTGCAAGGATTTGTTGAGTATCTATGTGGTGATCACTAGGATAAGCATGAAGGAAAGCATGAAGAACAAAAGGGATAGCTCCTCTACCTCTCTCAGCGGGTTCACAGTTAGCCGAAGTAGACAGACCCGGCTCATCACATCCCATGTTCACACATACCATTCAAGAGAGATCACAGTGTAACTTCATACGGTGACCCAACCTAGACTGAAGGGTCAGAGAAAGTTTTCCTGAGGAGAAAGCTGTTACCTACAAGAGGCAAGAGAAGTGTGGTTGTCACTCCCCCAGAGATCAGATCCAGACTCCCTGTTCTTGCCCCTCATTAATGACGCCGCCTTGTCAAGTTCTGTCACTTCTTTAGGACTTAGTTTCCTCATGGGTAAAATGGAGCAGATATCATGACTTCACTCACTGGATTGTTATAATAATTAAGTGAATTAACATATGCAAAACACTTAAGGCAGTGCCTTAATAATAAGTGTTTACAATAAGTGCTTATAAACTTGGCTTTTGTTGCTGCTGCTGCTGCTAAGTCACTTCAGTTGTGTCCAACTCTGTGCGACCCCATAGACGGCAGCCCACCAGGCCCCACCATCCCTGGGATTCTCCAGGCAAGAACACTGGAGTGGGTTGCCATTTCAGTGGCATGAAATGCCAATGCATGAAAGTGAAAAGTGAAAAGTGAAAGTGAAGTCACTCAGTCATTTCGACCCTCAGCGACCCCATGGACTGCAGCCTTCCAGGCTCCTCTGTCCATGGGATTTTCCAGGCAAGAATACTGGAGTGGAGTGCCATTGCCTTCTCCTGGCTTTTGTTATTACTTTGCAATTCTGTCCTTGCAAATTTCTTGAAGCTAAATTTCTGTTTCTTTTCTGAAATTACATTGACAGAAAATGGCAGTGATTTTTTAAATGGTCTTATTTAGAAAATGATAAATTGGGGGACCTTTGTATGTGTGTGAAGTGAGAGGGGCTAATTTTACTACTTGCAAATATTAAGATGAAACATCCACAGTCCTTAAACTAGCATCCCAGGCCCTCTATCATTTTTTACTTGGATATCTCTTTAGCTTCACATTCTATTGGTCAGGTTCTCAATTGCTATTTAACAAATCACCCCAACACTTATAGGCTGGAAGCAACATCTATTATATCACATGATCCTATAAAGTCAGGAATTCTGTTAGGAGTCAGTCAAGTGATTCTGGAATGATTGGGGTCAGTTGGTGGTATTCACCCAGTGGCTAGTGTGATCTGGAGGGTCCAGGATGGGTTTATTCTTGTTTCTTGGGCCTTGATGAGGTGGCTGGAAGGCTGGGCTCAGCTCAGCCTCTCAGCCCCTCTATGTAATCACAGAGACTCTTCTATGATTTTTTTTTTTTTTTTAAGGAGGTAATCAGGCTTCTTACATGATGGCTAACTTCCTCCACCTTGATTACAAGATTCAGGAAGTGCAGCTGCCAGTTTTCTACGATCTGGTCTAGGAACTGGTACAGTGTCACTTCCACCAGAGTCTATCCAGGTATTCAGAGAGACAGAGATTGAATTGAAGGGAAAGGAACACAGACTCCACCTCTTAAAAGCAAGAGAATCAAAGGCTGTGGCCATTTTTAATCCACCACACCTACCAAACTCACCCTAGAGTAGTTTACTTAAATGATGCTGAATTCTTATAATCTCTCACACCCTTTGCTGTTCAACGTCTCAGTGCTTTTGTACATCCTGATCCCTTGTCCATTATGTCTCTGCTACCTTGTTTCTTCCAGTTAACTTAACTCCTCTTTCAGATTCCAGTTGAAAGACGACCTGCTCCTGCCCTCTACACCCCTAAATAGCCCCTAATTGGCTAGCATGCTGATTGACACATTTTATGAAATGATCTTTTAGTCTATTTCTCTCACCAGTATATCAGCTCTGTAGTGGGAGAAAGCACCCTGTTGTATTTCCTTGTGCTTCTAGAATCTGACACAATACAGGGTACACGAATATATTCCATCTGATTTGAATGATTGTCATCACTTTTATTAAGTATATACTAAGATTACTGCATGAAATAAACTTACTTTCATTCAAATTATCAAAGCGCTTCACCAGGAATATTTAGCTTCCAAACATTTTTATCCAGATTAACTTGTGAAATTTCAGTTTTTATAATGCAATGGAAAAACTATATTTAAGTATTCAATGATGAGCCTCACTTTATATATCTTTATTCAATTACAATATGCATTTTATTTTCCTTTTGAGGCTTGAATTGGCATGGAAAGACTGAGAAATAATTTTTAAAAGTTAGACATCACCTGGAAGTCAATAAAAATGATAAAGAAACTGTCTTGATCCTGACAGAGAAGTAGAATTATATATGATCTTTCGAGTGTAGAAAATTAATCTGTATCTGGCTGTAAATGTATCTGATCACAATCTAAAAATTAAAGTACAAGTAAGCCCCAAGGAATTTTCCATTATTTCTAGATGTAACAAAAAGAGTTTGCCAGGTTGTTCTACTGGCAAAATTGTTCAACCAGTCTCTTCTTATACCTTCCATCTTTCTGTTTATTCTTGATTTTCTCTCAATGATAGTAAGAAACGTCTTCATGAATGTATCTGGCAAAACAATGTGCTTACAATTACTAAGCATTACTATACTCTAGGCACTATGCTGAGTGTTTTATGTGAGATATTTGTTTACAATATTTTGACCTTGCAAATATCCCACTATTCATACTGAAAAAATTCAAGCTCAAAGAGAATAAGTGATCTTGTCCTAGGTCACATAGTCTGCAAATGGCAGATGCAAAAATCTATTTCCAAAGACCTTGCTTTGAATCTCTAAGGCTTAACTCCTAAAAGAATTAAATTATGACATTTATTCAGATCTACATGATTGCTCAATGGCTATCAATATTTTCTCCCTTTGCTGAGTCAAAGTAAGTGATCTGGATTAGAATATTTTATTCTCTATTTCTGCTTTTTCCATTTTACTTGGCCATATCTCATTGTGTCTCTAACTATAAACATTTATGAATCTTTCACTTGTCATTTGTTTTTTCTTAAAGATCCACTGATGTAGATACAAATTCCTATATCCAATTTTGTGTCTGAGTTTAATCAGGTACTCTTATCCCAAATAAATAACCATACAGGGATGTTAAAAACAAATAAAATGAACACTTGGCCTTTAATCCTCCTTAAGATGCCATGGCAAGAATCACTATTCATTTACCATAATCTTCACACAAAATCTGTATTAATTGCACCATTCATTACTTCAGAAATGAATGGAAAGAAAATATTTATTAAGCTCTTACTGTGAAGAAGGCTGAGCACCGAAGAATTGATGCTTTTGAACTGTGGTGTTGGAGAAGACTCTTGAGAGTCCCTTGGACTGCAAGGAGATGCAACCAGTCCATTCTGAAGGAGATCAGCCCTGGGATTTCTTCGGAAGGAATGATGCTAAAGCTGAAACTCCAGTACTTTGGCCACCTCATGCGAAGAGTTGACTCATTGGAAAAGACCCTGATGCTGGGAGGGATTGGGGGCAGGAGGAGAAGGGGACGACAGAGGATGATATGGCTGGATGGCATCACTGACTCGATGGACATGAGTCTGAGTGAACTCTGGGAGTTGGCGATGGACAGGGAGGCCTGGCGTGCTGCGATTCATGGGGTCGCAAAGAGTCGGACACGACTGAGCAACTGATCTGATCTGACTGTATTAAAAAAACTATTCTAGGTTTTATGTATTCAGCAGTGAGTGAAATAAAATCCAAGGTTTTATATATCTTATTTTTTATAGTAAGACAGAAAGTAAATTAATATGTAATATATCAAATGGTGATAAGTGTAATATGAAAACATAAAACATTTTACAATAATAAGCAATGCTTGGAAATGCAGTTGCATTATCTGTCTAGAGAAATGGTATTTGGGCAAAATGTGAAGGAAGCAGGTGGCAAGTAGCTGAAAAGAAAGAGTATTTTAGAAAGAGAGAACAGACATGCAAAGAGCCTGAGGTAGGTTCATGTGTCATGTGTCACAAGAATAAGGAAAGGGGAAATGTAGCTGGAGTGGATTAAGTGAAAGGAGGAAGAGAGTACCTAGAAGCTGGAGGTGTAAGGACTCCATCTTCTAAGGCCTTGTGGAACTTGGTAGGACTTTGGGATTAAATTTGAGTGACCCAGAAGAGCAATGAGAAGTTTCTAAAAAGTCACATGATCTGACTGTACCACTTAAAGTTCACTCTGATTGAGAATAGGCGGTAGCAGGCAGGGACAGACACAGGGAGACTGGTTAGGAAGTTATTGAATAATCCAGATGAGAGATGAAGTTTTTGATTAAGGCAGCAACAGAAAAGGTAGTAAAAAGGACTGGAATCTGGACATATTTGGAAGCAGAGAAAATAGAATGTGCTGATAGAATGTGAGATTTGGGACAAAGTTAAGTATCCAGTGATGATTTTGGTGTTTCACCTGAGCAAGTTAACAGCTGGCACTGCCATTTACTAAGATGAGGAAGACCATGGCAGGTATTAATTTGGAGGATCATGTTGGGATCAATGTTTGATACTGGTCATACTGTGTTTTTAGGTAGATTGGTCTCAACAGATTTCTTGACAACGACTCTAGGACAAGTCTGACAATAAACTGGATTCAGCAGCAAAGTAGGAAACTATTTGCTATTCCTGCAGCTGAAAATCATTATATGGGATAGGAATTTATCTCCCACATGGGTTAAGTAACTCCTGAAGTGTTTTTATTTCAAGGTTTTACATCAGGCAGATGATGTGGTGCCCTGCCTACATCCTCTATGATCTCTTTTACTGATTTGATGTGCCCACACTTTCGATTTTCTTCAGCAAGTTTTTCTTAGAAGGCTACAGCTGCCTTCCCACTCCAAGGGGCTAGGGATTATACTGTACCCACCCCATCCCCATGCTAGTAGTGAATGATAGTAATGTAGGAGCAACTTTGCTTCCAGGTGAAAAAAATAATTTATGTCCAAGAAGTCTCATTAGCTTCAACTTCTTCTCTCTTTTTTGCATTCTCCCTCTATTCCATTGTAGGCTTGCCCTGAGAGCCCTCACTGAATAAATCACTTACACTTCCCAGCAAACAAAAGTTTAGGACCAGATGTATGCACTGATGAGTTCTAACAAATATTTAAAGAAGAATTAATACAAATCCTTCTCAAACTCCTCTAACAAACAGAAGAGAAGGGAACACTTCCAAACACATTTTGTGTGGCCAGTATTACTCTGATAACAAAACCAGACAAGGACACACAAAAAAGAAAATTACAGGACAGTATTCCTGACGCATGTACAGGCAAATATCCGCAGGAAAATAAAAACAAATAAAACTCAACAACATATTCAAAGGATCATACATCATGATCAAGTAAGATTATTCCAGGGATGCAAGGATGGTTCAACATCCAAAAATCAATCACTGTGATACACCACATTAGCAATATGAAGAATAAAAATAATATGATCATCTCAACATATGCAGAAAAAACACTTGACAAAATTCAACATTCATTCATGATAAAAAAAAAAAAAAGCCTCTCAACACAGTGGGTATGGAAGGAATATATTTCAACATGATTAAGTGCTTATGTGACAAGCCCCACAGCTAACATCATACTCAGTGGTGAAAAGCTTTAAATTTAAGTTTTCTTTTAAGGTTAAGAATGACTTCTCTGCAATGAGGAGACCTGGGTTCAATGCATGGGTTGGGAAGATCCTCTGGAGAAGGAAATGGCAACCCATTCCAGTATCCTTTCCTGGAGAAGTCCATGGACAGAGGAGCCTGGTGGGCTACAGTCCAAGGAGCAATGAAGAGTCAGACATGACTGAGTTTCACTTCCCTAAGGTTAAGAATAAGCCAAGAATGGCTACTCTCAACTTTTATTCAACATAGTATTAAAAGTTCTTGTCAGAGCAACTAATTAGACAAGAAAAAGAAATAAAAAATATCCAAATTAGAAAGGACTAAAGATAAACTGTCTCTGTTTATAGATGGTATGATATTATATAGAGAGAAACCCTGAAGACTCTACCAAACTGTTAGAACTAATAAACAAAACTAGTAAATTTGCAGCACACAAAATCAATATACAAAAACTCAGTTGTGTTTCTATACACTAATAACTATCAGAACAAGAGATTAAGAAAATTATCATGTTAACAACTGTGTGAAAAAAAGAATAACTTTTAAACAAAATTTAAACAAATTTAAAAAAAATTAAACAAAATTTAACCTAGGATGTGAAGACTAGTACATTGAAAACAATAAAACAATGATGAGAGAAATTAAATAAGATATAAACAAATGTAAATATATTGGATGTTCATTAATTGGAAGAAACATAGCTAAAATTTCCATAGTACCCAAAGCAGTCTATGTAATTCCTGTCAAAACTCCAACAGCATTTTTCACATAAGTAGAACAAACAATTCTAAAATTTATGAAGAATTACAAAACACCCTAAATGACAAAGTGATCTTGAGAAAAAAACAACAAAACTGGAAGCATCACACTTCCTGATTTCCAAATATATTACAAAACTATATTAATCAAAACAGTATGGTATGAAACACACACAAAGATCAATGGAGCAAAATAGACCAGAAATAAATCCAGGCATATATGATTAATTGGTGGCTCAGACAGTAAAGCATCTTCCTGCCATGTGAGAGACCCAGGTTCGATCTCTGGGTTGGGAAGATCTCCTGGAGAAGGAAATGGCAACCCACTCCAGTGTTCTTGCCTGGAAAACACCATGGACAGAAGAGCATGGAGGGCCACAGTCCATTGAGTCACAAAGAGTCAAACATAACTGAGTGACTAATACCCACATACATACATACATAAAGAGCCAACAATACAAAATGGGCAAAAGAGTCTCTTTGATAAATGTTGTTGGTAAACTGTACAACCATATGCAAAAGAATGAGACTGGAACACTATTTTACACCATACACAAAAATCAAGTCAATATGGATTAAAAACTTGCATAATAAAACTCTTAGAATAAAACATATACTGTGAGTTCCTTGACATCAGTCTTCTTGATGGTTTTTGGATCTGACATCAAAAGCAAAGGCAAAAAAGCAAAAATAAATAAGTGGCATTGCCTCAAACTAAAAAGGTTCCGCACTTGAAGGAAATCATCAACAAAATCAGAAAGCAACCTTCTCCCAACATTGGGAGAAGATATTTGCAAGTCACATATCTAAAAAAGGTTTAGTATCCAAAATATAAAAAATCACATAACTTTTTAGCATAAAGCATTCAATCTGAAAATGTGGATCAGGGAAATGTAAATAAATTTTTAAAAAACCACAATGAAATATCACCTCCCATGTCTTAGAATGGCTATCATCAAAAAGACAAGAAATTACAAGTGTTGGTGAGGATATGGAGAAGGGAACTCTTGTGCACTGTCAGTGGAATGTAAACTGGTGCAGCCACTATGGAATATAGTATCAAGATTTCTCCAAAGAATTAAAAAATACTACTATAGGATCCTGCAATTCCACTTCTGCATATTTATCCAAAGAAATGAAAACACTAAGTTGAAAAGGTATCTGCACCCTCATGTTCATTGCAGCGTTATTTACAATAGCCAAGACATGAAATCTAAATGTTAATTGAGAAGCAAATGGATAAAATAGATGTCATACATACATACACACACACACACACACACACACACAGAGGCCACAATGGAATATTACTCAGCCATAAAAGAAGGAAATTCTGCTGTTTGTGACTACATGGATAGACCTTGAGCGTACTACAGAAAGTGAAAGAAGTCAAATAGAGATACATTTATTTTATCATCTCACTGATATATGGCATCTATAAACCAAAACAAAAAATAAGAATTACCCTGAACTCATAGGTACAGAGAACAGACGGGTGGTTGCCAGAAGTGAGAAGTGAGAAACTGGCAAAATGGGAAAAGGGAGTCAAAAGGTAAAAACTTTCAGTTATAAAATTAATAAGTCCTAAGAATGTAGTTAAAAGACGCTTACTCCTTGGAAGCAAAGTTATGACCAACCTAGATAGCATATTCAAAAGCAGAGACATTACTTTGCCAACAAAGGTCCATCTAGTCAAGGTTATGGTTTTTCCTGTGGTCATGTATGGATGTGAGAGTTGGACTGTGAAGAAGGCTGAGCACCGAAGAACTGATGCTTTTGAACTGTGGTGTTGGAGAAGACTCTTGAGAGTCCCTTGGACTGCAAGGAGATCCAACCAGTCCATTCTGAAGGAGATCAGCCCTGGGATTTTTTTGGAAGGAATGATGCTAAAGCTGAAACTCCAGTACTCTGGCCACCTCATGCGAAGAGTTGACTCATTGGAAAAGACTCTGATGCTGGGAGGGATTGGGGCAGGAGGAGAAGGGGACGACAGAGGATGAGATGGCTGGATGGCATCACTGACTCGATGGACATGAGTCTGAATGAACTCCAGGAGTTGGTGATGGACAGGGAGGCCTGGCGTGCTGCAATTCATGGGATCGCAAAGAGTTGGACATGACTGAGTGACTGAACTGGACTGAAGAATGTAATGGTCAGCAGGGTAACTACAGTTAATAATATTGTAGTGTATATTTGCAAGTTGCTAAGAAGGTCTTAAAATTTATCACAGGAAAACAAGTTTTGTAACTATGTGTCGTGGTAGATGTTAACTAGACTTACAGTCATGGTTGTTGGCCATATACATATGCACTGAATTATATTATATACCTGAACTAATATTATGCAAAAAATGCTTTCATATCCCCTCCTCAGGCTCTACTTGTAGGCTCCACTTGGCTTCTGTCTAGGTACCCAACCCAAGACAAATGGATGAGGGTCATACCTCCACCTTGAGTACTCCTTTTTAAACTATGGGGAAGTAAAGGTGATGCTCTAACTCTATAGTGTTTCTGTTCTAATTCAGGAGCAGATTTCACTCAACAAATCATTTTCATAAGCTGATATGTACAAGGCCTTTGGTATCAGCAAATTTGGGGGCGAGAGATATCATTTAATATTTCAGTAGCACCTGACTTAAATCACAATTCCATGAGTAGTACAGTCTATATTATGCAATTGACAGACACATGATACAATTACTACATAGTATGATGCTGAACTCTAACCCTCACTCTTGGAATCCTACCAGGGCTGTATTTCCATCAAAGCAAAAATAGTATCTTACAAGTAGGAAACCACTAACTTGAAGTAGGGGTGGAGAAAGGAGGGGGTTAGGGGCAAATACCTGAGTCTAAATCCCTTCTAAACACAAGTACTGGGACTTTGCGGAAATTATTTTTCTGAGCTTAAATTTCTTAATTTGTAAAAGAAAAGAAAAACAATGGCTTTACTAAGATTCTTTGAACATTAAATATGAAACATTTCTAATAATGCCAATGTTGATGTCATAACAATGTCATTAGCCTAAAGGGAGTATGGATCTGAGCCATCTCCAAAGTGTATCAATAAGAACAATTAAAGAAAATTTCAATATATTCTTGGTTAGAATAAGTGGCTAATATCTTCTAGATCCTAAAAAAATGTTAAGCACACTCATGATCACCCACATCAAGACTTTGTAGCATATTTTGACACCTAGGAAATGATAAACTCTTCTAGAAATTTCTCTAAATTCGTGTTCCCACCGCTCCTAGGGTTAGCTCAGATGTTGAACATCTCATGGCTGGAATATTGCAACAACCAAACTGATTTTCTAAAATATTACTTCATTCATATTACTCCCTTGATCTAAAATATTTCTCCAAGTTTTCCATGCTCAGAAGAATAAATACCAGATTCTCTTTAGTCTAGCATTCAAAGTTCTTGAAAACCTGATGACAATCCACTTTTCCAGCCTCGCCTCCTATTAGTCCTTGACACTAACCCATTCCAGACACTCTGGGTCTTCTCACTGTCCCTGTACCTGCTCTAAACTTTTCCCATTCTTAGCTTGTGATGAACAGAATGTACCCTCCCCATTGCCATCTCTCCAAAGCTTATCCATACTTTAGTACCCAACATAGATGTTGTCTCTTTCACAACTTTCCTGATCATTAAGACAGAAAATTCACTTCCTCTTTTATATGCAATTCACAATGCAGTAACAAAAATTTGAATCTATGGTCATGGTTATTTATCTATGACTATTGTACTTTCTTGATTTTATTATCTGTAAGGACAAAATGGGTGTCCCAGGTGGGTCAGTGGTAAAGAATCTGCCTGCCAGTGCAGGTTCGATCCCTGTTGGGAAGATTCCCTAGAGAAGGAAATGGCAGCGCACTCCAGTATTCTTGCCTGGAAAATCCCTTGGACAGAGGAGCCTGGTGGGCTACAGTTCATGGGGCCACAAAGTGTTGGACATGACTCAGTGACTGAACATGTAAAAACAAAGTATATGTCTCTTGCATATTGTATCCATTATGGTACCTATCACAATGTGAGGATGCGTACCGGGTGGTTGATTAATATTTATCAAATAATTGCAAATATAATATCTTAGCTTTTACTCTTCAGTCTGAAGCGACTTAGCAGCAGCAGCTTTAATCTATCAGTATCCACATAGGCACAAAAATTTAATTTAAATTTTTAAACTTGAACCATTTATTCTATATATGAAATGGGGATTTTGATTTTTTAACTTTATTACCTACTTGTACAGATTGTGTACATAGTGGAAAATAGGTATTCAATAAACATTTGTGAAATGAATAAATAAGCAATTGACTGTGAATAAGGTATATCTACTTCCTTCATATTGGGCCTAAAGGTTAAATGAAGCTCAAGCTGGATTCAAGATTGCCAGGAGAAATACCAATAACCTCATACATCTAGATGACACCACCCTAATGGCAGAAAGTGAAGAAGTAAAGAGCCTCTTGATGAAAGTGAAAGAGAGAGTATAAAGGCTGGCTTAAAACTCAACATTCAAAAAACTAAGATTATGGCATCCAATCCCTTCACTTCATAGAAAATAGATGAGGGAAAAGTGGAAGCAGTGACAGATTTTATTTTCTTGGCCTCCAAAATCACTTCAGACAGTGACTGCAGCCATGAAATTAAAAGATGCCTACTCCTTGGAAGGAAAGATAAATAGATGGGGGTGGGGGGAGAAAACAGTAACAGACTTTACTTTCTTGGGCTCCAAAATTACTGTGGACAGTGACTGCAGCCATAAAGTTAAAAGATGCTCCTTGGAAGAAAAGCTCTGACAAACCTAGACAGCATGTTAAAAAGCAGAGACATTACTTTTTCAACAAGGGTCCATACAGTCAAAGCTATGGTTTTTCCAGTAGTCATGTACAAATGTGAGAGTTGGACCATAAACAAGGCTGAATGCCAAAGAATTGATGCTTTCGAACTGTGGTGCCAGAGAAGATTTTTGAGAATCCCTTGGACAGCAAAGAGATCAAACCACTTAATCCTAAAGGAAATCAATTCTGAATATTCATTGGAAGCACTGATGCTGAAGCTGAAGCTCCGGTACTTTGGCCATCTGATCCAAAGAGCCAACTCATTGGAAAAGACCCTGATGCTGGGAAAGACTGAAGGCAGGAGGATGGGGGGACAACAGAGGAAGAGATGGTTAGATGGCATCCCTGATTCAAAAGACATAAGTTTGAGCAAACTCCAGGAGATAGTGAAGGACAGGGAAACATGGCATGCTGCAGTCCATGGGGTCACAAAGAGTCAGACACGATTGAGCGAGTGAACAACAGCAAAAACGTTAAACACTGCACTATTCCTTTCCAAAGTAGTACCTAATTCTCCTTAGTTCTAGTGTTTTTTTTTTTTTAATGTAAAAATAAAACTTTATAGTGGAAAAATTGAAACAGAGGACTATTATAACTTAAAACTAGTTGAATAATAAGAGGAAATTCTTTAAATGCAGACTTATGGATGTCAGCTTTGAAGTATCATTATGGAAGTCAGAAAACATAAGTGGATAAGAAGTTTAGGTTAAGTTCAGAGCTTGCTCTTTCTTTTAAACATTTTGTTCTCCATAATAAACCTTCAGAGCCAGTTTTATCCTTCAGTCCCAAATTTTCAATGTGCCTAAGAACAGTCTGTAACATGACGTTGCCTACAGAATCCACTGTCTTCTAAGCTGGCCACTCTCATTAGTGAAAGTGCACATGTTGATAAGACTTAGGGGGTATTTATGTGACACCAAAGAACTCTACATGACATTCCTCCAGTCAAGATTTTACTCAGACATTTTGGGTTTCTCTACTGTTATTTCCTCTTCTTCTGTAGCATTTATTTGCACTTGACCCTGTGTTTTAGAAAGTGCACACAAGTCAGTATTCCTGACATCCCAGGGACTTGAAGAGCTGATCTAATGCCTGTGTTGCAAGATGAAAAACAGAAGAATTTTGTTGAACCTATAAAAGGGATGACATTTTTCCTGGCCCTGAGCTGTTCTGTTCAAAATTGAAGCTTTTGCAGCTTGAGGCTCTTTGATTTGTGAGCTAGAGAGTATCATATCTTGGCCATTACTGAATCATAAAAGTTCTTTGCCTCTTCCCAGCTCATTTTATTTAAAAGGAAAAAAGGAAAACCTTTTATCTTACAAAATGTGTTTTCTTTTTATTTTCCTTTATTTCTCACATTGCCGGGATGGATTCTGTAGGGGTTCAGAGAAAACATATGTTAATGGTAATTGGCAAAGACCATTGAGCTGATGCCAAGGAAGATGATTGGGGTGATTAGACTAGAGCGGGTGTCCTGAGAATAGAACACAATGCAGCATTTGTCTTGTCGTGCCTCCTTGTTAGATCCTAAAAACTTGTGCTCATTATGTATTTTCATCTAAAACAGTAATAGAGAGTCACACAGCACATCCGGGTCAACAAATATCGATTGGTTCAGGAGAGCTTGGGCTGAGCATGAAGGAGGCTTCATTAGGAATTCCTGTGCATTCCATGGACAAGAGGGAGACACATGGAACATTTCTTAACATCTGAAGTAGTAAATTTCCCAGTTAAACTGTATCACCTTTTACCCTAACCCTTCTCCATAGCTGAATTACTTCTTTATTCAACAAACTTCAATGCATTTTATATATCACTCACTATTCTAGCTGCCCAGAATCAAAATAGCACAGTCATCCCCCAAATTCAGGAAGCTCTCAGTCTATTTATAAACCTATTATTACATCAAAGTGATAAACCTATTTAAAATCTTATAGTAGGCATATTTCCATTTTTTTTCCTAGAGATAAAAGACAGTACAGCATCATTTCATATGGGGACATCAGTGTTCCATCAAAGAAAAAAGGGCAAAAAAATTACAAGTGTGTCCAGTAATTAATATTTTAAAACACTGTTTTTGTGGATTTTGTAATGTCTATATTTGTGAGTTAAGAATCTCTAATTTATTTTGATAACTTTTCTCAATCTAAATGTTTGCTTCTATACATCATTTTCTGTTCTTGTTCTTAAACAGGCTTTTCAAAAACTGGAACCTTGAGACCCCCCCGAGTCTTCATCAGGCCCAGCTAGAAGGCTATACCTAAGATGATGTACACAAAGTCAAACACTGTACCTGGCACAGAGGAAGAGGTTATTATATGGCTACTACTATTATGATGATAGTTCTTTACTGGTTCTCTCATTGTCATTCTCTCTATCTTTTGGAAAGATATTTTCCTGCAGAATCAGTGAAAAAATCACAAAATTCATGGCTGTGCTTTTAAGTTCTAAGAACTGATTCAATGAATAACAAAACCCTTATTTTTCTCAGTACCCTACTAAAATTAGTTCTCTAGTTCATTTTGTCAAGATTTACTGGCCCCCATAAGAAGTGTGAATCCTTTAAGAAAATAAGTCTGGGAATTCTGAGGCCATTTATAAATTGAAGGCATAGTTATAGGCAGATAGAGATGGGAAAAGATATTCTGTATGTTTTGACTGCTCCTTTCTCCATTTTGAATTATCTGTTGGGACAGTGGAGATAAATGAGTGTGAAGTGGACAGATTTTCAGATTGGTGGAAAAAACTCACAGACGTTTAATGTCCTCTGTAGCAAGATGTCCTTGATAGGAACTTTTTTTTTTTTTTTCCTCCTGAGGATGCTCGAGAACGTATGCAGGGTCTCTCAGGACTTGAAAAGAAAAATACAGCCATCCTTTTCACTGTCTTTAAATAGCCTAAATAGGGTGAACAAACCCAGTGCAGCTGAGTCAGAGAAAAGATAGCCATCTGGTAACGATAAGCAGCCCTGGGTAGCTTTGAAACTGAGCCAGCCCAGAGATTGAGGACAAGCTTCAAGGAAGGACTTTTGACTTCAAGTTAATCACTTGGTGCTGGTTGATAAGGGAAAATGAAGGATTAGTGAGCAAGGCACTGACCTCCCTTGGAAGCATTTATTTCTTTTAAAATGTGCTTTAGAATTGCCCACCTGTCATGATGTTATCATTCAGGTTAATGTTAATCTGGCCTTATATTTTTATAACTGTGTGAGAAATTTGGGGCTCAATACATTTGGGAAGAGTCTGTATAAGTGAAGCAGTAGAGAATGAGACTGTTGTAGTGAAAAATGCCAGCTGCAGAGCTGGGCTGTCTGCATTTCAATCCTGACTGCTTAGCTCCACGACCTTACACAAACTCCTGAACCTCTGTAAGACTCAGTTTCCTGAGCTGAAGAAATTAAATTAATGATAGTATCTACCTCATCAGATTGCTGTGTGGATTAAATAAAATAATCTCTATACAGAATTAGGCTAGCAGACAAGACTCCATAAAAGCCAATGCCCCATTAAACTTGAAATCACCCATTTCCAGTCCCTGTCTAGGATACTAATCTGATCTTCAAGTGATTTTTGTATTTCTAGGAGTTCTAGCTGCAGTTAATAGAAACTGAGGAACACTGAAGCCATTTCCCTGTTGATTTAAGAGTGTGATTTACTTAAGAAAAATGCAAACAGTCCCTGCAGATGGTGACAAACCCTGGGGTCTCTCCAAAAGTTCAACTCTGATTTTGTCCCTAGGGAGCCAGCCAAAGGCAACTGATACACTTCTTCAAAACCCATTCAGTTTCCACCTCAAAAACAGAGATATCCAAGCAATTGAACCAACTTCCTTAACCCTAATTAGAAATAGGAATTACAAATTGTCAGGTTCTTAGGAGGTAGGTCATTAAGCCTAGAGGTTTTAATTATCTTTTTCCCATAGTGTACTAAGGAAAGATACATCTGGTGTCAGCTAAAGGCAAACACAAGTGATGGGTGATTTTCTTAAATGGAGCCCCAACACAGTGTCAGGGCATCTGGGGAATGACGGAGTTAGATACCAAGGTTAACAGCTTGAATATGGTAAGACATGTAAGACTGTGTGGTATTTGTTTGGATAAACAGAAACAATCTGGGAATAGCTGGGTGTTGATACACATGCTCTTCTTAGAGGAAAATTGTCAAAGGAAGTTCATCAAGGTGCTCTGAATACTGAATTGGCAACAGCTGATCTGTTGTTTCTAGGGGAAATGCAGGATTAGGTTTTTGCCAACTTCTGGTCACATTGTTTTTAATATTTTTGTGATTTATCTTTTAATTGGAGGAAAATTGTTTTAAAACATTGTGTTGACTTCCCTCCGATCACATTTTAATAAGACAATACATATCTTTATGTGTATTTTCAATTATGCCTGTTAAGTTGCTTCAGGTGTATCTGACTCTTTTGGACTCTATGGACTATAGTCCGCCAGGCTCCTCTGTCCACAGGATTTTCCAGGCAAGAATACTGGAGTGAGTTGCTATTTCCTCCTCCAGGGGACCTTCCCAACCCAGGGATCTAACCTGCATCTCTTATGTGTCCTGCATTGGCAGGCAGATTCTTTACTACTAGCACCAACTAGACACCTTGTTTACTATATATTGCTGTTTCACTACCATTGGACTTACAGCACTGTGTTATCCCTGAACAAAGCTTATTTGACACACATATTTTCTCCTTTAGGCAGGTTTCAGCCTTCTTGCATTCAGGAACACTAGACAGCATTTCAGCACTGTAATTAGTGGCCATTTTAAGTAACATAATTACCAAGACAAAGTACAGAAATGTAAAACATACACTAAAGAGATGGCCAAAAGAAGTTGCTTACAATATAGCACTAAAACAAGAAGGCCGTGCATCATCGTTTTCAACCTGAGCTGGGAAGGTGTGCACTATTTAGTGACTCATTTTCACTGCTCTGAGCTTGTTCATGGAATGACCACGGACGCACTACCAGTATTGACCGTGGGGTCATAAACAAATTTTAACTTGTAGTAAATTTGCAAATACGAAACCTAGGAATAATAAGAATCAACTGTCTTTGTATAGTATGTGGAGGAAATACTAAGTATTTGAAGTGGTATACTCAATACAATCTCAACTTTATAATAAAAGGTGGATCTTTCTTTAAATGGTATACAATGCTTTGCTTTTTAAATATTCAGTGTTGAAAATATGATTTCAAGGAAAAATGATGGTCTGAGTTTTCCAGTTGCAAATTCAAAATCTTGTATTATTCAGGAAAATTCAAAAATATTTCAGATAAGTAGAGAGATGCTGAAGCTGAAGCTCCAATACTTAGGCCACCTGATTCGAAAAGCCAACTCATTGGAAAAGACCCTGATGCTGCGAAAGATGGAAGGCAAAAGGAGAAGAGGGCAGCAGAAGATGAGCTGGTTAGACAGCATCACCGACTCAATGGATATGAACTTGAGCAAACTCTGGGAGATAGTGGAGGACAGAAAAGCCTGGCGTACTGCAGTCCAAGAAGTCAGACATGAACAACAACAGGCAAAAGTAGAGAGAAGTCCAGTGCAGTTGTAAGTGAAACTAGCAAAAGGCCACATGCATCTGAGGACAATCAAACAAAACTAAAGCCTCATGAAATTATAAAGCTAGTCAGTGTGTCAATATAATTTACTTCATAAAAGTTATTAAAGCTCAACTTTATATAGATATAAACTATATCTAACAAAGGTAAAACTTAGTTACAAAAATTTCCCAGAATTATCTAGCAAATAATTCATCAGGGTTGCACATATGGACTTTTATTTAAAAATTCGAGGGATACATTGTAGAATGAGTATCTCTTCAGCCTCATAGTGAGTTTCTATCTTTAGGGTAGCAATACCATTTAAAAAAAAAAAAAAAAAGAGCTGTAATTTGAGTGCCAATGTGTCTCTACTTCTGAGTATGCTGCAATTTTGGAGGATGAACTTAAGGGAAGCAAACTTTTCCTTCTTAAATCTCTCAATTTTCCAATAGCCCCATCCCTATGAGCCACAGATGAGGCTACCCCTTCTCTCACAGCCCTATTTCAAGAATAAACACTGTTAGCTTCAATCTGTAAGCTAAGAAGTGAAGTGAAAGTCATTCAGTCATGTCTGATCCTTTGCGACCCCATGGACTATACAGTCCATGTAATACTGGAGTGGGTAGTGGTTTCCTTCTCCAGGGGATCTTCCCAACCCAGGGATTGAACCAAGTTCTCCTGCATTGCAGGAGGGTTCTTTACCAGTTGAGCTACCAGAGGTAATACCTAAATGCATCCAGATCAAGATGGGAATTATATTCCTATCCTCACCAGCATAGGACTGAGGAATTGATAGTTTTAAATGCACCAGTTGGGGTTTTCTTCCTCTATTTCTTCCCAGAAGTGCAGTTTCTTTGTACACCCAAAACTGTGCTCAGACCTCGAGTGTCTGATAGCTGATAGCAGGTACATCTTCCCGAGTGCTGTCCCTCTAGGTCTATCCACGCTATGTAATGCTGCCAATCAGCTGATATCACACCTGCTTGAGGATGCTATGCTATGCTAAGTCACTTCAGTCGTGTCCGACTCTGTGCGACTCCATAGATGGCAGCCCACCAGGCTCCCCCATCCCTGGGATTCTCCAGGCAAGAACACTGGAGTGGGTTGCCATTTCCTTCTCCAATGCATGAAAGTGAAATGTGAGAAGTGAAAGTAAAGTCGCTCAGTCCTGTCCGACTCTTAGCGACCCCATGGATTGCAGCCTAACAGGCTCCTCCGTCCATGGGATTTTCCAAGCAAGAGTACTGGAGTAGGGTGCCGTTGCCTTCTCCGCTGCTTGAGGATAACTAATGTCTATTCCATGGACCAACTCAAAATTGCACAGAAAAACAAAGGGGGTCTGACACAAGCTTTCAGCAATGATTCAAACTGTTGCTTCCCCTCCCCAGGGACCAGCTCTACAGTTAATTCAGCTTCCTGAATTAACATGCATCCTCCCCTCTTTAAAAAAATTCTACTTTGCTGTCTACTCCCAGTATTCCAACTTCCTAGCCCAACTCTGTGTCACCCTGCACAAATATTTTGAGAGGTTATGGTAAGATGCCACTTCAGAGACTGAGGAGATCTCAACCATAAGGAACAGACTGAAACACTAAATCTGTGAAGTATATTGTCTCCATAAACCCATAGACCTATTTCATCTAATATGTTACAAATCTATGAAATAAAAGAAATTACATTATCCTCCCACTTGGGTACTTGGAGTCTATATTTAGGGCTTTAAAAAGACAATGAGTTCCTTCAAACATAAAGCATTTAGCTAGTTCAAAGGATCAATCTATTATAAAGAAAATCTCAGGGCAATTTGTAAATCTTTTTAAACTAAAAGTCAAAAAATTACTTCACAACAAATTCTTTATTGGCACAAAACTCATCTTTTCATACCCAGGGTTCTGCGTCTTTTTTCTAAACTTTATTTTGCTCTTCTGAAAAAAGACTTATAAAACATTTATAGCTTATAATAACAAATACACTTAAGGAAAGAAAGTGCTGTCTTTAAATATTACTATCACATGTTTTTCTCCAGTAGAGACATATGAGCATACAAACAGAATAAGATAAAAAGATCTTCAATTTAATTCTATAAAATAATCTCATTAATCTGAATTTATCTCTTTAGATGACATCTATTGTTCCTCTATTTTAAACAAAAATCATTTTTTCTAATAAACATGAAGTCTACATTAGCAGATAAATTCAAAATATCAGATTTATTTGATTTTTAAGATGTGAATATGGTTTACCAATGTATACATTAAATTTAATTATGTAAAGTGTTCTACTTTTACTTTATAGCATTTTTATGTGCTACTGGTACATCAATTTTCTTTAATCAGCCAAAGATCTAAATGGTCATTTCAAAAGCAAAATTTCCACAACTAAATAATATCTGTAACATGAAGGCATTTCTATTACAAAGATTTGCTGTTTCTGATCGACAATTCCAGGGATTAACAGTGTTCAGGTTCACCTTACCCAGCAGAGTTCTTAAGAGACAGCATGATTTTTTGTAAGACTAAAATTAATGTACTATGAACATTAACCAGTGAGGAAGATGAGAGCTTTTTAAATAGTAGAACTGTCAACTGAAACACTTTGGTAGAAGTGTTTGGGTAGAAAATAACATTTTACCAAGATGCTGTGATATTTTGTGCTAATATTTCACACCTAAGGTGTTGTTTTCTTCATGCAGAAGCAGCAATAGGTTGAAAAATAGACAACACAAACTAACACACTTTTTTTTTTTTAATCTTAAGGCTTAGCTAATTTGCTGCATGGTGATTAATGCTCTAATCAAGATACTTGGGTTTGAGAATTAATCATTTCATCAACTGAATATATGTGGATAGAAAAATGCTATAAGTCAAAAAGAGAAACACTGGAATAATTAGACCTTATAAAATCATTGATTTTTCAAAGAAATTTATCTGTCCCCCTTCCCCTTCCTGCTGAAGCTCCACTCTACTATTGAGTAGCTACAGGGCTCTGAGTAAATGCTTACTCTCTCTGGCCTTTTGTCTTCATTGCTTCAAAGGCGACATTAGAATCTGTGAACTGACTCATGTTGGCAGGAGCAGCAAAGTCAGTTGCAAAGGGTCATAGACCACAGGGAGGTAAATCATTGGCAGCCATTATTCAAAATCGTCCATACAGCCCCAAAGAATCAAAGGGAGGCAGACTGAATCCAGTTCTACCAGAGGTCAGAAGGAGATGGAAAGGGGAGGAAGGCAATAGATTTATGTGTTCTCATCTTTTATGAAAAGAATTCTCAGAGCAGGGAGATAAGTTAAATAGGTTGGCGGGAAAGTCAGGAGTAGAAATGGAGCTTGGGGCCAACATATCCAAATTTCTGGAAGGAAACCACTTCACAGGACACCCAAACACATACAGTAAAATAGGGCAGCTGCAAGAAAGTAAAACCAGCGGTGGCAGCACAAGTGCAGCTTGCCAGAACATTCTGGTTCCTGTATAGTGTCAAAGTTTTCCAGTGGTTTCCATGTGCCCTAGAGAAGAATACAAGGGTTTAAGGTTACGGATACTGTGGTTTAGAGCAAATATCCATGCAGAGTTGCTGAGGTGTGGGTGGGGGGAGGGAGCAGGTTGGAGGTCAGAAGAGACGTAAACAGAGGAGGAAAATCTTTAGCCAAGGATCTCAGACCAGACAATTTCAGTCTAAGGTGCAGGCAGCACTAGCAAGACAAAAGCAAGTTCCCAGCACAAGATGGCCATGACTCTGCTGAGAAAAGACAGCTCAGAGTAAACAAGCTTTAGATTGAAGTACTGGATGTCAGCAGGACAATAGGATCCAAATGAATGTGCAAGAACCACATGTGTGTGTGCTAAGTCGCTTCAGTTGTGTCCAACTCTTTGGGACCCTATGGACTGGAGCCCTGACAGGCTCTTCTGTCCATGGGACTATCCAGGCAAGAATACTGGAATGGGTTGCCATGCCCTCCTCCAGGGGATCTTCCCAACCCAGGGATCTAACCCGCATCTCTTATGTCTCCTGCATTGGCAGGCAGGTTCTTTACCATTAGTTCCACCTGAGAAGCAGGTCCTAAGCTCTCTTTTTTCCAACAGCCTCCTGATCACATGATGTCCCTAGCCTACCCTTTCCCACCAGCCACCAGAAGAGCTAGAAAAGAGAGAGAAGACCCAGAAGTCTGTATATGTGTCTGTAAGAGATATAAATGTAGGGATTGCTGCTGCCGCTGCTAAGTCGCTTCAGTTGTGTCCGACTCTGTGCGACCCCAAGGACGGCAGCCCACCAGGCTCCCCCATCCCTGGGATTCTCCAGGCAAGAATACTGGAGTGGGTTGCCATTTCCTTCTCCAAGGCATGAAAGTGAAAAGTGAAAGTGAAGTCGCTCAGTCATGTCCGACTCTTAGCGAGCCCATGGACTGCAGCCTACCAGGCTCCTCCGTCCATGGGATTTTCCAGGCAAGAGTACCGGAGTGGGTTGCCATTGCCTTCTCCGAAATGTAGGGGTTAGACTGAGATAAACATCCCAAATGGGAATAAATTTAGTTTTCTCTTGAACCATTCTCATATTATAGTAATATATAGGTTTATAAGGAAAGGCAAATCAGTTATGACAGTAAGTACTTTGTTTTTGCACTTCTAAATGTCCCCATTATTTTGTTTCTTCTCTTCCAGTGTGTCTATAACAATTAAGTAAAATTAACAATTAGATGAAACATGTTAAGTGTGTAGCACACTGTCTGTGACTTCTGAGACATCCAGTAGGTGGTAGCTTCCATTATTATCAGACAACTAGGAAGGCAGACTCCCAGACTTCCTTGTACTTTATAAAGCACTCATTCCTCCCCCTCAAAGTTTCACAGTGATTACATTTTCTAGTTGAAGAGAAACTTAAATGATCTGCTAGCAGGGAAAGAAATTATAATAGAACCTTGATGAAAGAGCCTACTGCCAACTAAATAGGTTATTATAGGTAATTTTTAAAATTATCTAAGTTGTTTACTTTGGATTATCAGTATCCCATGATTGGCCATGTAAAAAGACAGTCCTCTCACTTGGAATTTCCCAGGGCCAGAAGGAAGATCACTCTGAGCAGGCTTTAGCAGATTACCATCAGCACTACCTGGAGCACATCCCCCCAGAAAAAAGGAAGAGGCTTGAAAAGCCACACTGAGCAAATATCCCACTGATACTGATACCCTGGGTATGTATCACAACAACTGTGATTTTTGTGAGATTGGTGTGACAGTGTTCACACTTAACAATACAGCTGCATTTCACATCTCTCCCAGGAGGCAGGTGCAGCCCATCAGTATTTGCCGTGTAGAGAATGAAACATGCTTCAGATGCATCCCACTGCCTGCATGCTGACTCTCTGTGGCCCCTGTGACTCATAAAGGAATTCAGGTATATCCACCCCCTTGAGGAACTGTGGACTTGAAACAGAAGACTCTGTAATACTTCTCTGGGGTGGTGTAGGGAGGCACAGTAGGTAAACCCATCATTTAAATGAATTAACAGGAACTGTTTTTTATATTGCAGTATAAAGAGTAATAATTGCACATTGACTCAGTATAGTTTGTTTTGGACAACTGAATAACTGCTCCTTAATTTTGTAACTTAAAGTATGCTTTTGGGAGGAATGCTTTAAATAACTGAAAGATTTAGGTTGTAAAAACAATTCCTTCTTCCTGCAATCCACTTCCTACAACACTTAAAAAGTCTACATAGAAGGCCTTTCCATGGCCCCCAAAACAGGGCAGTTCCCTTACTCAGGTCTCTAAGTATTTTCCATAATTAAAAATTATTGTGAAATACAGTCATGCTATCTGATCCCCATTTCTGTGGAACCCAATGATTACATGAATTCTTCCTGGTAACAAACGTGGCATAAAAAATAAAATCCTCCCAACACAATAAAGTATACCGAATATTCTGACCATCCTACAATTATTACTTTGGCTTTCCAAATACCTGAACACTAGAGAAGAGCTGCCAAGTAGGAAAGACACAATATTGAGTTTCTAGAAAGTTATATTCTCCTTTCTGTATTAATACAGTGCAGTTCATATGACATGTATATCAGCAGATCAGTTGGCTGATCAGTAAGGATTCCCATTGTTTTCATTTATCCTAACATAACCCTGAATGGTTTAAGCCAATCAGTGCATAGCAATTTCCTGACAACTGTTATCAGTCTAGGGTAGGGTACAAAATTTAAGTAGGCTGAGTCAAGTTAAAGAAAATGATTTGCATTGCATGCTTGGAGAAGAGAACCTGCTAGAGTTGCAAATTTTCAGATCCTACTGTGATGGTTACTTTTCTGTGTCTATTTAACTGGGAAAGATTGAGCGCAGGAGGAGAAGGATGACTACTGGAAAAACCATAGCTTTGACTAGATGGACCTTTGTTGGTAAAGTAATGTCTCTGCTTTTTAACATGCTGTCTAGGTTGGTCATAGCTTTTCTTCCAAGGAGCAAGCGTCTTTTAATTTCATGGCTGCAGTCACCATCTGCAGTGATTTTGGAGCCCAAGAAAATAAAGTCTGCCACAGTTTCCATTGTTTCCCTATCTGTCATGAAGTGTCCAAGATACTTGATCAAAGGCTAGTCTAGATGCTGCTGTGAAGGTAATTCTCAGGATGTGATTAACATTCAAATCAGTAAACTTTGATTTAAAAAAAAAAACAAACACTTTATAATGTAGCTGAGCCTCATCCAATCGGTTGAAGACCTTGAGAAAAAAGACTGAGATCCCCTGAAGAAGAAGAAACATTGCCTCCAGATTATCCTCAGACTCCAGAAAATCACATGAATTATTCTTAAAATAAGTTTGTGTGTTTGTCTATAAATATACCATATATCTATATATGTTGTTGTTGTTAGGTTTCTAAGTCATGTCCAACTCTTGCAACCCTCTGGACTGTAGCCTATCATGCCCCGCTATCTGTGGGATTTCCCAGGCAAGAACACTGAAGTAGGCTGCCATTTCCTTCTCCAGGGAATCTTTACAACCCAGGAATCAAACCCAGGTCTCCTGCATTTCAGGCTGATTCTTTACCACTGAGCCACCACAGAAGCCCCTATATCCATATAGATTGCCTGGCATGCTGCAGTCCATGGGGTCACAAAGAGTTGGACACGACTGGGCGACTGAACAACAACTACAACTACATACATATATATATATATATATATATATATATATATATATATATAAAACATACCCAGAGAAATCTATTTAAGGAATTGGTAAATACACGTACACACATATTACACTGGTCTGTTTCTTTGGAGAAACCCATTTGCTGTACCTTCTATTAATACTGGAAACTGGAGGTGAAGCCCTGAAATGTGTGTTTTAACAAGACTTCCAGGTAATTCCGACGTACCTAGAGTTTCAGCTCTACTGCACTAGATCATTTTTATGGTATCTCATCGACAGTTCGATAAAGGAAGTTTGAAACTACATTGTGGTAGATTAGCATTCTATCCACTAAACTATGATGAAATTGCCAGAATTTCATTCCCTGCATGATTTCAGGTGAGTGTAGACCACGGAGACAATGCTCATGAGACATAAAAGGTGGAAATGCAGCAGCAGCACCTCACTTTGCAGGCTCTGAAGTCTGGAGCAGGGCACAAGCCTATGGCTTACCTGCTGGCTCCACTGCTTGTCATGGGAAGCAGCCAGGCCCATAGACTTTGTATTTCTTCGGGATATTCCTCCTGGTGTTTCAACAGCTGGGCCATGAAAGAGATGGCCGGCTTTTTCTTCGGGTGAGTGTCATCATGGACATGGGAGACACACAGCTGTTGAGAAGCTGAAGCTGGTTCCAATCAACACCTATGGCTTTCTCCTCACCTTCATAGGTTCCAGTTTGCCCTTGTTTCTCCCACTACCCATCCTTTTTCCTTTTTCAGATGCAAAATCAATGGCATCACCAAGACTTATTACCCAGCTCCAACAGTTGGGATAGTCACATCCCTATGATAAATCCCTTATGATATCTGTCCAGAAGTTCTACTCCTCTGATCAAATCTGACAGATACATAATAAGTAGAGAATATCTTATTGAAAATAAAGTCAAAAAGCCCAGAAGAACATTTCCTTTTACTTTTAATAAACCACTCCCTACATTATCCTGGTTAACGTATATATTCTGCCCTTGAACATTTGCAATACGTAATAATGTCTTTGGTCTTCCTTGAAGTCTCTCTTGCCCATTTCATGTTGAACTATTTTTTCTTTTATCCAGCTTTTCATTCCCTAGGTTTCAGGACATTGCCCCTTGTCCTACAATCTTCAGACACGGAATAACTCTCTCCCTCCAGTTTGTTGTTTCTGCCCTTGAAGGTATACAACTTTCAGTGTCCAAGTATCCTTGGAACATCATGGTGGTTTAGTGCTAAGTAGTGTCTGACTCTTGAGACCCCATGGACTGTAGCCTGCCAGGCTCCTCTGTCCATGGGATTTCCCATGCAACAAATCTAGAGTGGGTTGCTCTTTGTTCCTCCAGATGATTTTCCCATTCCAGGGATCAAATGTGGGTCTCATACACTGCAGGCAGATTCTTTACCAAATAAGTCACCAGGGAAGACCTTGTGAGCATTCTTCTTCCTAAATGACATCAATTTATATTCAAAATTTGCTTCTAATCTCTTATTAACTGATTCTCATTTTTGCCTTTTTCTCATTTACATCACACTTATTTCTATTAAAACATTACACTGAGATTACAGAGAATACACAAATACAAAGAGACATAAACATCAATGATTTTAGAATTTGTTTGCATCCATTTTCAATAATCATTTTAAATATTGATTTTTAAAATGTCAGTGCAAATTTTGCATTTCACCAAGAATGGAGAAATGTTAATTTTTTATGTCTAATATTGCAAGAGAGTTCCAGAAAAAACATCTATTTCTGCTTTATTGACTGTGCCAAAGCCTTTGACTGTGTGGATCACAATAAACTGTGGAAAATTCTTCAAGAGATGGGAATACCAGACCACCTGACCTGCCTCTTGAGAAACCTATATGCAGGTCAGGAAGCAACAGTTAGAACTGGACATGGAACAACAGACTGGTTCCAAATAGAAAAAGGAGTACGTCAAGGCTGTATATTGTCACCCTGCTTATTTAACTTCTATGCAGAGCACATCCTGAGAAATGCTGGGCTAGAAGAAGCACAAGCTGGAATCAAGATTGCCAGGAGAAATATCAATAACCTCAGATATGTAGATGACACCACCCTTATGGCAGAAAGTGAAGAGGAACTAAAAAGCCTCTTGATGAAAGGGAAAGAGGAGAGTGAAAAAGTTGGCTTAAAGCTCAACATTCAGAAAACGAAGATCAAACATAAGACCAGAAACTATAAAACTCTTAGAGGAGAACATAGACAAAACACTCTCCGAAATAAATAACAGCAGGATCCTCTATGACCCACCTCCCAGAATATTGGAAATAAAAGCAAAAATAAACAAATGGGATCCAATTAAAATTAAAAGCTTCTGCACAACAAAAGAAACTATAAGCAAGGTGAAAAGACAGCCTTCAGAATGGGAGAAAATAATAGCAATTGAAGCAACTGACAACTAATCTCAAAAATATACAAGCAACTCCTACAGCTCAATTCCAGAAAAGTAAACGACCCAATCAAAAAATGCGCCAAAGAACTAAATAGACATTTCTCCAAAGAAGACATACAGATGGTTAACAAACACATGAAAAGATGCTCAACATCACTCATTATCAGAAAAATGCAAATCAAAACCACAATGAGGTACAATTTCATGCCAGTCAGAATGGCTGGGATCCAAAAGTCTACAAGCAATAAATGCTAGAGAGGGTGTGGAGACAAGGGAACCCTCTTACACTGTTGGTAGGAATGCAAACTAGTACAGCCACTATGGAGAACAGTATGGAGATTCCTTAAAAAACTGGAAATAGAACTGCCATATGACCCAGCAATCCCACTGCTGAGCATACACACCAAGGAAACGAGAATTGAAAGAGACACGTGTACCCCAGTGTTCATCTCAGCACTGTTTATAATAGTCAGGACATGGAAGCAACCTTATGTCCATCAGCAGATGAATGGATAAGAAAGCTGTGGTACATATACACAGTGGAATATTACTCAACCATTAAAAAGAATACATTTGAATCAGTTCTAATGAGGTGAATGAAACTGGAGCCTATTATACAGAGTGAAGTAAGCCAGAAAGAAAAACACCAATACAGTATACTAACGCATATATATGGAATTTAGAAAGATGGTAACGAAAACCCTGTACACGAGATTGCAAAAGAGACACAGATGTATAGAACAGTCTTTTGGACTCTGTGGAAGAGGGAGAGGGGGGATGGTTTGAGAGAATGGCATTGAAACAAGTATAATATCATATAAGAAATGAATTGCCAGTCCAGGATCGATGCAGGATACAGGATGCTTGGGGCTGGTGCACTGGGATGACCCAGAGGGATGGTATGGGGAGTGAGGTGGGAGGGGGGTTCATGATGGGGAACACGTGTACACCCGTAGCGGATTCATGTTGATGTATGGCAAAACCAATACAATATTGTAAAGTAATTTGACTCTAATTAAAATAAATAAATTTAAATTTTAAAAAATAAAAATAAAAAGTTATTCAGAGTTAAAAAAAAAAAAAGAAAAAGAAAACGAAGATCATGGCATCTGGTCCCATCACTTCATGGGAAATAGATGGGGAAACAGTGGAAACAGTGTCAGACTTTATTTTTTTAGGCTCCAAAATCACTGCAGATGGTGATTGCAGCCATGAAATTAAAAGACGCTTACTCCTTGGAAGGAAAGTTATGACCAACCTAGATAGCATATTCAAAAGCAGAGACATTACTTTGCCAACAAAGGTTCATCTAGTCTAGGCTATGGTTTTTCCAGTGGTCATATATGGATGTGAGAGTTGGACTGGAAGACAGCTGAGCGCGGAAGAATTGATGCTTTTGAACTGTGGTGTTGGAGAAGACTCTTGAGAGTCCTTTGGACTGCAAGGAGATCCAACCAGTCCATTATAAAGGAGATCAACCCTGGGTGTTCTTTGGAAGGAATGATGCTAAAGCTGAAACTCCAGTACTTTGGCCACCTGATGCGAAGAGTTAACTCATTGAAAAAGACTCTGATGCTGGGAGGGATTGGGGGCAGGAGGAAAAGGGGACAACAGAGGATGAGATGGCTGGATGTGAGTCTGAGTGAACTCCGGGAGTTGGTGATGGACAGGGAGCCCTGGCATGCTGCAATTCATGGGGTCGCAAAGAGTGGGACACGACTGAGCAACTGAACTGAACTGAATATTAAAATTATCTGACTTGTCAACTAAGATGATCAGTGAATGCCTTATGTTGTCTTTAAAAGTACCCACAATATTCCCTCTACAATTAGAAATCACTTTAGTAAAATGAAGTTTTGCCTATTTAACATGAGCAAGTTAACTGTGAGAAGATTCATTTATAATATTTAGTCATTATCAGTTCAGTTCAGTTCAGTCACTCAGTCGTGTCCAACTCTTTGCAACCCCATGAATCGCAGCACGCCAGGCCTCCCTGGCCACTACCGACTCCCGGAGTTCACTCAGATCCACGTCCATCGAGTCAGTGATGCCATACAGCCATCTCATCCTCTGTCGTCCCATTCTCCTCCTGCCCCCAATCCCTCCCAGCATCAGAGTCTTTTCCAATGAGTCAACTCTTCGCATCAGGTGGCCAAAGTACTGGAGTTTCAGCTTTAGCATCATTTCTTCCAAAGGAATCCCAGGGCTGATCTCCTTCAGAATGGACTGGTTGGATCTCCTTGCAGTCCAAGGGACTCTCAAGAGTCTTCTCCAACACCACAGTTCAAAAGCATCAATTCTTCGGCGCTCAGCTGTCTTCACAGTCCAACTCTCACATCCATACATGACCACAGGAAAAACCATAGCCTTGACTAGATGGACCTTTGTTGGCAAAGCAATGTCTCTGCTTTTGAATATGCTATCTAGGTTGGTCATAACTTTCCTTCCAAGGAGTAAGCGTCTTTTAATTTCATGGCTGCAATCACCATCTGCAGTGATTTTGGAGCCCAAAAAAATAAAGTCTGACACTGTTTCCACTGTTTCCCCATATATTTCCCATGAAGTGATGGGACCGAATGCCATGATCTTCATTTTCTGAATGCTGAGCTTTAAGCCAACTTTTTCACTCTCCTCTTTCACTTTCATCAAGGGGCTTTTTAGTTCCTCTTCACTTTCTGCCATAAGGGTGGTGTCATCTGCATATCTGAGGTTATTGATATTTCTCCCCGCAATCTTGATTCCAGCTTGTGCTTCTTCCAGTCCAATGTTTCTCATGATGTACTCTGCATATAAGTTAAATAAGCAGGGTGACAATATACAGCCTTGACGTACTCCTTTTTCTATTTGGAACCAGTCTGTTGTTCCATGTCCAGTTCTAACTGTTGCTTCCTGACCTGCATATAGGTTTCTCAAGAGGCAGGTCAGGTGGTCTGGTATTCCCATCTCTTGAAGAATTTTCCACAGTTTATTGTGATCTACACAGTCAAAGGCTTTGGCATAGTCAATAAAGCAGAAATAGATGTTTTTCTGGAACTCTCTTGCTTTTTCCATGATCCAACGGATGTTGGCAATTTGATCTCTGGTTCCTCTGCCTTTTCTAAATCCAGCTTGAAGATCTGGAAGTTCACAGTTCACGTATTGCTGAAGCCTGGCTTGGAGAATTTTGAGCATTACTTTGCTAGCATGTGAGATGAGTGCAATTGTGCGGTAGTTTGAGCATTCTTTGGCATTGCCTTTCTTTGGGATTGGAATGAAATTAACCTTTTCCAGTCCTGTGGCCACTGTTGTGTTTTCCAAATTTGCTGGCATATTGAGTGCAGCACTTTCACAGCATCATCTTTCAGGATTTGAAATAGCTCAAGTGGAATTCCATTACCTCCACTAGCTTTGTTCGTAGTGATGCTTTCCAAGGCCCACTTGACTTCACATTCCAGGATGTCTGGCTCTAGATCAGGAATCACACCATCGTGATTATCTGGGTCGTGAAGATCTTTTTTGTACAGTTCTTCTGTGTATTCTTTCCATCTCTTTTTAATAGCTTCTGCTTCTGTTAGGTCCATACCATTTCTGTCCTTTATTGAGCCCATCTTTGCATGAAATATTCCCTTGGTATCTCTAATTTTCTTGAAGAGATCTCTAGTCTTTCCCATTCTGTTGTTTTCCTCTATTTCTTTGCATTGATTGCTGAGGAAAGCTTTCTTGTGTCTTCTTGCTATTCTTTGGAACTCTGCATTCAGATGTTTATATCTTTCCTTTTCTCCTTTGCTTTTTGCTTCTCTTCTTTTCACAGCTATTTGTAAGGCCTCCCCAGACAGCCATTTTGCTTTTTTGCATTTCTTTTCCATGAGGATGGTCTTGATCCCTGTCTCCTGTACAAGATCACGAACCTCATTCCATAGTTCATCAGGCTCTCTATCTATCATGTCTAGGCCCTTAAATCTATTTCTCACTTCCACTGTATAATCATAAGGGATTTGATTTAGGTCATACCTGAATGGTCTAGTGGTTTTTCCTACTTTCTTCAATTTAAGTCTGTATTTGTTAATAAGAAGTTCATGATCTGAGCCACAGTCAGCTCCCAGTCTTGTTTTTGTTGACTCTATAGAGCTTCTCCATCTTTGGCCACAAAGAACATAATCAATCTGATTTCAGTGTTGACCATCTGGCGATGTCATTATCAGGTGTCTGTAAATTAACTGTCTGGTACTAAATACTTTTCCATCAATCTAATGAGCTCTACATCCTTCTATATTTTGTAACCAGTTATTGGCAGTATTGGTAGATGATCTCTCCTTTGATATACTGTTCTAAATCCCATTAATTGACAGATTAGAATATAGAAGAGTGTACTATATTGTGCAGAATACAGTATCAGTATAATAAAAAATAATTTTTTAACTGAATGATTAAGACAATCTATTTCAGCTACTCAGGAAGGTATTAAAAGTACTTAAATGTGACCCATCCAATTTTTTTATTTATTATTTTAATTAGATATTTTTACAATATTGTGTTGGTTTTGCCATACATCAACATGAATCCGCCAAGGGTGTACACATGTTCCCCATCATGAACCCCCCTCTCTCCTCCCTCCCCGTACCATCCCTCTGGGTCATCCCAGTGCATCAGCCCCGAGCATCCTGTATCCTGCATCAAACCTGGACTGGCAATTCATTTCTTATATGATAATACACATGTTTCAATGCTATTCTCCCAAATCATCCCACCCTCTCCATCTCCCACAGAGTCCAAAAGACTGTTCTATACATCTGTGTCTCTTTTTCTGTCTCGCATACAGGGTTACCGTTACCATCTTTCTAAATTCCATATATATGTGTTAGTATACTGTATTGGTGTTTTTCCTTCTGGCTTACTTCACTCTGTATAATAGGCTCCAGTTTCATTCACCTCATTAGAACTGATTCAAATGTATTCTTTTTAATGGCTGAGTAATACTCCATTGTGTATATGTACCACAGCTTTCTTATCCATTCATCTGCTGACAGACATCTAGGTTGCTTCCATGTCCTAGCTATTGTAAACAGTACTGCGATGAACATTGGGATATACGTGTCTCTTTCAATTTTGGTTTCCTCGGTGTGTATGCCCAGCAGTGGGATTGCTGGGTCATAAGGCAGTTCTATTTCCAGTTTTTTAAGGAATCTCCATACTGTTCTCCATAGTGGCTGTACTAGTTTGCATTCCCACCAACAGTGTAAGAGGGTTCCCTTGTCTCCACACCCTCTCCAGAATTTATTAAGCCATCCAATTTTTAATACTTACTGTAATTAAATCAGATCATCCATTTGAAAATAAGATAATCATGACTTTGATTTTTACATACTATGACAGAACAGAAAAAAAAGGGTGGTTAAAAAGTTATTCACTCTAAATAATAAGAAAAAGTAGAAATTTCAGTTATGTTAATGACCCAATTGCTAAACTTATGTGAGAATTTGTCTCTGAAATGGTCATAATAACTTTGATAAATAGCAGATAGATTACTGATTCACAGAACTCAATTAGAGTTTAAATTTCTTAATAAGAATGTAGTTTATTTTTTAAAAATCAATGTAGATTGCCTTCCAAATAATTTATATAAAGCTAGGAATCCACAATATCTCCATCCACTTTTTTTTCCACACTTGTCATTTTCATCGTAGTGACATATTTTGTATTGTATGTACATAAAACATATACAGTAAGGCTGCTAAGGAATGCTCTCAATTATCATTATAATTTATTCCTGCAACTTCATTTATTTTGAACCCAAGTTAATATCTTGCAGAACAGTGATTTGTGAGCTCATATGAATGAATTATAGACTGATTAGTTTACTTTTACCTCCACAAAGTTCATTTATGTTAGTTCATAAAAGACTCTTATTTTTACAATGTACATAGTCCTATAGAAAGGAATATATGCAGAAAACGCTTTTTAAATCCCCAGTCAAATAAGAAGGAAAGAAATGGTACATCAAGGTCTGGGACTGCCATTATGCAGCATTTAATAACCTCAAGGACATGTGCTTTTTAATAAATACGGATTACTAAGGATAAAAAAGGCTTACATTTACTAATTGCTTAAACAGCAGTTCTGTAGTTTTACAATAGAAAATTTTAATTACAGTGAGAAGTAAATTTGTACCAAATATTTTTCTGTTTATGTTTTGATTGAAATGTGCTATTTATTTAAAACAGGTAAACTTACTGCATTCCCTACTATTTCTATATTGTTATCAATGTGTCTGGAACTATGCTATAGGTCAAAGGAATTCAGAGAAATAGAAGAAATTGTATACAATATTTGAATTGTAATTTCCCTATCATCTTGGAATTTCACCTTGATCATTAAATCTGAGGACATAAGTGACGGATAACTTCAATGTCTAAAGAGAAGTACTATACACACTCTTTCTTTTTTTTAATGTATTTTTTTTATTGAAGGATACTTGCTTTACAGAATTTTGTTGTTTTCTGTCAAACCTCAACATGAATCAGCCATAGATATACGTATATCTCCTCCCTTTTGAAACCCCCTCCCATCTAACTTCCCATCCCACCCCTCTAGGTTTATACAGAGCCCCTGTTTGAGTTTCCGGAGCCATACAGCAAATTCCCATTGGCTATCTATTTTACATATGGTAATGTAAGTTTCCATGTTACTCTTTCCATACATCTTACCCTCTCCTCCCCTCTCCCCAAGTTCATAAGTCTATTCTCTATGTCTGTTTCTCCAGTGCTGCCCTGTAAATAAATTCTTCAGAGCCATCTTTCTAGATTCTGTATATGTGTGTTAGAATATAATATTTATTTTTCTCTTTCGACTCACTTCATTCTAGGCTCATCCACCTCAGAACTGACTCCTTTTTATTGCTGAGTAATATTCCATTGTGTATATGTACCAACACTTCTTTATCCATTCATCTGCTGATGGGCATCTAGGTTGCTTCCATGTTCTAGCTATTGTAAATAGTGCTGCAATGAACAATGGGATACATGTGTCTTTTTCAACCCCGGTTTCCTTAGGGTATATGCCTAGGAGTGAGATTGCTCCTATATGGTGGTTTAATTCCTAGTTTTTTAAGGAATTTCCATAACATCTCCCATAGAGGCTGTATGAGTTTACATTCCCACCAACAGTGCAAGAGCATTCCTTTTTCTCCACACCCTCTCCAGCATTTATTGTGTGTAAAGATTTTGATGATGGCCATTTTGACCAGTGTGAGGTGAAATCTCATTGTGGTTTTGATTTGCATTTCTCTAATAATGAGCAATGTTGAGCATTTTTTTATGTGTTTTTTAGCCATCTGTATGTCTTCTTTGGAGAAATGTCTGTTTAGGCCTTTTACCTACTTTTTGATTGGGTTGTTTTCCTGGTATTGAGTTGTATGAGCTGCTTATATATTTTGGAAATTAATCCTTTGTCAGTTGTTTCATTTGCTATAATTTTTTCCCATTCTGAAGGTTGTCTTTTCACCTTGTTTACAGTTTCCTTTGCTGTGCAAAAGCATTTAAGTTTAATCAGGTCCCACTAGTTTACTTTTGTTTTTATTTCTGTTACTCTAGGAGGTGGGTCATAAAGATGCTTGCTCCTTGGAAGGAAAGTTATGACCAACCTAGATAGCATATTCAAAAGCAGAGTCATTACTTTGCCAACAAAGGTTCGTCTAGTCAAGGCTATGGTTTTTCCTGTGGTCATGTATGGATGTGAGAGTTGGACTGTGAAGAAGGCTGAGCGCCGAAGAATTGATGCTTTTGAACTGTGGTGTTGGAGAAGACTCTTGAGAGTCCCTTGGACCACAAGGAGATCCAACCAGTCCATTCTGAAGGAGATCAGCCCTGGGATTTCTTTGGAAGGAATGATGCTAAATCTGAAACTCCAGTACTTTGGCCACCTGATGCGAAGAGTTGACTTATTGGAAAAGACTCTGATGCTGGGAGGGATTGGGGGCAGGAGGAGAAGGGGGCAACAGAGGATGAGATGGCTGGATGGAATCACTGACTCTATGGACGTGAGTCTGAGTGAACTCCGGGAGTTGGTGATGGACAGGGAGGCCTGGCGTGCTGCGATTCATGGGGTTGCAGAGAGTCGGACATGACTGAGCGACTGAACTGAACTAACTGATGAAAATATTCTCATTCTGATTCTGGTGACTGTATATACATCTTTATACACTCTGGGAGTTGACGATGGTCAGGGAGGCCTGGCGTGCTGCAGTCCATGGGGTCACTAAGAGTCGGACACGACTGAGCAACTGAACTGAACTGAGGAGGTGGGTCATAAAGGATCTTGCTTTGATTTATGTCATCGAGTGTTCTGCCTGTGTTTTCCTCTAAGAGTTTTATAGTTTCTGGTCTTACATTTAGGTATTTAATCCATTTTGAGTTGATCTTCGTGTATGGTGTTAGAAAGTGTTCTAATTTCATGCTTTTACATGTAGCTGTCCAGTTTCCCAGCACCATTTATTGAAGAGGCTGCCTTTGCCCCACAGTATATTCTTGCCTCCTTTGTCAAAAATAAGGTACCCATAGGTGCATGGGTTTATTTCTGGGCTTTTTATATTGTGCCATTGGTCTATATTTCTCTTTTTGTGCCAGTACCATACTGCCTTGATGAACGTGGCTTTGTAGTATAATCTGAAGTAAGAAAGATTGTTTCCTCCAGCTTCATTCTTCTTTCTCAAGACTGCTTTGGCTATTTGGGGTCTTTTGTGATTCCATAGGAACTGTGAAATTTTTTGTTCTAGTTCTGTGAAAAATGCCATAGGTAATTTGATAGGGATCACATTGAATCTCTAGATTACATTTGGTAGTATAGTCATTATTCAGTATATTGATTCTTCCTGCCCAAGAACATGGAATATTTCTCCATCTGTTTATGTTGTCCTTGATGTCTTTTATTAGTGTCTTATAATTTTCTGTGTACAGTTCTATTGTCTCCTTAGGTAAGTTTATTCCTAGATAGTTAATCTTTTTGTGGCAGTAGTGACTGGAATTGATTTCTTAATTTCTCTTTCTGATTTTTCATTGTTAGTATACAGAAATGTAAGTGATTTTTGTGTATTAATTTTGCATCCTGCAACTTTCCTAAATTCACTGATTAGTTCTTGCAATTTTCTGATACTATCTTTAGGATTTTCTATGTACAGTAACGTGTCATCTACAAAGAGTGAGAGCTTTACTTCTTTTTTGATCTGGATTCCTTTTATTTCTTTTTCTTCTCTGATTGCTATAGTTAGGACTTCCAGAAATGCATTGAATACTGCTGGTGAGAGTGGACACCCTTGTCTTTTTCCTGATCTTAGGGTGAATGCTTTCAGTTTCTCACCTTTGAGAATAATGTTTGCTGTAGTCTTATCATATATGGCCTTTACTATGTTGAGGTAGGTTCCTTCTGTGCCCATTTTTTGAAGAGTTTTAATCATAAATGGGTGCTGAATTTTGTCAAAGGCTTTTTCTCCATCTCCTGAGATTATCATATGGTTTTTATCTTTCAATTGGTTAATATGGTGTATCACATTGATTGATTTGTGTATATTGAAGAATCCTTGCATTCCTGGAATAAACCCAACTTAGTCATGGTGTATGAGCTTTTTGATGTGTTGCAGAATTCTGTTTGCTAAAATTCTGTTGAGGATTTTTGCATCTCTATTCATCAGTGATATTGGCTTGTAGTTTTCTTTTTTTGTGTTGTCTTTGTCTGGTTTTGGTATTAGGGTGATGGTGGGCTTATAGAATGAGTTTGGAAGTGTTTCTTCCTCTGCAATTTATTGAAAGAGTTTTAGAAGGATAGGCATTAGCTATTCTCTAAATGTTTGATAGAATTCTCCTGGGAAACTATCTGGTACTGGGCTTTTGTATTTCAAGAGATTTTTTAATCACAGCTTCAGTTTCATAATTTCTATTTCTCCCTGGTTCAGTCTTGGAAGATTGAACTTTTCTAAGAATCTGTCCATTTCGTCCAGGTTATCTTTTATTGCCATATTGTTGTTCATAATAGTCTCTTATAATCCTTTTTATTTCTGCATTGTCTACTGTAATCTCTACCTTTCTATTTCTAATTTTGTTGATTTGATTCTTCTCTCTTCTTTTCTTGATTAGTCTGGCTAAAGGTTTGTCAATTTTGTTTATCTTCTCAAAGAATCAGCTTTTAGATTTATTAATCTTTACTATTGTTTCTTTCTCTTTTTTTTTCATTTATTTCTGCTCTGATCTTTGTGATTTATTTCCTTCTACTAATTTTGGGGGGTTTTGTTCTTGTTTTTCCAGTTTTTTAAGGTATAAAGTTAGACTGTCTATTCAATGTTTTTCCTGTTTCTTGAGGTAGGACTGCATTGCTAAAATTTCCCTCTTAGAATTGCTTTTGCTGCATCCTATAGGTTTTGCATTGTCATGTTTTCATTGTCATTGGTTTCTAGAAATTTTTTGTTGTCCCTTTTGATTTCTTCAGTAACCTATTGGTTATTTAGAAACGTGTTGTTTAATCTCCATGTGTTTGTGTTTCTTACAGTTTTTTTTTTTTCTTGTAATTGATATCTTGTCTCATAGCTTTGTGATCAGAGAAGATGCTTGATATGATTTCAATTTTCTTAAATTTACTGAGGTTTAATTTGTGACCCAAGATGTGGTCTATCCTGGAGAATGTTCCATGTGCACTTGAGAAGAAGGTGTATTATTATGCATTTGGATGGAATGTCCTGAAGATATCAATAAGATACATCTCTTCTAATGTATCAATTCAGACTTGTGTTTCCTTATTAGTTTTCTGTTTTGATGATCTGTCCATTGGTGTGAGTGCAGTGTTAAAGTCTCCTACTATTATTGTGTTACTGTCAATTTCCCCTTTTATGTCTGTTGGGGTTTGTCTGATGTATTAAGGTGCTTATGTTGGGTGAATAGATATTTACAATTGTTATGTCTTCCTCTTGGCCTGATCCCTTGACCATTATGTAGTGTTCTTCCTTATCTCTTGTAACCTTCTTCATTTTAAGGTCTATTTTGTCTGATATGAGGATTGCTATTCCAGCTTTCTTTTGCTTCCCATTTGCATGGAATATATTTTCCCATCCCCTCACTTTCAGTCTATATGTGTCTTGAGGTCTAAAGTAGGTTTCTTTTAGATGGCATATATATGTGTCTTGTTTTTGTATCCATTCAACCAGTGTGTGTCTTTTGGTTGGAGTATTTAATCCATTTTCACTTAAAGTAATTATTGATATTTATGTTCTTATTGCCATTTTCTTAATTTTGGGGGGTTGATTTTGTATATCTTTCTTATTCTCTTTTTATTTCTTGACTATGTAAGTCCCTTTAACATTTCTTGTAAAGCTGATTTGGTGGTACTGAATTCTCTTCACTTTTGCTTGCCTGCAAAGCTTTTGATTTCTCCATCAATTTTGAATGAGATCCTTGCCAGGTACAGTAATCTTCGTTGTAGACTTTTTCCCTTACAGTACTTTATATATATCCTGCCATTTCCTTTTGGTCTGCACAGTTTCTGCTGAAAGATCAGCTGTTAAGCATATGGGGTTTTCCTTGTATGTTACTTGTTGCTTCTCTGTTGCTACTTTTAATATTATTTCTTTTTGTTTAGTCTTTGTTAGTTTGATTACTGTGTGTCTTGGCATGTTTCTCCATGTTTATCCTGTATAGGACTCTTTGTGCCTCTTGAACTTGGTTGACTAGTTCCTTTTCCATGTTGGGGAAATTTTCAACTATAATCTCTTCAAAAATTTTCTCATACCCATTTTTTTACTCTTCTTCTTCTTGGACCCCTATTATTCGAATGTTGGTTCATTTTATATCATCCAAAAGGTCTCTGAGACTATCCTCAGTTCTTTTCATTCCTTTTACTTTATTCTGCTCTTCAGAAGTTATTTCCACCATTTTATCTTCCAGCTCACTGATTCATCTGCTTCAGATATTCTGCTATTGATTCCTTCTAGAGTATTTTTAATTTCAGTAATTGTGCTGTCTCTGCATGTTTATTCTTTAATTCTTCTAATTGCTTATTGCATTTTTTCCATTTAGCTTTAAATGTTTTTGATCATCTTTACTATCATTATTCTGAATTCTTTTTCAGGTAGTTTGCCTATTTCTTCATTTGTTTGACTTCTGTGTTTCTAGTTTGTTCCTTCATCTGTGTAGTATTTCTCTGTCTTTTCATTATTATTTTTTTTAACTTGTTGTGTTTGATATCTCCTTTTCCCAGGCTTCAAGGTTGAATTCTTTCTTCCTTTTGGTTTCTGGCCCCTCTAAGCTTGGTCCAGTGGTTTGTGTAAGCTTCTTATAGGGTGAGATTTGTGCTGAGTTTTGTTTGTTTGTTTGTTTGATTTTCCTCTGATGGGCAAGGCTGAGTGAGGTGGTAATTCTGTCTGCTGATGATTGGGTTTGTATTTTTGTTTTGTTTGTTGTTTAGATGAGGTGTAACAACAATTTAAAAAAATGTGACTGAGAAAAAAGAGAAAAAGAAAAAAGCTCAAAAGCTTGGTTAGATTTCATAGTGTCAATAAAATCAACAACTACAACAAAGGTGGGGGGGGGAAACAAAAAGAAAAAAAAAAACTCCAAAATAATCTACAGAACAAGGCAAAACATAAGAATAATAAGTGTTTTTATTGAGTCACTACTGCCAGAGTCCTTTCCCTCACTGGGAGTCACAGTCCACTTCCCCTCCCTAGGATGCCCTCTAACAGTGCGCTGATCTCTGGACCTGCTGTGAAGGCAGCTCAGATTCTAATCTGCTCCTACCCTTCTGTGTTCTTGCCTCCAATGTCCACAGCTATCAGAAGTAGTGTGTTTTCTTTTGTGGGAGCTCTGGATGACTTTTTACATATTTCTGATACAGAGTCTGCCTAGTTGATCATGTGGATTTAATCTGCAACTTGTGCAGCTGGTGAGAGGGTTTGGGGTTTCTTCCTTAGCCACACTGCTCCTGGGCTTCAATTGTGGTTTTATTTCCACCTCTGGATATGGGTCATCCACTGGAATTTGCTCCTCAGGCTGCCCTAGAGGACTTGGGTTTGCCCTGGAGAGGGCCAGCTGTTTGAGTCACAGGGGTTCTGCCAGCACTGGGGAGTTAGTGGCTAGGGTAGCAGGAAATATAGTGCTCTAGAAAGGTATGGCAATCAATATTGGCCAATATGTTCCAGTGTTCTTGCCTGGTGAAACTCCCTCCCTGACAGAGAAGCCTGGCAGGCCACAGTCCACAGGGTCGCAAAACCAGACACTACCTAAGTGACCCTGTGCCCATAGACGCAAGACGTTTTTTGCATGTGGCAGCTCTGCCCCAGTGTGAGTTGAGCGTGAAGGTGGTGCAGGTGCTTGGCTTGTGGGGACCCTGGTGGTGCCAAGTGTGCAGGGACACAGACTGCCTCCACTGCAGGAGTTATGGCCCTATCAAGAGTCTTTTTTCAAACCTCTTGTAGCTGATGATCAGAAGGCCTCTTTGGCCAGTCTTGCTCCATAGCTCCACCCATTCAGGCACTTAGAGGGATCCCTTGCCTGGAGTCCTACTCTGTAGATTCGCATATCAGGCACTTAAAAGGGCACCCTGGGTGGGATTCTACTCTGTAGTTCAGCGTGTCAGGCATTTGATGGGCCAGCCTCTCTATCGTTCAGCTATCAATGCTGGCCCATGGTGGGAGAGAAGCTATGGTGATGGCTCCACCCCCTCAGCGTGACTCAACAGTATCGCCTTGCTTCAGTGGCTGCCCAGCTTTCCTCCACAGGAATTTCCCACCACAGTCTCCTCCCTCACATCCCTTGAATCCGTCTCTCCCCAGTCAACAACAGCCCTCACCCTGGGATTGCTCCACAATCCCTAAATTCCAGCTCCCAGCCACTGTGCCATCTAGGGTATGTATGGCTGCAGCAAGGACTATCTGGTTCTCATTCCATTTAGGCTGCCAGAAATCAGCTGTTTCCCTCTCAGTGTTAAATGTTTCTCCTCTGACTCAGACAATTGCCCCAATGTGGGGATTGCCCCTCTGCTTCAGTTCCTCTACCTGCCAAGGGCAGGTCCAATCTTACTAACACTCTTATTTTTTTCCCCCTAGTTCCTTCATCCTACCAAGTCTTGCATGGGTCTATATATTCTTCTCTGCTGGTCAGGTACTCCTGTCTGCTCTCAGCTGGTGTGTCCTGACATATCCATGGAAAGAGATACATTCCATGTCCACCTACTCCTCTGCCATCTTGTTCCTCCCTAGACACACTCTTGAAAGACTTACTAAAGGGTCATGACGTTGCTCCATCAACTTGATTCCTTCCCTCACTTGACACAAGACAAGACTAGGGATTCACTGAGGAATTTTCCTTGATGGAACCCATAACATTTCAGACTGCCTGACTTTCCCCTTTACCTTTCCAAGTAAGTCACAGATGAACCAGTTATTGGCATGAAACAGGGGTCCCTAAAGAAAGGAGACTGGAATCTTATGCACCAGTGGGATAGTTGCAGAGAAATCTGTCAGCTTGTCCTTTGCTGCCACAGGAGCACAGTGAAAGAATGTCTTGAAAAACACTTTAAATATGTCCTCTGGAATTTGTGGAGCATTGAGGAGATCAATACTGAGGTGTTCCTCTCTCCTAGAAAAGTGTCAGAGCAAGAGGCAGACTGGAGTAGCCTGCAATGGAAGGATGAACAGAGAGGGAAAGGAGGGGTGGTAGTGTTTGAAGAGGGAATAGTGAATGAGTGCTCCCTTTCACCAAAGTGTCGAGGATACTCTGATGGTAGAGCAAGTATCCCACTGAAAAACCAGCCCTGGTGAGTAAGGCAACCCCACATTTACCTTCAATGGGGCAGCAGCTGAGGGGAAAATGAGGGAGAAAAGTCAGAAAATGCAACACTATCAAGAAATGGAAAGTTGCAGTAACAAAGGAAGTAGACCAGTTTTGTAGACCCAACAACCTACATACGAAGTGACAAACAGGAACCAGTATGTTGGTTCTTCTACAAAGAGAAAAGGGATGATCTGATTGTCATAACATTGATCATATACATTTTCTTAAACCATTTCTTTCCTTGATCCTAACGATGACCCTAGTGAGGCTAGAACCCATATGGGAATGGTAGATGAGGCGTGTCACAAAGATAAACAAAAACAGCAATAGCAAAATCAGAGCCAGCTTTCTTTCCCCATCACAGGCCCTCTTAGTTCACACCAGGCCTGATCTGAGAAAAGGAGGAAGGGGTATGAGTTGGATCTGAGCTGGAAGTTGATAAAATTGGTCCCAATGCTTTGGAATCAGGATGACAGATAGAAGTGGTCAAATAAGTTTTATTGTGTCCTTAAGATGCCACCAATTAGACTGGAAAAAAAGATAACTGCACCTGTACTAGTGAAGGGAAAAAAGAAAAAAAAGGACGTTTCTCCATTGTGCCCTACCAGGTTAGCCCATACAATATATCCATTGTACTTAAGTGTAAGGAAAGTTCAACAATGCTCAGGAAGATTCCGTTTCAAAGAAAACAATCAACCTCTCACCAGTTGGAGGTATCAAAAACTATACAAAAGAGATTTAAGCATTTTCCTATATTCAAGTGATGTATACATGAACACACACAGAAAACTTTTTGACAAGATATAAAAATTGTGGAGGAAAACAATGGTTTGATCATGGAAACCAGTTCCACCATTTTCTCACCTCCAAATATTTGTGTCTTCTGTTCAAGCAATACTGTGGTGAATTTTACAGAGATCAGGATCCATGCTTCCTGATAGTTATCATGACTCAAAATGATTTCCAACACATCCCAAGACAATTAGACTGAGCTGGAAGGGTAAGGGGAAGAAAGAAGTCTGGGGAACCTAATATAGATCTGAGATGTTGTTTTATTTAAGTTTATTTATTTTTAATAGGAAAATAATTGCTTTACAAGGTTGTGTTGATTTCTGCTGAACATCAACATGAATCAGCCGTATGTATTCATATGTCCCTTCCTCCTGAACTTCCTTTCCACCTCCCATCCCATCCCTCTAGGCTGTCATACAGCACTAAGTTGAGCTCCCTATGTCACACAGCAAATTCCCACTGACTATCTATTTTACATATGGTAATGCATATGTTTCAATGCTACTCAATCTGAGATGCTCTTGATAAACAGTTCAGTAAAATGTTGAATTTAATTGTTTTGATAGAGAAAATGTGAAGATTACATATTATAACACCACTGGGTTATGACTGACTGCATTCTTTCATTCAAAAGTACACTGAGTGCTTAGTGCATATAATAGTACTTAATAATTGTATAATTTTGAGAAAAAGTTTAGTGTAATTAAACAGCCATCAACAACCCACATAAAAAAAAAAAAAAAAACAACCCACATAAAAACCAATGCATGTCTGCACACACATACACACACTTTAAAGCAGTCACTTTAAGGTGACTTTCCTACATGTAGTAGTTGAATGATCAAGAGAAAATGGGATGAGGAGTGACTGCTTTGTGGAGAAGATAATCATTACACTGAGTTTGAAAGATGACCAGAAGTCACCCAGGCATACAAGGAGTAGAGCTAAGTCAGCTGAGATCTTTCTAGGTGAGGGAAGCACATTTTCGGCAGGAATGGAAAATGCCAGTAGTTCATTCAGCTTAGATGACACATGAGTATGTTCAAAGCAGCAATGTAAATGAAGGAGAAGATCGAGAAGCATGCTTTTCCCAACTCTCAGAACAAGCTTTGAGATAGTGAGAGAAAGAAACAGTGAGTGGAGCTCAAAGAGTCCTACTGTTCAGCCGCAGAACTCTAGTTTCATGTTTTATACATATATTATCTTACATGTTAGACTTAGATTTCAGCTGAAATGTTCTGCAACTTAAAAAAGAAAAAAAATCAGCATCCATGGATCTTGAAAAATAATGGAAGGCACACGGACAGATAAAAAGCACCAATAAAAAAATCCCAAAAGAGAAAACAAAGAATAAATGACGACTATGAAGGACTTTCAATACCATTGACCTTTTCTGAAGCACTTCTTTTGTTTCAGTGATCTGTTTCCTGTTCTCCTATTATCCCAAATTGCCTCTTGATGCTCTCTTTCTCTAACAACTTTTCTTCAACCCATACTTTAAATAGTCACTGATAAATTCATTCTTTAAATAAATATTATAACTCAGAAAATAAAAACATTAATCTGAAGAAACACTCATTCTAGTGAGGAAAAAAAATGGAGGCCAGATAACTTACAATATGCCACATACGGTCAGTTGCATGAATAAACAGCTTTGATTCCCGGAGAAAATGAAACTGACCTGGAAGAAAATGCATGGTTTCTGGATTAGGTCACATATGTTCAAATCTCATCTCTGCCATTTCTTAGCTATGTGTTCTTGGTTTCACTTTTTTTTTCCAATTATTAGTTCTATCTACACTTCAATTTTATCTCCTGTGAAATAAGGAATAATAGAACCACCTGTTTTATTGCATCACAGTAAAGACTGAGCATAACTCAGGATGTAAAGTGCTCAGCAGTGTACCTGCCACAGAAAACCATTGACTAAGGCATAGTGACAATGATCATATTGGAGAGGAGAAGCAAAGGGAGGAGGGAAAATGGAAGCAGAAAGAACTGTTTCACAGAAAGGTAAAGTATAAGCCATATCTTAATCCATAAATAGAAATTCACTAGTTGACCAGGAGGAGAAAGGGATTTCCAGGCAAAGGGACTATGGTGTTCCCAGGTTGTCTTTTCAGGTTACCACAACCCTGCTCTAGGAAATGACATCTATCACTATTATGCCTTACATTCTCAACTAGACTCAGTTCAGTTCAGTTCACTCACTCAGTTCCGTCCGACTATTTGTGACCACATGGACTGTGGCATGCCAGGCCTTCATGTCCATCACCAACTCCTGGAGTGTACTCAAACTCATGTCCATTGAGTCGGTGATGCCATCCAACCATCTCATCCTCTGTCATCCCCTTCTTCTTCTGCCTTCAATCTTTCCCAGCATCAGAGTCTCTTAAAGAGAGTCAGTTCTTCGCATCAGGTGGCCAAAGTATTGAAGTTTCAGCTTCAGCATCAGTCCTTCCAATGAATATTCAGGACTGATTTCCATTAGGATGGACTGGTTGGATCTCCTTGCAGTCCAAGGGACTCTCAAGAGTCTTCTCCAACACCACAGTTCAAAAGCATCTATTCTTCAGGGCTCAGCTTTCTTTATAGTTCAACTCTCACATCCATACATGACTACTGGAAAAACCATAGCCTTGACTAGGTGGACCTTTGTTGGCAAAGTAATGTCTCTGCTTTTTAATAGGCTGTCTAGGTTGATCATAACTTTTCTTCCAAGGAGCAAACGTCTTTTAATTTAATGGTTGCAATCACCATCTGCAGTGATTTTGGAGCCCCCAAAATAAAGTTTCTCACTGCTTCCATTGTTTCCCCATCTATTTTCCATGAAGTGATGGGACCAGATGCCATGATATGAGTTTTCTGAATGTTAAACTTTAAGCCAACTTTTTCACTCTCCTCTTTCACTTTCATCAAGTGGCTCTTTAGTTCTTCTTTGCTTTCTGCCATAAGGGTGGTGTCATCTGCATATCTGAGGTTATTGATATTTCTCCTGGCAATCTTGATTCCAGCTTGTGCTTCATCCAACCCAGCATTTCTCATGATGTATTCTGCATATAAGTTAAATAAGCAAGGTGACAATATACAGCCTTGACGCACTCCTTTCCCAATTTGGAACCAGTCTGTTGTTCAATATCCAGTTCTAACTTTTGCTTTCTGACCTGCATAAAGATTTCTCAGGAGACAGGTCAGGTGGTCTGGTATTCCCATCTCTTTCAGAATTTTCCTCAGTTTGTTGTGATCCACACAGTCAACAACTTTGGCATGGTCAATAAAGCAGATGTTTTTCTGGAACTCTCCTGCTTTTTCGATGATCCAACAGATGTTGGCAAGTTGAGCTTTGGTTCCTCTGCCTTTTCTAAATCCAGCTTAAACATCTGGAAGTTCTTAGTTCACATACTGTTGAAGCCTGGTTTGGAGAATTCTGAGCATTACTTTGCTAGCATGTGAGATGAGTGCAATTCTGTGGCAGTTTGAACAATCTTTGGCATTGCTTTTCTTTGGGATTGGAATGAAAACTGACTGGTCCTGTGGCCATTGCTGAGTTTTCCAAATTTGCTGTCATATTGAATGCAACACTTTCACAGCATCATCTTTTAGAATTTGAAATAGCTCAACTGGAATTCCAACACCTTCACTAGCTTTGTTCATAGTGATGCTTCCTAAGGCCCACTTGACGTTACATTCCAGAATGCCTGGCTCTTGGCTGGTGATCACACCATCGTGATTATCTGGGTCGTGAAGATCTTTTTTGTATAGTTCTTTTGTGTATTCTTGCCACCTCATCTTAATATCTTCTGCTTCTGTTAGGTCCATCCATTTCTGTCCTTTATTGTGCCCATCTTTGCATGAAATATTCCCTTGGTATCTCTAATTTTCTTGTAGAGATCTCTAGCCATTCCCATTCTATCGTTTTCCTCTATTTCTTTGCATTGGTCACTGAGGAAGGCTTTCTTATCTCTCCTTGCTATTCTTTGTAACTCTGCATTCAAATGGGTATGTCTTTCCTTTTCTTCTTTGCCTTTCAGGTCTTTTCTTTTCTCAGCTCTTTGTAAGGCCTCCTCAGACAACCATTTTGCTTTTCTCCATTTCTTTTTTGGGGATGGTCTTGATCCCTTCCTCCTGTACAATGTCATGAACCTCCGTCCATAGTTCTCAGGCATTCTGTCTATCAGATCTAATCCCTTGAATCTATTTGTCACTTCCACTGTATAATTGTAAGGGATTTGATTTAGCTCATACCTGAATGGTCTAGTGATTTTCCCTACTTTCTTCAATTTAAGTCTGAATTTGGCAATAAGGAGTTCATGATCTGAGCCAGTCAGTTCCCTCTATTGGATTTGCTGACTGTATAGAGTTTCTCCATGTTTGGCTGCAAAGAATATAATCAATCTGATTTCAGTATTGAGCATCTGGTGATGTCCATGTGTAGAGTCGTCTCTTGTGGTGTTGGAAGAGAGTGTTTGCTATGACATATGAATATATATATGTGTTTTAAATGCAACAAAATAGTGTAGGTTCATATAAGCCTTATAGAGTGGTAGAGTGATGATGTGGAAAAACTTGCCTCCTGTACAATTCAGTCTGAAAACACTCTCATAATGCCAGGCAAAGCTAGCTACAGTTCATGTTCTGTGCACTAATGTGCTATTGTTATTTCCCTCCTTTCCCCTGAAACTACAAATTTCTAAAGATGCCCATAGGGCAACATGCAAATCAGTATTACTACAAGATAGGCTGGTAATGATGCAGTAGAACAGTGTGGAAAGAAATATGGATATTGGGGTTAGACCTAAATTAAAATTCTAGATATGGACTGAGTGAATTTGGGTAAAGTGAATAAAACCCTGCCTTCGTGTCTTCTCCATCCACTCCAGTGTTCTTGCCTGGAGAATCCCAGGGACGGGGGAGCCTGGTGGGCTGCCGTCTACAGGGTCGCAGAGAGTCAGACACGACTGAAGCAACTTAGCAGCAGCAGCAGCATGTCTTCTCCATATTTCTGGTTAATTCTCTCTAATGTTTCAAGTTCAACTAAAGTCATGGCTCTAAAACTTTAGTAGTTTCAAAACAGAACTGTTACCATTTCTCCACACCCTCCATATCCTATTGTCTCAAAACCTGCTTCCTCAGTGAGCAAAAGTACCAACCTTCTTTTATCCCATTTCTCAGGTAAGAACATTATCTGTCTCTGATGCTTTCTTTCTTTTATTCAAACACTATATCCAACACACCAAGAATCCTGGCAACAGTATCTTGGAAATAAATTCTGAATCTGATCACTTTTTATAACCTCAGATCAGACCAGATGAGTCACTCAGTCGTGTCTGACTCTTTGCGACCCCATGAATCACAGCACGCCAGGCCTCCCTGTCCATCACCAACTCCCGGAATTCACCCAGACTCACGTCCATTGAGTCAGTGATGCCATCCAGCCATCTCATCCTCTGTCGTCCCATTCTCCTCCTGCCCCCAATACCTCCCAGCATCAGAGTCTTTTCCAATGAGTCAACCCTTCGCATGAGGTGGCCAAAGTACTGGAGTTTCAGCTTCAGCATCATTCCCTCCAAAGAAATCCCAGGGCTGATCTCCTTCAGAATGGACTGGTTGGATCTCCTTGCAGTCCAAGGGACTCTCAAGAGTCTTCTCCAACACCACAGTTCAAAAGCATCAATTCTTCGGCACTCAGATGTCTTCACAGTCCAACTCTCACATCCATACATGACCACAGGAAAAACCATAGCCTTGACTAGACGAACCTTTGTTGGCAAAGTAATGTCTCTGCTTTTGAATATGCTATCTAGGTTGGTCATAACTTTCCTTCCAAGGAGTAAGCGTCTTTTAATTTCATGGCTGCAGTCACCATCTGTAGTGATTTTGGAGCCCAGAAAAATAAAGTCTGACACTGTTTCCACTGTTTCCCCATCTATTTCCCATGAAGTGATGGGACCGGATGCCATGATCTTCATTTTCTGAATGTTGAGCTTTAAGCCAACTTTTTCACTCTCCACTTTCACTTTCATCAACAGGCTTTTGAGTTCTTCAGTTTCTGCCATAAGGGTGGTGTCATCTGCATATCTGAGGTTATTGATATTTCTCCCGGCAATCTTGATTCCAGCCTGTGCTTCTTCCAGCCCAGTGTTTCTCATGATGTACTCTGCATATAAGTTAAATAAACAGGGTGACAATATACAGCCTTGACGAACTCCTTTTTCTCTTTGGAACCAGTGTGTTGTTCCATGTCCAGTTCTAACTGTTGCTTCCTGACCTGCATACAAATTTCTCAAGAGGCAGATTAGGTGATCTGGTATTCCCATCTCTTTCAGAATTTTCCACAGTTTATTGTGATCCACACAGTCAAAGGCTTTGGCATAGTCAATAAAGCAGAAATAGATGTTTTTCTGGAACTCTCTTGCTTTTTCCATGATCCAGCAGATGTTGGCAATTTGATCTCTGGTTCCTCTGCCTTTTCTAAAACCAGCTTGAACATCAGGAAGTTCACAGTTCACATATTGCTGAAGCCTGGCTTGGAGAATTTTGAGCATTACTTTACTAGCGTGTGAGATGAGTGCAATTGTGCAGTAGTTTGAGCATTGCCTTTCTTTGAGATTGGAATGAAAACTGACCTTTTCCAGTCCTATGGCCACTGCTGAGTTTTTTATAACCTCAAGCCATAACATTTTAGTCCAGGTTCCCATCATTGCTGGCTATTGTAATACCCTTCTATCTAAATTCCTACCATCCTGTGTCTTATTCTTTGTATTACAATTAGAGTCACATTTATAAATGTTACGTTAATTGCCTGCTTAAAATACGCTAAAAGTTTTTCATCCAAATGAGGGGGAAAAAAGTTCAAAGACTTCTCCATGCCTACAAACCCTATGGATATAAGCTTTTGACAAATTTTCAAACATAACTACCCATAGTCATCCCCTCCCTCTAACCTTGGCTGGCCTTGCTGCTCTAATTTGAACAATGCCAAGCATACGCTAACCTCAGGGCCGTTACACCATTTCCTCTGATTCGCACATCTCCACTTGTCCCACTTGCTCTTGCACCCATATCAGTGCTCACAGTCGTCTTCTCAGAGAGATCTCCCTTGACTACCCATCATGGGAATTCTCTCTCCCCAGCCCTGTTTTTGTTATGCTGTTAACTCTTTCTTCTCCCTCCCTAACATTACACATCTATGCACCACCCTTATGGCACCACCCTTATGGCAGAAAGCGAAGAACTAAAGCGCCTCTTGGTGAAAGTGAAAGAGGAGAGTGAAAAAGTTGGCTTAAAACTCAACATTCAGAAAACTAAGATCATGGCAACCAGTCCCATCACTTCATGGCAAATAGATGGGGAAACAATGAAAACAGTGAGAGACTTTATTTTTGAGGGCTCAAAAATCACTGCAGATGGTGACTGCAGCCATGAAATTAAAAGATGATTGCTCCTTGGAAGAAAAGTTATGAATAACCTAGACAGAATATTAAAAATTACATTACTTTACCAACAAAGTTCTGTCTAGTCAAAGCTATGGTGTTTCCAGTAGTCATGTATGGATGTGAGAGTTGAGCTATAAAGAAAGCTGAGCACTAAAGAACTGATGCTTTTGAATCAATTCTTCTCCAACAATATGTGGTGTTGGAGAAGACCCTTGAGAGTCCCTTGGATTGCAAGGAGATCCAACCAGTCCATCCTAATGGAAATCAGTCCTGAATATTCATTGGAAGGACTGATGCTGAAGCTGAAACTCTAATACTTTGACCACCTGATGTAAATAACTGGCTCATTTGAAAAGACCCTGATGCTGGGAAAGATTGAGAGCAGGAGGAGAAGGGGATGACAGAGGATGAGATGGTTGGATGGCATCACTGATGCAATGGACATGAGTTTGAGTAGGCTCTGGGAGTTGGTGATGGACAGGGAAGCCTGGTGTGCTGCGGTTCATGGGGTTGCAAAGAGTCAGACACAAATGAGTAACTGAACTGAACTGATGCATTTGTTTATTATATGGCTCCCCTAATGAATAATAATATCTATGATAACAGGATTTATGTCTCTTGTTTACTATTTCAGTACTAATCATAGTACCTTACACATGCTGGGTGGTTTTTAAATGTTTATTGAATGAATAGTGTCTGAATCGTTCCCTCACATACCTCACATATTCAGATATATCTCAGTATTCTCTGGCAATGTGTCCACTGTCATCACCATATATATTTTTCCATAGCAATTATGATGCACCTGTTTACTTTTCTTTATCTATAATTAGATTATATTCTCTTTAGTGTCATAAAACCACATCCATCTTGTTTACCACTGCATGTCTAATGTTGACCTCAAAAATTCACTGTATAATAAATTTCAATAAAAAGTGCTTGATCATGGCATAAGGACTTGTTCTATCCTAAATAAATGAGAATCATGATAATAATAACACATATTCTTAGTTTACATAACCGGAATCTTCTTAACTAGAGCTTGCCTAAGGAGAGTAAAAATCTTATTAAGAAGTAAGTACAGGTGTGAAAAACAAGTCATTTGTCATTTCTATTTTAATTTTAGAAGACAGAATCTACTTAATTTAGATTTATCATCCACTGAGTAAATCAGCCTGAAATGAGGAAGATGTCAGTTGTTTTATCCAGCACTCTGGAAGTATTTTCCTAGACAAGGAAAACAACAAGCATTGCAGTGCTGTATTTGCCTCTTTTCTCTTTTATCACTGAGCATTAAATAGAAGCATATTTTTAATTTTGGACTGTTGTGATACACTTGCATTCAATGAAGGCACAAATTTAAGCATATGTTTACAGAGTAAATAGAAAAAAAAAAGAGGTAAATTACCTTGCAACTGAAAATCGGTTGCTAACCTATCAGGAGGGCTGTCAAGTGATTACACCGTAATTTTCAAGAGTAGAGACAAAAGATGAACGTAATCCCTAGAAAGAACTAAGTCAAATGACTGTCAAAGCAATAAAGTCACTCAGCAATGAACTGAGTGACTTCAACACTACAATTTTTAAATTGCTGTTTAGGGTATTTATTGAAAACAGCAATGTGTCCCTTGGAAGGCTTTCTGAGTTTTATATTACAGAATACAGAATTTTGAGGCTTCATGTTTGTCCTCTCATAGAAATTTCTAGTAATATAAATGACTAGAATTACAGACTCCAGTGTTGTAATGCCCTCTGAAAAAGGCGAGTGTTCACTATTAAAATTTGGGAAGAATAAACATTATGGCAGACTCTTAGGTCATAGAGTGTATGTCAACAAATCTTCTAAAGGACAAAATCATTTCATTCCAAACCACAGTAACAGATACTGTGTGGTTATAATAGCACAGTGAGCATGTGGGTGATTTCAGATCCAACACCCACCTTTTGCAATGAATACTTTTTCTTTCCTGTGTGAACACCACCAAAAAACTATGCCTTCTCTTCTCAGACTTCAGTGAACCTTTAGTCACCCTGTCTTTAATTATTCAAGAAGACTTCAAGAAAGAGCAGCTTTAATTTTGAAGCTGTTGGAACACACTTGAAAGCTACAAAAAAGCAGTGTGTCTCTCTCTGCTGACACCAAAGAATAAGTCTTATGAGGTCAAATGACTGAAAAGTAGGTCTTGGTTTGATAGAGTTTCTCCCAAGCTCTTGATCTTTGACATTTCAAATTTAGGTATGATACTGAAATCATTTACATGTTATATTACAAATCTTTTGATTGAAATCTTCAGAGATTTCAATGTCAGTTGTTGATAATGCAATTTCCAAATAAAGCATTAGATACACCATGCTGCTGCTGCTGCTGCTAAGTCGCTTCAGTCGTGTCTGATGCTATGTGACCCTATGGACAGCAGCCCACCAGACTCATCTGTCTACAGGATTCTCTAGGCAAGAATACTGGAGTGGGTTGCCATTTCCTTCTCCATAGATACACCATAGATACATAGACATGGCAATAGAAATACTGTGGAAACCACAAAGCAAGTACTGACTCCTTATAAATTAGTTTCCTTGTTTTATTTTTCTAGCAAATCCTCTCTCCCTGTTTCTTGCTTTCCAAAGTCTTACTGTTTCATAAGTAATCACATAGTTAATGATTTCATATGGTAATCACTTTGATAGTAATATGACAAATGCTTTCAGAAAGGGTGAATTTGTTAACTTTTGCACATATTTCTTTGGCATGAGCCTAAAACACAGTATGAAACCTTTGACATATTTAATATCTATTATTTGATTATCAATGCTGCTGCTGCTCCTGCTAAGTCGCTTTAGTCATTTCTGACTCTCTGTGACCCCATGGACAGAAGCCCACTAGGCTCCCCCATCCCTGGGATTCTCCAGGCAAGAACACTGGAGTGGGTTGCCATTTCCTTCTCCAATGCATGAAAGTGAAAAGTGAAAGTGAAGTTGCTCAGTCGTGATCGACTCTTGCAGCCTACCAAGCTCGTCTGTCCATGGGATTTTCCAGGCAAGCGTACTGGAGTGGGGTGCCATCGCCTTCTCCGATAGACCTTCCCTAAAGAATATATATAAATCTCAGGAGGTATTATATAAGTAATATTTGATTAAATTGTCTCACATATTTTATCTTTTTCAGCCACTCAAACTCTTTTGTTTCCTTAGTTTCAAGCTACTTGCAATGTTGCAGGAGAAGACCTCATTTTATGTGTCAATGTATACTCTACATTGCACAGCATACTTGCATACAGAAACAAGCTATCAAATGTAATTTAAAAAAAGGGGGGAAAGCCCCTCAAAAAGTGCAACGGATACAGAAATAAAATGACAGGATTCAGCATTTGTCAGCATTATATGTTACTGTGAGTCATGCAAATTAATGCAAAAGTTTGTTTTATTGTTTAATTGTTTATATTTTTTACTACCTGACATTATTTGAAAATTTTATTTAAAAAAATTTTTTTGAAAGCACTAAACACATCAAAAAGGATGGAACCTCAACATATCAACCTCAACTTGACCCCCAAATTACTTCTTTGAAAAGATATTTCTCAATCTAATGTTCTGAAAGATAATTACTAAAGCTTTGGTTATAACCTTAATTTCTCTGCATCTTGTCTCTCTCTCGCTCTCACTCATGCTCTCTCTCTCTTTCTCTTCCCTTCTTTCATTACCAAAGATACTAGGGAATAAGTTAAAATTCTCAGGGGACACGGACCATTATTAAATAGTTCCAGATACCTGACATGACCAAATATGTTCTAAATTTATAATTTTTATGCTCAGATCTAAGTTCAGAGCTCTAAACTAGCAGCTGTTGTATCTTTATAGATTCCAAGGGCACGGCTATGAATTTTTTACTTTTAGATGTATTTTTTTACTGTTTGTAAAAGTCGGATCTCATAAATCTGCTAGTTTTAAAAATCTGCAGGTTTTTGAATAGTGGCCCTTGTATTTCGATTTAAACCAAATGGGACCAAACTTATTACTTCTTTTCTGAAAGGTCATTTTTCATCAAGATTGTATTAGAAAATAAATCATTTAAAGCCATCCTTTGGATGGTTCCTTGCATGAATGTCTTAAGAACAAGTAGTAAGAGGCTTTCTGCAAAGCAAGGCTGATTTGTTAATCCAAAGTGGTCTGAAGCTGCCACCTTCTGGCATTTAGGCATTATTTCTCCAAATTCAGTATTCTACTGAGGGAACATGGCATAATTAGAACAACATGCACAGTATCTTCATCAGTATTACAGAGAAGTCAGTTAAGCACAACAAAGGAAAAATGCCAACATCATGTGTTCGTGTGTGTGAACTCTTAAGATGCTGTTAATAGAAGCAGGCTGCAGTGGCAGAGTTCTAGGAACCAAAAAAGTCACTGCCAAAATCAGACAAGCGCTAGTACTTGAGACTGGGTATTCATTGATGCCTTAGAAAACAAAGTTTTTGGAGGATACAGATTCTGATTACATTTTTTTCAGTGTTCTTTCTCTTAACTACAGTAAATCACAGCCTGGTACTTTATCAGTGTTCTGCTTTAAGGATAGTCAACTTATTAATCCCTTGCTGAACACTGGATTTTAAACTTAGGAGTACTTAGAAATAGAATTCAAAATATTATCTCTACAATGAAAATTAACATTGTTCAAAAATAAATATATTTACTATTTTTTTCTTTTAAAAGCAAAATGAAACCTGTTTGAATATACTGATAATTTATGACAAAGGATAGCTTTTTCCTCTTTGGAACAATTTCTTGGGATCAATCAGGAGCAAAGTTTAGAGCTTGAGTAACAGGCCAGATATGAAAACCTACTAGGCTTCACTTTGTTTTCCTGGGGCTATTTTTTTTTCTTTCTGTTTTTGGTAATAGCTAAAAAATAAATTAAGTATATTACTGTTCTTCCCATTTTTCCTGTCTTTCATATAATGCTCTCCTCCAAGTGAAGGGCACCAGGTTAGAATGAATAAAATAGCTCTAAGAAAAGAAACTGGCAACTTCTGTGATGCTGAGTAATTAAACAGACCTACACCGCCTGCTGGAATTAGAGAACATAAGTGAAGATTAATGAGGCCTGAAAATGTAGGGTCCCACAGTCTCCAAACAACGTGCAAGGTGTTTCACCTCGGCTCTCTCCACGTGGAACAGCTGCCCATTTTCAAGGCAAGCAAAACTGCATTTGTTCCTGCTTTCTTTCTGAAATTGTTTGTTGAAATCTAGGACAAAAGACTTAGCTTTAAAAAATAAGCTTTGGGTTAATTATATGCAGAGTTTATCATGCAAAATGCCAGGTTGGATGAAGTACAAGCTGGATTCAAGATCACCAGGATAAATATCAATAACCTCAGATATGACACCATCCTAATGACAGAAAGCAAAGAGGAACTAAAAGGCCTCTCGATGAAGCTGAAAGAGGATAGTGTAAAAGCTGGCTTAAAACTCAAAACTCAACTCAGTCCATGGGGTTGCAAAGAGCTGGACACAACTGAGCACCTGAACAAGACGACCATTCTAGTTGGCCTTGTCTTCTGTCCTAGGTGTACAATGCCCATGAGTAGGGCTGTGTATTCTGAGCTTATTTCCTAGTTTCCTTCCTAACCTTAGTGATCAGGGGCCAAGATCTCAGACAGCACCCCATTGATGAGGGTACAGCTATGAAAACAGGAAATATGGTCTAGCTTAATATTTCTTCTCCCATGGCTTAGCCCTAGAGTTAGAGCCCTTCTGGCAGTCAGGGAGTTTTGAAGGTTTGCAAAATCTTTGATGAAAGAAACTGACTGCAGTAAAAGTTGATTTTCTCAAATTAATTCTAGATTCCTGATTTTTGGTACTGCTACCTCAGTTCAGTTCAGTTCAGTCGCTCAGTTATGTCCCACTGTTTGCGACCCCATGAATCACAGCACACCAGGCCTCCCTGTCCATCACCAACTCCTGAAGTTTACCCAAACTCATGTCCATCGAGTAGGTGCTGCCAATCCAGCCATCTCATCCTCCGTCGTCCCCTTCTCCTCCTGCCCCCAATCCCTCCCAGCATCAGGGTCTTCTCCAATGAGTCAGCTCTTCACAAGAGGTGCCCAAAGTATTGGAGTTTCAGCGTCAGCAACAGTCTTTCTAATGAACACCCAGGACTGATCTCCTTTAGGATGGACTGGTTGGATCTCCTTGCAGTCCAAGGGACTCTCAAGAGTCTTCTCTAACACCACAGCTCAAAAGCATCAATTCTTCGGTGCTCAACTTTCTTCACAGTCCAATTTCACATCCATACATGACCACTGGAAAAATAGCCTTGACTAGATGGACCTTTGTGGGCAAAGTAATGTCTCTGCTTTTGAATATACTATCTAGGTTGGTCATAACTTTCCTTCCAAGGAGTAAGCATCTTTTAATTTCATGGCTGCAATCACCATCTGCATTTGACTTTGGAGCCCCAAAAAATAAAGTCTGACAGTTTCCACTGTTTCCTTATCTATTTCCCATAAAGTGATGAGACCAGATGCCATGATCTTAGTGTTCTGAATGTTGAGCTTTAAGCCAACTTTTTCACTCTCCTCTTTCATTTTCATCAAGAGGCTTTTTAGTTCCTCTTCACTTTCTGCCATAAGGGTGGTGTCATCTGCATATCTGAGGTTATTGATATTTCTCCTGGCAATCTTGATTCCAGCTTGTGCTCCTTCCAGCCCAGCGTTTCTCATAATGTACTCTGCATAGTACAAATAAATAATCAGGGTGACAATGTACAGCCTTGATGTACTCCTTTTCCTATTTGGAACCAGTCTGTTGTTCCATGTCCAGTTCTAACTCTTGCTTCCTGATCTGCATACAGATTTCTCAAGAGGCAGGTCAGGTGGTCGGGTATTCCCATCTCTTTGAGAATTTTCCACAGTTTATTGTGATCCACACAGTCAAAGGCTTTGGCATAGTCAATAAAGCAGAAATAGATATTTTTCTGGAACTCTCTTGCTTTTTCCATGATCCAGTGGATGTTGGCAATTTGATCTCTGGTTCCTCTGCCTTTTCTAACTCCAGCTTGAATATCTGGAAGTTTGCAGTTCACGTATTGCTAAAGCCTGGCTTGGAGAATTTTGAGCATTACTTTACTAGCGTGTGAGATGAGTGCAATTGTGTGGTAGTTTGAGCATTCTTCGGCATTGCCTTTCTTTGGGATTGGAATGAAAACTGACCTTTTCCAGTCCTGTGGCCACTGCTAAGTTTTCCAAATTTGCTGGCATATTGAGTGCAGCACTTTCACAGCATCATCTTTCAGGATTTGGAAGAGCTCAACTGGAATTCCATCACCTCCACTAGCTTTGCTTGTAGTGATGCTTCATAAGGCCCACTTGATTTCACATTCCAGGATGTCTGGCTCTAGGTGAGTGATCACACCATTGTGATTATCTGGGTCATGAAGATCTTTTTTGTACAGTTCTTCTATGTATTCTTGCCACCTCTTCTTAATATCTTCTGCTTCTGTTAGGTCCATACCATTTCTGTCCCTTATTGAGCCTATCTTTGCATGAAATTTTCCTTTGGTATCTCTAATTTTCTTGAAGAGATCTCTAGTTTTTCCCATTCTGTTGTTTTCATCTATTTCTTTGCATTGATCGCTGAGGAAGGCTTTCTTATCTCTCCTTGCTATTCTTTGGAACTCTGTATTCAGATGCTTATATCTTTCCTTTCCTCCTTTGCTTTTCACTTTTCTTCTTTTCACAGCTATTTGTAAGGCCTCCCTAGACAGCCATTTTGCTTTTTTGCATTTCTTTTCCATGGGAGCAACCCCACATCCAAGGAGCAATCCCACGTCCAAGGAGCGGTGGCTGCGTGGGCACAGGAGGGCCAAGAGGAGCTACCCCACGTTTAAGGTCAGGAGCGGCGGCTGTGAGGAGATACCCCTCATCCAAGGTAAGGAGCAGCGGCTGCGCTTTGCTGGGGAAGCCGTGAAGAGATACCCCATGTCCAAGGTAAGAGAAACCCAAGTAAGATGGTAAGTGTTGTGAGAGGTATCAGAGGGCAGACACACTGAAACCATAATCACAGAAAACTAGTCAATCTAACCACATGGACCACAGCCTTGTCTAACTCAATGAAACTAAGCCATGCTGTGTGGGGCCACCCAAGATAGGTGGGTCATGGTGGAGAGGTCTGACAGAATGTGGTCCACTGGAGAAGGGAATGGCAAACCACTTCAGTATTCTTGCCTTGAGAACCCCATGAACAGTATGAAAAGGCAAAATGATAGGATACTGAAAGAGGAACTCCCCAGGTCAGTAGGTGCACAATATACTAAGGGAGATCCGTGAGAAATAACTCCAGAAAGAATGAAGGGATGGAACCAAAGCAAAAACAGTACCCACTTGTGGATGTGACTGGTGATAGAAGCAAGGTCCAATGCTGTAAAAAGCAATATTGCATAGAAATCTGGAATGTTAGGTCTATGAATCAAGGCAAATTGGAAGTAGTCAAACAGGAGATGACAAGAGTGAATGTCAACATTCTAGGAATCAGAGAACTAAAATGGACTGGAATGGGTGAATTTAACTCCAATGACCATTATATCTACTACTGCGGGCAGGAATCCCTCAAAAGAAATGGAGTAGCCATCATGGTCAACAAAAGAGTCCAAAATGCAGTACTTGGATGAAATCTCAAAAACGACAGAATGATCTCTGTTCATTTCCAAGGCAAACCATTCAATATCACAGTAATCCAAGTCTATGCCCCAACCAGTAATGCTGAAGAAGCTGAAGTTGAACGGTTCTATGAAGACCTACAAGACCTTTTAGAACTAAAGCCCAAAAAAGATGTCCTTTTCATTATAGGGGACTGGAATGCAAAAGTAGGAAGTCAAGAAACACCTGGGGTAACAGGCAAATTTGGCCTTGGAGTATGGAATGAAGCAGGGCAAAGGCTAATAGAGCTTTGCCAAGAGATCACACTGGTCATAGCAAACACCCTCTTCCAACAACACAAGAGAAAACTCTACACATGGGCATCACCAGATGGTCAACACCAAAATCAGATTGATTATATTCTTTTGAGCCAAAGATGGAGAAGCTCTATACAGTCAGCAAAAACAAGACGAGGAGTTGACTGTGGCTCAGGTCATGAACCCCTTATTGCCAAATTCAGGCTTAAATTGAAGAAAGTAGGGAAAACCACTAGACCATTCAGGTATGACCTAAATCTAACTCTCACATATGGTCTGTTTAATGTTTAGTGTACATTTAATGATACTCACTGTGAACACTAGTGATCATTATATTTCTATAGAATTACACAGGCTCAAGAATATTCCTTTGGAAGTGTAACTAACTCCATTAGTAAATGTACAAGGATATGCTCTTAAAAGTAAACTTCCTCCAAATGAGAACATCCTTGAATAATTCTTGGTATGGATGTTGAGACAATTGACAGAGATTCTAGTACCTTTCCTTCTCCTACAAATTATAATAATGAAATCAGAGGAGAAGGAGACGACAGAGGATGATATAGTTGGATGGCATCACTGACTCAATGGACGTGAGTCTAAGTGAACTCTGGGAGTTGGTGATGGACAGGGAGGCCTGGCGTGCTGCAATTCTTGGGGTCGCAAAGAGTTGGACATGACTGAGAGACTGAACTGAACTGAACTGAATCATATTTCATCTATTTTCAGGAAAGATTCATTTTATTATTTGAGTTTGTGTAAATATGTAAAAAACTCTGGGTATTCTGTGTAGTATTTTCAACCAACCCCTTTAGAGATATATTCCATTTGGATAGACAACAAAAATTGTGTGTGTGTGTGTGTTATCATTCTATTTAGTTCAGAATTTTGAAATGTATTTTAATAATCACATTGTAAATTTACTTAAAACAGATTTTCAAAATTAAGGTTTTAGTTATTGCATTCTTTGTTTTATTTTCTAAATACCATTTGCTGCTGCTGCTGCTGCTAAGTCGCTTCAGTCGTGTCCGACTCTATGTGACCCCATAGATGGCAGCCTACCAGGCTCCCCCATCCCTGGGATTCTCCAGGCAAGAACACTGGAGTGGGTTGCCATTTCCTTCTCCAATGCATGAAAATGAAAAGTTAAAGTGAAGTCGCTCAGTCGTGTCCAACTCTTTGCAACCCCATAGACTGCAGCCTACCAGGCTCCTCCGTCCATGGGATTTTCCAGGCAAGAGTACTGGAGTGGGTTGCCATTGCCTTCTCCAAAATACCATTTAGCATACTATAATTTTTCAGCTAATTTGTTAAATACTTTCTTTGAATTTCTCATTTAAGAGCAAAGTACATTTTATATTTAAAGAAATAGAAATATTTAAAATACATCTTTATTGAATTTTAGTTATTTGAAATATGGCAGTAAGATAAAGAATCTCTTTTCTGTTTTAGGGTTTGACGATATTTTTTGACCAGGCACCTCATTAGAAAAAAACGTATCTTAGCAAGTACTACTAATACATGTAAATGTATTTACTCACACATGATACATACTTAGCAATCTATTAATGTATTATTTATAAATCACATAAATGAGTAATTTTTAAGAGTTGACAATAAGATTAAATGAAAATATCTATTTTGCTAAATGTATGAAATAATTCAAATATATTGAATATGGTTTTTTAAATGAAAAACATTTAACTCTTTATGATACAATAATTCAAATATCTGAGTCTAATAAATTTATTTTGATACCTTATTTAATAACTTTCATAGCTAGAAAAAGTTATATAAAACCAAATAAAGTCATCATTGACTGTTCTTAGTTAAGATATGCATTTTTCAATTTCAGCAACAAACTGTTCAAGGAAGTTTGCTGAAATTTAGCTAATAAGTAGACATTTTTAAAATATAAATTAGATGTTCTGACAAATGATCTATTACAGCTTTTATGCTTTTTGAGCTTGGTGAAATCAATTATGCTTTATGACCTCAGGAAATACTGGTCAATAAAAAGAAAAATTACCAATCCATATAATAAATATTAGCAATGCTGAATTACTTTTATTGCATCTAAAATATGTTACATTTAAAATCTAATATGTTCTTAAATACCCCAATAGAACATTTTGCCTGCTTGTGAGGAAATCAGAAACTTCATAATCAACCAACCTACATGTCCTGTATTCTCAAAGTTTGAAAACTCAACTCACAAGGAAATCGCTAATGTGTGATACTCCTTGGTACCAACTGTGTGTTTCCAGGTATCTTCAGTGATTTACTCTCCATGACAAACATCGCAATCCATTTGTGTGTGTGCACTAAGTCATTTCAGTCATGTCTGACTCTTTGTGACACCATAGACTATAGCCTTCCATGCTCCTCTGTCCATGGGATTCTCCAGGCATGAAAACTGCAGTGGGTTGCCATGCCCTCCTCCAGAGGATCTCCTCAACCGAGAGATCGAACCTGTGTCTCTCGTGTCTCCTGCATTGGCAGGCGGGTTCTTACCACTAGCGATTCTTTAGAGGGCCTAAATCTTTGACGAACACTGTGTGACATATTTAAATGCATGTCCTCTATTCCCTTTCAAATAGCCTTTTTTGAAGTGAGCTAATATAGAAGCCCATATACCTTTTTCTCTTCAATCTATTGCCATAATTTCACATGCCATCTCCTAGTCACAGACACAGATTACAGTGTGCCTGAGGTGCAGTTAGAAAGACAGCTAAAACTTGTGATCGGTTAAGGAACTGAAGTTCCAACATTAGCTGATGGACTCTCTTTTCATCCTGCACACACTTCTTATAAAGAGGCTAGAAATGAAATTCTTGCATTTCAATGCTGAGTCTATGCCTGTGCTATTTTCTCCCATGGCAACAACACTGAGGAAGCAGGTAAGTGGGATTTACTTGTCCAAAAGGGATTAGTTTTAAAAAATTCAATAATATCCCCATTTATGTTTAAAGAATAATTAAAACACCCCTTTATTCTCATTAGGTAGGGAACAAAAAGCTCTTTTAAGTGAATATAATAAAGTTTAAAATGTCAGTGAGTGGTTCTGATATCCTATCCTTGTTTAGTAAATGTGCTGTGTGTCGTTTTCCATCACAAGTGGTGAAAAGGTCATGTCAGACTGAAAAACTCATCAGAGTGATTATCAGATTCAACAATACAATAACAAGATGATCAAGATGTATAATTCAGCTGACAGCCATGCTTGGTTATTTGATGCTTGTTGCCTCCCAGAAACCTTATCTTTATTTGGAAGTACCTACTAAAAGATTTTTCAATGACTTGCTATCACAACACAAGCATTATTGTGCATTTAATGTGATTTCCTGCTGTCTCTGGGAAAAAATGAAAATGATTTCAAATCAAGATGTGAAACGATGTGAAAGGCATATCAAAAGTCAATGGCCATGCTTTAAAAACAGTTTTTATTGCCCAATAACACTACTAAAATGACGAGAAGTTTTGAAGCACAATCTACAAAACAGATATATAATAGACTTCTACTGAGTAATCATATATTTCAAATAAGGGGAAATGGAATTTCCTAGACATTTTTTTTTAAATTTGGGGAGAAAAAAATGTAATCTTTGCTGAATGTGTTTCACATGCACAGCAGATTTGTTCTCCATCACCCAGAATGTAAATCAAAATTGCATGATAAAACATTGCTTATTCAATCTATTTTGTGCAAGCATAAACAAGAAAGCAATAGACAGCAAAGAAACTAGCCAGGCTGTATTTCTAGGTCTCTTGAAAATTATTTCACACAGTATGCTAAATATATCAAATCTTATAAGAAATCATGAATTGAAAAAATGAGACAATTGTCCAGATAACTTAGTTTCAAATCTTGTTAAATTTTAAAGAAGTTAACAAATGATGGGCTTGGTTCTCAGAACACTACCAATAGGGACATAGTCTGATTAAGTTTTACTTTCTGATACCATTGTGCACCCTTTTTGTTGAAGTATTGTCAGGTTGGAGCCAGATATAATCTGAAATAGCCTCAGATGTTTTGCCAGGGCCTCACTGGCCCAAGTCTCAGGAACACCTGGGATGAGAGTACTCCCTTTTACCCAGGCCTTCAATGACAGATTTCGGAAAGATGTAAAGTTCAAATTAGTTGCAAGTGATGAAGAGGAGATTAATAAGGCATCTTTGTTCTTATTGTTTTGATTATATATTTGTCCTATAATGACTTAATAATTAATATTCTAAAAATATATTTAAAAAGCTCAAAGAAATCCTGTGTTTTTATTTGTAAATAGCCATACAAAAATTTTTTTATATTGCTCATTGTGAGATCTGGATTGTGCTAGAGCCAGTGAGTATCACCTAGTTCTGAATGCAGGGAATTTTTATTCTGGAATGAGAAACTGATAAGAAGGTAGGAAATTAAGTACCATAATGTGTGCAATAAAAGGCAACTAGAGAAAGTTTTAAAAAATTATTGAGTGCAATTTAGGTTGGGAATAAGACTAGTCAGAATAGGCTTTTTAGTCTAATTGATTCTCAGAAGACCTAATTGAAAGGAACAGAGGAGAGGACAAGAAGAAGAGAGGATTTCCGATGATATAAATTGTTCATACTCCATCAAGCACAGGGTAATGTGGGGACAGGGATGCTGAAAATATTTCAATATGGCTGAAGTGTCAATACTGACAGGGAACTTGGCAAAAGAGAAACCTGAAGAGGTAAACACTAGCCTTGAATTGATGTTGTAAGCTTTGAACTTTATCTTGAGGGCAGAGATAACCCACCTCAGCAATGCTGGTGATGGGTACTATTATGTGTATTGTATAAAGTGGTAGTTAAAACTCATTTATCAAATGGGATTGTTCAAGGTAGCTTAGCATATCAGTCTGAGTTCTGGCAGGAAATTGATGGCACTCTTGAGCAAGTTAACTGAGGAGAGTTAAACAAAGGGGCTGTGTATTTATACAATTAGGATGTAGGGAAATCAACAAGGTGCAGGTTTAGTAGAAAGGGATTACTATCTCTAAGCTTAAGATACCTCAGGGACAAGAACTACAAGAATCTAGAGAAAAAGGTGAATGGAAGGGACTATCTGACACTAGGTAAAAAGAAGTGCCTAATCCACCATGAGCAACAGTTTCAAAAGGAGCAGGTGAAATGAATTACATTTACCTCACATTATATTGGTTGAACCCAACAGGAAGCCAAAGGATAAGGAACAATCTTAGAACATAAAGCATGGTAGAGGAAAATAGAAAGGGGGTAAAAATAGGTAATCAAGACAAGCAAGAAATCAATAGCAGAGCTTAAACGTAAGTCTGGTCCTCCCTCTCCATTTCCAAGATCATTAGACACAGTGTATTTTTAAAAACTTTGAATTAATAAGAACAAAAGGGACCTTGATAGGCCACTATATTTTTTTATTTCTATATAATTAAGAAAGTCTATCAGCAAGATATTCAAAAGAGTATAATTATTTTCTTTAAAATACTTGATACTCCTAGACAATTAAGAACCAAATATGCCACAGAATTTGAGCAATATGATATGCCTTTACGTTCCTACAAAAAATACAGTAGTCTGGGTGCTATAAGTAACAGCAGGAAAGAATGAATTTATATTCATTTTAGAAGGAAATGACTATTAAAATAACAAATTTCTAGGCCAATTAGAATTTATATCATTTTGAATTAATTTACTTTACTGTAAACTAATTTACCAGATAAAGTGCCTTAAGGAATAAAGAAAATTTATTTCATTATTTCTATTTTCTTTAAAATACTGAGAGAGTCAATTTCTATGTAGGTTGATAAGAAGTCCAGGGTCCCCCAGGAGGAGAGAGGGATCTGGGGCTTTTGAGGAGGAGATGGAGGTCTGGAGTTCTCAAGGAGGAGAAAAGGACAAATATTTTTTTCTTTAAGCCCAGAGCTGATGACTGCACAACAAAACAACTCGTCTTGCTCAAGGATATGTTTCCCCTTAAACTCTGTACCTGTGGCTACTGCTGAATTTTCCAAATTTGCTGATATATTGAGTGCAGCACTTTCACAGCATCATCTTTCAGGATTTGAAGTAGCTCAACTGGAATTCCATCACCTCCACTAGCTTTGTTTGTAGTGATGCTTCATAAGGCCCACTTGATTTCACATTCCAGGATGTCTGGCTCTAGGTTAGTGATCCCACCATCGTGATTATCTTGGTCGTGAAGATCTTTTTTGTACAGTTGTTCTGTGTATTCTTTCCACCTCTTCTTAATATCTTCTGTTTCTGTTAGGTCCATACCATTTCTGTCCTTTATTGAGCCCATCTTTGCATGAAATGTTCCTTTGGTATCTCTCATTTTCTTGAAGAGATCTCTAGTCTTTCCCATTCTGTTGTTTTCCTCTATTTCTTTGCATTGATCGCTGAGGAAGGCTTTCTTATCTCTGCTTGCTATTCTTTGGAACTCTGCATTCAGATGCTTATATCTTTCCTTTTCTCCTTTGCTTTTTGCTTCTCTTCTTTTCACAGCTATTTGTAAGGCCTCTTCAGACAGCCATTTTGCTTTTTTGCATTTCTTTTCCATGGGGATGGTCTTGATCCCTGTCTCCTGTACAATGTCATGAACCTCTGTCCATAGTTCAACAGGCACTCTGTCTATCAGATCTAGTCCCTTAAATCTATTTCTCACTTCCACTGTATAATCATAAGGGATTTAATTTAGGTCATACCAGAATGGTCTGGTGGTTTTCCCCACTTTCTTCAATTTAAGTCTGAATTTGGCAATAAGGAGTTCATGATCTGAGCCACAGTCAACTCCTCATCTTGTTTTTGCTGACTGTATAGAGCTTCTCCATCTTTGGCTACAAAGAATATAATCAATCTGATTTCGGTGTTGACCATCTGGTGATGTCCATGTGTAGAGTCTTCTCTTGTGTTGTTGGAACAGGGTGTTTGCTCTGACCAGTGTGATCTCTTGGCAAATCTGTTAATTTTTGCATTGCTTCATTCTATATTCCAAGGCCAAATTTCCATGTTACTCCAGGTGTTTCTTGACTTCCTACATTTGCATTCCTGCCCCCTATAATGAAAAGGACATCTTTTTTCAGTGTTAGTTCTAAAAGGTCTTGTAGGTCTTCATAGAACCATTCAACTTCAGCTTCCTCAGTGTTACTGGCTGGGGCATAGACTTGGATTACTGTGATATTGAATGGTTTGTCTTATTCAAGCTGGTTTCAGAAAAGGAAGAGGAATCAGAGATCAAATTGCCAATATCTGTTCAATCATCAAAAAAGCAAGAGAGGTCCAGAAAAACATCTATTTCTGCTTTATTGACTATGCAAAAGCCTTTGACTGTGTGGATCACAACAAATTGTGGAAAATTCTTCAAGAAATGGGATTACCAGACCACCTGACCTGCCTCCTGAGAAATTTGTATGCAGGTCAGGAAGCAACAGTTAGAACTGGACATGGAACAACAGACTGGTTCCAAATAGGAAAAGGAGTATGTCAAGTCTGTATATTGTCACCATGCTTATTTTACTTATATGCAGAGTACATCATGAGAAACTCTGGGCTGGAGGAAGCACAAGCTGGAATCAAGATTGCCGGGAGAAATAGCAATAACCTCAGATATACAGATGACACCACCCTTATAGCAGAAAGTGAAGAGGAACTAAATAGCCTCTTGATGAAAGTGAGACAGGTGAGTGAAAAAGTTGGCTTAAAACTCAGCACTCAGAAAACTAAGATCATGGCATCTGGTCCCATCACTTCATGGCAAATAGATGGGGAAACAGTGGAAACAGTGGCTGGCTTTATTTTTGGGGGCTCCAAAATCACTGCAGATGGTGACTGCAGCCATGAAATTAAAAGATGCTTACTCCTTGGAAAGAAAGTGATGACCAACCTAGACAGCATATTAAAAAAGCAGAGACACTACTTCGTCAACAAAGGTCCATCTAGTCAAGGCTATGGTTTTTCCAGTGGTCATATATGGATGTGAGAGTTGGACTATAAAGAAAGCTAAGCACTGAAGAATTGATGCATTTGAACTGTGGTGCTTGAGAAGACTCTTAAGAGTTCCTTGGACTGCAAGGAGATCCAACCAGTCCATCCTAAAGGAGATCAGTCCTGGGTGTTCAATGGAAGGACTGATGTTGAAGCTGAAACTCCAATACTTTGGCCACCTGATGTAAAGAGCTGACATTTTGAAAAGACCTTGATGCTGGGAAAGATTGAGGGCAGGAAAAGGGGATGAGAGAGGGTGAGATGGTTGGATGGCATCACCGACTCGATAGACATGAGTTTGGGTGGACTCTGGGAGTTAGTGATGGATACGGAGGCCTGGCATGCTGCGGTTCATGGGGTCGCAATGAGTCAGACATGACTGAGTGACTGAACTGAACTGAAGAGAGCAGGACTGAGAAAATCTGAAGGGCAGAAGTGGACTGCCTCTAATATCTTAGGACCAAGAAGACAGAGAACCTACAGATTAAACAGAGATACACTGAATCTTACTAAAGTATCAACATAATTCTGTAATAGTTCAACCTCCAATTGGATTTAGATGATTAGTTCTTCATCTTAGATGCCTATAGATAGAAGGAGACATTTCTCTGGTGAAATATAATAACATCTATAACTTCCAATCTTCTTTAATGCATGATATCCAGAATAAAACATTTAAAGCTACTAGAGATGAGAAATGGAGAAGGCAATGGCACCCCACTCCAGTACTCTTGCCTGGAAAATCCCATGGATGGAGGAGCCTGGTGGGCTGCAGTCCATGGAGTCGCTAAGAGTTGGATACGACTGAGGGACTTCACTTTCACTTTTCACTTTCATGCATTGGAGAAGGAAATGGCAACCCACTCCAGTGTTCTTGCCTGGATAATCCCAGGGACGGGGGGGAGCCTGGTAGGCTGCCGTCTATGGGGTCACACAGAGTCGGACATGACTGAATTGACTTAGCAGTAGCAGAGATGAGAAAACACAAATAAAAGTAAAGAGGTAAGACAACAGAAGTTGGTGCAATGGTGACCTGAGTATCAGAGTTAGAAGACAAGGACTATATACGGACTAAAATCAGATCTTTTAAAAAGAAGAGAATAAGATGAACAAAATAATTAAAGAATTTCAACAGAAAAAACAGAATCTAGTTTTTCAAATGGAAATTCTGGAATTGAAAACTATAATGTTTGAAATTAAGAATTTATTAGATGAGTTTATTCAGAGTGGAATAATAAGAAGCATAACTAAATAATGTGAAATAAGGATGTCAATAAAAAATATAAAACATTCAGAATGAAACACAGAGATTAAGAGAATAGAAAGGAATAGAAATCAAAAAAGAACATGAGACATAAATGGGACAGTCAAAATGTCTAGGATGAATTTAAATGGCGATCAACAAGGTGAGTAAGGAAAGAGCAAAAGCAATATCTGAATAAATGATGGCTGGAGAATATCTGAGACCAAAAAAAATAGCCTAGAGATTCAAAAAGCTCAGCAAACCCTAAAAAGAACAAAGCCTCAGATATGGACACTGTAATGAAACTGTTGAGACCCACAGCCTAAAGAGAAAGCCTTAAAAGCAGCCTCAGAAAAGAAATGGGAGAAGTTTAAAAGTCAACAATAGCTTTACCACTGACTTTTCCATAGAAACTACAGAATCCAAAGCATTAAAAATTACGTATGGGAAGTGCTGGAAGAAAATAATTGATAACTTAGGTTCTTTATATTATATGTAATATAATGCTATTCAAAAATGAAGGTTATAAGAGACAGGGAAATTAAATATAAGATGATAAATGCAAAATATATGAGATAGGCACAAAAGAAAGCTTCATGCATAGTTTGAAAATTGGTTAAAAAAAATCAGAAATATAGAAGATTTGAACATTATTTACCAAATCTACTTAATTGATGTTTAATGGGCATTTTACTGAAGAGATGCAGAATATAAATTCTTTTCAAGCAGATATGGAAATTTACTAAAATCAAACATATTCTGGGTCATAAATCAGATCTAAACATATTTTATAGGATTTAAATCATACACAGTATATCTTATGACCCAAAGATAGCAAAAATTATTCAGACTTAGATGAATAGAAGGAAATGAAAAACATAACTGAATAATACTATAACTCAATCTGAATAGTGCTATAACTCAGTCCATAACTGATCTGAATAATACTATAACTCAATACGTAACTGATGTTCTTCCCCCCAAAAAAACCCACGCCCCAGGTTGCTTCACCAGTGAATTTTAATAAATACGTAATTAACACATGAAGGCTTCCCAGGGGGTGTTAGTAGTAAAGAACCTGCTTGCCAGTTAAGGAGATAGAAGAGATGTGGGTTTGATCCCTGGGTCAGGAAGATCCCCTGGAGGAGGGCATGGCAACCCACTCCAGTATTCTTGCCTGGAGAATCCCTGGACAGTGGAGCCTGGGGGCTACAGTCCATAGGGTCACAAAGAATTGGACACAACAGAAGCGACTTAACACAACAAAAAAACTAACATATGTTAATTAATTAACATATCTAGGACACTGTTCCTAACAACAGAAAGAAGAACCCTTTTTATGAGGCCAGGATAATATTAACACAAACTCGTGACAAGATGTTAAAGTAAAACAATAAGCAAACAACTCCCAACATAGATGCAAAAAAATTTCCTAAAGAAAAATATTAGCAGAATAAATCTAGTGATCTGTAAGTATAACACATAATGAGTTATCCCACCAATCCAAAGTTTATTTAGCATTAGAAAATAAATCAATGTAATTTCTCACATGAATAGAATAAAAGTGAAAACTCATATGAGAATCTTAAGAGATTCAAAAAGATTCAACCTCCATTTATAATATTAAGACTGTATCAGCAAATTAGTAATAGAAGAGAATTCCCTTAATTTGATTAAGGATACTTCCTTAAAAAAATCTACAAGTAACGTTACTATTACTAGTGAAATGTTGACTGTTTCCTACTGTATTTAAGAACAGGAAAAAATGCCTAGTATTACCACTTCTAATCAACATTGTGTCGGAGGACCTTATCAGGGCAGTAAAGCTAGAAAATAAAATGTAAGGAGCTTGAATGGAAGAACTAAAATTGACTTAATGCATAGATATACTGATTGTTTGAAAAGAAAATTTAAAAAGAATTTACAGAAAACCACTATTAGAATTAATATCGGAATTTAGTGAGGTGGCTGCATTCAAGGTCAGAATACATAAAAAATAAATTGCATTTCTATATTCTAGAGACATAAAAATGAAAAAGGAATTTTAAAATGCCATTTAAACATCCAATCATTAAATATAAAAATCTATGACTAAAAGTAATGAAAGTTATATAAGGCCATTAAACTAATAATCACAAATAGAGCTAAGAAAAATTAAAGACCTAAATAAATGGAAGGTGTAGAGCAAATGATAAATCCCATACATTGCTGGTATGAGTCTAAATTTGTATCATCTCCTAGGAAGACAATTTGGAAATAACACTAACACTGTACATACACATAATCCCTGACCAAGCAATTGAACTCTGAAGTATATACCCAAGAGAAATGAATACTTCTGCACATCAAATATACTCCACTAGGTGTTCATTCATTCTGTATACTTGTAACAGCCCCAAACTGGAAACAATACAAATTCCTGTTTAAGGCTGAATAACTAATAAATTGTAGTACATGTACACAATTATTTATATAGAAATCACCAAAAAAATGCAACTTCTGCTACAGAAAACAACATGGATGAACCTCAAAGCCATATGCTGAGTGAAGAGTTCAAGACAGTCTTTAACTACACAGGCATATTAATTGGAAAGAGGCATGCAGGAGCCTCTCAGGTCTGCTAGAAATGTTCTATGGATGGCTCTAGGTCGTTGTTACACAGGCAGATACATACAGAAAAAATTTCAAGTTGTATACTTAAGATTCAGTCACCTGACTGTATTTAAATTATACTTCAGGTTTTAAAAGGTCAAATGGACAGGGTAATGGAAGAAACAATTCATCTTCTGAATCACTGTTGTCTCTCACACAGACTATTCAGACTGCACTTTCTTTCATTCGGTATTGCTATCATTAGTTCAAACACATTTTCAATTCTTGATTATTCATGACATGAAAATATAGTACCATAGCCTAAGATCCTATTTATCATTGTATCCTCAGTTTCTAACTCATTGTCTGATTGCAATATACATAAAACAATAAACATAAAAGATGATCATGAAGAATAAATGTGGTCACATTTATTATGAACATATAACCTAGGACAGTGCTGAAAACAGCATGTGTTTAAAAATATTTACTATTTTTCTTCCCTTCCTAGCAGTACAAGCTAATTTTATGCTTAATATGCAGCAATTACAGCAAACTGCTTCTTTCATTCTGTAATTAAATTCTCTCTGTGAAATGTACTGTGGATTTTATTCCCTTTTAATAATATGGATTTCTTGCAAAGTATGATTCAAAATATATAACAGAATTACACTGTTGGTCAAATAGCAAACTCTTGAACAATGTTGACTGTCCATTAAAGGTAAGTCATCTGTTTTAATTATTGCAATGTAATAATATCAAGGATATAACACTTGACTTTCACTTTGTTTCTGACCAAATGTTGTTAAACAACAATAGCTAAAATATATAATGGAAAATATTTCCAAACAGTTCCAAACAGAAGTGATGGAAGTCTAATTTGATTTGACAATTCAATTATTTTAAATGAATTTGTGAGTAAAAGACTGATATTCTCAATTCATCATTAAGATTCTATGTCTTCTATTATAATTACTTCTAGGCCATGTAGCATAAACAATGTCTTCTTTGCATGGATCTGGGGCAAAGGAAAGCTACATCTAAATGAGATAGACAATTAGCATTAAAAGTAGCAGAAGCTGAGGAATAGGAGTGGCCCTTGTATTTCCCAATCAGAAGTAAATGGCATGATTCCAATATGAATCTTAAAGTGTAATTCACAGGGACAGACACAAAATTACTAACATTGATTTGTGATTAAATTGCTGCTCACACAAGCAGTTCTAGGAAGTGTATTTCTCGGGTGAGTAGCATCAGGAATATATTCATTTTATGATGGGAAGTTATTTTCCTCAGGAATGACTGGAGAGGTCAGCTAACCAAACATAAATTCATATGGCTGATAAAAGCATGGGGGGTTAATAATGCTACAGAATAAAGAGCTATTCTCAAAGGGTTAGCCATCTATGAACATGATACTATGTGATTGGTTTTGATTTGTAATACTACACAATGATAATTCTTTAAAACAAAAATTTTAAAGTAGACTTTTAAAACCATCTAGCAGAGAGATCTTGCTAAGTCACTTCAGTCGTGTCTGACTCTGTGTGACCCCATAGACGGCAGCCCACCAGGCTCCGCCATCCCTGGGATTCTCCAGGCAAGAACACTGGAGTGGGTTGCCATCTTAAGACAACCACAATAACTTATCTAGATTATCCGCATAATTTCACTAGCTCTCTAGTTTATATTGAACAAATGTTATATGTATATCTTCCAGTCAAAGACACTTGCCTATTTCACGTAAGAATGTAAAGGTGATCTGTTTTAACATATCTCTGGACATTTTCCTTCTATTGAGATGTTTCACAAGTACATGTTTTGTTTATTTTACAAATAACCCCAAATGAATATAACCAAACAATAATCTAGGAAAGTTATTGCTACTGCTTAAAGAAAGAAGGTAGTTATATATATTTACTCACATGTTATCCCAAGATAACAATTAATTGCCAAGTTTTTAGAAAAGAATAGTCATCCTGACATAAATATCTTGGTGTTTCTTCACTTCTAATGATCAGAATATCCTAATTATAGTAGAATTACAGAGACATTAAATACCTTAAAAGTGTGTCAAAAGGTGTAGAGACTCTCTAGCCAGCTACACTTTAAAGGCGAAGGGAGTAGGAACCTTCTCAGCAGATGGAATGGTGTGGTGTCTGGGGCTGGGGATTTGCATGAATATGAATTACAAATAGCACAGATAACATGGTGTTCAAAAGCTGTTAACGAATCTTGAATGTCAAAGTCATTTAGCTGACATTTGGAGGGACATAATTACCTTAAGAACATGGAAATGGGGTGGTCTAAATTGCATGGGCAGAGAATCACAGGACACACAATGGCATTGCTTTGGCAATAACTGTGACAAGCAGGCATGGCCAAGGAAGCCAAGAATGGCACACATTAATGCAGTGACATTTTTCAATGCATGCTGCCCTTTCAGAAATATGCATATGAGGCCTAAATAACCTCTGACCCATTATAAAATAACAGAAGACAAAAAAAAAAAAAAAATCCTACCATAAGCCCTATTACTGGCAGCCTAAAGAAAAGAGTTCATTCAGATCTGATGCACACAGTTTTACATATTTCAAACACTTTAGATACATTTAACATTACTAGACTTCAAAGTCCCATAATTTGTCATAGGCTGACTTACAAGCCACCTAGAGTATTTGCATTGAAAAGACTGACAGTTCCTGATTGTAGAATATGCTGCTGCTAACTAAATAATTTCCTAAATTAACATGAATTATCAATCAAAACTTAAATATGCATTTATAAAGGAAAACTGTTTTTCATCAGTGTCTTACTCATTCAGGTGTATAAAAAGATACCTGAAATGTGAGGCACTGTGAGATCTGGTGGAAGTGTACCAGACAAGGTATATACAATGATAGGTCACTTCATGGTTTCCTGGAGGAGAAACATGGTAGAGACCCACAAGAGAGCCTCTTTTACTCCCTAATATTTGGCATTGGTGCTATACCTTGGGTAGCAACATGATATTAGAGGACACCAAAAGAAAGTAATGTCCCATTAATATTTCATCAGATAATTCACATATCATTCCTGAAATATTAATTAAAATTCAACACCAGTGATGCAATGAACATTTTAATATCTACCCACTAAAAGCAAATTTGTGAACTCAAATTAATATTTTATTTGCAAAAGTGAACGAGATACTTAACTTCTTTAACAGATCAATGTCTCAGGCTGCAACAACATTTGGAGTCCAGCAAGTAGACTTCAATTTACACTTCTATTTACCTCCATTCTGATGTCAGCCCTGATGAACTCCAGCCTCAATGATCACAATTTCCTCTTATCTTCAAAGGCATGGTGGTCTGTTCCACACCATTTTAGATTTGCTTACTTCTGTATTGTTTGCTAATCTTTCATTTACATCAGTATTTCTTTCTCTGTGGAATCACATAAATTATGTATGGAATGATTAACATTATACTGAAGACGTAATAGTTACTGATAGAATTTGTTGATAGAATGACACTGCTGTGTGATGAAAACAACAAACATAGGTTGTCTATTGTATGCTAGGAACTGTGTGAAAACATGGAATAATAATTTTTAAAAAACCATGTATCACTTTCTAATGGACATCAGAAAGTGGGCCTGGAACAGTCAGAAAGTGGGCATGTGGATACATAGTTAGCAGTCAAAGTGATTGGGAGCCAGACAGACACGATGATAATTATTATTACTATTGAATGCAATAGAAAAACACCCTGAGTAAGTAAGGTGGAAGATTCAAAGAGGTTCTGTTAGTAAAAGGAATAAAATCACACATCACAGAGAGGGCTATTTATTAATTGTAAAATATTTCAAGGTCAAACGAGTAATTTGACATCACACAAAATTAAATTGACACAATTTAAGTGACAGAAATAAAATCAATATAGGTTATCTCTAATCTGAGTGAACAAAATACTGAAGTCATTATTATCTGTAAGGTACTCTACCCTAAAGGACTTGATTCTGAAGTACAATCATCATAATCAAAACGGGTTCATTCATCTAATAAGTGAATACTGAGCCCATACTCTTCTCAGACAACATGCTGAGGGGTTGGGAGAGAAGAGTCATCAGGATAGATCAGTCACGTCCTCAAAACAGTATTTCTCTTTGAACAAAGGGTGCTTATTTTGGCTGGCTCGATATACATCTAAAATTACAAATGATTATACTATATTCTTTATAGTAATATAATACATGCGTGTTATGGGAAGATTTGAAAACAGAAAAAAAAGAGTTAAAAAGCTATAAAACCTTGATAATTTTCTCTTGAATATCTCTATTTTAAGTTTAAATATGTTATTTTAAAACCTGATATCTTACTGTATACAGAATTTCATATTTTAATATAGCTTTATGTTTTAATTATTCTCCTCATAAATCTTCATAAGCATATATATTATGTTTTCATATTTTTTTCAACTCATTTACTCCACAAGTGGTCGTTCAGGATATACTATGTTGCTGACACCATTCTATATGCAGTGATACTCCCAGGAACAGGGAAATAAGTTTCTTGTTATCAGGGATCTCTGAGTGGCTCATATGGCTTTGCTCTAATTAATTATTTTATTCACTGTTTTTGGACAATATTATTTATCATTAGAATAAGGAAGCACAATGAAAGCCTTTTATAAATATGTCCTTCAAATACTTGATAATTACCTAATGATCCAGTTCTTGAAATGTCCTAAGTCACAAGCATATATAGCTTAATATTTTTGATACATTCTGTAAAATTTCTTTAAAGAATTTGATAAGTAGTCACATGCCCACCTGCTATGTATGAATGTGTATAGCATTACACCTCAATGCTATTAAAGTTATGTTTTAAAGTTTTGTCAATTTAATAGTCAAAAAAAATCTGAAATTGGCTTTATTTATTAAAACATTGCATAGATTTTCTTAAGTTCATTGGTAACATGTATTTTTATTATTTAAACTGTTTGTGCAAAACATTTGCTCACTAGTCAACTGATGGTATCTTTAATGGATTCCTAAGTGTAATTTGTGTGGTTCAATCTGTAATTTTTATAAATATTTTCCTTTGAATAAAATGGCTTCACACTGGAAAAGTGCTTTCTTAATTATTTACCTCTTTTCATAGAGATTTATGTTTCACACAAACTGCTTTAATCATTTATTTTTCTTCTTGATATAACATATGAGATAAATGTCTAACTTGGTTTTCTTTCCCATCAGCATGGCAGCAGCATCTTAAACTCATCTCTTTATTTCCAGGTGGTAAATATATTTTTCTATTTCATGTCTCATAACATTAGATGGAACTGCTAAAACAATGTTCATGATAGCAGTGATAGCTACCATGATGGTTTCATTGTGATCTTAATAAAAATTACTTAAGTATTTCCCTTTGAATTGCATGGCTAGCTGTTGACTTATATGTGCATTTTTTAGTGAAGTTAAAGAAATAGTCTTCTGTTATTAGTTCATCAAGAATTTATTTTTATCAGAAACTGGTATTATATTTTCTTACATGCCTTTTAAGAATGTACTGAGAACTCCTCAGTGTTTATACTCTTCTGTACTGATAGACTATAGTACTCAGTTTCCTAAAATTAAATTCCCATTTGTATGCCCTAAATAAATTCTTGATTATAATTTATTACATTTTAATAAACTACTGAAATTTATTTATTGGTGTTTTGTGTAAAAGTTTTGTATCTATATTCCAATGTGAGATTTGTATGTACATTTGTTTTTCTGCATTGTCATTGTGAGGTTTGAGAATAGGGTTTTTAGAGCTTCATGCAATAAAAACAGTCTGTTTCTATGACAGATAAACAATTGGGACTAGGATTATCCTAACTCTTCTTACAAGTTTTTAATAATCATATCAGTACATCAGTGTGCCCAAAACTCTCTTTGGATACTGAGAATCACATCTGGACTCCAAAGAAAACCAGGAATTGCTATAAAAATATAGAGGGGGAAGATTTTTATTTACAGTGTCAGAGGTTTCTCTTTAATGTAGAGAAGTTAAAGAAATGGTCCTTTGGTATTAGTTCATCAAGAGTTTATTTTTATCAGAAACAGGTTTACTCACAGCATAGATTTTACACCACACCTGACTTTTGATACCAACATAATATTTGGGTTTTGTTTCTTTCATGTGTTTCATTTTGTCTTATTTTAATGCTACTCAATAGTATAAGACTTTTACTCTGTGGTTATATGGAGTGGGTTTATTTATCAGTTTAAAAAGAAATAGTTCTACCATATTCCCTTTAAATAACTAATGTGATTTGTACCTCTTATAGCTTTTCTTTGGAGTTAATTATTCCCCGTAAGTTAATTGCTGTGAATGCATAACTGATGAACTAATTCTAGGTAAGGTGTCACCTAAGTAGTTGGCAGAATGTCTTTAAAACTAATAACTTGTTCTCCAACTATTTGCACTCATTTCAAGGTGCTACTTTCTTTTTAATGTCTTTAAATCTCAGATTACTACACGTGGAACAGTTTCTGTGGCATGAGAAACTTAATTAGAGAAAAGGAAGTATGGTGCTGTAGAACTTATGAGAACACATTTTCAAAGTTTAAACTGGTGACTTTCAAACTTGTGAGGGAAACACAATATTGTATTCTTTGTCATGTGGTCACGGGTTACTTGTACACATGCGTGCGTACATGACTGACGTCACTTGGCTCAATGAACAATACCAAGTTATCAAGGCATCCATGAGAACTGCATTTATGAAATTCACTAAATTATTTCCTTTTGTATCTATTCCCTTGGCATTTCCTTCCATTTAAAAAAGTACAACGGTTTTAATTTTCTTTCCCTGGAATTTCTCCAATTTGACTTGGTCAAGATAATTAATTCCTTTCATGTCTTTTTGAGTTTCATTTTCTTCAAATTAAATAGATTCTGTGGATTTGATAATTTCTGAGATCTGATCCTTATGCAACATATTGTAATTAATAGGTGATGAAATATATGGACATTGTGGACCATGTTAATGACCTGAAGTTGAATTCAGAGTTATTTTTTAACTTACTTGCATTTATTCATAGCTAATTAATTTAAATCCATTTACTCTGAGTATCTTCATATGAAAATAATGATAGTAATAGGTCCTATGTCATAGAATTGTAGGGAAGATTTTTTTAAAATATATGTTCACAAATACTTTTACAGTGTCTAATATGTGATGGGTGTTCAATAACTTTTGTTATTATAATGATTATCATTCTTCCTTCACATTGACAGGCATGCTTTTAAACAAGTACTAATATCAATGAGGACATTGCATTCTATAAAATGTATTTCTTTAAAAAGCTATAATAATCATCTATATTATTATTTTTAGTTAAATTTTATTCAATTGTCATAAATTGACTTGTGAACAATTTTTGGAAACCTTTTACAATTCTTCATTTTAATCTTTACATCTTTATTACAAGTATACCAAAATGTTATAGGCATAGTCTGACTGATTTTGAATAGCCTCTTGATAGTCTTGTGATTTCATCTTGCAAACACTAAAACAATAAGTGCTGAATTAATGTCAAGTGGCTTTTCAGTGGCCTGAGAGATTATTCAATGGGCTGAGAGATTCGTCATTAGTAACAAGCAAAACCCATATGAAAGAACAACTCTGTAAAACCTAGCTACAAAAATTGAGTCAAATTTTTTAATAGAGATAGTAGACGTGTATCAAATTTACAAGTGACACAGAACAGGACATAAAGATCAGGAAAATAATAGGTTACAACATACTGTATCAAATTTAAAAATTGGCAAAATTGAGCAAGTGAAGCAGAACAGGGACAATCAAGCTCCAAAAGCAGAAGTGTAATGTTAAAAAAAAAAAAATGAGAGGAGTGATTTCCTTATTAGCTATGTGCATAAAAATTCAGGTTTGGGTTGACTATAAACTTAATGAATGACAAGTCTACTGAAATAATACAACAAAATTATAGGATTTATTTTATTTAAAGAATAGGAAATGATTAGTCTTCAACAAAGGAGGCAAGAATATACAGTGGAAAAAGTCTCTTCAGAAGTGGTGTTGGGAAAACTGGACAGCCACATGTAAATCAATGAAGTCAGAACACACCCTCACACCATACACAAAAATAACTCAAATGACTTAAAGACTTCAATATAAGATGAAAAGTGAAAGTGAAATTTGCTGAGGTATGTCTGACTCTTTGCAACCGCATGGACTATACAGCTCATGGAATTCTCTAGCCCAGAATACTGGAGTGGGTAGCCTTTCCCTTCTCCAGGGGATCTTCCCAACCCAGGGATCGAACCCAGGTCTCCTGCATTGCAGGAAGATTCTTTACCAGCTGAGCCACAAGGGAAGCCCATCAATATAAGATATTATACCATAAAACTCTTAGAAGAGAACATAGGCAAAATATTATCTGACATAATTCCTATCGATATCTTCTTAGCTCAGTCTCCCAAAGCAATAGAAATAAAAAATAAATAAATAGGACCTAATCAAACTTGCAAGCATCTGCACAGCAAAGGAAATCATCAACAAAATGAAAAGACAATCTACAGAATAGGTGAAAACATTTGCAAACGATATGACCAACAATGGCTTAATTTCCAAAATAGACAAAGAGCTCATACAACTCAACAACAGAAAAAAACAACTCAGTTTGAAAAAGAACATTGAGCACTGTGTGTGTGCTCAGTTGCGTCTGACTCTTTGCGACCCCATGAACTGTAGACCACCAGGCTCCTCTGCAATGGAATTCTCAAGAGACACAGATATAAAAAACAGACTTTTGGACTCTGTGGGAGAAGGAAAGGGTGGGATGATTTGAGACAATAGCATTGAAACAGGTATATTACCATCTGTGAAATAGATTACCAGTCCAAGTTTGATGCATGAAACAGAACGCTCAAAGCCAGCGCACTGGGACAACCCAGAAGGATGGGTTGGGGTGTGAGGTGGCAGAGGGGTTTGGGATGGGAGACACATGTACACCCGTGGATGATTCATGTCAATGTATGGCAAAACCCACCACAATACTGTAAAGTAATTATCCTCAAATTAAAATGAATAAATTAATTTAAAAAAAAAAGAATACTGGAGCAGATTGCCATTTCCTACTCAGGGGATCTTGATGGGCTACAGTGCATTAGGCCAAAAAGAATCAGATGCAACTGAGAATGCACATACAAATAAAATAAATTTGTTTATTAAACAAATTTAATACATAAATACTTATTTGTGACTATGTATAGCTCAGTTCAGTTCAGTCATGTTCGACTCTTTGCAACCCTATGGACTGCAGTACACAGGCTTCCCTGTCCATCACCAACTACCAGAGTTTACTCAAACTCATGTCCCTTTTGTCGGTCATGCCATCCAACCATCTCATCCTCTGTCATCCCCTTTTCCTCCCACCTTCAATCATTCCCAGCATCAGGGTCTTTTCAAATGAGTCAGTTCTTCACATCAGGTGGCCAAAGTATTGGAGTTTCAGCTTCAGCATCAGTCCTTCCAATGAATATTCAGGACTTATTGCCTTTAGGATGGACTGGCTGGATCTCTATGCTGTCCAAGGGACTCTCAAGAGTTTTCTCCAACACCACAGTTCAAAAGCATCAATCCTTCAGCGCTCAGCTTTCTTTATAGTCCGAATCTCACATCCATACATGACTAATACAAAAATCAAATCTTTGACTAGGTGGAGCTTTGTTGGTAAAGTAATGTCTCTGCTTTTGCATATGCTATCTAGGTTGGTCATAACTTTTCTTCCAAGGAGCAAGTGTCTTTTAATTACAATTGCAGTGATTTTGGAGCCTCCCAAAATAAAGTCTGTCACTGTTTCCATTGTTTCCCCATCTATTTGCCATGAAGTGATGGGACCAGATGCCATGATCTTCGTTTTCTGAATGTTGAGTTTTAAGTCAACTTTTTCACTGTCCTCTTTCACTTTCATCAAGAGGCTTTTTAGTTCTTCTTCACTTTCTGCCATAAGGGTAGTGTCGTCTGTGTATCTGAGGTTACTGATATTTCTCCCAGAAATCTTGATTCCAGATTGTGCTTCATTCAGTCCAGCATTTCTCATGATGTACTCTGCATATAAGTTAAATAAGCAGGGTGACAATATACATCCTTGACGTACTCCTTTTCCTATTTGGAACCAGTCTGTTGTTCCATGTCCAGTTCTAACTGTTGCTTCCTGATCTGCATACAGATTTCTCAGGAGGCAGGTCAGGTGGTCTGGTATTCCCATCTCTTAAAGAATTTTCCACAGTTTATTGTGATCCACACAGTCAAAGGCTTTAGCGTAGTCAATAAAGCAGAATTAGATGTTTTCCTGGAACTCTCTTGCTTTTTTGATGATCCAACAGATGTTGGCAATTTGATTTCTGGTTTCTCTGCCTTTTCTAAATGCAGCTTGAACATCTGGAATTTCACAGTTCATGTACTGTTGTAACCTGGCTTGGAGAATTTTGAACATTACTTTACTAGCGTGTGAGATGAGTGCAATTGTGCAGTAGTTTGAGCAGTCTTTGGCATTGCCTTTCTTTGGGATTGGAATGAAAACTGACCTTTTCCAGTCCTGTGGCCACTGCTGAGTTTTCCAAATTTGCTGACATATTGAGTGTGGCACTTTCACAGCATCATCTTTCAGAAATTGCAATAGCTCAACTGGAATTCCACCACTTCCACTGGATTTGTTCGTAGTGATGCTTCTTAAGGCCTACTTGACTTCACATTCCAGGATGTCTGGCTCTGGCTGAATGATCACGCCATCATGATTATCTGGGTCATGAAGATCTTTTTTGTATAGTTCTTTTGTGTATTCTTGCCACCTCTTCTTAATATCTTCTGCTTCTGTTAGGTCCATACCATTTCTGTTTTCATTGTGCCTATCTTTGCATGAAATATTCCTTCGGTGTCTCTCATTTTCTCAAAGAGATCTCTAGTCTTTCCCATTCTATTGTTTTCCTCTATTTCTTTGCATTGATTACTGAGGAAGGCTTTTTATCACTCCTTGCTATTCTTTGGAACTCTGCATTCAAATGGCTATATCTTTCCTTTTCTCCTCTGCCTTTCATTTCCCTTCTTTTCACAGCTATTTGTAAGGCCTCCTCAGATGGCCATTTTGCCTTTTTGCATTTCTTTTTCTTGGTGATGGTCCTGATCACTACCTCCTGTACAATGTCACAAACCTCAGTCCATAGTTCTTCAGGCATTCTGTCTATCAGATTTAATCCCTTGAATCTATTTTTCACTTCCACTGCAAAATCACAAGGGATTTGATTTAGGTCATACCTGAATGGTCTAGTGGTTTTCCCCACTTTCTTCAATTTAAGTCTGAATTTGGCAATAAGGAGGTCATGATGAGCTACAGTCAGCTCCTGGTCTTGTTTTTCCTGACTGTATAGAGCTTCTCCATCTCTGGCTGCAAAGAATATAATTAATCTGATTTCAGTATTGACCATCTGGTGATGTCCATGTGTAGAGTCTTCTCTTGTGTTGTTGGAAGAGGGTGTTTGCTATGACCAGTGTGATCTCTTGTCAAATTCTGTTAGCCTTTGCCCTGCTTCATTCTGTACGCCAAGGCCAAATTTGCCTGCCACTCCAGGTATTTCTTGACTTTCTACTTTTGCATTCCAGTCCCCTATAATGAACAGGACATCTTTTTTGGGTGTTAATTCTAGAAGGTCTTGTAGGTCTTCATAGAACCATTCAACTTCAGCTTCTTCAGCATTACTGGTTGGGGCATAGACTTGGATTACTGTGATATTGAATGGTTTGACTTGGAAACGAACAGAGATCATTCTGTCATTATTGAGACTGCATCCAATTACTGTATTTCAGACTCTTTTGTTGACTCTGATGGTCATTCCATTTCTTCTAAGGGATTCCTGCCCGCAGTAGTAGATATAATGGTCATCTGAGTTAAATTCACCCATTCCGGTCCATTTTAGTTCGCTGATTCCTAAAAACTCGACATTCACTCTTGCCATCTCCTGTTTGACCACTTCCAATTTACCTTGATTCATGGATCTAACATTCCAGATTCCTAGGCAATATTACTCTTTAGAGCATCAGACTTTACTTCCATCACCAGTCACATTCACAACTGGGTGTTGTTTTTGCTTTGGCTCCATGTCTTCATTCTTTCTGGAATTATTTCTTCACTGATCTCCCATAGCATATTGGGCACCTACTGACCTGGGGAGTTCATCTTTCAGTATCCTATCTTTTTGCATTTTCATACTGTTCATGGGGTTCTCAAGGCAAGAATACTGCAGTGGTTTGCCATTCCCTTCTCCAGTGGACCACGTTTTGTCAGAACACTCCACCATGACGCGTCTGTCTGGGGTGGCCCCACAAGGCATGGTTCATAGTATCTTTGAATTAGACAAGGCTGTGGTCCATGTGATCAGATTGGTTAGTTTTCTGTGACTGTGGTTTTCACTCTGTCTGCCCTCTGATGGAGAAGGATAAGAGGCTTAGGGAAGCTTTCTGATGGGAGAGACTGACTGAGGGGGAAACTGGGTCTTGTTCTGATTGGCGGGGCCATGCTCAGTAATACTTTAATCCAGCTTTCTTTTGTTGGTTGGGTTGTGTTCCCTCCCTGTTATTTGACCTGAGGCCGATCTACGGTGGAGCTACTGAATATAGTGGCCTCCTTCAAAAGGTCCCAGGCACGCACTGTGGCATGCAGTGCCCCCAACCCTGCAGCAGGCCACCACCAACCCACACCTCCACCAGGGTCTCCTGGATACTCATGGGTAAGTCTGGGTCAGTCTCTTGTGGGGTCACTACTCCTTTCTCCAGTGTCCTCATGCACACAAGGTTTTGTTTATGACCTCCAAGAGTCTATTTCCCAGTACTGTGTTAGTTATCACGGCTCTATGGTGGGGTTAATGGCAACCTCCTCCAAGAGGGCTTATGCCATACCCAGGTCTACTGCACCCAGAGCCCCTGCTCCTGCGGCAGTCTACTGCTGACCTGTACCTCTTCAGGAGACACACACAGTTCTGTCTCAGTCTCTGTGGGGTCTCTGGGTCCTGCTGTGCACAAGGTTTGTTTGAGCCCTCTGAGCATCTCTGGCAAGTATGGGGTTTGATTATAAATGCGATTTTGCCCCTCCTACTGCCTTGCTGGGGCTTCTGCTTTACCCTTGGACATGGAGTATCTCCTTACAGTTGCTCCAGCGCCACACAGCTATGTGTTTATGATTATTCAAATGTGGAATTATGCAGAGGTTCATCACTAAATGATAGCATTTTCTAAGTTTCTTATTCTATTGTATTGTTGCTGTTTTGTCACTAAGTCATGTCTGAGTCTTTGCAACCCCATGGACTGTAGCCCACCAGGTTCCTGTGTCCATGGAATGTTTCAGGCAAGAATACTGGAGCAGATGGCCACTTCCTACTCCAGGAAATCTTCCCAACCCAGAGATTGACTTCACGTCTCTTGCATTTCCTGCATTAGCAAGTGGATTCTTTACCACTAGCATCACCTGGGAAGCCCCTCAAAAAGGAGCAGAAGACGTAAACAAACATTTGTCTAAAAAAGAAAGAGATGGTCAAAAGTCCCATGATAAGATGCACAACACCGTTAGAACAGGTTTTGGTATAAGCAAAAAGAAAGCCCCAGATTCAACAAAATTTTTCCAAGAATTTAAGAAAAACTAACACCAATCTTCATTAAGTTGTCCAGATCATCAGAAAAGGAAAAATTTTTGAACTCATACTTTGAATCAGGAATGACACTGACACCAAAACCTGACAGGATATACAAGGAAGCAAATTAGAGGCTATTCTTTCTCATCAAGAAAAACATAAAATTCTAAACAAAAACTTATCAAAATGAGCTTAGTAATAATTTTAAAATATAATGTGTCATGAAAAAATATTTTTTAAGAAGGCCTCCAGGATATTTTAGGACATTATAAAATACAATGTGTTTCTCCCATTATGACACTCCATCAGTGAAATCCCTTCATTATTATTGACAAAAAGATTTTGATTTCTAATCAGGACAACCTTTTTTAATTAGACAGTGAAAAGTATATAACTAATCATATTCTTCTTTCCCCTTCTATTGGTTGGAAACTCAGAATTCACTTACTCATTTATTCAATTTTTACTTATCATATTTGTACATTTTATTTCAGAAGTTGTTATGTTCCAGGTACTGGAAAAGAAACATTGAATGTGACATGTTCTTGTGGAACATTTATTCTTGTGGGCATGGAGACTGGAAAGAAAAGACATGAAACAAACAAACAACAAAATACATAAGAAAAATACTTTCATAGAGATAATGTTATGAATGATATTAAATGAACTGACAACACTGAGTTGAATTTTGACTAATTCAGGACAACTGCCAACGTGCTGGGATCAGAGCATCTAAACAAATGGAATAGCAAGGACAAAAAAAAAAAAAGGCAAGAAGCTTGACTGCTGATGAAAAATAGGAAGAGAAGAAGGCTGCAAGAGTATTAGACTTAGTGTGCTGTCAGGTAAGTCAGAGACCTGGACAGAAATTGATAGTGCCTGTACTGTAGCATGAAGAGGTAATTAAGGCTTTATTCCATATGTGAGAGGAAGCCCTTCCAGGGTCTTAAACAGAGGGCATTCTGTATGCTGTCAACTCTTTAGAAATCTATGATCTACACATATATAAGTGCAATGGCACCCCCACTCCAGTACTCTTGCCTGGAGAACCCCATGGATGGAGGAGCCTGGTGGGCTGCAGTCCATGGGGTCGCTAGGAGTCGGACACGACTGAGTGACTTCACTCTCACTTTTCACTTTCATGCATTGGAGAAGGAAATGGCAACCCACTCCAGTGTTCTTGCCTGGAGAATCCCAGGGACAGGGAGCTTAGTGGGCTGCCGTCTATGGGGTCACACAGAGTCGGACACAACTGAAGCCACTTAGCAGTAGCAGCAGCAAGCATATGCATTCTTAGTTTCTCCCATGCTGATCTTCTATTCTGATTTCTGTGTTCTCTAATCTTGTCAACTTATTATTTAAATCTCAATATTCACTGTGTATATGTATTTCTTGCAAGCTTATTAAATTCTTAATAAAAAGGTAGATCATAAATTTAAAAATTAAACAAATTATGATTTGCTGAATATGTTTTTGAGAAGAATTAATTTCCAAAGACCCAAGTTTGGTCTTTAAAAACTCAAAGTCTGAGAGCCTAAAGATCTCTGTTTTTGTTTACAGAAGAGGGTAGGTGGGTTGGAAAGTGAATTTCGGGCCAGGCAGGAGGGTGAAGACACAATTGAGGGATGAGGGCTAGGAAAAACTGGAAGTGCAAGCTTGGTCTAAAAACACTTGCTTTCATTTTTCCCAACTCTAGACCAACCAAATAAAATGTGTTTTCCCCTTAGAATGTGGTGTTTTCCATTATGCCTGTTGAAGGTCTTGGGCCACAGATTCAGGTGTGAGAGAAACACTATTTTATTTTCCTTATATCAACCCCCTCCTCACTGAGATGTGAGAAATTCCTATGAGTAATGGGAATCTGTCCCTCATTCAAGGGTATAAGACTCAAACTTAAAATGATGCAAGAGATTATGGGAAGGAATGATAAATTTCATCATGGTAACTGCTGCCAACCTCATCTCCAAGTCCAGAGCAACCACTCAAAATCCAGTGGCTCTCCATTTCTTGCCACATATCTGATAAAGGAATATCACTTTGGGATAGGATCCTGTGGGGGCTTCCCTGATAGCTCAATTGGTAAAGAATCCACCTGCAATGCAGGAGACCCGTGCTCAATTCCTGGGTTGGGAAGATCACCTGGAAAAGGGAAAGGCTACCCATTTCAGTATTCTGGCCTGGAGAATTCCATGGACTGTATGGTCTATTCTATAGACTGTATAGTTGTGTCTACAAAGAGTCAGACACAACTGAGTGACTTTCACGTTAGGATCCTGTGATTCAAGTCTCATCTCCCGAGGTGCACCATGCTACCAACACTTGTATGGGTTGGCACCCTCCCTGTTTCTTTGCCACAGAGCGCTTCCTGGGTCCCATTATTCCCTGGACAATCTCCCCCAACATACCTTCACTCACTCCAACTCATATTTCATTCCCTGACCCAAGAAAGCTTCAGCATCAACTTTGAAAAGATACCCTCTCTTTCCTTTCTTGTCAGTAAATCAAATGGACTTTCTTCAATTGGCTTTGAATTTCTGAAACAGTCTTTTTCATGTTATTCTTACTGTTCAAATAAAGATTCACAAAAGTCTGGTTGACTCAAATAAGAAAGAAGAGAGAAATAAATTAAAAAGCTAATAAAATTATTATTTCAAAAACAAATCATACCTTTTACAAACCATTTCTGCTTGAAAGTATGGTCATAATTTTTTAAAGTCACATGAAAATTCTGCCAACAGTTCACTGACAAATCACAAACATTGCTTTCTGAATTTTCTTAATGTTGGATTCATTTTTTAATATTGATAAATATCATTTAGTTAAGAATAGGAGATGTAAAAACATATATAATGGCAAATTAATGTAGAAAGTAAAAAAGATTCAGAATGTGTCTCTAGGACTGAGGAGCAGAAGAACTGAAACTATCAATATTAATATGTTAAGTCAGTGAATGTAAAATCCTGATTTTAAGAGCTTTGGAGGAAATTCACTGTAATTTTGCAACAATATGATTATATAACCATTATCTGTGACTCTGAATGTTCCTTATTTTGGAAACTTTCAGGAGTCTCTGTAAAGAGGTCAACTTCAGTATTCCATTTTAGATCAATTATTTTTGATAATGATTAGATGAAATCAAGGGTAATATTCAAAATATTTTTTTAAGTAAAAGAGATACATGGATCAGTTGGGCAGATATAAAAAGCAAAGTTCTATGGCACCTGGCTTGAACCCTGTACTTAACGGTTGGAACATAAAAAGGTATGAAGCTTGCTGAGAAAGGAGCTATAATGGGACTGGAATCTGGGAAATGATTTGTCTATTTCTGGCAAAGTATTTCAATATTTTAACAACTAATAACAACTTGTGTAGCAGCTATCAGCTCTGTGTATAACTATGTATGTATCATTCAGTGAGTCAGAGAAGTTGAGTCAAGTAAATGCAAGTATGTGTTTCCTCTCTGAATAATGGAAATGAAAAATGACAGGAAATTAATTACATGTTACAGATGATAGAGGAAGGATATAATTTCAAGTTCAGTCTAAAGGTACACACTATCTTAAGCAGTATTTTAACATTTTTTATATTTAACTCCATCTGGTCACATCTCCTCATTTAAAATAAAGTATGTCATTCTCCCAAATCTTCCCACCCTCTCCCTCTCCTACAGAGTCCATAAGACTGTTCTATACATCAGTGTCTCTTTTGCTGTCTCGTACACCGGGTTATTGTTACCATCTTTCTAAATTCCATATATATGCATTAGTATACTGTATTGGTGTTTTTCCTTCTGGCTTACTTCACTCTGTATAATAGGCTCCAGTTTCATCCACCTCATTAGAACTGATTCAAATGTATTCTTTTTAATGGCTGAGTAATACTCCATTGTGTATATGTACCATAGCTTTCTTATCCATTCATCTGCTGATGGACATCTAGGTTGCTTCCATGTCCTGGCTATTATAAACAGTGCTGCGATGAACATTGGGGTACACGTGTCTCTTTCCCTTCTGGTTTCCTCAGTGTGTATGCCCAGCAGTGGGATTGCTGGATCATAAGGCAGTTCTTTTTCCAGTTTTTTAAGGAATCTCCCCACACTGTTCTCCATAGTGGCTGTACTAGTTTGCATTCCCACCAACAGTGTAGGAGAATGACATTTAAACATGTAAAATATCATGTAAGAAACGAGTTGCCCGTCAAGGTTCGATGCATGATACTGGATGCTTGGGGCTAGTGCACTGAGACGACCCAGAGGGATGGTATGGGGAGGGAGGAGGGACGAGGGTTTCAGGATGGGGAATACATGTATACCTGTGGCAGATTCATTTTGATATTTGGCAAAACTAATACAATTATGTAAAGTTTTAAAATAAAATAAAATTTAAAAAAATTATTTATAAAAAAAATAAATAAATAAAGTATGTTTCCCAGCTCCCCACTGCTAGCCTTGTTCCCATGTTTCCAACCCTGTGTCCATTTCCTTCATAGCATATATCACTAGTTGTAATGTTTTTAATTTATATGTCTTAGTTTAAATGTCAGGGCTTCACATTTATTTGGTAATTGTTCTGTACATGTATGTGCTTGTGTGTGTCTGCTTATCCTGTTTCTTTTGGCTAGAATGCAAGCTTCTTGAGACCAGGACCACTTTTGCATCAGGCATATCTGTATCCCTTGTATTCACAGTGCCTGGCACAAAGATGATCAATAATTTATTGACTAAAATAATGATCCAAAATCATTAGCCAATCACTCCACCTCCATTTTAGCACTTAATGTTTTTTAAAATGGTGTGAACTCATTGAGAATAGGGAGCTGGTCTCATTTGTCTATGTGTGTATGCTGGTCTATTACCCAGGGCCAGACCCAAAGATGGAGTTATTAAATGACAGCTGAAAGGCAAAAGGAAGACAGAGAAAGCTGTTTCTATTACTTCTCCACAACAAAGACACAATTATTTGGCCAGACTCAGATGCTTAACTAACCAAAGGTTGAATCTCAACCTCCAAACGTGGGGTTTATTCCAAGATCATATGAGTTATAAAGAAAAAAAAAAAAGAAAGGAATGCAAACTATTTCTGCCTGAAAGCATGTTCTTACTCTAAAAGTCATATGAAAAATCCAGCAGCAAGTCACTGACAAATCACAAGCATTGCTGTCTGAATTTTCTGAATTATAAATTTCAAATGCTTCATCTTAGAAAACCAAGAAATAATAATAACCTAATTCTGATGTCTCTCCCAACTTCTAGAAAGCTGGAGAAATTTACAAATAGTTAAATCTTTCTCCACCTCAGGAAAACAAAAGGGAAACTTGACTTTCTCCTTCAAAGCTTTAGGTTTGGGATTCATAGGAGGACTGTGTTAATTTTTTAACCATTTGATGCAATGCAGCATTGACATGGCTACAGTCTATGGTGTTGCAAAAGACTCGGACACGCTTCAGCAACTAAACAACAGTAACAACATTCACAAGAACTGGAAAAGTCCTGCAGGGAGACAAAGCCAGGGACAGGGGGAGACGCCCTGTGGTTAGTCTGCTGCTGCTGTCATATGCTGCCTTAGAACAAATGGTGGTCGCTGGGTCTTTGCATTTCAGTTGAGAAGCAATGAATACATCGGTTTTATTCATATAAAATTATCTACATTTTTTGAAAATAATTTGGAAAATAATAAACTGCCTTTTTTAAACCTTTCAGTTAAATAATGACACTGCTCTTCAGAATATAAAATATACTGTGATTATGAAATTATAGACACAGTATGTGCCTTAATGACTCTAAGTAAAGAATGCCAGATTTAGCAAATAAACTTACAGGATTTCCAGGTAAATTTAGATACACAAAGAGGAGTTTGGATTTTTTATTTTGTTTTTTTTAGTATATGCATGCTTCATGCAACATACATGAAAAAAAGTATTTGTGGTTATATGAAATTCAAGTTTATCTGAGTGTCCAGGAAATACTTCCAAAAGTATGAATTCCAATTTTTCCCCCAACTACTTTTGGCTATTGATTTAACCTCTTTGCTCCTCCCCTGTCTGGAAAATGAGAGTGGACACATCCACCTTGCACAGCTTTTGAGACAGCTAAATGAGACAATGTGTTTCCTCATATAGGTGCCAGTTCAGAAATAAACTTAAGCATACCTTTCAATGTTAAGACACATTATTAGTCAAGATAAGGCTCAGCATATACCATGTTGCTGCTGCTGCTGCTGCTGCTGCTGCTAAGTCGCTTTAGTCGTGTCCAACTCTGTGCAGCCCCATAGATGACAGCCCACCAGGCTCCACCGTCCCTGGGATTCTCCAGGCAAGAACACTGGAGTGGGTTGCCATTTCCTTCTCCAATGCATGAAAGTGAAAAGTGAAAGTGAAGTTGTTCAGTCGTGTCCAACTCTTTGCGAACCCATGGACTGCACGCAGCCTACCAGGCTCCTCCATCCATGGAATTTTCCAGGCAAGAGTACTGGAGTGGGTTGCCAGTGCCTTCTCCAATATATCATGCTAACTATGTTGAAATGCCCAATCTCCTAACATTAAAAGCTTGTATTTCTCTCTCATGCATTGCTTGAGATTCTATGTAGCTTCTCAGTAGTCCAGACAGCATGGATCTTGTAGCCCTACCATTTTGCCATGGGGCTACCTTCCTAATCATCAGGCACAAGTAAGAAGGACATAAGAACTGTGCAAGCAATTAACTGTTTCAGCCTGGAAGTGATACTTCACTTCTGTGCATGATCCACAGACAAAATTTGTCATATAGCCCTACCTAGCTACAAGGGGCAGCAAAATATAATCCCCACATACTTGTAAGAAGACAGGAACCTGTATGAGTGAGCCCTACAAGTCTTTACTGCAAAGGTTATCACAATATTAGAAGCAATTATAGAATCTGCAAGTTAACTAAGCACTCAGTGGTCCAAACTTCTTCCTAATCTGAACATCACTTCCAGGATATCACTAATGCTTCATCAACCCTTAGCTTGAATGCCTCCAGTAGGAAGAGACTCTTGGATCATTGCTAATGATTTTCATCTTTGTTGAATTTGTTCAACTCAAATCTGTATCCTTACAATTCCTAAAGTTTGTTCCACTCTATCACTGTCAATATTTGTGCTTTGTTGAAAAACAACAAAGAAAAACTACTATAGAAAATAAGGTAAAAAATGGAGAAGGCATAATTATTATAAGAATGAAGAATAAACAAATACTTGAGAAAAGAATAGATCACTTTTAAAGCTAAGAATACTAAGGGAAATTACAATGTATAATCAGTCAATTAGTTTTCTTTCAATTTCTTAGAAGCTACTCTCCAGAAGATGGGAATAATGGTGCAATAGTGTTGTGGGGGTGGGGGGGAGGAAAGGGAGGGTGTTTACTACAAAATAAATGTTTCCTTTTTATTCTAGTTGCTGTGTCTATGTATCACTTTTATTTTGAAAGAATAATTTTATGTGGAAAATTTCAAATTATAAGAAAAGCAAGCTTAATATCTTTGACCAATTTAGGGCTATATTTTTAAATCCACAGGTCAGGTAAAAGTGTTTAGTGTACCACACTATATTCTGAAAGATAATAAACTGCAACAATGGCAGTGCCTAAAGTTTTAAGGACCCTTTTGAATTTGGTGATTAAAATAATAATGGAAATATTGAATATATATGTTCTATGAGTAGAGAACATAAATTGGATTTCTATGCTTCACTTATTCAAAAGAAAAGTTTTGTTTGCTTTCCATTTGATCTTTCCCACTAATTAGTATCTGGGCTTAATTTTCCTTCTCATCAGGTTTCTATTTTGTTCATTAAAACCTTTTGTGCATTCTGGAGGGAAATCACTGACTACTTCAGAAAGAATAAAGAGCTCTATTTTTTTACTGACCTACTTATAATTCTGAATAAGAAAATAACCTACTAGTAGAACTCATTTCAAATTATAGGAAATGATTTAATAATGACCACTGACTAAAAGGAGACTCAAATAGCACCTGGAACATTACTCCAGGGTTAAACAGGAGCTTGATATTAAAAGGTTATAGTCTATACTGGTTAATACAAGTCATTAACACAGCTTATAAATGAAACACATCTTGTATTAACCAATTTCTTAGTCCCACGGACATCAGTTTACTGCTTTTTATAATTCCCTCTCTGCTTGCTCTATCCCTGTACTCTGTCTACAACTGTAATGTTTATTTCAAACTGTATAGTAACAACCACAGTCAGCTGTAATGTCCTGGAAATACTTCTGGATATGGTACTGAAAAAACACATTAAAGCCCAGATTGCATCTTTACTGGTATATAAACATGAGCAAATCATTTTTGTCTTATGAACCTCTGTGAATAAACATACCTGCCTTATAAAGTTTGTGTGAGGATTAAATGAAAGATATGCCACACACTTGTATCCAATATTGTAAATTCTGAGAGTATAAGTTCCTTACCCATTTTCATGTCCATGGAGACAAAAGGGTTCATCATGAATGATTAATTGACATGTATCTTTATTATCAACAGTCTAGATGAAGAGTTGTTATAAAACAAGCAAAAAGCAAGCATAAAAGTTGAAAAATAGAAATTAATGATCCCTTGAAAGACAGATACTATAAAATAAGAAGTGCTAATAGTTCATTCCTTATTAAAAATAAAATGCTTTTTCTTTACAGTCTATATCAACACATAAAGTCATACTTAGGGATTCTTATATTTTACCAAGGTAAGAAGCCACTGTTGACATTAACAAGAACTTTTTGTAGGTCTCAAGAATTTTTAGGTGCTGAAAGAAATAGATATGAATAAACAGGCACAAGAACATTTATAATAAATAGCACGCCAACCTCCATGCCTCACTTTCTTATAGTGACTCAAAATAATGAAATTTTCCTCCACTTTTCTACATGGATGTGAATTTCTGCCCAGGGAATACTGTTTCCTCTCACTCCCTCATACTAAATGTTCCAGAACAATCAAGTGCAGAAGCTCATTTATATTACCGATAGCACTTGTAACCTTGTGCTGTGACTCTAATGTGAGAGGTTAGGTTGGTAGAGTGCTCTCAGTTAAAAGCCGTACAGATAAAATTCACACAGTTAAAGACAGAACTTGTTTTAATCCTCTGCTTAATTTAAAGTTGTGACCTTTCTCAGCCATGGAGAGTCCTTAACGTGTCCCTGAGGACCATCTCCCACACAGATGCTCACTCTCCTAACTTTAGTCCTGTTTAGTCACCTTGCAGGACTCTCCACGTCCACATCCTTCCCCTGCTGCCCTCTACATACACCCAGCATTTCAGCGCTCCCCACTTCCTCATTCCATCCCTTTTTTGGAGTAATTTCTGATGTCTAGGCCCCTTGGATTATCAAATGGAGGAGAGAGAAAGGAGAGGGTAAAATTTGATTCTAGGGAAAAAGTAGAAAGGACAGGGGAGTCTACCATCGTATGACTTCTGGAAGGTTATCTAAAAATTAAGGAGACATTTTTAAAAGAGTAGTAACAAAACCAGATGTCTCTTCAAACTTCTCATAGTTGAAAAAAGAAAAACAAACAAAAGCTTTGTCTTCTTATCTAAATTTGCTTCACATAACCAAACAAAATGGACCTTACAGGTTTCAGTGTAAGAAATATGTGCATGCATGTATATAGAAAAATGGGAGAAAGAGATGGGTAATAATTCATATAAATACTTCAAGACTAATCATAAGATACAATAGCAGTAATCATACATGTACACAAGGTCTTTCTGTGTTATCACGCTTTTCATTTATCTCTCTGGATCCCCTAATTTTAACCTATTAAATGTCTCACTTTACCTGTTTATAAATCAGAAAATTATATAAGCTAATTTGATGAAGAACATTTATTTGAAATATAAACAAATAACTAGCTTGCTAGATCAAAACTAGTTGATATTCCTCAATCCATTACTGCATGTAGATGTCATTCTATTTTATTAGTAAATTTGAAAATGATTTATTTTTCAAGATCCTCACTTTTCTATCTACATATTTCAAATATTAATTTTTAACATAAGAATTTTTCAAAAAATTCAATCTTTTATAGTATTTCAAAGATCTTTATTCAAAATGTTTTAGCATGATCATTCTTATATATGAGATTTGTATGTTTCTATATTAGACATAAAAAATACATACTTATAATTATCACGTTGGCTATGTTGATCATCAACTCTATTTACTTTTTCCTTGGGCTGTAGCTAGCTGACATTTCCCAGCTTTCCTGATAATCAGTTCAGTTCAGTTTTTCTTTTCTTCAAAAGAGTCAGTTCTTCGCATCAGGTGGCCAAAGTATTAGACTTTCAGCTTCAGCATCAGTCCTTCCAATGAATATTATGGACTGATTACCTTTAGGATTGACTGGTTGGATCTCCTTGCATTCCATGGGACTCTCAAGAGTCTTTTCCAACACCACTGTTCAAAAGCATCAGTTCTTCAGCACTCAGCTTGCTTTATGGTCCAACTCTCACACCCATGCGTGACTACTGGAAAAACCATAGCTTTAACTAGACGGACCTTTGTTGGCAAAGTGATGCCTCTGCTTTTTAGCATGCTGTCTAGGGTTGATCATAGCTTTTCTTCCAAGGAGAAAGCATCTTTTAACTTCATGGCTGCAGTCAACATCTGCAGTGATTTTGGAGCCCAAAAAGTAAAGTCTGTTTCCATTGTTTCCCCACCTATTTGTCATGAAGTGATGGGACCAGATGCCATGATCTTTGTTTTCTGAATGTTTAGTTTTAAGCCAGTTTTTTCATTCTTTCACTTTCATCAAGAGGCTCTTCAGTTCTTCTTCGCTTTCTGCCATAAGGGTGGTGTCATCTGCATATCTGAAGTTATTGATATTTCTCCTGGCAATCTTGATTCCAGCTTGTGCTTCATCCAGCCTGGCATTTCACATGATGTACTTATACAGCCTTCACGTACTCCTTTTCCAATTTGGAACCAGTCTGTTGTTCCATGTCCAGTTCTAACTGTTGCTTCTTAACACACATACAGATTTCCCTGATAATAGTGTAAGGCTAAATGATTAAGTTCTAGCCAGTGGAATGTTGTAGAAAATGATAACAGCTACTTTCACACACATATACATATACACATTTACATTTATATACTATTATATAATATCTCTATGTATGTATATAATATATATTTAAGTATAATGCTTTATATAATGTAAATCAATCATGTAACATCACTAATATTATACTTATAAATTAAAATTATATCTGATACATTAAGTTTTTCAAGTAGTTAATTAGAAAACAAATGGTTGAGTATTCATTTTGTATTAATTGAGACTTTCTTCACTGTAGAATGTTTATGGCTTCTTAAATATTTGTTTTGCTAGAACAATCTATCACTATTCCTATGCTTTATACTATGGATATTATTATAGAAGTTGAAGGAGAATGTAGATCAATGTTATTGATAAATTACACAGGTTTGATAATTTCTATATAATTCCAAACCATGGTTAAAAATGTAAGAAGTGAGTCAATATGCTCACTACACACATATTTAACTGTTTCATAAAGACTTGGAGTATAATGGCTATACTACCCTGTTTTTTTTCAGAGTATCAACCCTGTTTGGGCCCCTAGCACCCAGTAAATGCCAAGTAAGAGGATATGGTCATGATGATGACCATAGAGATATGTTTAAAAATCACAAAATAATGGAAACTTTATCTTTTACAATCTTATAGTGCTGATATAATCTTTAGAAATGAGTAGTTAATTAATTTTAACTACACAACAAATGTACTACTTAATTCCACCCCTAAAACAAGTATTTTTTATTATTTTGACTTAAACACCTAATATATACATATATATTTTAAAATTTCTTTGTAGGGAACTCTTAACAAGGCCATCTGTACAAATAGAACAGAAATCATCAGTAAAAGAAACACTTCGTTTTAATATAAACTTAGCAAGAGAGAATTACACTATACAGAAATCAAGTTATTGTTAACTACCCCAACACTAGTAATTGCAATACTGTGCTCAGTTCAGTTCAGTCGCTCAGTCATGTCCAACTCTTTGAGACCCCATGAACCTCAGGACACCAGGCCTCCCTGTTCATCACCAACTCCTGGAGCCAAGAAAAACTCATGCTCATTGAGTCAGTGATGCCATCCAACCATCTCATCATCTGTCATCCTGGAGTTTAGAAAACTCAATTAAGAAATTAATGGCACATTTGATCAGAAACTACATTGTCTGAAATGTCAACTTGAAATATTCTAAAATAGCAATGTTATGTTTGACTGAATCTCTGCTCAGTGACACAAAAACACAACCCTAACATTCTTCCTCTTTCCTTTCACAGAATTTAAGCTTCTCCATGAGGCAAAGCCACATGACCAGCCTAACAGATGACTTTGAGTTGCCTTAATGCCTTTGGTATTCTAGTTATTATACTAAGCTTAGTATAACTAAGCATATAATTTAATAACATGCAATCCAATCGAACAATGAACATATTCAATACTGTTTGCCACAAATGATCACTAAATATATTAACATACATCAGAAATATTTCTGGGGAAAAAAAGGCATTCTGAAACTCTTTTTCTCCTCAACTTAACCTAAATTCTTCGTCTTTATCCTTTAGCTTTTTGATTCCATCTTTTATAAATGACAATTGTAAGACTTCAAAGGAAACATTAGGATGGAAGGACTAGCCCTTTTTCTTGAGATACGAGCTTCACATCAGCTTTGAATATATGAATGTACACTAATGGTGGTTATTAATAAGTCTTTATATCCTGCTCATGTGTGTATTTCTGAATAGCCCGATTCTTTTTTCTGTTCCTTTTTCTGTATAGTTTATTGCTGCTGCTGCTGCTGCTGCTTAGTCACTAAGTCATGTTTGACTCTTTTGCAATCCCATAGACTATAGCTTGCCATGGGATTTCTCAGGCAAGAATACTGGAATGGGTTGCCCTTTTCTTCTCCAGGGGATCTTCCCAACCCAGGGATTCTACCCATGTCTCCTGCATTGGCAGGTGGATTCTTTTCCACTGAGCCACCTGGGAAGCCTTGTATGGTTTCTTACAGGGTGTTAATAAATATAGTTCCAAGTGCTATATAGTAGGACCTTGCTATCTATCCATTCTACATATAATAGTGTGCATCTGCTAACCTTATAATGCAAAATTATTGTATAAAACTTAGCTTCCATCAAAGAAATCTTAGAAATAATTTCTGCAGGGGGCCAAGAAGTGTTCCACGTGTATTTTAACAATGATTCCTGATGTGACTAGATTTTTAAAAATATACAGCATTGACACAGGGGTAGTCAAACTCACCTACAGAACAGAACAGCAATGGTAGAAATAAGTCCACTCATAAATGAAAACCGGAAAGAGTGATACTGCAGATGATTGGGAAAGGACAGACCTGTCTGTAATGGTGCTTAGAAAAAACTGAGTTTTGGTGTGAAATAAAAATTTAACTGAGATTCTTATTCACATTATAAAGAAGACCCAATTCCATATGCATTTAAAGACTGAAATGTGAAAAGTAATATTTAAATTTTTAATGCTGAAGGCAATATCAAAAAATAGTTCATTGCTTATACAAGGGGAAGCATTTTTTAAACAAGATATGGAAGCTATTAACAAAGTAAAAGACTGACACAATGACATTAAAATGAAAAAACTACTAATCATCAGAAAACTGTGTCAAGAATGCAAAACCTAAGCCATAAATTAGAATATGATATTTTCAATATTTTCAATATAGTTATCTGACAGAATGTTAGGAAGCCAGAATACATAAAAAAGTCTTATACAGCAAAAAGACAGAAAATATAAACAATGGGCAACCTACTGTATAACACAGTGAACTCTGCTCAATGTTATGTGGCAGCCTGGATGGGAGGCAAGATTGGGAAAGAGTGGATACATGTATATGCATGGCTGAGTCCCTTTGTTGTCCACCTGAAACTAGCTGCTGCTGCTGCTAAGTCGCTTCAGTCGTGTCCGACTCTGTGTGACCCCATAGATGGCAGCCCACCAGGCTCCCCCGTCCCTGGGATTCTCCAGGCAAGAACACTGGAGTGGGGTGCCACCGCCTTCTCCAACCTGAAACTAGCACAACATTGTTAATCAGCTATATTTTAATACAAAATAAAAAGGTTAATATATTGTAAAAAAAAATCAAATATACATACAAAAAATGGGCACTACACATGAAAAAAATTTACAATCAAAGAAACAGAAGGGATCAAATCACAAGAATAGTATTAAAACATATTAGTCATTAAGATGAATGAATTATCTGTATCTGTATATGTCAATTAAATCTATTATTACCAAGTGTTAGCAAGTTCGTGAACCAATATTAAGCACTCTGGTGGAATAAATTGATACAACCACTTTGGAAAACAATTTAAAACTAACATAAATATTCATGAATCCTATGACTATGAATCCACTTCCTAGATACTCATGAGGAGAAATTCTTATATGTTCAAAAAGAAACATTTAGAAGACTCTTTATAGAAGCATTGTAATAAGACAAAAAAATGAAATTAAAAATCCAAGAAAATAATCCAGTTGTTCACTAACAAGAGAATGGATATATACAAAAAGAGAGAAAATATTTTTACAATGACGTATCAAGTTGACCTTTAAAAAAACATAAAATACTGCCACATGCAACAATTATGTATTCCATTTGAAAACATAGTGGAAAAAAAATCTGGTCACTGAAGCCTACTTATATAGTAATGAAGACAGCATTTTTGCAATCATTTTAGGAAATATTCTAATATTGTATTAGTAGACTATTACATGCACAACAAAATATAAAAATAAATTTTTAAAAAATAACATTTTAGCTTTACAAACTTAAATCTTAATAACCATGGTTTGATAAGGCTATAATAAATCATGTTGGTGGTCTTAACAAGAGCCTATGAACAGGAAATCCTTATTCTTTTCATCTTAATTTGTAGACATAGCCTTGGTTGGCTTTTTGTCTGTGCCATATGCCCAAGTCCTTTATATAGGTTTCTGGACAATTTTATGACTGAGAGTCAAATAGAACAGCTAACCCTGATCACAAATTCTGATAACTTTTGCATAGTAATTATGCATTTCAAACTAAAGATTATTCTGAAGACCAATTTCACATGTATGGGTTTTCAACTCCAGAGAAAAATTTCTTTTGTAATATATGAATCTATTACCCTAAGTGCCATTAACTTAAGACTGCTTGCAGAGACTGCAGGAAAAGTAAACTATTTAGTGGTCATTTTCTAAACATTACGTGTAGCAGTGACCCTGGGATCCTTTGCCATGGAGATGGAGATGAACACCCACCTATTGGACGAAAGGGAGTTGGAGTATCCAACTGTCAATGCCAGCAGGCAATGGCATGTGAGTTGTTGCAATTGTACCTGATGCTTTTTCTACTACAATTATTCTCTCTGGGCACGTTAAAAATAAAGTATCTGTTCGCAAGATGAAACATAATCAAAAGCTACCATCAGGTACAAACACTAGCTTATCCCTTTATCACCAAGAAAGAGGTAAATAATCTCATTTCATCCTTTAAAGATACGTTGCCAAAGGAAAAAATAAAATTATCTGCAATGAAAACAAAAGCTCTCTAATTTCTCTGATTTGTATTCCAAATTCATGGCTCTGACCTTTTCTTAAAACTTTAAGCATCACAAGGAAATCAGTGGGAAGGCAATCATGTGCTATCCAAATACTTAAAGAGCAGAAAAACTCACTGAAGTGAAAAAGGATTAGTAAAGGGTAGAAAAGAGGACTGGCCCCTCCCAGTTGGGGTGCACTGATTTGGGATTAGCTATCAGACAGAAAACCCACAAGCAATTAAAAGTTCTGACATCAGGGAACAAGCAAATATAAAACACTCAGCTCTAAGCGAGGTTCAGCAGAGAATGCCTTCAGGAGTTCAAGGTACTCAAGGTTTCTCTCTCCCATAGAGAGAAACTCTACGGGGAGTGGGTGGATTCCCACCAAAACTCCATGAGAATATAGGGGACTTGAAGCCCTGGAAACTAACTTGCTAGAAATCTGCCCCCAATTCTTCTTTCAGCTCCATGGATAAATGTAATTAATGGTGCTGACCTGTTAATGAGTATTTTTGATAAGTGACATCCATGAGAAGTATTTTTTATATAAATAGAAATTAAAATGAAGAAAATTAAATGACTAGGACAGGGGATTTAATTACATAGATACTATACCTGTCAAATTTTTAAAGGTAAATTACTATTTTTATCATTTTGGTAATGTCATCTTACAGACATGAAAAGCATTTTGAAGGTGGGTTGGGAAGGGCCTCATGCCATTTATAATGGTACAAAAAACTTGCATAATTTCATTTTGCTATTTTCTTTTCAGCTTGATTTTTATCTACGTGCCTCGGTCTCTACACAAAGGGCTGCAAACCAGAAGCTGTCCTGCATTCTTGCTTCAAGCAGAATGAAATCTCCTACACTCCTCTCTCTGGGTTACATGTTCCTAGTCCTGCTTTTTTTCCAGCAGGCCTGGGCTCAGTTCCCAAGAGAGTGTGCTACCATTGAGGCTTTGAGGAATGGCGTGTGTTGCCCAGACCTGTCCCCACTGTCTGGGCCCGGGTCTGACCGCTGCGGTCTCTCATCAGGGAGGGGCAGATGTGAGGTGGTGATAGCCGACTCCCGGCCCCACAGCCACCACTACCCGCACGATGGCAGAGATGACCGAGAGGGCTGGCCCACACGCTTCTTCAACAGGACATGCCACTGCAATGGCAATTTCTCAGGACACAACTGTGGAACCTGCCGCCCTGGCTGGGGAGGGGCTGCCTGTGACCAGAGGGTTCTCACAGGTAAGTAGAGACTGAATGGATGCACAGTCCTGCATGGAACTCAACACATTTAATATTGTAGACCTTTGAATCAGTTGAGGTTTAAGAACTCCTAGAAATCGTAAAACGCAAGCCTTACTTTTCATAGCTGAGGAAACTTAGAGAGGCTAAGAAATGTATTTAAGGAGTTAAAGTTGAAAATCAGGTCTTCTAACTAACAACATTTCCTTTCAAAATATGTGTTGCACAATGCCTTTATAATAGGAACAATGCTAGATGTTCATGACTAGACCTTTCAGTAACTTTGCAAGGTAGTTATGTTAATTGTGAATACATATTGGAGCTCAGAAAGGTCAACTCCATGTGACTGGTGTGTGGGAAACCTGGAGTTCACACTGAGATCTGTCCAGCTCTAATCCAGAGATTCTTGCACAGCCCTTGCTGACCACAAAGACGTTCCCCACTCTGATGACCAAGTTCAGCCATTCTACAGGGTGAGCCTGGCCTGCAGCCTAAACAACAATAAATGACAGAAATTTAAATAGTAACAGGCGGCAATACTGGATTGTTCTCTTTGTCCCAAACATGAGATCAAGAGTTTCACAGAACCCTTACTGAGCTTTCGGTTTTAAATTTACATTATTGTGTTAGTTTCAGGTGGACTCCAAAGTGATTCAGTTATGCATATCTATTTCTTTCAGATTTTTCTCTTATAGGTTATTAAAAAAGATTGAGTATGGTTCCCCATGCTATACAGTATGTATTTGTTGGTTATCTATTTCATATATAGTAGTGTGTACATGTTAGTCCCAAACTCCTAATTTATCCCTCCCACCTACCCCTTTGGTAGTCATAAATTTGTTCTTTTTATGTGTGTCCTCTTTAATCATTACAACTCTATAAAGCAGGTATTTCTACATATACTTTACAGATGAAAAACTGATGCTTAGAGAAATATGTGCCAAGTAACAGAATTAGACCCTGGTCCTAACCACTATGCTAAACCACATACTATATTTTTGCAAAATTTATGGTATTAAAAGGTAGAAAATTACAAGAAATATGCAAATAGTGAGCAGAAGTCTACAACAGGATCATTGAATCATAAAGTCTATGGTAAGATTAAGGAAAGCTCTTACTCTATATAGAGTAAGTTGGAGAAAGAGGGAGGAGATCAGAGAGAGAAAGCAGACATGAAGAAGGGATTTTAGCAAAGGATATTTTTTAAAGTATAAAATGATGTGAGCACAGATGCAAATTATCATTCATGGGTTAGTGGGACATGGGGTTACAAGATGATTGAGTATTCTCTATCCATGCTCACATGGCAGATGTTTTCACATTTGAATTTTGTGTCTCTAAAGTCAGGAGAAACCTTCTGGACTTAAGTACAGAAGAAAAGAACCGCTTTGTCCGGGCCCTGGATATGGCAAAGCGCACCACTCACCCTCAGTTTGTCATTGCCACCAGGAGGTCAGAAGAAATACTGGGGCCAGATGGCAACACACCGCAGTTTGAGAACATTTCCATTTATAACTACTTCGTTTGGACACACTACTACTCAGTCAAAAAGACTTTCCTGGGAGCAGGACAGGAAAGCTTTGGTGAAGTGGATTTCTCTCACGAGGGACCAGCATTTCTCACCTGGCACAGGTACCACCTGCTGCAGCTGGAGAGAGACATGCAGGTATGCATGAGACATGGCCACATTCATATCTTTTACAGAGAGGGTAACTTGTTTGTAAGTCATTAATTCACTGTGCCCTGAATGATCAAAACAGGTGATGACAAAGCAATTTCATGTTATTAACCTGCCTTTGGTGTTCTGTTAAATCTCTCCCTATGCAAATCGCTTCCTTATTAATTAATCTTTATCCTTTGTAAAGTGAAAAGAAAGTCACATCAATGGTCAGGAAGCCAAATGAGGTATTTGTAGGTGTGAATTAAAGCACTGGACATAGTCTACAACTCTGTCATTGAAAAAATGACCCTCATATACTTCACAATATAGGACTCTCATTTGATCTGTCTCCCTTCTGAAATGTAAACCAATAGCCCCTCCTAGTTTGGATGAGGAAAGTGTATATGACTTTTCAGTCTTCCAAGTTCCAAATATATAGCTCGTTTTATAAGTTGATGATTTTGTATGATATATACAGGGTTTAAACTACAAAAATAATACTTTTCATTTAAATTGGCATATTCTAATTGAACTCCTATGTTTCCATGTTCTCTACCACTTTGAGGCTTATAGCAGAAACCTACTAACAATATCCACTAGGTCAGACATCATTTTAATCTAAAGACATTGGGTTTTTTAGCATGAAGTGAAACTAAACAGTTATTTCCAGTTTATTTTTAATCAGATAAACTAAAATCACATTAAAGTAGCTGTTAAGATACTTTCTTATTGTTTCTTTTACTATTTGTTCTATTTTAAGAAAAGTATTGTCATTTTCAAATGAATTTAAATGTTTTTCATTATTGAAGTAAGTTGATTTACAACGCTCTACAGCAATATGATTCAGTTATATTGGTTTAGCCAAAAATTTCGTTTGGGTTTTTTAGTAAGATGTTATGGACAAACCCACACAGATGTTTTGACCAACCTTATACATATCTATGCTCTTTTTTATATTTTTTCCATTATGGTTTATTGTAGGGTATTGAAAATAGTTCTCTGTGCTACACAGTAGGACACTGTTTTTTATCCATTTCATATATAATATATGAATATATAATATATATGAATATATTATATATATTATATATAATATATGAATATATAATATATATTATATATAATATATGTATTATAATATATAATAGTTTACAACTGTCAATCACAAACTAATTTTTAACCACTTTAATAGTCTTAGAGCTCAACTAGGAAATCAACAAGTTGAATCTGTTTTCTAGGTGAAATAAGAGCAATGATTCCCTCCCCACAAATTAAAATCTAAAAATATCTGAGGGCAGGAAAAAATATCTGGGGGCAGACTCATGTATTGATTTGCAGTACACTTATGCCCAGCATTATCCAAGAAAATAAATGGTTAGAAGGGAGAGAGTTCAAGCACTAAAATACAGAAAAAAATATTCATATGTACGTAGTCCATCCGTATGCAGTTTGAGAGTGATTAAATGAATTCAGCTGCTACTCTGAACTTCATATTTTATAGCTCTGATTTCACATAAGACATTTAGTAGATTATGAGTAGATAAATCTGTCATTTGTAATCAACTCCAGATCTTCTTGCCTTCAAGTCATTTTCCCACGAGTGCATCAAAATGAAAGGGCAGGTGGAAAGTATCTAAAAGCTTCAATTGTGCCTGTGTAAACTTCAACCTCTATGACTTACATTTTTAAAACCCAACTTCACAAGCGATCCAACAAATTATAATCTAAATGTAATGCACAGTTGAAATGCCACATGAATATGCTCCAGCTCCGAAATGCCAGTTGCTGAACCACAAACTGACTCTTAATGATCCCTCAGAAGCTGTCACTAATCTTTGTGAACCAGAACAATGGCTGCTCAACAAGGCCTCTAAAGCCCTGGAGATCAATAAGGAGGGATGCACTGGAAAGCTTTTGACCCTCTAAAATACCCCAAGGACAAGGATATGCTTCCTAGAAAGGGTTTAAGAGTAAAAAAGCAGAAAAATACTCAATGTTTGCAAGGTGAGATTAAACAATGGCAATCCCTACATTTATCCCACACTCTAAATATAGTTCCCCAAAGGCCTAAAGGAATGAGAATAATAAGTACAATAAATATATCTTTAAAGGAACCCAATAAAATAAGCATGTGATCTTGAGCCCAGCATTTTTTTATTTGTTGAGATCAGCTCTAAATGGAAACTAGGTCCCTGGGCTAAAGAACAGCATGCTTAGAAAAATATTCAGCTTCCGTTAAGCATTTCCTGTCTATATTGGTTTCTGGCAAAGGCCTGAGTCTTCATAGTTTAGATTCTGAAGCAGAGTCTCTAAGTAAAACACCAGGCAGATAAGGCTAATTTCAAAGAAGCCTCTATAGTGTGTGGCCAAAATAAAATCTAATGCCTAAAGTTGACTCAGTTAAATTAAAAAACAGAAATGAAATAAAAAGCACTGCTTCACATAATATATCTCAAGGCTGGATCTAACTCCAGACAAGAGTTTGTGATACTTCAATTAGAGATAGGAAAATGGAAGGAAGCGAAAATGTCAAAGAGTAGAAGTTATTGTTGATAATTTTTAGTATAACCAACTTGCCTGAAAAAGAAAAGACATCGCCCCAAAGCATTTGCAGAAACTTCTGGTATAATGAATTGAGTTTCATTCCCTCTAGTGCCTAAGTGACTTCTTGTCGTAAATCAGGAGCTTTGTTAAATAAGGGATCTAAGTCCGCTAGCCCTGCAGACACACTAACTGGTTCCCAAGTGGCTGAGAAAACTAATAGAAGCAGGCTGCCAGGGAGTAAACCAAACAAAGGGAGCATTTTAAACAAAAGCAGAGAATGCTAACAGAGTTTCTGTGATCTAGGAAATGTTGCAGGATCCTTCTTTCTCCCTCCCTTACTGGAATTTTGCCACTGGGAAGAACACCTGCGACATTTGCACCGATGACTTGATGGGATCAAGAAGCAACTTTGATTCCACTCTTATAAGCCCGAACTCTGTCTTTTCTCAATGGCGAGTGGTCTGCGAATCCTTGGAAGATTATGATACCCTGGGAACCCTTTGCAACAGTAAGTTTCAAATGACAACTAGGATTTGGAATTCCCTATTAGATAAAGAGATTAAATGTGCTGCCAGAAGGCCTTTCATTCTATTAAGGACTTCAGACTGAAGTTCACTATTATTATAGAGAATGGGTGTACAGATATTCACTAAGTACCTAGGATAGTCCAGGCAATCTGGGGTGCTCCAGGGAAAAAAGAAAGTACCTACACATTTTTCCATTGCTTTTTCTGAACAACTTTGTTGGTGCATTGCTTGCTTTCTTATTTTGGAAATGTCTATTTGTATTAGTTAATCCTCTTAGTAAGCCCAGCACTGCTTTGTGGTCATGTGTCTTGTACTGGAATTTCACAGAAAATGTGTCCCTAGGAAATGTGAAATCTACAGAAAGAATTGGAAGTACCTTGGGAGTAAAAAAATATACATTTAATAATAATAATTGTTATATAAAGATTACTATTATTTTGTTATTATATTATTTTTACTATTATGTCACTTTGATTTCCAACCTTCTGACTAGATTAATGAAGAGAATGCTTAACCAACTGTCCTAACATCCTTTCTCCAGTGGTCTGAATGCCCTCTGCCATAGGTCATGTTTCTGTCTTTTGTGGAACAGTTCCTGTGAAGCTGTCTGTTCTCTTCCTTGGATCCTATTTTTACCATCTCCCTTGATACTAACACAAGGTCTTAATTATCAGAGTCTTTCTATCTCACTTTATTTTTCTTCTTCAGGCATGTCTAAATATTTTGAACTTTTGTTCTTCCATATAAAAACTAGAAGTATTGAAATTTATTTTTTCCATTATTGTATGCATAACATTTATTCTGCACATATTTTTAAGCACCAAATATTAAATTACATTGTAAACTTAGAATATTTTAAATAGAACAACAAAATTAGGTAGATTTTTTTACCATTAGATTATTTAGCTGTATATAGGAATAAGAGAAGTAACCATATATAAAACTTTATATAAGTATAAAATTAGAATTTTTGTTTGGTGAAATGAGATGAAATTGAGGATTGGTGTATATTTAGGTACCAAAACATTCATCTCTCCCTGTGACTTTTTTTTTTTAATTTGCTTGCATATGGACAACTTCTGTCATTGCACCTATTAACTTATTATGGATTAGAGTCCTGTGGGATTCCCATGCAGGAATGAATGAAAAGTTCAGAGTGTCTGAAGCAGAAAGTAGATTTGAGAAGTATTGTGTAGAAAAAGAATATGTCTTTCATATGATGAATTAAAAATAGCTTAGTGGCTGGATAGTTTAGTGGCTGGAAGAATATTAGGTGTCAATAAATAACTCTTTGGTGGTGGTTTAGTCACTAAGTTGTGTCCAACTCCTCAGACCCCATGGACAGAGGAGCCTGACAGGCTACAGTGCATGGGATTCTCCAGGGAAGAATACTGGAGTGGGTTGCCATTTCCTTCTCCAAAATAACTCTTTAGTGTACCAAGTTTGGTGCATTCCTGGTAAATGGAGAGAGACTGTCTAGAAAGCATATGAGAACATATGCATGGGATGTCCAGGGAAGCTTCACTCTAAAGATGTACATGTATGTGTGTCCTGTAAAAGACGACCAGTGAAACCACAGGGATGGATAATTTTAGTGGAGAAGAAAAGTAGAGGGAGGAAAGAATTATCGTGAGAAAAATATTTTATCAAAGCATTTGGCATCATATCAGACACATTAATGGGTATTCAATAAAATGTTATTTTTCCTTTTTTCTTTCATGGGCCTAATAAATAAAATAGTTCTGGTCTAACTTCCTATATTTCCTGCCATCCACTACCCGCTTCCATTGCCACATGCTCCAGGCTAGCTGTTCACCTAACAGGCTCCCTCATACAGATCAACCTTATCTTTTCATAAGTCAACATACACCAAACAACTATTTAGCTTCAATTATATGCCATCCCTGGTGGCTCAGAGGTTAAAGCGTCTACCTGGAATGAGGGAGACCCGGGTTCGAGCCCTGGGTCGGGAAGATCCCCTGGAGAAGGAAATGGCAACACACTCTAGTACTCTTGCCTGGAGAATCCCATGGAGGGAGGAGCCTGGTAGGCTACAGTCCATGGGGTCGCAAAGAGTCGGATACGACTGAGCAACTTCACTTTCACTTTCATATGCCATCTACTGGATCAAGACTGGAGGACATACTGGTGATCAAGAACAGAGTTTGTGCTCTGATGGGGCTTATATTATGCACAGAAAAAAGCCTGTCATCCTTTATTATTATCTCTGCTTAAAAATGTTTGACTTGTAAATTTTTTCTTATTTTACTTCTGGCAATTTTCCTCAGATATTCAGGGCTCTTTGCAAATCTGTATACCCAATGAAATCTTCCTGAAGCTGCCCAATTGGGAAGAATTAGTATTCTCTCTCTCTTTTTTTTTTCCTCTCTCTCCTTCCCTCCTCCATCCTTTCCCTATTTCTTTCTCTCCCTGCCTGTATCCCCAAAGGCATCTTTATATTCCTAGGGATATATATTATCCCTAGTATAGCAGCCCTTTGTTTACCAGTTTATCTTCAGTTCTGTTCAGTTCAGTTCAGTCACTCAGTCATGTCCGACTCTTTGTGACCCCATGAATTGCAGCACTCCAGGCTTCCCTGTCCATCACCAACTCCCGGAGTTCACTCAAACTCACAGCCATTGAGTTGGTGATGCCAACTCATCCTCTGTTGTCCCCTTTTCCTCCTGCCTCTAATCCCTCCCAGCATCAGAGTCTTTTCCAATGAGTCAACTCTTCATATGAGGTGGCCAAAGTACTGGAGTTTCAGCTTTGGCATCAGTCCTTCCAAAGAACACCCAGGAATGATCTCCTTTAGAATGGACTGGTTGGATCTCCTTGTAGTCCAAGGGACTCTCAAGAGTCTTCTCCAACACCACAGTTCAAATGCATCAATTCTTCAGCACTCAGCTTTCTTCACACTAACTTTCAAAACTTTTATTTTTCACATTAATTGCTGAAAAATATGTGTTGATTGAAATATAGATCACTTCCCAAAGAGAGTTAAAGTTGTTTTAACATTATTTCTTTGAAAGCTTGAAACAACATTAAAGAACAAAATTCCATGTAATGCGAAATATGGCTTTCAGTGTCGAATTTTGGTTTATGAGATTGTATTCACAAAATTAATCTTCCACGGAACTTCTGTTTTAATGTGTTCTCTTGAAAAAAGAGATTTAACATATACTGATATGTTAATAACATTATACTGATTTAACGAATACAAGGACCTCTATCTGTTTTTACAATTATCTTTTTCTTCAGGTGATTCTATCACATATTTTCCCTTTTCACAGAAGTTGGACATGATAACCTAGGTTTTATCACTTTAATACCACAGAATATGCATTTGAAATTTTTTCTCTTCTACAAAGGAAAACCTGTCTTTCTGTGTTCAAGACCCCATGTATACAAATTTAATAAGGAAACCTAAGATCTCTAAATGTTCTATATGTGTTCTCATACCCCCTCTTTTTCCCAGGCACTGAGGGTGGGCCAATTAAGAGAAACCCAGCTGGAAATGTGGCCAGGCCAATGGTGCAACGTCTTCCTGAACCACAGGATGTCGCTCAGTGCTTGGAAGTTGGTTCATTTGACACACCTCCTTTTTATTCTAATTCTACAAACAGCTTCCGAAACACAGTGGAAGGCAAGTAAAAAAACTGGTGCTCTGAATTGATCTAGTTGTTACAGGAAAAATTCAAGTGTGCAAATTAAATCTCTTTAAAAAAAACCTTTGAATGCCGTATGGATCCTGTGATGTGTATGTGATATGAACAGGGCTGCCTATCATTATATAGTCACAGTCCTCTGCTAAATACAACTTTCTTAAAGAAAAGCATAGCCCGGAAACTCTTTGTATCACAGGAGAATCCCTTGGAAAGGATCCTCCATTCTCTTAAAATACCTAAAAGGTATTTAAACTCAAATTTCTGTTAAGTACCTGGCCAATATGGATATAACTATATCAAATTTTAGTATAGGCAAATAATATTCAAGACTTGGAGATATTATTAATTTTTTTCTTAAAAAAATCCTGAACATCCAATAGTTGACATCAAATAAACAGTCTGGTTTGGGCATATGTATTATTGAGGTATCATCCTGAAAGTTTTTTTAAGAACTATAAAAAATCAAACTAGCATCTAGAGATATTTAATTTGATTTTCTTTAAATAATTCAAGTATTTTAAAGTTGAGAGACCAAGTCCAAAGAAGTGAAAAGATATCCAGCTAGTTAGTAACAGAGCACAGATTCAAATCAAAAATTTCTATGTCCTCTAAAAAAATTATATCATTTATAATTATTATATAAAAAACTTTTATACCTCTAAATTATTCATGATACATATTTAAAGTCTTAAAAGAACAGAATCACGTTTAACTTTATTACAAACTTGTTCTTGTCAAATTTTACCTTAAATACAGTATCATACATGTTAGACCACCCTCCCCGCCAACCGAAAAAGGGAATAGATCTCTCTTTCCCTTGATCTAAGATACTTGATATATAGATCTGATAATTATTTTCAGTTATCTCCCTTTTTATCATTAAAATTAGATGCCATTCTTTCCTATCTTTATGTTAATTTTAATAACTACATATGAATGCACTGATTTGGAGATTCCTCAATAATCACCATATTTTGACTAAAGCGGTATTTATAAACTAATGCTGTTAAGTAGTGATTCTGTAAAGAATTTAAGAATATAAGAGTGTATTTTATTGATGCCCAATCAAAAGACAGATTATACTGATTTCCAGACAGAATGTACAAAAAGGTTAGTGCCTAACCATGTACAATGTAGGCAGTCTTTAAATGTTTTATGAGTCAAAAAAATAATAGAATAAACATATAAAAAAGAATAATGAATGAATGAGTAGCTATAATTACACTACTGACTTAATGCACTTCAAATTCTAATATTGCTTTTATAATATACAGGCATACCCTGCTCTCCCACCTCTGGTCTTCAAGCTAACTACACACTTATAACTCCATCCCACATCAGAGACTCCCGACTTCCATTGGTGATCTATCCATGTATTCTCCCTAATATACTTACGTGAACAATATGTGATGGAAGTATATATGGGAAGTATATCTGTTATATATAACATATGGGAAATGTATATATTACATGTAATAGGTGTGTAAGATGTGGATTATATATAAACAGGGATATGTATGATGCACGACTTCCCAGGTGGTACAGTGGTAAGGAATCTGCCTGCCAATACAGGAGGCGCAGGTTTAATTCCTAGGACAGGAAGATTCCCTAAAGAAGAAAACAGCAACCCACTCCAGTATGTTTGCCTGGACAATCCCATGGCCAGAGGAGCCTGGAGGGCTACCATCATGGGGGTCTCAAAGAGTTGGATGCAACTGAGCATACATGCACATATATGAAACACATGTGAAATATATGTAGTGCATAATATGGAAATGTTTTTGGAGAAGATATAAATATATATATATATGTGTGTGTATGTATATATATATAGAGAGAGAGAATAGAGAGCATTCTCAAAAGTTCTATAAATGTTTTGACAGCAGTCTTTTCAGATATTTAAAACTAGTACAGAGATGATAAAAAAAGCTCTGAGAAATTCTAACTTCTCCACAGAAATAATTTTCTAAAAATACACATGCTGACAGTCTGAAGCAGTAAGGCAGGAGACTAAAGTAACATCTGGCAATTTAAGTTCAGGGCAATCAGAGCTGTGTTCTCCCAATTGTATCAGCAGTTTTTGTAGAAGCTAGAGATTTCCATTGTCTTTATTTCCATGTAGACCAATGTTAGCCTTGTCAAAATAGAGTGCTCTATATATTTTGACTGGTATCCTTTGCAGGTCATTATTTTTAACCTAGAGGCTACACTTAGAATGTCATGCCACTAGCTTCAAACTAACCTAGCTCTTACTACAGCAAACAAATGTCACCAACCATAGGTACAGAGAAGCAGTGCTATTACACCAAGGTAAAAATTGGCCTGACAAGCTCAGGAAAAATTGTTTCCCAATATAATTACTGCTTTAGACTTAAAAAGTCAGATATTTGTAAAGGATTTTACTATTCTCATCTTTATTTTTATATCTAGGTTACAGTCATCCCACAGGAAGGTATGACCCTGCTGTGCGAAGCCTTCACAATTTGGCTCATCTATTCCTGAATGGAACAGGGGGACAAACTCATTTATCTCCCAATGATCCTATTTTTGTCCTCCTACATACATTCACTGACGCAGTATTTGATGAATGGCTGAGGCGATACAATGCTGGTGAGACTCTTTCATATGCTTTTTGCAAACTCAGCAAACAAGACTGTTCAGATGGCATAGTTATCACATTAGGCTAAGAACTTGACACATTTAAACTACGCTTTACAATAGGATAAAATAGCTCTAATATTTAGCTATTTCCAAAAATTTTAAACCACTCAAAAGGCAGATAAGAAGTCTCTCAGTATAGTAATAGAAAGACGAGACTTATTAACATTCACTAGGACTAAAAACTAATCCCTTCACCACTTTACCATGTAAAGATGACTAACTACCATGTTTCCCCAATTTTTCTTTCTCATATCTTCCAATGAACATCCTCATTGCTTTTCATATGGATGTGAAAACCTTAAAGAGCTCTTCTTTGATACCCCAAAGACAGAAAAATTATACTCATAAACCGCAGTTCTGATTTTTATTATGTTACAGCCTCTCACAAATGGAAATTTTATTCAACTTGAAAAGTTAATGCTAGTTTTTATATCACACCATAGAACATCTCTTTTAAGTTCATTTTAATGCATTCTTTAAAGTGTTATTTAGAGGCTACTTTCTTTTCACTCAGCTGAGAGGGTTATATTACTGTTTGAACGATGAATGTGCTTTTACTGGTTAAAACATCATAAATTTTCACATTTAAAATTGTTCTAAATTTTGGCTCATGTACTTTTATTTCATCAAGGACATAAACATAATATTGGAGATTATCTACTGATTCATCTATTAATTCAGCCACCTCTTACTTCTGTGCTCGTGTGTGGTGTGTGTGTGTGTGTGTGTGCTTGTGAGAGAGAGAGAAAATACAGTAGTAGATTCTAATCTAACCTGATTTGGACTATGAATTGATGAGTTGGTCAAAAGAGTTTGTTTCAACTGAAAACCATTTAAGAAATAAATAGCCTAAATATAAATATTTATCTACTTATTAATCTTCTATGAAGTCACTGATTGGGAGTTCCACCTGATTTTTCATGTGTATTTATATATATACATGCAACCATAATGAATTATCTATAATTTGCATTGCCTATTTCTTTAAAGTGAAACAAGAAATTCTCAACCCTTGTGATGCTGAGTACAGTATTATCCTAAATTTTCATAAAGTTTCCCTAACCCTTTACAGTCATAGTTGCCCACTCCTAATTCTATAGCAGTGTTATAGCCATTCATTCTTATTAAATCTTTCCAAAGCATTCCATTTATTTATTATAAAAACATTCCTCTCTTTTTACATTTATAACTATCAGTTTATACATGTTTTGTTATACTACTTTTATTTCAGTAACAACTCGAATTAATAGGTTTGTGGATGAACAAAACACACTTTTATTAGACATTTACGTCTGGTAACTAGACAGCAATGTATAAGCTGACAACAAGCATATGTAACTAGATACAGTGTGTGGGGGAGAGTTTCTTCGTAGACAAGTAATATTAGGAAGGGGGATAGGGAGGACTGTGTAAATAGAGAAAGAAAGATGGTCCTAAGAAAGGAACAAAGGAGCCACTGTTGCTGGAGCAGAGGAGGGAGGGGGATGAAAAATGGAGGGAGATGACAAGGGCAGAGGAAAAACTGGAGCAGATCCTTAAAGGCATGGAATTTAACTCTGTGAGAGATGGGGAGCCATTGAAGGATCTGACATAGGGAAGTAATATTGCAATGCAATTGTTACTTTTATTAGTCTTCTTTTCCTCCATTTATTTTAATGGACATAACTTTTTGATGCAGCTGAAACTGAACTGAGTTGAGGCTGATTCAGTAAAGAAAAAATAGGAAGCTTAAAAAATTATCTAAGTTATTAGCTTTAATATCTAACTTTAATAAGTAATTAGTATGAGTGCTTTGAGGTCATGAATCCTGTCTTTGGTTCAATGCTATAGCTCATGTGCCTAGGTCAGTGCCTGACATGAGGAGGAACACAATAGACTTTAATGGATACATACTTAATTACCATTAATTCAGAGTACATTTGAAATCATTAAATTTTAAAGTAATTAAATTTAAATTTACAAAAATATAAACACTACCTGCCATTTCTATGATCAATGTTTCTTTAGAGTAGATGTTAAAAAATTCTCCTATGCTTCACAGGATTGCAGTGACTGTCCAGGTAATATACTTCTTGCAATACTTCTATACTTAACTAGCCTTCCCACATATTTCAGCTCTTCTAAACATATCCCCACTAATGTCTTGCCCAAACCCACTTCCAATTCTGGTTTTGTGACATTCCACTTGGCATTTAATTGTACCAACATAAATACAAACAACAACAATAAAGAAAGATTTTTTGCCACAAAGAGCATCACTCCTTTTATCTCTGATAACAAAAAGGCACTAATAGCACAAATGCCTATGATTTGTATTTAAGTAGAAAGATGAAAGGTGGCAAGAAACAAATAGTATTATAGGACCTTGATTCAAAATGTTAAATGCTTTTTGATAACAGAGTAAGAACCCAGGGAATAAGCTCACATTTATTGCTCTAATTAAACAGAAAAAATGAAAAGTACTAAACAGAAATATACATAGTCAAAGACAAACCTCCATCAGATACACGGCCTCCTAAATTTAAACAACAGATGATGCTACAGCAAATTACAGGTTCAGTCTTTCTTTAGCTTTGAAAATAAGTTTAATGAATTTTACTGAAAATAGTTTCTGTAATTTAGAAGTAAAACAACTAATGATTATCATAGATAAGAAAATACTAAAACTTTCTTACTTTTAAACTTTGTTTTTCTATTGGATGACATGTTACTATTGTACTCAAAGCGTGTGAGCTCTGTTTCATGCAATTCCCAGTTCTGCTGTTATAATTTTTTATGTCATTATTCAGTATAAAATATGAAAGAACTTTTATTGTTACCCTTAAACATTTTAAGTCACCTTCAGAACATAATAATATATTAATACAAACTGATTATGTCTATTAACAAGGTGTCTTTGACATATTTTAGATATATCCACATATCCACTGGAAAATGCCCCTATTGGACATAACAGACAATACAATATGGTACCATTTTGGCCTCCAGTTACCAACATAGAAATGTTTGTTACTGCTCCAGACAACCTGGGCTATACTTACGAAGTTCAATGGCCAAGTGAGTACTGAAAATGTATTTTTACTGTGGAAATTTCCAAAATCAAACTTGTTACCTTTAAAGTAATCTCAGTTTTCTGAGATAAAGTAACCCACAGCTTTCCACTATGATTAAATAGCTTTGTTTGAATTTTTATTTGGGGGTAAAGAGAATGAATTTAAAATTTGTTGGGACCCCATTCTGACCTGGTTGAGCTGGTTACATAGCACTCTATTTTGTTTAATACTTACAACCCTCTGAGGAAGGTATTAAAATCCTCAATTTACAAATAAGGAAGATGCGATAAGAGTAATTATCAAAGATCACCTTTCTAGAAGCGCAGAGAATGAATTTTGAGCTTAGCCCTGTAAAATATGCCCCGCGTAATACACTCTTATTTTTCTACGACATGAACGTGCTTCTAGTTGTTTATCTTAAAAGACATGAAGTGAGGCACTCTGAGCCGTTTTAAGAGAGGTTGTGAAATTCAAAATCTCCTGGTTTAATTTTAAATCCTTTTCTTAACCAAGGCAATGGGGTTCAGTGGAAGAGCACAAAAATTGGATCCTGAAAGATCTGGGCTCCAAAACCAGCTCCACCGTCTACTAACCAAATGACCTTGGGCAAGTGATTTAAACACTGAGCCACCATCTCCTCACCTTCAGAGCAGATATAATAACTATCCCAATAGGATGCAGTCATTATGAGAAACTGGGGAGTGCTTTGAAGATGCCAGGTGCTATAAAAGGCAATGTGGCCAATAAAAATTAAATACAAGGATTTTGTCAAGTGCCTGGAACAACGCCTACATTTAGGATATCAATTTTGGCAACAGTTTTACTATTTATTTTTTGCTCTCATTTTATTTGCAAACAGGTCGGAGTTTTAGCATTTCTGAGATTGTCACCATAGCAGTAGTGGCTGCATTATCACTGGTTGCGGTCATTTTTGCGGGCGCTTCTTGTCTGATTCGTGCCAGAAGCAACGTGGATGAAGCAAATCAGCCTCTCCTTACTGATCAGTATCAACACTACATTGAAGAATATGAAAAAATCCATAATCCTAACCAGTCTGTGGTCTAGTGACAAGTGTAATTCTCATATGCATTTGAATCATAAAAACCACATGCTTAGAAAATAATAGGTTGAGTTACTAACTGTATGTTCTTTACTCTGTTACTTCCTTCCTGTGCATGTGCATATTGGAATTACAATCTCCAGATATTATTTTCCAGAACTGGGGAAAGTCACAATATTTTCAATGGTTTCTAGTTTTTCAGTTCTACTTAAATAAAAGTGTGTGTGTGTGTAGGGGGGGGGGCGGTGGTGGTGGGGGCTTCCCTGGTGGCTCAACTAGTAAAGAATCTGCCTGCAATGCAGGAAACATGGGTTCAATCCCTGGGTTGGGAAGATCCCCTGGAGAAGGGAAAGACTATCCACTCCAGTATTCTGGCCTGGAAACTTCCATGGACTACAGTCCATGGGGTCTCAAAGAGTCAGACACAAGTGAGCAATTTTCACTTTAAAATGGTAGGTTGTACCAATTCCATGGTATTTAAACAAATATGAAGATTTGGGGCATGTTTTAAAATTTTAAAGGTCAACAAAATGACAATATAAATAAGTTGCTGTACTTTGTTTATATTGGAAAGAAAAACCATGATTAATAGTAAACTGATTAAAATACATGAGTAGGACACAAATGGACTTATTTATGATGCAGAAACAGACTCACAGACACAGAAAACAAACTTAGGGTCACCAAAGCAGAAAGCGGATAGGCGAGGGATAAATTAGGAGCTGCGATTAGCAGACACGAACTAGCATATAAAAAACAGATAAACAACAAGGTCATACTGTATAGCATGGGGAACTGTATGCAATATCCTACAATAAACTATAATGAAAACGAATATATATATATATATATATATATAATTGACTCACTTTGCTGTATACCAGAAGCTAACACTATAAGTAAGCTATACTTCAATAAGTTTGTTTCTTTTTTTTTAATGACTAGGCATTTCTACAATGTTAAGATGTAAATACATTTCCATTCCTTGGCAGTGACCAACACATATAAAGGAAACTACATTTGTAGTTTAAGTTAATCATGTGATATTATAAATGGGATCCTAATTAACTTTTTAAAACTGATCTTCCCCTTAAGGTTCAAGGCCACAGAAAAATCACAATCTTTGTCACACTTTGGAGAGGTAAAAGCTTTACTTTGTAAAAAGAAAGTTAATAGTGTCTGTACTTGAACTGTGTTCTCCTATCTGTCAATTGATTGACAAAAGAACTACCCATCCATGGTTCACCTCCCACTTCCTCTTAGAGGCCCACAAGGAGGCATAAGGTAGAGAAAATGCATCATTGTGCTCTACAAATAACATCAGTTCATTGTGTTTAATTCAAATATCACTGTCTCTCATTTAGCAGCCTGCTATATGTTTTCAAAAAAAATATTACTTCACAAGTCCCTCATTGTACAATTCTGCAAGAATGTCATTCATTAATTTCTTCCTATCTTTTAACAAAATATTTTTTCTCTTTTTGATCTTGTATTACTAAAATTATATTCCCAATGAAGAACTCTTATAGGCTAGTTATAGAGGGCAAACATTTTAATTAAAATGAAATTTTAAAAATAAATAATATCAGTAATAATCATGCACTATAGAAAATGGGCAGTTTGACATTCCCATCTCAATAAACAGAAACAAGACTAAAGTTATATACACCTGAGTAGTTATTGGGTTTCCCTATATTAAACAATCTTCAGGCTATGTATACAAGATATTCAAAATGTGTTAGCAAAAGAGAATGTGTATAATAATAGCATTGTTCTAACTTTCAAAGAGCATCACTCGGTTCTCGCAAATACATTTTGACTTATTAAAACATTATATATTCAAAGCTTTTCAGATAAATTATTTTATACTATAAGATTTATTAATATTTTATAAAAACATCAATGAAACTGAATTCTTCACTTCATATTTTTGGAGATTTATTGAGTACTCATTTCATAGTGTGTATTAAGCACACACTATGGATTTGAGGAGGGGAAAGTCAAGAACATGCATTGAGACGATATTTGACTTGGGTCTTAAGAATACCGATGAGTTCGCCAAACATTAGGGTGTGTGTTAGGTGCTCATTCGTGTCCGACTCTTTGCAACCCCATGGACTGCAGCCCCACTAGGCTCCTCTGTCCATGGAATTCTCCAGGCAAAAATACTGGAGTGGGTAGTCATTCCCTTCTCCAGGGGATCTTCCCAACCCAGAGATTGAACCCAGATCTCCTGTATTGCAGGCAGATTCTTTACTGTCTGAGCCACCAGAGAAGCCAGATATTAAAGTAGAGAAAGGCATTTCATGTGGAAGTCACAGCATGAGCAAAGTCACAGGAATTTGAAAGAACATGGAAAATTCATAAATATAAAACAGGTCAGTGTGGTTGGAGCATAGTTTTCATGGAGGGGAGTAGAGAGATAAATTGGGAATAAAATCAGTCATATGTGCAATAGTAAGAAATTTGGAATTCATTCTATCCGTCCCAAAACATAAGCATTAAATCTAAGAAATCCTAGAATCCTATTATTTTGATAATTTTACCCTAAAAGTGCTGCTTTATTTTTCTTTTACTCAAGGACTTATTTCTATTTATTTACAGCTCTGTAAGATCTTAGGACTTATCTCGATCAATTGACCATTACTCCTCCTATAATATGCTGTATTATTTATTGCAAATATTACTTTTTTTGCAATCTTGAAGATTTTCCATTGTTCTCAGTCCTCCAGGCTGCTTATAGAACATAGTAAATGACATTATTATGCACTCATTGGAAAGCACATTGCACACCACTTAAATCCACAGTTTCCTATTGCATAAGCAGCCACTGCATGCCAATGCCACAAACTGAGCTGAGCTTTACAGTCTAAACAGAGTGTGTAAAAATGTCTGATTGAACCTTCCTATAAAATCAAGAATGAAAAGCTATTACTTTTGTATTCCTCTGAAGTTATGTTCTGTCTTCTTTCTTATAAGCAGATCTCAGAGATGGTGCTCACTTACATCTCCATATAATCTTTAAAACTGGAGGCAGAGGAAAAGATCTGTCTAGTAAAATAACTGTTCCAAGGACTGGTCATAAGATAGCTGTTCTGAGCTCAGTCCATGAAGACCCAATAACACAATGTATTTTGTTCTTTGCCATTCCCTAGTTAAAATTGTTACACAAGCAACCAACCAATGGAAGATCAAATTGGGTGGAGAGAGACAATATGAACTTTAAAAAAGAAAAAAAATATTTAAATATATTAACAAACCAAGAACAGAGCTTGAAATGAAAGAGATGACATTTAAAAGGAATAATGCAAAGTCTTGCACTTTGAAAGCATAATCGAAAAATTAAATGGGATTATAAGACAGAAACTAGCAGGAGATTTTAGTGAATTTCAAGGTCAATGTAAGGCAATAGTGCAATGTAGCCAATAAAGGTGCTATGTGATTGACAAAGAAGAAAGAGATACTATGGAAGTACTATGGTATTATGTTTCATTAGTACAGAAAAGAGATCTATGGTGTCTGAGTCACATCTGGAATATTCATTTGACTTAGAGTCCATGGTTTAAGAGGAACATTGACTAACTGGAACATGTCCATTTAAGTGATACAATGATACAATCACTAGCCCAAGACGGACACTTGGAACTCACCTTTGAATTCTACCCCTGGTAGCTCAGACTGTAAAGTATCTGCCCGCAATGCAGGAGACCAGGGTTCGATCCCTGGGTGGGGAAGATCCTGTGGAGAAGGAAATGGCAACCCAGTCCAGTACTCTTGCCTGAGGAGCCTGATAGGCTACAGTCCATGGGGTCCCAAAGAGTCAGACACAACTGAGCGACTTCACTTTCACTTTCACTCCTTGGAAGGAAAGTTATGACCAACCTAGATAGCATATTGAAAAGCAGAGATATTACTTTGCCAACAAAGGTCCATCTAGGCAAGGCTATGGTTTTTCCAATGGTCATGTATGCATGTGAGAGTTGGACTGTGAAGAAAGCTGAGTGCTGAAGAATTGATGCTTTTGAACTGTGGTGCTGGAGAAGACTCTTGTGAGTCCCTTGGACTGCAAGGAGATCCAACCAGTACATTCTAAAGGAGATCAGTCCTGGGTGTTCATTGGAAGGACTGATGCCAAAGCTGAAACTCCAATACTTTGGCCACCTCATGCGAAGAGTTGACGTATTGGAAAAGACCCTGATGCTGGGAGGGATTGGGGGCAGGAGGAGAAGGGGACAACACAGCATCCTCATCGATGGCTGGATGGCATCACCAACTCAATGCACATGAGTTAGGGTGAACTCCGGGAGATGGTGATGGACAGGGAGGCCTGGCGTGCTGTGATTCATGGGGTCGCAAAGAGTTGGACACGACTGAGCGACTGAACTGAACTGAATTCTACTGATCCTCACATCCATTGAATTCATAATGTTGTTAATACAGCCAGTATCTATCAAGCATTATATCCTGGGCACTGAACCCATCATCTAAGACAAAGGCGCTCATTTGGTGAGCAGTTTACCCCCAGGAGACAGTTGAGGGCTGGGGAACCACAGACATCTAGTGGGTATAGGCCAGGGGTGCTACTAAATATCCAACAATGCACAAAACAAATCAAATTATCCAGCCAAAATAATATATATATCCAGCCCAAAATGTCAATAGTACTGAAGTAAAGAAGACTTGATCTAAGGCTACAAATATAAACAAATTTCATAATGCTCATAGCTTCGCAGAGCTCGGGATCTAGTGAAAGAGAATGACAAAACCTATGCATGGTTTTAGGAATGCATTATTTTCTCACAACTAGGAAGTTTGAAAGACAGCCCAAGGTAAGTAAGATAGCACAATGATGCCTTCAGGAGGACAGGTTCTTTATAATTTTTCTCCATCACCTTTAACGTGTAGGTTTTACCTTTTTACTTTTACTATCAGTACTGTAAAATGGCTACTACATCTTTGTACTTTATCCCACATAGAAATATTTTTTATTTGGAAATGAATAGCGTCCCGAATTCTGCCTATATGACATTAGAAGTTTATCACATGGAAGGAAAATATAGAAAATTGAGGGAGTTTTTGTTGTTGTTGGTTGTGGTTTATGCTTTGGTTGCTTACTAGCCTGAATAATATCAGAAACCTAATTGTAAGGGATAGAGAGAGAGAAACTGGAATTGTGGCAGCTGGGAGTATTGCCACAACAACAGACAAACAAGCACTCAAGATACCTAACAATTGTAGAAGAAGGAAAGAAACATACAGTGTGCTTTCATTTTAAAAAATCTGGTGGGGGGGGTTGCATCTAATTTAGATGGGTGATTAAAGATGAACTAAAGAATTAAGCTGAAACCTGGAGGATGAGAAAATTGCTGGAAAAGTTACTTGAACAGGCTATGATAAAAGCTGAATCCTCATTAGCCACAGTAGCATGTTAAAACATGCTACCTCTAAATTTTTTTTAAGGTAAGAAGTTTAACTATGCTCTTTAGAAATAAGGAGGCAAAATCAGAAGAATCAACTTGAAGAGCTGAAAATTACTGTATCCAGCAAGTATGAGTTGTATGTGAGAAAGACTGGAGCAAAGGGACTTTCATAGTCCTTCATGAAACTTGACTTTTTGAAAGGAGATTTAAAAGAAAAGAGGGATTTCTATTTTGAAATCTTGGTAAAGAATGACTGCCACTAAGCAGAAATTTATTCTTATTTTCCCCTATGAAATAGGAAACTTTAGACTTTTAATTTCGGAAAGAGTTTAAGAACAAACAATGAGTAAAATCTGTCATGGCTTTCAAATGGAAACTGTTAGCAAAATGAGCAAGACAGGTTATCAATCAATTAGATTAAGTAAATTACACATGGAAATATACTCTTGTATTTTTTATGTAGACTTCAAAACAGATCTTCCAACATGTGCTAAAATGTATTTCTGCAGTGTTCTTTTCTGCTAGTCTTCAGATTTGGTCAGACTTTCATTAAGGTGAAAGTGAAAGTCACTCAGTCCTCAGTCGTGTCCGACTCTTTGCAATTCCATGGACTGTCCATGGAATTCTCCAGGCCAGAATACTGGAGTGGGTAGCCTATCCCTTCTCCAAGGGATCTTCCCAACCCAGGAATCAAACTAGGGTCTCCCACACTGCAGGCAGGTTCTTTTCCAACTGAGCTATCAAAGAAGCTCATTGCATCTGCTAAAAACTGAACAGACCCTTACCACAAGGTGGCAGCTTTGAACACATTTCAAAATGTTGATTATGGACATCAAATGTTTCCAACCGAAATGAACAGTGAAGACATCTGCTCTTTCTCTTCGGGTTTAAAAAATAAATGTTCATGTGATCCTTGAAAGGCAGAAGAAATGCAATTTTTCATTTTGGTGGAAAAATGGCCTGTGAGATTAATAATCTCCACATGGCTGAAATTCCCAACTGAATTATAATGACAAAAAATGTGTCTTCTTATTGACTAGAACTCTTGTATACATTATCCTCCTTCATCATGAACACTTATCATGAGGCCCTTCTGGGCCACAAAATGAAGAGTGAGTGGCAGATCACCCAAATGGTTTCATATACAATAGATAATTATGCCAGCACCAAAGACACTGATAATTTGTGACAAGGGTTAAAGGGCTAGTCTGCTATGCGAATCAGCTCCACTCAGCCACTGAGACTACACATAATGAAAGTCATGGCTAACTTTGCAAATGTGCACCTTAAAGCTGTCAAAGAAAAATGAGCCTACTAGAAAGCTAAAAAGGGTATCAATTCATTTTACCTTACTTTGAAAAGAACCCAAGCTAGACAATAGATGCAAAAATACAATGAACTCCTGCATAGTCTCCTACATTTAACAACTGTCAATACTTTGTGCATTTTTGTCACTCTATTTTCATATTACCCATTTACATATTATGATTAATATTTTCTTGGACAAAGTTGAAAGTTAAGTAGCATATACCATGACCAACATTTGTCCCTATTTCTGTGTGTCCCCTAAGAAGAATGGCATCCTCTTACATAACCACAATCCAATTGTCAATTTCAGGAAATTTAACATGGATTCAACACTATATTCCAATATATAGTCCGTAGGAAATTGTTCCAAAAGAGTAATTTTTTTAAATAACCAATTTAATACTTAAAACAAGAAATACTATATTTTAGTATGATATAAGAATGTTAAATACATGAGGAAAACTTATTTAAATCAAGTTGAATAAAACTAAGTAAACCCAAATAGTAGAAGAAAAGTGGGGAACTGCTACTAAATTCCTTTTTAGAAAAGTACTCAACATCTGATTGAAATAGGTAAATTATATGACCAACTCTGAACCCAGACAGCCCTAGGAAGGCCTCGTGCCTCTTCTATTTATTAGCAATATGTCATTGAGCAAGTTGCGTTACTTTTCTATGCTGCAGTTTTGTTATCTGTAATAGAAGGGCAGTTTTATTTTTTTTTTTCAAAATAAAAATTTTTTAAACATTAAAACCGACTTTATATGGTAAGTACATTTCCCCATGGCTGGAATGCAGTAGGTGCTTAATAAATTTTATCTTTTGTTCCTAGCATCTTGAAAACTTAACTCTTCTCAACAACCTCCCTAAAACTAGTTCAGCAAAAAAGAATTTCTGCTCCGAAGTTAAACTTCATGGTTCACGATGCCATGTTGCACACTGGTTTCCAACTGAACGCTCTCATCCCACGGCCATCAAGGGGCATGTCACAGCTAATTATCTGTCATCACGCCCTGTTGCATAGGCAGTACCCTGCCTGCTGCTGCTGGGACCTCGGTGCTGTCTGTTGATTCATTTGCATCGCCTCCTGAGTGTCTCTGCTCTGTACGGATCACACAGAATGAAGCCCAGGGGCCAACTAGCAGGCCCATCTGAATTGTGGAACATATCTAAAGCCCCTCCTCATTACTTAGTGAGTAATGTGGGGGATGTTCGCTGGTTCACACACCCTGGCAATGCAAACGGTCATCTGCTGCCTCATCTGCTTTTCTGCGTCTGGGGTGCAGGACCAGATCGGCTGAGGAACTTTGCTAGCACTTATGCAAATAGCTATGGGAGTTCCTGGGTTTGGCAACATTTCCTTTCCGAAGCCTCATTTGCGCCTGCACCGTCTGCCTCTTTTGTGCTTCCACGTTTTTGTGAGGAGACCTCAAAATACATCTCTCCCATATTCATGTTGTATTTATGTCAATACATTTAATCCACCCTGTTTAATGACTGTTGATGTGTCTGTTTAAACCCTAAAAGAACATATTTTTAAGATACAATCAGATTACATATAACTAATTTTCCAAATTAAGGAGAGTGTATTTTCCAATTTAAAGTACATAAATAAAATGTTAATATGTGTATAGACATACAGCAATGAGTCCGAAACTGTTAGGCATGCACATGTAATATCTTAATTTCGTACCAATACTGTATTCTTCAAAATACATTACATCATACATACTTAAAAAAAAAAACAAATTTGATTCAAATTTTTAAAATTATTTTCAACCAACTTCATAGTACGACTGTGGAATCAGCAACAGCACATTAATAAATGACAGATACAATTTAATCTTGATACAAATTCTTATTCCATTAGTGAAGTTTCTCAACTTTTCTTCTTTTCTCCATGTTGTGTTATAATTTTTTAAAATTTTATAATTTAGGAGATACTCCTATAGAAACTAAATTCAAAATTTGCTTAAAAAAGAAAGAAAAACTAAAGATTTAGAAATAAGCCACCACTCTAGAGGAGCTTGATCCATAATACAAGGAACTGGGACAAGCTCTGCAAATACGATACTTAAAACTGATTTCCTCTAGGTGGCAGTATAGTCCCAGAACTTAAACCTTAACTGTAATGAAAAACTAAGAGCTCCAAAAAATAATTGCTTATTACCAATCCATGCTATTTATACATTTGAAAGATTTTTTTTCTTTTGAAAACTAAGCTAAATTTACAACTGTGAATGTTCATCTGCAGATGACATAGTGGATTTTGTACTAGAAAGAATAAAATGTGGTTATATTTCAGCACACATACATTGTTTTCCATATCTTTGTTGGCAGTGTAAGATCTTAACATTCATTTTTGGATAGTATAATTTATTTTCTTCTTTATATAGACATTAACACAGTTATAAAAACTCAATAAACTTTATCTTAGATAATTACTGATATCCTTTACAATAATTGGACTCAATTCAGTAATGCTCACTGGCACAGAGTCTTGAATTATATCTTATCACCAACTGTGTAGATTTGTTTAGTTAGACAAACAGAATTTTAAAAGCAACACAACAACATACAAAGATTCTACTGAGTATGTAGTTGATGTGTATCCCAAAATGTACTGTATTGAAACACTAGAATCCCCAATTCCTCAGCCATAAAAAAAATTCTTCTTTCTTCTCTGCAAATTAAGCTTCCCCAGTTACCTATATATCATCCTGATGCCTCCCAGTAGTGACACATATTCACCCACAGATTTAGAGCCTTCCAGAAATTCACTCCACCTTACCATTTAATTTTTCTCCAAACTTTATTTTAAAAACATCAAATACTCAAAACACTGAAAAAGCAAAACAATGAAACACTTCATTAATTTCACTAGTTACTAACATTTTATGACATGTTTTAGCTATCTAAACAAGCACTTTGGCATTTAATTTTAAGTAGAACATATTTCTGAGGAATAAAAAATTCTTGTTAATCAAAAACTTTGGTGAATGTAAATAAGTCTGACAGTTATTCATGATGTCTTCAGTCTAATTATTATACTATATGACACATAAAGGGTTCCTGAATATATGAGTGTGTCTAGTTGCCTACTAGGATGATTTGTAGTCCCCAGAAAGGACTGGAAACCTGAATCAGACAGATAAACATACGGTGCAATCACAAAACACTAAGAGGATCTTTTCAGTGCCTTCCAGAGCTCACACTACAGAGCAAGCACCACCTCTGTCTCCTCTGAACATTCAGATCACCTCACGATTTACATCATTAACATTACTCTGTAAACTGAGGAGGGAGAAATTACAGAGAGGGCTAGATGTCCTGGGTTACCAATCTACATGGGTCTGGAAGACATCACTGGAAAATTCAGAAAAAAATGGTTCTAATGACCTTACAGACAAATCCTGGCAAAATGTAGAGGGGTCTCTCTCTGATCAAATGCCATGAGAATTTTTTTTTAATGAAACTAAACTCTATGATAGAATTAAAGCTGTCTATTAAATAAATGAATGCACTGTATATTTTTTCATTAACAGTCTGAATGGCTGACAGATGATTAGCCTGTGCTGGGCCCTAAATCTCAGTCCTACTCAATTTGCTTCCATAGCTCTGTGGCCAACTCTATTGACCATGTCTCTTTCACAGTTAAGGTGAAAGTTCATGTATCAAAGTTCCCCAGAGAGTAAGATTAGAAACTATGCTCACTTTTTTTGGGAGGCTTCATTTTGCACTTTGTCAAAACATATAAAGAAAAATGTCTCTCTGTCTAAACAAAAGCTTTTTGGTTTTTGTTTCTTTTTAATAACTCAGATCTCTATATTAATTATTTTATGAGTTTAAAATTGTTTTAGTTTCCTACTTGCCTCTTAACAAATCACTACTATAAAACTGATGGGTTTTAAACAACACAAATTTACTCTCGCACTTTTGGGAAGACAGATATCCAAAAGCAGTTGCACTGGACAGAAACTGAGGTGTAGGCAGGACCACACTTGCTCCCTTAGGATGTTTTACAAGAAGATCGCTTTTCTTGTCTTCTCCAGTTTCGAGAGTTTTCCTCCCTGCTTCCCTTGGCTCATGGTCCCTTCCTCCATCTCTGTAGCCAAAAGCATACACGTTCTTGCTCTGATTTTGCTCTGCCACCTGGCCTTCTTCTCCCCTGTCAATCTCCCTCTGCCTTTCTCTTAGGATATTTCTTTTGTGTGTGTGTGTATTTTATTTTATTTATTTATTTTTTTAATTTTATTTTATTTTTAAACTTTACAATATTGTATTAGTTTTGCCAAACATCAAAATGAATCCACCACAGGTATACCCGTGCTCCCCATCCTGAACGCTCCTCCCTCCTCCCTCCCCATACCCTCCCTCTGGGTCGTCCCAGTGCACCAGCCCCAAGCATCCAGTATCATGCATCGAACCTGGACTGGCAACTCGTTTCATGCATGATATTATACATGTTTCAATGCCATTTTCCCAAATCTCCCCATCCTCTCCCTCTCCCACAGAGTCCATAAGACTGATCTATACATCAGTGTCCTCTCAGATAATCCAGGATAACCTCTCCCCATGTCAGGATCCCTAACTTAATCACAAGTGGAAAATCCATTTGTCATAAAAGGTAACATTCATAGGTTCCAGCTATTAGGATCTAGCTACCATGGGAGGCCCATTTTCATCCTACCACAAATACTTTGTTTGTACACCCATTTTGGGAAATTGGCTCAGTTATTACCAACAGAGAAAAATGAACCCAGCTCCAAATTTTTCATTTTTCTTCATTAAACTGCTATGAAAATATTATACTTAGTCTCTTTTCTGGCAATGAGATAAGATGCTGAATCAAGATGGTAAAAAATACAGAAGGATTCTGCTCTGTCCTCATAAATCTTCCATAGGGATGTCCCTCATGCTCCAGTGGCTAAAACTCCAAGCTCCCAATTCAGGGGGCCCAGGTTTGATCCCTGGTCAGGGAACTATATCCCACATGCCACAGCTAAGACCCAGCATGACCAAATAGATAATGTTTTTTAAAAATAAACTTTTATGGAATCAAGATGGGTTTATTTGTCACAGCTTTCACAAGAAAAGTAACCCACTTGCCCTTATTAAAATACCTTTCAGAATTAAGGAGGGTCCCGGGGGACACCCACAGTCCAATGATTTTTGCAAAGTGCAAACTCTCCTTAGGTCATCTCAACCATTCTTTATGCTACTAATTCCCAAACTGTATATAGTTCACCCTAGCCACTGCTGTGATCTTCAGTTCCATATAATGAGCTGCAGGTTAAACAAATCCATCTGACTGACTCTCAAGAACTTCAAACTCTATATATCTAAAATGGAACTATTTCTTTTCTCTACATTAAAATGCCTCATCTTCCTTTACCCTGTGACTCAGTTAAAATTGCCACCATCTATGAGAAGTTTAGGAAGAAATCTGGGAGTCATTTTGGGTTCTTCCTTTCTCTTTCATCCTCCAGTCAGCTACCCATCTTTGTAATTCATCCACACTGCCAGGGTCCAGCCCCGGCTGATCCAGGGAGTTCGAAGCGGGGAGGGCGTCGGCGAGGATCAGGATACAATAGCTTCAATTAGATATTAATTAGAGATATAAAGAGTAATAGAATGAGGATAGCTCAGTAGGAAAATTCAGTGGAGAAAAGAGGCTGAGTAGCTTGGTTTACGTGGGAGACCAATAAAACTTCAAGACAAGAAGTTTGCACCATTTACATAGGCCGCAGGCGTCCTTCCGTTCTCCCGAAGGAGAGGAGACACTGAGGCCTCCCTGGTCGGATCTTAGAAGCCCAGGCAAAATTAGTAAGCATGGCGGGTTCCGCGCTCCAGATGGAGACTCAGCCAGAGTTTGAGAGAGAGAGCGACATGGGGAGACCAGTATTTCGAGGAACTGATCCCAGTTCTTTATTTTCCATGGTTTACTTTTATACACTGAGACGTTATGCAAAAGTCACGTGGGGACAGCAGTCCTGACTTTTATCAAAGTCAGGTGCTTCACACAAATGTATACAGAGGTCTTAGGGGTGTTACATCATCTTCTGGCCAGGGGGCCTGCTGACAATTTATGACCCTCTCCTTGTGACAGCAATCAGTCAACCAGGACACTTATTTCTCCAGGGGTGATTATTCTTAAAACAGATGTCACCCAAATAAAGTTACATTCCTATAGGTTGAGGGTGTAGTGGATTTTAGTTAAGGAAAGAATTTACTTAGCCTAAGGTCTAATGTGATTAATATCAAAGATTAATACTTATTTCTCATATATATTCATTAATGTGTGTAAGGGCAGCGGATGTGGAGACTTAGCAACAAACATTGGCTCAACAAATGAAAAACCCTTCACCAATACAATTTCTAATCAGCCCACTATACTTATACTAATAGTTTTGTAACTTCTCTAAAGAACCTGTTTTTAGAAGGTTTAAAGCATCTCGTGCCTCTCACGGTTGGGAGGCTGTGAGCAATCACATGTGGCCAGACAAGCCTGTCAGGCAGGCTAGAGAACCTTCAGAGGAGTTTGTAAGTTTGGAACACTCCTGTCACGCCCAGAAATTATTATTAACTGGAGCTCTAAGTTAACTCCTTCTCCGAAAGAGGTGGTGGGGGACAGCCCCCGGTTAAGTCAGAGGTGTAGGTGAGAGCACAAAGTAGTAAAGTAGGCAGGCTCTGGTTATGGGGGTAGATGCTCGAGGATTTCCAGGGGGACTCCTGAGGCTCGATCCCACCTTTGCGTATGTCGAGCCTCCTTCCTCATGACCTTTGCCATGGGCGGAGTGCCTCACGCCGGCCCCCAACACCACACCATTTCTGCTCATTCATCCTCCAATTCTCCTCTCTTTCTCTGATCCTTTTAACGCTGACTATGTAAGAAAAGTCTTAGATATTTTCACTTTGTGGCATTTTCAGTACATTAACAAGGGGAAAAAAGCCAAATCAGTTATAAAACGTAGAGTACATATTAAACACTTAATTTGAATAGTGTTCTCAAAAGAGAATTTCCCTGGTGATGTAGTGGCTAAGACTCTGTGCTCCCAATATGGTGGGCGGGGGGTGGGGGCGGTGGGGAGGATCAATCCCTGTTCAGGGAACTGGATCCCACAGGAAGGCAACTAAAAATCCCACATGCCACAGTGAAGATCAAAGATCCCACGAGCCACAACTAAGACCCAGCGGAATCAAATAAATATTTTTTTTAAAATTCATGTGAAACTGTGATTCATGAGACAATTACAGGTCTTATAAAAATTCAGGCTATATTACAAGAAATATAGCTAATATTGGAACATGAATTTAAAATCATTTGATACTGTATTCTTGCAAACCTGTCAGTGTTTATCTGAGTCTGAATGTATAATCTCATGTGGAGATGATATTAAAAAAACCTATACTTGAAGTCCTTGGTGAATGTGAGTACAATAGCACCTGGCCTTTCTGTAATTTCCCTCTGCACTGCCTCTGAATCATCAATAGTGAGGCTGGAGATAGATGGGACCCTAGGCTGAACAGCTGGTGTTCGTCAAATGAAGTAAAATTGAAGCTTTGTTCTTACCCAGACACTCCAAAGACAAAGCTAGTGGAGAAGCTGAGCTCTGCTGAAGCAAAGAGATAAGAGGACCACTCCTGAGGTCAAAGAAAATGTCACTGTCTAGTCATTTTGTTAATTTCCATAACTAAACTTTAAAAATCAATTTTACTTGAGACACAATTTATACGTAATAAATAGATACTGCTACTGCTAAGTCACTTCAGTCGTGTCCAACTCTGTGCAACCCCATAGATGGCAGCCCACCAGGCTCCCCTGTCCCTGGGATTCTCCAGGCAAGAACACTGCAGTGGGTTGCCATTTCCTTCTACAATGCATGAAAGTGAAAAGTGAAAGTGAAGTCACTCGGTTGTGCCCGACATTCAGTGACCCCATGGACTGCAGCCTTCCAGGCTCCTCCGTCCATGGGATTTTCTAGGCAAGAATACTGGAGTGGGGTGCCATTGCCTTCTCCGAATAAATAGATACAGTCTAATGTTAAAAACAAAACAACAACAAAAAACTTCTCTGTCTGCATATGCTCAAAAGGTTCCTTGAAGGTCAAAAGGGAAGGGGTGCCACCCCATAATAACTGTGGACATACCCCCACAGGCCTCTGCAGTAAGATCTATTCTAACAAAAAGTTGTGCATACATGTTGGGAAGGATCCTAGGGCAGGTGAGGTGTGAAAAAGCAACAGGATAATTGGTAAATAAAGACTGTCCTATAGAAGTAATTTAAATCACCTCTTTCCTGTGCTCCTTTTCATTAGAGAGGACACTCATACCCTTTCTCTCCACATGTGTATTTCTGCCTAGCTTCAGTCTTAAATAAGCAAACTGTTTCTCTGTATGCTTTCCCACTTATTGTGCTATGTCTCTAATAATAAACTTTGTACTTGTTTTTATAGTTTTTGCCTCTTTGAAGCATTCTTGCTTTCAAAAGGAGGCAAGAGCGCAGTGGTGGTCTAGTGGCTAGAATTCCTGGGTTTCCATCCAGGCTGCTGCTGCTGCTAAGTTGCTTCAGTCGTGTCTGTGCAACCTTATGGACAGCAGCCCACCAGGCTCCTCCGTCCACAGGATTCTCTAGGCAAAAATACTGGAGTGGGTTGCCATTTCCTTCTCCTCCATCCAGGCTGCTCAGGTTCAATTCCTGGGCAAGGAACTAAGATCTCTCTTCAGGACTGCTCACTGCTCTCTCTGAGATCAATGGGACCCAAAGCTTGATCAACCAAAGCCTCTTTCCTTCTCACAGTTATCCTCTTCTCGACCAAGAGACTGATGTATTAAACCTTAACCATCTCCCCACCTCACAAAGGACAATCAGAAACTTGCCCTCTTCTCAGCATAGTGTCCTCAGCCAGGCTTCTGGGACCAGTCTGGGATCACTCTGCAGACTCGTCTTCTGTCTCTGCTGCTTTTCCCAAGTTTAAGTTCTAGGATTACAAACTACTTGCTTTTCTGAAAGACGGATGCTTTTTCTTACTTCAGTGCTATGGTTCACGATATCGTCTCTGTTCCATCATCTCTGCTGCTGACTACTTCTCAGGCAAGAACCCTCCAAGCCAGGTACCCTTCCCAGAGCCGCACCTCCTCTAGACTCCCCTCTTCAACACCATTTCCCCAAGGCATAGCTTTGGCAATTTCAATGTAAGCAGCCTCACAATATTGCATGTTCTTTGAGGACAGAAATCATGTCTTACTTATTTTTGTGACCAGATACCCTGAAGGTTCCCTGCTGCCGCTACTGCTAAGTCACTTCAGTAGTGTCCGACTCTGTGCAACCACATAGACGGCAGCCTACCAGGCTCCCCTGTTCTTAGGATTCTCCAGGCAATAACACTGGAGTGGGTTGCCATTTCCTTCTCCAATGCATGAAAGTGGAAAGTGAAAGTGAAGTCGCTCAGTCATGTCCGACCCTCAGCGACCCCATGGACTGCAGCCTTCCAGGCTCCTCCATCCCTGGGATTCTCCAGGCAAGAACACTGGAGTGGGTTGCCATTTCCTTCTCCAATGCATGAAAGTGAAAAGTGTAAGTGAAGTCGCTCAGTCGTATCCGACTCCTAGCGACCCCATGGACTAAAGCCCACCAGGCCCCTCCATCCATGGGATTTTCCAGGCAAGAGTACGGAGTGGGTTGCCATTGCCTTCTCCATAGTGCAATATAAAAACATGTAGACTCTCAAACTGAACAAAACTGAGTCCAGCGAACTTGAAGGACAGATTTTCACGTCTGCTAAACTCCACCAGGTGGCACTATTTCTTTTCAGTAGAGATCCAATCACAAAACTGGAAAGTACAGTGTATTTGTATCCCATGCACGTATGTGTGTGTGTATGGAACTCTTTTCACGCTACCCATTTATACTAATGCAACATACGGACAGTCAATTTTGGTACCTTTTTGATCTTTTCAAAAGCAAAGTTGAAAAAAATATTAAATTACCAGGCAGTTATTAGAGTCAATCTTCCTGAACAAAAAGGGACCTGGTCTCCTTTTCCTTTATAGTGTTATTACTCAAAGGTTTTGAAGAGTGGACAGGACAGTGAATTTCTACTCTTGAGATCATTCAAGTCATTCCCAACTAGAGAGACAGGAGGATAGAAAGATTGGAGGGGGGCAGGTTACAAGCAAAGATCCCTTGCTTTGTATGAATTTAAGGATTCATAATTTTAAGTATAAAATCTGGATAATGATGCTTACCTTTAAAATCTGATGTTAAAAGCCTACACACTATGTAACCTATGATAAAGTACCTGGCACAGTAAAGAAACCGAAGATGTGGATGATGGTTATTATCAGAGAAATTAGATGGATCAAAACCATAAATTTCATCTGCTCTCAAAGTTCATTAAAAGATAACATGAAGCATACTAAAAAGTTGAAGAGTTTATTTGAGGGAAAAAAAAAAAAAAAAACAGCAGGAATCAGGGCAAGCCAAATCACCAAACAGGAAGGAGTTAGGAGCACTCTGCAGAGAAGAGCCAGGAGGAATACTTTTAGAGAGAAAGGGGAGGGGAGGAAGGCAAGGAATTTGGTTGATTGGCTATAGCTTAAAGCCTAGTTGGTGCAGTGGTAAAGAATCTGCCTGCAACGCAGGAGATGCAAAGATGCAGGTTCAATCTCTGGTTCGGGAAGATCCCCTGGAATAGAAAATAGTACCCCACTCCAGTATTCTTGCTGGAAAAATTCCATGGACAGAGGATCCTTGTGGGCTACAGTCCACGGGCTCGCAAAGAGTCGGATGCAACCAAGTACTGGCTTTTCATTTTCATGATTAAAGCTGAGTTGGCTGTTTGTAATTGTCTGTCCTCAGCTTTTTAATTTTGTAACCTTGAGGCACTTACAAGCTGAGATTTTGCTTTGCTTAGGTAGACTGTCATGGCATTACAGCCACCTTTGTCTAAAGGCCTCCTGGTTTGATTACTTTAGCAAATTTAAAGAATTCAAACTGCTTTTGGTTTCAACAGACTGCCTGGCTTGGAATCTGTTTCACCTGCTGCTTTGATGTTTAACATGTCACACAAGCCTATTTTTCTCAGTTTTAAAATGAACCTTGCGGCAATCTCTGCCACATGTGACTGCTAAGGGGACTGACTTAAAAATTAGTCATTAAAAAGAAATAATCATTAGTCTAATGGTAATGGTGAAGCAAGAGTGAGTCTAGGATGTAGCCAATTATTTGCTCAAACCTCTATCCATTAATCTCATACTATGATCTAAATCTGAAATTTCAGTTTAGAATGCTGATCCCACCAGTGATGTTATATTCAGATAATTATGTTTAACCCTTTCAATGGGGCTGAAAAATTGAACTTAATGTATGTTTTATGCCCTTTATCTCCTGTAAGAAGGTGTTCTTTCCCTTTAAGGAAGCAAAGCCTCATCTGCCTCATCTTTATATCTCCTGGACAATTGCAACTGTACAGATACTGCCTTAATTCCTATCCCAGCCCTTCCCTTAGTTGAGTGGAAAAAACTTTGGGTAACAATGTCATTGTCAGTGATAGTATTCTGTTTGGGAGTTCCGCGCTTCCTAATTATGGATGAGACACTTCTTTCTAAAATAAGAAATAGAAGAAACCAGGTGTCTTTTTAAACAAAAACTTAACCACCAAGAAAATCATTCTTTTTTAAGTCTTACTTATTAGTCACCAATGCCCACTTGGGTGTTTGACTACTAAGTATGCAGACTGCATACCACTTCCAGAAGTGGAACAGAAAGCATGGGAAGTGAATATCTGAGCAATGAATATCTCCTTCAATAATTAGTGCTTAAAATATTAAAATTAATTAGAATTTAATTCCTAAAATTCACAGTTACATATTCATTCTTTGGGCTTAAGACCTTTGGCCCCAGATAAATATATATAAGGGCTTGCCTGATGGCTCAGCAGTTAAGAATATGCCTGCAATGCAGGAGACCTGGGTTTGATCCCTGGGTCCGGAGGATCCCCTGAAGAAGGAAAAGGCAACCCACTCCAGTATTCTTGCTTGGGAAATCCATGGACAGAGGAGCCTGGCAGGCTACAGTCCATGGGGTCACAAAGAGTCTGACAGGACTTAAACAACAACAAACATATATAAGGGCAAGTATACTTGATGCAATATCAGTTATTTGTATATAAATATGAGTAATCTTATCAGATCCTTTCCCCCCATAAGGTTTTGAAAAGGTAAGAATGGAGGAAGCATAAAGTCTCCAGAAGCTGGAAGGCAAAGGAGAGGCTGTTTTGAGTACATTAGTTACTTGATTTTAAATACTCTCAACCATGCCCCAAAGTTCATGTTTTTAAGAGGGTTAATTACATTTTATAGGTAAAATGAAGCTCAGATAGGCCATATAAAATCAAATGACAGAGCTTACACAGGCAGAAACCTTGGAGATATTGCAGGCTCTGTTCCACACCATAGCAATAAAGCAAGCCACATGAATTTTTTGGTTTCCTAGTACATATAAAAGTTAAGTTTATACTGTACTCTAATCTATTATGTGTGCAATAGCATTGTGTCTTTTAAAAACAACAATGTACATACAGTATTTTAAAAAGATTTCACTGCTAAAAAATGCTAATCATCACCTGTGCTTTCAGCGAGTCATCATCTTTTTGATGGTAGAGGTTGATGCTTCATTGCTTTTGACTGATCAAGGTGGTGGTGGCAGAAGACTGGGGTGGCCGTGGCAACTTTTTTAAATAAGACAACAATGAAGTTTTGCATTTGCTGCATTAATTGACTCTTCCTTTCACAACCAGTTTCTCTGTAGCATGCAATGCTGTTTGTCAGGGTTTTCCCACAGTAAAACTTCTTTTTTTGTTTTGGCTGAACCACACAGCATGCAGGATGGAACCCATGCCCCCTGCAGTGGAAGCACAGAATCTTAACCACTGAACCACCAAGGAAGTTCCCAAACTTCTTTCAAAACTGGAATCAATCCTCTCAAATCCTGATGCTATTTTATTAACTAAGCTTATGCAATATTCTAAATCCTTTGTTGTAATTTCCATAATCTTCAACAGCATCTTTGCAGAGAGATTCAATCTCAAGAAACCAATTTTGGTTTGTTCATAAAAAACAACTCTTCATCCATTTAAGTTTTTATCATGAGATTGCAGCTATTCAGACACATCTTCAGGCTTCATTTCTAATTATAGTTCTTTGGCTATTTCTACCCCATCTGCAGTTATTTCCTCCACTGAATTTTGAATGTCTCAAAGCCATCCATGAGGGTTGGAATTAACTTAAAATAAACTCTTGTTAATGTTGATATTTTGACCTCTTCCCATAAATTATTAATGTTCTTAATGGCATCTAGAATGATGAATATTTTTCAGAAAATTTTCAGTTTACTTTGTCCAGATCCATCAAAACAATTATGGTTTATGGCAGCTATAGCCTTACAAAATGTATTTCTTAAATAATAAGACTTCAAAATTGAAATTACTCCTGAATCCATGGGCTGAGAATGAGTGTTATGTGATTAGGCATAAAAATAATATTAATCTCCTAATATATCTTCATTAGAGCTCTTGGGTGACCAGGTACATTGTCAGTAAGCAAGAATATTTTTAAAGGAATCTCTTTTTTCCCCTGAGCAGTAAATTTTAATAGTGGGCATAAAATAGTCATTAAACCATATTTTCAACAGATGCATTGTCATTCAGGCTTTGTTGTTGCATTTATAGAGAACAGGCAGAGTAGATATAGGCAAATTCTTAAGGGCCCTAGGATTTTCAGAATGGTAAATGAACATTGGCTTCGGTCTGTCCTTGGAAGCTTTGAAGCCAGGAACAGACTTTGTCCTCTCTAGCTATAAAAGTCCTAGATAGCATCTTCTTCTAATATGTGGCTATTTCTCCAACATGGAAAACCTATTTTCTAAAGTAGCCACCTTCTTTAATGATCTTAGCTACATCTTCTGGACAACCTGCTGCAGCTTTTATACCAGCATTTACTGCTTTTTTCACCTTGTCCCTTTATGTTTTGGAAGCTCTTTGACTTTTTCCTTTAGACCTCACGAACCAACTGCTACTAGCTTTAAACTGTTCTTACACAGCTTCCTCACCTCTTCTGGCATGTGTAGAATTGAAAAGAGTTAGATCCTGACTCTGAAATAAGTTTTGGCTTAAGGGAACATTATGGCTGGTTTGATCTCCTATCTAGATCACTTAAAATTTCTCCATAAGAGCAACAAGGCTATTTCACTTTCTTATCATTTATGTATTCACTGAGAAGCACTTTTAATTTTCTTCAAGATGATCCCTTTGCATTTCTCTAACTGGCACAGGAGACCTAGCTTTCAATCTGTCTCAACTTTCAACGTGGCTTCCTCACTAAGCTTAGGCATTTCCAAGTTTTTATTTAAACTGAGAGACTTGTAACTCTTCCTTTCACTTGAACATTTTAAGGTCCTTGCAGGATTATTAATTGGCCTAACTGGTTTGTCTCAAGGAATAGGGAGGCCCAAAGAGATGGAGAGAGATTGAGGAGTAGCCAGTCTAGTGGAACAGAGCAGTCAGAACACACACAACACATTTCAATTAAGTTTGCTGTCTTACATAAGCATGGTTCACGGTGCCCAAAACAATCTCAATAGTAACATCAAGGGCCACTGACCACAGATCATCATAACAAATATAACAATAATGAAAAGTTTTAAATATTGTGAGTTACCAAAATGTGACACAGATATAGATTGAGCAAATGCTGTTGGAAAAATGGCACCAAAAGACTTGTCTGATGCAGGGTTGCCACAAACCTTCAACTTATAAAATAACACATTATCTGCAAAGTGCAATAAAGCCAGGTGCAATAAAATGAGGTAAATCTGTATTCAGATGAAATCTTTGTCTCTAAATTTTATATATTCAAAGTTCAGACTATGAGACCAAGAGAAGCCTGACTTCGTCAATGCCAAAGTTCTGTGTTGGGTGTTCTGTCTCACCATCTTTATTCTGGATACTTAAAAGAAAAGGAACTCTGAATAAAACACCCGTGATAAAAAGACAACTGCAACTTTACAGCTCTTAGCCATACATTCAGATTTTCTTCCCTTATCCTTCCACACATGTTATCAAGCTTAATTTAATATATGTAAGAAACTTGAAGAGTGTGTTTTAAATTGTAGGTTATCTTCATGCAGCTATGAGGGTTCCCAGAAAATATTACAACTAGGAGGTAGTTACTTGTTGAACTTTTCTGCATAACCAACATTTATTTTATTTGCTATCTACTTTTCCTTCCCCAACTCAAAGCAGCTGTAACATACAAGAGATGTTGTATGGAATCCTAAAATGAATAAATAAATGAATAAATTCCTGCTTTCCTTCACAAAACTAAACATAGAAGTTGAAATTAACCTCTGTTAAGATTCCTGAAGAAATTTTGCCATCACAGCTTGACATATCTAATAGCATTTTGAAAAAGTGATGGCTCTATCATGAAGTTTTCAGAATTTCTGTCACTATATTGACAGGTGGTAAAACACATTTCTACTAGTAAAAGGATAAGAGTGAATTTATCAAAACCTTTTGTAAGCAAATAACGTTTGTCAGTGCAATGCTAGGTCACATCTCATATATCACCTTAAGAGATCAGTCATTTTGTTAACATTCAACAATGATACAGGGCCTGTTCAGTAATCATGATCTATGGTGCAATTTTATTATTTGTCTACAAATGTGGTTTTCTAAAGTGCTTTCTTCAGTTGACTAATGCAGGCAACTATAAAAAAAAATCTTTTTCAAGTAAAGAATTTATAGAATGTGGCAAGGGTTTTATTTAGTTGTTAATTGCTTTAATTTATTCAGCAAGCAATTTATTACAAGCCTACTGTGCACAAGACGGTATGAGTTGACAAACATGTAAGGCATGGATGGGCCTTGGCTGCAAGAAACTCATAGGAAATTCACATATGAAAACAACATGCAAAACAGTGTATAATAAGGAAGGGCCCAACCAACTTCGCCTTTCTAAGGGCTCCACTAAAATAATGTGGAGTCAAATGTCTACAGGACGCACAATTTGACATAAACAAAAGAAATGTTTCAAAAAACATACACACTTTAAAAGGGCAGCTACCCATTCAATCTAGGTTAAATGTTATTATGAAAATACAAGAAAGAAGATTCAGATTTTTCATGTGGAAATCTCAGATCAGATCAGATCAGTCGCTCGTCGTGTCCGACTCTTTGTGACCCCATGAATCGCAGCACGCCAGGCCTCCCTGTCCACCACCAACTCCCGGAGTTCACTCAGACTCACGTCCATCGAGTCAGTGATGCCATCCAGCCATCTCATCCTCTGTCGTCCCCTTCTCCTCCTGCCCCCAATCCCTCCCAGCATCAGAGTCTTTTCCAATGAGTCAACCCTTCACATGAGGTGGCCAAAGTACTGGAGTTTCAGCTTTAGCATCATTTCTTCCAAAGAAATCCCAGGGCTGATCTCCTTCAGAATGGACTGGTTGGATCTCCTTGCAGTCCAAGGGACTCTCAAGAGTCTTCTCCAACACCACAGTTCAAAAGCATCAATTCTTCGGCGCTCAGCCTTCTTCACAGTCCAACTCTCACATCCATACATGACCACAGGAAAAACCATAGCCTTGACTAGACGGAACTTTGTTGGCAAAATATTGTCTCTGCTTTTGAATATGCTATCTAGGTTGGTCATAACTTTCCTTCCAAGGAGTAAGCATCTTTTAATTTCATGGCTGCAGTCACCATCTGCAGTGATTTTGGAGCCCAAAAAAAATAAAGTCTGACACTGTTTCCACTGTTTCCCCGTCTATTTCCCATGAAGTGATGGACCAGATGCCAAGATCTTCATTTTCTGAATGCTGAGCTTTAAGCCAACTTTTTCACTCTCCACTTTCACTTTCATCAAGAGGCTTTTTAGTTCCTCTTCACTTTCTGCCATAAGGGTGGTGTCATCTGCATATCTGAGGTTATTGATATTTCTCCCAGCAATCTTGATTCCAGCTTGTGTTTCTTCCAGTCCAGCATTTCTCATGATGTACTCTGCATAGAAGTTAAATAAGCAGGGTGACAATATACAGCCTTGACGTTCTCCTTTTCCTATTTGGAACCAGTCTGTTGTTCCACGTCCAGTTCTGTTGCTTCCTGACCTGCATACAAATTTCTCAAGAGGCAGATCAGGTGGTCGGGTATTTCCATCTCTTTCAGAATTTTCCACAGTTTATTGTGATCCCACAGTCAAAGGCTTTGGCATAGTCAATAAAGCAGAAACAGATGTTTTTCTGGAACTCTCTTGCTTTTTCGATGATCCAGTGGATGTTAGCAATTTGATCTCTGGTTCCTCTGCCTTTTCTAAAACCAGCTTGAACATCAGGAAGTTCATGGTTCACATATTGCTGAAGCCTGGCTTGGAGAATTTTGAGCATTACTTTACTAGCAGATGAGATGAGTGCAATTGTGTGGTAGTTTGAGCATTCTTTGGCATTGCCTTTCTTTGGGATTGGAATGAAAACTGACCTTTTCCAGTCCTGTGGCCACTGCTGAGTTTTCCAAATTTGCTGGCATATTGAGTGCAGCACTTTCACAGCATCATCTTTCAGGATTTGGAAGAGCTCAACTGGAATTCCATCACCTCCACTAGCTTTGTTCGTAGTGATGCTTTTCAAGGCCCACTTGACTTCACATTCCAGGATGTCTGGCTCTAGGTCAGTGCTCACACCATTGTGATTATCTGGGTCGTGAAGATCTTTTTTGTACAGTTCTTCTGTGTATTCTTGCCATCTACCAGTATTCAATTAGTGTTATCTACAGATGTTTTTAAGATACTCTACAAACACAGACACATAGGACAAAATAAAAATCAGCTGGAAAATTCTGTAGTTTTCAAAAAAATAAGGAACCACAGCTGATCAGCATGACCTAAAAGGCTGTGTACAAAAGATAGTATTTTAGCTGTGTCTTAAAGCAGAAATAACATTGTCAAAAGATGATGTGAAAAATAAGCATTCCAAATGGAAAGTTTTAAAGAAGGGGAGGTGGCTAGAAAATATATTTAGGAAGCAAATAAGTGGGTTTCTTTTTTAATATCTTCAGAATTCTTTGTAATTTGATCAGAGTAAACTACTGATCTAGAAGATGTAAAGACAAGGGATCTCTCTTGAACTGTTGGTGGGAATGTAAATCAATATAGTCAACTGAAAACGGTATGAAGATTCCTTTAAAAACTAGGTATAGAACTACCAAATGACTCAACAATCCAAATACTGGTCATATACTCTGAGAAAACCATAACTGGAAGAGACACATGTACCCCAATGTTCGCTGCAGCACTTTTTACAGTATCTAGGACTTGGAAGCAATCTAGATGTCCATGGACAGATAAATGGATACAAAAATTGTGGTAAATATACACAGTGGGATATTACTCAGCTATAAGAATGTATTGAGTCGGTCCTAATGAGGTGGATGAACCTAGCCTATTATACAGAATGAAGTAAGAAAGAGAAAGACAAACATTGTATATTAACATGTGCATATGGAATCTAGAAAGTTGGTACTGATGAGCTTATTTGCAGGGCAGCAGTGGAGATGCAGACATAGAGAGCAGACTTGACACAGTGTGGGAAGGAGAGGTGTGATGACTTGAGAGAATAGCATGGAAAGATATACATTATGTTAAGTAAAACAGATAGCAAGTGGGAATTTGCTGTGTGACACAGGGAGCTCAATGCCATGCTCTGTGACAACCTAGAGGGGAGGGGTTGCAAGGGAGATGGGAGTGGGGTTCAGGACGGAGGGGACATATGTATACCTGTGACTGAGTCATGTTAATGTATGGCAGAAATCAACACAATATTGTAAAGCAATTAACCTCCAATAAGTAAAAAAAAAAAAAAAAAATTAAGAGTAAAAAAAAAAAAGATGGTGAAAACATACTAGAACTTTAAGATTTAAACGATTTTGAAAGAGCTGTTTTTTCTTATTGTTACGAAATGAACTCAATTTAAGAAAACACAGATAGGCCAAGGTAAGAAAATAACATGATCCTTTTCCCATTGCCTAAATATAGGGACTGTTAACATTCGGTTAAATTATAATAACTAATATTTTATCAGGTTGGCCAAAAAGTTCATTCTGATTTTCCCGCTATATTAGCTATGCACATATAATATACTATAAGCACTGTACTAAGCACTCTTCAAGTCCTCACCTCATTTTATGTAAATGCAGATTTTAAGCCAAAATTGATCATATGTATATGGTTTTTAATTTATCTATATACAAAAATATTATTAATACCATTCTGTGAGCCTAGTCACAGAAAAAATAATTTCTTCCAGAGTGACATCTTCTAATTCTTCCACAGTGTTACCTTCTATTTCCTACTTACTATTCCATATATTTGTGATTTTTTATTGTCAGTTCTCTATTGATAGATATTTAGGGTGTCTGTAGATTTGCCTTCTATGAAAGTATCAAATGTGATTAATTCAACCAAATGAAATGATCTGATTCAAGCTGCTAAAACAACATTAAATAGCTTATTAAGGCTCACATAACTGGCTAAAATTCCAGATGTAGGGCACAGGTCAGCTGTGGCTCAATCAGAGTTCTTATCTCTGAGATCCTTTTGACTCTGCTTTTGTCAAAGGGTCTGCTTAGTCCTTTGGCTGGTGAAGAAATGAGAGCAACAGTTCTGGGCTTCATATACAAACACAGCAACATCCAGAACAGAAATCACCTCTTCCAGGGCTCCCAACAGAAGGTCTCTTATGTCTCGTATACCCACTTGTGAACCATTTCCTGAGATGGGCAGAAAGCCATCAATAGGTTGGCAAAGGCCAGTGTTTTTCAATAATCATTGGAAATAGAAGGTGGATTTACCATAAGACCTATGAGGCTCTGCAGGACTGGAATAGAAAAATGTCAGCCCTGAAACAATAGGGGTGAGATGGATAATTGAATGCAAGTTAAAAATACTTGGGAAGGGGAAAATAGACTACATAAGCAATCAGTGATGTTCACTACAATAAATAATGCAGCAAACACCCTTAGGAAAGGAAAGGTTGATGTCCATGTGACTGTATTAGGTTAGTGCAAAAGTAACTGTGGCTTTGCATTGGTGAAATTTGCATTTGGTATTGGAATGCATTATTAAACAAATGCAGCTATGCTATACAACATTTTAATGTGTATTTCTTGCTTTATGGTTTTTGCTAATGACTATTACTTACTGTTTACTTTATATTTATTTTAGACCATGGAAATGATATTAGACAAAAAGCAAATTTGAGCAATTTTCTTATTTGCATTCAAAATGGGTCTTAAAGCAGCAGAGACAACTCGCATCATCAGCAATGCATTTGGCTGAGGAACTGCTAACGAACTTACAGTGCAGTGGTGATTCAAAAGTTTTGCAAAGGAGAAGAGTGCCTTAAAGATGAGGAGCACAGTGGCCACCCATCACAAACTGACAATAACCAACTGAGAGCTATCATCAAAGCTAATCCTCTTACAACTACATAAGAAGTTGCCCAAGAACTCAACATCGACCATCTTATGGTTGCTCAGCATTTGAAGTAAACTAGAAAGGTGAAGAAAGCTCGGTAACTGGGTGCCTCAAGAGCTGATGAAAATAAAAAAAAAAAACTGTCATTCTGAAGTGTCATCTTCTCTTATCCTATGCAACAAGGAACCATTTTTCAATTGGATCATGATGTGTGAAGAAAAGTGGATTGTATATGACAACTGGTAATGACCAGCTCAGTGGCTGGACAAAGAAGTGCCAAAGCACTTCCCAAAGTCAAACATGCACCAGAAAAAGGTCACGGTAACTGTTTGGTGGTCTGCTGACCATCTGATCCAATACAGCTTTCTTAATCCTGGAGAAACCATTACATATGTGAAGTATGCTCAGCAAACTGATGAGACACACCAAAAACTGCAATGTCCACAGCTGGCTTTGGTCAACAGAAAGGGCCCAATTCTTCCCACAACAACACCCCACCACACGTTGTACAACCAGTGCTTCAAAAGTTGAATGAACTGGGCTATGAAGCTTTGCCTCATCTGCCATATTCACCTGACCTCTCACCAACCAACTACCACATCAAGCATCTCGACAACTTTTTTCCAGGGAAAATCCTTCCACAATCAGCAGGAGGCAGAAAATGCTTTCTAAGAGTTCATCAAATCCCAAAGCATGGATTTTTACACCACAGGAATAAACAAACTTATTTCTCATTGACAAAAATGTGTTGATTGTAACAGTTCTTATTTTGATTAATAAAGATGTGTTTGAGCCTAGTTATAACGGCATCCGGTCCCACCACTTCATGGGAAATAGATGGGGAAACAATGGAAACAGTGTCAGACTTTATTTTTCTGGGCTCCAAAATCACTACAGATGGTGACTGCAGCCATGAAATTAAAAGACGCTTACTCCTTGGAAGGAAAGTTATGACCAACCTAGATAGCATATTCAAAAGCAGAAACATTACTCTGCCAACAAAGGTTCGTCTAGTCAAGGCTATGGTTTTTCCTGTGGTCATGTATGGATGTGAGAGTTGGACTGTGAAGAAGGCTGAGCTCTGAAGAATTGATGCTTTTGAACTATGGTGTTGGAGAAGACTCTTGAGAGTCCCTTGGACTGCAAGGAGATCCAACCAGTCCATTCTGAAGGAGATCAGCCCTGGGATTTCTTTGGAAGGAATGATGCTAAAGCTGAAACTCCAGTACTTTGGCCACCTCATGTGAAGGGTTGACTCATTGGAAAAGACTCTGATGCTGGGAGGGATTGCGGGCAGGAGGAGAAGGGGACGACAGAGGATGAGATGGCTGGATGGCATCACTGACTCAATGGACGTGAGTCTGAGTGAACTCTGGGAGTTGGTGATGGACAGGGAGGCCTGGCATGCTGCGATCCATGGGGTCGCAAAGAGTCGGACACGACTGAGTGACTGATCTCTTCTGATCTGATCTGATAAGGATTTAAAATTCACCATCTGAAACTGCAATTACATTTGCACCAACCTAATACACAATTATTTCCTTAGGAGTGATTCCAAAAAGAGGAATTTCTAGAGCAAAGGAGATTGTTTATAATGTTCATTTTGGGTTTGTTTTTATGTAATGCTGAATTTCCAACCAGAATTGCTATATCAATTCATACTTCTTCCAGCAGTGTCTGAGTTTCAGGAAGTGTTTATTACGGTGGCATAGAAGTATACATGAATGATGACTGATAAGACTAGAAACATAGATTGGACTGAACTATGGATATCTTAAATGCCAAAATGAGGAATCTGAACTTTACTAAGCAAATATTTTTAACTCTTTTTTAAAAATTGACATGCTATGTTTTTCTAAAAAGGGTTTTGAAAGGTTTAAATATATAACAATATTAATTAAATATAGATGTGGGAGCATGAGAAGACAAGCCACACTGGAAGAAAATATTTGCAAAAGATATATCAATAAATGGCCCCAATCTAATATGAGGCTTCCCTGATGGCTCAGACGGTAAAGAATCTGCCTGCAATGCAGGAGACCCGAGTTCAATCCCTGGGTCAGGAAGATCCACTGGAGAAGGGAATGTCAGTATTGCTGAGAAAATCTCATGGACAGAGGATCCTGGTGGGCTACAGTCTGTGAGGTTGCAAAAAGTTGGACATGACTAAGCCACTGAGTATGCACAGCACACATACAATATATATAAAGATGTCTTAAACAACAATAAGAAAACAAGCAACCGTACTAAAAAATGGGCAAGAGACCTTAACAGACACCTCACAGAAGAAGATATACAGATGGCAAGTAAGTATATGAAAAGATGTTCAATGCCATATGTTGTTAGAGAATTAAAAAAAAAAAACCAAGTTATCACTACATACCTATTAGAATTACCAAATCCAAAACACTGCTAATGCCAAATGCTAATGAGGATTTGAAGCAATAGGAACTCACATTTACTGCTGATGGCAATGCAAAATGGTATAACCACTTTGATAGTCTGACAGTTTCTTACAAAATTAAACATACAGTCCAGCAATCACACTCCTTGGTATCTACCCAAATGAGCCTGCACAAGGATGCTTATATCAGGTTTATTCATAAATGCCAAAATTTGGAAGCAACCAAGATGTGCTTGAGAAAATGAATTAATAAACTGTAGTATATTCATGTATATACTGAGTATATAATGGAATGTCATTCAGTCCATCCAGACAGTACAATATATTCAAGCCAGGAAGGGTATGAAGATAACTTAGGTACATAGTACTAAGTGAAAAAGGCAATCTGAAAAGGATACAATAATTATCTTTGACAAAAAGGCAATATGGTTGCCAGGGTGTTGGTGAAAGTGAGGGATGACAGAGGATTTTTAGAGCAGTGAAAATACTCTGTACGATACAACAATGGTAGATAGATATATGTCATCGTACTTTATCAAAACCCACAGATAGTACACCACCAAAAGTGATCTGTAATGCAAACTAGGAACTTTGGATGATAATGATGTGTCAGTATAGGTTCATCAATTGTAACAAATGTACCACTCTAGCAGGTTAATAATGGGGAAGGTTGTGCATGTGTGCTGACAGGGATTACATGGAAAGTCTCTGTACGTTCTGCCCAGTTTTGCCATGAACTTAAAACTGATCTAAGAATAAAGTGTGTGCATGTGTGTGTGTGTGTGTGTACATGTGGCTTTTTTTTTTTTTTTTGCACAAGATGGTAGTACGTGCTTTAGAAGATTAAACCTGTGATGTTGTTAAGGAAGAACTGAAAGTCACCAAAGCTAGTGGGAAAACACAGGTAGAAAGCTGCTGTAACTGTTCAGACACAAAGTCTTAATATAATAAATTAGGAGGGTGTCAGTAGGCTACAATAGGCTACACATGGAAAAGCAGAAGGAACAGTGACATTTGCCATTGGATTGTCAATGGTGGGTGTGTGAGAATCAATCTCCTACTGAATATTCACGGAATTTGAGGAAAACTGGATCTAATTCCATAATTCTCAGTTGGTGAAAAGTCACTTAGAGTAACTTTTGTGTACCTTTACTTCCTTATATGCTGTAAATTCTCATTTATACTTTTACTCAGACTTATTGCATTATTTAGCAATCTCTAAATAACACCATGTTCTTTTATGCCTCCATACCCTACACAATCTATTCTTGAAAATTAAAGTAGACATTATCCTGACAAAGTAAGTTTAACATAATAAGATCTGCCACTAACTGGCTGTGTTACCTTGGGCAAGCTAATTCCAATTTTTGATTTCACCTTCTTCACCCATAAAATTGAAGCAATAAAATAAAAATATATATCTCATAAGAATATTGAACTAATTAATTGATATAGTATAAAATATTAAGCAAAGTTCCAGGAATGAACTCAATGTATAATAATAGTTGTTTTTCTCCTTTTCCAATGATCCTTCAAAACATACAAACACACACACACACACACACACACACAAACACACACAGGTTGACTCTATCAACCTTATTTACTCTCTACCCAGCTTTTTTTAAAAGCCTGCTCTTGTATAAAAACCTCACAAAGTGATTCTTATAAAAGTGTAAATGACTGGTAACCGATGGAGTGTTCCTTCTTTGGTATGTACTTACACTAAGTGAAACATAATTTTCTTTATTTTCACTAATGGAGAACCAGTCTGGTAGAGTCAGGCCTCTGTCAGAAAAATGAGCTTGTCATGGTAAACTGAAAATAATATGCTCCCAGAGATATGTCCATATACTTATAGCTCAGGAACATGTGAATGTTATCTTTTTTGGAAAAATGGTTTTTTGCAAACGTATGAACTCAATGGTATTAAAGTAAGGAGACTCTTCTGGATTGTTTTTGCAGGCTCTAAATGCCACTGCAAGTGTCCCTATGAGAGACAGTCAGAAGGAGATCAGATACACAGAGAAGAGGAGGCAATACAAAAACAGAGGCAGAAGTTAGAGTGAGGTGGCCACAAGCCAAGGGACATATGAGTCACCAGCGGGTAAAAGAGGCATGGACTGGATTCTCCCCCAGATTCCGCAGAGTGAACATGGCCCTGTTGACACTTTCCATTTTTGACTTCTCGTCTCTGTGATTTTAAGACAAAAAACTTCTCTTGTTTTAAGCTACCAAATGCATGGTGAGTTCTTACAGCAGCCACAGGAAACTAAACAGGAATGGAACTAAAGCAGATAAGCTATCAATGATCCGGGTAACTTCAGACAGGGTCCATTTCCCTGTATTTCTCCTAAGGAGAATGCCCAGCTTTTTATTCTGTCCTGTTCTTCTTTTTCTCAATGGAGCTTTTCTCCTCTGCTACCTTTAATTCTCTACCTCATGGTTTCCAGCAGCTCTTAGTATGTGTTACCTCATAGTTTTAGCTTGCTTTTCATTCCACCTACAATTGATAGAATCATTCTTCTCATCCTTTATGTGTTAATTCCTATCTCCACATGCCAAGTCATTTCATTCCTTTCCAGTCCAAAATCCTAAAAGAGCTAAAATAACTGACCTAGCAAATCATATGTTACTTTAGATTAGTTTCTTTGAGATTATAACTACAGTTCTATCTGCTACAGCTCATGTCTCATGGCACCAAATGGCTGCCTATGGTTGGTCCTTTGGCAGGGATCCTATAAATATGCAATTTCCCCTAAACATGGCTGTAGGTGTGACCTTCTGTGACAAACAACCTATAATGCTTCTTATGTTCAGAAAGTTATAAACAGGCTAGTGAGAGACTAATTCACCCATTATCATGGACACAGAACTTTTACATGACCTTTCCCTTATAATGCCTAAAACCAAATGGAAATTTGGTAGCCTTATGCTATCATAATAGGGTTCATTTTCCTAGACCCTTGGGTTAGATTTTGCATATTCATCACTGGAGTAGTTTTGACAAAAAAATAACAGCGCTTTGACTAATCTATTTTGAACATATCTGTGTGTCCTTAAGAAGTAAAAGGACACATCTGTCAGTTTACAAGTAGATATAAGTGCACATACGTGAGAGGCTCAAAGTAATTATGAAAATGGAATGCTGAACAACTATTACTAGCTATACATTAGATCATAGCTTTACATTGCTGTGCTTTCATGAGGTCATTTTACTAGACTGAACCTATCTGAGTTAGCACAGTAAGAGGAACTAAGCAGGCTTCTTTTTTCAAGATATCCTAAGTAAAATTGCACTTGGGATGCAGGAAGTTTCAGAAATACTTTTGGGGGATTTCCTGAGGGTGGTTACTGAGATCCACCAATCATTTTAAAGCAGCTTTTGGCATAGGAAGACAGCAGCAACAGGATATAAAGCTATACACAAAAGCACACTCACATTCAATAGCTATAAATACAGGCAACAGGACAAAGACCGTTGTTCACCTTCCCAGTTCCATCTGCTTGCACTCAAAAGGTAATTGAAAATGCTTTAAACATGATACCTGTAGACATCAAGGACAATGAAACAGAGATAAAAAATTCAAGAATATTTATAGCTTAACTGCCCTAATATTTTAGTCATATTTCCAAACTTATACATCTAACCACCATTTAAAAATAATATTTAATCATATTTTCCCTGTGCCATTTCATTTATTGTTATTTAAATTTTTACTTAAGAGACTGTGTTTCAAAAAATGCACTATGACAATTTAGACTTACAGTCAATTAGTATAAGAATGAATGATCAGAAATTACATAAAATGATAAGGTTATTTTGATGAAATATTAAACTATTTTTAGAAAACATTCATTCTGCTAAACTAACATGAGATAATTCAAAGCACTGTTTTTTCTAATGTAGGTATGATTTTACTCTGGATCTGTGTTAACTTTAAGTAGCTAATCTGATTACAAAGTTGACGTTTGGTCTGATGTAAGCATATCTATAGCTCCAAGTAGAGAGACAAGCTCTGTGTAGCCCCGGAGCTTTAGAATCACAGCAGCTGATCTGACCTCCAGTCTCCTCATTAAGGGAATCAAATTACACACATAACGCCCAGGGAGATCCCATCCAAACATGTTGGCACCTCCAAGACTTGGAGATTCCCCTAGAACTCCCACCAGAACTTCCATCTCACTTCTGTTTTTCCATCTGAATAAACTATTCTTATCACATTATTGGCCTGGCAATGACCTCATGTTGAAGGTGAGCCTTCAACATGTTCATGTAGAAGCACTACATTGTGAATCAAGTTGGTGGTGGTGGTGTTTGGTCCCTAAGTCGTGTCCGACTCTTTGTGACCCCCATGAACTGTAACCCACGAGGCTCCTCTATCTGTCGGATTTCCCAGGCAAAATAATGGAGTCGGTTGTCATTTCCTTCTCCAGGGGATCTTCCTGACTCAGGGATCCAACCCCATGTCTCCTGCATTGGCAGGCAGATTCTTTACCATCTGAGTCACCTGTAATACAGGTACATCCTTGTTATTATATCTTAAATCAACACATCTGTGGTTTTCTTCAAGCAGGTGGCAGGACACCAGGAAGTGACAGATATTTTAGTAATATCCCACAGAGTATTTGCTTAAAGAAGCAAATACCATGTTTTAGTCTAAATGAGTTGCAAACCAATACTGGATGAATAGTAGCAGACATCAAATGTTTCAAAAAATATGAAGGGAGAAAAAGCCAAAGTTAGAAAAATCTTTAATTACAATATTATTTTGCTGACTACTCTTCAAGAAATTAGACATACCAAGGGAACATTTCATGCAAAGATGGGCTCGATAAAGGACAGAAATGGTATGGACCTAACAGAAGTAGAAGATATTAAGAAAAGGTGGCAGAATACACAGAAGAACTGAACAAAAAAGATCTTGACAACCCAGATAATCATGATGGTGTGATCACTCACCTAGAGCCATACATCCTAGAATGTGAAGTCAAGCGGGCCTTGGAAAGCATCACTACAAACAAAGCTAGTGGAGGTGATGGAATTCCAGTTGAGCTATTTCAAATCCTAAAAGATGATGCTGTGAAAGTGCTGCATTCAATATGCCAGCAAGTTTGGAAAACTCAGCAGTGGCCACAGGACTGGAAAAGGTCAGTTTTCATTCCAATCCCAAAGAATGGCAATGCCAAAGAATGCTCAAACTACCGCACAATTGCACTCATCTCACATGCTAGTAAAATAATGCTCAAAATTCTCCAAGCCAGGATTCAGCAGTACGTGAACCATGAACTTCCTGATGTTCAAGCTGGTTTTAGAAAAGGCAGAGGAGCCAGAGATCAAATTGCCAACATCTGCTGGATCATGGAAAAAGCAAAAGTTCCAGAAAAACATCTGTTTCTGCTTTACTGACTATGCCAAAGCCTTTGACTGTGTGGATCACAATAAACTGTGGAAAATTCTGAAAGAGATGGGAATACCAGAGCACCTGACCTGCCTGTTAAGAAACCTATATGCAGGTCAGGAAGCAACAGTCAGAACTGGACATGGAACAACAGACTGGTTCCAAATAGGAAAAGGAGTACATCAAGGCTGTTATATTGTCACCCTGCTTATTTAACTTATATGCAGAGTAAATCATGAGAAATGGTGGGCTGGAGGAAGCACAAGCTGGAATTAAGATCGCCGGGAGAAATATCAATAACCTCAGATATGCAGATGACACCACCCTTATGGCAGAAAGTGAAGAGGAATTAAAAAGCCTCTTGATGAAAGTGAAAGAGGAGAGTGAAAAGGCTGGCTTAAAGCTCAACATTCAGAAAACGAAGATCATGGCATCTGGTCTCATCACTTCATGGAAAATAGATGGGGAAACAGTGTCAGACTTTATTTTGGGGGGCTCCAAAATCACTGTGGATGGTGACTGCAGCCATGAAATTAAAAGACGCTTACTCCTTGGAAGGAAAGTTATGACCAACCTAGATAGCATATTGAAAAGCAGAGACATTACTTTGCCAACAAATGTCCATCGAGTCAAGGCTATGGTTTTTCCAGTGGTCGTGTATGGATGTGAGAGTTGGACTGTTTAGAAAATTGAGCACCGAAGAATTGATGCTTTTGAACTGTGGTGTTGGAGAAGACTCTTGAGAGTCCCTTGGACTGCAAGGAGATCCAACCAGTCCATTCTAAAGGAGATCAGCCCTGGGATTTCTTTGGAAGGAATGATGCTAAAGCTGAAACTCTGTTACTTTGGCCGCCTCATGCGAAGAGTTGACTCATTGGAAAAGACTCTGATGCTGGGAGGGATTGGGAGTAGGAAGAGAAGGGGACGACAGAGGATGAGATGGTTAGATGGCATCACCAACTCGATGGATGTGAGTTTGAGTTAACTCCGAGATTTGGTGATGGACAGGGAGGCCTGACGTGCTGGAGTTGCAAAGAGTTGGACACAACTGAGTGGCTGAATTGAACTGAACACTTTATTTACAGCCATTAAACAATGGCACCCAGAAAGAAAATGTGTGGAAATTTAAGCTTTTGGAACTTTTAAATCTAAAGACACAAAGCCTCTTCAGTTGAACTCATTTTAAGTCACAGAACTTGACTGGACTTTGAGGCAAATTTGGGTCCAGGGTGAATCAGTTTGATGATCCTGATAATGTATCCTTGGAATTCATTTATTATTTTTTTTAATGAGATGAAGCCCATTACTCCCCATTACTCTTTGTTGTTCAGTTGTTAAGTCATATCCAACTCTGCAAACCCATGGACTGCAGCACTCCAGGATTCCCGTCCTCCACTGTCTTTCATTGAGTCAATGATGCCATCCAACTATCTCATCCCATCCCCTTCTCTTCTAGCCCTCTATCCTTCCCAGAATCAGGGTCTTTTCCAATAGTCAACTCTTCGCATCAGGTAGCCAAAATACTAGAGCTTTAGCTTTAGCATCAATCCTTCCAATGAATATCCAGGGTTGATTTCATTTAGAATTGACTGGTTTGATCTCCCTGCAGTCCAAAGGACTCTCAAGAGTCTTCTCCAGCACCACAGTTCGAAAGCATCAGTTCTTTGGCACTAAGCCTTCTTTATGGTCCAACTCTCACATCCCTACAAGATTAATGGAAAAACCTTTGACTAGATGGACTTTTGTTGGCAAAGTGATATCTCTGCTTTAAATTTAATACACCATCTAGGTTTGTTATAGTTTTCCTTCCAATGAGCAAGCTTTTAACTTCATGGCTGCAGTCACCGTCGGCAGTGATTTTAGAGCCCAAGAAAAGAAAACCTGTCACTGTTTCCACTTTTTCCCTTTCCATTTGCCATGAAGTGATGGAACCAGATACCAGATACCATGATCTTAATCTTTTTTTAATGTTGGGTTTCAAGCTAGCTTTTTCAGTCTCTTCTTTCACCTTCATCAAGAGGCTTTTTAGTTTCTCTTCACTTTATGCCATTAGAGTGGTATCATCTGTATATCTGAGGTTGTTAACATTTATCCCAGCAATTTTGATTCCACTTGTGATTCATCCAGCCCAGCATTTCACATGACATACTCTGTATATGGGCTTCCCCAGTGGCTCAGTTGTACAGAATCCGCATGCAATGCAGGAGATGTGGCAAGAGCATGGGTTTGACCTCTGGGTTAAGAAGGTGACCTAGAGAAGGAAATGGCAACCCATTCCAGGATTCTTGCCTGGAAAATCCTATGGACAGAGGAGGCTGGGGCGGGGTGGGAAGCGGTCTACAGTCCATGGGGTCATAAAAGAGTTGGACAAAACTTAGTAAATAGACAATAACAACTCTGTATATAAGTTAAATAAGCAGAGTGACAATATATAGTCTTGTCACATTCCTTTTCCAGTACGGAACAAGGCAGTTGTTCCATATCTGATTCTAACTGTTGCTCCTTGACCTGCATACAGTTTTCTCAGGAGTCAGGGAAGGTGGTCTGGTACTCCCATCTCTTTAAGAATTTTCCTGTTTGTTGTGATCCACACAAAGGCTTTAGCATAGTCAATGAAACACAAGAAGATGTTTTTCTGGAACTCCTTTGCTTTCTCCATGATCCAGTGAATATTGGCAATTTGATCTCTGGTTCCTCTGACTTTGCTAATCCAGCTTGTACATTTGGAAGTTTTTGGTTTATGTACTGCTGAAGCTTAGCTTGAAGTATTTTGAGCATAACCTTGCTAGCATGTGAAATGAGTGCAATTGTATGGTAGTTTGAACATTCTTTCACATTGCCCTTCTTTGGTATTGGAATGAAAACTCATCTTTTCCAGTCCTGTGGCTACTGCTGAGTTCTGCAAATTTGTTGACATGTTGAATGCAGCACTTTAACAGCATCATTTTTTTAGGATTCACCTTTGTGGTTATCTGGGTCATTAAGACCATATTTGTATAGTTCTGTGTATTCTTGCCCCTTCTTCTTAATCTCTTCTGCTTCTCTTAGGTCCTTAACATTTCTGTCCTTTATCCTGTCCAACCTTGCATGAAATGTTCCCTTGATATCTCCAATTTTCTTAAAGAAATCTCTAGTCTTTCCCATTCTATTGTTTTCCTCTATTCCTTTGTATTGTTCATTTAAGAAGGCCATCTAATCTCTTGTTGCTATTCTCTGAAAGTCTGCATTCAGTTGGGATAACTTTCCCTTTCTCTCTTGCCTTTTGTTTCCATTATGATTATTATTATTACTAACAGTGCTGTGAAATTCATTACTCCCCATTACTCTTAATGAGCTCACTTTTAAATGAACCTAGTCTCTCTTTCCTCAGAGACCCTTTAGGAATCTTAACCAGATGCTGATGCAGTAACATCTGCTGCTCATTTCAGATCTTCTTAATGGGACTTCTGCATCTCTCACAATAGAATAATATCATTTTATATGTAGCCTCTGCCATCAATAAGACCCTTCAGAAAGAATGTTTAACAGTCCTCTTGACCTATGTAATTCATTATAAAAAGACTGTAGCTCTCCCTCATGCTTAGGTGGGCTGAATAAGCTATGTCATGAGGGCTTCCCTTATGGCTCAGTGGTAAAGAAGCGACTTGCCAATGCAGGAGATGAGGGTTTGATCCCTGGTCTGGGAAGATCCTATATGCTGCAGAGCAATGAAGTCTGTGTACCGCAAGTACTGAGCCTGTACCCTTGAGCCTGGATGCTGCAACAACTGAAGACCACGTGCCCTAGGGCCCATGCTCTGCAACAAGAGAAGCTACCTCAATAAGAAGCCCGCTCATGACAACTAGAGACAAGGCCCTGCTCGTTGCAACTAGAGAAAAGCCTGCACAACCACAAAGACACAACACAGCCAAAAATAATAAATAAATACATAAATATGCCATGAACCAAATTTGGGATCATGTTGGAGAAGGAAATGGCAACCCACTCCAGTGTTCTTGCCTGGAAAATCCCATGGACTGAGGAGCCTGGTAGGCTACAGTCCATGGGGTCCCAAAGAGTCCAACATAACTGAGCAACTTCACTTCCACTATCTTCTTGTCGGCTTTGTATTTCATCTTCTCACAAAATCTGTGAAGAGTAGAGCCCCTTAACTGACATAGGCCTGGCTTTAATTATTTTATCCCAAGGAGGATTCCTTCAACCAAACCTGCCTTGGAAAGCATGGGGTCACTGTCATGTCTCTGGTCACTCTGGTCTTACACATGCCTGGATGAGGACAGGTTGTATGCTATGCAGTCACCATCACAACTAGCTCACAATGCTTCCTACAAGGGTAGTTCATGAACACCTCATCAGAATCCTTTTGGGGTGCTTGTTAAAAACACAAAGTCTTGGATGTCCACCCAGATCTACTGAATGACAGCATCTGAGGGTGGTGCCCAGGAATCTACACTGTCCGAGCAATCATAGACGCATTCATTTGAGAACATGAGAGAAAGTAGGATGATAATATTATAGTCCTTAAACAACAGTAGTTATCTAAATGTGGTATCTAGTTATTCTTAGGAAATTAATTTGGTCTGAAAATAAATTTAAATGCAGAGAAAGCTTCCCCCTCACCACTTTCTGTGGATTTAGAAACTCTAACTCAATGAAACCCATGTCTTCAGAGTTGACTTAAATCTAGAAGATTGAATACTAGTCCATCTGGGTTTTAGTATTTTTATGTTCCTACTTAAAATTGACTTCAATTTGACTTAGCAGCAGAAATTTATGAAAGCATTTCAACTATATCATTAAATCTGGTGTGTAACTTTATAGCCAATAGGAACATCTGGGAACCAAGCTCTATTACAAGTCAAGTTTTAAGTCTGTTGCCATTGGCATCCAGTAACTGGTTTTTATGCTGCTCTAAGAGGCAGTGAGAAAAATGTGAGTAGAAGAGACGCTTTAGTGGTGACATATGCTTCTGTGCATGTTTTATAGCTCTCGGTACAATTACTTGATTATTTGGAGGGAGTCACACTACCTTTGCTTAGCAACCATTTTTCTTGTGTGGTCATTTTCATGTTAATGTGCAGCTGGCTAAATATTTCTTTAACTACCCATAAAAACTAAACACTTCATACAGTGAGATTACAGCCTGGATAAATGAGAGGATGAGGGCAGGAGGGAGTGAGAAAGAGAATGAATGGACGAGACCACTCAATTGACACTTGTCTCAGAAATCTGGTCTCTCACTGCATTTTGAGAATGCAGTGTCTGAAAGAGGCTGAAGAATGGAGGGCACACTGGACTACAAGTCAGGGCACCAGTCTTCACTCTACCCTCTTACTATCTAAGGGATTGGATAAATACTTTAAATCTCCAACCTACCATGTCCTTTTCTGTAATATAAAGGAAATAAATTGAAGTGCCTCAAGGGTTCCTTTAATTTCTAACACTCTAGTACTAAACATAGAAAACTTTCTCTAACTTAGTAGAAAAGTAAAATATATCACAGAAATGAATTAATTTTATTTATGTTCAATAATAAGAAGCAGTGGTTCAGAACGTTTTATGGATGGGAAGCTCTTTTTAAGAAAATACAATAAATCTCACATGAAAGTATGTCTATTTTGTTTATAGATGGATTAAAAAACAAAATCTAATTCTTCCAGGAATTCAGAAAATACTTAAGTAAAATCTTATTAATCAGAGCAGCATCCACACACTCTTGAAAAATAACACCTACAAAATAAAACTCATTCAGTGTAAAAGCAATGTTTAGTTTATATAAAGATTCTTGGATCCCTTGAACTAACTCCAAAAATAAGTGAGGAACTACCTAAATAGTGTATGAGAGATAAACATGAGCATCCCTAAATAGAAGTTAGATCTTCGCATCTCAGTCAGTTCGGTTCAGTCGCTCAGTCATGTTCGACTCTTTGCAACCCCAAGAACTGCAGCACACCGGGCCTCCCTGTCCATCATCAACTCCCGGAGTCCACCCAAACCCATGTCCATTGAGTCGGTGATGCCATCCAACCATCTCATCCTCTGTCATCCCCTTCTCCTCCTGCCCTCAATCTTTCCCAGCATCAGGGTCTTTTCAAATGAGTCAGTTCTTTGCATCAGGTGGCCAAAGTATTGGAGTTTGTTTCAGCTTCAACATCAGTCCTACCAATGAACACCCAGGACTGATCTCCTTTAGGATGGACTGGTTGGATCTCCTTGCAGTCCAAGGGACTCTCAAGAGTCTTCTCCAACACCACAGTTCAAAAGCATCAATTCTTCAGCGCTTAACTTTCTTTATAGTCCGACCCTCACATCCATACATGACCACTGGAAAAACCATAGCCTTGACTAGACGGAACTTTGTTGACAAAGTAATGTCTCTGCTTTTTAATATGCTATCTAGGTTGGTCATAACTTTCCTTCCAAGGAGTAAGCGTCTTTTAATTTCATGGCTGCAATCACCATCCGCAGTGATTTTGAAACCCAGAAAAATAATGTCAGCCACTGTTTCCACTGTTTCCCCATCTATTTGCCATGAAGTGATAGGACTGGGTACCATGAGATATCAAAAAGTAGAGAACCACTCAAACAAAATGGCCAGGACTGTCTTTCTGAGGAGATGACATTTGGGGCTGAAATCTAAAAGAACAGAAAGATCTAGGCACACAGAATTGGGATGGTGTGTTCCAGAGACAGGGTAGCGCCTGTGAAAGGTCCAGAAGATAGAACTTGCTGCACTTGCAATGCTACAAGTGGGATGGCCTGACTTGGGGACAGACAGATGAGTGCTGTAAAACAGGCTTCTGGTCCACTGCAGAGATGGTGGATTAAGACTAAGCACAAGAATGGAGTGGGAAGTTGGTGTTAGCAGATGTAAACTGTATAGAATAAATAAACAAGATCCTAATGTATAGCACAGAGAGCTATATTTAATATCCTATCCATAAACCATAATGGAAAACATAAAAGCAGAGAATATAAAAGTAAAGAATGCATGTATTTATATATACGTATGTATAACTGAGTCATTTTGCTGTACAGCAGAAATTAATACAACATTGTACGTCAATTATACATCAATAAAAAATATTGGGGAGAAAAAGGCTATGCACAGGAGATAATAATGAAAGGTTTTAAGCAAAATTGTGACACAATGCAGCTACATCTTGAGAAAAATAAATTCCACTGCTATGAAGGTAATGGATTGGAATGAGAAAAAAGACCAAGTGAACAGGCTAGTGGAGACTTGTGCTATAGTTCAAGACAAAAATTATGATCATCTAGAATAAAGGTGAACAGGAAAGACAAAATGGAAAAATATGAGATCACATGGAATTAACAAGACTTGATGATAGGTTGAGCACTGGGGATAACAAAAACTGGGTAACTAGAAATTACTTCTAGTTTTTTGCCATTACTGGGTGATTGATAATGCTCCTAAGATATGAAAGAGGAAATTAGTGGAGTGGGGACAAATACAAATTACACTTGAAAATTTTCTAATAACCTATGCAATTATTATTTAGGAAGTAATAAGAGCATGAACTAGGTGGTAAAGGAGAATGTGTTAATTAACTCCAACTTTTTCAGATAAAAATATTCTAATAAACCTGTATGATCTCTCAGGAACTTCAACCTTCACTGTCTACACTGATCTGACTCTTGTCTCATTTGTACCTGTGTTCCCAGAGGGGACTTGTGTTTCAGTTACTGGCAGCCCTGGGCCGGAGGCAGCATTCTGGAATGGGGAGTGGTAAGTGAATGCTTATTAACTAATCATAACAGTATCCACCCACCCTGTGACTTCATTTCTGCATTAATGGAAGGGTGGGTGTGTTGTCTGCCTAAGAAACAGAAGACTACATTATTATCTTAAGCCTAGCAGATGCTGGAAAATGTAAGAAAGAACATTTTCCATATTTTTATTCAGAAAAATTTCAATACAAAGGAAAATTTTTAAGATTTTACAGTGAATATCTATGTATCTATCACCTAGATTCTATCAGTAATATTTAGCAAAGGTGCTTTATAATGTATTTATACACTTATCTATCTCTCTATTAATTTATCTTAACTTTTAATGCATTTCAAAGTAAACAGTGAAAAACAGGACACTTCCCACCCTGCATACTCCAGTATGCATATCCTCAGAGTCAATGTTTGTGTTTTTCTTTCAATGACAAATCATATATGTAATGCACAGTTCTTAGCTGTACATTCACTGAATTTTGATAAATATTTACATCTGTGAAATCCAAATCCCTATATGTCAACATAAAGAAAATCAACATTATTCCAGAACATTTTTCACACTCTTTCCAATTCAACCTCTGCTTCCACCTCCCCAGAGGCAACCACTGTGCTGATTTTTTCATACTAAAATTAGTAGAATTAGTAGAAAGGAATTCATACTGAATATACTCTTTGTGTGTGTGTGTATGTGTTTTATTGACTCAGCATAACATTTTGGCATGGCAGTAAAGAGTCAGCCTGCCAATGCAGGAGACACATAAGATGCAGGTCCGATCCCTGGGTCAGGAAGATTCCCTGGAGAAGGAAATGGCAACCCACTCCACTATTCTTGAATGGAAAATTCAATGGATAGGGGAGCCTGATGGGCTCTAGTCCATGGGATCATAGAGTCAGACACGACTAAGCACAAATGCATACACATACATAACATTTTTATTTGTGTAAATTCTGTTTCCCCATGTTGTGTAAATCAGAATTTATTCCTTTTTATTGATGAGTAGTATTCCAATGTACCATTTGATGGATATCTGAAATGTTCCAAGCTTTGCTATTATGGATAAAATTGCTATGAATATTCTTAAACAAGTCTTTTTATGGAAATACATTTTTGTTCTCTTGGATAAATATCTAAGATTAGAATTACAGAGTCATTATGTAGCTGCATGTTTAGATTTTTAAGTAACTTCCAGAACCCTTCCCAAATTAGTTGTACCATTTTACATCCCAACCAGTAAAAGTTTCAGTTGCTCCACACTCTTACCAACATTTGGTTTATTTATTTTTAAAATTCTAGATGTCTCAGTGAGTTATCACATCACTGTGATTTTAGTATACATTTTCCCTGATGACTAATGGCATTGACAATTTATTGTTAGGTGTTCATTACCATTTGTATAATTTATTTTTATGAAATATCTGTTCAAATCTTTTGCCTATTTTTTAAATTGGGTTGTCTCTTTTTTATTATTGAGTTGTACGAGTTCTTTATGCATCTTTGACATCAGTTCTTTCTCAGGTATATTTCTTGCAAGTATTTTTCCTGTGCTGTGACTATTTAATATTTTACTAATGATTTCTGTTAATAATCAGACATTTTAGATTTCAGTGAAGTAATTTTTTTTTTCGTTTATGGTTATTTCTTTTTATGACATAAATATCCTATGTTTAATGCTGAATCAAAAAAGATCCTTCCATGTTTGCTTCCCAAAGCTTCTTAGCTTTAGCTGGGGGCTTCCCTGGTGCCTCAGACAGTAAAGAATCTGTCTGCATTGCCGGAGACCCGAATTCGATCCTGAGGTTGGGACAATCCCCTGGAGAAGTGAATGGCAACTCACTCCAGCATTCTTGCCTGGAGAATCCCACCGACGGAGGAGCCTGGTGGGCTGCAGTTTATGGGATCACAAAGGGTCAGACATGACTGAGCGACTAAGCACACTAAGCTCACAGGTATACATTTTGAATTTATTTTGGGGTATGGAGTAAGACAAAGATCAAATTTCTTTTCCTTTTTATTAAAAAAAAAAATGATTATCAAGTTACTTGGTACCATTTCCTGGAAAGACTTACTTCCCCAGCCAAGGAATTGCCTTCCCACCATTCCTATACTTCTTTGAAATACAGGGCTGTTTTGTTTTGTTTTGTTTTGTTTTGTTTTGCTGGAGGGGTGTACAATTTTATGTTCTTATTCACTTTAAAGAGAAATGAAAAACAAGTGAGCAGTTCTTACTTTGTGTAAATATTACAAAACTTTCTCATTCTCCCCCAGCAAAAGGCAGTCATAATAGACCAGTTGAATCTGGCCCTTGTTGTCATCTTCCTTTCACAGACAAATTCTGTTTATTACACTGAATAGAACAACTCTGTTCTCTGATGAACAACTCTGATGATTCAGAGATCCAGGAAAGCAATGAATTAGCTTTGATTCATGAGGCACTTCCTTTAGTGCCACTCACCAGCTGTGGTTTGTGGGTAGCTCATCTGCTACCACTCTCCAACAAATACCCTGCCTTCTACAATTCTGAAATTCTTATATCCCAAAAAGTCCAGATTTTTCTCACTCCCAGGGATCGGCATGTCTTATTTCTTTGCTCATAATGCCTTTGTCCTAATGTCTAAGAAATTCTATTCATATCACCAGGGACTTTCCTCAACCTCCTCAACAGTGTTAAATATTCTCTCCTAGATGACCCATGCACATAGGTCATAATGGATTATATCACTTATCCACAGTCTTCTGATTATTCATCCTGTATTGCTCTCTCCTTCTCACATATGGCCTTCTAAATATAAACCTCTAGAAAGTATAAACCTATCTTTCTCTGCACCTTAGTAAGTCGAAACAATAACCACAACAATAGTAGATTTTCTGGATGAAAAAATTTAAATTTTCCAATGTAGTTTAAATGTCAAACGTCTTCCACCTTACACTTAAGTATATTTATATTTACTAGATCTCACAGCCTTTGATCATTTGGTTTGGAAACCATAATCATCTTCCTATGTTCCAGAACAGAGGGGAAAAAACTTCCTGGAACAAATAGTAAACGCCTGGTAGATATTTTTAAGTTTCCTTATATATGAAGATTGAAAGAACGATTATAGTAGGACCTTTGAGGCACATCTTCTCAAGTGTCCTACATGCAATCTACTGTTTATCGTCTACACACTAAATTTCTAACACACTGTTGAGATTCTGTAAAGAAAGTACACCAATAAGTAGATGGAGCCCCAAGTCTGCTGTTAACTAGCTATGTGTATATATCAGTGAGAGGAAGCTGGATTTTGCTGCAGTAATAGCGATCTTGAACACTGTAGCTGTCTCACTCACACTGCAAGACTCATCATGGGTTAGCCACAACCCTTTTTCATATTGCCATCACTCTAAAAATCAGGAAAACTGCCATCACTGAGACAAAGAGAAAAGAGACAGACATGACAATCTGTACCCTGACTCTTAAAGCATCTTCCTGAGAATGTCACTCACATTACTAATGGCCACTCCTGAGTTAATCAGAGCAGAATCTTCAGTTAGGAAGGATATTTAGAATGCAGCATTTAGTCAAAGTAATTCAATCTAACAAATAAATAATTTTACAGAAAACATATATTGTACCTGAATCTAAGTTTCCTCAAATATAAAATGACAAGTATGCAATGATAAAATAAATTACTTCATAGGGTTATATGGATTAATGGAGATAATGATGTTTAAAAAATACTTAGCATGTTTCTACAATAGCCAGGACATGGAAGCAACCTAAATGTCCATCAACAGATAAATGGAAAAAGAAGATGTATTACGTATACACAACAGAATTATTACTCGGCCACAAAAAGAAATAGAATAGTGCAATTTGAAGAGACATGGAAAGACAAAAATAAATATCATATAATATTGCTTATGTGTGCAGTCCAGAAAAATGGAACAGATGAACTTATTTGCAAAGCAGAAATAGAGACACAGATGTAGAGAACTCATGGATACCAAGGAGGGAAGGGGGGATGGGATGAATTGGGAGATCGAGATTGACATATATACATTACTATGCATAAAAGAAATAACTAATAAGAACCTACTGTAAAGCAGAGGAAACTCTACTCTGTGTTGACCGAAATGGGAGAGAAATCTAAAAAAGAGGGGGGGGGGGTACATGTATACATATAACTGATTCACTTTGCTGTACAGCAGAAACTAATATAACACTGTAAAGCAACTATACTCCAATAAAAATTTAAATATTCATTAACTAATTAAAAAACACTTAGCATGACACCTGGCATGTAATTATTGCTCAGTAAATGTTTGCTTAAAACGTTGGAAAAAAGAAAAAGGACCTTGGTTGCTGTATCTGTCAAATAAGTAATAAACTCAAATAGCTCCATGATGTCAGGGTGTTAGCTGCATGGTTAAAACAACTAGAGATAATTGAGAAGTGCTAGTCATTCAGTCATGTCTGACACTTTGCAGCCCCAAGAACTGAAGCCCCAGGCTCCTCTGTCCATTTCTCCTCTGTCCATTCTCCCTTGGGAATGGCTACCCACTCCATATTCTGGCCTGGAGAATTCCATGGACTACACAGTCCAGAGGGTCACAAAGAGTTGGACATGACTGAGTGACTCACTTCCACATCTTTCTCAGCCTTTTGGGATGCTGTTCTTGTGGAATTCCCCAAGTTAGAACACTACAGTGGGTAGCCATTCCATTCCATTCTCCAGGGGATCTTCCCAACCCAGGGATCAAACCCAAGTCTCCCGCACTTCAGGCAGATTCTTTACCTGAACCACCAGGGAAGCCCAAGAATACTGGAGTGGGTAGCCTATCCCTTCTCCAGCAGATCTTTCCAAAAAGAGGGCTTATTCTGATATTGCCTCACAAACGCAGAATATCACTTTCAGTGTATTTTATAAGTCAAGCAAATCACTAAGGTCTGCAGTGTTCTTATCCCTTCACTAAAATAAGTTAGCTAAAAAATGAGGGTTTTGTTACAGGGAAAAATATTATAATAGATGTGTGGTGGCTTATTTATCTCGCATTTCCCTAATGCCTAATTAGGTTGAATATCTTTTCATAAGCTCGTTTGATATCTGTCTATGCTCTTTATGAAGTGTCTGTTCAGATTCTTGATCCATTTTTAAATTTGCTTTCTTATTAAGTTTTGAGAGAATTTTAAAGATATACCCTAAATATGCCTTTTGTTAAATATGAGATTTATAAATTTTCCTAGTCTCTAGTTATCCTTTTATTCTATTTATAGGCCTTGTGCAAAAAGTTGTTGTTGTTGTTTTTAATTGATGATGTCCAATTTACCAAGTTGCTTTTTCTTTTATGGATCATGCTTTTGGTGTCAGGTCAAAGAAGACTTTGCACAACTCAAAGTCACTAAGTTTTTTCTCCTATATTTTCTTATAAAAATTTTGAAGTTCTAAATTTTAAACTTAAATCTATAAACCATCTTGGGTTAATTTTATATAGTGTGAGGTATAAGTCACGGTATGACATTAGCAAAAAGATTTTTTGGTAGATGTCCTTTATCACCCTAAAAGTTCCCATTTTTTTCTTAGTTTGCTCAGAGGTCTTTTCATGGATACTTATTATGTTTTGTCAAATGTTGTTTCTGCATGAATAGCTAAAAACATGTGTTTTAACATTTTAGTCTGTTAATATGATGGGTTACATAAATTGTTTTTCAAATGTTGAACTAGCATTCCGTCCCAGGACAAATCTTACTCCGCTATTATATATTGTTCTTTTCGTATGTGGCTAGACTCTGAATTGCTAATATTCTGTTGAGGATTTTTGTGGCTATGTTCATGAGGAAAATTGGTCTCTAGTTTTCTTTTCTTGTACTGTGTTTTGGCATCCGGGAAATCCTGCCCTCATAAAATGAGTTTGGAAATCATCTCTCTTCTTTAATTTCTTGGAAGATACTGTGTAGAATTGGTGTGATTCCTTCTTCAAATGTTTGGCAGAATTCACCATCGAAACCATCTGGAATTGGAGATCTCTGGAAATTTTTAAACTACAAATTCGATTTCTCTAATAGACATAGCTGTATTCATGTTACCTACTTCTTTGTTGAATTTTAATATTTTATAGCTTTCAAGGAATTGACCCACTTCATCTACATTATTAAATGTATGTGCATAGAACTGTTTTTGGTATTTGCTTATTTATATTTCAATGTCTGTAAAAAAAAACGTCTATTCTCTTTCATTGCTAAAAATGATAATTCTGTCTTTTTGGTAATTTCAGTTATAGATATATCAATTTTATTGATTCTAATATACAATTTCCTATCTATTTATTTTTTTTACTATTTTGTTCTGTTTTCTGTGTATCTCTGACCTACCTTTTGATTCTTTCTGATTTCTTTGGGTTAATATTCCTCTTCATTTTCCAGTTTCCTAAGATGAAAACTTAAATTGTTGATTTGAGACTTTTCTTCTTTTCCAATACAAGTATTTAATGCTACAAATTTCCTTTGGAGCACTGTTAAGCTTCATTCCATACACTTTCATATATTGTACTTATATTTTCATCCAGATCAAAATAATATCTTTCAATTTTCCTCAAGGCTTCATCTTTGACTTCATGGATTATAAAGAATAATGTTTTTATTTGAGGATTTTCCAGCTATCTTTCTGTTATTGATTTCTAATTACATTGTTTTCAGACAATGTACTTTGTATGAATTCACTTCTTTTACATTTGTTAAGTATTTTTTTTATGATGTATGATTTGGTCTGTTAATATATTGATGAATGTTTCTTGGACACCCAAAAAGAATGTATATTCTACTGTAGTTGGATAGGGTGTCCCATGAATATCAGGTAGACCCAACTGACTGATGGTGATGTTGAGTTCTTTATACTTGATAACTTAATGTTACCTTGTTTCAACAAATATAGGAGACAAGTTTCAAAAGGCACCTTCTAGCTATATTTTGATTAGTGTTTGAATTGTATCTTTCTTCATCCTTTTATGTTTAACACAGTTTACTTAAATCATATGGGAAATGTTGAATTGTTGTAGTCATTTTATCTTTTTTTTAATATATATTATTTGGCTACACCAAATAATAAATATTAAAAAAAAAAAAATACAGTCAGCAAAAACAAGACCGAGAGCTGACTGTGGCTCACATCATGAACAGGATCCTTATTGCCAAATTCAGACTGAAATTGAAGAAAGTAGGGAAAACCACTAGACTATTCAGATATGACCTAAATCAAATCTCTTATGATTATACAGTGGAAGTGACAACTAGATTCAAGGGATTAAATCTGATAAACGAGTACCTGAAGAACTATGGATGGAGGTTCGAGACACTATATAGGAGGCAGGGATCAAGACCATCTCTAAGAAAAAGAAATGCAAAAAGGAAAATTGGTTGTCTGAGGAGGCCTTACAAATAGCTGTGAATAGAAGAGAAGGGAAAGGCAAAGAGAAAAGGAAAGATATACCCATTTGAATGCAGAGTTCCAAAGAATAGCAAGAAGAGATAAGCCTTCCTCAGTGATCAATGCAAACAAATAGAGGAAAACAATAGAATGGGAAAGACTAGAGATCTCTTCAAGAAAAGCAGAGATACCAAGGGAATATTTCATGCAAAGATGGGCTCAATAAAGGACAGAAATGGTATGGACCTAACAGAAGCAGAAGATATTAAGAAAAGGAGGCAAGAATTCACAGAAGAACTATACAAAAAAGATCTTCAGGACCCAGATAACCATGATGCTGTTATCACCAGCCTAGAGCCAGACATTCTGGAATTGGAAGTCAAGTGGGCCTTAGGAAGCATCACTACGAACAAAGCTATTGGAGGTGATGGAATTCCAGTTGAGCTATTTCAAATCCTAAAAGATGATGCTGTGAAAGTGTTGTACTCAATATGCCAGCAAATTTGGAAAACTCAGTAGTGGCCATAGGACTGGAAAAGCTCAGTTTTCATTCCAATCCCAAAGAAAGGCAATGCCAAAGAATGCTCAAACTACTGCACAATTGCACTCATCTCACAGGCTGATAAAGTAATGCTCAAATTTCTCCAAGCCAGGCTGCAACAGTACATGAACATGAAATTCCAGATGTTCAAGCTGGATTTAGAGAAGACAGAGGAACCAGAGATCAAATTGCCAACATTTGTTAGATCATCGAAAAAGCAAGAGAGTTCCAGAAAAATATCTACTTCTGTTTTATGGACTATGCCAAAGCCTTTGATTGTGTGGACCACAACAAACTGTGGAAAATTCTTAAAGAGATGGGAAAACCAGACCACCTGACCTGCCTCCTGAGAAATCTGTATGCAAGTCAGGAAGCACCAATTAGAACTGGACATGGAACAACAGACTGGTTCCAAATAGGGAAAGGAGTATATTTCAAGGCTGTACATTGTCACCCTGTTTATTTAACTTATATGCAGAGTACATCATGAGAAATACTGGGCTGGATGAAGCACAAGCTGGAATCAAGATTTCCAGGAGAAATATCAATAACCTCAGATATGGAGATGACACCACCTTTATGGCAGAAAGTGAAGAAGAACTAAAGAGTCTCTTGGTGAAAGTGAAAGAGGAGAGTGAAAAAGTTGGCTTAAAACTCAACACTCAGAAAACTAAGATCATGGCATCTGGTCCCATCCTTTCATGGCAAATAGATGGGGAAACAGTGGAAACAGTGAAATACTTTATTTTGGGGGGGCTCCAAAATCACTGCAGATGGTGACTGCAGCCATGAAATTAAAAGATGCTTGCTCCTTAGAAAAAAAGTTATGACCAACCTAGATAGCATATTAAAAAGCAAAGACATTACTTTGCCAACAAATGTCCCTCTAATCAAAGCCATGTTTTTTCCAGTAGTCATGAATGGATGTGAGAGTTGGACTATAAAGAAAGCTGAGCACCAAAGAATTAATGTTTTTGAACTGTGGTGTTGGAGAAGACTCTTGAGAGTCCTTTGGACTGCAAGGAGATCTAACCAGTCCATCCTAAAGGAAATCAGTCCTGAATACTCATCGCAAAGACTGATGCTGAAGCTGAAACTCCAATACTTTGGCCACCTGAAGCAAAGAACTGGCTCATTTGCAAAGACCCTGATGCTGAGAAAGATTGAACGCAGGGAGAGAAGGGGACGACAGAGGATGAGATGGCGGATGGTATCACTGACTCAATGGACCTGAGTTTGAGTAAATTCTGAGAGTTAGCAATGGACAGTGGGCCTGGCATGCTGCATTCCATGGGGTCTCAAAGAGTCAGACATGACTGAACCACTGAACTGACTGACTGACTGATTTCGCTGCACCAGGCCTTAGTTGCAGCATGAGAACTCTTAGTTGTGGCATGTGGGATTCAGTTCCCTGACTAAAGATTGAACCCAGCCCCCTGCAATAGGAGCATGGAGTCTTAGCCACTGGACCATCAGGGAAGTCCCACTGTAGTGGTTTTTTTCCTGGTGTTGTTTTAGAAGGCTAGTTAGACTCTTCACATACTCTGATTCACATTCTATGGACTGTGGTTCCAATATAAATTAATTATCCAAAGTCTTTGCTGGCCATTTACAACTTCCCCGTGAGTCCCCCACCCAGTGGCCAGTTTGGGACCTGGGCTGTGTCTATCCCACAGTTCAATTCTCAAAGCATTTAACACATTCTTTAGCATCATATCCATTCCTGGCTCAGGGATGAACCCAAGAATTCAAATGCATTTTATGGGATCATTTTCACAGGTTGTCTCCACCCAACTAACTTGCACATATAAAAAAAATTATTTTATCAAATTAGTAATCATTCATGCTCTTCATTCAACTTAAGTTTTTGAAGCTGTGAGATAAAGTCACTCAAACTTTTCTATGCATGTTTCATGGTCTTTCACTCAATTCCACCCTAAATGCCTCGTAAGGATTTATTCAGTGTTCCCTTACTCAACTTTCCTTCTTTTCTCTCTCTCTCTCTGTATGGAAATGTCCACCAGAATATAGTCTCCCTGGCCCAGTGACTTAACATATATCTGTCTTCTATCCCCTGGCACTAGTGACTATTGTCTGACTAAGCCTTAATCTTACTTTCTCAGCTCAAATGCATGAGGGATAAAGCACATCAACGTTCACTTCAACAGCCTCTCTTTTCACAAGCAGTGGATTGTATTGGTCTTGGTGCATATTAACAGTGGAGAACCCATCATCTGAATACCAGAACTAGTCCTAAACCAAATGTTTAAGTAGGAGAGGTGTCTTGAGTTGCCTGCGGCACTCTGTCTCTGCTTGTAGTTCTTTTTGTCCCCTCAGCACTTAGCTCAAGCTAGTTAACTGGCCAAAATTCCCAGGCTTGTCTGCCCTCTTGTATAAGATGGGAAATTATTAGATAAATGAAATCATACTGAACTGCTCAAGTCATACTCCTTCAGAGAGTATTTACATTTTAAATGAGCTTGTCAAGACATGTTACTCACTTAATTTTGCATTTTCTAGCATGCTGACACCTGAAATAGCAGGTTAGTGTGAGGCAGAGATGACCCTAATTTTTAAAAATCCTTCTGTTAGTACAAAGGGTTAAAAATGAGATGCGTATTTTGTTTAGTTTGACTGGAGAGGGGAGGTGTCTGTATGAGTTTATGAGAAGGATAATTTTTACAATTCATCGTCCACAATATTCTAAATTTCAAAATACTTATGAGATCAGATGTAGAAATGAGTGACAGAAATGTAGTAACTTCCCTTAAAATTCATCTCTTGATTCTCCTACTTAAACTGAATGCAAAACAAACAACTTCACAAGCTATATGTGGTTATAATAAAGATCTGCAATGATTTGCAAAGTACTTCATATTCTTCAGTCATATTAATAGGCTTATAAGTACAGAGAAAAGATCTAGTTCACTCACAAATAGCTATATATTATAGTTGACAACATATGTGTGTTATATATTTCTACTTAGACTTTAAAAATCTAACATTTTTGGCCAAACTTTTCCTAAACTGATTAGACTACCAAACTCTTCTCTTCACATGACATTCATTAACATTGTGAGCCAGTGTACTGCATAGCACACTGTGGGGAACATTCCGGTAGATTCTTGGCATTTCATAGGGATATATTCTGCAGGTTTTATAAATCCCCAAAGTCATGAAAAACTCTGTAGTATATAATTTCCACCATAAATTAAATTAAAATTGATTCTTATTGAAACAATTTGTTGAATTGTTTTTCCTGTTCCTGTGAGGTTGATTTAGTAATGTCTTCAATTCCACTACCTTCCACTGAATTAGGCATTTCTCTCTACACTGATCTGAAGCTTCTTTGGTTAGAAACACCACTTTTTAAAAATTCCAAAATAAGGATTCAGTTCAGTCGCTCAGTCATGTCCAACTCTTTGCAACCCCATGAATTGCACCACGCCAGGCCTCCCTGTCCATCACCAACTCCTGGAGTTCACCCAGACCCATATCCATCGAGTCAGTGATGCCATCCAGCCATTTCATCCTCTGTCATCCCCTTTTCCTCCTGCCCCCAATCCCTCCCAGCATCAGAGTCTTTTCCAATGAGTCAACTCTTTGCATGAGGTGGCCAAAGTACTGGAGTTTCAGCTTTAGCATCAGTCCTTTCAAAGAACACCCAGGACTGATCTCCTTCAGAATGGACTGGTTGGATCTCCTTGCAGTCCATGGGACTCTCAAGAGTCTTCTACAACACCACAGTTCAAAAGCATCAATTCTTAACAAAGGATAATTTGGGGAATATTTTTTGTCTCTTACTCTGCTTCCTGCCTCCATACACACGTATGCATGTGTGGTAAGTCACTTCAGTTGTGCCCAACTCTGTGCAACCCTATGGACTGTAGCCCACCAGGCTCCTCTGTTCATGGGATTCTCCAGGCAAGAATACGAGAGTGGGTTGCTATGACCTTCTCCAGGGGATCTTCCTGACCCAAGGATCAAATTCTCATCTCTGATGTCTCCTACATTGGCAGGCAGGTTTTTAACCACTAGGACCAAATGTACAGACACAGTTTTCATGCTTTTGTTTTTTTTAGGCAATGCCACGTGGCATGTGGGATTGTAGTTGCCTGACCATTTGACCATGGGTCAAATCCATGCCCCCTGGAGTGACAGCACAGATTCTTAGCCACTGGACCAGCAGGGAAGTCCTTCATGCTTTTGTTTTATTTTATACTCTATGGAGAGGCGGTCCAACTCTATGGAGAGTCGGACTTGGTTGGACTCTATGGAGAGTCACTAAGTTGGGTCCGATTATGTAAACCTATGGACTGTAGCCCACCAGGCTCCTCTGTCCATGGGATTCCCCAGGCAAGAATACTGGAGTGGGTTGCCATTTCCTTTTCCAAGGGATCTTCCCAACCCAGGGATCAAACCCATGTCTCCCGCATTGAGGCAGATTCTTTACCACTGAGCCATTAAGGATTCCCATTCTATGGAGTAGTAAAAAGTAATTGTGACCTAAGCTCACAAGGTACTATATTAAATAAGCAGAAAAAAGACATAAGCAAATATATATAATCAACCTTATCCCTTAACCCATAATGACCTACCCATAATAGAGGAATTTGGGGGGAATGTTGGTATTACATTTGAGATGGTTTTGGAGTCAAACAGAACACGGTGGATTCCAGATACCTTGAGTAAGTTACTTTATGGAATGTGCTATCCTCATTTGTTAAGTGGGATTGTAATAGTTATTTGAAGACTAACTGACATAAGATGGAAATACACGGCACCCAGTAAATCTTCCAAACATAGTAGTAATTATGTAAGAAATAGTCTCATGGCTGACAAGTCATTAAAATAGAAGTCTTTAAAGGTTACATGTGTGCCCATGTGTACAGCAATCAAAGCTAAGAGAGCCTTGATTTTCTCAACACCTTTTGCAAGCTAATTCAGATTTATGCCATGTTAAAATTCAATAAGCATCTATTTGGACACTCTTCCTGCCCTACATAGAGAAAGCAATATTATTTGACCCAAATTCTGGGAGCAGACAACCTTCCTGTACCAGCTTTCTTTCTGAGTGGAGACTAATAGGACATTAATTTTACATACATCTCCATATGTTTTATTTCTTCAGGAATTAGTCTTTCTCTGTGAATAGAGGCTTGGACAACAACTTTTTTCTTACTTCTATGTAGGTCAACACTCTATTTTTTTAGTAAAGAAAATGAATATTAGATAAAATTAACAGTAGGTATTTACAGCAACGACCAACGTGGAAAGGAAAATAAAATCACACCCATATATCCATTTTCCAAAATACAAGTTTTTTTTAAATTTTCATATCATTTTTTCACCTCTCAAATACTCTTTATATGACCTAAAACAAACAAAAAAAAAATGTGTGACTAAAACATAAAGTAGAAAATCTTCACATTTACTCTTCTTTTATTCAACTTCTCTTCATAGCAATGATGACACAAAAATCTCTCTGATGCAACACATCAGAAACAGTGGCAGAAACACAATACTCAGTGCATTATCACCTCTCTCTGTCACACACACACACACACACACAGATGGAAAGCCATAGCACAGTAGATGGTGTTTTCTGTGAGGAAAATTAAAACACAATGGCTGGATTACTATGACGACAGAGTACATGTCATGGTTTCTGGGAACATTTGGGACAGCTGCTTTCCATTTTGAGTGTTTGCTCCAGTACTTTCTATCATATTAACAGCTCTGTAGATCTTAGAAATTTCACTCATTCTGTGTGCTTCTGCTGCTACTGCTACTAAGTCACTTCAGTCATGTCCAACTCTGTGCAGCCCCATAGACGGCAGCCCACCAGGATCCCCCGTCCCTGGAACTCTCCAGGCAAGAACACTGGAGTGGGTTGCCATTTCCTTCTCCAGTGCATGAAAGTGAAAGGTGAAAGTGAACGGTGAAAGTGAAGTCACTCAGTCTTGTCTGACTCTTAGCGACCCCATGGACTGCAGCCTACCAGGCCCCTCCGTCCATGGGATTTTCCAGGAAAGAGTACTGGAGTTGGGATGCCATTACCTTCTCTGTCTGTGTGCTTCTCAGATCACATCAGTAGTTCAGTTGTGTCCGACTCTGCGACCCCATGAATCGCAGTACGCCAGGCCTCCCTGTCCATCACCAACTCCCGGAGTTCACTCAGACTCATGTCCATCGAGTCAGTGATGCCATCCAGCCATCTCATCCTCTGTCATCCCCTTCTCCTCCTGCCCCCAATCCCTCCCAGCATCAGAGTCTTTTCCAATGAGTCAGCTCTTTGCATCAGGTGGCCAAAGTACGGGAGTTTCAGCTTTAGCATCAGTCCTTCCAAAGAAATCCCAGGGCTGATCTCCTTCAGAATGGACTGGTTGGATCTCCTTGCAGTCCAAGGGACTCTCAAGAGTCTTCTCCAATACCACAGTTCAAAAGCATCAATTCTTCGGCGCTCAGCCTTCTTCACAGTCCAATTCTCACATCCATACATGACCACAGGAAAAACCATAGCCATGACTAGATGAAACTTTGTTGGCAAAATAATGTCTCTGCTTTTGAATATGCTATCTAGGTTGGTCATAACTTTCCTTCCAAGGAGTAAGCGTCTCTTAATTTCATGGCTGCAGTCACCATCTGTAGTGATTTTGGAGCCCCCAAAAATAAAGTCTGACACTGTTTCCACTGTTTCCCCATCTATTTCCCATGAAGTGGTGGGACCAGATGCCATGATCGTTTTCTGAATATTGAGCTTTAAGCCAACTTTTTCACTCCACTTTTACTTTCATCAGGAGGGTTTTGAGTTCCTCTTCACTTTCTGCCATAAGGGTCATGTCATCTGCATATCTGAGGTTATCGATATTTCTCCCGGCAATCTTAATTCCAGCTTGTGTTTCTTCCAGTCCAGCGTTTCTCATGATGTACTCTGCATAGAAGTTAAATAAACAGGGTGACAATATACAGCCTTGATGTACTCCTTTTCCTATTTGGAACCAGTCTGTTGTTCCATGTCCAGTTCTAACTGTTGCTTCCTGACCTGCATACAAATTTCTCAAGAGGCAGATCAGGTGGTCGGGTATTCCCATCTCTTTGAGAATTTTCCACAGTTTATTGTAATCCACACAGTCAAAGGCTTTGGCATAGTTAATAAAGCAGAAATAGATGTTTTTCTGGAACTCTCTTGCTTTTTGCATGATCCAGCAGAGGTTGGCAATTTGATCTCTGGTTCCTCTGCCTTTTCTAAAACCAGTTTGAACATCAGGAAGTTCATGGTTCACATATTGCTGAAGCCTGGCTTGGAGAATTGTGAGCATTACTTTACTAGCTTGTGAGATGAGTCCAATTGTGCAGTATTTGAGCATTCTTTGGCATTGCCTTTCTTGGGGATTGGAATGAAAACTGACCTTTTCCAGTCCTGTGGCCACTGCTGAGTTTTCCAAATTTGCTGGCATATTGAGTGCAGCACTTTCACAGCATTGTCTTTCAGGATTTGAAATAGCTCAACTGGAATTCCATCACCTCCACTAGCTTTGTTCATAGTGATGCTTTCTAAGGCCCACTTGACTTCACATTCCAGGATGTCTGGCTCTAGGTCAGTGATCACACCATTGTGATTATCTGGGTCGTGAAGATCTTTTTTGTACAGTTCTTCTGTGTATTCTTGCCATCTCTTCTTAATATCTTCTGCTTCTGTTAGGTCCATACCATTTCTGTCCTTTATCAAGCTCGTCTTTGCATGAAATGTTCCTTTGGTATCTCTGATTTTGCTGAAGAGATCCCTAGTCTTTCCCATTCTGTTGTTTTCCTCTATTTCTTTGCATTGATTGCTGAAGAAGGCTTTCTTATCTCTTCTTGCTATTCTATGGAACTCTGCATTCAGATGTTTATATCTTTCCTTTTCTCCTTTGCTTTTCGCTTCTCTTCTTTTCACAGCTATTTGTAAGGCCTCCCCAGACAGCCATTTTGCGTTTTTGCAGTTCTTTTCCATGGGGATGGTCTTGATCCCTGTCTCCTGTACAATGTCACAAACCTCATTCCATAGTTCATCAGGCACTCTATCTATCAGATCTAGGCCCTTAAATCTATTTCTCACTTCCACTCTATAGTCATAAGGGATTTGATTTAGGTCATACCTGAATGGTCTAGTGGTTTTCCCTACTTTCTTCAATTTAAGTCTGAGTTTGGCAATAAGGAGTTCATGATCTGAGCCACAGTCAGCTCCTGCTCTTGTTTTTGCTGACTGTATAGACCTTCTCCATCTTTGGCTGCAAAGAATATAATCAATCTGATTTCAGTGTTGACCATCTGATGATGTCCATGTATAGAGTCTTCTCTTGTGTTGTTGGAAGAGGGTGTTTGTTATGACCAGTGTATTTTCTTGGCAAAACTCTATCAGTCTTTGCCCTGCTCCATTCCGCATTCCAAGGCCAAATTTGCCTGTTACTCCAGGTGTTTCTTGACTTCCTACTTTTGCATTCCAGTCCCCTATAATGAAAAGGACATCTTTTTTGGGTGTTAGTTCTAAAAGGTCTTGTAGGTCTTCGTAGAACTGTTCAACTTCAGCTTCTTCAGCGTTACTGGTTGGAGCATATACTTGGATTACTGTGATATTGAATGGTTTGCCTTGGAAATGAACAGAGATCATTCTGTCGTTTTTGAGATTGCATCCAAGTACTGCATTTTGGACTCTTTTGTTGACCATGATGGCCACTCCATTTCTTCTGAGGGATTCTTGCCCACAGTAGTAGATATAATGGTCATCTGATTTAAATTCACCCATTCCAGTCCATTTCAGTTCGCTGATTCCTAGAATGTTGACATTCACTCTTGCCATCTCCTGTTTGACCACTTCCAATTTGCCTTGATTCATGGACCTGACATTCCAGGTTCCTATGCAATATTGCTCTTTACAGCATTGGACCTTGCTTCTTTCACCAGTCACATCCACAGCTGGGTATTGTTTTTGCTTTGGCTCCATCTCTTCATTCTTTCTGGGGTTATTTCTCCGCTAATCTCCAGTAGCATATTGGGCACCTACTCTCCTGGGGAGTTTCTCTTTCAGTATCCAATCATTTTGCCTTTTCATACTGTTCATGGGGTTCTCAAGGCAAGAATACTGAAGTGGTTTGCCATTCCCTTCTCCAGTGGACCACATTCTGTCAAATCTCTCCACCATGACCTGCCCATCTTGGGTTGCCCCACGGGCATGGCTTAGTTTTGTTGAGTTAGACAAGGCTGTGGTCCTAGTATGATTAGATTGACTAGTTTTCTGTGAGTATGGTTTCAGTGTGTTTGCCCTCTGATGCCCTCTTACAACACCTACTGTCTTACTTGGGTTTCTCTTACCTTGGGCGTGGGGTATCTCTTCACAGCTGCTCCAGCAAAGTGCAGCCATAAAGCACACATAAATAAGGCCACAACACGTGAGTCGTGCTCAAGTCTGAACCACTTCAGAAGACACACTCAAAGAGAACCCAGAGATCTTCTCAGTCTCTCATAGGCTATGGAGAAACTACAGTAGCTACGTCTGGACTGGCCAACCTTTTTAAAATTACCACATAATTCTTAATTTCAGACCATGTGAGTTTTAAGCACTATCATCTTTTCTTCCATGGAGAAAAATATTCTGATATGAAATAAGAAGTCATCTTTTTAAAACAAGATTGTTAGATAAAATTAATTTAACCATCCAAAGAATTCTGTGCTTTAAGTATTATCAGGTTTATTTTATGAACAATAAAAGTTGAATTTAGAGGGGTAAATCAATTTGCATCAAACCCACAGTCTGAAAATAGAAAATCCTAGATTAAAATAGTTACTCTGAAGCACTATTTGATTCTTCCTAATTTGGACTGTTCTATGTCTTGTACCGGAGAAGGCAAAGGCACCCCACTCCAGTACTCTTGCCTTGAAAATCCCATGGACGGAGGAGCCTGGTGGGCTGCAGTCCATGGGGTCGCTAAGAGTTGGACACTACTGAGCAACTTCCCTTTCACTTTTCCCTTTCATGCATTGGAGAAGGAAATGGCAACCCACTCTGGTGTTCTTGCCTGGAGAATCCCAGAGACAGGGGAGCCTGGTGGGCTTCCATCTATGGGGTCGCACAGAGTCCGACACGACTGAAGTGACTTAGCAGTAGCAGCAGCATATCTTGTACTGCATTCATGAGCATGGCTCAGGAAATAATGTTTTGGGAATGTCTTTGTCTAAGAAATATTTAATAAGGACAAATAGTACAACTAACAATAGTGTTTATTGTCATCAGTCTCCATTAGGTATGTGTGTACATATGAGAAAGTAAAAAAAAAAAAATTCAGTGAACACTTTTGAAGGTCGATAGATGCATTTTAAAAGCAAATAATAATCTACTCTCATAGATAACTCCTAAGAATTTTAGTGGAAAATGGGAAGATGTGGCTGTTTTGATCCCAGGTCACATTGAGGATTTTTCTACTACTGGATAGATTGTTTAATCCTTTTATGTATGGGTTTTACAGTTATAAAATAAAAATTATACAACTTGGGTGAGTTGTCAAACAATGAATAACTATGGCCTATATAATTTAAAGCTTATACACAATCAACGGATGGTCCTTTATTGCCCACATCGAATCTAGATGCTCTAGGAGACAAAAATAAACATATGAAAACACATGGTCTTCTGGAGAAGCCTATCAGGTAGTTAGGGAGAAAGAATTTCCAGACATAAAAGAATCAATATGCACTAGAAGATAATATATTAATAGAATCAAATGGTATGAAACATGTTGCCCCCATCTCGTGACTATTGTTAGTCATATTTTCCCCCCAAAACAACTAAAGCTCCATTTACTTTGGGAAATCTTTCCCAAATTTTCTGATTCATAGATTCCTTCCTTGATCACTTTTATTTGAGCCACACTTTAATCAACTTTTGTCAATTATTATATATATCTGTGAATTTGTTAATATACAACCTGATTTCTCCACTAGATCTTAAGTCTCTTGATCAAAAACCACATGCAATATTTTATTATATCTTCAAAGCCAGATACTTTGTTTTGCACACTGGATGTACTCCTGATTCTTTCTCCTGATTACTATGAAAACAATGATAATTGCTAGTGAGAAGTATAAATTCACAGAATGGAGCCACCATAGGAACAACACTTGTATGAATGAGGTTATGTTACAAACACATTGGATTCACTTGATCTTGAGTTTCTTAAGCACAAGGATTAGGTCTTTTTCACACATGTCCTTTATTTTCATCCTAGTGTGGTTCCTGACATAGAAATGGTAATGCTTGACAAAGGAAGGAAAGTAAGAAGGGGAGAAGAACTGGAAGAAGAGAAAAATAAGTCTGTTTACCGAAGAATGGACTCATGAAAAAAGGTAGGAAATCCTAGACAAGAAGGACATTATCAGAAAAGGCAAAGTGGTTTAAACTGGCAGTGTGTGAGTGTGTACATGTGTGTGAAACTATGTGGAAGGCATTCCAGCTGGAACAGGCAATTTTCTTTGTGAGGACATGTGGCATTGTGTTGAATAGGTAAGATATTTTTCATGTTGTAGAGGTCATACTGTGAAAGTTAGAATGAATAATTTAGGGCCGGGACCAGAGGCAATGGAGCCATTACAGGTTCTTAAGATGATGAAAAGCCTTTTTAGGAAAACTACTTAGAAACAGCAGCATGCAAAGTAGATGAGAGGAAACATTAAAGGTGGCAAATCCATTTAGATCCAATTGTGATAATGTAATCATGGGGTGATGAACCTGAAACTACAGCAGAGTCACCAAAATAGAAAATCTTTTTATTAAAAAATATCAGCAGGGTTTGATGATTAACTGAATATAAGAGTAAAAGAGATAAAGGCATAGTAAATATTCTCAAACTTGTAAACGACAAAAGAGATTGAGTTCACAAACTGTAGTACAATGGGCTTCCCTGGTGGCTCAGACAGTAAAGAATCTGCCTGCAATATGGGAGACCTGGGTTTGATCCTTGGGTTGGGAAGATCCCGTGGAGGAGCATGGCAACCCACTCTAGTGTTCTTGTCTGGAGAATCCCCATGGACCAGAGAAGCCTAGCAGGCTACAGTCTATGGGGTCACAAGGAATTGGACACAACTGAGCGACTGAGTACAACACAGCACAAATTAAAATAAGGATGTACAGAAATAGCTAGCTTGAAGAATATGACAAATTTGAGACATGCTGATTTTACGTAGCATGAAGTAGTAGAAAGAACATCATAGTTGAGATAAAATAAGCAAAGATTCTGGCTCTGTGCAGAGCATGAAGAAGATACTTGTTGAATTATTGTTTTCATTAGGTCATTTAACATTTCTGGGTATTTAAGTTTCCTAAAATATTTTTAAAAGCACATAAATTCTTGTTATAATTACAATGCTGTTAGGATAAAATATATCGTGCTAGTTCGATTTCTTGGTTATTGTCAAATCTTATGTAAGTTATAAATTCAGGATCTAAGGCAGAGGTATACATTTTTGCCTGATTCACATAGAAGTGGTTTATCTGCTCTTTCTAGGGTCTTACAGAGGTTGTTCCTCACCCATATCTACTTTCAAAGAGATGGAAGATAAAACTGCAGTGAACATAGGAGTAATTTTCTAAAAAAAAAAAAAAAACCCATATCCTAGGATAGACTTAATTTTCCCTTGCCAACCAAGCACCTACCCCTATTTTCCTAACTATAAAGTAAGAACAAGACACCCCAACTCATTTAACTGATTTGTTCTACAAGCTTCAGCAAACACAAGGACAGGTACATTGGGAGGGTAGAAGAGGGAGAAAGTAGTTATGAGTGACAGGGGTACACAGCCGAGTTACACCAGTCTACAAGGAGATAGCATCAAATAGAAGCAAGGGACCTGATCACAGGCCTTTGATGAAAAGGGAAAGCATTCAATAATGATTAAGTTAAGTGCATGGACTCTGGAATCAGAAGAGCATTTATCTTGAGATAAAACACAGCTCCTAGCTGTGTGGCCACAGGAAAACAGCTGAAGTTAACTAAGCCACACATTGTAACATGGGCACCGTAAGAACACCCACCTCCTAGAGTTGTGAAGATAAGATGAAATATAAGCAAGTACTCAGTAAACACTAACGAACATTATTAAAAGGAAACAGTGTTAGATCAGCCTGAATCAGCATGAGACACCACTAACTGTTTTCAGTCTTTAAATCTAAGGATTAAAGAGAGAAAATGGAAGAAAGGAGAGCAAGAGGGAGAGAGAGAGGTGCTAGCAACCAGGATAGGGAAAGGAGAAATGAGATAAAAATGAGGAAGAATGGAGAAAAAGTGACAGGGAAGAACTGAAAAGAGCTGTGGGGAAAGGGGACAAGGGAGGGAGTCTTATTTATTTACATATTTTAACAAATTAATTTCACTGAAGTGTATTTGCTTTATAATGTTAGTTTCTACTGTATAGTAAGGTGAATCATCCATACATATACATATATCCCCTCTCTTTTGGATTTCAGAAGGAGTCATAGTTGACATTTCCAAATATCATTCCTTTGTCATTGAAATAGAAGTAGAACACAATAAAATTATGAACGAAACTGTAAAAAAAAATTTAATGGCAAAGGAAAGCTTAGTTGGAGAGCAGAAACACAAGGGAGGAAAAATCCTTAGTGTTGTACAAGTGGGAATTGATTAAAAGAAGAATATAATTTCATCTAATTATTTTCTGTTCTTTTTCATACTTCCATAGCTACATAAACATGCTTGTTCAAATAATGTGCACTGAAGCCTTCTTAGTCAAATATGGTTTGGCTCTTCTACACTCTTTTAAACGAAGTACACATATAATTAGGAAAGGTACCATAATACAAAGCGAAGATATTACATTACACCAGGAAACTTAACTTCTATAAAAGGGAGGCTACATTCTGGCCAACTAGCAAATGTTTTTTTATAATCCCTATTCATACACAATTCAGAATGATGTAATGCCAGGTTATATGTCAACTAAGCCATTCTTTTTCAGTGAATCTCTGACCCAAATGCCTAGGAGTCTGTCTGGAGTTGACAGCATGTTGAAGAAATGAATAAACTCTATGGTATAACTATATATTATGGATCACTCCAGTTCTCACACAAGAACCAAAAATAATTCAATTTACAATGCTCATATTATGCTAAGGAAATGAAGATGAATAAGTGATACAAGTTTACTAAGATAAAACATGCAGTTTTCTTGTAAGTTAAGAAATCATTCATATAAACAGAATTACAGATTTGATGGCCAAGAGACTTTAACATGTAAGGCATGTACATTCATGGATGACCACAGGGAAACTGTAGCATCGGCACTTGTATCTGATGACCCATCTCCTCTCAACTCTCTTTTCCTCCTGTATATCCAGATACATGTACCCAGATACTCATCTATCTCTCCTCCAGACATAGGACTTCAAACCAAGTCCCTATACTCCATTTATGGCTTTGGACCCTTCCCATAATATTATCCCACCTCTCAAGTACCCCTACCAAGTTATTTGCTACCCAACATGGCACAAACAAACCAGGCTAAAGGGTTCCTGAACATTCATAGATGAATTCCTTTCTAGTTAACATATTTGAATGGGAATGTGAAAGAGAAAATAATAAAGTTCAGTGATAGTGCTGTGGGAAGATAACTTTGCTAGATCGTTTACTAAAAATATAGAGCACCCATTATTTTATGTCACACGTAGTCTGCTTTTAACTATGGCATTCCAGGTTATATCAGGCAATAATCCTACTCAAAATTTGTCTTTTCAGAATCCTATTATCTCCTTAAATCATTTGTAGCACAAAACCAAAACTGAGAGGATGAGAATGAAAGGTGTTTCTGCTCCCCATTTCTCCACAGCTGTCAGATGAAACTGGTTGCTGTTACAAGAGCGATCTTCACTGTCTGCGTGGAATTGCGAAGTGTGCACCTGTCAGAAACGCTATTCCTCTCCCCCAATTTCCACTACCCATCCTTTTTTTCCCCCTTCTTTCTTTCCCTCCTTCTCTCTTCTGAGACCACATCTTGGCCTATAGTACCTCAGATATTTAGGATCACATCATTTCCACTGACTCCTAAGGACCAGCACTGATGCAAACTCAATTCAAATTTGAAGTGTTTCTGGTACAGCATACTGAAATTTACATAGAATTGAGCAATGTTCTTAAATCAAACCAGGGCCTGTTTGAAGTACCAAAGTATAACCTCAGGCAATAAGCCAAAGCTTATGGAAAGCAGGATCAGCTACTGCAAAACCAGCTACACCACGTGGGTTGGGTATAAAATGAGTGCAAAAAGAACAGATTGAGCCAGGCCACCTCAGTTGCCTTTCATCTTCTGGAATGGCTGGGGGCCTTGGGCTTTTTCTAACCCCTGTGAATTTGCATTGCCCTAAGCGGTTGTCACATCACACTGGAAAAGAGCAGACTCCCTGGACAAAAGGTCGTAAACCTTTCTGCCCAGCACTGACTATTGCACAAGCTTTCAGACAGCACGTTTTTATGACCTCTCTGCTTGCCCATGTCTATCATTTCTTATAGGCCATCACTTTGTGAACCAAATAATTAATTCCCACATCTATTCAAATCTGGCACTCCATGAAGTGCCAGATTCAGCCTCAAACTCCAGCTCCATGCTAGAGGAGGGAGTAATAATTCATTTGAAATCAAAGGTAGAGAATGGGAACAGCATTCCAGAACACCCTAATGCTCCCTAATGATGCACTGTAAATGAATCTCCCATGAATGCACTTTTATTTTTTCTAATCTGTTTTACTTTTTAACTCTATCTCATTTGGAATATGAGTTTTTCTAAGAACATAGGAAGCACTAATTCAATGTTGGTTTCTTAAAAATATATGTGTAGCAGTGGAACCCATACTGAAAGAGGGCTAATGCCTATCTTCAAAATATAAAACATGGAAGCAATAGGAGTTTGGGAGTCAGAAATGCTGGACTGGAAGAAGCACAAGCTGGAATCAAGATTGCCATAAGAAATATCAATAACCTCATATATGCAGATGACACCACCCTTATGGCAGAAAGAGAAGAGGAACTAAAAAGCCTCTTGATGAAAGTGAAAGAGGAGAGTGAATAAGTTGCTTAAAGCTCAACATTCAGAAAATGAAGATCATGGCATCTGGTCCCATCACTTCATGGGAAATAGATGGGGAAACAGTGTCAAACTTTATTTTTTGGGGCTCCAAAGTCAAATACAGATGGTGATTGCAGCCATGAAATTAAGAGATGCTTACTCCTCTGAAGGAAAGTTATGACCAACCTAGACAGCATATTAAAAAGCAGAGACATGACTTTGCCAACAAAGGTCCATCTAGTCAAGGCTATGGTTTTTCCAGTGGTCATGTATGGATGTGAGAGTTGGACTGTGAAGAAAGCTGAACGCCGAAGAATTGATGCTTTTGAACTGTGGTGTTGGAGAAGACTTGAGTCCCTGGGACTGCAAGGAGATCCAACCAGTCCATTCGGAAGGAGATCAGCCCTGGGATTTCTTTGGAAGGAATGATGCTAAAGCTGAAACTCCAGTACTTTGGCCACCTCATGCGAAGAGTTGACTCATTGGAAAAGATTCTGATGCTGGGAGGGGTTGGGGGCAGGATGAGAAGGGGACGACAGAGGATGAGATGGCTGGATGGCATCACCGACTCCATGGGCGTGAGTCTGAGTGAACTCCGGGAGTTGGTGATTTACAGGGAGGCCTGGTGTGCTGTGATTCATGGGGTCACAAAGAGTCGAACTCGACTGAGGGACTGAACTGAACTGATGAAAGTGAAAGTTGCTCAGTCCTGTCTGGCTCTGTGACTCCATGGAACAGTCCATGGAGTTCTACAGGACAGAGTGGGTAGCTGTTTCCTTCTCCAGGGGATTCTGCCAACCCAGGGATCAAACTCAGGTCTCCCACATTGCAGGCAGATTCCTTACCAGCTGAGCCACCAGGGAAGCCCTGGGAGTCAGTAGAGCTGAGGGCAAATCCCAGCTTTCCCACTTATGCTCTTAGAATATTAGGTCAGTGGTTTCACCTCTTGGAGCCTCAAATGAATCTTACGAGATCAGGGTTAATAACATTTGCTTCTCTGGGTTGTTTTGAGGATTAAACGATACAAAACATGTAAAGAATCTCACAAAATAATGTCTAACATATAACACTTATTCCTTTACCCAGTTCTGCTTCAGAGTTTCCTCTTTATTTTTAAATTATTGTTAATCACTTTTTTGTTGGGATATAATTGCTTTACAATGTTGTGTTAGTTTCTGCTGTAGATGCAGACATATAGAACAGATACATTCTCCACTTTGTCACTGTGATTTGTGCTGCTCTGATTTAAAAGTGCTTTTTAAAACTCCAAAAAGGTTCTTGCTTGATTTGTTAACGGGGTGTTATAACCAGTAACTTTCAGTCTTAATATTTGAAGATGTAATTACAGTATTTATCTTTTATAAAGACGTATATGCTCAATATGTCTTATTATGGTCACATAAGTATTCTCATTGAATCATACAGACTTCTGAAAGAAAATCACATTCTCTTTCTCTCTGACTCTCCATGCAGCAAGGTTTTCATTTCAACTGTTGAGTAATGCTCTTAAGTCCTAAGACTAAGATCTATAACTCTACTATGAGAAGTTCTTGAGTTTTCACTCCCAAATAATACTAACTAACACTATGTGTGTCTTTATATAGAATCTTTATGATCTTTTTGAAATTAAAAATTGCAAAGAACTTGTTTTCCTCCTTCTCTTCCTCCCATGCTTTTGAAAGGCATTTTTGCTTTTCCATCTGTACTTATAACCCTAAGAATAAGGAGAAACTAAAGTGCTGCACTCAATATGCCAACAAATTTGGAAAACTCAGCAGTGGCCACAGGACTGGAAAAGGTCAATTTTCATTCCAATCCTAAATAAAGGCAATGCCAAAGAATGCTCAAACTACCGAACACTTGCACTCATCTCACACGCTACTAAAGTCATGCTCAAAATTCTCCAAGCCAGGCTTCAGCAATATGTGAACCGTGAACTTCCTGATGTTCAAGCTAGTTTTAGAAAAGGCAGAGGAACCAGAGATCAAATTGCCAACATCCGCTGGATCATGGAAAAAGCAAGAGAGTTCCAGAAAAGCATCTATTTCTGCTTTATTGACTATGCCAAAGCCTTTGACTCTGTGGATCACAATAACCTGTGGGAAATTCTGAAAGAGATGAGAATACCAGACCACCTGACCTGCCTGTTAAGAAACCTATATGCAGGTCAGGAAGCAACAGTTAGAACTGGACATGGAACAACTGACTGGTTCCAAATAGAAAAAAGAGTTCGTCAAGGCTGTATATTGTCACCCTGTTTATTTAACTTATATGCAGAGTACATCATGAGAAACACTGGACTGGAAGAAGCACAAGCTGGAATCAAGATTGCTGGGAGAAATATCAATAACCTCAGATATGCAGATGACACCACCCTTATGGCAGAAAGTGAAGAGGAATTCAAAAACCTCTTGATGAAAGTGAAAGTGGAGAGTGAAAAAGTTGGTTTAAAGCTCAACATTCAGAAAACAAAGATCATGGCATCCGGTCCCACCACTTCATGAGAAATAGATGGGGAAACAGTGGAAACAGTGTCCGACTTTATTTTTCTGGGCTCCAAAATCACTATAGATGGTGACTGCAGCCATGAAATTAAAAGACGCTTACTCCTTGGAAGGAAAGTTATGACCAACCTAGATAGCATATTCAAAAGCAGAGACATTACTTTGCCAACAAAGGTCCGTCTAGTCAAGGCTATGGTTTTTCCTGTGGTCATGTATGGACGTGAGAGTTGGACTGTGAAGAAGGCTGAGCACCGAAGAATTGATGCTTTTGAACTGTGGTGTTGGAGAAGACTCTTGAGAGTCCCTTGGACTGCAAGGAGATCCAAACAATCCATTCTGAAGGAGATCAGCCCTGGGATTTCTTTGGAAGGAATGATGCTAAAGCTGAAACTCCAGTACTTTGGCCACCTCATGCGAAGAGTTGACTCATTGGAAAAGACTCTGGTGCTGGGAAGGATCGGGGGCAGGAGGAGAAGGGGATGACAGAGGATGAGATGGCTGGATGGCATCACTGACTCGATGGACGTGAGTCTGAGTGAACTCCGGGAGTTGGTGATGGACAGGGAGGCCTGGCGTGCTGCGATTCATGGGGTCGCAAAGAGTCGGACACGACTGAGCGACTGATCTGATCTGATCTGATCTGAGAAGCCTAAAATACAGATAGGAATTGAGATATTCACAGGACATTGCCAGAAATGGGCATTGACCCTGAAGCCGTGCATCCAGTTTCAAATTCTATGGCATAAGCCACATCTACAGGTCGAAATCTTTGTGTAAAAGCATAGCTCTCTGTAAACTTTCTGGACATTCTCCTCTCTGTGAGCATTCACCATTGCTTTTTTCTACCGTGATTGAGGTTCTAGTTCGATAAGCTTAGCTTCCGTGTTCTATAAAACCAATATTTCAAATAAAATTTATCAAATCATTTTCAAATCAAATTTATAAGTTTTCTTCTAAGCTAGGACATAGAAAGATGATATTTATTTAGTCCTTTTATGTTTTGCTGGTGCTAAGTTGCTTAGTTGTGTCTAACCCTTTGCAACTCGAAGAAATGTAGCCTACCAGACTCTTCTATCCTTGGGATTCTTCAGGCAAGAGTCCTGGATGGGTTGCCAATTCATTCTCCAGGAGATCTTCCTGACCCAGGGATCTAACCCACGTATCTTAAGTCTCATGCATTGGCAAGTGGGTTCTTTACCACTAGTGCCCTCTTTATGTTTTAGTGTTATAAGGCAATGGCAACCCACTCCAGTGTTCTTGCCTGGAGAATCCAAGGGACGGGGGAGCCTGGTGGGCTGCCATCTGTGGGGTTGCACAGAGTCGGACACGACTGAAGTGACTTAGCAGCAGCAGCATACACTATTAGAGTCCACCTCAAATTCAATTTCAGAAATTGTCAAGGTATTGGATGAAAGATATCAAAAGTGGATTGTATGAATTATGTCAAAGACTATGCCATTTCAAGATCAGGATGTTTCAGTGATCAAAGTTTCCTAGTCTATAAAAGCTAATAGCTGTTATTATCTAACTCATAAGTGATTATTAATAGAAGGGAAAGAGTCCTTTAACTATTTCCTTTCTGTGGCTTTCCACCTTTAAGGTGACCTCTATACATCACTACCAAATATAAAAAACTACCAAATAAAAATAAACTTCCAGTTCTTTCATATGATTCACAGCCTCATGCCTGAAGCAAATCTGTAAGACCAGACATTATTTCACAGTGTTATGGGTTGAACTGTGTTGCTGGAAAAGCTATGTTGAAATACTAGCCCTATCACACCCCCGTTGCTATTGTTTAGTCACGTAGTCATGTTCAACTCTTTGTAACCCCATGGACTGCAGCACACCAGGCTCCCCTGTCTTTCAGTATCTCTGCGAGTTGGAAGAATCATCCCTCAGAATGTGACTTTATTTGGGGATACAGTTGTTACCGTTTTAATTTGCTAAGTGAAGATATACTTGAGTAGGATGGGTCTTTGACCCCAAATGACTGACCTCCTACAAGCAGACAGAAATTGAGATACAGACACAGAAGGAAGATAGCCACGTGATGACTGAGGCAGAGATTGGAGTTATGCTATCCAAGGAATGTGCAGGGCTACCAGAAGCTGAAAGAGGCGAGGAAGGATCATTTCCCAAACTCTCCAGAGGCATTATAGCTCTGTCAGCCTTGATTTTGGACTTCTTATTCTCAGAACTGTAAGACAATTTTGTTCCATCTGTGTTGTTAAGCAGCTTCAGGAAACCAACAGAGTTTTATGAGTCCTCTAAACTTTTGGCTCCAACTTCAGGACTCACTTCCCCATTACCACTTTTCCAAGCCCTTAGATTTAAAGCTTCACTGCTTTCTCTTGTTTTAGTTTTTATCTCTTAACTATAATGCATGATCATCCCCCAAGATTTTATGAGACACAGGTATACTGGAGCCAGCCCATACCAGTTTATAGCAACCGATTGGAATTTTGTAAGCCAATTGCTAAACACAGCCATAATTTTTAAAATTACATTGTATAAGCTTAAAATTAGGTGAATTATACTAAGACAAAGGTAATGAATATCAAAACTCATCACTTCCTAATTATTTGACTACACTTTACTACAATCCGTGCTCTTGACGCTATTTATGTCAATTTATCTGTTCGGTGGAAACAGTAGGGAAAAAAATGTACTACGGCCCATTTTTTTCCAACTCACACTGGAAGCTTGAAATCAGCTGTGGTGGAAATATTTACGCCATGAAAACTGTCAAAAGCTACAAGTCAGGTATTTCTATATTTTCAAACAGCTAATTGTAAACATTTAGCGGCACTCCACTGAAACAACCTTTAAGTCCATTCAAACTGGGATGGCTACAGAAGAAAAGAGCGGTAGAAATTCAGGGTTTAGGACATCAAGTAAAAGGAAATAAAAGACTCTTATTACAAACAATGAAGGCAGAGAGATTTGACAGGGATTATGAAGAGGGGATAAGACAGACTTAAATGCTGGTGACCTACTTTTAGTATTGTCTAGTGAACCTCTCAGGATAGTGTTTAGCTCTGGTTATAAATATTAATTAGATTCCAATCAGAGTACTATTTAAAGGATCTGTGCTTCTTGGGAAGAGATATTTCAGAAATATATTAGATGGATATATAGAGCATACACATGTATAAGTTGTTCAAGTTGGTAACAAACCAGATGATTTTACTTAGTTAAACAGATCCAACTCAGCTACAAAATTATACACAAATTGAATGACAATAAACAGGCAGGGAAAAATCTTTGCAGCTTTAGCAGATATGTAATTCCACTATAAGATCAACAGTCTTCAGTTTTGCTATGACAACTTCCTTGTTAAACACATAATCAGCTGAACAACAACAACAGCAAAGAGGAACAACACCTCTACACATTTAAAACAAAGATTTAAAGAACCCCACACCCATTAAATATAACAGATATTTCCTAAAATTATTAAAGGTAACCTGAGGCTGTTGACTGCTTGATATTCCTTTGAACTGTGGGGAGTGGAATCTCAGGTTAGAGACTTTGTCCTAATCCTTGAACTCTGTGCCAGCAGAGCTGGGAAAGCTGAAAACTTCCAATCAGTGACAGAGAGAAGGTAGAAGGACTTTTTAAATTTTTTTTCCCTTTCACCACAAGGCCAGCAGCAGATTAAAGAGTGACATTACTCACAACATACACAGTCTTAGAGAGTGTACTTTTGCTCTAAACACTGTCTCATACAAGGAAGTGTTCTAAGGGTGGAATGTGTGAAGCTTAGATCACATCACTCTGTTTTTGTGACTGAGGCATTCTTTTAAAATTTGTCATCTGAGTTCAACAATGTTCCCACTTCATTAGATACTGGATTTTTTAAAATGATAATAAATAAGAGGCTCTCTTTCTTTCTCTGTGAACAGAATCCAACTGGGGAAGAAACCCAGTCTCTTAAAGTTCCCCATAGTTTAATGACCATTCTTAGACTCCTAGCTAGTCGCTCAGTCGTGTCTGACTCTTTGCAACTCCATGGACGGTAGCCTACCAGACTCCTCTGTCCATGAAATTCTTCAGGCCAGAATACCAAGTGTTTTGCCATTCCCTTCTCCAGGGGATCTTCCCTACCCAGGGATCAAACTCAGGTCTCCTGCATTGCAGGTGGATTCTTTACCATCTGAACCACCAGGGAAGTCCTAGATTCCTTAGGCATTTAAACGGACAAAAGGCAAATACAGTTCATATATAATGCAGTCAGATAAAGGATGTATATAATAAAGTAGTCTGGGTCCAGAAAATTATATTACAAATAATACAGTAACCCTAACTTTAACTTTTAGGATTTTACTCTTCAATATATTAGGCCTTGGGGAAACATCCTGAATTTAGGTTGTTGCTGGAAGATGCAATCAATTATGGAAATAAGAGGTGGTTGGAGATGGATGAGACAAGCAGGAGTAGGAAGTCAGCACTGCTAAGACTGAGGGCTTAGTGAAATACAGAAAAAAAAGAAAATTGCTCTGAAGAGTTTTTCCTTCCCATTTTTTTTCCGCTTTACTCACCATGTGCCCTCTTCTTGTTGATGACCCTACTTCCTCCTCAGCCGGCATCCTAGACCCAGTACTGCAGTTCTTGTCAACTAATCCCCCAAATCAGTGTGTGATATAGGGCTAACAACAATTAGTTAAAGCTCTCACACATGTTTTTTCATCATAGAAAAATCTTGAAAACAAAATATTCTCAAGACCCAAAAGTAAAAAAGACCCTTATTTTTGAACATTTTGGGTAAGGAATGTCCTCAGATCAAACCAAATAAAACAGTAGTGACAGGGTTCATACAATCTATTAGTAGCCTACTAAGACTACTGTGATTCTAACATGTTTTGAAAATGATCATTTTGGCATTCAAAACATCTCTATTTTAAACTAAAATGTCATTAGGCATTAAGTTGAGAAATTTTAAAGGTGTAACATAATTAAACTTTTCCTAAAAAGTTTATGTTTGTTTTATATTGCACTGGCACAAAGTATTAATTTACATATAGATCATATTTTTACTTTTGGAGATGCTTTCTCTGCAGAAATCTAAAACAGAAAAAAACCATTTTCTATTTTTTAATTACCTTCAGTACCAAACACACATTTTACTGTCTGTGACTCACAGCAAAGAGGTGTTCCTCTTTTATACAGTTACATCGATGATAATTTTAAAATAAACTATTTTTATGGACCAAGTTCAAGTTAGATACTGTGTTTATATGCTCCTTTTCACAACCAGCCCTATGCTGAACTTTGTAAGGGCTTTATGACAAAAAAAAAATTTTTTTTAAGTAAAAAACCTCTTCATTATAATTCCTACCCAATGAACTTGTGGTTTTCCAAATTTAGGACAAAGCATGAAGTTTTATCAGTGAGTTGAGATTTAGTTTTCTTCCCCTTTGATTGGGTCACTTAATTTACAGCTTTTTTTTTTTTTTCTTTTTAAGAGAAGAAATAACCTATAATTTCTGACATGCTGACAAGAGAACTTTAGCAACTTCCTCCCCGATATGAAATATTTTACTCAGAAGGCCTATTTTCTATCCTTAGGCTTCTTGGATATGGCTCTGCTTAAAAACATACTCTGAGATGTACCTGCCCATGTTCTCATAAGTGTAAAACCTGAGCGATGTCTCTGGGAAAGACCGAGAACACAAGTACTTATTTATCCCAGAAAGAGAGGGGTCCCTATTTTGAAAAATCCTAATGGAATCCCAAATATTAGTTTAGTAGACTGAAAAACAGTACCCTCTGCTTGAAGATTCTTAATACAAATTCAATGTTAAATCAAGACTATAATCCACAGAGTTCATAATAACTTATTTGGTAGAAGTGTCTCAGATCCATAGATGGCATGCTTTGGGTTTCTTTTAAATAGCTGGGGGAAAAAAAAAAAAGATAAATTACCAAAGACAACTTTTTACTAGTTAGATTCAATATTTTTCCTCCATAATTAAGGTAAAAGTATATCAGCAACTTTCCCCTTTTAAAATCTACCACTCAGTAATCATATAGGTTATTCTGGCTATTTAATTTTTCACATCTGCTTGTGCTACCATAGCGTAACGTTTGATAAGACAATTAACTTTGGTGGCACACTCTCAATGAACTTTTGGTGGAATTATTACACCTTACATTAGTACAAAATTATTAGGAAAGGCTTCTCTGAAGCAAAATTTTTGCCATATAGGAAGATGAGGGAGGGGGAATACTACAGTTAAAGACATTTTTCTGCCTCTAGTATTTGTTACCAGTTCTAGAAGTTGTAGTTACCCGGCAATTTTGAAAAACTGAACCTTTAAGTCTAATCAAAGTGCTTTCAACTAAAACAGGACGTTGAAACTACAGGGAGCAGCAGGGGTGGGAAATTTTCTGTTGCTCTTCTTGCCTATGCTTTACGGTACAAGGGTTGGCCCTGGTTTGGTCCACCTGCCAGCAGAGTTTAAAGTTTCTGAGGCTTGGGGGAACACAATGACTTGGATCTAACAGCCTAAATGGGAAGACGGGGATTTCTGCAGCATTGAGAAAGCCGTTAAACTCCTGTTAAGCAAACTTTTTTTTTTTTTTTTTAATGTGTCTGTGCACACGTCAGACCTCCTCTCTCATGGATCAGAAATTATTTCTGATAATCCAGGATATACCAAAAGCTTGAAGACATATGGCTGGGAAATGAAACAACCCTGGAGTGTGGCCACATCATTATTTTGTGTCGCATGGTACCAGATGGGCAGTCGGTGAATGGCGCTGGGATGTGAATGGACAGTTTTATAACGTGAATTTTTCCCCCATTGAGCTGAAACAGACATTTCCCTCTCTTGTCTTTTGGTCTCTAGCACTCGGAATTTCCCCCTCTCTGCAATATCAATTAACTCAACTTTGCAGTGGGGTGGCCAAAAAGGAAGAGGATGAAGAGGGCTTTATAATCTTATAAGTGCTGGACGAGTCACAGCGCCCCGGGAACTGCGGCTGCGACCCGCCGCGTCCTGTGTGGATTTCAGGACTTAAACTGCGCGCAGGCGGCTATGGAGTGGACAGTGCGTTTGAACCACGGAGGATAGACACCCGGGCTTGGGAGGGGTGTGTCGATCTCCAGGCAGCCTTGGAGGCCGCTGCTGACTCTCATCCGTAGTATTTTATTACCATTTTCATCGTTCTTGAAAAGTCATGGAAGACGGCCCGCTGCCCGACCTCAGAGACATCGAGCTGAAGCTGGGACGCAAAGTGCCCGAGAGCCTAGTGCGCTCGCTCCGTGGGGAGGAGCCGGTTCCCCCGGAGAGGGACAGAGACCCCGGAGGGGGGAGCGGGGGCAGCGGCAGCGGTTGCAGCAGCAGCAGCAGCTGCTGCAGTTTCCCTCTCTCCTTGTCGTCCTCTTCTTCATCCTCCCCAACCTCTGGCTCCCCACGACCCAGCCACTCCAGTAGCACCCTGGAGAGGCTGGAAACCAAGATTCACCTCCTCAGGCAAGAGATGGTGAGTGTGGTGCGCCGGCTGTGGGAGTGGGAACCTGGGAAGCAAGACCCGGGAGGTGGGGCAGGGGAGAGAGGGCAACTGGGGCGGCCGAGCAGAGGGCTGGGTGCATGGGAAACACTGGTGAGAGGGGCGCGCAGCGGGCGCGCATATGGATGTAGCTGCAGGAAGCTTGTTTACCGGAGACTTTGCTCAGTCGCAGTTCGCTAAGACGGGAAAGCCTGCCCTGCTCTGTGTACTTTCTGAAGCCAACTCGCTGCTACCGGCTCTGACCATTCAGCTGCCGGTCCACAGCCTCCCAGGCATAAACCCACCCGAGGGTCTGCAGTTACTGCACCCAACTGGGGCCTGCTGTCTGCCGTTCACACTTTCGTTTCGAAACGTGGGTCGGTCCATTGCGCTTATTGCAAAAACACTTCCTGGTTTGCCGAAAGGTGGCGCGGCGGGGTCCCTGCAGCCCTTCTTCCTGGCTCACTTCTTTTACACCACTACTGCTCCCGCCCTTTGGTGCAACCCCCCCCAAAGCCACCGTGGAGCTGATTCTCCACTGCTGGTTCTGAAAACAATGGCTCAGTCGTCCTCGATGTCCTTATGAATAGCTTGTTTCACGGTTGATCCGAAAGAGCAGGTGATCCCCAGGACCAGGGATTTGCTAATAACCACTTCCTACCCTTCCCCCCGCCCCCAGTCCTCAATCTGCAATTGTTTTCTGTGCTGTTTGCAAACGTTAGCCTAAGAATAGGACAATGGGGCTAACAGGGGTCCTAGAATACTTGTTATTCCGGATGTACTTAGAGAGAGACACTTTATTTACTTGCCTGAACTCGGGCAAATTACTTAACCTTTCTGGACCTTGGTTTATTTTTTACAATGAACTGGTTGGAGGAAATGATTCCTTCCCAAATCCTTTTAAGATGACCACACAACAAAACCGCATTTCCCACCAGCTTGGAAAGGAGGAAAGTAACAACAGAAGCCTCAGCCACTTCTACATACATCCTATCTATAGGGGCTTTGCATGAAAAAGAAGTAACCCGTAGTGTTACCCTAGCTCCTCTCTTTTTGCAGTTGGAACTCTGGGAGGGAATAAATTCCAAAGCATAAAGTAATCTTGGCAAACATATTTGTACAAAAAGCCATTCTTCAGAGATCATGTCCTACGTTCAGAATTTTTACCACACTATCAACACAAGGGCTCCAAAAACCGCTTTTAAGATCTCTTAAACTGGTCTACTTAAGAACTTTACTTTTTATGCCTCAAGTATCCATTTTCTTCCCAACTAGAATGCACCAGATGTGGAAAGCAAACATGTAGAGATTCATACATACATAGTTCTATGTATGCATGTATATATATGTAATGCAAAGATATCATTACTCTATTCACTCTTACTATGTTTCACTAAATATATACACACACCACAGGTTATACATATTACTCAATAATTATTCAGTAAGCACATTTACTATATCTGGTAACTAACCAGGTGCTCAAAATACACAACATAAAAGTTCAAGGAGCCTATTTGCTGCTCCTGCTGCTGCTAAGTCACTTTAGTTGCGTCTGACTGTGCAGACCCTGTAGACGGCAGCCCACCGGGCTCCCCCATCCCTGGGATTCTCCAGGCAAGAAGACTGGAGTGGGTTGCCATTTAGGGCTCTCAAATCTCTTGCACTCACCATTAATTATTTATATTAATAGTATATCAAGCCAAGTGTACTGAAGAATTTTGTAAGATTTTTAGAAAATTGTTATTTTTCAATGAAAGGTATTTTCTAGCCTTATTTATTTTTCTCTATGAAAATGTCATCAGATCAGATCACATCAGTCGCTCAGTCGTGTTAGACTCTCTGCGACCCCATGAATCGCAGCATGCCAAGCCTCCCTGTCCATCACCAACTCCCGGAGTTCACTCAGACTCACATCCATTGAGTCAGTGATGCCATCCAGCCATCTCATCCTCTGTCGTCCCCTTCTCTTCCTGCCCCCAATCCCTCCCAGCATCAGGGTCTTTTCCAATGAATCAACTCTTCCCATGAGGTGGCCAAAGTACTGGAGTTTCAGCTTTAGCATCATTCTTTCCAAAGAAATCCCAGGGCTGATCTCCTTCAGAATGGACTGGTTGGATCTCCTTGCAGTCCAAGGGACTCTCAAGAGTCTTCTCCAACACCACAGTTCAAAAGCATCAATTCTTTGACGCTCAGACTTCTTCACAGTCCAACTCTCACATCCATACATGAGCACAGGAAAAACCATAGCCTTGACTAAACGAACCTTTGTTGGCAAAGTAATGTCTCTGCTTTTGAATATGCTATCTAGGTTGGTCATAACTTTCCTTCCAAGGAGAAAGCATCTTTTAATTTCATGGCTGCTTCATAAAAATCTGTTTTCCCAAGCCAGATCTGGCTATATATGATGACTAAGTTATATAAGTAAATACATTAAAAAATAACAAACAGAAACAGCAACAACAGCAGGGGCAGATTATTAAATTGACTATATTTCCTATATGAAGCATAGCTATCTATGCATCTGGGAGAATTTATGCCAGATCAGATGTTTTTATCTTCAACTTTGTCCTCTAATAAAGGTCTCCACTGAGCAAATGATAACACTGACACTGGCCATGGGAGTTTAGAGGGTAGGAATCAAAAACAGGTATATTCCCTGCCAATGAGATAATTTTCCCCCATTTTATGTAACTCTTGTGGGTGCTAAAACCTCCAGCTTCAGCACAATTGCAAAGCAACATATTTGTTTTTATGTAGACTTGGCACTTTTGTGATAAATGTGGAACAGATGTAGTTCCTTTCTGTTCTTTCTGTCTCCTTCTAGCATCCTCCTGGAGAGAAGTTGGGGTGAGGCCTCTGTGAGTTGTATGTTCTTTTCTGCCCTCTCCTGTGAGCACTGAGTCAGCCTGTTTGGACTTATGCCTGACCCACATTTTATGCTCATTACTTTGTGTTCACAGATTTTTCTTCTGGATGATCTGGAATTATCAGGCTTGGCTCCTGCCCCCAGAACCCCTTCCTATGAAACACCTTAGCCTTGTACAAGACTTTCTGGACACTTGCAGGAATTAAGACTTCCTTCTTTTCCTATTAAAATGTATGTGCTAACCATTGACAAAAGGCACCATAGACTTTTCTAAGATAGAATCTCAACACTTTAAGTTCTTGACACGCACCTGATTTTCTCATTGTCTCTCTCTCTCATCTCCTTTTATGGTTTTGTGAATCATTACCTTAATTCTTATCTGTAAATATTACAATCAAAGCTCTTAGAGCTCTGTGAGACTCAGGTGTAAAGGAAGGAAGATGAAAGAGATTGAAGTGGGGAGGAGCTGTTTTTGTGGCCAAACTTCTTAACCTTGATACTCTTGTTAGAAACATGAATAGCACATGTTCACGTGGGAAGGAAGACTGTCGGAAGGAAAATATTGGAAAAGAAAATTTTCAGGCATATATTTGATTGCTGCTGTTTTTGTTTTAGTTGCTAAGTCATGTCTGACTCTTCTGTGGCCCTATAGACTGTAGTCCACCAGGTTCCTCTGTCCAGGGGATCTTCCCGACGCAGGGATGGAACCCATGTCTCTTGCATTTGCAGGTGGATTCTTTACCACTGAGCCACCAGGGAAGCCCATATATTTGATACAGTAGGGCAAATTCAAAGTAACAATCAGGATATTTTTTGAGAGGGAGCACATTTTCCCAATGGGTAAAATATTTTTCAATTTAGAGATAAGGAAATTTGACAATACAATAAGCAAATGCAGGAATACATATAGGAAATTTACAACAAAATTGGAAATAGATGTCTGATGTCTTGTGCAAAGTCTGCCCAGTAGTATTTTTTCACTGCTCTTCAGTTTCACAGAGTGTTTTACTATCTGTCATATTATTTGAGCCTCAGGTCATAACTGAGAAAAAAGTGTCTTCACATTTTGGGAATGAGATCATTGTGGCTTAGAGGTGGTTGAGAAAACAGGCTAGGGTCACATAGCTAATTAGTAAACAGAATCACAATTTGAATGCATATCATCTGACTCCGTGTACTATGCTTTTCCCCCATTCTAGTCTGCATCCCAATAAATTATCTTCAAAATACAGAATAATTTTTATAAATCTATGATAAGTCACAACCCTTACAGTACTTAAAGGACCAACAAAAAGAAATCATCATGATGTCATGTCCTGGGTAGTTTCAGATATTGGTTCATTCAATAACCAACAAATATTTATTAACTGCCAACACTGTACCAGGCCTGCCTTGAGACACTGGGGATTTAGTACAAAATGCTTACTTTAAAAAGTCAGTCTTTGCAGGCTCTGTCCTATATTTGGACTTTTCATTCTACTATCTATGCAGACTCCACTTGCAAAGCTTTCTTAAGAATAAGACTTTAAATATTGCTTGTCAAATACTGTTCTAAGTTTTAGAATGTCACATAATATCTGAAATATTTTTCTAATAAATGTAAATAATCTCTGTCAAAATCTGTGTTTACCAGTTAGCGGTAAATTTTATACTGCAGTTTTCTTTAACAAGATGTTCCAGGGATTTTAGTGTTATCTCAATAACATCTGTACCATACCTCTAGTTTAAGACTGAACGTTATGTGCGTTGATTTACTCTGGAAAAATTTTGGAATGTATAAGATTATAATGGTAACCACTCAAGAATCAGAGTCTGGAGTTAGAAGGGATCTAATGGACCCACCCAAGTTTGCTTTCCTAGATAATTGCTGTTCAGAACAACAAAGTATGCTAAATGAAGTATATACTATCTATTTATGCCACATCCCAGATTTTTGGAATTTTAGTCAATTCTGTCATGCTGGAATGGTAAATGCTGTGCCATTAAGAACGACTAATCTGAAAATATGGTTTCTTCATCCCATATTTTAGCAACTACTGTTGCAGCTGTGTAATAGTGAGGGATAAACAATTTCAAGTTAGTTATTTGTCTTACTATCAAACCATTCAAATACCCTACCTAATTCTTCAACTCTCGCTTTAATAACGTTTTCTAGATAATACCCAGAGCTAGACACAAACACACATAAATACAAGGCACATAATAATACTGGAACATAAATTGAAAATTTTTGAAAAGGATAGAGTTGTATTTGGTTTTTATCAATACTTTCTCTTATCTTTTCCATGCCCCTTCTCATAACAAATGGTTTGTCTATTTTATAATAAAAAATAAAGTTACTTTATATTTCCTCAAAAAGTGATCATAATTTCATTAAATTAATTTCACAATTGCTTTGGACATGTTTCAAATTAGGCTAGGAGATTTCTATCATTTGTTCCATAATACTGTTTCAGTAGTATTGTTACTGTTTTATCATGTAGTGTTTTTTTTTTTTTTTCTTTCAGTTGGACAAAACTTTATGTAAAACTCTTGGGTATAAACTTGAGAAGTCATAACATGGAAGGCATTTTCCTTGATGAGTTCACAAGACAGCTGAAAAGATAAAACAGGGATATAATTTTGCCAGAGAAAGATTACAAACCAATATGTCAGCAAGCCATAGTGGAAATCGGACATAACTGCTGAGATTAAAAGATAAAGCTCAGGAGATTTCTCGTGGCAAACGTGTCTTGTACAAGGAATTAAAAGTGCTGATAGCCATGCAAATTAAGGGCTAAATATTAGTGATAAAGACATCAAAGAGATGAGAAAATCTGATTCCTAAACAGTAGCTTCTTCTGTTATTTTGCACATGGAATGTTATTATACTTAATCTAATAAATTATGTTGGTATGTGTTTCCTTACACAGTGGCTTAAAACTGACAGCAGTGTAGGCAAAGGTAGTAGTTTTTCTTTGCTAGAAACACATAGAATTCAGAGGATGTATGCACAAGTTAAAAAAAAGTAACCTATCAAAGAACTGATGAGCCCTGCCCTGTCCCCAGGAATGTACATCAGATGGAAAGAATTACCTTTCATTCAAGTTGTACAACCATACTGCTTCAGTCTTGAGAGACCACAAACTTTATGAGGATTTTTTAACTTCTCATAAAAGATTATGTTTACTTCCTTGGTAGCATAAAAACATTCAGTTTACCTTCTATTTTATGGTAATGAATCATAATTAAAACACTTTCTCACATAAGACTTTAGTTTTTGAAGATACTACTTCTGAAACTGTGATTCATGGCTGGAATCTCTGGGATCCCTGACAAGTTGTTATTTTTTTTGGGGGGGGCGCGGGGGCAGTTCTTTGAAGAACATTCCTTTTTGATTGTCTTTTAAAGCTTGTTCAGTCACTATTCAAGTGGTGAAACTCTGGTTCGGTGGAACCTTCGTAAACTTTGGAATCGGACAAGCTGGGATTTCCAGTCAAGCCTAGAGCAAGTCAGGGTGCAGACAAACCACTGGGCCCACCAGCCTGCCAAGGCCCTGAACCCTGTTCTTGCAGAGACTTTTAGTCGATCTTCCCTGGTGGGAGGGCCTGTCCCGTTCTCAGCAACCCTCATTCTAATCTTGGCTCTTTCACTCACTGCTATGTGACATCTGCAAGTTATAGAACTACTCTAGGACTCTGCTTTCTGTTAACATAGTGATTAAAGCATCTCTCATAAGGCATTGTAAGAATCCAATGAAATAATATAAAAAAGAAATCATCTATTATTGATGCATCCTAGAGCAGTAAGAATGATGACAGTAATAGGTGTTCTGTCAATTACATGGCTGTTCTGTTGATTGTACACAGAGAGTCCTTGATGGGACTGATGATAGTGTGGGCACCTCTTCTATCAGACTGACCATCATAGCACTTCTCATCATCAGATCTTCCACAGAGACTGCCTTTCCATAAAAAGCAAAGAAGAAACCTTCGAAGCCTTTCCCCAGCTTTAATGCAAGCAAAATATAGTAGCATAAAGAATTGTAGAACTTAATTTCTTTAGGAAATCTGAGGAATCGAGACTAGTATTTGGTTACTTATCGTGAGTCTTTTCTATGTAGAAGGCACTGTGTAAGTTTTAACAGTTATATGTACTATCCCATTCTTATAATAATCATAACTAAATATATTATTCACAAATATTTTTATAGATAAAGCATTGAGGCTTGCTGTTAATGCTCAAAACTACTGAGAGAGTGGGGATAAGCTAGGTTGGGGTCAGAATCTGAGCTTTAAACCTGTGTTGCTACATTTCACCCTTTAGAGAACCCTGGTGCCCGTGTTGACACTCAGGTTTAAATGTACATGTGTGATTGTCTTCTAGAATTTACAAAATGAGTTAAACTGTGTGGTTATTTAACATAAGCCCTCCAAGGAGGAACAAGAACTAAAGACATCTGTCTAGGAACAACCAAGATTTGGACGAACATGTTTAAAATCAGCTTGTTTCCAGCAGTTGTACCCTCTCTTTTTGCTACCATCACCAACATCCCCATAAATACTTTTCTACAAAAGCTGCTGGTGAATTAATGCTCTGCCTTAACTTCAGAGTTCAATACTGGAGCTCGATTGTGTTCATGACTTGGAGTTTTAAAAACTTACCACTGGTAGCATTTTAGTTCCCTGAGACATTCTCTGAGATTAAGCTTGGCTCTTAGATAACTCACTAGAAAGTAGTAGAAATGAGAAATCCTTACACCTGCCAGGACTTTACAGATGTGTGCTCAAAACACCTTGATCCAAACTGTGCTCAATGTAAACTAGTTACAGAATTTCATAAGGAAAAATTATATTTTCAAACATACATTTCAAAAGTCTCAGTCTTTAAAATAAAACTCAAGTAACTCTCCTTTGAAAAAAGGGGATAAATACTGTGCTCAATATTTATTATATTAATTTTACAGATAAGGAAGCTATGGCTCACAGGGGTTAATAATTTGACTAGGTCACCATAAGTGGTTTCCCAGCCATTCATTCAAACAAGAACCACTGGGTATCTGCTGGATCCAAATTATTCCCAAACAGCGCTATATCTCAGCACCATGAAGTGTGCATTTATTGTGAATGGACATTTTTAGAATAATTTCATCACACAACTACCAGTGGATATTTAGGTATCCCTTTAAAATATTATTTTTTCCTTTTGAACTTAAATATATGCTTTCTTATTATAAAACTTTCAGAAATATTATATAAAGGAAAACAAAAGTCCCTTTTCACCTACCTTTAACACATCTTCCCTGTTATTCCTGACCCCAAGGGAAACTACTGCTGGCAATTTGGTGTGAATCCTCTTGGGTGTTTCCTCTATGTCTTTGCCTGCATATATAGGCATATATACACTTACAGAATTTAACATGTGTGGATTTCATGTTTCTTGTTTTACACAATAATATTTTATTATGTCACCTGGCATTTATTGGATTAGTACAATGTACCAGTTGGAACTGTACATAGGTTTCATGAATTGTGCCATTTCGTTCTCACTCCTAACCCACTTGTGAGGTAAGACCTGTGGGGTGTTAGGTAATATAAACAGATTACTGATAAGAGTTTAAGAAATGTTTATCTAGTCAATTTGTATCTTATTCTGTCAGTTCACTTATATGAATCTCAACTAGTCACTCATTAAAATGAAAAAGCCATTAGTTTGCTTTTAATAATAAACAATTATCCCAATATTCAGTAGTTCTTTTAGAATCAAATTCCACCCATGGAAATCTGACTTAATCAGACCACTTCATCACTCCTTTGAAGAAAGTAACCAAGTCTTCAAATTGGAATGTACTTCTCATCAGTCACTTGCTATTTAACATAATCTCCGTGTTGAGTTTTTTTTAATAATAATATGAACAAAACTTTTTAAAGTTGGGTCAGAATGCTAACATGGCACAAGATGATTCATGCCGCATGGAGGAACCAGAATGGCCATCCTTAAAACTAAAGTGCCCTCTGTGGTCATGTCTCAAAACCATCTTAGATTTTTCAGACTTTGGAAGGCTCATGAGGACAAAATAGATTCTACTCGCAGAGGTCAGACATAATCACAACACTGGATTCTTTATTTGAAGAAATAACTAATATTCTTCAAACTGATTCTTACATGAAAGTGATGTATAAAAGTGGGACTATATTACTGACTAATTTGCCCTCTCCCTGAAGGCACATCTTATGGACAGTTGGAAGACTGCAAAGCAAAAAATCAGAAGAGTGAGATATTAAAGGGCTTCCTAGGTGGCACGAGTGGTAAAGAAACTGCCTGCCAAGGCAGGAGACATAAGAGATGCAGGTTCAATCCCTGGGTCAGGAAGATCCTCTGGAGGAGGCCATGGCAACCCACTCCAGTATTCTTGCCTGGAAAATCCCATGAACAGACAAGCCTGGAGGGCTACAGTCCATGAGGTCGCAAAGAGTCAGACACGACTGAAGCAGCTTAGTATGCACACACACAAAATAACTTCTTGTCCTGCATGAACAAGATCCCGGTTGCTAGCAATGGCGCCCCACTCCAGTGCTCTTGCCTGGAAAATCCATGGACGGAGGAGCCTGGTGGGCTGTAGTCCGTGGGGTCGCTAAGAGTCAGACATGACTGAGCGACTTCACTTTCACTTTTCTCTTTCATGCCTTGGAGAAGGATATGGCAACCCACTCCAGTGTTCTTGCCTGGAGAATCCCAGGGACGGGGGAGCCTGGTGGGCTGCCGTCTATGGGGTCGCACAGAGTCGGACACGACTGAAGCAACTTAGCAGCAGCAGCAGCAGCAAATAGGCCTGGAACATACTTTCCCAAAAGCAACATCTGAAATTATTATTGCCCAAGTAGGAAATGATCATTTCAACAGTGACAAGTCCTTTCTATTGAGTAAGGTGAATTACAAATCAATGAGTCCTTAGGATCTTAGTTGAAATGGCTGATGGTAATCGTGGACAAGTCCACCACAAGGAAGGTAACGGACTGGACGACTACTTTGAGAACATTTACCACACATTCCACAGTTTCCTCCTAAGAGCTCATGCCTCATGCCAGAAATAGGTGGGTAGAAAATATTGACTCTGGTAGATTTTACATAGGATTTTAGTGAGAAAACCAGTCAGTGCTCAGAATGCACAAAAGGACAAAAAGTAACTGATTATAAACAGACAAAGCCTTTTATAGGATTTCATGGATAAGCATCTGAAACCATACTCTAGCCTCTTACCATCTTACAAAGGAAAGGAAAGGAAGGTGAAGTCATTCAGTCGCATCCGACTCTGCAACCCCATGGACTAGCCGACCAGGCTCCTCCATCCATGGGATTTTCCAGGCAGGAGTCCTGGAGTGGGTTGCCATTTCCTTCTCCAGGGGATCTTCCTGACCCAGGGATCGAAGCCGGGTCTCCCGCATTGCAGACGGATTCTTTATCAGCTGAGCCACCAGGGAAGCCACTTACCATCTTACAAGGTGATGATAAAATAGTATTGCTAGAAGGCCACCAGTTTCATCACTTAAATCAGTGATTTTATAACCACACTATAAAACTTAATGATTTAATGGTATTTTAAATATTGTTCATTGACACAATTTTTCTGCAGAAAAAGCACATGATTATTTAAGATATATTTATAAATCTCTGGAGCTAAAGAGTTCCATAAGGTGAAACTCTGATAAAATCCTTTGTTCAGTTCAGTTGCTCAGTCGTGTCCAACTCTTTGAGACCCCATGAACCACAGCACGCCAGGCCTCCCTGTCCATCACCAACTCCCGGAGTTTACTCAAACTCATGTCCATTGAGTCGGTGACTCGATCCAACCATCTCATCCTCTGTCATCCCCTTCTCCTCCCACCCTCAATCTTTCCCAGCATCAGGGTCTTTTCAAATGAGGCAGCTCTTTGCATCAGGTGGCCAAAGTATTGAAGTTTCAGCTTGAACATTAGTCCTACCAATGAACACCCAGGACTGATCTCCTTTAGGATGGACTGGTTGGATCTCCTTGCAGTCCAAGGGACTCTCAAGAGTCTTTTCCAACACCACAGTTCAAAAACATCAATTCTTCTGCTCTCAGCTTTCATTATAGTCCAACTCTCACATCCTTACATGACTACTGGAAAAACCATAGCCTTGACTAGATGGACCTTTGTTGGCAAAGTGATGTCTGTGCTTTTTAATATGCTGTCTAGGTTGGTCATAATTTTCCTTCCAAGGAGTAAGCGTCTTTTAATTTCATGGCTGCAATCACCATCCGCAGTGATTTTGGAGCCCAAAAATAAAGTCAGCCACTGTTTCCCCTGTTTCCCCATCTATACGTACATGACTTCATTTGTCACTTTGTATTTGGGCCAAATTTTGGCTGTATATTTCAGTTTGGTTAAGAAAACTACTGTCTTTTTCTCCCTCTCTATAATAATCCTGAGGGCAGAAGCTGTGACTAAGCACTGCTTGTGTTTCCCTAATGCCCAAGCAATCATTTAGGGACTCAGCATTTGTTTAACGTGTAAATCAAAATACATCTTACTCCTGGTTCTAATTTTTGGTTTTGGAAGGCATTAACAACACTGCCTTTTGGGACTCGAACATAGAACCCCAATCCCTCCACTGCTTCCCACCAGCCACGCCCAGTCACTGGAACTTAAGTTTTTGGTTAAGAAAGACAGACGTTTTTCTTCCTATTATCTGTTACTGTGACATTTGACTTAAGAGAGAGAAACAGGAGGGAGGGTGGGGAGAAGAGAGAGGAAGTGCGGGAAGGACATTGAAGAAAAGGAGGAAGGAAAAGAAAAGAACTTTTTTTCCTCTGTGAAGTGATACAGAAGAATTTTTCTTGGTTTCAGGACCTATTCTATTCTCACATATGGTCAGTTTCAGAATCTGTTACTCTGAGGGATACTGGCCACATAGGAATGAAAGGATGTTTTTCATCTCCATTAGGTGCACAAAGAAATGCACATTTTAGTTTCTGCCATGTTCTTTGCCTATTCTGGAATGAGGTTCTGAAGTCCCAGAGTTAAAAAAAAAAAAAAAAGGAACTTATAAGAAAGAGAGACATCATTTATAATATTATGCACAATACATATTGATATATGACACAGTTTATGTGGTTTTGGTTGAAAATGATAATTTATTTTGCAGTCTACCTTGGTACTCAGAGAGCACTGATTTCTTGGGCATACTTCTCTGCCTCTCCTTGGCACATCCTCAGTACAGACTTGGGAACCCTGTGTCTGAGGTGTTTAAGGCAGTCTGCAAACTCACAGTGAACATCATCAGCAATGTCCAGAGGGGTAAATTAGATTGACAGAATGAGAAAAGTTAGGTTTCTTCCGTATTTATTATAAGATTCTAGAACTGGAGACTGTTTCAGAGAATGAACCAAGTTTTCTGTTTTTAATTTGTAACTAGATTTCAAAGATGAAAAATGGCTATCAGATATGTTAGTATCACTACTAAACTAGCAACTGCATGGGTTTCCTTCAGAATTGTTTTTGTCCCTATGTGAACTTTTAAATACTACTCACTTTCCCAAAAGCATTGGTTTTATCCCCTTCCAAGAAGCTGCACTGCATGGTCTTTTGCTGCTTTTAATCTTCCTGCTTCTTGTTTATATTACCAACAGGAAAAATTTACAAATATGTGGGGAATTTTTTTAAAACTGTATTTTAAAATAATTTTGGACTTTACGTTAAAGCTACAAAAACAGTACTGAAATCACGCTATACCACCTCCCAGGCTCTCCCATGTGTTACCTTTACCTTTTCATTCTTTCCCCCTCCCCTTCCTCCTTCTCTCCATCCTACACACATATCCACATACACATACGAAAACACACTTTTCCTTAAATATTCTTCAACTTAAAAGTTTCCCTCTAGATACTTCAGTGAAAGTTTCAGCACAAGAAGTTATAAATATTGTCCTTCCTCCCTCCTATATGCAGTATATTCATAATTAATGACTTACATCACTTTTTCCTGCTGAATTTAGACCCGTCCTAAGAATATTTTTCAACAGAGCACTACAGGTGGCCACCTCACATCAATAAGAAGCATACCTCAGGCCAGTACTCAGTTAAATTTTACAAGTGTGTCTATCTGAAGTGTATTTGGGGCAATTGGAAGAATATGCTCTCAGTTTCCTACCTTCCTATTGACTTAATGCCAGAAACCCTGTTCTTACAAAATCATCTTTTCAGTCAGAGTTTGGGCTCCATATGAAACAATGAAAGGGTAACTGGAAGATTTTGGACCCTAGGTGGTATTCAGTAAATACATTTGGAATGTTAGACACTTTCTACTACTGATATTTAAGCTGTAGAGGGGCAAGGATGCTGGAAGCTAGAAGTGAGGAAGAGCAGAGAAGACTATGCCGGAAAAGGAAATAATCTTTTAGCACTTTTTTTTGTCTAAGAAAATATTTCTCCTTTGAGTTGTTATTTTGCACTGTACACCATAGTTTACAAAGCATTTTCACATATGCTATCTTCTTTTCTCAGTCATGGGGTTATGAGGTTACAACAATTAGACAATGAATATAGCATATGCTATTTTACAATGTTTATAGCATTCATTTGTTAGAATATAGTATCTGCCTAGTAAATGTGGCTAATAATAACAGCCTTCTGCCTGATATTATACTCACTTGGCTAAAGAAGTAATAAATCAAGCTTTGCTATGACCATCATCGTGTTATGTTAAATTTAGCATTTAAAATTCAGACAAACTCCTTTTGGGGATTATATTTAATAGTAAAATCCATATATTGAAGTAAGTCTTGAAAAATACCCACTTGTTTTTCCTTTAATCTGGCTATGTTCAGAGTTTGCCAAGAACTATGGCTCTGACAAGCTTGATGAAAGAGAATTTTAACTTTTATATTCTGCTTGTTAATTTTGAGTTTACTACTTCAGTTTTAAAATTTCTGTTTGCTTTATAAAGTAATACTTGTTCCAATTATTCCTTATTTGGAAGTTTTTAAAAGTTAGTTTGGAAAAACCAGAATAAATATGTGAGAAGAAAGTCAGGATAACGAAGAGTTGAGATTTATAGTTTTCTTTATATGTGTATTTTTGTCAGTGGGAAAAAATGAACTAGAATATGACAAGGATTATTTTGGTAGACACTGGACCCATGATGATGAACCCACAAGTTTTCATGCGGATCAAACTTATATAAGGACTTAGACATGGATTTTGAAATTTCTTCCACTCTGTCCAGTTCCCTCCCTCTAACCACCATCCTTCAGCCTATGAAATTATACAGAAATTAAACTGCCATGTCTACCATCATGTGTCCTGCTTCGAGATAATCTGGTACCAGAGGGAAATGACATTTGAATTTTCCATGTCAGTATGCTTATGCATAATGAAACTATTTTCTTAGATGTCTGTATTGGTATAATTTCTTTGGGTTATTATTTGGGTTGATTTTTATCAGCATAGTATTGTCCATTGCCTTGATCTGTACTTCAAAGTGGAGTCTGATGAATATCCTGTGGGTCCTGGTAAGCATTTTTTGAACTTGTTCAGTTGCTCACTGGCAGTAAATTTAATGGCCCTCCTTTCCAACCAAGTTATCACTTACATTTAAAAGTAGGATTAAAAAACACCAATTTCACAGAAGATGGGAAACTTATTCAGTGAAGCAGCTGACTACTTCTATTCTGTTGCAGTTGAAATATCATCTGGATTCATACATGATAAAAAGTGGTAGTCACTCAGTCGTGTTCAACTCTTTGTGACCCCAAGGACTATAGCCCACCAGACTCCTCTGTCCATAGAATTCTCCAGGCAAGAATGCTGGAGTGAGTAGTTCTTCCTTTCTCCAGAGGATGTCCCTGACCCAGGGATCAAACCCTGGTCTCCTGCATTTTCAGGCATGATGAGATTAGGAATTTTGGAGGAATTTTTAAGATCAAGAGACCTTAATGGTTGTCATGTATTGTATTAATGTAGTATTGTTGTTTAGTCGTTAGGTTGTGTCCATCTCTTTTGTGATCCCATGGACTGTAGTATGTCAAGCTCCTCTGTTCATGGGATTTTCCAGGCAGGAATACTGGAGTGGGTTGCCATTTCCTTCTCCAATATTAACATATACTATAGCTTTAAAGGGAATTTAAGAAGACAGTGAAAGAATTTCTTTAAACAGTATTCCTTCCAGTCACAATACAAAGCAATCTTTTTAGTGAGCCATAACTTTACTTGGCAATAGACAAGGAAAATCAACAGGCTTTGAAGGGTGGTGCCAGCTCAAAATGGAATTGCCCAAACATTTTGATTTAATTAATAAACAAAGTGAGATCAGAATATTGTGATTAGCAGTCAATAAATTAAAAAACAAGGCTAAACTCACAAAAGGATACTACTTTCTGTGTTGTATACTTTTAAATAATCCCAGCACAACTGTCTTACCTTATTGGCATTAACAAGCAAATGGGTTAAATGATTACTGTTAAGAGTCGGTAACACTTTTACTTAAAACCATGAACCACTAATTAAGTTTCCTAGGAGCGCTATCAAACGCTCACATTGCTGAGTCGGAAATGGAGATACAGAGACAGAGTGACTTACAGTAGGTTGAGACAAGGCCAGACTTCCCACTTTCCAGACTGGCTGTTCCGGACGCTGTGGAACAGCCAACATAAATAGAGGAGATGCGTTTCCGTTTGTATGTCAATTCCCAAAGTCCAGATATCATTATGGGATTCTCAGTAATTTCTTAATATTAAGTGTTGCGTTACGTTTGTTTGCTTTCAGTCTTAAGACAAACTGATTCTGTTTGGATTTCACCCAGTATTCCTTAAGGAGAGATACACTGTTCCTTTTTAGAGCTTTTTCTACATCTTTGAGTCGATTTTTTGTCAATAGGATCAAATAACTTGAAAAATTTATCTACGTGAAACCCACGGCCTTTTTGTAAGCAGAATTCTGTGCTACTCAAGGACACTAACTCCTCTGAGAACAAATAAAATAAGTATATACTAAGAATGTCAAGTTGATTCTTGTTAGACTCATTTCCAAGTGTGTGAATCTATTTTCTCTCCCTTATACATGAAATTAACTTTGCTGAAGCCAGAAATTTTGGTTGTTCCAATATCTATAGTAAATATACATCTTTCCAAATCCTCACTCTTTGTTGGCCCTTAAAGACAGATGGAAACTCTCAATTGCAAATCATTTAACTATGTAAATGTCCACCCTGGACACTATTCCCCATCAGTGCTTCTAGAAATGTTTTCTAGAATAGAGATCAAGTAAATAAAACACATTCTAAACATCATCTTTATCCCACTACCATATAAACGCCAGGAAAAATACAAATGAATTTGAGACAAGAATTTCAGGTAACTTGCAAATCAATCAGATAAGGCATGAGGTTGTTACTAAAACAATAGCAATATTTAACCTCCACATTATTGAAAATTCTGGTCTAAAGCCAAAAGGTTCTGATCCATAATAAAATGTAATTTTTATTGGAAACAAATTATATCTAACTATTTATACTATGCATACACACTTTTCACCCACCTCAACTTCTTCAGTGTGCTGTGTATACTCCTGTCTCGACATTTGTACATGCCATTCCTTATGTCTGCATCTTTTTTCTCTCCCATCCTTATCCTTCCCACTTCCTGTTAACTCTGATTTTTTAACCTTCCAGTCATATCATGGATAATACTGTATTTTTTTTATATCCCTCATAAGACTATAAGTTCTCTCAAAGCCAGAATCTCATTCAGTTATTTCATTTCTAGAATTCAGCAAAGTTTAAGAGCTCAGTATTGGAGGAATAAATGAATAAATCTGTCTAGAAAGTAATTAGGAGAGTAACTGTCAGTAGAAATAACAGCTTGAGCAAATTTAGGATAGTATAAAGCACTGACTGCCTGTTCAACTGTAATGAGAATGATTGAGGTGGATGAGAAGATTATGCTGGAGTCAATGAAAAGAATATTGGAAAGGTAAAATTACCCAAATGAATAGAAAATACTAATCTAAGAAGTTTGAATATGATTCGACTGGCACGAAGGACAAAGAGTGGCTACCCACTCCAGTATTCTTGCCTAGAGAATTTCATGGGCAGAGGAGTCCTGTGGACTGTATATAGTCCATGGGGTCACAAAGAGTTGGCCACAACCAAGCAACTAACACTTTCACTTTTTTCACTAAAGACCATGTAACAAAAGCTGTGTTATATTTTTTAATATATTATTTTTCTCTTAAGTTCTCTTCTTGAGAACTAAATGGTTTCCATGTGTTTTATATTACAGGATCCTTAAAGTATGCTGTCTTTTTGAAATACTCATAAACAAGAAAGCATGCTGTTTATTACTGAGCAATGAAAGTATGCACCGGAATAACAAAATGACAAAAATATTTTTGGAACGAGGAAAGAGAAAAGATTATACTTATTCAAAATATAAATATGTCAAAAATTTTTGGTTTCTTCCTACTAGGTATAATTTCATAACTACAGATTATATGATTATAATATATGCCCTCAATAAATTTAAGTTGCCTTTATTAGTATGTTGATATTTTCTAAGCAAAAAAATTATGTTTTAATTATCCAAATGGCATTTATCTATGAACTAATTATATAATTCTGACTGATTTATTTTGAAATTAAAGTAGTTTTATGATTAAAATGTAATATACATTCCTGATACATATTTTAGAAAGTACATAAAATACAAGGAAAAGATGGAGGGACCAAAAATGATTACATTACCCTGAGGCCACTAGTGTAACATTTTTGTCTTAAAGTATTTTTCTCCTGTAATTTTTCCTTTCCATTGTTGAAGTTACACCTTATATTTTACTTTTTGTAGCTGGACATTGTATTATAAGCCTTTTCCTATATGATTTTTCTAAACTTAATTTTTATTGCCTGAAAAATACTCAGTTTTGTCTGCATTTCCCTAATACTGGATAGTTAACTTGTTTCTTATATTTTTGTTGTAATGATGTAATATTTCCTTAATAATTCCTAGGCAGGCAGAATAATTGTCATTCCTCTTGCAACAAGATTTTCCAACTTTTCATTCCTTTTTTCTTTTGTCGGACTGAATATTTGAGTAGTTTGTTTTTCTTTAAAGGGTGCAAGAATACTCTGATCTCTTGCAGAGGGGAAAAGAGCAGGTAAGCATCTGCGTGACCACACGTTATAGATCTCAGACTGAATCCCAGCTCCATCAGTTTCCAGTTGTATGAAGCTGGCAAGTTATAGATCCTCTTTGAGTTGCAATTTGAAGATGATGATATCCATCAAAGTTTTTGTGAAAATTAGGTGAAATACACACACACACACACACACACACACATCATGAACTAGTGCTTTACTAAAAACTAGCCATTATTTTGTATGCAATATGGTTATTGTTGGAATTCTTTGTTGTCACTTTGGAAGTTATTCTGAACTTATTAAAACTTATTAAACTTATTAAAACTTATTAAAATTTCTAAGTGGGATTATATAAACAATATAACAAAAATTCAAACTCTGAATACTTTTATCAAAATAAAACCTCCACTACCTTTAAAAAGCACTGCTACCAGGATTTCTCCTATTTCTGACATTGGTCACAGGGCTTTACTTATGGTACCTAATGCTTATTTCCCAGAATTCAGTACATAAGCTCCAGCTGCTCTTTATCTGAGCAGTGAATTCTGACATTGTATAACCAGTCTAGAAAGATGCTATTACTGAAGAACGGTAATGGGAATCACTCTGATAAGTTTAGAGAAGCCATATATACAGACTGTTAGGTGGGACCAATGTCAAGTTTTAGCTGATTGCAAGAATAACATCTCTGAATCAGAAGATGGAGAATAGGAAAAGAGAAAAAAAAATTTCCCTAGTTTTAGAGGAACCTAGGCATAACAATTGGTTATGTTTTAAATTGCATCCAACAAAATTTTAACTTCTAGACAATAATTATAAATTCTAGTGATATTTGACTGTAAGTCTGAACTTACATTATAGTAGTTTTGCTTTTATTCTGTATTAAAATATGGGATAGGGACTTCCCTCATAGCTCAGTTGGTAAAGAATCTACTTGCAATGCAGGAGACCCAGGTTCAATCCCTGGGTCCGGAAGATTCCCCTGGAGAAGGAAATGGCAACCAACTCCAGTATTCTTGCCTGGAGAATCACATGGACAGAGGAGCCTGGCAGGCTATAGTTCATGGGGTCTCAAGAATCAACATGACTTAGCGACTAAACCACCACCAGCACAATATGGGATAGGGCTGCTCTGAAGGACAGGGAAGGCTGGCGTGCTGCTGTTCATGGCATCGCAAAAAGTTGGACATGACTTAGCGACTCAACAACAACAATATAGAATGGGGCTTTCCTGATGGCTCAGCAGTAAAGAATCCACTTGCCAATCCAGGAGACTCAGGTTCTATCCCTGGGTCAGGAAGATCCCCTTGAGAAGGAAATGGCAACCCAGTCCCATGTTCTTGCTTGGGAAATCACATGGACAGAGGAGGTTGGTGGACTACAAACAGTCGTTGGGGTTGCAAAAGAGCCAGATAGACTTAGCAACTAAACAAGGACAACATCAATAATAGGATAAGCTTTTGACTTGATGAAAGTGAAAGAGGAGAGTGAAAAAGCTGGCTTAAAGCTCAACATTCAGAAAACGAAGATCATGGCATCTGGTCCTATCACTTCATGGGAAATAGATGGGGAAACAATGGAAACAGTGTCAGACTTTATTTTTTTGGGCTCCAAAATCACTGCAGATGGTGACTGCAGCCATGAAATTAAAAGATGCTTACTCCTTGGAAGAAAAGTTATGACCAACTTAAATAGCATATTTAAAAGCAGAGACATTACTTTGCCAACAAAGGTCCATCTAGTCAAGGCTGTGGTTTTTCCTGTGGTCATGTATGGATGTGAGAGTTGGACAGTGAAGAAAGCTGAGTGCCGAAGAATTGCTGCTTTTGAAGTGTGGTGGTGGAGAAGACTCTTGAGAGTCCCTTGGACTGCAAGGAGATCCAACCAGTCCATTCTAAAGGAGATCAGCCCTGGGATTTCTTTGGAAGGAATGATGCTAAAGCTGAAACTCCAGTACTTTGGCCACCTCATGGCGAAGAGTTGACTCATTGGAAAAGACTCTGATGCTGGGAGGGATTGGGGGCAGGAGGAGAAGAGGATGACAGAGGATGAGATGGCTGGATGGCATCACTGACTCGATGGACGTGAGTCTGAGTGAACCCTGGGAGTTGGTGATGGACAGGGAGGCCTGGCGTGCTGCAATTCATGGGGTTGCAAAGAGTCAGACACAACTGAGCAACTGAACTGAACTGAACTTTGACTTTTAACTTCAGAAAATTCTTCAAGGATTTTATTTCAATTGAAATTATGTATTTTCTTTAATAGACAGGTATCAATAGATATTAATAGAGAGCTTTATTAAGAAGATTGACACCCAAAGGAAAAGAAATGATTTGGCATCATCTGTGCTAATTCTTTGGCACACACTTATATAAAATCCAGCTATTATGTAGTATAACATGAAAAGTGAAAGTGACGTTGCTCAGTCGTGTCCGACTCTTTGCAACTCCATGTACTACCAGGCTCCTCCATCCATGGGATTCCCCATGCAAGAATAATGGAATGGGTTGCCATTTCCTTCTCCAGCTGATCTTCCCAACCCAGGGATCAAACCGGAGTCTTCTGCATTGCTGGCAGACTACTGTCTGAGCTACCAGGGAAGCCAATATAACATGTGTGAATGCAAATATTTTGTTTCTTTTTTATCACCTGAATTTATAGTTGTATTTATAGAATCAAATCCAAATAGATTATTGACTATTTCTTGAAAATGAACAGTAGTTTAGAGGCTAATGTATTAGGCAAGCATCACATCTTAGGGTATCTCTGTACTGGTTTATAGGTATTAAGTAAGTTTTATCATAGGCATCATTCTTATTTCAAATTTATTAAAAAGGGCATATATAATTATAAAACTGTAATTGCTTCATAGATGAAATTTTCAGTGTAATATTAGGATAAGGCATCATCTGAGTAAAAATAGTAACACTTCATATTATTATGAATCTGGGTGTCTAGACATGTCCTGATGAATTCATCATGTGCCATCTGTTCAATAAATCTTGCCACTAGCAGACTTATTTTTTGCCAATAGGTATTGTAGGTTTCTATCCATATTTGTTTGACTTTCTATTATTGATTTTTCTACATGGTCACGGACAACACTATGATGTAAAACAGGGGCAAACTAAGTCCTGTATTTTAAAAACACATTTTAAAACTATAGGAAAATTGGAGCCAATTATGCCTGCATTGCCTTGACTGTTTTCATTTCCATCCTTTTCACCTTATGTGATAAGAATTAAGTAAAGTGAACCATCCTGTTCCCAGTAGCTCTTTTTAAATGTGGTGACCCATCTGTTGCCATATGCCAGGCATCTGTTTTTATCACCCTCATTTGTGATCTTTCAAAGCTAGAAGTGATGAATTAACATTGAATTTATGCTAGTTTTTCTATTGTAAGAGAACTGCTATTTGCAAACCATTTAATTTGACCTCAGTGATTTTTCAGGTGGAACAGAATATGCAAGGATAAGAATAGAAATCAACAATATATTTTTATTCTCAGTTACCTTTTTGAATAGGTGTGTAAGTTTTAGGTAATTATAGTACTTCCATGACTCCAATTTTTCAACAGCAAAATGTGAGATGGGATTCTTGATTCTAAAATACATGTTAAATTTAGATCAAAGAAATATAACATCAAATATAATAGTATCGAATAGCTCATGAATCCTTATTCAAATCAGTGCCTGTTTAATCCAAGTATATTTCTTTAAAAAAAATGATTCATTTTTATCCAATCCTAAACTATCATCAAAAGGTATGGATGGTCTGTTAAAGGCTAATACTACAGACCAGACCATAATTTAACATACCTCAACTTTTTAGTGTTGTGGAACTATTAATGAATTGAAACTAGAAGATAGAGATGTTACTACTATTTGTGCCACTAAGTGGTGATACAGTGTGGGGCAAGTCATCAATCTTAAGTTGACATACAGGTCTCATAGAATGTGGTAGCCTGATTTAATTATTAACTGTGGTTTCTTTTACCACTAGCAATCTGAGAGTCTTATTCCTGTCTTTAAGGTATATACTTTTTGGTTGCATGGAATTAATCATGCATGCGTTCATCAATGCATTTAATTTTTCATTGTGTACATGTAATTCTGAAGTATTATAGGTATCAATGATATTAGATATTTTGATTGAAATATCAATGACTTTAAAAATTAAAATAAAAATGACTTAACTCACGTGTATCGTGCAGATTTTCTATCCTGAAACCACAGTATAATCTTTTTGAGCAAGGGAACAACCAGATTTTTATTGGAAACAAATTCAGTCAGTTTCATTGACCTGCTAAATTACCTTGAATTTCAGCATCCTTAAATGTGGTAGACTTTTTAGAAACAATTCAGGATGTCAAATTTTGTCAAATGCTTTTTCTGCATCAGTTGAGATGATCATGTGGCTTTTGTCCTTCAGTCTGCTACTGTGGTATATTTAATTGATTTTCCTATGTTTGAATCATCTTTGCATTCCAGGAATAAATCCTACTTGGTCATAGGCCCTTTTAATTTAGGCCCTTTTAATTTGTATTTTAATTCTATTTGCTAGCATTTTGTTGCGGATTTTTGCATCAGTGTTAATCAGGGCTATTAGGGCTATAGTTTTCATATTATGTAGTGTCTTTGATTTTGGTATCAAGGTAATGCTGCCTCATAAAAGGACTAAGGAAGTACTTCCTTCTTTTTAAGTTTTTTGGAAGAGTTTGAGAAGGATTGTACTTAATTCTTTAAATGTTTGGTAGAATTCTCCAGTGATGCTGTCTGGTTCTGGTCTTTTCTTTGTAAGGAGGTTTTTGACTGATAATCCAACTTTCCTACTAATTTATAAGAAAGAAAAAAATTTCCTGACCCTCTTAGGTGCCCTAACTGGCTCTGAAAATTAAACTGACAAAGACAAATTAACAGGAGGAAAGCATGCAAATTTATTTAATATAAAGTTTATATAACACAGGAGTCTGCATAAGGAAATTAACATCTGAAGAAAAGATTAAAACTGACTATTTTCTGTTAGGTTTGCTGAAGAATGGACACTCATGGAGAAATAGCATAGGCTGAAGAGTATGTGCTCAGTATAGTGAACTGGAGGAAATTTAACAAGGCCTATTTGTTCAGATTCTTTTTAGCATACCCTTGGTTTTTTAAAGACAGGGATGTGTCTTTCCTCTGAAGAAAGGGAAGGTACTTCTCACCTGAGAGTTTTAGCGTGTGTTTCAGGAAAAGAATGTGGAAAGGTGGTCAGAGTGACCTTCCTGCTTCTGGTATCTTCTCAAACTCCTTCAGCTTGAAATATTCAGTATACCAAAGTGCCTTTTTCTTAGAGGTAGCCTGTCATGAATAGGTCTTTTTAGGTTGTCTTATTTATTTATGATTCGGTCTTGGTAGGTTTTCTAGAAATGTAGCCATTTCAACTAGGTATCCAATTTGTTGGTGTATAATTGTTTATAGTAGTCTCTTAAAATCTTTTGTTTTTGTGGCTTCAGTTTTCATGTCTCCTCTTTTATTTCTAATTTTTCTTATTTAAGTTTTCTTTCCCTTTTTCTTAGTCTAGCTAAGGGTTTGTCAATTTTTTTAATCTTTTAAAAGAGGAACTCTTAGCTTCATTGATTTCTTTTTTTAAAATCATTTTTCCTATTCTCTTTTCTCTTTATTTCTGTTCTATTTTTTTTTTTTTAATTTTCTTCATGTTGCTAGGTTTCAATTTAGTTCGTTCTTTCTATAGTTTCCTTGAGGTATATTACATCAGGTTGTTGATTTGAGACTTTTTTTCTTTTCCAAGTAGGCGTTTACTGCTGCAAACTTCAGGAGTTAATTACACTTTGTTGAGCACCATTGGGCCAGGCTCTATGTTATATGTATATATTATTTCATGCAGTTCTTCCAGCCATACTAATACAGTAATCTATTGGGTAACATATACCATTTTATGGATTAAAATTTTGGTGCAGAGAAAATATTAAATATCATGTCTCACTGACAAAACCTAAGAGCTAATTAATGGAATAAATGGATTTTATACCTGAAGTTTCAAGATCCAAACTCTGGTTCTTTCCGGGATACCAAACTGCCTGGGATACCATTTTCCTACCTGTTTGAGACTGTAACTTCATAAAGAAAAGAAATGCCCAAATATACTAAGTCAAAAAGGAAAAGACAAAATAAAGCAAAAATGTCTACTTCTCTTAGTTTATTTGGAGGAAAGAGGCAAAGTCTTTCTGTAAAATGGTATTGCCAATGTGTGAGCAAGAATCTGTTAAGATCATTTAAATGTCTGGTATCTTTGTAATTTTCACATTGAAAAAGAAATTATTTCTGAACAGCACTCTCTCTTGAGAAGCTCAAACAGAAACTGATACCTCTTAATTTGGACTAATCATAAAATTAAGGTGTAAAAGCAACTGAGTCTATTTAGGTCTTTTATTAATACATAGAGATAAGGATCAAATTCTAACCCTTGGTACGAAAAATTTCCCCAGTGAGTTGCATAAGCTGAGAATGTGATTTTTTAATTATGATAATCACATTGCTATTCCACACAGCATCTTTTTTCCAAGAACATCTAACAACTCTACTAGCTAGCAGAGTCTCTGAGGTAGCCTCAGGATATTATTTTGAAAGTGGTTAAATATATAAAAGATAGCTAAAGCTGTCAAGAAATTGGCTCACAATGAAATGAACCAGGTGTCACTGTATATCTGAGGAATCTATATCCTTGTTTATAGGATGGAGTATCAGACATTTCTTCTTATAAAGGGAAACAGAAATTCTCAATCATCACTCCTTTTAAGAAATATTTACTGCATTAACTTCATTAAACTGCTGTTAAGGATGTAATTTCAAAAGGAAATCTTGCTTGTTTCTTGAGAACACTTTAAATGCACTCATTTAAAACATAAAGTTTGTTTAGCATTTAAAACATTGTTTAGTAATTAAGTTAGAAACAATGTTATTGCATTTGAAAGGCATGTAACAAACTTACTTTGTAGTCACACAAAAAAAGGCAGCATAAACATAGACTTCAGAGAAATTTAAATATGTCCTTAAATAGGGAGAACAAGTCAAAACTCAAGAGGAAATGCATATTTCTTATGAGAATTTTAAGAACAGTAAGACTGGGTTTACAGGGAGGAAATCAGAGATCAGAATAAGAATTTGGAGTCAAGACCTCTGGGCCTTTCTCTGTCACTTCACCCACATTTTTGCTTCTGATTGAAAAACAGAAAACAGCCTTGCTTCACATGTACAAACAGACTTTTATTTATTTATTTTTTTAATGCTCAGCCCAGTTCCTCCAAAACATGAATCTATCATTTTTCATTCAGGAGCATGAACTAGTAGGTTATTTAGTTTGGCAAATTAGACCTAGAAAGAGTTTGCATCCATCCTGAAAAAGAAAATGAAATGCAAATTGGCAAAACAGTTCTCTGAAGAGGCCTTACAAATAGCTGAGAAAAAAGAGGTGAAAGGCAAAGGAGAAAAGGAAAGATATACCTATCTGAATGCAGAGTTCCAAAGAATACATAAAAAGCCCTCCTAAGTGAACAAAGCAAGAGCGTTCCAGAAAAACATCTATTTCTGCTTTACTGACTATGCCAAAGCCTTTGACTGTGTGGATCACAATAAACTGGAAAATTCTGAAAGAGATGGGAATACCAGACCACCTGACCTGCCTCTTGAGAAACCTATATGCAGGTCATGAAGCAACAGTTAGAACTGAACATGGAATACAGACTGGTTCCAAATAGGAAAAGGAGTATGTCAAGGCTTTATATTGTCACCCTGCTTATTTAACTTATATGCAGAGTACATCATGAGAAATGCTGGACTGGAAGAAGCACAAGCTGGAATCAAGATTGCTGGAAGAAATATCAATAACCTCGGATATGCAGATGACACCACCCTTATGGCAGAAAGTGAAGAGGAACTCAAAAGCCTCTTGATGAAAGTGAAAGTGGAGAGTGAAAAAGTTGGCTTAAAGCTCAACATTCAGAAAACGAAGATCATGGCATCTGGTCCCATCACTTCATGGGAAATAGATGGGGAAACAGTGGAAACAGTGTCAGACTTTATTTTGGGGGGCTCCAAAATCACTGCAGATGGTGATTGCAGCCATGAAATTAAAAGGCGCTTACTCCTTGGAAGGAAAGTTATGACCAACCTAGATGGCATATTCAAAAGCAGAAATATTATTTGCCAACAAAGGTCCATCTAGTCAAGGCTATGGTTTTTCCTGTGGTCATGTATGGATGTGAGAGTTGGAGTGTGAAGAAGGCTGAGCGCCGAAGAATTGATGCTTTTGAGCTGTGGTGTTGGAGGTGAAGACTCTTGAGAGTCCCTTGGACGGCAAGGAGATCTAACCACTCCATTCTAAAGGAGATCAGTCCTGGGTGTTCTTTGAAAGTAATGATGCTAAAGCTGAAACTCCAGTACTTTGGCCACCTCATGCGAAGAGTTGACTCATTGGAAAAGACTCTGATGCTGGGAGGGATTGGGGGCAGGAGGAGAAGAGGACGACAGAGGATGAGATGGCTGGATGACATCGCTGACTCGATGGACATGAGTCTGAGTGAACTCCAGGAGTTGGTGATGGACAGGGAGGCCTGGCATGCTGCAGTTCATGGGGTGGCAAAGAGTCAGACACAACTGAGCAACTGAACTGAACTGAACTGAAGTGATCAATACAAAGAAATATAGGAAAATAATAGTATCAGAAAGACTAGAGATCTCGTCAAGAAAAAATTAGAGACACCCAAGGAACATTTCATGCAGATAGGTGCAATAAAGGACAGATGGTATCTACCAAACAGAAGCAGAAGATATTAAGAAGAGGTGGCAAGAATACACAGAACTATACAAAAAAGATCTTAATGACCCAGATAACCATGATGGCGTGATCACTCATGTACAGCCAGATATCCTGAAGTGCAAAGTCAAATGGGACCTAGGAAGCATCACTATGAACAAAGCTAGTGAAGGTGATGGAATTCCAGCTGAGCTATTTCAAATCCTGAAAGATGATGCTGTGAAAGTGCTGGACTCAGTATGCCAGCAAATTTGGAAAACTCAACAATGGTGACAGGACTGGAAAAGGTCAGTTTTCATTCCAATTCCAAAGAAAGGCAATGCCAAATATTGTTCAAACTACTGTACAACTGTACTTATCTCACACGGTAGCAAAGTAGTGCTCAAAATTCTCCAAGCTAGGTTTCAACATTATATGAACCATGAACATCCAGATGTTCAAGCTGAATTTAGAAAAGGCAGAGGAACCAGAAATGAAATTGTCAATATCTGCTGGGTCGTTGAAAAAGCAAGAGAGTTCCATTAAAAACATCTGCTTCATCGACTATGCTAAAACCTTTGACTGTGTGGATCACAACAAACTGTGGAAAGTTCTTAAAGAGGTGAGAATACCAGACCACCTCACCTGGCTCCCGAGAAACCTGTATGCAGGTCAAGAAGCAATAGCTAGAACCGGACATGGAACAAGGGACTGGTTCAAAATCGGGAAAGGAGTATATCAAGGCTGTATATTGTCACCCTTCTTATTTAACTTCTGTACAGAGTACATCATATAAAATGCCAGGCTGGATGAAGCTCAAGCTGGAATCAAGATTGCCAGGAGAAATATCAATAACCTCAGGTATGCAGATAACAATCACCCTTATGGCAGAAAGTGAAGAGGAACTAAAGAGCCTCTTGATGAAGGTGAAAGAAGAGAGAGAAAAAGCTGGCTTAAAACTCAGTGTTCACTGGTGAAAGAAATCAAAGAGGACACTAATAGATGGAGAAATATACCATGCTCATGGATTGGAAGAATCAATATAGTGAAAATGAGTATACTACCCAAAGCAATTTATAGATTCAATGCAATCCCTATCAAGCTACCAACGGTATTCTTCACAGAGTTAGAACAAATAATTTCACAATTTGTATGGAAATACAAAAAACCTCGAATAGCCAAAGCTATCTTGAGAAAGAAGAATGGAACTGGAGGAATCAACCTACCTGACTTCAGGCTCTATTACAAAGCCACAGTTATCAAGACAGTATGGTACTGGCACAAAGACAGAAATATTGATCAATGGAACAAAATAGAAAGCCCAGAGATAAATCCACGCACATATGGACACCTTATCTTTGACAAAGGAGGCAAGAATATACAATGGATTAAAGACAATCTCTTTAACAAGTGGTGCTGGGAAAACTGGTCAACCACTTGTAAAAGAATGAAACTAGAACACTTTCTAAGACCATACACAAAAATAAACTCAAAATGGATTAAAGATCTAAACGTAAGACCAGAAACTATAAAACTCCTAGAGGAGAACATAGGCAAAACACTCTCCGACATACATCACAGCAGGATCCTCTATGACCCACCTCCCAGAATATTGGAAATAAAAGCAAAAATAAACAAATGGGACCTAATTAAACTTAAAAGCTTCTGCACAACAAAGGAAACTATTAACAAGGTGAAAAGGCAGCCTTCAGAATGGGAGAAAATAATAGCAAATGAAGCAATGGACAAACAACTAATCTCAAAAATATACAAGCAACTCCTACTGCTCAACTCCAGAAAAATAAATGACCCAATCAAAAAATGGGCCAAAGAACTAAATAGACATTTCTCCAAAGAAGACATACAGATGGCTAACAAACACATGAAAAGATGCTCAACATCACTCATTATCAGAGAAGTGCAAATCAAAACCACTATGAGGTACCATTTCACGCCAGTCAGAATGGCTGCGATCCAAAAGTCTACAAGCAATAAATGCTGGAGAGGGTGTGGAGAAAAGGGAACTCTCTTACGCTGTTGGTGGGAATGCAAACTAGTACAGCCACTATGGAGAACAGTGTGGAGATTCCTTAAAAAACTGGAAATAGAACTGCCTTATGATCCAGCAATCCCACTGCTGGGCATACACACTGAGGAAACCAGAAGGGAAAGAGACACGTGTACCCCAGTGTTCATTGCAGCACTGTTTATAATAGCCAGGACATGGAAGCAACCTAGATGCCCATCAGCAGATGAATGGATAAGAAAGCTGTGGTACATATACACAATGGAATATTACTCAGCCATTAAGAAGAATACATTTGAATCAGTTCTAATGAGATGGATGAAACTGGAACCTATTATACAGAGTGAAGTAAGCCAGAAGGAAAAACACCAATACAGTATACTAACGCATATATATGGAATTTAGAAAGATGGTAACAATAACCCTGTGTACGAGACAGCAAAAGAGACACCGATGTATAGATCAGTCTTATGGACTCTGTGGGAGAGGGAGAGGGTGGGGAGATTTGGGAGAATAGCATTGAAACATGTATAATATCATGTATGAAACGAGTCGCCAGTCCACGTTGCACGATACTGGATGCTTGGGGCTGGTGCACTGGGATGACCAAGAGGGAGGGTAGGGGAGGGAGGAGGGAGGAGGGTTCAAGATGGGGAACGCGGGTATACCTGTGGCAGATTCATTTCGATATTTGGCAAAACTAATACAATATTGTAAAGTTTAAAAAAAAAAAAAAAAAAACTCAGTGTTCAAAAATGAAGACCATGGCCTCTGATCCCATCACTTCATGGCAAATAGATAGGGAAACAATGGAAACAGCGACAGACTTTATTTTGGAGGGCTCCAAAATCAATGCAGATGGTGACTGCAGCCATGAAATTAAAAGATGTGTGCTCCTTGGAAGAAAAGCTATGACCAACCTAGACAGCATATTCAGAGAAGGCAATGGCAACCCACTCCAGTACTCTTGCCTGGAAAATCTCATGGATGGAAGAGCCTGGTAGGCTGCAGTCCATGGGGTCGCTAAGAGTCGGACACGACTGAGCGACTTCACTTTCACTTTTCACTTTCATGCACTGGCGAAGGAAATGGCAACCCACTCCAGTGTTCTTGCCTGGAGAATCCCAGGGACGGGGGAGCCTGGTGGGCTGCTGTCTATGGGGTTGCACAGAGTCAGACATGACTGAAGTGACTTAGCAGACAGCATATTAAAAAGCAGAGACATTACTTTGCCAACAAGGGTCTGTATAGGCAAAGCTATGGTTTTTCCAGTAGTCATGCCTGGATGTGAGAGTTGGACCATAAAGAAGGGTGAGCACCAAAGAATTAATGCTTTCAAATGTGTTGAAGAAGACTCTTGAGAGTCTCTTGGACTGTATTGAGATCAAACCAATCAATCCTAAATGAAGTCAGCCCTGAATATTCATTGGAAGGACTGATACTTAAGTTGAAACTCCAATATTTTGGCCATCTGATGCAAAGAGCCAACTCATTAGAATAGACCCTGATTCTAGGAAAGATTAAAGGCAGGAGGAAAAGGGGACGGCAGAGGATGAGATGGTTGGATGGCATCACTGACTCAATGGACATGAGTTTGAACAAGATCTGGGAGATGGTGAAGGATAAGGGAAGCCTGGCATGCTGCAGCCCATGGGGTCGCAAGAAATTGGACATGACTGAGCAACTGAACAAGAAGAAAAAGATGCACACAATAAAGCTTTCTGGTGTCAGTTTAAGCTCCAGTCCTAGCTAATGTCCCTACATGGCCAAATTGTTTTCTGTAATATCTTTTGTTGCTGCAACTAGTAAAATTTTGCCCGTACTAAAAATAGGCGTGAGATACTAATGAAGCCCTCTGAAGCTCTCCTGAGGGCAGCTAGATTTAGTAACCCACAGCACAGCAGTGTGGCGAGACTCTGATTGAGAGCTTCTGTTTAAGAGAATGTGGTGAACTCTTCTAAGACATGGATTGTCACAGCATCTTATCCTTGCCCAGCACTCCAGACTCTCTTCATGATATGCTTTCAAACTACATTCCCACCTCCAACCACATTCTTGATCTTCAGGTCCTCTAGTTGGCTTTCCACTGCCTGAGCAGGAAGTGAACTTATACATTTCTAGACCTTTGCCTATTTTCCTCATTATGGGCTCAAATTATAATGTCCTTCCTGACTGGCCACCCGTACCCATCTCTCTATCCAAATCCATCTTGTTTTTCATTAGGCAACTGAAGTACATTCTCTTTTCCCAAAGAAAATTAATACATACTTATTCTCTGCTACATTACTACTACTGCTACTAAGTCACTTCAGTCGGGTCCGACTCTGTGCGACCCCATGGACTGCAGCCTACTAGGCTTCTCCGTCCATGGGATTCTCCAGGCAAGAACACTGGAGTGGGTTGCCATTTCCTTCTCCAATGCATGAAAGTGAGAAGTGAAAGTGAAGTCACTCAGTCCTGTCCGACTCTTACCATATACATATGGACCTGTTTTTTCCATTCTCACTCATTTCTTCATTCAACATACCTTTGTAGATTTGGCATGTACTAATAATTCCAGTAAGAAACTAGGATGAATGGACAGGATAGACCCACTGCACTGGAGGACACCCTGCTTACTACTTCCTTGTCATTTGCCTCTATATTCCATTGTTACCACTAAATTTGTTGCTGCCATGTCTTGAAAAATTCTCTATCTTGAAAGATCCCCTCGTTCCTGCATAAACTCTTTCTACTGATGCAGTCATCTACTAGAATCAAACTCTGGGATCATCCCGACAGTGTTCTATTGGACAAATGGAGGAACTTCCAATTTCCTTTGCAAAGTGTATACTGGTCATTTACTATTAACGTGTTACATTTGAGAATCAAGACAGTTTAGGGCTGAAAGGAATCTAATGGGGAAATGGAGGCATGGGAAGATTAGGGGACTTGTTACAAGTTACTAATGGAAGCAAGACTAGACTCAAAGTTCTAGGTTTTCTTGCTATCCTCACTGAACTCCACCATCAATGGGTAATTGAATCACAGGACATCACGAGTATCAGTAAGTAACAACTCAGCCATCACCTCTGTTTTAAAAGCATAGTATGTTATTTCTTCCAGAAATAGATCAGTGTAGATATAAACATGACAAACTACATCACTCTTCAAAGAAGAACAAATTCTTATACATCCAGGTGAAATCATCTAATTAGAGTAAAATTCTAGGAGAGTACTAAATTGGGAAAATGAATATAGCGTTTGAGGCAATGTTAAAGAGCTAAAAAATTTCATTTAAAATAAAGCAAACACAATAATTTTTCAAAATCATATCATGCAAAGAGGCAGTTTAAACATTTGAGTTTCTAAAACACTAAAGATAGAAGCATATAAATTTAGTTACCAATGATCTTTGGGGACAGAGATATCATTAAGCTATTTGTGGAAAACCTAAAGCACTCAGTAAAATGAAGAGCACTGACTGGATCATCACAATACTAGATATATGCTGAATCACAGATAATCGGAGAGAGGAAGCCAACCAAAATGAAGAGCTAATCCATTCCTTCCTCCTGGAAATCACCTTGACCCACCCAGAAGAAACAAAGCTTATGGAGTCTTACTTGAAGTATTAAATTCAGAGTATGCAAGTTCTTTTATACAATAAAGGCAACTTTTTATGGAATAAATTGGAGATTAAAAGTGATTAAAGATAAAAAGGAGTTAGACTTAGTGACACATACTTAACAGAAACTTTTGTCACAGCAAAGTCACATTTTTCGGTTCCTTCACATACATCATCTGTGTTGCATATACTTTCCTGGGCCCATCTGCATTTGTGTCTTATCTAAGTAGATTTCTGGCAGTGGCTCTGTTTGAGTCTACCAAAGCACATTATTCCAAAAAAAAAAGGCGGTGTTGTGGGGTGGTGAATGACTCATACAAACCTAAGGCAAGCATATGCTTAGGTGTCTTTAGCCCTTTAATGAGGGGAAACTATAAGGATGGAAAAGGTGGATAAAGGAAGAATAGAGGCGCAGAGGTCAAATATGTCCCTGAAAAAAATATATTGAGTTAAATTCATCAGGATGTGTTTTTTTTTGTTTGTTTGTTTTAATACCTGTAAGACTAGGACCCTGGCAGCCACTGCCTAAATCCAGTTCACATGTTTTTGTAAATACTTTTATTGGAACACACGCTTGTTCAGTCATTTGCTGTGCCCGCTGTCTAGCAAATGGGGACCTTTGCAAAGACCATAAAGAACAGCTTGGGCGTAAAAGATATTCAAAAAATTTCCCCCTGAATTTAGGGTCTTATCTTGGGAAGGTAAAATCAAAAGGGTTAAAGTATTATTAGCCTATATTTAGTTGTTTGATTAAAACACTGGCATTATGTGCTTGGAAATAATGAATGGTCATTGTTTGGCATTAAGAACGCGACACAATTTTAAGTAATTCTTTAAGTAACTTGTTTTTTTTTCAAGGACAAGCCAAAATCAGCCCAAAGAATAGAAAATTTTCAGGTTAGATAAGGCATCTCTACAATCTGGGCAGATAACAGAAGAATAACCTTTTACTATATCTTACTAAGAGTAAACTAAATTCTACACCAATTTTTCATTCCAACAGAAGAAGGCAAAAAAGCAACTCTGAGCTTTGCATTGGTAATGTAGTATTTTATCCATAAACTCCTTTAAAAAATTGTTTCCTAACATATTGACTAAATGTCTTTGATAACTAAACTGTTTAACAGTCAATGACATTTGTTGCTATTCATTATTTTAAACCTATTTTTCTTTTAATAAATATCTAAATCTTTAAAGATTAAAAAATTTTATCTCCTAATAAAGCCATCAAAACTGAGCAAATTTTACCAATATTTTTATACATTACATTGCTTTTTTCCCATATAATTCTTTGTGTGTTATTCACTCAGTCATTTCTGACTCTTTGTAACCCCATAGACTATATATGCCAGCCAGGCTCCTCTGTCCCTGGGAATTTTCCAGGCAAGAATACTGGAGTGCTAGCCATTTCCTTCTCCAGGGGATCTTCCCGACTCAGGGACCAAACCTGGGTCTCCTGCATTGCAGGCAGATTCTTTACCATCTGAACCACCAGGAAAGCCTTTGTAGATATGATATTTAAAGGCAAATAATTTGGGGTTTTTTGGTATAGTCAGTTTTCAATTTCAATTCAAGCTCTATTCTTTACTATTTCCTTTCACATTCTGGAACAAACCACTTTTACTGAGAACAAAAATATTCTTCTTTTTTTTTTTTTACTTATGAATGTATTATTTATTTTTTTAAAATTTTTATTTATTAATTATTTTCTTTACTTTACAATATTGTATTTGTTTTGCCATACATCAACATGAATCCACCATGGGTATACAGTGTTCCCAATCCTTAACCCTCCTCCCCTCCCTCCCCATACCATCCCTCTGGATCATCCCAGTGTACCAGCTCCAAGCATCCTGTATCCTGCATTGAACCTGGACTGGCGATTCGTTTCTTATATGATATTATACATGTTTTAATGCCATTCTCCCAAATCATCCCCCCATTCCCTCTCCCATAGAGTCCAAAAGACTGTTCTATACATCTGTGTCTCTTTTGCTGTCTTGCATACAGGGGTATCATTACCATCTTTCTAAATTCCATATATATGCATTAGTATACTGTATTGGTGTTTTTCTTTCTGGCTTACTTCACTCTGTATAATAGGCTCCAGTTCCATCCACCTCATTAGAACTGATTCACATGTATTCTTTTTAATGGCTGAATAATACTCCATTGTGTATATGTACCACAGCTTTCTTATCCATTCATCTGCTGATGGACATCTAGGTTGCTTCCATGTCCTGGCATATTTTAGTTATAGTTCTTTGCCATGATTATTTCTAGTCTAGTCTGAACCACCTAGATAAGCCATAAGTTTTAATCAAACTTACTAACATTTCAGAGAAAAACTGGAGAGTAACCACTATCATATACAAGCTATTAAGGAGACCAGCAAAGCTTACACAACTACTTTATAAGATCTTCATAGCCAAGTGTACACCTTTAACACTTTTGTGGATGCAAAAATATGTTTATTAAAATGACCCAAAGATTCAGCCACTCTGTTACTATTTAAATAAAAAGCAATGATATACATAACAACTAACTGGTGACACATCTGAAAATTCTATTTTCCTTAGAAATTATTTATAGCCATAAATTTTCATTTATTAACTTGATTTATATTAGTTTAAATTCTACAATTAATATCCTCCAAATTATGTTTGAACTGACAGAACATAACACAATTACCGTTGAATAAAAAAGATTAAGAATTATAACTTAATATTGTTTTTGTTCAGTTGCTAAGTTGTTTCCGACTCTTTGTAACCACATGGATTGTAGTGCACCAGGCTTCTCTGTCCAGCACTATCTCCCTGAGTTTGCTCAAACTCATATCCATCAAGTCGGTGATGCCATCCAACCATCTCATCCTCTGTCACCCCCTCCTCGTCTTGCCCTCAGTTTTTCCCAGCATCAAGGTCTTTTTCAGTGAGTCAGCTCTTCGCATCAGGGGACAAAGTATTGGAGCTTCAGCTTCAGAATCAGCCCTTCCAATGAATAGTCAGGATTGATTTCCTTTAGGATTGACTGATTTGATATCCTTTCTGTCCAAGCGACTCTCAAGAGACTTCTCCAGAACCACAGTTCCAAAGCCTCAATCCTTCAGCGCTCAGCCTTCTTTATGGTCCATCTCTCACATCCATATATGACTACTGGAAAACCCATAGCTTTGACTATATGGACCTTTGTCAGCAAAATGATGCTCTGCTTTTTAGTATACTATCTAGGTTTGTCACAGCTATTCTTCCAAGGAGCAAGCACCTTTTAATTTCATGGTTGCAGTCACTGTCCTCATTGATTTTGGAGCCCAAGACAATATAGTTGAATACATTAACCTTAGCTTATTTCAACAGTAAACCAGTTAAAGGAATTCAGGAAGTTAGCATTAACTTATCTCTTCATTAGAAAATAAATCCAAATCTTAAACAAGAAAAATTAAATTATATGTTTAGTCTCCATATTGAAAAAAAGCAAGGAAAAGACATTTAGTTATTTATAACCTAAATTTACCAAACCAATTCATGTCTAAAGATTCACTTTGATGTTTCTAAGCTAACATTGTGAAGGATTTGTTTTTCCCTTAAAAATGTCAGTACATTCAAAAAATTAACGTTCAACTTACATTCTTGAAATTCTGAGAATATTAAATTTTCCAAGTATTTATTAGTATCTCTAATGAAAAAATTCTCTTTTTTCCTAAGACACTATAACTTAATTTATTCTAGAAGTAGGGAAATATTTCATTTTCTTATCTATGAGCAGTAAAGGGTTTTTCTCAAATACACAGCCACCAACAGGACTTAAAACTTCAGTTCTACCACCCTAGGCACAGGACACTAGAAAACACAAAACACACATTCTCAAAGTGTTTTTCTCCTAGTCAGTGGAAATAATATTTTCTACATGGATTTGAGCACAACAAAAGACAAACAATAGAGACCAACTGACCAAACTCTGTGTCATCTCTCGCCCAACAGAGAATAGATTCCCATCATCCTATAGAGATCCCAAGTGAATACATCATGAAACCAGATTGCCAATTAGAGCTACCCCAAACAGGAAATCATTTGTAGATTATGGGACCTTGACTGGCCTGTTGGTTCAGTGCACGAGTTCCTGGAATTGGCTGGTTTTGCATACTTCTTTTTTTTTTTTTAATACAGGAGGGTTCAGTACCCAGTTGGGAAAATGGACATTACCTAACATTGAGTTAACCAAAACTGGTAACTATTAGCCAAGGATCCAAAACAATAATAATGAAGCAAGGAAACCAGAATAAAAGATACCAAATCAGAAGAAAATGGAGAGTCAGAATTTCACTCCAGAGGCCACTTCTTTGGAACTGTTTCACCAGTTCCAGCAGGCAGGCATACTATGTATTTTGATGGCAACCTCCAACCCTATCAAAATGTAATTTTTAAGTAGTTGAAAACATGGTTCTCATACAAACATAGAGGGAGCACTTGCCGAAGATTTATTTAGCTTATTTAATGAAAAAAGCAGCAAGATGATACAGCTGGCCCAAAAGAGAATTAGAGTTTAGGTAATTTCTCAGGAAAGACATATGAAATAATCTGTTTAGAGACAAAGCCATTTAACATCAAACAGGACAATAAAACCATAACTTTGAGATGTTTTTCTTTCCACTGGGCCAAAATCATTTTCAGGTCTTCAAAACACAAATCTACACGTCAGCTTACAACTTCATAAGTCTGAGCCAAATTAGTAGTAAATTACAGGTCATACAAGCGTATCTGTCCATTGGTAATTAAATTATGCTTTGGTAAGCCTTTTAGGCTGTGCTTCAACACATTGTTGAAGAGATTTTTAAACTCTTTGAGCTCATGGATCCTTTCCTTAGCTGTGTCCAGTCTTCTGATATATTCATCACAAGCATTCATCATTTATATTGCAGTGTTTCTGACTTACAGCATTTCCTTTTGATTGTACAAATGTTATCTCTCTGCTCACATGACACACCTATTCTTGCATGTTGTCTACTTTCTGTATTAGATTCCTTATCAAATTATTCATCAGATCAGATCAGTCGCTCAGTCATGTCTGACTCTTTGCAATCCCATGAATCACAGCACGCCAGGCCTCCCTGTCCATCACCAACTCCCAGAGTTCACGCAGACTCACGTCCATCGAGTCGGTGATGCCATCCAGCCATCTCATCCTCTGTCGTCCCCTTCTCCTCCTGCCCCCAATCCCTCCCAGCATCAGGGTCTTTTCCAATGAGTCAACTCTTCGCATGAGGTGGCCAAAGTACTGGAGTTTCAGCTTTAGCATGATTCCTTCCAAAGAAATCCCAGGGCTGATCTCCTTCCGAATGGACTGGTTGGATCTCCTTGCAGTCCCAGGGACTCTCAAGAGTCTTCTCCAACACCACAGTTCAAAAGCATCAATTCTTTGGCGCTCAGCCTTCTTTACAGTCCAACTCTCACATCCATACATGACTGCAGGAAAAACCATAGCCTTGACTAGACGAACCTTTGTTAGCAAAGTAATGTCTCTGCTTTTGAATATACTATCTAGGTTGGTCATAACTTTTCTTCCAAGGAGTAAGCGTCTTTTAATTTCATGGCTGCAGTCACCATCTGTAGTGATTTTGGAGCTCAGAAAAGTGAAGTCTGACACTGTTTCCACTGTTTGCCCATCTATTTCCCATGAAGTGATGGGACCGGATGCCATGATCTTCGTTTTCTGAATGGTGAGCTTTAAGCCAATTTTTTCACTCTCCACTTTCACTTTCATCAAGAGACTTTTGAGTTCCTCTTCACTTTCTGCCATAAGGGTGGTGTCATCTGCATATCTGAGGTTATTGAGATTTCTCCCAGCAATCTTGATTCCAGCTTGTGTTTCTTCCAGTCCAGCATGTCTCATGATGTACTCTGCATATAAGTTAAACAAACAGGGTGACAATATACAGCCTTGACATACTCCTTTTCCTATTTGGAACCAGTCTGTTGTTCCATGTCCAGTTCTAACTGTTGCTTCCTGACCTGCATACAGGTTTCTCAAGAGGCAGATCAGCTGGTCTGGTATTCCCATCTCTTTCAGAATTTTCCACATAGTTACTTAAAATTCCCAGTCTAATAATATCAAAATCTGTGCCATATCTGAGTCTGGTTCTGAGGCATGACTTGTCTCTTCAGACTTTTTGCTTTTTCAGAATGTCCTGTAATTTTTTGTTGCAAGCTGTGTATGATATAAAAGGAACTGAGAGAGACCTGAGATGTGAGGTTTTATATTTATCTGAATAGGAGTTTAATTGTGTTTACTGTTAGCTGTAGGTGTCAGAGACTAATATTTCCTCTAGTATCTTTTCTTTTTTGGTCTATTTTTTTTTTTTTTTTTGCCTTTGGGTTTTCCTAGAGACTCCTTAAATAGAGTCTGAGGCCTGTGGGACGTTCAGCTGCAGTCTCTGTTATTTTCAGGAGCCCTATTGATATGGTGTATGGTGTAGGGAGGAGAGGCATTCTAGAGTCCATGGTCAGGTCTCAGTCTTTTTGTGAGCCTGAGATGGGCATTTCTCTTTACCCCTAGTTGGTTCTTTGGTGGCTCAGTAAAGAATTCATCTGCCGATGCAGGAGATGCAGGAAATGAGGGTTTGATCCCTGGGTCAGGAAGATCCCCCGGAGAAGGAAATGGCAAGCCACTTTTGTGTTCTTGCCTGGGAAATCCCATGGACAGAGAAGCCCGGCAGGCTACAGTCCATGAAGTCGCAAAAGAATTGGATGTGACTTAGCAAGTAAACAACAACAAAAAAGGTTGGTTAGGCTTTGGTAAAACCCCAGTCAGTGAGGCTCTGGTAAATAGTTTTCCTTGACAGCAGGCCCTGAGAAAGAGAACAGAGAGCTTTGGGCATACTTTACTTTGCTCCTGCCCCTAACAGAGCATCAGGGAAAGTTGGGACCTGGTGGGGCTGCTGGAGGTAAAACTCATGAAACTGTGGGGCTTCCCCTGAAATTTTTAACGTGGAGTTTTTAACTTAAAAACTAGTTACAATGCTAGTAACTAGTCTACAATGAATCTCCAGCGATTCTTCAATTATAGTTTTAAGTCTTCCTACTAACTCCAGCGGGGGGCCTTCTGCTTCTGGGCATCTGTTCTTGGTAAGCAAAGACTCTCTGTATCCACTTCTTTGTCTCCTAGGGGCAGCAGTTTACCCTGTGACCTTAAGTCTCCGGTGGATGTAAGAAGAGTTGTTGATCTTCAGTTTATTCCATTTTTTTCTCTTTGGGGAAACAGTGATAACTTTCAACCTCTTTATATGTCAGACTGGAACCACAATGAGAATCATAATCAGCTTTACAGATTTATTATGATAATGACATTAAATATATAAGTTAATATTTAAGACATGATATATAGGAAGCAACTAATAAATGGAAGATATGTTTATTAATATTCCTAAAGATTTTTTTAATCAGACAAAATAACTAAATAAGAAAGTCAGTGTATTTTCAGTGAGTTGTTTCTCACTGGCCACAATTTATAGAGTGAGATCACTGCTGCACTGCAACTCATGTCATCTGGAGAGCCCCACTCACATTTTCCCAAATGTCAATATTTAGTTGGTGTTTAGGCATCATATAAAAAAATAAAACTAATCTTCATCATAAAAGGAAGCATTCCAAATATTATAAAATTATCAACATTAGCTAAAAAATGAATGGTTCTAACAAAAGGTTTGTGTCTCAGTTATATTCCCTATGCACAAGGACCATTCTACAGATCAGATCAAATCAGTCACTCAGTCGTGCCTGACTCTGTGACCCCATGAATCGCAGCACTCCAGGCCTCCCTGTCCATCACCAACTCCCGGAGTGCACTGAGACTCACGTCCATCGAGTCAGTGATGCCATCCAGCCATCTCATCCTCTGTCATCCCCTTCTCCTCCTGCCCCCAATCCTTCCCAGCATCAGTCTTTTCCAATGAGTCAACTCTTCGCATGAGGTGGCCAAAGTACTGGAGTTTCAGCTTTAGTATCATTCCTTCCAAAGAAATCCCAGGGCTGATCTCCTTCAGAATGGACTGGTTGGCTCTCCTGTCAGTCCAAGGGACTCTCAAGAGTCTTCTCCAACACCACAGTTCAAAAGCATCAATTCTTCGGCACTCAGCCTTCTTCACAGTCCAACTCTCACATCCATACATGACCACAGGAAAAACCATAGACTTGACTAGACGAACCTTTGTTGGCAAAGTAATTTCTCTGCTTTTGAATATGCTATCTAGGTTGGTCGTAACTTTTCTTCCAAGGAGTAAGCATCTTTTAATTTCATGGCTGCAGTCACCATCTGTAGTGATTTTGGAGCCCAGAAAAATAAACTCTGACACTGTTTCCACTGTTTCCCCATCTATTTCCCATGAAGTGATGGGACCGGATGCCATGATATTCATTTTCTGAATGTTGAGTTTTAAGCCAACTTTTTTACTCTCCACTTTCACTTTCATCAAGAGGCTTTTGAGTTCTTCTTCACTTTCTGCCATAAGGGTGGTGTCATCTGCATATCTGAGGTTATTGATATTTCTCCCGGCAATCTTGATTCCAGCTTGTGTTTCTTCCAGTCCAGCGTTTCTCATGATGTACTCTGCATATAAGTTAAATAAGCAGGGTGACAATATACAGCCTTGACGAACTCATTTTCCTATTTGGAACCAGTCTGTTGTTCCATGTCCATTTCTAACTGTTGCTTCCTGACCTGCATACAGGTTTCTCAAGAGGCAGATCAGGTGGTCTGATATTCCCATCTCTTTGAGAATTTTCTGCAGTTGACTGTGATCCCCAAAGTCAAAGGCTTTGGCATAGTCAATAAAGCAGAAATAGATGTTTTTCTGGAACTCTCTTGCTTTTCCCATGATCCAGCGGATGTTGGCAATTTGATCTCTGGTTCTTCTGCCTTTTCTAAAACCAGCTTGAACATCAGGAAGTTCATGGTTCACATATTGCTGAAGCCTGGCTTGGAGAATTGTGAGCATTACTTTACTAGCATGTGAGATGAGTGCAACTGTGCGGTAGTTTAAGCGTTCTTTGGCATTGCCTTTCTTTGGGATTGGAATGAAAACTGACCTTTTCCAGTCCTGTGGCCACTGCTGAGTTTTCCAAATTTGCTGGCATATTGAGTGCAGCACTTTCACAGCATCATCTTTCAGGATTTGGAAGAGCTCAACTGGAATTCCATCACCTCCACTAGCTTTGTTCGTAGTGATGCTTTCTAAGGCCCACTTGACTTCACATTCCAGGATGTATGGCTCTAGGTCAGTGATCACACCATTGTGATTATCTGGGTCGTGAAGATCTTTTTTGTACAGTTCTTCTGTGTATTCTTGCCATCTCTTCTTAATATCTTCTGCTTCTTTTAGGTCCATACCATTTCTGTCCTTTATCAAGCTCATCTTTGCATGAAATGTTCCTTTGGTGTCTCTAATTTTGTTGAAGAGATCTCTAGTCTTTCCCATTATGTTGTTTTCCTCTATTTCTTTGCATTGATTGCTGAAGAAGGCTTTCTTATCTCTTCTTGCTATTCTTTGGAACTCTGCATTCAGATGTTTGTATCTTTCCTTTTCTCCTTTGCTTTTTGCTTCTCTTCTTTTCACAGCTATTTGTAAGGCCTCCCCAGACAGCCATTTTGCTTTTTTGCATTTCTTTTCCATAGGGATGGTCTTGATCCCTGTCTCCTATACAATGTCATGAACCTCATTCCATAGTTCATCAGGCACTCTATCTATCAGATCTAGGCCCTTAAATCTATTTCTCACTTCTACTGTATAATCATAAGGGATTTGATTTAGGTCATACCTGAATGGTCTAGTGGTTTTCCCTACTTTCTTCAATTTGAGTCTGAATTTGGCAATAAGGAGTTCATGGTCTGAGCCACAGTCAGCTCATGCTCTTGTTTTTGCTGACTGTATAGACCTTCTCCATCTTTGGCTGCAAAGAATATAATCAATCTTATTTCGGTGTTGACCATCTGGTGATGTCCATGTATAGAGTCTTCTCTTGTGTTGTTGGAAGAGGGTGTTTGTTATGACCAGTGCATTTTCTGAAGCCCTTTCTAAAAAAATCGGTTAATATGTGAAACACAAAGTCTGGTTCATGGGAGACAATAAACACATTTGTTGTTTTCCTTATCTCCTCCTTCCTTTCCCCTAGTGAGGACACATTAAAGTGAATTCTTCAAATTAAATGAATTCAGAAAAGCAGGGTTAAAATTTAGTCAATTTGTCAGTATTGAAAACTCAAAGATGTCACTAGTCGTAAGTGTATTCTAAGTTCTTAAGCTATCTGAATGTTAACATCTAAATTTATTATCTTATCATTGTACACCCTACTTTTTATGGCCCTCAAATTATAGTAGTATTATTTATAAGTGTTCTCTATTTAAAGCATTATCTGTGTCACTAAATATCAGAGATATCATTTGTCATTTAGCCTTCAGGGTAATAAACCATGCATTTGTCCTGTGGGTGATGCAGATGGCCCCTCAAAGAAGACCATGACTTCTAACACATCTCGTCTCCATCAATGTATATTTCACTATTTACTCTATTTTTTACTTTTCTCAAGCTATAAAACAATATGCCAATAGAGTAGCATTCCACAGACATGATGGTCCAGCATCTACTACCCCAAATTATCCACAAATAGAAAAGATATATAAGTCCTTGCTACTCAAGGTGTAGCCCATATACCAATGGCATTGATGTATGTTTATCCATTCTGTGTAACAAATACTCCAAAATTTAGCAAGGCAAACAACAAATGTGTTATCTCAGTTTCTGTGAGTCAGAAGTCTGGCACAGGTAAACAGTGTTTCTGGCTTGAGTCTCTTCAAAGTCTGCAATTAGCACATCAGATGGAGCTGCAGTCATTTCACAGCCCCCTCACTGCTTCATGCTCACTCACATAGGCAGTAGTAGTGGGCAGGCCTCTGTTCAGTTCAGTTCAGTTCAGTCACTCAGTCGTGTCTGACTCTTTGCGACCCCATGAATCGCAGCACGCCAGGCCTCCCACAGCACACCAGGCCTCCCTGTCCATCACCAACTCCCGGAGTTCACTCAAACTCACATCCATCGAGTCGGTGATGCCATCCAGCCATCTCATCCTCTGTCATCCCCTTCTCCTCCTGCCCCCAATCCCTCCCAGCATCAGAGCCTTTTCCAGTGAGTCAACTCTTCGCATGAAGTGGCCAAAGTACTGGAGTTTCAGCTTTAGCATCCTTCCTTCCAAAGAAATCCCAGGGCTGATCTCCTTTAAAATGGACTGGTTGGATCTCCTTGCAGTCCAAGGGACTCTCAAGAGTCTCCTCCAACACCACAGTTCAAAAGCATCAATTCTTCAGTGCCTAGCCCCTTGCTAACTATTGTCCAGAGATATCAGTTCCTTGTCATGGATATCTCACAATGGTACACCACACAGCCTGGCAGATTCCTCTCCTCTCAGCAAGTAAAAGAATGTACCCACGACAGAAAACAGTCTTTTTGTAATCTTTTCTCAGAACTGACATCACATCATTTTTGCCATATTGTATTCCTAAGAAACCAGTCGAAAGGTCCAGTCTACACTCAGGCCGGGATGTAGATATCAGGAAAGAGGGGGTTTTATTTGGAGGCATCTTAGAGGCTGCCTATCTCTACTGGCATCTGCTGAGAACTTGTTTGAAATGCAGGATCACAGAATTAGTGGAGAGAATCTGAATTTTAACAAGACTCCAAGGTAATGTGTATGTCAAGAAGCACTGCTCCAGGGAGCAAGGCCTACGTGCTTTATGCTTTGCAGAGGCTGCTTCTTCACCTAATTTTACTCACTGCTTAAAGTCACTTTCTAAGAATTGCAAAGGTTAATTTTCCTTGCAACTCAGTTCTCTCATACTCAACAAATAGGAAAATTATAGTTACTGAAGTATTACTGAAGTACTGCTGTGCTGCAGATAGCAGATTAGAAAAAATTGAGGGACTCAGGAAGAAAAAACGGCATAAGAACTGTGGCAAACAGATCTAATATCAATATCTAGTAGTTACTAAAAGAAAAAATTGAGCACTTTTATAAGAAGGGACCATATGAACAAAGGACTAACAAGCGATTACCTCAATAACCCCTAAGTGCATTGTTGAATAACTCTGAATTAGAAATACTCTGTTCATGGTGGTGGCCTCTTACTACTACTTGATTCTGTCTGGTTCTACTACTTTGTTCTATTTACAGAGATGGAGAAGTGCACAGCATATTTTAGAAATAAATCCATGAAAAATTATAGAAATGTAAATACTAAGTGGGTCTAAGTATCTTGATTATTCCCTTTCCAAATAGATTTTATATCTCAATGATGCTTAAAAGAATAATCTGTATTCAGTATTTGAAACCTTTCCATACAAGACCACTAATAACTTTGGTATAAATATTTTACATCTCCCTCAAATTCTACTTAGGGGAAAAGATAAAATTCCATTCCATACTGACTGTATGCTTAGTGACATCATGTTGGCAGCTTGACACTGGCCATTGTAGGAGTATTTACAGCATAGAAACTATAAAACTTCATAAATCAGAACTTGACTTAACTTTGTTGATTATCTTATAACAAGATCTTAAGGGGAAAATGATCCAATGGGGAAAATGTTGATACTACAGATTTGACTTAAAACTGTGTCATGTCCTTAGCTATTACATTATCCATAGCATAAAAAAATTACTGGGAAATACTCTGTATGCAGTCAAAAACATATCTAACTTAGCCAAATTGCTCCCATCACTGACAAATCCATAAAGCTCAGATGTTAACTCATGCTGAGGCTGAAACAGGTTTCAGTTTAATGAATATAATTTGCACTAGGGTGGAAAATGGTTAAACAACAGATCACATATCAGACTTAAGGAAGAAAAATTATTTAGAAAAGAGTTAGTGGACTGGGATCAATTCTATTTGTTCAATTATGGTTGGACTGAAACTAGAAGTTGCTGTCTGTATAATAATTCAACAAAAATAAACAAAAGGAGTTTCTGAGAATCAGTTACAGTACATGAAATTGACAATAAAAGGTACTGTATATTTTATTTTATAAAACATTCTATATAAATTATATATAATTTTATATAAATATTTTAGTATTATTTGTATCAGCACAGTTTCTATTATGTGCATGTGTGCATGTTTGTGTGTGTGTAGCTTTCCAGGCAGCCAACCATTCAACATTTCCCAGCACAGCACCCTGCCTCCTGCTTCCCTCCCATTGGAGACACAGCCACTACAAATCACGGGGGGGCACATTACCAAATCCGAGCCTTCCGTGTAAAAATCGCACTTTAAATTCTAAATTAGAAAAATGAACATGCAGAAAGAACATTTATTATAGGTTAGCAGAAACTCTTCTGGTCTGTGTTCTGTGTGGGAGCTCTTCTATTACAAATATGGGGAGTCCATGTTTCAGTGACATCATTCCAAATGAATTTAAGCTCAGGTGATTTATAGTCTTATACATTAGCCAGAATTATACTTTGCATATACATATTGAAATCTCTCAAGAAAGAAATTTTCACTGTATTAGGTTATGGTAAAGGAGTTTTCATCACAGGCATCTAAGTATCAACTGGAGCTAAAACCTGACCGAAAAAAAAAAAAAAAACCTGACCGAATAAGGCTGTAGAGTTCTCTGTCTTCCTTTGGTAATCAGAGGACTCACCAGCAGACACTATACAGATCTCATGAGCAGGCCTGATGGCAGGAATTTATGTTCAAGATTCAGGAGAGTCACATGTGCCCCTTTCAAATAAACCAGATGCAGCTATCTAATTTATCAAAACAATATCAATTGGTCAGCTGTGCTGATGATAGTGTTTTTATGTATGTAATTTAGTCTTTGGGGAAATTACCCCTCTATGAGGTTTTGGGAAAACAGTGAACTGTTTTAGTTATTGTTCATTTCCACATAAAAACAATTCTAATGGAGGAAGACAAAGCTGACTGGTAGAAAAATGGAATCCTCTGTTGCCCAATTCAAAACAAATTCTGTTGTAAATTTTGAACTGGCTACGAAAGCAGAGGAAAACTTTGGCAGACTAGCTCTGACTTGCAAATGCTACATGCTCTTCTCCTAACGCATTCTAAACCCAAAGCATTGGATGCAAGTATTGTACTGTGTCTTCTCAGACTGCAGTAAGATGGTGCCATCCTTAAGGGTCCTCTGGACAAAACAGGAGTGCTTTAGAAATACAGCTATTAATGAAACTGCTAGAAATTTTAAGGATGAGTAGACAGGAAATCTGTATTCTTCAGAGGATGTGGCAAATTTGAGGAGGGAGTACATTTAGACAAGAGGAGGTTATACAAAGGGAACATGCAGATAAACTGGGATAAACTATTAGAGAAATAATATTCTAAGTATCTTTACAACAGCCCTTTAATTTAGTACATTAGATGCTTTTGATTTTTTTTTTAGATATTTAGAAATAAATACAGCTAGAAAAAAGGCCTTCCGCCAATTACAAATTTGAAAAAAAAAATGCTGATTGTTTTTTTCACCTTAGACACTAGGATTAGGACATCACATTAAAAGGTAAATCTAATTTATTCTCCTTCCTTCATATTCATGATCACTAACTTGCTTGCAAAATAGTCTTCCTATAACAGCTTGCTGGACATTTGGGATTTGGGTCATGGATACTGTGGATTTTACAGTAGGTTGCATAACTGGGAGATGGCCTGCTTTTATCTGATTAGTCAATTCCCATAAATAAAAAGATAAGAATGGTACAGGGGAGCTTTGTGAGAGATATGAACACTGGTGCTATGCAAGCCTGCAGGATGACAAGAAGGAATAAGCAATGTCCCTATTTGGCAGATATATTCAGCAGCTCATGTGCACATTTCAGTTAATATATAGACCCATTAAATATGGTATGTATGTTTATCTTGGCACAGAACACAAATATTACTTTTAGTGAAACCCAAATGGCAAGAGCTAAAATTACTATCGCCACAGAATTTCTGATAAGGTGATTAAAATTCACATAGAGCTCAAACTCTAGCCATGAGCTTTTACTAGCTAAGTAATTTGCCAGAGATGGAGCAGTAAATTAATTGCTCTGTCTCCTGTATAGCTTGAATGATTCTCTCATAGCAGAAACAATTTAGTAATCAAATGGCCACAGGAATGACAATCAGAGACTATGTTAGAATGAAGGGAAGTCCTGAGATGATCTGATCTACAGAATCTTCTTATAACAATTTCAATGAAACCTCAATACAGAGAGCAGAGAAAAGTGATACGTGGATTTCTCTACTGAATTACATTTTCAATATTGGGCAGAAATTAGACTTTGTTCACAGACAGCTTTACTATGTCTATTGAGTCCAGGGGTTCACCAGAGCTCAAAATTAATCCCCAGGATTCTTCTTCTTGTATAAGAAGATTGTATATGCCAAGTCACCTTGCCCAAAGGTAGACTGTGACAATGACAGGCCAGAGCTCTGTCCTGGGTTCCTTACACACCACCACCAAAGAAGTCAGTTTATTTGGCAACTTCATGATGAAGTGAAAGCATGGCCATATTCCTTCTTGGATTCCAGTGAGACAATTCATAACCTTTGTATTTTTGTAGTAGTAAAATGATAGATCGGACAAAAACATAGATCTGGAAAAGTTTATTATTAAGAATATTTGCTTTTCAAGACCCCCCATTAAGTTCTTCTATAGACCAGTTCATTGATCATAATTGACATGAAATTTCAGTCTTCATTCTGTCTAGAGTTGAGAGACCTATTTTGCTACAATTTTGAGGCACGAGAGGCTTATTAAGTACGAAGATGGGCTGTACTGCAATACCTAAGGGCCAGAGGTGACAAGTGAAGAGGAAAAGAGGAAAGGACATTGACATCTCTTTGGATCAATTAATGCAAACCTTATAAAAAAATCTTTTTTTGGTAGCATCCTATTTGTTTGTTCCCTTTGTTTAATTTCTTTCACCAAGTGTTTACAGAACAGTGTTGTTGTATTAGTACGAGTTACCACCTCCGAACACACAGAATAATGCTTGGAGTGTGATTTACGTCGTGAAGTCCACTTCCTTTCAGAGATACTCTCTTGTAACCTATACATTTAAGCTGGGAATAACCTTGCCCTAGTTACTCAGTGTTTGAACTCTGTGAGTTGGTGGGAGTGGGATTCCGTGCTTGGAATGCTTTAATACTGAAGAGCTCTTTCTTGCTACCTTATTCTTTCCCCTCAAGCACTGTATCACTAGCAAGTGTTAGTCAGTCATTTGTGTCCGACTCTTGCCGATTCTTCAGGCAAGAACCCTGGAGTCGGTTGTCATTCCCTTCTCCAGGGGATCTTCCCAACCCAGGGATTGAACCTGGGTCTCGCATATTGCAGGCAGATTCTTAACCATCTAAGCCACTAGAGAAGCCCTATGGTATTACTGACTTATAGCAAAACTCAAGGGAGGGGCATTCTTGACAGATGGTTCATCTTATGGCAATCATTCAGGCCTTGGACAAATAAGACTTGTACATCCACTATGCGTTAAGCACTCTTAGAGGTCTTGGGTACAGTGGTGAACAGGACAGACCAAGTCCCCTGCCCTCTGTGATGGCTTACATGCTCATATGGGAGACAGAAAATAAAAAGTAAACAAGTAATAAGTAGGATGATTTCCATTAGTCATAAGTATTATGAAGGGAACATAAAAATGTAGAAATGCTGTGTACAACTAAGCACAGGAATTAGATACTATGATTGATCAGCAAGGGGCTCTCCAAGGAGGGGTCACTTAAACTCAGACCATGAGGAAGTCCTCCCAACCACCACTGTCCTCAGAGAAACATCCTGGGATCTTGTAAGACCTCAAGTGGGAAAACCACACAGGTTCCCGCCCACTGGGCAAGACTGCTGTCTTCTGAATGGATGGGCAGACTTCCTAAGGACTGATGTGCATAACAGTGAGGAAAGGCAGGGCAGCTGCTGGGGACAGAAGCCACATGGTGATTTAGCCCTGGTGGTGGATCGTTCCTGCTTTGAAGGTTCACCAGGAGTAACATAACTGTACCTTAATTCCAGGAGAAAGCACTATTAGGTGGAGTGCCAGGTAACAGGCAGACAGCCGTGTGAACCGAATGGCCCAGGGCTCGCTCCCACGGTGGGAAGCTGTTTACTCTCTCCCTGGAGGACACAGGGTTAGATGCAGTTAAGTGTGTAATCATTATCAGCCTGACCAACACGTTCTTAGTGACTTGCTTTCGTCATATTTTCCCCTACAGTGGTTCAATGGCCTGTGAATGTTTGCTTTCAGAAGAAAAGAATTTTTTTATTTAAATAAATCATTTCATGGTCAAAGGAAGCTTTTGTTACTTCAGAGTCTACTCCCCTCTCATTCATATTGCTCAACAAAACTGAACACTTCTTATGTGATGCAGCCACTGTGTAGCTCAGACAAAAACTGCTGGGAAAAGAGTATAAGTATGTTTTAACCCTCCAGTGACACAGTTGCTGGGAATGTGCATTATTGTCTTAAGAGCTGAACTTTCTCAGATCCTAAAATTACGACTATTTCCCCTCCGCAAAATCAATCCATCCTTAAAACAGACCATAAGAGATGGACAAAACATAAGACACAGCTTTTTTAAGGAACTGAAAGCTTAGCTGAAGAAACAGCTAAAAGACACAATAATAGGTAGCAACATAAGTGTACAAAATTAAGGTAGACTGTCAGATACAAACTACACAGTAGAGGGTAAACAGGCCAGCAGAAGAGATACTTCATGGAAGAATTAGGACTTTAAGAATGGGGAGGATTTGGAGGGGAAAACAGTATTTCAAGTGAAGGGAGTAACAGGGAATATGTCCAGATCTGGGCATGCGCAGGAACATTCTGACAGGACAGGGTGGGGATGTGAACAAATGCAGCTGTGGTTCATCTGGGGAGCTGTTGGGAAATGGCCACACTTCCATTGCACTGTTCCTACAATGGGCACAGCATGTTTTATCGGCTACAGATGCTTAACTGAACAATTTTGCAAGACTTTGACTTCTATTGATTTTCCTGGCTCCTCTGTGGATGTTCTAGGCAAATTGTTGGTCATTTGTAAATATTTGTTGTATTACTTGTAATTTGAACAGTATTTTGATGACTCATAGGGTGTGGGGGTAAATTCAAATATAAAAAAATTGCCACAAAACCTCCTTCCCCCACACAACCTTAAAGCAAGGTCACTGAGACAACACCACAAATAGAAAACCATCTCAAGACTTACTAAGTTCTGTTCATGGATGTCTCAGAGAAAATTGATTTTCCTTGCTGACTGCCTAAGAATTTTTGGTACATTTCTCAGAGAAGATAAGGTAGTCTCCTAAGTCACTTTATTTAATATCCTAGGTAGATTAACGGTTTTTAAATTATACTTCATACTTTATACATACATACGTAAGCATTTTTGTACATATACACATGGAATTTACCTGCAATCTTAAATCTCTGAAGTCATCCTAAAAATTTCATCTCTCTTAATAGCTGTCTGTCACATTCACTCAATCCAAAGTTCTCCTTCAGAGATGGATTGTTTCCTAGAAATACATTTACAATATAAATGCATATATAAGCTTCTTTCTCTCTTTTGACTTGAGTCACTCACAACAGAGTGCCTTGGATAATTCTAGAAACCCATAAATCTGAATTATCCTGGGTGTTCAAGAGAGAATAAGCAAGGCCCAGTCTCCTGGGTTAAAAGACCTCAGGCGAAAAAAAATTGGAATTTCATTTAAACCCTGATGAATGTGACTAGGACCTCTGGTGGCTAAATCTGTCCTTGCCTCACAGTCCAGTCCACTGGAATCTCTGTAGGAGCCTTATCTCTTCAATTCCAACCAGAACAAGGGCTATCTTGCAGCGCTCTCCCCCTACTTCCTTCAGAAACAATCTTCATGTTAATAGATATTCCTGTTGAACTGTAGGGCCTACAGAGAAATTCTGCTTTGTAACTAAGACAGATTTCTCTGAAGTAATTTAAAACCATCAGAAAGACTACATACCTAGAAGTCATTTAAGGGAACTGTCCCAGAGTCTCATATCCCAGTTTTGATTGGAGCTGCTCTTGACACATCTGAAGGAAATAATGAAATATACAGAAAATACTTGTACACTTCATTGTGTAAAGTAGATCAGCCTCATTTATCAGCCTCTTGGATTCAGGGAATATTGAAACAATTTGGTTCCTGTTAAACATGAAAGCATTTTTCAGCACTACATATTTGTCAGTATAGTCATAAAAGGTACAGACATTTTCTGTACTCTTAATTTTTTATTTGCAGATTTCAGTTTCTTCATCTATAAAAGAAGGATAGAAATAATAATACTTAAGGCACAGGGTTATTATTGAGTTGACCAAATGTTCGCTTGGTCATTTCTATAACATCGAAAAACCTGAATGAACTTTTTGGCCAACCCAATATAATGCATGTAGAGCTTTTATTAATGGTGTTTGTCACCTAATCTCTCAAAAATAGGAGCTGCTACAATGATGATGATGATTCCTTAATTTCTACAGATTCCTATCCCCCCTTCTCTCAATATCCACACACATACTCAATTAACAAGGATAAACTATTAAATCTGAGCTTCCCTGGTGGCTCAGTGGTAAAGAATTCTGCCTGCCAATGCAGGAGACACAGGTTCAATCCCTGGGTCAGGAAGATCCCCTGGAGAAGGAAATGGCAAGCCACTCCAGTATTCTTGCCTGGGAAATCACTTGGATAGAGGACTACAGTCCATGGGGTCACAAAAGAGTCAGACACAACCAAGCAACTAAAACAACAACAACAAACAATCTGGCCATAGAGAGCACAAGTCTCTTGACAGAATCTGTCATTCAATAGGCTATTTCCAGGCAGCTTGGTGAAGGTCAGAGATGCAGTGAGAGTTCATAGTCCCTTTCAGAGCCTGTTAAGGCTGGAAGGAAGTGAGTTCTTTGAATATGACTCCTAGCCTTTGTCAGCAGTTTTCAAAAAGATCCCGCGCTCAAGTAAATTTGTATTTTATTCTCTGAATGTAAAATGATGGACTGCAGGAGACAGAATTTAAATGACTTTGGGGTCTTTCAAGAACACAGACTAACTGGCAGGTCTCTCCTCTCTCCCTGCCCTCCACAGGTTAACCTCAGAGCCACAGACGGGAAGCTCATGCGCCAGTTGCTCCTCATCAATGAGAGCATTGAGTCCATCAAGTGGATGATTGAAGAGAAAGCCACCATCACCAGCCGAGGCAGCAGTCTGAGTGGCAGCCTGTGCAGCTTACTGGAGAGTCAGAGCACCTCCTTACACGGCAGCTGCAACAGCCTCCACGATGGCAGTGATGGGCTCGACGGCATCTCCGTGGGGAGCTACCTGGACACTTTGGCGGATGACGTCCCAGGCCATCACACCCCCTCAGACTTGGACCAGTTCAGTGACAGTTCAGTCGTAGGGGACTCACACGCACTGTACAAGCGTCCCAAGTTGGATTCTGAATACTACTGCTTTGGCTAATGCCCCAGTTTAATGCATGGGATTGGTGTGCAATTAACTTGTATTTATCCTCCTTCTCCGCTGCTATATTTTTGGTGTGAATTTTTTTTTTTTTTTTTTAGTACGACAACCTTTTAAAAGGAAGCTTATTTTGAATGGCTTGATGGTGTTTCTGTTGCTCCTAGTATTTCTCGTCTGGACTGATTTCTCTTTCTCTCTTAAGTCTCTCTATTTATTATGATGATTTTTCTCCCTTCTTTCACAGTGGCACAAATAAAGTAGGGGGAAAAGAATAAGCAATAATTATATCTTTGCTTTTGTTTTCAGAGCAAGGGGTCAGGGATTACAAGATAAACTTCGCTAAATTTTACAATAAACCAAAATCTCATAATAGCTGATTTTGTTGTCTGTATTCTTAAATGATTCAAAGGTTTGTTTTCCAGAAAACACTGTGGTTTATTACTGTTTTTATATTGGTTGGACAACATGCTTGGGACTAAGCTAGGCATTATTTTGAGGCCACAAGTTCCTAGTGTGTAATCAATAATACCGCTAACCACACATTGCTCATGACAACCATTAGGAAGCCCCAACTCTATGCAATCTATTCAATTCAAGTTTGTGTTCATACTGTAGATGATCATTTTGTCACCAGTGATTCTAACTCAAGCTGTAGACAAATTTGTGTAATTAAATATATGATTCTCCCAAATTTCAAAGAATAATTGAAATTAAGTAAAAAGGTGATTAGAGGTTAAGGTGTCCTAGATTTATTGTATTCTGAGATTTTGTTGATGTTTACTATAAGCACTTTACAATTATAGGGTATATAAAAACATAGATTCATACAATGGATGTATGATGGATGAATGAAGTCGGAAGTAGTATCACTATTTACTTACAAAACCTAACAGATCCTTTCATTCTGAGAAGAATAAATAATTTCTTTGTTTTCTGGAATGATGTCTGAAATATCATTCATGTAGTGAAAATTTCAATGTGATATTAATCTTCTACATTTCCTTTATCTTGATGATTCCTCGTGAGTAAATCTAATTGAGATTTCAAACTGTTCTCTGTAATGATACATGTTTCTGCACTAAACACTTGACAATGTGAACCAAAAACTCTACTCGTAACTGAAAAATGGCCATACTCCAGAAATAATTTCCCCCAAATTTCCTTTGTTATTATACATATTACACACGGTCAAATTTATTATTTCCAAGTTATATATTATTCAATTTCCAATTAAGATCTACGGGGTCTATATTTCACACTGGCCCTTTTTTCATAAATCGTAGATAAAATCCTGATCAACAACAATCTCAAGATGTCAGGATTGTCTCCCTTCTGTGTTTGAGGAAAATGAAACACAAAGAAGGCAGGTAACTGGGTCAGATCTCCCAGTAATTGTCAAAATTGGAATTTAAACTTAAGTCTGTCTGATTCTAAAAATAAAACTTGGTAATAAAACTTGGTACCTGTAGTTTTCTTTTTTTGTGGGATCTTTGTCAGGTTTTGGTATTAGGTGGCCTCATAGAATGAGTTTGGAAGTTTACCTTCCTCTGCAATTTTCTGGAAGAGTTTGAGCAGGATAGGTGTTAGCTCTTCTCTAAATTTTTGGTAGAATTCAGCTGTGAAGCCATCTGGACCTGGGCTTTTGTGTGCTGGAAGATTTTTGATTACAGTTTCAATTTCCGTGCTTGTGATGGGTCTGTTAAGGTTTTCTATTTCTTCCTGGTCGAGTTTTGGAAAGTTGTACTTTTCTAAGAATTTGTCCATTTCTTCCTCGTTGTCCATTTTATTGGCATATAATTGTTGATAGTAGTCTCTTATGATCCTTTGTATTTCTGTGTTGTCTGTTGTGATCTCTCCATTTTCGTTTCTAATTTTATTGATTTGATTTTTCTCCCTTTGTTTCTTGGTTAGTCTGGCTAATGGTTTGTCAATTTTATTTATCCTTTCAAAGAACCAGCTTTTGGCTTTGTTGATTTTTGCTATGGTCTCTTTTGTTTCTTTTGCATTTATTTCTGCTCTAATTTTTAAGATTTCTTTTCTTCTACTAACCCTGGGGTTCTTCATTTCTTCCTTTTCTAGTTGCTTTGGGTGTAGAGTTAGGTTATTTATTTGACTTTTTTCTTGTTTCTTGAGGTATGCCTGTATTGCTATGAACTTTCCCCTTAGCACTGCTTTTACCGTGTCCCACAGGTTTGGGGTTGTTGTGTTTTCATTTTCATTCGTTTCTATGCAAATTTTGATTTCTTTTTTGATTTCTTCTGTGATTTGTTGGTTATTCAGCAGCATGTTGTTCAGCCTCCATATGTTGGAATTTTTAATAGTTTTTCTCCTGTAATTGAGATCTAATCTTACTGCATTGTGGTCAGAAAAGATGCTTGGAATGATTTCTATTTTTTTGAATTTACCAAGGCTAGCTTTATGGCCCAGGATGTGATCTATCCTGGAGAAGGTTCCATGTGCGCTTGAGAAAAAGGTGAAATTCATTGTTTTGGGGTGAAATGTCCTATAGATATCAATTAGGTCTAACTGGTCTATTGTATCATTTAAAGTTTGTGTTTCCTTGTTAATTTTCTGTTTAGTTGATCTATCCATAGGTGTGAGTGGGGTATTAAAGTCTCCCACTATTATTGTGTTATTGTTAATTTCTCCTTTCATACTTGTTAGCATTTGCCTTACATACTGCGGTGCTCCTGTGTTGGGTGCATATATATTTATAATTGTTATATCTTCTTCTTGGATTGATCCTTTGATCATTATGTAGTGACCTTCTTTGTCTCTTTTCACAGCCTTTGTTTTAAAGTCTATTTTATCTGATGTGAGTATTGCTACTCCTGCTTTCTTTTGGTCCCTATTTGCATGGAAAATCTTTTTCCAGCCCTTCACTTTCAGTCTGTATGTGTCCCCTGTTTTGAGGTGGGTCTCCTGTAGACAACATATGTAGTGGTCTTATTTTTGTATCCATTCAGCCAGTCTTTGTCTTTTGATTGGGGCATTCAACCCATTTACGTTTAAGGTAATTACTGATAAGTATGATCCCGTTGCCATTTACTTTATTGTTTTGGGTTTGAGTTTATACACCATTTTTGTGTTTCCTGTCTAGAGAATATCCTTTAGTATTTGTTGGAGAGCTGGTTTGGTGGTGCAGAATTCTCTCAGCTTTTGCTTGTCTGAGAAGCTTTTGATTTCTCCTTCATACTTGAATGAGATCCTTGCTGGGTACAATAATGTGGGCTGTAGGTTATTTTCTTTCATCATTTTAAGTATGTCTTGCCATTCCTTCCTGGCTTGAAGAGTTTCTATTGAAAGATCAGCTGTTATCCTTATGGGAATTCCCTTGTGTGTTATTTGTTGTTTTTCCCTTGCTGCTTTTAATATTTTTTCTTTGTGTTTGATCTTTGTTAATTTGATTAATATGTGTCTTGGGGTGTTTCGCCTTGGGTTTATCCTGTTTGGGACTCTCTGGGTTTCTTGGACTTGGGTGATTATTTCCTTCCCCATTTTAGGGAAGTTTTCAACTATTATCCCCTCAAGTATTTTCTCCTCAAGTATTTTCTCATGGTCTTTCTTTTTGTCTTCTTCTTCTGGAACCCCTATGATTCGAATGTTGTAGCGTTTAATACTGTCCTGGAGGTCTCTGAGATTGTCCTCATTTCTTTTAATTCGTTTTTCTTTTATCCTCTCTGATTCATTTATTTCTACCATTCTATCTTCTAATTCAGTAATCCTATCTTCTGCCTCTGTTATTCTACTATTTGTTGCCTCCAGAGTGTTTTTAATTTCATTTATTGCATTATTCATTATATATTGACTCTTTTATTTCTTCTAGGTCCTTATTAAACCTTTCTTGCATCTTCTCAATCCTTGTCTCCAGGCTATTTATCTGTGATTCCATTTTAATTTCAAGATTTTGGATCAATTTCACTATCATTATTCGGAATTCTTTATCAGGTAGATTCCCTATCTCTTCCTCTTTTGTTTGGCTTGGTGGGCATTTATCCTGTTCCTTTATCTGCTGGGTATTCCTCTGTCTCTTCATCTTGTTTAAATTGCTGAGTTTGGGGTGTCCTTTCTGTATTCTGGCAGTTTGTGGAGTTCTCTTTATTGTGTCTTTTCCTCGCTGTGTGTGGGTTTGTACAGGTGGCTTGTCAAGGTTTCCTGGTTAGGGAAGCTTGTGTCGGTGTTCTGGTGGGTGGAGCTGTATTTCTTCTCTCTGGAGTGCAATGAAATGTCCAGTAATGAGTTATGAGATGTCTATGGTATTGGGGTGACTTTGGGCAGCTTGTATTTTGAAGCTCAGGGCTGTGTTCCTTTGTTGCTGGAGAATTTTCTTGGTATGTCTTGCCCTGGAACTCGTTGGCCCTTGTGTGGTACTTGGTTTCAGTGTCGGTATGGAGGCGTTTGATGAGCTCCTGTCAATTAATGTTCCTTGGAGTCAGGAGTTCCCTGGAGTCAGGGTTTGGACTTAAGCCTCCTGCTTCCAGTTATCAGTCTTATTTTTACAGTAGTTTCAAAACTTCTCCTTCTATACAGCACCATTGATAAAACATCTACGTTAAAGATGAAAAGTTTCTCTACTGTGAGGGTCACTCAGAGAGGTTCACAGCGTTACATGGAGAAGAGAATTGGGAGGAGGGAGTTAGAGGTGACCCAAATGAGATGAGGTGGAATCAATAGTGGAGAGAGTGGGGTAGCAGTAGTCACTTCCTTATGTGCACTCCACAACTGGACCACTCAGACATGTTCACGGAGTTATACAGAGAAGAGAAGAAGGAGGAAGGAGACAGAGGTGGCCAGAAGGATAAAAGGGGGGAATGAAAAGGAGGGAGACAGATCCAGCCAGTAATCAGTTCCCTAAGTGTTGTCCACCGTCTGGAACATACAGAAAGTCACAGAGTTGGGTAGAGTAGAGAGGGGTTAGGGAGGAGACACAAGCGACCTGGTGGAGAAAAAGGAGAGTCCAAAGGGAGAGAAAGCAGTCAAAAAGAAAACTACAGGCCAATATCACTGATGAACATAGATGCAAAAATCCTTAACAAAATTCTAGCAATCAGAATCCAACAACACATTAAAAAGATCATACACCATGACCAAGTGGGCTTTATCCCAGAGATGCAAGGATTCTTCAATATCCGCAAATCAATCAATGTAATACACCACATTAACAAATTGAAAAATAAAAACCATATGATTATCTCAATAGATGCAGAGAAAGCCTTTGACAAAATTCAACACCCATTTATGATAAAAACTCTTCAGAAAGCAGGAATAGAAGGAACATACCTCAACATAATAAAAGCTATATATGACAAACCCACAGCAAACATTATCCTCAATGGTGAAAAATTGAAAGCATTTCCTCTAAAGTCAGGAACAAGACAAGGCTGCCCACTTTCACCATTACTATTCAACATAGTTTTGGAAGTTTTGGCCACAGCAATCAGAGTAGAAAAAGAAATAAAAGGAATCCAAATTGGAAAAGAAGAAGTAAAACTCTCACTATTTGCAGATGACATGATCCTCTACATAGAAAACCCTAAAGACCCCACCAGAAAATTACTAGAAGTAATCAATGACTATAGTAAAGTTGCAGGATATAAAATCAACACACAGAAATCCCTTGCATTCCTATACATTAATAATGAGAAAACAGAAAGAGAAATTAAGGAAACAATTCCATTCACCATTGCAACAGAAAGAATAAAATACTTAGGAATATATCTACCTAAAGAAACTAAAGACCTATATATAGAAAACTATAAAACACTGGTGAAAGAAATCAAAGAGGATACTAATAGATGGAGAAATATACCATGCTCATGGATTGGAAGAATCAATATAGTGAAAATGAGTATACTACCCAAAGCAATTTATAGATTCAATGCAATCCCTATCAAGCTACCAACAGTATTCTTCACAGAGCTAGAACAAATAATTTCACAGTTTGTATGGAAATACAAAAAACCTCGAATAGCCAAAGCGATCCTGAGAAAGAAGAATGGAACTGGAGGAATCAACCTACCTGACTTCAGGCTCTATTACAAAGCCACAGTTATCAAGACAGTATGGTACTGGCACAAAGACAGAAATATAGATCAATGGAACAAAATAGAAAGCCCAGAGATAAATCCACGCACATATGGACACCTTATCTTTGACAAAGGAGGCAAGAATATACAATGGATTAAAGACAATCTCTTTAACAAGTGGTGCTGGGAAATCTGGTCAACCACTTGTAAAAGAATGAAACTAGAACACTTTCTAACACCATACACAAAAATAAACTCAAAATGGATTAAAGATCTAAATGTAAGACCAGAAACTATAAAACTCCTAGAGGAGAACATAGGCAAAACACTCTCTGACATACGTCACAGCAGGATCCTCTATGACCCACCTCCCAGAATATTGGAAATAAAAGCAAAAATAAACAAATGGGACCTAATTAACCTTAAAAGCTTCTGCACATCAAAGGAAACTATTAGCAAGGTGAAAAGACAGCCTTCAGAATGGGAGAAAATAATAGCAAATGAAGCAACTGACAAACAACTAATCTCAAAAATATACAAGCAACTCCTACAGCTCAACTCTGGAAAAATAAATGATCCAATCAAAAAATGGGCCAAAGAACTAAATAGACATTTCTCCAAAGAAGACATACAGATGGCTAACAAACACATGAAAAGATGCTCAACATCACTCATTATCAGAGAAATGCAAATCAAAACCACTATGAGGTACCATTTCACACCAGTCAGAATGGCTGCGATCCAAAAGTCTACAAATAATAAATGCTGGAGAGGGTGTGGAGAAAAGGGAACCCTCTTACACTGTTGGTGGGAATGCAAACTAGTACAGCCACTATGGAGAACAGTGTGGAGATTCCTTTAAAAACTGGAAATAGAACTGCCTTATGATCCAGCAATCCCACTGCTGGGCATACACACTGAGGAAACCAGAAGGGACAGAGACACGTGTACCCCAATGTTCATTGCAGCACTGTTTATAATAGCCAGGACATGGAAGCAATCTAGATGCCCATCAGCAGATGAATGGATAAGAAAGCTGTGGTACATATACACAATGGAGTATTACTCAGCCATTAAAAAGAAGACATTTGAATCAGTTCTAATGAGGTAGATGAAACTGGAGCCTATTATACAGAGTGAAGTAAGCCAGAAGGAAAAACACCAATACAGTATACTAACGCATATATATGGAATTTAGAAAGATGGTAACAATAACCCTGTGTACGAGACAGCAAAAGAGACACTGATGTATAGAACAGTCTTATGGACTCTGTGGGAGAGGGAGAGGGTGGGAAGATTTGGGAGAATGGCATTGAAACATGTAAAATATCATGTATGAAATGAGATGCCAGTCCAGGTTTGATGCACAATACTGGATGCTTGGGGCTAGTGCACTGGGACGACCCAGAGGGATGGTATGGGGAGGGAGGAGGGAGGAGGGTTCAGGATGGGGAACACATGTATACCTGTGGTGGATTCATTTTGATATTTGGCAAAACTAATACAATTATGTAAATTTTAAAAATAAAATAAAATTAATTTTAAAAAAATTAGAAAAAAAAACTCAACATTCAAAAAAAGAAAACAAAAAACAAAAAAACTTGGTACCTATGGAAGTTAAATAATAAAGTGGAAATGAGAAAGCAAACTTAACCCATGACAAAAAGTGACCTATCATTTTTCTTCTAAATTAGTAGGACATACATGCTCAAATCCTGAGGTTTTTGAGTCCATTCCTGACATCACATGTCCATAGTCAGTGTTGTGTTTATAGGTGAAGCAGGGAGTTGGCCATGTGCCAGCTATTCCCCATTTTTTTACCCCTTTCTACTTGCTTTCATTTTAAACTTTTAGTAAAGGCTGGTGGGTTGGCTATTTTGTTTGGTTTTAATGTGGAATTAAACCAAGCAACTTTTAGCACAGAGTTTTTTACCAGATTAAAATCCAAGATCATGCATTATGATCTAGTAGATAGAACTAAGTTAATGAATTTCAAACACAGAGTAATGACATTTGTAACTATATGTCTACAGCACTGCAAGAACATGTTCAACAAGAGGGAAATGAGACAGCAAAACTATAAGAGGCATCAAGGCTAAATTCTAACCTCTTCAAAACCTGAGATTTGTCTAGAATAAGCCAGGCACAGGAAAGATGAGTTCTGTCCTCAGATCACTGTTTCACATTGTAAATTCAATCTGACCAATTTCTTTCACATGCTCCATTTTCCAATCATGTTCCCCTGCTATCTCCATCCCAGGCCCTCTATAAATTTCATCTCTATAGAAAGGAAATGAAAAAGCCTGAATACAATATGAATTAAATGTGTAGAACAGTTTTCATTTATGCATCTTATTTTAAGGAATCTATAATGAACACTGGCAGAAAACTTGAAAGTGTTTTGGCTATATAAGTTTCATTATTTTATGTACTTCACTGTAATTCCTATTTTTTGTAGAAGATACCAAATATACAGTCTATGATTTAGACATGGAGTCACACATAAGCCAACAATGTTTTGATAGTTGATTTTACTAAGAAGAGGGGAATATGAAGCTAAACACTAATTATTGACATATTCATTGGTCTCAAGAGAATGGATGCATTTTCAAATAAATAATTCCCATAACCAATGTATGAGCTGGAACACTTGATACTTGATCTCTGTCAGCACCATGAAGAAATGGGGTAAAAAGTTAAAGTGCCTTCAAACTATTCTGCCTGCATTGAGTTGTGTTCTCCCAGAAAAATGGAATTTTCCTCAGTTACAGTAGCCTCTACATTTTATGGATTTGTCTGTCTTATGCTGGGAAGAATACAATTGGAGGTAAGGAATTTAGGCAATTTAAAGCTAGTACATATTTGGAGTTCTGCAAATAAAGAAACTCAAGATAATCAACTTAGAAGTCTTAATTTCAAAGAAACTCCAGTATTTATACTATGTCAGCCCCAAACTGCATACACAGCATCAATTAGTTCTAGGTATTTACCAACCATTAGAAATGCAATGTGGACTTTCCTGATGGCTCAGTGGTAAAGAATCTGCCTGCCAAGGCAGGAGACTTGGGTTTGATGCCTGAGTTAGGAGGATATCCTGAAGAAGGAAATGGCAACCCACTCCAGTATTCTTGGCTAGAGAATTCCATGGACCAAGAAGCCTGGTGGGCTAAAGTCAATGGGGTTGCTAAAGAGTCAGACATGACTTAGCAACTAAACAACAACAAGAAATGCAATATGATTCTTTGTTGCTGAGTGAATTGTAAAGGTACTTGGGACTCCACCATTAATGTCGTCAATATGTATTCTTCCTGAGTCCATCAAAACACCATTGCTTCCGTGATGCCAAAATGAATGGTTATTTTGAGGTTCTCCTATCATTGACATCTCAGCAATAACTGACCAATTTGATCGCTCCTTTCTTGAAGACTGTCTTCGTTTGACATCCAGCACACCCCTATCTCATGCATTCCCTCATTGCTGATGCCCGCTTGTTGGAATACTCTGTTGCTAGATTTTCTTCATCCTCCTGACCTCCACACACACGAGTGTCTCTTGGCATAGTTCTGGCAACATTTTCTGAAATTGTCCCCATGGGGATTTCATCCAGTTTTATAGCTTTAAATGTCATCTACATGCTGAGATTCTTCCAAGTCTATCTCTAGCCCGAGTCTCCCTTCTGAACTTCAGTCTCCCACATCCATCTGATACCACAGCATCTCTACTTGATCTCTGATAAAAAATCTCAGTCAAAACACAACCAACATTGAAATTGTGCTCTTGTTCTGTAATCTCCAGTTCAGTAAATGCTTTCTCTATTTACCAAATGCTCAGCCCAGATCCTTGAACTCATTTCTTAAAGTGCTCTCTTTCTCTCACACCACGTCTACCACATGCAATCTGTCATGTAAATCATAAAAGAACCACCTTAGAAATATATCCAGAACGAGCTATAGACTTTTAAAAATTTTTAGCGAGTACTGTTATTTTACAATGTTGTGTTAGTTTCTGTTGTACAGCAAAGTGAATCAGCTATATGTATACATACATCCCTTCATTTTAGGTAGAATTTCCAGGTTGCTCAGTGGTGAAGACCTCCCAAGAAGTAGACATGGGTTTTATCCCTGGGTCAGAAACATCCCTTGGATAAGAAAATGGCAATCCACTTCAGTATTCTTGCCTCAGAAATTATATGAACTGAGGAGCCTGGCAGGCTAAAGTCCATGGAGTCACAAAGAGTTGGACATGACTTAGCATCTAAACAACTACAAATCCCTTTCTTTTTATGGATTTCCTTCCCATTTAGGTCACCACAGACCATTGAATAGAGTTCTCTATGGTATAGAGTAGGTTCTCATTGATTATCTAGTTTATACATAGTAGTGTAAATATGTCAATGCCAATCTCCCAATTTATTGCACCCCTTCTTCCCCACCCTGGTGTTCATATGTTTGTTCCTTACATCTGTGTCCCTTACCCCTGTTATGACTCTAATGAAGTCAGTGTCACTTATCCCTGGGATTATTTAAATAGCCCTGTCTTGTCTTATTGCTTCTACCTTTACCTCCCCACAGTTAATTTTCATCACAGCAACAAGAGTAATCTATTAAGAAACAAGCTGGATTTTTGCCAGCCTTTCTTTTGAACTGTGGTGTTGGAGAAGACTCTTGAGAGTCCCTTGGACAGCATGGAGATCCAACCAGTCCATCCTAAAGGAAATCAGTCCTGAATATTCATTGGAAGGACTGATGCTAAAGCTGAAACTCCAATACTTTGGCCACCTGATGTGAAGAACTGACTCATTGGAAAAGACCCTGATGCTGGGAAAGATTGAAGGTGGGAGGAGAAGGGGACGACAGAAAATGAGATGGTTGGATGGCATTACTGACTCAATGGACACGAGTTTGAGTAAACTCCAGGTGTTGGTGATGGAGAGGGAGGCCTGGCGTGCTGCAATTCATGGGGTCACAAGGAGTTGGACACGACTGAGCGACTGAACTGAATTCCAATGCTGTAATGTTTTTATACTTCATATATGCATATAAGTCAACTCTTTACCATAGACTACAAAATCCTATGCAGTCTTTCACCTTTCTAGTGTCTGAACTCACCTTATACCATTCTCCACCCTCTCTCATTGTAAGCCTTATTTACATCTGTACAATTCTTTAAAAATTTCAAAATCTACACAAGTTCCTACCTTAGAATCTTTGCACTTCTTATATCCTTTTTCTGAAATGTTCATAAGTCTTGATTACACAGTTCTTTCCAATCTCCAATCAAATGGCAAGGGATTTCTTACAAAGCACACCTAGAACATTTTGTTCTTACCTTGGTTTATTTTTCTTCATATTATCATCTGATACCTATTTTGTGTGTATATTTTGTGCTTTCTCACACAGGAATATAAGTTCTAGGAAAACAAAAACTATGTTTCCTCTACCACTGTATCTCCCATCAACTAGAAAATCTGTGTCTTACAATAGATACCAAATACATTTTTATTTTTATTGAAACAATTATTAATTTCCTGAGTGCCTCCTAGGTAACAGGCAATGACTATTCTAGGGATTTGTGATGGAAAAAGGAAGGTACAAACCCTGATCTCAAGAAACTCTTGTGTAGTATGTTTTCATGGTTCAGTTCAGTTCAGTTCATTTCAGTCGCTCAGTCGTGTCCGAATCTTTGTGACCCCATGAATCGCAGCACGCCAGGCCTCCCTATCCATCACCAACTCCCGGAGTTCACCCAGACTCACGTCCATCGAGCCAGTGATGCCATCCAGCCATCTCATCCTCTGGCGTCCTCTTCTCTTCCTGCCCCCAATCCTTCCCAGCATCAGAGTCTTTTCCAATGAGTCAACTCTTCACATGAGGTGGCCAAAGTACTGGAGTTTCAGCTTTAGCATCATTCCTTCCAAAGAAATCCCAGGGCTGATCTCCTTCAGAATGGACTGGTTGGATCTCCTTGCAGTCCAAGGGACTCTCAGGAATCTTCTCCAACGCCTCAGTTCAAAAGCATCAATTCTTCAGCGCTCAGCCTTCTTCACAGTCCAACTCTCACATTCATACATGACCACAGGAAAAACCATAGCCTTGACTAGATGAACCTTTGTTGGCAAAGTAATGTCTCCACTTTTGAATATGCTGTCTAGGTTGGTCATAACTTTCCTTCCAAGGAGTAAGCGTCTTCTAATTTCATGGCTGCAGTCACCATCTGTAGTGATTTTGGAGCCCAGAAAAAAAAAGCCTGACACTGTTTCCACTGTTTCCCCATCTATTTCCCATGAAGTGATAGGACCGGATGCCATGATCTTCGTTTTCTGAATGTTGAGCTTTAAGCCAACTGTTTCACTCTCCACTTTCACTTTCATCAAGAGGGTTTTGAGTTCCTCTTCACTTTCTGCCATAAGGGTGGTGTCATCTGCATATCTGAGGTTATTGATATTTCTCCCTGCAATCTTGATTCCAGCTTGTGTTTCTTCCAGCCCAGCATTTCCCATGATGTACTCTGCATATAAGTTAAATAAGCAGGGTGACAATATACAGCCTTGACATACTCCTTTTCCTATTTGGAACCAGTCTTTTGTTCCATGTCCAGTTCTAACTGTTGCTTCCTGACCTGCATACAAATTCCTCAAGAGGCAAATAATAATACTCACTCCCACCACCCAAAGATGTCATGTCCTAATCCCTGGAACCTGTGAATGCCTTACATGGAAAAAAGAAACTTCACAAATGTGACTAAGGTAAGAATCTTGAGATGGGAAGATGTCCCTGGATTATCCACATAGACAAAGCTTCCAGAAGCTTCAAAAGACAAAGGAATAAATACCACCTAGAACTCTACTGACATCTTGATTTTAGCCCAGTAAGATGTATTTTGGTCTTCTGACCTCCATAATTATAAAACAATAAATTAGTGTTGTTTTAAGTCACTAAAGTCACGAAGTTTGTAGTAATTTGTTAAAGTAGCAATAGGAAACTATTAAGACTTTTGTAACAAAAAGTGAGATGCTGATGAAAGAAGTATCTAAAAATGTGGAAGTGGCTTTGGATAGATACTGGATGAATTTTGAGGAGCATGATAGAAAAAGCCCAGATTGCTCTGAAAAGACTGTTGGTAAAAATATGGATTTTAATGACTCTGCTAGTAAAGACTTGGAAGTGAGAAGAAAAGTAGAGAAAAGCTGTATTTCTTAGAGAATACTTAGTTATCATAAGCTGTCTCTTGAAAGGAATGTAAAAGCATTGTTGGTAAAGGCTCAAAAGGAAATGGGAAACATTACCAGAAATTGGCAGAAAGAAAATTCTGGTTATACGGAGGCGGAAAGTTTAGCAGAACTATGTCCTACAGTTACATGGAAAGCAGAACTTTTAAGTGATGAACTTGGATATTTTTTCTGAACCCAGGAAATTGTTGAAGATGTTGAAGATATGGCTTGGTTTCTTACTGCTTCTTATAGTAAAATGCAAGAGGAAAAAGATAAGGAAGAGGAAAGAGTTGAGTCAAAAGGAAGTCAGGACTTGATGAAATAGTTCTTAGCTGTCTAGATTGCAAAAGACACTACTGTTAGGAGAGTCACTGTTGAGAAAGAATGTTCTGGAGGGAAAACCAAGATTGTGTCTGGACAACCTTTTTCTAATGCTTTAAAAAAATACAGAGTTCTGAGTATTCATTCAAGCACAGTGATGTCTCTTTGAAGAGATCAGACATGTGACCGACTAATGGATTCTCTGAACTATGTGAGCGAAAGCCAAAAATAGAGATGGAATTTTCCAAGAAAGGACTGTGGAAGGGCTTCTTATCTAATGGAATGAATTTCTGTGACATACACAGGAGACTCATAACATTCTTGATAATCTTATACCAACAAATCCTTTGTTAGCTTGGACTGAAAGCAATAGAGATATCAAATTCACTGCTATTCTATAAATGCCCCACCACTGTATTTTGGGAGCATATAATCTATTTCTTGAGTTTCACAGGTTTGAATATAGTGAAGAATTGTGTTTTGGGAATGGGTTATACCCAAGCCACACACATACCTGATTTAGATGATTTAGCTCAATAAATGTGGGACATTTGAGGTGATGAGATGCTGTGTTGAGTTGAAACATTTGGGAATGTTGAAATGGAGTGAATGCATTTACATGTGAGATGGTTATACACTGTGAGGTCCAGAGAGCAGAATTTGTTATGAAGTGTAATGAACCCCCAAAGATATCTACCTCCCCATTTTTAAAAACCTGTGATTATGTTACCTAATTTACAAAGAGTCGGACACGACTGAGCGACTGATATGTATATTACCTTACATAGCACCTCTACCCAAGTGTCTTTCTCTGTGTAGTTCTGTGCTTTTTTTAAAATTTATTATTATTACAAAAGAAGATGGTAGATACTCAATAAGAAAGAGTTCTGGGCTGTATTATAATAGAGGATACAAGAGGATGCAGCTGCTGCTGCTGCTGCTAAGTCGCTTCAGTCGTGTCCGACTCTGTGCGAACCCCTAGAAGGCAGCCCACGAGGCTCCCCCGTCCCTGGGATTCTCCAGGCAAGAACACTGGAGTGGGTTGCCATTTCCTTCTCCAATGCATGAAAAGTAAAAAGTGAAAGTGAAGTCACTCAGCCTTGTCCGACTCTTAGCGACCCCATGGACTGCAGCCTACCAGGTTCCTCCGTCCATGGGATTCTCCAGGCAAGAGTACTGGAGTGGGGTGCCATTGCCTTCTCCAGGATGCAGCTAGGTACCCACAATTTTCACAAATCATGTTTTAAGATAATTCATTTAGGACCAAATTCCTATTCCTTCTAATTTCATGAATAAACATGACAATTATAAATATGCCTGGGCTCCTAACAGGTGAAGTGATACCAGTAATAACCTCCATTCTGGGAAAATGTTCTTAAAGTTATATCTTTCTAAGAAGCACTTAGGACACTTAGGAGGGTGACTTGAACCATATTACATGAACCAGTCAGCTGTGTACTCTATGGTCTCCTTCCTAGCACACTGGTTAATCAAGAGATAAGCCACCTTTTAAAACCAGGTTTTTATTTTCAACAATATAATTTTCATTTTCTTATTTCCTCAGTGATTCTTATGAAATATTCAGAGATATCTTTCATCTTGTGTTTATCATTTGATGACCATTTGTTTGAAGAGTTGTTGAGCTTCAAACACATTTTCTATACTGTCAAAATGGATAATACAACAGTACTATTATTTCAGTAAAATGCATTTGTAGCCAATAACATTGCCTCCATTTCTTCATATTTTAAATACCACCTGAACCACAGCCCCCAAATTTTAAAAGCTTCTAAAATATTTTAAGTTATTTGTCTTGCTTATATAAGAGCTTATAATCTAAAGAGGAATGAAGACAGTTACAATACAGTATGATCAGATCAGATCAGTCGCTCAGTCGTGTCTGACTCTTTGCGACCCCATGAATCACAGCAAGCCAGGCCTTCCTGTCCATCACCAACTCCCGGAGTTCACTCACCCGTCCATCGAGTCAGTGATGCCATCCAGCCATCTCATCCTCTGTCGTCCCCTTCTCCTCCTGCCCCCAATCCCTCCCAGCATCAGAGTCTTTTCCAATGAGTCAACTCTTCTCACGAGGTGGCCAAAGTACTGGAGTTTCAGCTTTAGCATCATTCCTTCCAAAGAAATCCCAGGGCTGATTTTCAGAATGGATTGGTTGGATCTCCTTGCAGTCCAAGGGACTCTCAAGAGTCTTCTCCAACACCACAGTTCAAAAGCATCAATTCTTTGGCACTCAGCCTTCTTCACAGTCCAACTCTCACATTCATACATGACCACAGGAAAAACCATAGCCTTGACTAGACGAACCTTTGTTGGCAAAGTAATGTCTCTGCTTTTGAATATGCTGTCTAGGTTGGTCATAACTTTCCTTCCAAGGAGTAAGCGTCTTTTAATTTCATGGCTGCAGTCACCACCTGCAGTGATTTTGGAGCCCAGAAAAATAAAGTCTGACACTGTTTCCACTGTTTCCCCATCTATTTCCCATGAAGTGGTGGGACCAGATGCCATGATCTTCATTTTCTGAATGTTGAGCTTTAAGCCAACTTTTTCACTCTCCACTTTCACTTTCATAGTTGGTGACTAAGAAGTATGGTCTAAAATGGAAAGTGGTATTGCTGATTTAATGCAAAATCTGTAAAATATGTCCTTGGTAAATATTAAAAGCATATCTTAGGGATGCTGATTTATTATTTGTTTTCTCATTACTGAGAGAGACATAGTATAATTCAACTATTTCTGCATAAATCTTTCCACCTTTAAATTGTGTTTAATTGGATAATTTTTCAATAAAACTCAAGATAATGCTAATAAATTGGTGGCTTAGAGTTTGGAGAAGGAAATGGCAACCCACTCCAGTGTTCTTTCCTGGAGAATCCCAGGGACGGGGGAGCCTGGTGGGCTGCTGTCTCTGGGGTCGCACAGAGTCGGACACGACTGAAACGACTTAGCAGCAGCAGCAGCAGCAGCAGCAGCAGCAGCAGCAGAGTTTGTCAATAGGCTTCTTGCTAATATAGCATCCATTTGTTACCGGTTCCAAGGGGATGGATTTATTAAACAGAATCAGAATAAAAATAAAAGAGAATGAGAATACCTATTTCCATGATTACTACCAGATACTAAATACCAGAAACTGCATCTCATGGAATCGAGAATGTTTTTCTGCTGAGAGTTGTCTAATGACCATGGGTACAATAGCAAACCCATGCTATTTTCAACCCGAATAAATCTTTAAATAAATTACTCAAGTTGATTCAAATAATAATGGTCAGATCGAAGATTCTAATTTAAGCATTACAGACTCCAAAACTTACAGCATGCAGAGTATAGCAAAAAAAATATTATGCTTAACTCAAAATATCTTTTCTTGGCCTGAGATGTACCAAAATAAGACTTGTCTGCATACAGTTATATTTATAGCTAACATTTTTATTGCAGCTCATTATCATGCTTTATCCATTATCATTTATTACAGTCCATTATCTGTTTAAGTCTGGAAGACTTAAATCTAGTTTTGCAAAGAAGAAGGATATCTCTGAGTAAGTATGGACATATAATAGTGGTATGAAGGAAGAAGAGAGAAGGAATTAGAATTGATTTGCACAGGGTTTTAATTCCTTGCACAGGATACAGTTTCTGCTTGGATTTTGTTGACTGGTACATCTCAAACTGTTTCTATGTAACCAGAGTTACCATTGTTTAAATGTTTAGTAGAGCATTCCCATAAATGTTAAACAACACTCTTTCAAAGCTTCTCACCTATTACTCTGGATTATTGTATAGCATGCTTCATCGAAGGCCTGGTCAAACCAAACCAGAGCCAGTGCTAGGATCATATGACATCTACCTGTATTTATGAGCGCTAGTTAAATTTCAAACATTGCCTCACATTGGCATTCTTTCAGGTCATTAATATCCTGCCTGTTTGTCCAACGTGGGAGGAAGAATTATCAGAGCCTGCATTATTTCATTCTTTACTAATAAGGGATCATGTACCAATAGGGATATGTTGCATTCTTGATGTTTTTAGATTATTCTCAGAGTGATTTATAATTATTTTTACATCAGCCAAATCCACCTATAAATCAAATACCATTTTAGCTATTAACTCTGCATTTTTTTCCCTCCTATGGAAAGGGATATATGTGAGAAGTCAGAAGACCTCCTACTCCTTTATAACTGATGCATTCCAGTTCCTTGTCACTTGGCCCTCACCTCAAAGCATTATTTTTGTCTTTTTTTATTGATGATTCTTTGCAAACTTACTAGGGATGCATCTCTCAAACCATCTGACAATTATGTCCCTCATAAAAAATGAACTGAGGTCACATACTCTGCTGGACCCTCAAAGATCTGATATTTTTAAAAATCAGAGATTATATGATGATGGATCTTGAAGGGCTGTTAGAGGGCATGGAGAATAATCTATCATTTTGCAGATATGCTAAATGAAGCATTCTTGGGCAGCTTGTAACATATGACAAACAATGTGGACAATTCTTTCTGAATTATGATTTAGAAAATGATCGGATCTTAGATCCGATCTTTAGAAAATGTTCTTGCTGCAAAGAATAAATGGCTTAAGTTTTTTTTTTTTAGGCAAAACAAACAAAAGTAATGAATTCTACTTAAAATATTAATAACATAATACAAAAAGGGAAAAGAAAGACATTGAAGAAATGAAATAGCATAGTCATTAACCTACAATTAAGGGGTGGGACAAAAGTATAAAGACACTGGTTTCCAAGTATTTCCTTCTACCAATTACTAGATATATTAGCTTTGAAATAACTAACTTTATTTCTTTGTGCCTCAGTTTTATCATCTGTAAAATGGGCTTAATACAACCTTCCCCAGAATTGTTTGGAAAGTGCTTGAACTATGACTGAGTACCAAGAAATGCTTGATAAATTATATTACTACTATTATAATAACTACTTAAGTAAAATAATCTGTTTAAATTGAAGAAGGAAGAAATTAAGGATGGCCCATTGTGGGGCATATAGTATAGATACATAGACTGCTGTATGATCCAATATTATTTGCAAATAAATTCTGTGTTGATAAACTCCCTCTTCCCAACAGAAGTTAAATAGCTGTCCTGGAGCTAGCTATGGTTGTGGGACAAAACTTTGTCCAATAAGTTGTAAGCAGAAATCTGACAAGAGTTTCTGGAAACCCTTTTGCTGACTTTGAGCTGTTTATATAAACCATTCCTGAATTCAGAATATTTTGAGCTTCTCACATTCTTATTTCCTATGGCAGTTGTAAAACTCCTGCAAGAAAAGGCATTAAAAGTACAACTTGCATTTTAGGACTGTTAACACTCAATGCCAGCACTGAATTAGACAAACTGAACACAGTTGTTTTTCTTTTGCCCTCAGGGTCACGATAATACTGCTAATAAGTCTTTTTTAAGCCAAACAAGCTTTTGTTTTTACAGTACGTGCTTTAGAGCAATAGTCAAGTCTTCAGAATGACAAGAAAATGCTGAATTCAGATTCTAGTTTTTTTCAAATTAACCTTTTGAAAACCAATCACCTACATAGAGAATTCTTTAGACATTAATATTTTCTGAAACACTGCTAATTTGCTGTCTCAAATTTCATGTGGAACTATGTTTAAAAAAATGGAAAAGGAATATCTATATTTAACTTTTTTGTTTTAGCTCCCAAACACATACAGTAACAGAAAACTCATTATTATTTTAGTAGATTTATTATAGAATGAAAAACAAAGCCAATGTAAATATGAACAAAATTTAACATATAACTGTATCAGACCACTTTTCCTACTAGGTTCGTCCTATCAATCAATGGGAAAACAATAAATGACAAAATGATAGCCAGTGATATCATTTATAGTCACAAGTACCACTTGTCATAGAGTACATTTAATTCAGTAGGAATTCAGTGATTTATTTTTTGAAACCCTATCATAACTGTATCTTCTTCCAAATGTTTACTACCTATAGAACTTTGGAACATTAAAATACTTGTGGATTTTCCCTAGCTTAAATATCTGGATCTTTAATGTGGATCTAGGCTTAAATGACTATGCAAAAGCCTTTGATTGTGTGGATCACAATAAACTGTGGAAAATTCTGAAAGAGATGGGAATACCAGACCACCTGACCTGCCTCTTGAGAAACCTATATGCAGGTCAGGAAGCAACAGTTAGAACTGGACATGGAACAACAGACTGGTTCCAAACAGGAAAAGGAGTACATCAAGGCTACATATTGTCACCCTGCTTATTTAACTTATATGCAGAGTGCATCATGAGAAATGCTGGACTGGAAGAAGCACAAGCTGGAATCAAGATTGCCGGAAGAAATATCAATAACCTCAGATATGCAAATGATACCACCCTTATGGCAGAAAGTGAAGATGAACTCAAAAGCCTCCTGATGAAAGTGAAAGTGGAGAGTGAAAAAGTTGACTTAAAGCTCAACATTCAGAAAACGAAGATCATGGCATCTGGTCCCATCACTTCATGAGAGATAGATGGGGAAAAAGTGGAAACAGTGTCAGACTTTATTTTTCTGGGCTCCAAAATCACTGCAGATGGTGATTGCAGCCATGAAATTAAAAGACACTTACTCCTTGGAAGGAAAGTTATGACCAACCTAGATAGCATATTGAAAAGCAGAGACATTATTTGCCAACAAAGTCCGTCTAGTCAAGGTTATGGTTTTTCCTGTGGTCATGTATGGATGTGAGAGTTGGACTGTGAAGAAAGCTGAGAGCAGAAGAATTGATGCTTTTGAACTGTGGTGTTGGAGAAGTTGCAGTCCCTTGGACTGCAAGGTGATCCAACCAGTCCATTCTAAAGGAGATCAGTCCTGGGATTTCTTTGGAAGGAGTGATGCTAAAGCTGAAATTCCAATACTTTGGCCACCTCATGTGAAGAACTGACTCATTGGAAAAGACTCTGATGTTGAGAGGGATTGGGGGCAGGAGGAGAAGGGGACGACAGAGGATGAGATGGCTGGATGGCATCACCGATTCGATGGACCTGAGTTTGAATGAAATCCGGGAGTTGGGGATGGACAGGGAGGCCTGGTGTGCTGCAATTCAAGGGGTCGCAAAGATTCGGACACAACTAAGCGACTGAACTGAACTGAAGGCTTAAATATCTGACAGTAGTTAGGATGAAAAGTTATCAGATTGACTATTAGAGGCTTGCTCTTGAATTAATAACAGGCACAATGCAAGAATGCCTGAATTCTAAAAGATGGGCAGATCTATGAAAATGGTTAAAATTTCATGTAGTGTGTTCTACAATGACTAATTAAGAAATGTTAAAACCCTGAGACTCTTGATAAATTTGCAAAATTAGACAAATTTAGTTTTTTAAAATGCTTTTTGGATAAATGAAAATATCACCAGGAAATGTTTTTGTTTTTGTTTTTTTTTAATTTGAGATCCTTACATTTGATGAGAAATATGTATGAACTCACAGACTTTGAAGGCCTTCAAATATCAATGTCAAAATTTTGCTCAGGAATGAAGAACAGAAAATAAACAATATATAGTTTTCACCATAAGGTTGTATCTTAAGAGTTCTTCAGGGAAATCTGAATTACTAGTTACTGGGATCACTGTTATTTGGTAATGGGGAACTATTTAATTTTAAGTTAAACAATTCACTTTTAAATAAATACTGTGATACATTCTTTCTTTTAGTAATGCAAATAACTTCCATATTTTCGCAGAGGCTTGTGTTCCTAAGAATGAAAGTCTATGGTATGTCACATTATACTTAAACTCTTTTTGAAGAAGTAACTATAAAACATTTTTATGTATAACTTCCCTTTAATCATAGTTATTCTATAGTTATATACTGTAACATATTCCCTTTGAGAGCTTTCTGTTGCAAAATAATTCCCTTACCTTAGTATTGACACCTGCAATTTTATCTGCCCACGTTAGCTCTGCAAAATAAGAGTACTCTTCCTTCCCAATGGGAGGAGTAAAATGACTAGAATTGTTATAAAGATCTAAGGGAAAAACCAAATAATGAAGATTTTCTTCATAATCAAAGTCAGTATTGAAGCCAATAATACACAGTTGCAAAGCCACAAATCATACTCAACAACCAAAGTCAAAGGACCAGGGAGATAATCACAAAAACACCATATTAGACAGTGAATCCAGATACAAAGCCAAAAGTGTTTAATCTTGCCAAAGGACACCAGGGAAAGAGGTTAGGGTTCAAACAGGGAAAAGGAGTAAATTCTCACCCACTATCCAAAATACTGGGCAGTTCTAAAGAACAGCAAAAGTGTGGCTCATGAGTGATACAAGCTAAAGCTAGATAAATGAACCATGGATAGGCCATGCCCACTACTCTCACCTTGAACAGGTCTGACTATTCTGAGTATACCTTGAGAATACTGTATCCATGTCTTTGCTCTTCCTTCCCCATGCTCAAGAATTCCCTTCTGCCTGTTCTCTATCTACCCAAATCCATTTATATTTGAATATCTTCTTGAGGTACAGTCAACTTTACTGCAAACCTGCAGTATTTGCTGACTGTACTGTGAGCTTTGGAACTTAAGACTTTTCTATAATATGATGTAAGTATATGTGTATGTGAATATATATTCTATGTAAGTAATTCTATGGTAGACTCCTAAACCTTAGCTCCTTACTGCCTTAATGTTACATATTTCATAATATTCATTCTTAGTATATATTCAACACATAGTTCTAGAAGAAACTTAGTTCAGTTTATTTGTAAGCGTTATCAAATAAAATTTCACAGTCATTAAAATCAGCAGAAAAATTAATCATACCATCAACATATTACCATTATTTAAATTGTCTTTCAGTTCAGTCACTCAGTTGTGTCCGACTCTTTGCGACCCCATGGACTGCAGCATGCCAGGCCTCCCTGTCCATCACCATCTCCTGGAGTTTACTCAAATTCATGCCCACTGAGTCAGTGATGCCATCCAACCTTCTCATCCTCTGTTGTCCCTTTCTTCTCCTGTCTTCAATCCTTTCCAGCATCAGGGTCTTTTCCAATGAGTCAGTTCTTTGCATCAGGTGGCCAAAGTACTGGAGTTTCAGCTTCAACTTGAGTCCTTCCAATGAATATTCAGGACTGATTTCCTTTAGGATGGACTGGTTGGATCTCCTTGCCATCCAAGGGATTCTCAAGAGTCTTCTCCAACAGCACAGTGCAAAAGCCTGAATTCTTTGGCACTCAGCTTTCTTTATAGTCCTACTCTCACACCCAGGGATGGGGCAGTCTGGTGGGCTGCCATCTATGGGGTCGCACAGAGTTGGACACAATTGAAGCGACTTAGCAGCAGCAGCAGCACATTGATACATGACTACTGGAAAAACCATAGCTTGACTAGATGGACCTTTGTTGGCAAAGTAATGTGTCTGCTTTTTAATATGCTGTTTAGGTTGGTCATAACTTTTTTTCCAAGGAGTAAGTGTCTTTCAATTTCATGGCTACAGTCACCATCTGCAGTGAGTTTGGAGCCCCAAAACATAAAGTCTGTTACAATTTCCTCTGTTTCCCCCTCTATTTCCCATGAAGTGATGTGACCAGATGCCATGATCTTAGTTTTCTAAATGTCTTTAATAGATGGCATTGTATTTAATCGATGGCTAAAAAATATGAGACGAGAAATAAAAGACATCAAAGAAAGAAACAATGGGAAATTTTATCAATATTAAATTTAAATTTAAAATACATTCAAAATGGATTAAAGGCTTAAATTTAAGACCTGAAACCATAAAACTTCTTGAAGAAAACATAGGAAGTAAGTCCTTTAACATCTGTCTTGGCAAAAAATTTTGGCTATATTTCACCAGGCAAGGGAAACAAAAGCAAAAATAAACAAATAGGACTATATAAAACTAAAAAGCTTTTCACACAGCAAAGAAAACTATTAGCAAAATCAAGTGGTCACCACCTGATGAGATAAGGTATTTGCAAACTATATATCTGATAAAGGGTTTATATCCAAAATACACAAAAAAATATATACAACTCAACATAAAAAAAATAACACTATTTAAAAATGGAAGAGGATCCAAAGAGAAATTTTCCCAAAGGAGACATGCAGATAGCCAGTAGGCATACAAATAAAAAAACATTCAACATTACTAGGCATCAGATCAGATCAGATCAGATTAGTCGCTCAGTCGTGTCCCACTCTTTGCGACCCCATGAACCACAGCACGCCAGGCTTCCCTGTCCATCACCAACTCCCGGAGTTCACCCAGACTCACGTCCATCGAGTCAGTGATGCCATCCAGCCATCTCATCCTCTGTCGTCCTCTTCTCCTCCTGCCCCCAATCCCTCCCAGCATCAGGGTCTTTTCCAATGAATCAACTCTTCCCATGAGGTGGCCAAAGTACTGGAGTTTCAGCTTTAGCATCATTCCCTCCAAAGAAATCCCAGGGCTGATCTCCTTCAGAATGGACTGGTTGGATCTCCTTGCAGTCCAAGGGACTCTCAAGAGTCTTCTCCAACACCACACTTCAAAAGCAGCAATTCTTCGGTGCTCAGCTTTCTTCACAGTCCAACTCTCACATTCATACATGACCACAGGAAAAACCATAGCCTTGACTAGACAAACCTTTGTTGGCAAAGTAATGTCTCTGCTTTTGAATATGCTATCTAGGTTGGTCATAACTTTCCTTCCAAGGAGTAAGCATCTTTTAATTTCATGGCTGCAGTCACCATCTGTAGTGATTTTGGAGCCCAGAAAAATAAAGTCTGACACTGTTTCCACTGTTTCCCCATCTATTTCCCATGAAGTGATGGGACCGGATGCCATGATCTTCGTTTTCTGAATGTTGAGCTTTAAGCCAACTGTTTCACTCTCCACTTTCACTTTCATCAAGAGGCTTTTGAGTTCCTCTTCACTTTCTGCCATAAGGGTGGTGTCATCTGCATATCTGAGGTTATTGATATTTCTCCCGGCAATCTTGATTCCAGCTTGTGTTTCTTCCAGTCCAGCGTTTCTCATGATGTACTCTGCATATAAGTTAAATAAGCAGGGTGACAATATACAGCCTTGACGAACTCCTTTTCCTATTTGGAACCAGTCTGTTGTTCCATGTCCAGTTCTAACTGTTTCTTCCTGACCTGCATACAAATTTCTCAAGAGGCAGATCAGGTGGTCTGGTATTCCCATCTCTTTCAGAATTTTCCACAATTTCTTCCCTAAGCATCAGGGAAATGCAAATTAAAATCACAATGAGATATTATGTCATATTTGTCAGAATGACTGTTATCAAAAAGATGATAAATTACAGTTGTTGACAAGGATGTGTTGAAAAAGGCACCCTCCTGCACTACTTTTGGAAAGGTAAATTTGCGCAGTCACTACAGAAAATAATATGGAATTTCCTCAAATAAAAACAGAACTATCATATGGTGAGCAATTCTAAATCCTGGGTATTTAATCAAAGTAAACAAAAAATTAATTAGAAAAGATATATGCATCCTATGCTCATTGCAGCACTGTTTACTATAGCCAAAATAAGGAAGCAACTCAAGTGCTATTCATCAATCAATAAATGAATGGATAAAGAAGATGTCACATATTTATACCATGGAAAATTAGCCATTAAAAAAATGAAATCTTACCATTTGTGACAACATGAACAGACCTAGAGGGCATTATGAAATAAGTGAGATAAGTGAGAAAAAGACAAATACTGTGTGATTTTACTTATACATGGAATCTAAAAAAACAAACAAACAAACAAATGAACAAACATAACTAAATAGAAACAGCATTCTAGATACAGAGATCAAATAGGTGATTGCCAGAGGGTAAGGGAGTAGAGGGAGGGGAAAAATTGGTGTAGGAAATTAAGAGGTACAAACTCAAGTTGCAAAATAAATGAGTCATGTCTATGAAATGTACAGTGTGGAGAATACAGTCAGTAATTATATCTTTGTGTGGTGACACACAGTAACATTTTGAAATGTATAGAAATAAAAATTTACAGTGCTTTGTAATAGGAACTGACATAGTGTTGTAGGTCATTCTACTTCAAAATCAAACTCACAGAAAAAGAGGTCGGTCAAATTTGTGGTACCAGGGCCAGTGGGGGTGGTGAGGGGGAATCAGATGAGGGAAGTCAAAAGTCACAAACTTTCAGTTATATGATAAGTAAGTACCAGGGATATAATACACAATATGATAAATATAATTAAAACTGCTCTATGTTATATATGAAGGATGTTAAGTGTTGGCTGCTCAGTCATGTCTGACTCTTTCCAACCCCATGGACTGTAGTAGCCCGCTAGGCTCCTCTGACCATGAGACTCTCCAGGGAAGAATACTGGAGTGGGTTGCCATTTACTTTTCCAGAAGGCTATTAAAACATGGTAAATCCTACAAGTTCTCACTATATGAAAAAAATTTTTTTTATTTCCTTAACTTTGTATCTATATGAGATAATAGATATGCACTTAACTTACTGTGATAATCATTTCATGACATTAGGATGTCAAGCTATACATGTTAAACAGTGTTTTATGTCAGTTATATTTCAATAAAACTGAGAAAAAATGTGAAAACAGATATAAAAGTCATCAAAGAAATAAACAATGAGGAAGTTATATAATATTGTGATTAGCAAAGCCAAAAGTACCAAATAAAATTTTAATTCATAAATAAATTAAATGAATAAGCCAATAATTTCAAAAATATATGATTTTATTATATACCAGAGTCATTTGAGAAATGTACCAGGAGATACAATTGACAATAAGAATATATAAAATAATTAACAATAATTTTAATGAGAAATTATTTGCCCTACTGAAGAAATGGTGAACTTTCCAGAAAGATAATATAAAAGTTGAAAGAATGGAAAGATATTATAAATGTGCAATTTTTTCTAGTTTATTTGTGTTTATGGAACTATATAAGCAGGTGATACACACAGCTGCAGAAGTTAAAAAAAAGAATAATACCTAAATCAAGTAGGGAAGAATGGGTAAAAACATGAGAGAATATATTCAGCAAGGAAGAAATTTCCTACCAATCAACTTTTTTGGACCTATAATAATTAAAACAGTGTGTTGCTGGTACCAAAAAAAAAAAAAAAAACCTTCCAGAAGGAAATAGAAAAATTGTACATAAAGATTTAATATTTACAAAAGAAGCATCTGAAAATAATAGAAAAACAGCTAATTTAATCAGTAACACTGAGATAAAATGTTAGGACTTTGAAGACAAAAATTTGTTTTAGAGCTACAAGTTACAACATAAGCCAAATTAATCCCATGTGCATTATAGTGTTAGTTTTAAAAATTACCATAAGATGGCTAGAGAAGAAAACATTTTAAATTTCAAACATTGGGATAAAAATCAGGAATTAAAATGATAAAAAATGTGTATTTAAAAGTTACAGCTCTGAAATTTAGAAAAAAGATAAACAGATTCAGAAAAAAAACAATTGCAGCAAATAGAGTAAAAAGAATATAATTACAGAAAGTAGCTTGACTGGAAAGCTTTTATCAATAATTTACTATTGTTTGGTGCTTGTGATGTTCATTTATGATTCATTTGAAATTACTTCAAATGAAATGTTCTATAAAACAAGATTCATTGATAATTCCAAAATTCTAAGAACCAAGTTATTATTGAAATGTAAGGTTTATATATTTTTATTTCATGCTGTGAAAATGGTCACAAAAGAATATCTGATCTCTAGCCATGAAAAAAATTTTAAAACAGTAGTCAAAAGCTATTATCACTAAGAATTGTTTTTCTGTCCTCACTAAGAATGATTGAATTATTTAAGTTAGTGCCAAACACATGCTGCTGCTGCTAAGTCACTTCAGTCGTGTACGACTCTGTGAGACCCCATAGACGGCAGCCCACCAGGCTCTGCCATTCCTTGGGATTCTCCAGGCAAGAATACTGGAGTGGGTTGCCATTTCCTTATCCAATGTATGAAAGTGAAAAGTGAAAGTGAAGTCGCTCAGTCGTGTCTGACTCGTAGCGACCCCATGGACTGTAGCCCACCAGGCTCCTCCGTCCATGGGATTTTCCAGGCAAGAGTACTGGAGTGGGGTGCCATTGCCTTCTCCGACCAAACACATAGTAGAGAATTATAACATAAAATTATACTGCTTACAAGGAATTTTCCAGAAAGCCTTTTGTTGTTATTTGGTTAGTTTAAAAACAAGTTTATAATTTGAATTGGTATAATATAATTTTGCAATAATAATGCTGTTTACTTCTTAGACTGGCACAGTTACCATTTTGATTTGTACGTATTCACATGTGGCTCTGCTTGATTTCAAAATTAAACTCTGAGTTAAAGTGGCTTTCATTGAAACCGCTGCTGCTGCTACTGCTGCTAAGTCGTTTCAGTCGTGTCTGGCTCTGTGCGACCCCAGAGACGGCAGCCCACCAGGTTCCCCCGTCCCTGGGATTCTCCAGGCAAGAACACTGGAGTGGGTTGCCATTTCCTTCTCCAAAACCGCACTGAATGTCTGTTTTCAGCTGTGTAGATTACTTTCTTTCTTCTCCTTAACCTACAAATTAACAGCCATTTTAGTCAGTCAAATTCTCACAAGAGAACTGAGAACCTCCTTTTAATCCCAAGAGTTTACTAGAGTTTCTTAAAATTGTAAAGAGAAAAAATATGTTTACATACAAATAAAGGAAACGGTAGGAAGCTGATCTCTGTGTGATTTTATGAAAGAAAATATTACCCTATTTTAAGATTTCTGACAAAACATAAAATATACAACTAATCTATTCCAGGTCAACACTCACACTTTTAGGAGAAAAGCAAAAGAACTGGGAAGATGAGAAACAGTTTTATGAAAACAGATCTAATCTTTCAAGAGACCATTCATTCAACAAACTGTGCTCTAACTGAGGCGGGTGCTGTGCTGGAGGTTAAACTAAGAAGGGAAAGGCTTAATTTGATGTTGAATACTTCACAGTCACATAAGAACAATGATAAAGTATGGTAAGTGCTATAAAAACGTGGCAGAAATCACAATAATAAAAATACAAGTATTTACCTTTCTCTCCACTCCTTCTAAGGAGTATCATTTGTAAGCAAGGCCTGATTACACAGCTATTGTATCTCAACCCCAAAGCTGTGATCCATTATATTGTATAACTAAAACTAATATAATGTTGCATGTCAATTATGCCTCAATAAAACAGAGTGAAATTTATATTCAAGTAAATGTGCAAATTTTTGTAAAAAAGGTTTACTTCTTCATGATACATGTTTATATTTTAAGCCAGCACAGAGAAAAAAAATGTACCCTAACACAATGGACCTGTCAATAATGAACTTGAAGATAAAATGCCATTTATTAGAAAGAAATGTTGCTCTTTTAAAAAAGAAAACTAAATGTTACTGAGATAATGTAAGTATGGATTTCTCAAGCTAGTTTTGGATTTACTATAGCAACAGTCACCCTGTTTATTTAACTTATATGCAGAGTACATCATGAGAAACGCTGGACTGGAAGAAACACAAGCTGGAATCAAGATTGCCGGGAGAAATATCAGTAACCTCAGATATGCAGATGACACCACCCTTATGGCAGAAAGTGAAGAGGAACTCAAAAGTCTCTTGATGAAAGTGAAAGTAGAGAATGAAAAAGTTGGCTTAAAGCTCAACATTCAGAAAACGAAGATCATGGCATCCAGTCCCACCACTTCATGGGACATAGATGGGGAAACAGTGGAAATAGTGTCAGACTTTATTTTTTGGGGCTCCAAAATCACTACAGATGGTGACTGCAGCCATGAAATTAAAAGACGCTTACTCCTTGGAAGGAAAGTTATGACCAACCTAGATAGCATATTCAAAAGCAGAGACATTACTTTGCCAACAAAGGTTCATCTAGTCAAGGCTATGGTTTTTCCTGTGGTCATGTATGGATGTGAGAGTTGGACTTTGAAGAAGGCTGAGCACCGAAGAATTGCTGCTTTTGAAGTGTGGTGTTGGAGAAGACTCTTGAGAGTCCCTTGGACTGCAAGGAGATCCAACCAGTCCATTCTGAAGGAGATAAGCCCTGGATTTCTTTGGAAGGAATGATGCTAAAGCTGAAACTCCAGTACTTTGGCCACCTCATGCGAAGAGTTGATTCATTGGAAAAGACCCTGATGCTGGGAGGGATTGGGGGAAGAAGGAGGAGAAGGGGACAACAGAGGATGAGATGGCTGGATGGCATCACTGACTCGATGGACGTGAGTCTGAGTGAACTCTGGGAGTTGGTGATGGACAGGGAGGCCTGGCGTGCTGAGATACATGGGGTCGCAAAGAGTCAGACATGACTGAGCGACTGATCTGATCTGATCTGATAGCAACAGTGGGCAGCAAACATTTCTCCCACAAAACAGCCATTCCACAAATGGCTAAGGATTAAAAAAAATTGAATGCTGTAATTTTTTTTCTCACTAACCTTTCCTTAAAATAAGATTTGGCATTAATATTAAAAGTAAGTGAATGAATAATTACAAATGGTTTATCTCTGAAAAGAAACACAGCTTTAAAAAAAATAGGTTGTAGATACACAGAATGAAATACATCTATCACACACACATAAAATTCGGAGGACATTTAGTTGACATATCGTCAGTAACTACAGACTTGTTACAACACACATTGTTGTTATCCCATTTTTCTACACTTTCTCTATATGATATGGATCCGTTTTATACTCCCATCGTATATAAATAAAATATGAATAATAATTTTAAAATGCTACCATTAGTATACACTAATTACTATTAGAAACCACATGAGATATATTTTTTATTTATTTTGTGGCATGTGTTTACAACTTAAATGTCATTGTCTCATTTTACAGGTGAGGAAATTATGGGGCAAGGGAAACTATATCAATATATAATCAAGGTCATATAGCCAGTAGGCAACAGAGCCAGAAAGGGGGATCTGTTCACTTTAGCATGAAAGCCTTCTCTGTCCATTACAATAACACTGTGCTGTCATCCAAGATATAATACTGTTCTAACATTGCCTGCACCGCTAGCTGGAAATCCTCCTCACTGACACAGATCCAGCATCTGTGTATCCAGTTCATTATTATCATCTAAAGCAGCAGCATATCCTCTTCAATTATCCATCCTACTAGCTGCATGATTATCCATATATTATGAATTTTATATGATTCACCTTCCCCATTAGTGGGTTACTGCAGCAAGGCAGATAAAACTGACTCATAGTTCAGATGTTAAAAAGAGACGGATTTTTAAGTAACTATATGCAGAGGAAGTGTATTCTGCAACGTCAGTATTCTGAAAAACAGAAGTACTATCCCTGAATTTATCTGTTTTGCTAATAAGAAATTTGGGGTTATAGCCTTTCTTAAAGCTAGCCATCTTTAGAGATGAAGCCAATTCTCAACAATATGTGTCTTAAAGGAAGGTTTACTGTATGCCTAATCTGCCCTCACAGTATAAGCTAGCTTTTTACATTTAGCAATCCAGCACCCTAATTGCAGAGTTTCCATTGCGGGGCTTCATGGAAGGCAAGTTTTCTTAGCATTGTGAATATATTGTGCTACTGTCTCTGGTATGAAAAATTTCCACTGAAAAGTCAGCTGATAGCCTTATGGAAATTCTTCCGTATGTTAACTAGTTGCTTTTCTCTTGCTGTTTAAGAGATTATCTCAATATTGATTTTTTTAAAACTTTCTCAGTGTAATGTAGATGTAGATGTTTTGATGTAGACTTCTTTGGGTTCAGCTTATTTGGGATTCTCTGTGCTTCCTAGATCTGGATATCTGTTTCCTTGATCTGGATGTCTGTTTCCTTCCCAGGTTAGGAAATTATTAAGCTATTATTTCTTCAAAAAAGTTTTCTGCCCATTTTTCTCTTTCTTGACCCCTATAAAGTCAATGTTAGTACACTTGACATGGTCCCAGAGGTCTCAACCTACTCTCAGTTTTTAAAATTTTTTCTGTTATCTTGGGTGATTCCACTACTCTGTCTTCCAGATCACTAATTCATTCTTCTACAACATCTTCTGTTGATACATTCTACTGTATATTTTCATTTATAGTTATTGTATCCTTCAGCTCTGATTATATATATATATTTTTTTAAATGACTGGTATTTTCTTTATTTTTCTTTTTTCTTTTTCTTTTCTTTTTCTTCTTTTTTCTTTTTTTCTTTTTTTTCTTCTTCTTTTTTCTTTTTTTCTTTTCTTTTTTTTTCTTTTTTTTCTTTTTCTTTTTCTTTTTTTTTCCTTCAAGTTTTATTGCGTTATAATTGACATAGAGCACTGCATAAGATTAACATATGTAACATAAAGACATGTAAACATAACTCATATACATCATGAAATGATTACTACAGTAAGTTAAGTAAGTATTCATCATCTCATATAGATACAAAAATCAAAGAAACAGAAAAAATATTATTTCCTTGTGATGATAACTAAAGATTTATATTTTTTAACTCTGTTAAAATTCTTACTGTGTTCATCCAACTTTTAAGTTCAGTGAACATCCTTACCTCAAACTCTTTACAGGGCAGACTGCTTATCTCTATTTCATTTAGTTCTTTTTCTGGTGTTTTGTCTTATTCCTTTGTTTGGAACATATTTCTCTGTATTCTCAATTTGCCTAATTTCCCATTTTATTTCTATGTACTGAGCAGGTCCACTATGTGTTTTGATCTTGGAGAAGTGGCTTTATGGAATATCCTACTAGGTACAGGATCCATGAGCATGCTCCCCTCTGGCCATCAGAGCTAGATGTTCCAGGGGTACCTCCAGAGTGAGTTGTACATGCCTTTCTATTGTGGCAAAGCCAATAACTAGGTATCTATAGGCGAGCAGGCCCCTGGCTCAGCAGCCTGGGAGGACCTAACTTGTGTGGTTGTTACGGATTTGCTGGTAGGCGGAGCAGGAAACCTGGCATTGCTGGTTTTAATTCCAGACAGTACACACCTGGGGTAGATCCAGTGGTGGGCAGGGCAGTCTACCCAAGAGGCTGGCTCTGCAGCTAGTGGTTCATGACAGCTGCAGACCTGTTGGTAGACAGAGCATTTTACCCATGTGGCTGGCTGTGTGGCTCAGCCCTTTGTGTCTATTGCAAGCCTGCTGGAGGGTAAGGCAAGCCCCTGGAACCCACAGGCTAGACAAAGAATTCTGAAATGGTGCTTCCCAGCACTGGTGTCAGTGTGAAAGAACAAGATCTCAAAAATAACTGCTGCCAGTGACTCCATTTCCCAGGTGAGTTCTAGCAACCTCCTGCCTCTCTGAGGAACTCTCCAAGATCAGCAAATGGTTCTGACTCAGGCATTTCTCCAACTACTACATCTGTAGTTGCAGGACTCAGAGAAGATGAGATTTCATGCATCCTTTCAGAGTGGAGTCTCTGACAGCCCTCTCGCTCTCCTGAATGTAAGCTCTTCTGATTTTCACAGACAGACTCTCTGAGGGCTTGTCTTCCTGGTGCAGAGCCCTGTGCTTGAGAGCTCCTTGTGGGCTTCAGATCCCTCACTCTTCAGGGAGGACTCCTGTGGTTGTGATAGTCTCACTGTTTGTGAGCCACTAAATTGGAGGTGTGGATCCTGCCTGTAGAACATCTCCATCACTCCTATCCATCGCCCTGTGGTTCCTTCTTTATATCTTTAGCTGCAGAAAAGATTTCCTGTTAGTTTTCAGGTCTTTCTCATAGATAACTATCCCTGAGTGTACCCATGGGAGGTAGTGAGATCAGGGTCTTTTGACTTCACCATCTTGATTCCCCTGCCAAAACACTTTCAATTAACAAATTTCACTGAAAGTTTAAATCAAAGAAAAGGAGTATAATTGCCTCCAAGACAGCAATATCTCCGTATTTTGATGATATGAATGCCAGAACATCTATGTTTGTATTCATATCTGTTTTAAGTGTAGGTATGGAAATAATCACAGAATTTGGATTCTGCACTCCAGTCTCCTCCTGTGTTCCTTCATAAAAAGATGTAAAAACCTCCTTTATGCACATTATGACATAATGGTAATAAAATTTAAGGTCATTGGCTGACTTCTGGCCTTGAATACATTATGCTTAATCCGATTCACCGGAATGGAAGGAGTAGATTTAGTGTTTCCCTCAAAGAGTATACATATGATTCATTTTACTCTCCCTAAACAAGACTATTCCTTTTCATTTTAACATTTGAAAGAATCAGCCCATGTTTACAGCATAGTTATATAGATAGATCAAATCAAATTAATATTATTTAGCTATTGGATTTTAGCATTTACTTAATTAAAAACAGGAAAACAAATGTGTTGGTTCTTTACTTTCAAACTGTCTAAAGCTACATCTTGAATTATGAGGTTAGAGATGTACTTTATTGTGGCTGCTCACTTTATTTATTTACTTTCTTACTTATTTAATAATTTTCAATACCTGCTCTGAAATGCCAGACACTCTTAAAATTAACATAATATTTGAGCAACAGCAGAAAAGGATAGAAGAGAAGTATATTGTGACAATAGTACCATATGAACAGCTATATGAACAGCAAACACAAGAACTGTATGGTAACATAATATGGTTAAGGATATTAGGGATACCATCTAGGTGGGAAACTATCCCTGAAATGATTGTCACATGATTACAAATGGGGAATAAGGCAATTAACTCTTGTCTGATTAGGAATGGGTGATAGGGCTTGTAAGAATGACATTAAGCAGGATAATGTCAATTTTAGTGAAATGAGAGGCATTCAATATGTTTAGGTCTCATCAGTTCAGTTCAGTTCAGTCGCTTAGTTGTGTCTGACTCTTTGCGACCCCATGAATCGCAGCACACCAGGCCTCCCTGTCCATCACCAACTCCCGGAGTTCACTCAGACTCACGTCCATCAAGTCCGTGATGCCATCCAGCCATCTCATCCTCTGTCGTCCCCTTCTCCTCCTGCCCCCAATCCCTCCCAGCATCATAGTCTTTTCCAATGAGTCAACTCTTCGCATGAGGTGGCCCAAGTACTGGAGTTTCAGCTTTAGCATCATTCCTTCCAAAGAAATCCCAGGGCTGATCTCCTTCAGAATGAACTGGTTAGATCTCCTTGCAGTCCAAGGGACTCTCAGGAGTCTTCTCCAATACCACAGTTCAAAAGCATCAATTCTTCGGCGCTCAGCCTTCTTCACAGTCCAACTCTCACATCCATACATGACCACAGGAAAAACCATAGCCTTGACAAGATGAACTTTTGTTGGCAAAGTAATGCCTCTGCTTTTGAATATAATGAGGTACAAATGGTGCAAAGTAAGGTTACAGAGTTTGACTGGGACAAGATTATGAAAAGTCTTATAGCTTAGCGAGGGTTCATACGCATCAAAGATTTGAAATGGAGAAATTATAATAAAACAGTAAAACAATTTTAGAATCTTATTGTCCATATAATTTTCAGATTGGCTTATGTAATGAAGAGAGAGGATTCATGCAATCTTTAGCCAAAAATACCACTGCTAACAGGTTAGGGGCAATATTAAAAAGAGTGGGTCTTCCCAGGTAGCACAGTGGTAAAGAATCAGCTTGCCAATGCAGGAGATGCAAGAGACACAGGTTCAATCCTGGGATTAGGAAGACCCCCTGGAGTAGGAAATGGCAACCCACTCCAGTATTCTTGCCTGGAGAACCCCATGGACAGAGGAGCCTAGTGGGCTATAGTCCATGGGGTCACAAAGAGTCAGACACAACTGAGTAATTGAGCACACAGATACACATTAAAGAGAGTTACTTGAGTAATCAAAGAGGTAATCCATATTTAACATGTGACTCTTACAGGTTTCTCACCCACCAAGCGACTTTAAATCTATGTAATATCCTTACTTTCTGCACCTACAATTCCTCTGATTTGTGCCTTAGGTAAGCTTTAATTTCTGGAAGAAAACGATTAAAAGTCAGAAAGAATCTAGGTGTTTCTTGCAGAAGAAGAGAGGAAAAAATGAAACAAATTCATAGCTTCTACTGGGATAAGATTAGTGTCAAGATAATGGCTCCTGATTTTACAACAACCTAGAAACCCTGTCTGCAGCCTTATGAACCCTTTACCTTTAAGAACTCCAGAAGGCCCCTATGTCAATAAGCGAGCTATATTTTTCACAAAAAAGAACCATGCCATTTACCTGAGACATGAAGACCTGCAGATTAATACTGAGTCTCATTTGTAAGAAAGAATTCCTTTTAAGAAGACTAAATCTAAAACTGGGGAGCCTGTGTTTTTAACATTAATTTATGAGTTTAAGAAGGTCATATGCATGCTGTTACGGTCAAAATATACAAAAACCACATTTTCAGTTTTTAACAAGGTGAATCAAACCTAAAATTGCTAAACACTGTTGATATATCTATACTACTGTCTCTTTGCCATAACAACCAAAAGAGTTACAGATTGATACAGAAAGTAAGGCATGTTTTTACTGTGAGGCACAAATGTAAGATAAATGGATTCTTCCTGTTTGGATCCTACAGAACACTTAAAGGCAGAACTGCTGAACTCAACCAGTTTGTCTTATTAGCAGAGGACATGGCCCTTATTTTATAATCATTGTCTCATTGCTCCTTTCCACAAATATCACAATGACACAAACTCCTGATACTTGCAATCGTTTAAGCTTGGAGAACAGGTAGTTCAGTTTATCATCTTGTATTTTCCCATGTTTCTGACCACTGGTTCCTATCACTGAGGGAAATACCATCACAGTCAACCTGAGAAGAGTGGCAAATATTTCATGATGTAAATGCAGAAGACTTGAGAGATGCGGGTTCAGTCTTTGGGTAAGGAAGATCCCTGGAATAGGAATAGGCATAAGAATAGGAATAGGAAATGGCAACCCACTTCAGTATTCTGGTCTAGAAAATTCTATGGACAGAAGAGCCTAGCAGGCTACAGTCCATGGGGTCACAAAAAGTCTGACAACATGACTGAGCACAAACATGCAGCAACTGGCAAATGGATTTGGGAAAGATGTAATCAGATGGTAAAATGGACAAGAAAAGACTCCACCTTAACATTAATTTTCAAGCATTTGTTCTCTTTATGTACACCTGTGTGTTTATGTGTGTGTACCAATCTCTTGCAAAAATTATGGTCTGGAGATGTTACCAAAGTAAAGGATATTTAATCGTTTAATAGACAATTATCACATCTTATTCTAGAGTACTTCTTCCTCACCCAGTTGATTGAGTTATTAAATGGCTACTACTTCTAATCAGTCTAATATTCTTACCTGCCATCAAAAAGTTGACTGTGACAAAATATTGGCGACAGTGTGCCAAATTTTCAGTCAGAGATAGAGAACTAGTTCCTAGTAATCAAGAAGAAGAACAGGTTTCCTTTTTCCTAACTTATGTAAGAAAGAATACATGGCTCGATGGTTACAATATGAAGATCAGTTGATCCTAAAACCAATTAGCATATTTGGTCTCTTCCAAAAACAATTCCTTACCAAAAACAAGCTGTCAATATAAATGTGTGTTACAACCTTGGCAAGTCATTTGTCTTTATTAAATCAAGAATCTTTAAAAATCATACCCTTTGACCTGACAATTCCAATAAGCAGATGTTTGCCATAGAAGTAACCTCATATAGGGAGAAAATACATTCCCAGAGTGGGCTTCCCTGATGATTCAGATGGTAAAGAATCTGCCTGCAATTCAGGAGACTCAGGTTCAATCCCTGAGTCAGGAAGATTTCTGAGAGAAGGGAATTGAGTACCCAGTCCGGTATCCTTGCCTACAGAATTCTAGGGACAGAGGAGCCTGGTGGGCTACAGTCCTGATTCATTGGAAAAGACCCAGATGCTGGGAAAGACTGAGGGCAGGAGGAGAAGAAGGCGACAGAGGATGAGATGGTTGGATGGCGTCACTGACTCAAATGACATGAGTTTGAGTAAAATCCAGGAGATAGTGAAGGACAGGGACCAGGTATGCTGCAGTTCACGGGGTTGCAAAGAGCTGGACATGACTGAGTGACTGAACAACAGCAATATTCATAGAGTATCCTTTAGAGTGTTATCTATAACAGATACCAAGATGCCTAAAATGGAGTAACAATTCTATACATTGTGCTCAGGAGCTAGAATACTATATAACAACTGAAATTTTTATGATATTTTAAAATATAGGATAAATATTCATTCATAAATTTAAATAATTTAAATGATTTAAGAACACGTGCACCAGGATACTTACATAAGAATGTTCATAAGAGCCCTAAACTAGAAACAGCCCACATGTTGATGAATAGTACAAAGAATAAATAAATTATATAATATTTAGACAAGGGAATCCTATAAAAATGTAATTGAACTTTAGCCACAAGCAGTAAAAACAGATGAAACATAAATGCTGACCAAAAGAAGAACAAAATATGCATAGTAAGATGAAATTATATCAAGTTAAACAACATTACTTAAAGCACTGTGCATAGGCAGTATAAGTTCAAATAAAATAAAATAAGTTTTTTAAACAAAAGGGCATGACTAGTACAAAGGCAGGACAGAGATTACCTCCAAAGAAGAACAAAGAGGACATCACCATGGAGGTGAATCATATAAAGGACTTTTAAAGAGATGTTAAAAGGGTCTTGTTTCTTCACTTGGGTAGTGGTTACATAGATGATTCTTTAAAGTTAATTGTTTTTGTACTTTTATATCTGGTGTGATATATTTTACAATAATATTTTAAAGGAATTATGAACAACTAATTTTTTTCCAACTCTGGAGGATTAGCATAAAATAAAACCTGAGTTGGGACTTGAAGATAGAACTGACACAGGGAAAGATGAGATGAAAGGAATATCCAAAGATATGAAATTGTATGGGCAAAAGGAAAGAAGTAGGGTATGAAATAGACAAGTTTGGCTGTACTGATGAGTGTATGAAGGAGAAATAAGAGAATTAAGCTAGAACATTATCAGCAGAAGAAACCCCTCAACACTAAGAAACTGGTTACAATGATAGGATTCAGGTATTGATATCTCACCTAACAGCTCTAGATTATCCCTTTGCTTTCCCTGTGCTCCATCTGTAAAATCAGTTATCATCCCAACACCCTGAATCACTGGGATGTAGAACCAGTAAGGTTGAAAACAACCAGCAATTTCCTCCTTTTCCAGGACCGAGAGCAGTTTGCTGTGTCTCCCTTCCAACTCCATGAAGTCAAAGTCCATCAGTGCCTGTTCATTTTGGTCTCTGACACTCAAGTTCTGCTTTGGGTTCCTGTATATGCTGCTTAGTTCCTGTTCCAGACACAACCAGAAAGTGATCTAGTCTTTTAGGTTAAAACTACACAATTCAGGTTCCCTGCCTCTGTTTCATCTGCCTAACAGGACACCTTTACTGCCCCTGGAATCTGGTGCTGAGTATACTTTGCCTTTCTAAGGTCTGTGTGCCTATCTCTCTGAAAGGCTCTGTTATCTAGGCTGCTCTGCAGGTAATGTGGGCTTAGTATCCTCCCCAAAAGCCTGGCTATAAGAAATGTGGACAAGTTCCACGGTGGATTTGCATCTCCATTTTCAACCTAAAAAATAGAAATGATATTCATTGTTCAGTAAATAATAGGAGTGAAAAGCAACTGTTATATATGTGAAGAATTAATGCTTTATTTCTTTGCTATTTTATGCTAAAAATATTAAAATCACTATTTCTAGAAGGGATGGAAAAACTGAATAAATATATGTTGGAATTATCAAGTATAGATTAATTTTTTAAAGTCTATCTTCATTTTTAGAAGAAATTAAATCCTATTTGTCCAGACATTTAACAAAAATAATCTTTGAAATATACCACGGTAGTGTAACTTTATGACAAGAAGTGAGAAAAATTCAAGAGTAGTTTCTCATGTCCTATAAATTTCTTCCCTCATTAGTTGTGATGACAATACACAGCATTTTCCTTTCTCTTAAGAATGAGTAGTCTCCATAGTAAAAACAAACAAACATGAGTACACTTTTAAAGTCTTGGATGTTTATATTTTAGCCAAATGAACAATATTTTATTTAAAGAAATGAAGAGCCGTGTTTTCAGAGATTTTGTTTTTATTTAATATCTTCCTAATAAAACAATTATAAAACAGGGTGGTACAAAGCAACTAAAATAACTTTGGTTATAAATTATCCCTCCAGAGACGATGATTTGCAGTGACACATGTTTTCATGAATAATTATTATAATAACACTGCATGACTTTGTTTTCTTCTACGTAAATATTTGTGTCAATCCAACTTATCCCAAGTTACTCCCACTGAAGTTGCTATCGATTTGCGCTGCTTAGAAACGAGTTTTTTGACATGTCTTGTTTCTATGTTTGTTTCCTTGCCTGTTGCATGAGCCAGTGTGCCATCCAAGGGAACTGTCAACTCTCAATTACTCTGTTTTTACCTGTGTCATACTATTAAAATACAATGTTTCCATCTGTTGTTTTTTTTTTTGTGCAAAATTGTCGATTTTGATTTCTGGGAGTATAAAGAAGCTGCTGTTGCTGCTAAGTCATTTCAGTCGTGTCCGACTCTGTGTGACCCCATAGACGGCAGCCCACAAATCTACCTGTATTTACTTATGCATTACTATTATTCAAGACTCAACTGCAAATAATTGGCAGTTACTCAAGCTAGCTCCAGCTGAGGGGAAAAGAAGGAATTCAGACAGTCCTCTCAGGACAGAAAAGATATCAAGAACTTTGGTGGAATCCTCTCAACTTCCCTTATGTACATTCCTCTATGAAAATTGGCTCTCCCTGCTTTGAAGTACACATGGGAAAATATGAATGTCCCATGTTCCTAAGTTAGACTTCTCAACATACACAGGATCCATTCATTGTTTCTTGGTCTCTTCTCAATTTTCAAGACAGGGAAAGAGGTTACCTCAATCCCACCACGGTGTTAAACATTCCTTATCACAGGGAGTCGAAAACAGATGTGGCTACTGGAAATCCAACCTTTAGATAGATACATAAAATGGTTTTGTCAACAAGGTCAAATACTTTACATATGTCTATTCTAAGCTGTCCTACCCAAAACTAGCCTTTGTTTCTTGAAATATCTGTCTGCACCAATAGTACCACCTTTGGCCTCACTTTGAATTGAGGTTCAGGGTCTGAGAAAAGGCCTACGAACCTAAACACAAGTGTTCTGTAATAACTAGTTCCTTTTAGAGAAAACACAAAAGTCTTTCTGATCTACTCTGTGATTCAGTTCCCTCAGGTAACTCTGGCATCCACAATGCACTACTCAGGCCACTGCCTAAATTCTCACACAGAAGCTTGCTAAGCAGGTAGACACTCTAAAGCAAAGGCCAGGAATGGAAGTTACAAGGAAGAAGCTCTGCAAGTATTAGGCAAAAACAATGCACTATTCATTCCTCTTATTAAGGAGCCATTTACCCTTCAGGCAAATTATTTCACCAACAGACGATAATGAAGGGCTTCAGTCAGACCCTCTTGACAAACTGGGCCGAGTGCTGGACAGGTGCCACTGTCTTAGAGAGAAACACAAGGCTTTTCAGCAGAACACTCTCACAAAGCAACCAAGAGAGAGAACATACACCCCATCAGTCTCAGATGATCTGATTGGAAACGTCAGAGGGTGTCTTTTGAGTCCAAAAGACGAGAAGGTATTTGGGCAGTTAGGCAAAACTAAGAGAAAGAAAGCCAGAGACAAATTTACTTAGTAGAAGAGAGATGGATAAGACCTACATGACAGAAAATAGGAAGCAGGAATATTATCCTCTTGGCCTTTTGGTTCCGACTTTTAGAAAATCTATAGCTCAATGGCAGAAGATGCAGAAAGATGAAGTGGTGTAGTCAGTACAGCCAAGTACTCCCACTGAAAAAGCTGTTTTGAAAGTACCGCTGAAACATGCTGGTGCATATTTAGCAAAACAAATATATTTGATGGGATTACATTTTATGTCATGAGCAATAGGATAAATTTAAGAAAGTTGTCATCTTTGCTATGATTCCAAAATTACAATATGTTTTTCAGCAGAGAATTTTCTTTCTTATAACATCATGTAAGAGATGGGGAGTGGATGGCAATTGGACAAAACTGAAAGAACTGAAATTTTACTAGTGGGAAAAAAGGTCATAGTACTATAATACTTTAAAGAGAGAGAATAAGGGGAAAGGGAAAAAGAAAGAGAGGGAGAAATTGAGAGAGGAAAAACAATGAGAACCTCGCCTTATTGCTTTGAGAAGTCCCACAACCAATATCAATTTGGCTGCTTCTCCCTTTACTCTGTCCCATTTTATAAGATTTTATGGTTTTAATCACTTTAGGGAAGGAAGTACAATAAAGGAGCAGTGTGATTTTCTAAATACACAGACTCCAGTAATTCCTAGGAGATCCCTGTCAGGATTTTGGAATAGAGCGTATGGCTCCTTTTTGAAAAGTAGCCACTGAAGAGAGCTCATATGTTTCTTTGATTATTATAACCAAAACTTACGTTGCATGAGACAGTATCAAGGTGCCCACAAAAGGAACAGTGTTTAATATGTGTGTTGGCAGTTAATATGTTTAATATGTGCAGACTTAAATTAGGAGACCTGCCTAATTCAGATTATAATTTACCCATGTCCTTCATTCTCAAACTATGTCACTGTAACCACTGAGGTGTAAGATTCTGATTTTTCAGCTCACAGGATTTTCAAATTCACACTAAGGACAACATTGAAATATTTAAATACTCACCATGAAGAAGCTAATTTCCTTCCCCCATACCCCAACAAGCTCACTCCAGGACCACAGAGAAGAGACCTGACTCAGCTCCATCCTGGCATAGAGAACTAACTCTCAGTGAAATGAGAGGTTTGAACAATAACATTTTATCTTTCCATGTGGTGTTATTACTGCTGGGAGATCATATTGGATCCGATGTTCCCTAACTCTGAAAAACATTCTGCCACAAAAGCCATATAATCTTCCTACCTGACCTGTTTTTGGTTTTTTTTTTTTTTTTTTTAGAACTATTAATAGAATCCCTGTTATGGACTATCCAGCCATTTCAATTGCAAATAATATGTTATATTCCCTCATATGCAAATTATTATGTAGATGGGAAATGTTGAGAAACGGTTCTTAGACAACTACGTTCGTTGTAACCCTGTTTCTGCACTGGATCAGGATTCTTTGTGACAGAGGGTTATGTCTTATTTATTTTTGTATCTCCAACTTCTAGCTCAGCACTTGGCACATACTAAGGGCTCGACAAATATGGAAGGAAAAAAACTGACTTCAAAGGCATCAAATGGAAAAAGAGGAAGCACCTCCATTTCTCTATCACACAGTGATGTCACTGAGAAAGTCCAGCTTGAATTCAGTTTGGGTATTTCTACTTCAGCCACAAATCAAAATTACCAGAAAATATTACACTTATAAGGGTACCTAATGCCAAAGCCCCAAGCTTGGGTTAAATATGAGTCAATTATTGATCTAAGTCATTCAAAACTAAGCTTTATTACTGTGATTATATTTTGGAACTCATTCTGTTGGTTTCTCTATATTTATTAATGTTGCAATGTTTATTTGTAAAGAAATGTATACTTTTGGAAACATGCTGTTTTTGGAACAGATGTGTGATGGAGGTTGTATCCTTTGCTTAATGTGTTCATCAAGAGTGGATTTTTAACACTTAATCTTCAATTGTACATAGGTACATGGTAGCTTCTTAAAGAATATTTTATCTCAGATTTTTAAGAAAATACAACTCTCCAGTTATTGACCTTAAATTGAAATCATGTAAAGTAATACCAGTGTTTAAATTTACCTTATGTTTATAATCATTCCATATCAGTTCATACATATATTTTGGAATCATGTCATGAGAATTTATTATATATAAATTCATCAAAGACAAATTTACTTCACTTTGGGCTGAAGTGTTTCCATGCTACCAAGTCAGTGTCAGTGTGTGGAATTATGTATTTTTTGTTTAAAGCCTGTAAATAATTTTAAAAAATTGTTCTATATGAATACCTATTTTCATATAAAAAATTACTGGGAATATAGTAATAATTGAAGGGAAATAATCTAACAATTAGGGAATATTACAACAGATCAGGGCACATCAGTGGAACAATGAAATGAAGTATATTGTATATCTATGGAAATACTAGCTTTAAAGCATCTTCAATAGCATGATGTATCACATTATTCATGCCATAGTCCAGATTCTATTCACCCATTAGCCTTGCCTTTTATTAAATCTCTAACTCTGCTGCAGCAATCAACTTGGCCTAAGTTCTAAGTGATTCCCACTAGCTCAAGTTAACACAATTTGGTTCATGTCTAATATAGGGCCTCTTGCCTTTTATTGCAAGGTTTTCCTGTTGACCATGAGGTGTGGCTTACCAGGAAGCCTGCTCACACCCACACTCATGTGAGGGAGTTCGCATGCTATGGGGCAGATTATGGGCAGACTATGGACCTGGAAGAGAGTAGCTAGTACATAAATTTGTTTACCTTTTCTCCCCCATGACTAACAACTCATGCTGTAGCTCATAAGCTCTCTTGGAAAATGTTTCCACAGGACTGAGATGAAAACTTCATATTGGTTCTACCTGTTTCACTTCTTTTCTCCTTAGTCCTATTTCCTGGAGCTGCACTTTCTAATAAGGTAAAAGTACATAAGGCTTTGCCTCAAGCTCTGCTTTCTGAAGAAACCAAGTAAGACTTAGAATATCCTAGAAAGAAGACTTTTAGGCCAGCATTTTGGAGTTGGAATATCAAGTTGTTAGATGGCAGCAAGCATTTTGGCTTCATATGGCGGGGATAGCAGTATACTTTCAATATCTTTCTGCAGAGACCTGTTATCCTCTTTCTCCCTATTATAGTCTATAGAGTCTTTGACCATCTTGACATCTGAGTGAACAAACTGGTCCAGTAGTTTGATGATATCCTACTAATATGATCCTGTGAGTAAGAAGCAGCAAGTTTGCTAAATGCCCTAGTAAGACACATGTATGTCAGAGAGGTAGAAACAAGATCCACAAATCCTCACTGTTGCCACATTAGTGAAGTTCTTCTGGACCTAGTGGCTCCCCTGGTGGCTAAGATGGTAAAGAATCTGCCTGTAATGCAGGAGAACCGTGTTTGATCCCTGGGTCAGGAAGATCTCCTGAAGAAGGGAATGGCTACCCACTCAAGGATTCTTGCCTGGAGAATTCCATAGACAGAGGAGCCTGGTGGGCTACAGGCCATAGGGTCACAAAGAGTCAGACATGACCGAGTGACTAACACTGTCTGGACCTGGTGGCCTGGAGCCATTAAGGCAAAGGATGTGGTTCCAGCTGCACCTTACATCAAGAAAAAAGAGGCCAAACACTTGCACTCAGAATTTTGGAACAAGCACATACGATACCTTTGCTCAAGCCCCTATATTTGGAGACCCTTGACTAGCACTTAGAATAAGAGAGGAATCTGACATACATACAGGCAGAAGTGTATGCTCCTGTGTCACCTGGACCCTCTGGCCAGTTATTTCAATAGTGGTGTCAGAGGTGTCCATAGTGGAATAGGGTGCTCTGTGGAATCCCTAGAAAATCTCAACAGAAAATGCACATCACAAACCCCTAGTATTATGGAGCAAAACTATGCCTTCATGGACAAAAATTACTCTCTGTTTGATAAACAGTTTCCAGGGTACCCAAGCCCTCAAAGAGACTGAGTAACTGTGGTTTAGGAAGTGACTAATTGGTTTAGGAACAGCCTATTTTGAACTTCATGTTATCAGAAATGAGCCATAATGCAGGGTAGCAGTTCCACTTGATTATACTTTGGGGAGTGGGTGTCAGGAGTTCCACCAGAGTAGCAGGTAATCAGACTTCATGTCAGTCACCCCTATTGTTCTGATATCTTGGCTCCAACTCACATCAAAGGCCACACGGGGATTTTCTTTTGCAGTCAGTGGAGAAGAAATGAACTTGAGCCTGGTTCACAGGTGAGATGACACAATGGGAAAATAGATTGTAGGTTGCTGCCACATTGAGACCCACACCAGGTGGCCCTAAGAAACAGTGGGAATGGACCCCAAGGCCATGTAAATGGTGCATTTATCAGTCAATTTGATATCACATTTTTTTCTTTTTTGGCTGTGTTGGGTCTTTGTTGCAGCCTGCAGGCATTTCTAGTTGCAGCCTGTAGGTTTAGTTACCCTTGGCATGTGGGATCTTAGTTTTCTGACCAGGGGTTGAACTTGTGTCCCCTGCATTGGAAGGCAGATTCTTAACCATTAGACCACCAGGGAAGTCACTATTACATGTTTATACTAGCTTTTCCCCATCCTTCTCTACTTCATTTGCCCTCCCCTATTCTGAGCCCTACATTATACTCTAAAATAAAGCCCCAGGTTCTGATTTCTAGAAAACTAGGTTAAGACACATGAAAAAAAAATCATCATGATATAAAGTTATATGAACAAAGATAGAATACAAAATTATATATCTGAGTGACTTGTTTTGTACAAAGTAATATCTAGAAAAAATATTAAGAATATATATTAAACAGTGTTAACAGTTGCTATTTCTTGGCAGCAAGACTAGAAATGCCTATTTATTTTATATTTTCTAGCCTCCAAGTTTAATACATTCAACATACGTTATCTTCAAACGCAGAAAAAAATGTTCTATGGGACAAACTATCAGCAGGTTTCTGTAATAGAAAGCGTCTAAGGGCATGGTCATGGTATAAGACAGATATAAAGTAAACCATACTTCATGGGAAAGAAGTATGCAACTCAAAATCAAACAAATGCCAAGGAAAATGTCAGAAGCTAATGAAGGATCAAGGGAAGATAAGCACTTCAGTCCTGAATAGTTTATCACTGTCTTATTTGGGGGCTGGGGTCTCTTCTGATACATATCTGTTATAGAAAATCTTGGAAAAGAAAATGGCAATCCACTCCAGTATTCTTGCCTGGGAAATCCCATGGACAGAGGAGCCTGGCAGGCTACAGTTCATGAGGTTGCCAAAGAGTCAGACATGATGGAGCAACTAAACAACAACATGGAAAACCTACCATCAATGCCTAACAGAGGTGTCCCGTGAGAAATATATTTTCCAATTAAAAACTAGACAGCATCTGAAAGTGTAAGTAGAGAACGCTAATGAAGTCTGGGGGGAAATATTTGAAATTTGAAAAAAGTCTAGACTTCCTAGTCTCTGAAGTTATGGAATACAGGAGGAGCTAACTCCAGTAACAAGATAATATAGGTATGGCTAGATAAAACATATGATTATATTAACATGTGTAAAAGAAATCTATCTTAGAAAGTGGACTGTATTTAGACAAATTTATGAAGACTTGAGGATAGAATACAAAAGCGCAAGGGGCTAGTAGGTGAGTAAAACAATTCTTATTTGGCATGAGAAGAGGAGGAATGCTCTTCTTGATTACAGGAAAGAGGAGGGATATACGGAATGTTAGGAGGCAGAGATAAGAAGAGAATGAATGAGAAGGAGGATGGGTAAAGACAGGGAGTATGACGTGCCCTACCTACCAGCCATGGCTCTAGAGCCCAGAATGCTGGGTGGGAATGGATTTCCTGTAAAACCATGAACAAGCTCAGTTTATTGCAAAGCAGAGATGGTGCTCAACCATGAGAAGTATAGAAGGATAGAGCGCAGAGATTGAACAGGGGCTGTGTGATGTCACAGAATGTAGGGCTGGGGCCAAGGCCAAGCAGACCAGACCCCTGGGTGCATGGACTTCTTGGGGGGTGGGTGCTGGTTGCAGAACGCATGACAGTGAGATGTCATGTAAGCCAACTGTGTTATGTGGGGGTCAGGATCAAAAAGCATAGTTTGAGTTGATGGCCAGGGAGCAAAACAAGGAAACTAGATACCAGAGAAGAAGATGCACCCTAAGTGACTTCCTGGTACCTGTCACCCTCTCTGCCCAATTTTTAAAGTGAGAACAGAAATGTACAGTAGCCATCCTGGAAGAAGTGTCTGCAGTGATTTATTTAAAAAATAAAGCTAGACCCTGTAAATGGGGTTAGGCAAGTCATTATAACTTGGAAGTTCATTCAAAGAATATAGTTTTAAAATAAAATAACAAGCATTCAGTGACATTAATGTTGATTTTGCCCACAAAATCTGATAGGACCACAGGACGTCATGTTTCACTTATAATTTCCAATGACTGATTCCAATCTGGCCGATCCAGGAGGAGGAAATATTCTTGGGGAAAGAAAAGACATGTGATGGTGCCTGTCAGAGAGAAGAAAACAGAGGGTAGAGAGAATGAGACTGAGGAAAAGGAGGGGGTGAAACTAAAGAGGGACTAGGCCAGCTTCTTGCAAGGGCACAAGGCCCTGTATTAAGATTCCCAGTGTAGTTGAATGCCCTTTTTCCCGAATTTTGAAATTCTTAATTTTTCCTTTGTACAAGTTATATAGCTGGCTCTGAGGGAGAGGTATAAAGGAAGAAAAGTTGAAATGGAAATAAAGAAACATAGAAATTATTTTAACTCTAGTTAAAAGAAAAGAACTCAAAGGCAAAACAGGCTTTCCAGGGCAGGTACTTGGTGAAAATGGCACAATGTCGGGTTGAATGGGATGGGGAGAAACTGGGTCATGTAAGATATTTGATGCTGTTTTATTGTCATTAAGTGCTCAAAGAAGCTTATCTGGGCATCCTCTTAATTTCTCTAGACTTGCAGGCATAGAGAAAGAGCTAAAGAAATGTATAAATATGATAAGAGGAAGAATGTAAACAATGAAGCTGAACAAGTACACATGCATGTGTAAAGGTTGATGGCAGGGTAGGGGAGTGTTCAGGGGTTTGTCCTTCAAAGGATGAGACTGGGGCATTTGTGGGACATTGGGATCAGTGACTTAGAAGACTAGAGAGGAGGGCCGGGTATACAAGAAATTGAAGTGCCGTTATACCATAATGCTGATACATTAAAGGGTCAAAAATCCAAACTGAAGTCAATCTACCTCACAGAAAGTTTCCTAACAGGTAGAAACATATGATAGCATTTTGTCTATCACAGGTACTCTTTGAGACACTGGAATCTCATGGTACATCAGAAAGGACATGAATCTTGTCCTAAGAGAGCTTGTAGCTTAGTGAGCCTCCTTATATAACTTTGTAGCCTCTTTATATAACTTATATAACCTTAACATTGTAATCAGTGCTTTGAAGAAAACATGAGTTATAAAAATGTGTATACTGGAGGCTTAATCTAGGATGAGAAAGGGAATTTGAGAGTCTTCCTGAAGAAGTAATATTTAAATTGCGTTCTGCATATGTAGAAGTCGGCCAGGTCTGGGGTGAAGGAATTATGGAAGTATTTCAGGCACAGAGCTACTGTAGTAATTACATGCATAATGCTCAGTCATGTCTATTCGTGACCTCCTCAAATATAGCCTGCCAGGCTCCTCTATCCATGGAATTTTGAAAGACAAGAATACTGGAGTGGGTTGCCATTTCCTACTCCAGGGATCTTCCTGAGCCAGGGATCAAACCCATGTCTCCTGCATTGGTAGTGAATTCCTCACCGCTGCACGACCTGGCAAGCCACTCATGGTGAGGCCTAAAAGCCGCAGAACTGTACCTGACTCCCGAGGGCTGTGAGAGACACGCAGCAGATGCTCAACAAATACAGGCTGAATGAATGAAAGGAAGAAACAAAAACAAACGATATGTTCTAGGATAGCACTAAACTTTGAAAAGCTCTAAGCCAACAGGATCAAGATAAAATTAACCCTTCAAAGAGTAAGTTGATTGTAGTCAATAAAAAATAGATGTGGAAATAGATTCAGGATACAGTGGGGAAAATGTTAGTCACTCAGTCGTGTCCGACTCTTTGTGAACCCATGGACAGTAGCCTGTCAGGCTCTTCTTGTCATGGGATTCTCCAGGCAAGAATACTGGAGTAAGCGGCCATTCCCTTCTCCAGAAGATCTTCTCGAAGGGATCAAACCGGCATCTCTTGCATTTGCAGGTGAATTCTTTACCACCTGAGCCATCAGATAGCTATCACTATAAAGTGGGAAAAAGACACTACTTATTAACCATCGAGGTCTGAAACAGCTTGAATCACTCCTATTTAGGATCACAATCCTCAGAGACAAGCACTTCTCACAAGCCGTACACTCAGGAAGTCCATCCACCGTTTACAAAAGCTGTATTGCCTATACTTACGTAATGCAGTTCTAAGCAGTGGATCATCCTTTATAGATACCAGCTCAGCCCTAGTAATTCCACAGGCCTTTGAGTAAACGATCATGCATTGCTTATGAGCAATTAAGGCTTGAGGAGAAATGCTTCTCTTTTATTTTCTTTCAGTCTAAGCAAGCCTGACCACTGACCAAGACAGAGAGCTTTTATTGACTAATTCTTAAGTCACTCTGTGGAACTGTTTGACTTGGATAGGAATGTAAGGCTTAATTAACAAAGACTCTCTGTGGTGAGGAACTCAGGACTCCCTCCCTCTTTCTTTTCTGTGATTCCATTGTCTCCACTCTAGGGCTGCCCCACCCACAGAGTCAATTTTCTGAGTGACTCCAGTCCTTGCAACCAAAAGGAAAAGAAAATTGGAACCTTACTTAAATTATTGTTTGCACTTTTATACTTTATAATCACCTAAAAGAGAATATCCTGTTTTAACCATCTAATCTTGCTGTCTCTAAGTGAACATAGTGTAATTTAAAATATTTATTCTGTAAATTAGTATTCTTTGCCTCGCACATGTAAAAAAGAGTCATAAATACCAGTAGACTCTATATAAAAATTACAATCTTGTCATCATTTATTTGATGAAGCCCACTACATGTACTACCAGATAGACCAGGAGCTCTTGAAAAGCAACACCTATGTCATTCATATTTAAACTATTATAATTCTACTTTTAATGTGTCTGATACACATTAGCTTCCTGTCTACTAGTTTCCTCTCTATGATTAAGTTTCCGCTCTAGCCTAATTCCCCATTGAGAGATTTTTTAAAAATCCATTTTTATTTATCATTTATTTTATGCCAAACACTGAGCCAGGCAGGCAGCACATTCACATGATTTCATTGGTTAAATGAGTCCATACAGCCAAAGTCCTAATAATAATTCCAGGCACAGAGTAAGCTCTGAATAATATTGGCTATGAATTTATCACTTAATCAGCACATAGCTGGCAATATCTGATGAGATAGGTATTATAATTCCCACAGCACAGCGAAGATAGTACTCAGTGAGAGAAGCATGTAGCAAATTGCCTGAAATGACCCAGCCAGTTTGTGTCTGAAGTCCTAAGTGTCTCCTCTCTGCGATCACTCCGCACTGCACCAGATTTCAGAATATTCCTGGTACAGATTTTGTGGCTTGACAAAAATATGTATCCTGAAAATATAGAAACTAAAGCCTAATTCAGACTTTTGGCATAGTGTAAAGTCCGTGCAGACGGAAGAATACTGACATCGCTTTGGGGGAATGAAGTCAGCAGGATAAGGAAAACAGGCTGCAGAGATTGTGGTAAAATTGAAGGAGAAGGCAGCCTGCCATCGTGTGTGTGTGTGTGTGTGTGTGTGTGCACATGCGTTTGTGTGTTTATGGGTCCCACAGCACAGACTAACCTAGAGTGCTCACTCCTCAAGCAGGTTTACTAAGCACGAGCTTTGTATTGTACACTGGGTTTTCACTGGGCAATCAGACAAAGATGAGTAAGTTAGAAGTGCTAAACTGTCCTCAGGGAGCTAACAGCCTAAGAACAAAACAGACCCAAGACAAACAAGCAAAGCAAAATAACTGCAAACTGGGATATATCATATGATGAGAGCAAATGGGATATTGAGGTAAGAGATTTGGTTAATAAAATTTAGGTATTCAGGAAGTAGTCCTCATAGATTTTGAATTTCACATTTACTTTTTAAATAAGTGCTATTACAAACCACAAAAATGTATCATGAATAAGTACATACTACCACATAAGTAAAATGATATTTTTAAGTATTTTTAAAAATCCATTAACATAATGCACCATATCCTGCTGACGTCAGAATCAAAATAGGAACTCTCCTACTTTATCATTTATAGACCTTAAATAGAAAAGTTAAAAAATAAAAGTATACAGTTCAATGCTATTCTCTCAAATCATCCCACTCTCTCCTTAAAATTTAAATTAAAACAATAAAATTAAAAAGAAAGAAGAGTTTTAAAAGTTGAACAGAAATAAAACTTGTCTTTATTTGTGGGCGGAGTGACAGACAAATACAAATGGAAACATAATATATGAAAAATGGCATTTGGAAATTTCTTCCATAAGAACAAAAAAACAGTGATCATAAATTTAAAGACTGATGTACTCAATAAAATCACATTTCAAACTTCAAAAGACCCGTAACCAAAGTCAAAAGTCAAACAACAGGGTGGGTCAAGATTTACCTAAATACACAGACAAAGAATCACAACCAGAACTCTGACTAATCATGTTGAAGAAGACAAGCAATAGATAAGAAAAATGGTCACAGGATGTGAACAGCCATGTGACAGAAGAGGAAATCCAGATGGGCAATAAACTTCTGAAATGATGTTCAACTCCACCGGTAGTGAAGGGGGACACAAGTATTAATAAAAAAAATAATGAAAGAAAATGTCCTCCTCTTCTCTTTTATGAAACTTTATAAAAAGCCTAGGAACTCCAGGTGTTGGAGATGATGTGAAGAAATGGTATCTCTTATCCTGGTGGAAGTAAAACTTGGTATAGACCCTTTGGAGAACAGTTTGGCTGTATCTATTTTGCATATCCCTGGAGAAGGAAATGGCACCCCACTCCAGTACTCTTGCCTGGAGAATCCCATAGACAGAGGAGCCTGGCGGGCTACAGTCCATGGGGTCACAAGAGTCGGACACGACTTAGTGCATATACAAGAGGAAGAGATTCATGCTGACACTTGTAGACAATGTTAAGTATAAGAATGTTCAGTGTGGTACTGACAGCAATAGTAAATATCATGAAGTAATTTGTTTCCAAGAACATGGAAAAATCATACAGTGAACAGTATACAACTAGCCATTAAATATCCTTACTAGCATAGATATATGGTTTGAGTGGGAGGAAAAAGTCAAATTCCAAAATGAGAACATTCGTGGGTATTTTGAAAACCTACAATTTAATACACTGTATCTCATGTAATAAAAATATCACAATGAGACCAAGGGGGCCATCCATCAACTTTAGAATAGTGGTGCATTTTTGGAGAAGGGAAGGAAAGCTCAGGGCATCTATCTGTATTCCCAACACAGTGCCCTATAAAGCTTGCATTCATAAACCAGCTCACCATGAATTCATGTTAGTAAAGACTCTAGTGACTCAGATTAATAAATTCCTTTCTTCTTTATTGATGATGGTGACTTGACACACTTTTCAAAAGATCTTGGCTCATTTCTGTTTAAAGTTTCTTTGGGAAAATTCAGTGATGCCAAATCCTTCCACAACTGCTAAAGTTGGCGGGTTGCCATTATTAAAATTGTTACCATATTGTGATGAACTTCTGGTGGTTGTGTTAATCAAATTGCATGAGAATGTCATTCCCTTAAAGGAAATATCTGGTTTCACCAGCCTGTAAATCTGTATTAACAATTCTAAGTCACTGGCTCAAACTGAAATCCAGTACCTGGTTCATAGCAATCAACTGCAGATAAATCAGTTGGAGTCATTCAGCTATCTTCTCTCAGAGACACTGTTAATATTAAAATACTCAATGGCACCTGCACAGTGTGTTTGCCTTCATACACTATTGCTGGTTTCTTTGTAAGTTTGCCAAGTGTTTTCAAATGTATCCCCTGGGAAAATGACCTATCAGTAATTTTTCCTGCATTTTCTCAGGCTGATAGAGAGCAGGTCTTTGATCATGCTGACCGAGGGCTGCGCTACTTAGAGTTCTAAGCACAGAGACGCTTTATGCTTGTGCAGCTAGGCAAAGCTTTGTGCCAGCGCTGGATATCTGTATGTCTTACATAAAGCTTAAAAGCTGAAATCATGACCTACAGGTTGGAGAAACAGAGAATGACTCGATATTTCAACTAAAATTATGTTAGGCTCTTTTTGATCCTCGGAAATGCCAGTAATTTGCTCTTTTCCATTACTTTTCTCCCCCAAATCCTCTTTCCTTACCACTCAATCCCTCCTCCCACACTCTGTCTTGAAGGTACACAGAAAATAACTTGTTTTTCACAGACAGAGGAATATTATTTTCATTATCTGAGGTAAAAAGCTGATAGTAATAAAGCCATAATTTTCAATGAACTAAGACAAAAGTCACCGTTCCTTTTTCTGTGTTTCTGGGAGGCGGGAGAACAAATGTTATTTAGACATATCGTACTCTTAAGACGATGGAAAACATTAGGGGAATGGATTTCACATCAGGAAATCTAGGAAGGAAAAATCCTTTCTTGTGGAATGGTGTTAAGTTTCTTTTTCCAGAGAAGGCAAAAGGTCCAGTAAGATGAAAGCAAAGCCAGGATGCCTGTGACAGCAGTTCACTTATTTTTTTTTTTTTTCTGAGGCAGAGAAAGAAATCCGACAAATTTAATTCTCGTTGGAGGGTGTGTCAGATTTCATTTTCTGACTGAGAAATTCATTTTATTTAATTTTCCCCCCACACCCAACATCCCTCCTTCTCAATCCTCCTCCTCCTGTATATTACATGGAGAAATAAAGCAATTTCAAAAAATACTTGTTTAATTGTTTGACTCTGGTCCATCACATTATCACTGAGAATTGGTTTCCTCACTTGTGAAATGCGGCTTTCTTTACCTAATTCCCTGAGTACTTATAAAGTTCCGCTGTTGGGAGAAAACTGGTCAAAAATAGAAACATTTGCAGGAGTTTGGGGGCGGGGATGTGTGTCACTGAAATATGATCACCAAGGTAAGAGGAGGGTGGGCTCTATAAGTTTGGGAATGAGCAAGTATTCCCACAAAAGCATTTCATTTCTTAAAAAATGATTAACCCTGTGCCAGACAAAAAAGAAACAGAAAAAAACCGAACCACAAGTCTTTGCCCCCACATAATGGTTTGCAGCCCCTGTAGTAATAAAAAGGATGGGCTCTGGTTTAGGACAGCTTAAGAGTTAGATATCACCTCCAAATACTTGGATTGTCAACTGATTTAGGAAATTTACTTAATTTCTACTCCCTATCCCGCCCCCCGGTAGTTTTATTGCACATAACATTGTGTAAGTTTAAGATGCACAAATGTGTTGACTTGCTACACTTACAAAGTACAAAATGATTATCATTAAAGCCTTAGCTCCCACTTGCATCCAATCACATATTTACCATTTCTTTTTTGTTCTGAGGTCATTTAAGATATACTCTCAGCAACTTTCAAGTATAAGATACAGTATTATTAGCTATCATTGCTACACATTAGACCCTCAAATTTGTTAATCTTATAAGTGGATTGCATCCTTTGACCAACATCACTCATTCTCACTTCAGTTCAGTTCAGTTGTGTCTGACTCTTTGTGAACCCATGGACTGCAGCATACCAGGCTTCCCTGTCCATCATCAACTCCAAGAGCTTGCTCAAACTCATGTCCACTGAGTCAGTGATGCCATCCAACCATCCCATCCTCTGTTGTCTCTTTCTCCTCCTGCCTTCAATCTTTCCTAGCATCAGGGTCTTTTCCAGTGAGTCAGTTCTTTGCATCAGATGGCCAAAGTATTGGAGCTTCAGCTCATTCTCACTGCTGCTGCTGCTGCTAAGTCACTTCAGTCGTGTCCAACTCTGTGCGACCCCATAGACGGCAGCCCACCAGGCTCCCCCATCCCTGGGATTCTCCAGGCAAGAGTACTGGAGTGGGGTGCTGTTGTCTTCAATGCATGAAAGTGAAAAGTGAAAGTGAAGTCACTCAGTCGTGTCTGACTCTTAGCGACCCCATGGACTGCAGCCCACCAGGCTCCTCCATCCATGGGATTTTCCAGGCAAGAGTACTGGAGTGGGGTGCCATCGCCTTCTCTGTCATTCTCACTACTCCTCCTCAACTCACCAGCCCTTGGTAAACACTATTTTGTTCTCTGCTTCTCTGAGTTTGCCTTTTTTAGTTTCTTCACGTAAATTATATTATACAGTATTTGTCCTTTTCTTACCTGGGAAGTCACTTAATTTCTTTGTCTTGATTTCCAACAAATGTTAACGTTGTATTTCCACATTAAAACATAAGGATACTAATTGTATATCCCTCCTACTGTGCTGTGAGTATTAAACAGTATCATATATGGACAAACTACTTCCTCCATAAATATTTATTGTTACCATATCATTACCTTGCACAAAATAATTTTCTATACAGATGTAAGAAGCTTTGGTTTGCTTTACTATTGTTTGCTATATGATACTCAATAAAAAATTATAAATATCAAATTGAATATAAATTCCAGATAAATTAATCACTTCCAGGATGTAGAAGACATTATTTTAAATGTTATAATTCTTTTACATGCAGATAAATGTTAAGCTATTAGATCTTTGTGGGATACATTCTTATGAATTCCAACAAAAGAAACCTATTTTTAAATTTTCACTGAGAATAAAACTAGATCTAAATAAGAGATATTTTTATGGCGGGGGGCGGTTCAGACAGGAAAGATAAAAAATCATTGGCATAATCCATCAAAGGGCTTCCCTTGTGGTTTAGCTGGTAAAGAATCCACCTGGAATGTGGAAGACCTGGGTTCGATCCCTGGATTGGGAAGATCCCCTGGAAAAGGGATAGGCTACCCACTCCAGTATTCTGGCCTACAGGATTCCATGTACTGTATAGTCAATGGAGTCACTAAGAGTTGAAGACGACTGAGCAACATTCTCACACACACAGTCCATCAAAAATAGACCTACAAAGCTTCCTTTTTTTTCTTGTGAAATATATCATGCACAATGAAGTATAGACAATGATATATAATTTGAAGAATAAAAATAAAGCAATCACCCGTAGAGCCATCATCCAAGTTAAGTAACAGAATGCTGCTAGTAATGTCTTAGCAGCTTCCTGTGTACCCCTCCCAAATGGATTTCCTTTCCTTCCCACAGATGTAATCATAACCATCTATGTGATAACTAATTTCTTTCCTTCCTTCTATGCATGCAGATTTAAACAATACATTATTTAGCTTGGCCCAACTGGGACTTTGTTAAAATAGAATCACATTGCATAAATTCCATATCCATTTCTTTCACTCAACATTGTGTTGATATAATTTTTCTATGTTGTTGTGCATAGCTGCAGTATGTTCATTTTCCTTGTAGCAAAATATGATAAAAGCTTCTCTGGTGGCTTAGATGGTAAAGAATCTGCATACAATGCAGGAGACCCATGTTTGATCCCTGGGTTGGGAAGATCCCCAGGAGATGGAATGGCTACCCACTCCAGTATTCTTGCTTGAAGAATTCCATGGACAAGAGGAGCATGTGTGCACATATCATGATTTACTTATCCAATCTATATTAGATGAACATTTGTGTTGTTTTCATTTAAAGTTGCTCTAAATTATTTTGTATAAGTTTCCAGGTAAATATGAAAAAGGATTTCTCTAAAGTATGGATCAAGAGTGGAATTCAGGATGAGAATAAATGCATATCTTCAAATATGCAGGAAAATGTCAAACTATTTTCCAAATCAGTCTTATCAATTGACTCTCTGCTCCACAGGGGATGAGATTTCCCCTTGTTCCACAGTCTCACCAATATTTGATACGGTCAACAATTTTTTTCCAGGCTCCATACAGGACAGGAATTTTTCCAGAACTTTAATCTGATCACATCTTTATTTTCAGCTCTTCAAAGGATCCTCTTACTAACAAAATAAAGTCTCAAATCCTTAGTCTAAACCAGAAGGCTATGCTTTATCTGATCCAGTTGTTATACATTTAAATGTTGCTAGCTTTATGGTCAAGAGTTGTATGCTATAGTGGTTTTAATTTGCATGTCCTCGGATACTAACAGAATTGAGCGTCTTTTGTCAGGTTATCTTAAAGTCCATGAGTGCTTTTCTGACTACATCTTTAGCTTAGTTTTCTCTAAGGCTGTTTGTTTATTATCCTTTTGTATGAGGGTTTTTTTTTTTTTTTAATGTTGTAGTAATTCACTCAGCCAATTATATGTGGTTATAACAATTACAACTTCCATTTTTCATTTCCATATGTGGTATCTCTTGGCGAAAAGAACTTAATCCAATGTAACTAAATGTACTAATCTTTTTTATAATTTATAGTTTATGCTGTTGTTCAGTCGCTCAGTCATGTCTGACTCTGTGACCCCATGGACTGCAGCAAGCCAGGCTTCCCTTGTCCTTCACCATTTCCTGGAGCTTGCTCAAACTCAGGTCCATTGAGTTGGTGATGCCATCCAACCTTCTCATCCTCTGTCATCCCCTTCTGCGTCTGCCTTCAATCTTGTAATTTATAGTCTGTTTTAAGAAATTCTGAGGATATAAAAGTATTCTTCACATTAATTTTAGAATCTTTATAAGCTTGCTTTTCACATTTATAACTGAGTCACCTGGAATGGATTTTTTATAAGGTAATGATCCAATTTAATTTTTCCCTCTATGTATAATCAATTGTTCCACATTCATATACTGAAAAGTCCAGGTCTTTCTCAGTAAGATGCCTTTTTTGCATGTAATTTTTACTATATTCAGTGTTCTACTCATTTGACAATTTTTACATCCCTGCACCAGTAGACACTCCTCTCATCAATAGAGCTTTTTAAGTCTTCATGTCTGATAGGGAAAGTGTGCCCAGCTTGCTTTTCAAGCGTATCTTGATGGTTTGGGCCCTTTGCATTTTCATATAAATTTTTCATTCACTTTGAAAAATTCCATTAAAAAATTTAAAAATTTAAAAGCATTAGCTCTGCAGATGAATTAAGCGAAAAGTTGCACACACTATTGAGCCCTCTGTGCCATGAATATATCTGTGTATTTGCTTTTTGAAAAATGTATTTCCATAGAGTTCTACAAGTCATTCCATAAAGATTTTGGACCAATGTTGTTGGATTTATTTCTAGTTACTTTAGGTTTTGATGTTAATATAAATGATACACTTGTTTAAAAAGACTCATTTTAACTCTTTTTGCTACTATTTTTGAAATGCAACAGATTATTGTACATTAATTTTCTATCTACACTCTTACTATACTCATTCCTAATCATTTACTCTTTGGGGATTTTTATTCTTTTGTATATTCTATGTATTATCTGCAATAAATGACAGCTTTCTTTCTTCTGTTCAGATTTTTACACCTTTTATTTACTTTGCCTTATACAACTGGCACAGACCTCCAGTGTAATATTGAATAGAAATAGTAATAGAAAATATCTTTGTCCTTTTTGGATTTTAAAGGGAAGAATGTTGTTTACTTACTACTGAATATTATGTTTGTGTTTGAAAGAATGTTAAATTATAGGACATGAAAGGCTTTGAGGATCCTATATTAAGATGATATATACATTTCAGTTAGGTATTTTGCATTTATGTTCATTAGTGAATTTGACTTGAATTTTTCTTAATATTCTCATTAGTTATTCTGGTATGATAATTTTGTAGGTTAATTTTAAAAAAATAAGTGGCAAGGGGAGAATATTGCTGTCTTTTTCTGTCTTCTCATATATTGAAATTATTTCTTTAGCACAGAGTACAACACTGCTGCAGTCACAATGACATGTGATCCATAAATCAATTTTCCTTTTCTGCATGGCACACAGCTAGATTGTAATTTTCTCCCTCCACAGTTATGTGGGTCATTGGTTACCTTCTAGCCAATGGACTGTGGTCTACATTGTGAGAGCACATGAAATATTGTATGTAAAAGTCCTTTACCATAATGAATATTTACATCTGATACATTTTAAAAAACTTTCCTCGTTTTTTAGTGGTGAGTAATAACATAAATAAGAAATGGTATTGTATGGATTAGAATTTGTAGATAAAAGGCCTGGAAGCTAAATTTGTGTCTAATAAATGTAAACTGTTACTGTCATCTGATGCAATAATGGTATGTTGATAATAATACCATTATATATTTTAGATATATATTTCATGTTAAAAAAAAAAGTGTATAACTCCAGTTTCCAAAAGAAATAATGTAGAAGTTAAAGAAATGTAATTATGGAAAATAAAACTGTTTGCAAATAAGTTACCCTGGAAAAAAAAGTGAATGTTGGTCACTCAGTCATGTATGACTCTTGATCTCATGGACTAGGCTCCTCTGTTCGTGGAATTCTCCATGGAAGAACACTGGAATGGGTAGCCAGTCCCTTTTTCAGGGGATCTTCCCAACCCAGGGATGGAACCTGAGTCTCCTGCATAGCAAGCAGATTCTTTACCATCCGAGCCACCAGAGAAGCCCCCAAAAGTTACCCTAGACAACTATTATACAAACACTCTATTTTATTTGGAATTAAGTGAAATGGACAAAAATGTGATTGTGGGAATATTTTCAGAATTCCAAAGCATTCTGTTCATCAGGCATCAAAATGGCAAAAAGGAAGAGCAGGAAAAGTTAGGAAGTCAGTCTTTGTATCCTTCTTTGCAAGGTTCCTTTCTGGCATGATAGAGACTAGAGATCTGAGAAACTTCTAGATCTTTCACAGATTGGAGGGTCTCTCAGTTCTGGAAGTTTCACCACCTCTGTTACATTCAGGCTAATAATAAGTTGAGTTTAGGCAGGAGTAATGATGTTTCCCTGGGAGAAGGCAATGGCACCCCACTCCAGTACTGTTGCCTGGAAAATCCCATGGATGGAGGAGCCTGGTAGGCTTCAGTCCATGGGGTCGCTAAGAGTCAGACACGACTGAGTGACTTCACTTTCACTTTCCACTTTCATGCATTGGAGAAGGAAATGGCAACTTACTCCAGCATTCTTGCCTGGAGAATCCCATGGACAGAGAAGCCTGGTAGGCTGCAGTCCATGGGGTCGCACAGAGTCGGACACGACTGAAGCGACTTAGCAGCAGCAGCAGCAGCATTGATGTTTCCCTATAACGCCAGCTCTCTTGACAGCTGAAGCAAGTATAATTTGAACCTCAAAGACAGAAAATAACGTATAAATGAGGTTAAGTATGGTGACTGTTTTTACATCAAACCTGGATATTGAATAAGATTAAGATTAAGAATAAGATTAAGATTGATAAGAATAAGATTGATACTTTGGACCTATGGTGTTGGCAAAGACTCTTGAGAGTCCCTTGGACTGCAAGGAATCAAACCAGTCAATTCTAAAGGAAATCAATCCTGAATACTCATTGGAAGGACTAATGCTGAAGCTCAAGTTCCAATATCTCAGCCACCTGATATGAAGAGCTGACTCATTAGAAAAGACCCTGATGCTGGGAAAGATTTAAGGCAGGAAAAGAAGGGGATGACAGAGGATGAGATGGTTGGATGGTATCACCAACTCAATGGACATGAGTTTGAGCAAGCTCTGGGAGATGGTGAAGGACAAGGAAGCCTGGTGTGCTGCAGTCCATGGGGTCACAAAGAGTCAGACACAACTGAGCAACTAAACAACAAAGCCACCACCCATCTCACAGCATCTTCAGGTAAGAGACACAGTAGAATCTTTACTAGAATGCACAGTATAAGGACTAGGTATGTGAATGGGTAGGATTTGGGCATGGCCTCCATGATTGGGTCAGTCACACTGGTCTGGTGAGGGTGATCATTATTGGCACAGTAGTAGTAAAACGGTGAATGGTCTGGGAGGCAGTCAGGACACTAGTAAAGAGGGACACTAGGCTTGGCATGCGTGGAAATGAAAAAAACTAGATTTGATTCCTACTTCTTTTCATTGGGAATTATTGTGAAATTATAATGTTTTTTCACTTCTAAAATGGGGCCTGAGTACCTTAGTTGTTCACAGCAAGGAGCAATGGGATAAGAAAAGCTTTAACAACTTGAAAAACCCAGACACTTCAGGGGGAAAAGTAGGATCATAAGATGGCTAAAACCACCTGGACAAATACTATGCCCAGAAGAAAACTAACTTTATGGAACAAGCAGCTTACAAGGGTTTTATAAATTACAAAAATATGTATACACATAGTAAGCAGCGTCAGGGAGACAAAAGGAAATATCAGTGGTTATCTTGTGGCAGTCAGTTGTTGTTCACTTTCAATATACTCTAAGTTCTGGGGCTAAAATCAATATTCTTTTCAATGTGACCTGTTTCAACATTCTCTGATATGATCACTCAGTGAAATGCTGACATAGATGCATCTTGGCAATATACTTGCTGCTAAAAATAAATATGTCAATGGTCCTCATCAGTGATGAAAATGAGTCCTTTTACACAAAACAAAGAGCCACAAGTCCTTTACTGTTAAGGTGAGTTTATCTCTTAATCATAAAACAAAAACAAAAAAAATCTCTTTAACTGGTATTAGAATGGGATTGAACAACTTTTACACATTTTAGAAATATGTGTAAAATAATTGTGGGGAATCGGTATATGGTTTGGATAAGGCCAGAAAGGATTTTCAAATCAAAGAAGAACAAAAAAACACAGAAAAACTTCAAAATTTCTAATAATACATATAATTTATAGTTACTGTAGGAAAATTAGAATATACAGAAAGAAACATAAAACCATATACAATAAACACACTTTGACTACCTTCAGAGTTACCTATTTATTAAGGTTTTGACCTATATCCTTCTAGACATTTGTTTAGGGAGGAGGATAAAAAAAAGGAAAATTTCTCTGCCAGGGACTTTCCTAACAACAGTTTCAGGAGTGACTTGACATTATCTCCATTTTACAAAGGAGGACACCAAAACTCAGAAAAATCAAGTTACTTGATTACAGGCTGAACATAACAAAAGTGTGAAAGTATTAGTCGCTCAGTCATGTCTGTTTCTTTGCAACCCAATGGACTGTAGCCCACCAGGCTCCTCTGTCCACAGAATTCTCCAGGCAAGAATATTGAATTGGGTAGTCACTCCCTTCTCCAGGGGGTTTTCCCAACCCAGGGACTGAACCTAGATCTCCTGCACGCCAGACAGATTCTTTGCTGTCTGAGCCCCTGGGGAAGCCCTGAACATAGAAAAGTAGGATTCAAATTCAGACAAAAGGAGTTCAAAGTGTTCTCTGAACCCAAAGACATTGAAAAGAATAATGTTAAATGTGACATGCGTGAGATGAAGAATAGGAAGTACCAGACTCTCCTTCCTCAAATGTAGATACCAATCCAACAACAATGCTTAAATCAATTCTCCTGAAATAAAAATTAAAAAGAAAACCAGCAAATGTTTCTAATTGGGAATCTACACACAATACAGAAAAGACATCCACAGAAAAGTTTCAAGAGGTTCCCAGACTCAAAAGCTGGCCTGACTCGTGAAGTTCTTTTCGGGTATGAAACTATTCCATAAAGAATGGGATAGATGACTATTTTTTCAAATCCATAGTTATCAGTGCAAAATTACTAGGAACACAAAGAAACAGGGGAAAACAGCTCAATCAAAGGAGCAATAAATTTCCAAAGACCAACCTGAAAGAAATGGAGGTCAATAAATTACCTGAGTAAAAATTCAAAGTAACTGTTGTAAAGCTGTTCAGTGAGCTCTGGAAAACAAGGCATGAACAAAATGAGAATTTCAAGAGAGAAAAAAATATTTTCTTTACAAATCACACAGATTTTGGAGTTAAAGAATGCAATAATTTATCAGAAAATTTTACTAGAAAGGTTCAACAGCAGACTTCATCAGGCAGAAAAATAAATCAGTGAACTTGAAGTCATTGGAAATTACCCAGTAAGAGGGGGAAAGTAATAAAAAAAGGAATGAAGAAAAGTTAAAGGACTAATGAGATACCATCATGTGGACCAATAAATACATTATTAGAGTCCAGAAGGAGAAGAGAAAGAAGAACAGAGAACAGGACAGCAATATTATTTAAAGAAATAAGGTCCACAAACTCCCCAAATCTACAGAAGGATATGGACTTACAGATTTGAGAAGCCCAACAAATCTCAGATAGGCAAATCTCAGTGGAGTCTACATCATGCACATTATAATCAAATTGTCAAAAGTCATGAGAGAATTTTAGAAGCAGCAAGAGACATTTTTCCAAAGAGGAAATGTAGATGGGGTAGTAAAGTAGTCAAACTCATCTAAGCAGAAGGTAGAATGGTGGAGTTAGGGGCTTGGGCAGGGGAAATGAGGAATTGTTCAAGGAATATAGCTTCAGTCATGAAAGACAAAAACATTCTAGCTATCTCTTGTACAACACTGTGCTTATAGTAAATAATACTGTGTGTGTGGGTGTGTGCATGCACACACTCACATGCATGTATGTGCTCACTCAGTCATGACTGAATCTTTGCAACTCCTACTGCAGCGGGTGCACTCTTTACCACTGAGCTACATTGGAAGCTACGCTTACTCCCTGGAAGGAAAGTTATGACCAACTTAGATAGCATATTCAAAAGCAGAGACATTATTTTGCCAACAAAGGTCCGTCTACTCAAGGCTATGATTTTTCCAGTAGTCATGTATGGATGTGAGAGTTGGACTGTGAAGAAAGCTGAGCACCGAAGAATTGATGCTTTTGAACTGTGGTGTTGGAGAAGACTCTTGAGAGTCCCTTGGACTGCAAGGAGATCCAACCAGTCCATTCTGAAGGAGATCAGTCCTGGGTGTTCTTTGGAAGGACTGATGATAAAGCTGAAACTTCAATACTTTGGCCACCTCATGTGAAGATATGACTCACTGGAAAAGACTCTGATGCTGGGAGGGATTGGGGGCAGGAGGAGAAAGGGATGACAAAGGATGAGATGGCTGGATGGCATCACTGACTCGATGGACATGAATTTAGGTGAACTCCTGGAGTTGTGGTGATGGACAGGGAGGCCTGGCATGCTGCATTTCATGGGGTCACAAAGAGTCGGACACGACTGAGCGACTGAACTGATACATTTAAACAATCCAAGAGTAGATTTCATGTTATATGCTTCTTACCATAATAATAATTTTAAAAACCTTTAAAATATGGTTTGGGTGCTCTTTTCTTCACTCTGAAATCCTCAGTCAGTCAGTCACTCAGTCGTGTCCGACTCTTTGCAACCCCATGAATCGCAGCACACCAGGCCACCCTGTCCATCACCAACTCCCAGAGTTCACTCAGACTCACGTCCATCGAGTCAGTGATGCCATCCAGCCATCTCATCCTCTGTCGTCCTCTTCTCCTCCTGCTCCCAATCCCTCCCAGCATCAGAGTCTTTTCCAATGAGTCAACTATTCTCATGAGGTGGCCAAAGTACTGGAGTTTCATCTATAGCATCATTCCTTCCAAAGAACACCCAGGACTGATCTCCTTTAGAATGGACTGGTTGGATCTCCTTGCAGTCCAAGGGACTCTCATGAATCTTCTCCAACACCTCAGTTCAAAAGCATCAATTCTTTGGCGCTCAGGTTTCTTCACAGTCCAACTCTCACATCCATACATGACTACTGGAAAAACCATAGCCTTGACTAGACGGACCTTTGTTGGCAAAGTAATGTCTCTGCTTTTCAATATGTTATCTAGGTTGGTCATAACTTTTCTTCCAAGGAGTAAGCGTCTTTTAATTTCATGGCTGCAGTCACCATCTGCAGTGATTTTGGAGCCCCAAAAAATGAAGTCTGACACTGTTTCCACTGTTTCCCCATCTATTTCCCATGAAGTGATGGGACCAGATGTCATGATCTTCGTTTTCTGAACGTTGAGTTTTAAGCCAACTTTTTCACTCTCCTCTTTCACCTTCATCAAGAGGCTTTTTAGTTGCTCTTCACTTTCTGCCATAAGGGTAGTGTCATCTGCATATCTGAGGTTATTAATATTTCCCCCGGGAATCTTGATTCCAGCTTGTGCTTCTTCCAGCCCAGTGTTTCTCATGATGTACTCTACAATATCTATTCCATTCCCTCTGGTGTCTTATTATTGTTTTACTATACCTTCATTTTATAAATATTGATTGAGCTCTCTGAGTAAATTTTTTTCTTTATCTCTCATGCCATCTAGTACAGGGCTTTGAGCACAGAAGATAGTCAACAAATGGTTTTGAATAAATACACTTACACATTTGTAAATGACAACTCTATTAAAATTTTCCAAGTGTTTCAGGCTGTTTAACTCTCAGAATTCACTGAAAAGACTGATTTTCAGAAGTTTATAAAGCTATAAATCCACCAGGAATTCAAAGAAGGTAGTATTATTACTGAGAATACTAGCTGGGCAAGACTTAATGGAGGATGTTGGTCTTCATTCATTCATTTATCAGATATAGTTAGGAACTACTAGACACCATGAGAATGAATATTGGTTCACAGTCTAATGAGTAGCCAGATGATATATAATAAAGCAAAACTAAGTCAATAGAAATGGTTAAAGGTACAGCAAGATTAGAACAACTGGCAACTATTGTCTCTAGGTGTCACCAAAGACTTTACATCTATGCATATTGAGTTTTAAAGAAGCAATACATATTCAAAAAGTATGTAGTATATAAAATACAGTATTCTTAAGCAGAGAAAGCAGCAGGTAAGATGGTGAGAAAACACACACAAAAATAACCCTAATTTGTAAAAATTTCAGAAGGTCCAGAGTATAAGGCATAAGTAGGAGAGTAAAAGAAAACATATGGTAATCATATTGTGAAGGACTTTGAAGTTTAAGTGAAGGTATTTGTTAGAAATATAGAGAATGACCCATATTCTCCCCAATCTCTACTAAATTCAGGGACTAAAAACAACAACAAAAGATGTTGTTAATAATATATCCATGACCTAGATTAATGAATGTGAAAACTGCACTCATTTGTTAGGTTTCAGGCAATGTATTCGATCTTTTAAAGCAGTTAACCTGTCTCTTTTTGTATATTTCAGTACACTTTTTACTATCTACTAATATGGTCACCTTTGACTTTATACTCTACATGTATTCAAACAAACTGTACTATTTCCCCAACTATATTTTTAGCTCTTTGCTTATCTCTGTATCTACCTCAAGAGTTTCGGTTAAGTGAACAGAACCAAATGGAACTGAGCTAATGCATTACTTTTCTCTCATAAATTTTAAAATCTTCGATCTTTCTTGAGTAGATGCAGGCACATAAAAAGTATCTTTTACAATATGGTTAACTTACATTTTAAAAAAAGTAAGAAGAACACCGTGTTTGGTTACTGACACCTAACCCTTTGTTTTTCTTAGACTTGAGTCAGCAGAAACATGAAGCCTGGTAAGACTGCCTGTATTTCCAGCTTTTGTGACCCTTGTTTATTCATCAAACCATTGTGAACTTTGGCCTCCTTATGCTCTTTTGCACTCTATTTGTGTACCACTCACCTGCATGGAAGAGATATTCCTTATTCTAAACAATATTTTTATACATATTTTGGATGCGTGGAAAGATGAGGCTGGTCAACATACACATTTTCTGTTTCTATATAGAATGACCAATTGATTTTTTTCAGGGTAATCTCAGCTCTAAATACTAATCTGGATAGGAAGTAACTAATCTTTACAGAACTATTGAAGTAAAAGGGTATGTTTTTCTTTGCTTATCACAGGTTCAGCTATAGGATAAACCTCAAAGAAGTGGGTGGCAAGCTACCCAAAGGGACTGAGTGTTAAAGAATAGAAATTTCTAAGATTTGAAATGCTAGGGTAAATAAAGTAGTTATATGAACTAAATCACAAGTCAGGCTTTAGAGGAAATATGGAAGTTGAAAGAGTAGAGGAGAACCAAGAATTTCACTTTTGTTTTCTAGAGTCTGGGTTTCTCTTTTTTGTAACTCATGCATCACACATCTCCTCTTAGAGATATTTATGTGAATTTACCTACTGCAATCAAAAGTCATTTTAGGTTTTAACTGCTGAATTCAAAACTCAGGGCTCTGGGCTGACAAGGATGGGAGGCGGTGCTGGGGGTGGCAGGCAGCTTCAAGAGGGAGAGGATATAAGTGTACATGTAGCTGATGCACTTTGTTGTACAGCAGAAACTAACAGCATTTGAAAGCAACTATATGCCAGTAAAAATAAGTAAAACTTTTTAAAAATGAAAAAGATAAATTCTATAACTGACTATCTACATAACTCAAGATAATTTTATAGATATTTATGCTAAGCTCTTAATAATCATACCCCCCACTTTTATGCCATTATCTTACTATTTGGAATACAAATATACTAGTTTAATGATACTTTAATTTCCTAAGGGAAATGCTATAATTTCTAAAAGTATTCATAGTTTGAAATGCTTCTTAAGCCCTGCAAAATTTGATCAACAAATAAAGCCACTGTTACCATCTTTGATGAATTTTAGGAAAAATCAAGTTTAATTTGAGGGTCACTTAACTGTGTGATTCAGGGAAGGGACAGTATGAAAGGAGAGATCATCTCAGATAAATTAAGGGTTTCAGATTCCAGACTTGGAAAGAATTCAAAAGAAGAGTCTTTCTTGTCTTTGAAGAATCTGTTTATAAATATTGTCTTGTAAATGTCTCTTATTTGTTCACCTGTGATCAGTTACATGAATAAATCTAAGTGGATATTTTTTGATAAATTATTAGCTTCTCTCTAGCATCCTTTAGCTACCAGGAAACTCAATATAATTTATTTTAATTGTAGTCACTCTTTTTCATGATAAAAGGTAAAATTAAGTCACCTTCCCTAATTTCTGTGTATTCTAAAAAAATTCTTGCTATTTCTGATCTCTCTCTTGAAATTTCCTGTAAAATGTGCACTCTCATTAAAATACACACCAATTTTTTTAGGAAGGAGGGAAGTATGTTTTATAAATAAATTTAAAAAACAACAAATGTATTGAATTATAGTTCATTGTTTTAAAATATTCATTTCTTAATAACTTTGAAAAAGATGTAATTTTTGTGATGTTATAATTTATTAGACAAATGTTTGCGAAGATTTGAGGTTCCTTTCCTTTTGTTTTCCTTTTTTCTTCTGTTTAGATGGGGACTAGCTTAGTTATAGAAACTCTTTTTCAAAGAGGACTTCATTCTCTTCTAATGAGCTTTATATTGAACAAGTCAAATAGAAACAAATGATGGGAACAGAGTCAGAGAAAGAAAATGAAATTAGGAGTTCACTCCTAGTTTTATAGGTTGAAAAGTTAATGGAAATTGGTGCCCCAAGTAAAATACAGACTACAAAAGGAATGATAAGCTTGAAGAGAAAAAACAGCAAGCTCAACAGTGATGGTACTATGCATTAAAGCAACTTAAAGAAGAAAAATAAGGAAAATATGAGTGTCTCTGGTAACTCACTGACCCCACCATGACCACACCTCTTCTAGATACGAGAGGTAAGACCCATTTCAAAGGGGAGGTTTCCGATACTTATCTGGAAGATGGAACCCAGTTCAGGGAAAGCACATGTCACCTTATTACTAAGATCACCTCCCAGGGTTGAAAGATAAAGTATAATGTAACATACCCCATAGTCGGAGGATAAACAGGTTTGGGTTACCAGTGCATTATTTGGTTGCCCTCATCAGAAACATAACCTGTCTCCACAAGTTTAAAATAAAACAGGAGAGCCCTGATCATTTGACTCAAACAACACCATCGTAAGTGTGACCGCTGTCTTCCCTCCTGATACAACACCTGACTCTTTGTCAAGCCCAGCTGGAGACTGTGCCTAGTAGGATTACAGATGAGGTTTCTGAACCTGTCTGTTCCTCTTACATACTTTCACTAATATGATCATCTTGTTTTTATTGAAACAACATTTTAACAATTGCACAGAATCTGCAAATAGTAACTAGACATGGAGAAATTCTGCCAGGAGCATACCACCCTGAGACACATCCTGAAAGGTAATAGCTTTGTGGGATTTGCCTGCCTGTTGATAATATGTCATGCAAGTTTCCAAAGTCAAGAAGAAACAGATCAAGGGATTTTTGCAATATAATTTTCTCCCTGTATACAAAAATACAAGGAAAAAAAGAACATAATACAATCCTCTAATAAAACTTTGAGGATGAATTAATACAGAAGGCCACACATCTGTGACTATTAAAAATGAACTTTGGCACTTCTCCTCCTATCGTAATACTACTATCACTTATTTCCTTCCCTATGAATGTTTTACACCCCACCCATTATAGGACCCAACCCCAAATGAATCTACTCCAAGGAAACCATGTGTGCTTATCTAAACACTACAAGCAAGTATAAAGGATTAACACAAAGCTCCCGCTAAAAGATGAGAATGCTTAAAAAATAATTAAACTGAAGTCTGTCTTTTAGCAATATATGTTTGCATGAAATATTATTCTCTTGGATTCACTGTAAGCATTTGAGATTTCAAGACAAGAAGCACTTTCCTTTTGTAAGGTTTAATAAGCACTGAAACATATTTATTATTTCAGAAACATGTATAGATCAGATACCTACTAAGAAAGTTAAGCAAATTATTTGTAAGATTCAAAGAAAGTCATAATTGCAATTAGAGTGACAATTGTTTCAAATGTTTGTCTAATTAAGCAACTTATTAAGTGTTGAGCAATTATTACATTTCAAACATGTTGGAAAGAATTATAAATTTACTTTTATATTTATGTACATGTACAATGTATATAAATGAATATAACTATGAAAATAAATTATTTTAAAATCGAAAACGTAAAAACTGGACCAAAATGTTGAATATAAATGCTCTAAAAGTGAAGACCTAATTCACATACAACGTTTGATGTTTAAGATTCATGGGCCAAATATAAACTTCAGAGGCAGGTATCCCTTTGAGCAGTGAAGCTGAGAAGAGAAGATGGAGAATTCTGCTAAAAATGCAGGTAATTAGATTGTGCATACTCTGGTCTTTCCAAATTTTTGGTTAAAAAAAAAGACTCCTCAAAACAAAAGCTAGGCAAATACTATTGATTTGGCCTCTTTCTCCTTGTGTAGACTGAGTCTGGTGCAACTCTGACCTAAAAGTAATAAATCAACTTTAGTTAGTTCTGTAACTGGAGTGTAACATTGCCTATGATGAGTTGAAAGGCTCCATTTCTCCAAATCCCCAGTCTGGTCCTTGGATTTGGAGTTTTACGAACCGGCCTCCACTGTCACCAGCTACAGTCAGGAAGGGGCTGTTTGGAGTTCACTGTGGAAATGAGAATAGGGCTGGAGTGAGAACTTGTGGAGCTTTACACAATGTCAGCCCACCCTTTCCCTGTGGAATAGGAAATGTTGGCAAAGTCGACATCCTCTCATAATCAGGATAATCTCAGCTTTCTCCTTGGAAAATATACAAAAAAAGAAAACGAACATCCTAACATTCAACCATGAGGAATGTACATTAGCATCCTGTTTAGAAGGACCAAAATCTGCCTCTTGCATCAGCTTTCTTGACTGCCTTCCATAAGTCTGTCTGTACAAGGAATTATATGATCCTTTTCTTCACTTTTTATCTAGTAATATTTGAAAGCCTATGACATTCACTGCACTATATTAAGTAGCCAGTGAATTGCAAAGTTGAATGGAAAGTTCCAGAGTTATCCAGTAAATGCATCCTAAGAAAATAAATAACCTGAATAATTCAAGTAAAAAAAAAAATTCCATTACCCTTCTTTTTTCTCATTAACAAGTATATTTTGACTGCATTATCATAACATCTACTATATAAGATCAGAATTTATAAAAATATAACTTTATAACTTTACTGAGTTATATTTTTGCTATGAAGAATAAAATTTAATAATATGCTTTCCTGTGTTGGCAAACTCACTCTGGAGTTATTTTAATGAATGACCTACACTTCCATCCTTCTAATTTAGAAATCAAACAAGTTCGGTCACCTCAAAAGTTGTGCCAAATAAGGTGAGAAATGGTGCTGAGAAAGACCTGAGGTTTCAGAAACCTTCAAAGACTTGCTAATGGCTCTTTCATCAGCATTTGCCAATTACAGCTACTTTCATCCCTGTAAAAGAGCTACCACTCAATTGAGCAAGTCTAAATGGGAGGCTGATAAAATTTCCCTGGGATAATCGTTTGATACTTATATGACTTCAACTGTAGAATGTGACAAGACTGTGGCATGGAGATTAATGTAGCATTGTTGAGTTTTGTATTCTGTGAATATACATTCTAATGCAGACAATGAAACCAAATTGTGCATTTTGCACTAGTCCTATGGGAAGCTCATCCTTCTCATAACATAGGAGTGATGACTGCAGCTTTCTTCAGTAATGGGGATATTGTTGACAAAAACAGGGTCTGATCTCCTAAGCCCACGAGTGAAAGTTATCTGCTTCAGTCTGTAGTACATCACCCAGGGATCAAGGGAAACGAGACTTTCTCTGCCTCATATCTGTATCATGCTCTCTCTTCCCTAACAGTATTTTTTGTTACCATCTTACCTTATGCAGTATGGCACTGGAAGATGATTTCAAGACATAGGCTGTGTAAAGGGAAATAGCATGCACTCCAGAGAATGAAGAAATAGAGTATGTTTACATTACTCAGGTCTTCATCTTTTCCTTCCTCACATTCATCTTTCACTCAGCCAAAAAGCACAATCTCTTGAAATGCAATTCTATGCTCTGTTGCTTCAGTTCAGTTCAGTTCAGTCATGTCCAACTCTTTGCAAACCCATGGTCTGCAGCACACCAGGCCTCCCTGTCCATCACCAACTCCCAGAGTTTACTCTGCTGTTTACAGCCTTCCAAAGGCAACACATAGCTTGTGAGAAAAGTTCAAATCCACTGCAGGGCACACGAACCCAACTATTTATTACACAATCATTGCTCACCTTCTTCACCTTTCACTTTATAACCTAGAAATACCAGATTACTGTATTTTTTCAGTGCCCATCATGATGAATCATACATGCTGCTGCCCCTTACTTTGCCTCTGCTGCAGTCTTACAAACCATGACCTTACTGACCCATATTTAAGACACAGCTCATAGCACCCACAAACCCTCTCTGAACTCTGCTCAGACTCAACAATGGGCCCTTGTTGATCCCATAGCACCCTCTGCTGTCTTCCGCTATAGAATGGATCATAGCGGGTTTTCTTTGTCTTATCTTCTAAGGAGACCGTGAATTTCTCAAGGTCAAAGGCAAATGTGTTCACCCAACATTTTACTTATCTCTTTACTACTCCTCACTTCCACATTCCAAGATGGGAATGGGTGGAGAGAAAGAGAAAAGCAGACACAGCAAAAACAGAAATAACTAGACAGAGAACAGTGATGCCAGGAGACTCCTAGTGCAGAACAACTTGCTTATAATAAAACAAAGCTCATTACAGGAGAGGAGAAGGCAATGGCACCCCACTCCAGTGCTCTTGCCTGGAGAATCCCATAGGCAGAGGAGCCTGGTAGGCTGCAGTCCATGGGGTCGCTAAGAGTCAGACACGACTGAGCGACTTCCCTTTCACTTTTCACTTTCATGCATTGGAGAAGGAAATGGCAACCCACTCCAGTGTTCTTGCCTGGAGAATCCCAGGGACAGGGGAGCCTGGTGGGCTGCCATCTATGGGGTTGCACAGAATCAGACATGACTGGAGCGACTTAGCTGCAGCAGCATTACAGAGCATTATGTCTCTGTTCCTTGAAATATAGAAGAATAAAATGGACATAGACTCAGCAAATGTTCATGGGGTCCTGATGAATGATAAATGTCCTCTCTGCTTCAATAATCTTCTCTGTTTCCTCCTCCAATTATTTTTCTTACCTGGAATGTCTGTTCCAACCCTCTAGGCCCATTCAGATCTAACTCTCTAAGCCGGGTAAAACCCCATTGTCTCTGTGAAGCTTTTTCTAATTACTCCAGGAAACATTATTTTTTTATCATCTCTGAAATTCTAGAATGCTGATTCGTATTCCCACTATTCATAAATATTTTAGGGCCTTTTTTCCTTCATCTTAAAGCTCAAAAAATGTCTTTTTAAACATATTGATGATTGTACTGTGGCTAAAACATCTGATACTCATATTTATTGTTAACAAAAATGGAATGGATGCTTAATTAAATGCTTTTCTCTCTTCTGTTTTCACTTTCCGTTAGAATTTTCATACATCTATGGAGAACAACTGATTAAATCTGAATGTGTTTTAGACTTCTTTTACCCATCCATGTGCTCTTATAAAAAACTAAAATTTCAAGTGCCTGAAGGTGGAGAAAGGGACTGTTTATACACAGGGAAAGTTTCGTGCCCCTAAAATAATTAAAAAGTATTTTATGCTCAAATTTGCCACAAATCTTCTATGTAACCTTGGGAAAATATGTTTTCTCTTTGGATTAGATTTCTTCCTATGAAAGGAAGCATGAGATGATTGAACACTTACATTTAGAAGGATCCCACAACGTATGTAAACCTGTAATTTCTTGATTCAGTTGGTGTTAAACAATAGTAGTAGATGGTTAAATAATTATATGAAGATTGTTGAACATGTGTAGCAGACATTAGTCTTAGTCCACAACTCAAATGCACAAAAATATGTTTCTTTTTAAAAATTTCATTCCATTTCTACACTATAAGGAGATCCATACTGAATTTTTAAATTTATTTTTAAGGTTTTAAGATACTCTTATTTTACATAGTATGTCTTCTCATTTTGTTACTAATATTTACTATAATTGTCTATAGTTGAACAGCTTCTATTTTGTGCTTCATTTTATCTGTATGACAGAAACGTAGTGAGTGTTATGCTTCTTATCCTCTTTTTCCTGAGATGTGCCTAAGTTTGGGGGTTTACAGAGTATCAATGCAGTGGGAATATAGAAGGGTTCAAGTGCTCAATAATGCCTCTTCACAGTGGTGCTCACTGAGTTTCCCTGTATCACTGCTTCATTCCCCATAGCTTATGCTAAGTCATTCATCCCTGAATCTTGTCTACAAGCCCCCGGAAGCTCAAGACCTCTCTTCACACATCTGAATGGAAACCAAAATGGAAACCAATCTGCTATATGTATGATTTACAATAATCAAATACAAAACAATATATTTAAAGTACCTAGTTCTGTGTATATTGCAATGTTAGAAACTCAGTAAATGCTAGGTTCTACTATCATTATTTTTTTGAATAAATAATGCAGTAACAATGTTCAAAAATCAAATATATATATATATGTATATATATATATATATGTATACACACATGTACAAATTAAAGGGAGATGTATCCCCCTCATCCAGGTACCACTTTATCTAGTTTCCCTATTCACCTGCTAAAAGATAACCATGATAGAGCAAAGACAGTGAAATAAAATTTATGATATCCATAAAATGAGGAGTTGAGGATATTTATTTTTATGTATTCATATATGTTTATCTCAAAACCTTGCATGATACATTGTCAAATATTTATGGAGCACTTTCATAGACACGCTTCCAAGTGCTTTCCAAATATTAACTAAGTTATTTCTGATACAACATCATGAGGGAGGTGCTACTGGTTGCACCCTTGACAGAAAAATAAACTGAGGCTGAGGAACATTTGGTGAGATTAAATTTTTAACACCTCTACCCTACCACAACTACTATAATTTATATCTGTACCCATTAGCCTTTGTATATACATCCACTTTAACATTCCCTTTAATTTTTTTAATCTCGTCATCAGTTTGTCAAAAGTCAGAACTGCCATTATTCTCAGAAACATTTTGGATAACTTAAGAAGGAACTTAGGAAGAAAAGGTTTGAACAGGGAGCATCAGTAAAAATCAAATGTTTGTTTCCACTTAATCTTTGAAAACATTACTTTGAAAAAGCACCAACAGTTGCATAAAATCAAGAATCCTAACCTCTAATAATAATGATGACTTATGTTCAGAACACAAAACACATATCCAGTATCTGTATCCTCACAACAACTCCATTAGGCTAACTTCCTTATTACTATCTCTCTGTTATTTTTCTCCTTCAGTATATCTTTTGCAATGTCAATAGGTCTTTCAAAAATACAAACTTTATAATGGAATTCATGTCTTCAGAAAGTTTGAATATTTCCCAAATACTTTATGAGTTTAATTTTTTTTTAATATTTAAAATTTACTGACTCATACACTCATATTTTATAAAATATATGTGTAAACAGAATTATATATATATATATATTTTTTTCCTAATGTATATGACATAATCATCACAATGCCAAGGAAAAGGCATTCAATTTTCAACACATACTTGTAGCCTTATCTTTTATTCCTTGACTTTGCCCCCATCACCCAGATATTCGATTATACTAAATTATTTGCTGTCACCTCAATGTGATAGCTACTTTCCATGCCTTTGCTTATACTGATCCCTTATGTGCTGATGGAGCCTTCTTTAAGGCTCAATTCAAGTATTACCTACTCAAGTTTCAAGACTTAAAAATAATGTCGAACTTAAGTCTTCTAATCATAACAACATGCTTTTATAGCACTGTGTATGTGCAGTCTTTGCCACAATTCATTATCTTATTTCTTCACCTGCAACTGGATTTATCATTGTGTCCTCACAGAGTACCTGAAATACAACAAGTGCTTAATGAAGCACCATTAACTCCATGAATGTTGGTGAGATGACATAGCAAGAACCATCACTTGTATTTACAAATATAATGAAGCATATTCCAAACGTAAAAGTGGTTTTCTCAGAGCTACAGACTCCTTCAGGATATTACACAGTTACACAAGCATGTGAGAAAGCTAGCTTCCCCAAACTTCCTAACTTTCTCATGATGTGTGATAAGGACTGAAGAAATGACCGAGCTGGTGAAAAAAAAAAACAAAAAATCTAGGTAATTGCAAAGAATACGAGGTCCAGTTTACAGGGACTGAGTAATAAATACTTTAAATTTATATGTGTCAATGGGCTCTGAGAATTACCTATTATAGCTATTCCACATCTGTTTTTTAAAGGGCTGTATCTGTTTAATTTATTTTTATTGACGTATGCTGCTAAGTCACTTCAGTCGTGTCCGACTCTGTGTAACCCCATAGACAGCAGCCCACCAGGCTCCCCCATCCCTGGGATTCTCCAGGCAAGAACACTGGAGTGGGTTGCCATTTCCTTCTCCAATGTATGAAAGTGAAAAGTGAAAGGGAAGTCGCTCAGTCGTGTCCGACTCTTAGTGACCCCATGGACTGCAGCCTACTGGGCTCCTCTGTCCTTGGGATTTTCCAGGCGAGAGTACTGGAGTGGGGTGCTATCACCTTCTCCGTATTGAAGTATAGTTGATTTAATATCATCTTAGTTTCAGGAGAATAGCAATGATTCACTTATACATATATACAGATCTATTCTTTTTCCATATGGATTATTAGAAACACTGAGTATAGTTCTCTGTGCTATACAGCAGGTCCTTGCCGGTTATCTGTTTTATACATAGTACTCCACATCTTTTTTCAATTTTGCATCACACTTATGCCTCTCTTCACTCTCAAAAGTTGACTCTTCTTCTTCAATAAACCAATACAATATTGTAAAGTAATTAGCCTCTAATTAAAATAAATAAATTTAAATTAAAAAAAGAGAGGTAGCAGCAACAGAGCTTTATAGCAAGGGAGGGTGGAAGGATGGATGGACTAACAGGTATATAAGGGACTAAGGGTGATTTATTTTGACATCCAGGAGTCCTTTGACTGCAAAAGCTTAACATTGACTTGGCTAGCTCACCTCTTCTTTCTTACTCTGTAACCCTCCCAGATAACACTCCCAAGTGAGAGGAGACCTGAGATATGCTGCTGCCTTGGATCTCAACTAGTTCTCTGGACCAATATTTATAAAAATGGAAGGAATAAACAATGATGAGAAAGAAAAAAATGAATTAAACTAGTGAGTAAAAGAAGATGGAGCATATCATTTTTTGCTTGTGATGGTGAGACAGACTTTCTGAGACATTTTTCACATATCAGGGTGGATATTCTGTTGCCACATAATGAAAAGAAGAAACTTTTAATTCTGTAGATATCTTTAGGGTAGTGGAAACTCTTCCTTAGATTTTCTTTCTGTGGTAAATATATAAAATATATTTATATTTTATATATATATATTCATATAAAATATATAAAATATAAAAAGTGGTAAGGATTACTAAAGCTTAGGTGACACATTCTGAAAGTTCAGCTCATTTAGATCTACAATTAATATAGTAGAGAACATACCTCATCAATTCTACTTGCTTATACCAGTTTCTGCTCCCTTATACTATGAGTTCATGAGTTTCCAACACCTAGTATATTGCTACATACACAGTAGATACTCAATAAATGCTTATGAGGGCTTCCCTGATGGATCAACTGGTAAAGAATCCAACTACAATGCAGGTAATACAGAAGATGTAAGTTTGATCCTTGGGTTGGGAGGAAACCCTGAAGGAGGAAATGGGAACTCATTCCAGTATCCCTGCCTGAAAAAGTCCATGGACAGAGGAGCTTGGTGGGCAACGTACAGTCCAAGGGTCACAAAGAGTCGGATACCACTGAGCAAGTGAGTGATGGCAAATGCTTGTGGAGTGAACATATATCTTGGTGATTTGCTTGTGTTAGAAGTTTTGATGGAATTTCAAATCAAAATGAAGTAGAATGTACCATATTTTAAGAAAAGGTAGCAGTCTGAAATAATTATAAGTTGTTAACATGATTTGCATACTACCTCACAGGACAAATACGACTTTGGGCAGTGCTAGAAACCCAGTTCTAAGGAAAGATCAGGAATTTTAAATTCATTTTTTAAAGTGAGAGAACACAGAATATATAATTTCAAAAAGGACTCCTATGCTCTTGGCTTGGTTCTTTCCCATTAAAAAGAAACTCGGGAAAAACACACATTATAATAAGTTGCTTTCACCTGAGTACCACTACTAATAACTAGATTTTATTCTTATCTGTATTGTTGCATATTTGCTGCATTGCTCATAAATTTCTTCAGAAGAATGGATTATTTCTTGAGTGTGCTTCAACTTAATAGGTTTGGAATCATGTTCAGGATTACTTATAAAGGAGGAAGAATAGACAAATTGAGGTTTTCCTATGTATTAATATTTTTTTCCTCTTTGATTCTGGCTCACTTATAACTCCAGTGTAGTCTTGGAGTGACACTGCCAGATCTAAGCACCATCACATGAAATAAAACCAGACTTCAATCAAGGTTAAGTGGAAGGAAATGACTTTCCTGTAAGTCTCTGCTTTTCCTGTAAGTCTTTGCTTTTTGTCTTTGTGGATGCTGTTTCTATTTCCCAGGGGATTGGCATTACACTGCACAATGTTTATCCTTAGCTTCTTACATCTCTGAGAACCTTATAAGGTTCTGCATGGGATTGTATTTGTTGGTTTATTATGAAAAGAACAAACTCTAAAAAAGGCTTATTTACCATTTTATATCTGATCTTGAGTTGATTGACCAACTCAAGATCATATATAAATGCTTATCTAGTTATTTAACTATCTTATTAACTATTACTAACTAATAGTTATATAACTATTTAATATCTAGCTATTTAACTGCTATTTAAAGTTAAAATATTTAGCCTTGCTAAATACAAGATTTCTAATATTTTAACTGGGAATTTAATGTCTGACTTTGTTTTGATGTTGCTCAAGGACTCAGTCAAGAGAAACACATAATTCTTTAGATTCAAATCATAAGACTGAGAGAAAAAGACATTTGCAAATATTTCTATGTTGCAGGAAATTTAAATTTTGTTTCTACCTCCAATATGTAGGTCAATTCACCTTTTTGTAAGGTACTGTTCTCTCACCCAATGGGATTATGCTCATCTAAGTTCCTTCAGCAGAGACTAGGTGCATTCAGGGTGGCGTGGCTGTAGCCTCACTTCGGTACCCCAGAGAGCACAACAAGGCAGACTGGGTTCAAGAGATCAGTTCAGGGACTCCTGGCCATGAGCAAACTGCTAGGTCTCTTTCCTCACTGACCTGATTGATTAGTGATTTTTATTACTTAATAGCATTTATTCTGTAGGGATCAGAGTTTTAAAATTATTCTTGATCTGGAATTTCATAGTTAAAGTAATATTGCTGGTTACATATCTATTCATCATCATTGAAGCAGTAGATCTTTCCTGCTTCTCAGACTCGAACTAGTCCCAAGACCAAGGCTGAATGCTCTTCTCTCTCAGCTACTACTAGATCCTTCTCAAGTTCTTTAATCAGAACAATGGTCTAAAAGAAAAGCTGGAAAATCAGGGTTAGGAAGGAAAATTCTGTGCGTTGTCAACTTGTTTCCACTTAGTCACTGGTCAAAATTGATTCAGCTGAAGTAGGAAAAAATGTGGCAGCTGGCATAGGGACCATTGTTTCTGCTCCCATCGTTAGAGTGAGACATTTTTGTGGTTTTACAAGAAATGTCAACCTCCAATCTGGCAGAGACTTGCCATTCTAGATTGACTCTGCATCAGTAGTTTAGATGGCACAGGAAGAGTCATTTACAGGGGTTCTACTTTTCCTGTTCTTGAACGTTATTTTTTAGTTATTTATAGGACTCTGCCATAATCAGTCCATAATTTTGTTTAGGGCATACTGTTTAGCTGGTCAAGTTTTTCTTTTTGTCCCCTATTTTTTAAAACTCTCTCCTTTCTGTGGGCATCTGAGGTTCCTCTCAACACTCTAAGACATTGTATTCTTTTATTTGTAGAGGAAGAAAAGCAGGTTATGCAAGGGTGTGGAGGATGAGGGTATGAGGAAGCCAGAAGACTTTTCATGCAAAGTCGACAGAATCCAAACTGTTAGCGGGGGTGAATCTTCCCACAGTCATGAGTCTACATGTGCAAATATTTAAGTTACAGGTGGTATTTTCAGAATTCACAACCAAAAGCAAATCTCTCAAGTTTCCCATGGGCCAACTTCATTGTACTTAACGGTTTAGGAATGCATGCTTATCTAGTTATTAATAGTTAATTAGTTATATACAAAACTAATACCTTTCTCACCAAAAGTTAGGGAGTAATATATCTCTGAAGAAATAAACATAAAATGTTGTTGGGCAGATCTGGGCAAAAATCCCAACTCTGTTACTAATTATGTGCTGTGCTTAGTCACTCAGTAGCATCTGACTCTTCACAACCCCATGGACTGTAACTCGCCAGGTATTTCTGTCCATGGGGATTCTCCTGGCAAACATACTGGAGTCAGTTGCCATGCCCTCCTCCAGGGGAACTACCCATCCCAGGGATTGAACCCAGGTCTCCCGCATCACAGGTGGATTCTTTACCATGTGAGCAACAAGGGAAGCCCAAGAATACTGGAGTGGGTAGCCTATGCCTTCTCCAGGGGGGTCTTCCTGACCCAGGAATTGAACTGTGGTCTCCTGCATGGCAGGCAGATTCTTTACCAACTGAGCAATTAGGGAAGTCCCACTAATTAGATTTTTAATATGAACAAGTTTAGTTTAGCATTTTGACATTCTGGGTCTTTATTTTTCTCTTCTGTAAAATGGGAACTAGTTCTGGCCTCTTAGATGTGAGAGAAATTTAGAAGTGACGTCAATCAGAACAGTGATAAGAGTTGATTTTACATGTCAGATTAAGAAGGCAGGCATCTATCTCTTTTGCCACCTATGGTTCCACGTAAATCCTGAAACCTGACTGATGAAAACAACTTTGTAACCCAGAAGATCATTCTTTGAAGATTACAATACCACTTAATAAGGTTGTATGAAATTCAAATAAGAACAAAGATAAAGGACATTATAGTACACCTACACTCAGTGTGCTTTTAGCTAATGCTAACCTTTTAACTTTATGATGTTAATTACTACAATAATAATAAGCCACAATACAAAAATCTCAGTCATAATCAAAATATAATGAAGCCAGAGGTCGGACTGGAAAGCTGGAACCAGGACATTGGTCAAATCACCACAGTCTAGAGTTTGGCCCTAGAACACTGATTCAGTAGACACAATGCTGGTCACTTCTAGGGGATGTCTCTCAACCACTGAACTCACTAAAAGCAAGTGTCACAATTTACAATGAAAAATATATTTATCAGATGCAAAAATCCTAGTATTCTCAACTTAATTCAGCAAGAGAAATCAGGGTAAATTGAGGTTCAAAAGTGAGTGAAATCAGAACAAATGTAGGAAGCTGACTGACCTTAAAGATGGGGGTTACCACACTTTGTTAAGCTGATGTATAGCAACTGTTGGAATGAACAATTTGGATCATAAGAACAGGATATTAGAAAGGCACATTAGAACATTCTATCACCTAGGCACTGCTGAAGAAACATTGCCAATCTGTCTTCCTATATTTTTATGCCCTTGTCTTTTCTCCAAGTTGATCAATTCCCTTCCACTGTCACTTCATTCTTTCTTCTTTTATCCTTCTTTTCTTTTTATGTGTGCTGCTTTGGTCTTTCCTTTTTTATTTTCCTTTTTTTAAGGCAGGATATAATACATTTGAAAGGCTTACAACTTGCATATAATAATAAAGCTATTCTTTAATCCTGTTCAGTGCCCCTCCTTGGCTCCACAAAATTTACATATTGACACTGAGCTGTATTTGCATTTGGCTGATCTAATCCAACCCACAATGATTTTAGCTGATTTATTTCTTACAGTTAAGATTCACCTTGTATTCTGGAGATAATGCACTTTAGTCCCACCATATATATTAGAAATGTACTTCTTAACAAGTCAACTAAACCTATGATGCATCTGAAGTGTATCATCCCTTTAGAAATGACTGCCTGACATATAATAATTTTCTATCGAAAGATCCTTCAGAGCTGAACCTAAGATGTTAGAAGCTTAGGCCCTCTGTCCCTCCAAATGCTCCTATCATCCCTAGTTTCCATAACCAGCTGGCTCATCATGGTGACTGTAAGGTGTGATTCCACACTGTGAAAAATATAACAGGACCAGGAGGACAAGATGGAGGAGTAGTAGGTAGACGTGGAATATATCTCTCTCCAGGGATACATCAGGAATACACCATCAGACACAGAAGTGTATGCAAAACACCAGCTGAGAGCAAACAGCAGTACCTGACCAGCAGAAAAGAATACTCAGAACCATGCAAAACTCAGTAGGATGAAGGAACTGGGGGGAAAAACAGGAGTGTCAGTAGGACTGGACCTGCCCTTGGCAGGTGGAAGAACCAAAACAGGGGTCCAATCCCCATGTTGGGGCAACTGTCTGAGTCAGAGGAGGCTGAGAGGGAAACAGCTGATCTGTGGTAGCCTAAATGGAATGAGAATCAGACAGTCCTTGCCACAGCCATACATACCCCGGACACAGACGCAGGTTCCCTGTAAGGCACCCAGGCAGAGAGCTAGAGTTTAGGGATTGTGAAGCAATCTGAGGGCAAGGGCTGCTATTGACTGCGGTCGGATGGATTGAAAGGATGTAAGGGATGAGATAGTTGTGGGAAATGCCTGTGGAGGAAAGCCGGGCAGCCATGGAAGCAAGGTGATACTGCTGAGTCACATGTAGGGGGTGGAGCCATCACCATAGCCTCTCTCTCCCCACCCGTCAGCATCCGGCAGCAGAACAATAGAGAGGCTGGCCCATCAAACACCTGATACACTGAACTACAGAGTAGGACCCCACCCAGGGTGCCCCTTTAAGTGCCTGAAGTGCAAATCTATGGAGTAGGATGCCAGAGAGGCGGGCCCTTCTATGTGTTTGATATGCCAAACAACAGAGAGGGACCCCAGGCAAGGGAGCCCTCTAAGTGCTTGAATGGGTGGAGCTACAGAGAAAGACTGACCAAAGAGGCCTTCTGATTGCCAGCTACAAGAAGCTTGAAAAATGACTCTGATAGGGCCATAACTCTTGTGGCAGAGGCAGTCCATGTCCCTGGACACTTGGCAGCACCAGGGTCCCCACAAGCCAAGCAGCTCATTCATGCACAACTCTCACTGGGGCAGAGCTGCCACAAGCCAAAAAAGTCTTGCGCCTATGCATCCAGGGTCACTTTGGTCGTGTCCAACTCTCTGCAACCCTGTGGACTGTAGCCTGCCAAGCTTCTCTGCCAGAGAGGGGTTTATCCAAGCAAGAATACTGGAGCGTATTAGCGAATACTGGTTGCCATACCCTTCTAGAGCACTGTATTTCCTGTTACGCAACCCACCATCCCCCCTGAGTACCTAGTGCTGCCAGAACCCCTGCGACCCAAGCAGCTGCACCACCTCCACACTTGGCCCCCACAGGGGCAATCCAAGTCCTCCAAAACAGTCTCAGGGGCAAACCCCAGTGGACGACCCACATGCAGAGGTAGAAATAAAACCACAATTGAAAACAGGGGCAGTGTGGCTAAGGAAGTGAAGTGAAGTTGCTCAGTCGTGTCCAACTCTTTGCGACCCCATGGACTGTAACCTATCAGGCTCCTCTGTCCATGGGATTTTCCAGGCAAGAGTGCTGGAGTGGATTGCCATTTCCTTCTCCAGGGGATCTTCCCGACCCAGGAAAAAAAACCCGGGTCTCCTGCATTGCAGGCAAATGCTTTACCATCTGAGCCACCAGGGGGGACTAGAGAAGATCCCAAACCCTCCCACCATTTGTACAAAATGCAGATTAAATCCACATGATCAACTAGGCAGACTCTGTGTCTATGGAATATATAAAAGATCATTGAGAGCTCCCCAAAAAAGAAAATGCACTGGTTCTGATAGCTGTGGACATTGGAAGCAAGAAAACACAGGAGTAGGACAAGATTAGAATCTGAGCTGCCCCCACAGCAGGTCCAGAGATCGGCACAGTGTTGGAGGGCATCCTAGGGAGGTGAGGTGGACTGTGACTCCCAGCGAGGGAAAGGAATTGTGACAGCAGTGACTCACAAAAAATATTTATTATTCTTATGTTCTGATTTGTTCTGTATATCCTTTTCGATTTTTTTTTCTCCCCCTGTCCCCCATTGTAGTTGTCAATTTTATTGGCACTATGAAATCTAATTAAGTGTTTGAACTTTTTTTTTTCTCAGTCACATTTTTGTTGTTGTCATAAACCTCTGCCTCTACGTTGGGCTTTTGCAGTTCTACAGTTTTCTTTCTTTTTTAATTTTAATTTTTTAAACCTATTATACTTTTTTTACACTTATTCCTTTGTTTGCCCTTCCTACAGTTCTTTTCCCCTTGCAATTAATCTTTAATGTATATAAATCTTCTTCATCTACCTCTATTTAACTTTGCATATCTATTCTTTCTTTCCTTCCTTTCCTCTCAACATATTTGTTAGTTTGGTTTTCATTGCTTTATTTCCCATTTGCAACCCTGCTTTAGTTCTGTTTTACAATTTGTGCTTTTGTTAGTTTTATTCTTAACTGGTAAATATAATTTTTGATTTCCTTTGTTTGCTGGGTCACTCTACTGTACTTTATTTTTGTTGGACTGTTTTGACATTGCTTATGGGTGTATATCAGAGAAGGCAATGGCAAACCACTTCAGTACTCTTGCCTGGAAAATCCCATGGACAGAGGAGCCTGGTAGGCTGCAGTCCATGGGGTCCTGAAGAGTCGGATACAACTGAGTGACTTCACTTTCACTTTTCACTTTCATGCATTGGAGAAGGAAATGGCAACCCACTCCAGTGTTCCTGCTTGGAGAATCCCAGGGACAGCTGAGCCTGGTGGGCTGCCAACAATGGGGTCACACAGAATCAGACACAACTGAAGTGACTTAGCAGCAGCAGCAGCAGCAGCATGGGTGTATATGTATATGTGTATATTCCATTATTTTAATTATTATTTGCCTAATTTTGTAACAGCCATTTGTCTTGGCTTCATCTTTGGTTTCTCCTTTTTGGGTATTTGTTTTAATCTCATTTAATGCCATAACAAACCACTTGTGCAATCTTTTTTCTCTACCAGAGATCAATCCCTGAGCTTTCAGAGTAGGAGCACTGATTCCAAGACCCTCAACTACCAGAGAGCTAACCTGGGGAGTATCAAATAGTGAGAATTCATACAAAGGAGCCCACTTGAATACAAGACCTGGCATCACCCAACCACCAGTAGCACCCTGTGCAGGACAACTCATCTAAACAACAAGTAAAACAAAATACAAACCCAATCATCAGCAGACAGGATTACCACCTCACTCAGCCTTGCCCATCAGAGGAAAAACAAACAAACAAATAAGCTAAAACTCAGCACAAATCTCACCCTATAAGAAGCTTACACAAACCACTGGACCAACCTTAGAGGGCAGAGACCAAAAGGAAGAAAGAATTCAACCTTGAAGCCTGGGAAAAGGATACTTCAAACACAATAAGTTTAAAAAAATAATAAAAATGAAAAGGCAGAGAAATACTGCACAAATGAAGAAACAAACTAGAAATACAGAAGTCCAAATAAATGAAAAGTAAACAGGCAAACTACCTGAAAAAGAATTCAGAATAATGATAGTAAAGATGATCAAAAACCTTGAAAATGGAATGGAGAAAATGCAGGAATCCATTAACATAGACCTAGAAGAATTAAAGAATAAACATACAGAGACAAACAACACAATTATTGAAATTAAAAATACTCTGGAAGGAATCACTAGCAGAATATCTGAAGCAGATAAATGAATCAGTGAGCTGAAAGATAAAATGGTGGAAATAACTTCTCAAGAGCAGACTAAAGAATGAAAAGAACTGAGGATAGTCTCAGAGACTTCTGGGACAATATCAAATGTGCCAACATTCCAATTATAGTGTCCAAGAAGAAGAAGAGAAAAACAAAGGGTATGAGAAATTTTTAAAAGAGATTATAGTTGAAAATTTCCCCAACATGGAAAAGGAAAGAGTCATTCAAGTCCAAGAGGCACAAAGAGTCCCACACAGGATAAACCCAATGAGAAACACACCAAGACACATACTAATCAAACTAACAAAGACTAAACACAAAGAAAGAATATTAAAAGCAGCAAAGGAAAAGCAACAAGTAACATAAAAGGGAAACCTCATATGCTTAATGCTAATCTTTAAGCAGAAACTCTGCAGGCAAGAAGTGAATGGCAGGATATATTTAAAGTACTGAAAGGGAAAAAAATCTACAACCAAGATTTCTGTAACTGCCAAGGATCTCACTCAAAATTGATGGAGAAATCAAAAGCTTTGCAGACAAGCAAAAGTGAAGAAAATTCAGTACCACCAAACCAGTTTTACAACAAAAGTTAATTGGACTTATAAAGTCGAGAAATATAAGAGAAGACAAAAATCTACAAAATTAACCCCAAACAATTAAGAAAATGGCAATAGGAACATCGGATCAGATCGGATCAGTCACTCAGTCGTGTCTGACTCTTTGTGACCCCATGAATCGCAGCACGCCAGGCCTCCCTGTCCATCACCAACTCCTGGAGTTTACTGAGACTCACGTCCATTGAGTCAGTGATGCCATCTAGCCATCTCATCCTCTGTCGTGCCCTTCTCCTCTTGCCCCCAATCCCTCCCAGCATCAAAGTCTTTTCTAATGAGTCAACTCTTCGCATGAGGTGGCCAAAATACTGGAGTTTCAACTTTAGCATCATTCCTTCCAAAGAAATCCCAGGGCTGATCTCCTTCAGAATGCAATGGTTGGATCTCCTTGCAAGATCATAAGGATCTCCTTGCAGTCCAAGGTACTCTCAAGAGTCTTTTCCAACACCACAGTTCAAAAGCATCAATTCTTCGGCGCTCAGCCTTCTTCACAGTCCAACTCTCACATCCTTACCTGACCACAGGAAAAACCATAGCCTTGACTAGACGAACCTATATATCAATAATTACTTTAAATGTTAATGGATTAAATGCTCCAACCAGAAAACACAGATGGGTTGAATGGATACAAAAACAAGACCCATATATATGCAGTCTTGCAGTCTGCAAGAAACCCACTTCAGACGTAAAGACACATATAGACTGAAAGTGAGAGGAAGAAAAAATATATTCCATGCAAATGGGAAGCAAAAGAAGGCTGGAGTAGCAATCCTCATATCAGACAAAATAGACTTTAAAATAAATAATTTTATAAGAGATAAGGAAGGACACAACATAATGATCAAGGGATCAATCCAAGAGGAAGACATAACAATTGTGAATATCTATCATGGCATCTGCTCCCATAATTTCATGGGAAATAGATGGGGAAATAGTGGAAACAGTGTCAGACTTTATTTTTAGGGGCTCCAAAATCACTGCAGATGGTGACTGCAGCCATGAAATTAAAAGACGCTTACTCCTTGGAAGAAAGTTATGACCAACCTAGACAGCATATTCAAAAGCAGAGACATTACTTTGCCAACAAAGGTCTGTCTAGTCAAGGCTATGGTTTTTCCAGTGGTCATGTATGGATGTGAGAGTTGGACTGTGAAGAAAGCTAAGCATTGAAGAATTGATGCTTTTGAACTGTGGTGTTGGAGAAGACTCTTGAGAGTCCCTTGGACTGCAAGGAGATCCAACCAGTCCATCCTAAAGGAGATCAGTCCTGGGTGTTCTTTGGAAGAAATGATGCTAAAGCTGAAACTCCAGTACTTTGGCCACCTCATGTGAAGAGTTGACTCATTGGAAAAGACTCTGTTGCTGGGAGGGATTGGGGGCAGGAGAAGGGGACGACAGAGGATGAGATGGCTGGATGGTGTCACCAACTCAATGGACCTGAGTTTGAGTGAACTCTGGGAGTTGGTGATGGACAGGGAGGCCTGGCGTGATGCGATTCATGGGGTGCAAAGAGTCGGACACGACTGAGTGACTGAACTGAACTGACTGATGCACCCAACATAGGAGCATCTCAATACAGAAGACAAACACTAACAGACATAAAAAGAGAAATTGACAGTAATACAATATAGTAGGAGATTTTTACACCCCACTCACAGCAATGGACAGATCATCAAAACAGAAAATAAGGAAATACAACCCTTAAATGATACATTAGATTAGATGGATCTCACTGATACTTTCAGGACATTCCATCCAAATGAAGAAGAATACACCTTCTTTTCAAGTGCACGTGGAACATTCTCCAGGATAGAGCACATCTTAGGTCACAAATCAAACCTCAGTAAATTCAAGAAAATTGAAATTGTATCAAGCATCTTCTTTGACCATAATGCTATGAGACTCGATCTCAATCACAAGGAAAATACTGTAAGAAACACAAACACATGAAGATTAAACATGTTTCTAAATGACCAACATGTTACTGAAGAAATCAAAAGGAAAATGAAAAAATTCTAGAAATAAATGACGATGAAAACATGACAACTCATAATCTATGGGATGCAGCAAAAGCAGTTCTAAGAGAGAAGTTTATAGCAATACAATCCTACCTCAAGAAACAAGAAAAACATCAAATAGACAACCTAACCTTATGCCTAAAACAACTGGAAAAATAAGAACAAAAGAACACAAAATGAGTAGAAGGAAAGAAATCTTAAAGTTCAGAGCAGAAATAAATGAAAAAGAAATGAAAGAAACAATAGTAAAGATTAATAAAACTAAAAGCTAGTTCTTTGAGAAGATAAACAAAACTGACAAATCTTTAGCCAGACTCATCAAGAAAAAAAGGGAGAAGGATCAAATCAACAAAATTAGAAATGAAAAAGGAGTGGTTACAATAGACAGTGCATAAATTCAAAGGATTATAAGAGACTACTAGGAACACCTATATGGCAATAAAATAGATAACCTGGAATAAATGGACAGATTCTTAGAAAAGTTCAATCTTCCAAGACTGAACCAGGAAGAAATAGAAATTATAAACAACCCAATTCCAAGCACTGAGATTGAAAACAAAAGCCCAGGACCATATGGCTTCACAGGATAATTCTATCAAACATTTAGAGAAGAGCTAATGCCTATACTGCTAAAACTCTTTCAAAAAACTGCAGAGGAAGGAAGACCTCCAAACACATTCTACAAGAACACCATCACCCTGATACCAAAACCAGCCAAAGACAACACAAAAAGAAAACTACAGGCCAATATCACTGATGAACATAGATGCAAAAATCCTCAACAAAATTTTAGCACACAGAATACGGCAAAACATCAAAAACCACCATGATCAAGTTGGATTTATTCCAGGGATGCAAGGATTCTTCAATATATGCAAAATCAATGTGATATACCATATTAACAAATTGAAATTAAAAACCATATGACAATCAAGTAGATGCAGAAAAAGCCTTTGACAAAGTTCAGCACCCATTTATGATTAAAACTCTTCAAAAAATGGACATAGAAGGTACCTACCTCAACATAGTAAAGGCCATATATGATAAGCCTACAGAAAACATTATTCTCAATGGCAAGAAACTGGAAGCATTCCTCCTAAGATCAGGAACGAGACAAGGATGTCCACTTTCACCACTATTATCCAATATAGTTCTTGAAGTACTAGCTATAGTAATCAGAGAAGAAAAAGAAATAAAAGGAATACAGATCAGAAAAGAAGTAAAGCTCCCACTGTTTGCAGATGACATGATACTGTACATAGAAAACCATAAGGACAGTATCAGTAAATTACTAGAGCTAATCAGTGAATTTAGCAAAGTTGCAGGATACAAAATCAATACGCAGAAATCACTTGCATTTCTATATACTAACAATGAAATATCAAAAAGAGAAATTAAGGAATCAATCCCATTCACCACTGCCACAAAAATAATTAAATATCTAGGAATAAACTTACCTAAGGAGACAAAAGAACTGTACACAGAAAATTATAAGACACTGATGAAAGAAATCAAAGATGACATAAACAGATGGAGAGATAGTCCATGTTCCTGGGTAGGAAGAATCAGTATTGTGAAAATGACTATACTACCAAATGCAATCTACAGATTCAATGGGATCCCTCCCAAATTACCAATGGCATTTTTCACAGAACTAGAACAGAAAATTTCACAATTCATATGGAAACACAAAAGACCCCAAATAGCCAAAGCAGTCTTGAGAAAGAAGAATGGAGCTGGAGGAATCAACCTTCCTGACTTCAGATTATACTACAAAGCTACAGTCATCAAGACAGTATGGTACTGGCACAAAAACAGAAATATAGACCAATGGAACAAGATTAAAAGCCCAGACATAAACCCATGCATCTATGGGTACTTTATTTTTGACAAAGGAGGCAATAATATACAATGGGGCAAAGACAGCCTCTTCAATAAATGGTGCTGGGAAAACTGGACAGCTACATGTAAAAGAATGAAATTAGAACACTTTCTAACACCATACAGAAAGATCAACTCAAAATGGATTAAAGACCTAAATGTAAGACCAGAAACTATAAAACTCTTTGAGAAAAACATAAGTAGAATACTCAGTGACATAAATCAAAGCAAGATCCTCTACGACCCACCTTCTAGAGTAACAGAAATAAAAGTAAACAAGTGGGACCAGATTAAACTTAAAAGCTTTTGCACAGCAAAGGAAACTATAATCAAGGTGAAAAGATAACCCTCGGAATGGGATAAAATAATAGGAAATGAAACAACTGACCAAGAATAAATTTCCAAAATATACAAGGAGCTCATACAACTCAATACCAGGAAAACAAACAACCCAATTAAGATGTGGGAAAAAGACCTAAACAGACATTTCTCCAAAGAAGACATACAGATGGCTAACAAACACATGAAAAGATGCTCAACATTGCTCATTATTATTAGAGAAATGCAAATCAAAACCACATTGAGATATCACCTCACACTGGTCAGAATGGCCCTCATCAAAAGTCTACACACAGTAAATGCTGGAGAGGGTGTAGAGAAAAGGGAACACTCTTGCACTGTTAGTGGGAATCTAAACTGATACAGCCACTATGGAAGATGGTATGGAGAATCCTTAAAAAAACTAGGAATAAAACCACCATATGACTCAGCAATCCCACTCCTACGCATATACCCTGAGGAAACCAAAACTGAAAGAGACACATGTATCCCATTGTTCATTCCAGCACTATTTACAATAGCTAGAACATGGAAGCAACCTAGATGTCCATCCACAGATGAATGGATAAAGAAGTTGTGGTGTATATACACACTGGAATATTACTCAGCCATAAAAAGAAACACGAGTCCGTTCTAATGAGGTAGATGAACCTAGAACCTATTATACAGTAGAAAAGAGTCAGAAAGAGAAAGATAAATATCATATTCTAATGCATGTATATGGAATCTAGAAAAATGGTACTGAAGAATCTATTTACAGGGCAGTAATGGAGAAACAGACATAGAGAATAGACTTATGGACATGAGGAGAGGGAAGGAGTGGGTGAGATGTATGGAAAGAGTAACATGGAAATTTACATTACCATATGTAAAATAATAGCCAATGGGAACTTGCTGTATGGCTCAAGAAACTCAAACAGGGACTCTTTTCAACCTAAAGAGGTGGGATGGGGAGGGAGATGGAAGGGAGGTTCAAAAGGGAGGGTATACCTATGGCTGATTCGTGTTGAGGTTTGACAGAAAACAACAAAATTTTGTAAAGCAATTATCTTTCAATAAATAAATAACAGGTTGACTGACCTACAGGCTTCCAACCAGGATTTGTTCTACCTGCTTCCCTTTTCATTACCCTTCATGATTTTTCTTTTTTTTTTGAATAGTACATAGAGTTTTTTTATTTTTTATTTTTATTTTTTTGCATTGATTGATCAATACCCACTCTAGCCTAAAGATTCCTATATAGAATGTTTTGATTTCTCTAAAATACTTCTATTTGAGTAACAGCAGCATCTACCTCCATATAGTTGTCCTGGGAAAGGATTAAAATGATACAGTACCTGGAAATAATTTAATAGAGTGCCTGACATATAGTAAGTGCTCAATACCCTCTCTTTCATATATTAAACAATAAACACTATGAAAGTGATATTTGTTTTTCTAGTACTTGACATTATGCCTAGAAGATGATCAGTGGTCAAAAATAGTGGCTTAATTATTAAATGAATAATGAGAGGGAATGAAGAATCAAAACACCCATTCACATGGCTTCCTCTCCTTTTTCAAACTTAAGAATCCCAGTGCCTTTTGTCCTTTTCCACAGAAGAATTCTGAAGAAGAGTGAACACCACCTGGGAGAAGAGAACCTAGCCCAGCACTGCTAGCTCTAGCACAAAGGTTTTGTCCTTCTTTTTTAAAAATTGTAAAGTCTTATGAAATTGTTTAATACAACAGTTTTATTTTAAACTATTCCATAACCTCTTATTCTTATTCATAACCTCTGGCATAAAATCTTTACCCTAGGATTTTAGAACACTTATGACAGTGCTTCTCAAAGAATGAAAGTGAAAGTTGCCCAGCTGTGTCCAACTCTGTGACCCCATGGACTATGTAGTCCATGGAATTCTCTAGGCCAGAATACTGGAGTGGGTAGCCTTTCCCTTCTCCAGGGGATCTTCCCAACCCAGGGATCAAATCCAGGTCTCCTGCATTGCAGGCGGATCCTTTAACAGCTGTGGCACAAGCGAAGTCTAAAGTTGGTCTAAAGACCACCTGCATCAGAATCACCTGAATGTCTTCTTAAAAATTGTTTTTTGGGGGCAAACACCTCCCTGATTTACTCTGGATAAAAACCCAAATCTCCAAATAATTTTTTGCACCTTAAGTTTGTGTGACACAGATTGAAAGAAGACAAAATCATGCATAGATACTAATAAAACATTTTTTGCATGATTATAAAACGTTTCATCTTATTAAAGGAAAATGAGAGTAAGAAGAGTTCCTTGAGCGTTTAGTCACAGGGGCTATAGCTGTAATATACCAAACCAGAGCCAGTCAGCAATTAAAGCTATGAAAACAGATTTTAATCAGGAACTATTGCAATAGGAGGAAGAAACCTCACTACAGAACTAGGCTCGATTTTGAATACAGCAAAGACAACTGGGGATTTATAGTAGGAGCAGGACTGAGGTCAGTGGATGGAAAAACACTAAGAGGAAACATCAGGGGTATGGTGGATTTTGGTTGAACAGACTTAACAGGATTTTTTCTGAAGTCAGGCCAGGATGATCACATATCAAGGGTGCAAGATGAGGAATTTGAGCAGGTATTGAGGGTGATTAGATAACAACGATGGGAGATTCTCTTAAACTGACTTACGATTCTCCCTAAAACTGAGCAATGTAGGCCTGACAAGGACAAATGCCAAGGTCAAAGCCTAGTTAAGGGTTAGAGAGGAACCTGACTAAAGTTTAGTAAGGAGAGAGTCTTTGTCACTATCATGTGTCTATTTAAATTGAAGTCCTTGGGAATTCCCTAGTGGTTCAGTGGTTAAGATTTCGTGCTTCCACTGCTGGGGCCACAGGTTTGATCCCTGGTCAGGGAAAAAAGATCCTGCATGCCATGTGGCATGGCCAAAAAATAATAAACAAATAAACTTTTAAGTAATTAATGTAAAATTTAAATATACAGTTTATCAGGCACACTAATCACATTTTGGGGACTCAAACCCTCATATGACCATGGCCATATTACTAGGTAGTCTGTTAGGTCAGTGGCAGGTGGAACTGATACCATGGCTTTATTTGCCTTTTAAATTCTAATTCCAGCAGAATTGCTTGCTTTCCACACACCATTCTCAATACAGTAAGAAACTAAGCACTTTTTTTACTCTAAAATTAAATACATTTGTAAATTTCAGTAGTCTTTTTTTTTTTTTTCCTGAAGATTTGTAGATATTTGTGCCATAGACCTAGAGGCATTTCAAATCCAGGTCTTCTGATATCTTAGTATCACGGAATTCAGCTTTTCTGGCAATCTCACATATATAAACTGTCAAAATCCATCAGAATGAATACTGTGTGAGTAAACTGAACCTTGATAAAAATTACACAAACATATATATATATGTATGTTTTATTTAATCCTCAAACTCATTCTACGGGAAAACCATAGGTCATCATGTTTAGGAAACGTGTCACATAAGCTATGATTTTCTAAATAGTAATTTTATATTATATCTAATCTCCATACTATAGGGCATGAGCACTGATACCTCTAGGTAACTGATGAGGATGAAAGATAAGCAAACTATAGATCACATATGCAGAGCACTGTTATCTAGACTCTGATCCAGGAAAGAAGATACTCCAGCAGCACAACTGTGGTTCATTTGTAAGAACAATGATCTCGCAGGCGTGTGGAATCCAGGTCTTCTGAAGTCTCAAAGCATCAGCCAGCTTAGTTTGTAAGTCATTAGCATGATCAATATTTCTGTTATTCAGCCTTCAACTGGATACTCCATTACATCTGAGAGAGGGAAAGTTCTAAAGCCAAAGCTAAATTACAGGCACCACTATGGGAGTCACAGCACGTTATTCGAGGATGAAACAAAATATCAGAGAGCCATCTAAGGATAATTCAGACTTCTGAAATTATCAGGCGATAAACTGAAAAGTCCAGATACTGTTCTCTATCATCTGTCAACAAGAACCACTTTACTTTCTGTTTTTGCTTGTCTCCAATGTTTAAGGATTAGTTTAAGATTACAGCAGGCAGTGAGTTTAATTAAAAATAGAATGAATAGATTAGTGGACTGGAAAATGGAGCAGAGTATCAATGTTTAATAAGTCATTCCCGATATTTTCTTATAATTCTAGGCCTTTATACTGACTGCTCTATGGCTAAACCCTATTTTTATTACCTTGTACTTTTAATATAGTATAATTATAAATATAGTTCATGAACTCCTCCTATAATTAAATCCATTAAAAAGATTTTTCTTAGAAGTCTATACTAAACAAAATGGTATATATATTTAAAGCTTGATAGCACACTGCTATTAACAAAAGTCAATAATATTACAGAAGGTTTACTAACTACTTAAGGAAAGACAGTGCTTCAAAAAGGAACTAAAATCACAAACATTATTTCAGAGCAACTGTAGGAGAAGACACTACTTATAAAAGAAGTGTTGGTGCTCGGGGATGGGGAAGGAAGAAAAGATCACACTGATTTTCCCAAAAGGGAGCCGTTTTGTGAAGATAAGAAATAGAGTCTAACTGCATTAAGAGATAAGATTCAGGAGTTTACCTGATGATTAAACATGTAATCATAACCATGTTATGAACATGGTATTTAAATATGGGAGCTCTATCAACTAAAAATAAAAAGCGGATTTGAAGAGCAGATAAGGTTAAAACTGTTATCGAAAATCCTGTTAGACCTAGGGAATTTATTATTTGTTATTCTTTTCTGTCCTTTTGCTATCATTTTTCCTCATTTTCCCTGTATAAATTAATCAAATCACCAATGATTTATCAAATGTGTTTCCTGGATGACGTATTTTGCTAGGAAATGTGATATCCTTGTCATCACAGAGCTCATAACATTTTTTGGGTTAGGAAGCGAGGAAAAATAAACATAGTACAAAATGAGTGGCTGGACAACATTTAATAAGTTCAAAACCAGATGAAATGTCATGAAGCAGCTCTAGTTTCACTGACTGAAGAATTTTTTACATGTCGGTTAATTCAGAGCTGTTCAGAGGTGCCAGTGATCACTCAGCTTTGGAAGATTACACTGGAATTTATTTAATTTTCACTTTATTTGTATTGAAGTATAATATAGATACAGAAAGATGCACACAAATCTTAAATATTCAGTTCTATGAGTTGTGACAGTTGCATACACCCCTGAAACCACCAGCAAACTAGACATCAAATATGTCCATCACCCCAGAAAGATCACTCATGACCCTTTTCAGCTAACCCTGACTCTCCCATTTGGCCTTCACAAGCAGCTGTTTTCTGATTTCTATCACCATAAATTATTTTTGCCTGTTCTTGGACTTTTATAAATGGGATCATAGAATATGATCTCTTTTAATTCTGGCATCTCTGGATCAACAAAAAGTTTCTGAGACACATGCCTGTTATTGTGTATATTAGTCCTTTTAGTAGCAGTAGTGTTACTTGCTCAGTTGTGCCTGACTCTTTGCAACTCCATGGACTATAGCCCACTAGGCTACTCTGTCCATGGGATTCTCCAGCAAGAACACTGGAGTGGGTTGCCATTCCCTTCTCCAGGGGATCTTTCCAACCTAGGGATCGAACCCGGGTCTTCTGCATGGCAGGCAGATTCTTTACCACCTGAGCTATAGGGAAGCCCATATTAGTCCTTTGCTCCTTTCTAATTCTGAATAGTTAGGCTATTATTATTTTCTGGTTATCTATCCAGTGGAAGTCCATACACTTAAAACTAACAATATTATTTTGCTATTGAAACAGAACAAATCACCAAAAGCTGTTTTCTCACTGTTTTGTAAGTCAGGGTCAGGGGGGCTCAACTGAATCTTCTGCTCAGGGTCTCAGAAGGTCTAAATCAAGGAGTTGACCGGTATGGCTCTCATTTGGAGGCTCTGGAGAAAAAAAAAAATTTATTCCCCTGGGTTATTGGGAGAATTTACTTCCTTGCAGCTGTGGGTCTGAAGCTCCCATTTTCTGGCTGGCAATCAGCTGGGAGCCTCTTTTGGCTCCTAGACAACACCCAGCTTCCTCATCACTTGACACCTCTCATCTTTAAAAAGCCAACAAAGGTGCATCAAATCCTTCTTGTGCTTAGAATCTGATTTTCTCTGGCCTTTCCCTTCTGATACCAACTGGAGAAAGTTGCCTGCTTTTAAAGGCTCACATGACAATCTTACCTTCTAAAAGGTCAATTCTGTCATTTAAGGTAACATAATCATGAGATGGGCTTCCCTGGTGGCTCAGACGGTAAAGAACCTGCCTGCAATGTGGGAGATGTGAGTCTGACCCCTGGGTCGGGAAGATCCCCTGGAGAACAGAATGGTTACCCACTCCAGTATAATTGGGGCTTCCCTGGTGGTTCAAATGGTGAAAAAAAAAAAAAAGAGAGAGAAGAAAACAAACAAACTGCAATGTGAGACCATCATGAGATGGTATCACAAATCACAGTTCTAGGAATTATGGGACAGAGGGGGGCCCTTCCTAGAAATACTGCCGACTGTGTTGACTGAAACCATCTTGTCAGTGTAGGTATTCAAATGATTGGAGAGTGGCCAAAAGAGCGAGCAGGAGGCAGCAAAGGCTGATAATGCAGGCCGGAGAGCAGGCATCCTGGTTTGGACAGGACTGAGAACTCCAGACCAAAAAGGAACCCAGGAAATGCTGAATTAGTTTGTCCACGTCTAAAGTAATAATCAGAAAGATCTACAATTCTGCCAGAGACTTCTGGAATACTGAATTATAAAGTGAGAATAGCAGAGATAACAAGCCAAAAGAGGAAGGAAAATACCTGCAGTTAGAACAAGTAAGTTTTACAGGAAATAAAGTGTAATCTTCATAAATGAAGAAAAATGTCTGGCTAAGCAATAAGCCACACTTAAGTAATCACATTAGGGAGACACTGAGTACTGATTCAGCCAAATAAAGGTCTATTTTTATTGAAAAAGTACAGGAAGGGAAAAAGGCATGAGTAATATAAGACTGCTAAAATCTAACCTTTCGTAATATAAAAAAATACATAAACAAAGAAATGTGTGTAATTTAGAAATATGAATATAAATAACAGAATAAATTAAAAGAATGTGAGCAGGTGGTGACAAGGTAGGGAAAAAAGAGGGCTTTTCTTTTTCATTACAGAAGTTGCAGTATTTGAACCTTAATTCAAGATACATAGATTTAAAAATACAAAAAGAAAAATTATATGCAAATATTTTATTTTAATAGACAAATACATACAATTTAAAATCTAAACAGTTTTTGTACTCTAAGATTTCAAACAACTGCATTAGCTTTGGCAATTTTATCTCATATCTTTTGTTGTTAGACTCTTTAAGACCCTATGGACTGTAGCCCCTCAGGCTCCTCTGTCCATGGCATTCTCCAGGCAAGAATAATAGAGTGGATAGCCAGTCCCTTCTCCAGGGGATCTTCCAGACCCAGGGATCAAACCCACATATCCTACGTTGCAGGCAGATTCTTTACTGTCTGAGTCAGTAGGGAAGACCCATCATTAGAATACTTTAAAGTCACCTCAACAAAATCACCTACTTTGGCTTATTTCTTATCTCTGTAATTGAGTCAGATTGCATGGGGCTGGGTAAAGCAGGCAATGAACCTAAACCTGTTCTGAAACTGTGGGAAAAGTAGGCTATCAAGGTACCCAGTCCTGTGGAATTACAACCAAGCCTTCAGAACAAAGGAAGAAGCCTTTTAGCCTCAGGATTTCAAGTGGGCTGCTTCAGGAGTCACACTCATTTTGAGCACAGAATTCTAGACTTTAACCATCCTCTGAGTCAGGTTCTATATATAATATGTATAGAGGCTTTTTAACTTGGGACTTCATGAAGGCAACGCAAGAATTTGTCTAGAGTGAGTAAATCCCCTCACTAAAGAGAAGTACATGTGTGGCCACTTACACCTGCATGCTTGCATGAGTGAGAATCCATTCAGTACGGGATGTACCAGACTCCAGTTCCCCTCATCTAGTAACTGAAGGCAGCCCTCAACACTTTTCTGCTGAGAGAGTAATTCTAGTCTTGTCTGGATTCTTTCTGTTGCTTCCTATAGTCTTCTTATGTGTGCTTCGGGTCCGGTGGGTGTGACTATAACTTGCTTCACAGTCCCTATGCTGATCAAAGTCCATCTCTCACCAGAGTTCACCATACCTGGAAATGAATGCCTCCTGTAATGGATCCCTGCCTCTCTAATCATAGCACACTCTGCAGCCTTTTCAAAATGCTGTTTATTCTTTGGAATCGTTCTGTTGCAGGACTGTATATTTCTTACATATCACTATTAAGGATATAATATACAATCATTGGAATGACTGATCCTAAAGCTGAAGCTCCCAATACTTGGCCACCTGATGCAAGAAGCTGACTCATTGGAAAAGATGCTTATGCTGGGAAAGATTGAAGGCAAAAGGAGAAGAGGGTGGCAGAGGATGAGATGGTTAGATAGCATCACCGACTTAATGGACATGAACTTGACCAAACTTTGGGAGATAGTGGAGGACAGAGAAGCCTGGTGTGCTGCAGTCCTTGGGATGGCAGAGTCAGACATGACTTAGCGAATGAATAACAACAATGCATATCACATAGTTAGGAAACATCATGCTACCAATAATGCAATTTTATATTTCATGCAAGAAGAGATTACATGGTAATGGTCTAAGTCACTTTGCTTATATCAATAATTAGGTATAACTAGTTTACATAATATACATATAGCTAACTTAATAAATATATACTGAGAAGCTATTTTAGATTAGGCTCTGTAATGAGGATAAAGCAGCTCAAGAAGCTCAGAGGTTACAGGAGAAACACAATCCAGGCAGTTTTAATCCAACTTCTCATGTCAAAGGGGCTCAGGTAGCACCTAACAGAGAACACTAGACCCAAAGTAAGATGGTATGGGAGACAGCTTTCTGAAAAGTCAAGGACTGACTCTGATCACCATTTCAAGCAATAATTCTTCCTTAAATTATGGGGGAAAAATCCAATTTATTTCTCTCTAACTTGTTACCTTCTCACCTAAGTTTCACTGAACTCCCAACTCACAAACTTTGGTACCTTCCTTCTTGGCATGACAGCTTATTTGAACCCAGACTCTTAGTGGGCTTATAAAGACGTCATTCACTATAGGAAACATCCGTGTTCTCAGTCCTGAGTCAACTGTTCAGGAGACTGAATTGGGTGTAAAGATTCTTATTACTGAATCCAGCATTCACTGGCCATTCCAAAAAGAAGCAATAAAAACAAAACAAAAACACACCAATGTCTTATATTAACTGTATTTTTTATGTTTGCTCTGATGATCTCCACTTCACCAACTCAATGGACGTGAGTTTGGGTAGGCTCCGGGAGTTGGTGTTGGCCAGGGAGGCCTGGTGTGCTGCAGCACATGGGGTCGCAAAGAGTCGGACATGACTGAGCGACTGAACTGAACTGCTGATCTCAGTGGTACGGAAGCGACACAACTGCAACAGGAAAAAAATTAATCTTTTTTTCATTTACTACCATTCCTTAGCCCCTATAGTAAAGAATAGCATCTTTGAGATTTTCATCACAAAACCTTTTGGTTCCGAAGAGAAAAATCAAATTTCAGCTGTTTTTCTGTATTTTAGAGGTACAGAGAAACAGAAAATATTTACTCTATAAACTCTAAAATACCAGAAATGCCATTGGAGCCGTACATGTATGTGAACACTTATTTTCCCAAGGCTGAATATTCTGCCAACCCTTGCCTGTCAAAAGAATTTGGAGCAGCTCACTGCAAGATGAAAAACAGAACTTCTTATCTTGCTCCAAGAAGTTTATCTAAGCTTCTTATCTTACTTCCAGCCCAGCAAGTAGCAAGGAAACTTGTATAAAACGAGTCAAAAATTAAGGGAGAGGAAAAGTAGAAAGCTAAATCGCCTTACCAAAACTCTGCTGTTAAGTGTAACAATGCTAGAAAAGTGATAAATGCAGTTCTACCCAACGAAATGAGCTCTCATCTGCAAGACCTAATTTAAAAATCATCTTTACACACTTGCCATGCCACTTCATACCCCAAGGAATACAGATGACTTCAACTGGAAGGATCAAATGCTGGAAGGCTTTCCCTTAGTATGCGTCAAAGATCTTGTATTTCTTCTCAGTGTTCTGGAAACTAAGAGGATTTCCTTTTGAAATGCATATACACCTGTCAAGGTGACTTGGGTGCAACTTGGTAACAGCCCAGTGGTAATGTTGGGAGCTGCCATGAGGGCAGCAATCCAGGGCAGATGAAAAGCGCAATGGCAAATCCTGAGGGATGAGAGAAAAAGAGAAGAAGCAGGGTACAGCATCTTTTTGTAGAGTCTTATGCTAACTCTGGCTGAGGATAAAACCAAACCACCACGCCAGAATGCTTAGACAGTAGAAAGAGAATAGGTCCATGGCCAGGGAAAGAAGAATCTAGAAGACATGCCAGATGACAATAGGCATACATATATATGTATTATATGATTTCATTTATAAGAAGTTCTAGAACAGGTGAAGCTAATAATATAAGGTAATATCAGTAATAAGATTAGATTGTGTTGTGCTTGTGCTCAGTCACTTCAGTCGTGTCCAACTCTTTGTGACCTTATAGACTGTAGCCTGACAATCTCCTCTGTCCCTGGGATTCTCCAAGCAAGAATACTGGAGTGGGTTGTCATGCCCTCCTCCAGGGGATCTTCCTGACCCATGAATTGAACCCGTGCCTCCTGCACCCTCTGCACTGCAAGCAAATTCTTTACTGTGGAGCCACTGGGGAAGCCCCAAGATTAGATTATTCTAGAGCTATTCTAATGTGGAATATAAATGGAGATGTGAAGAACCTACACATAGGCTCACTGTCATATCTTCTAGAACAGAAGGAGTACTGAAGCAATAACAGAAAGAACATTTCTTTTGCAACTTTACCTAAGGTGAGTGAATTATTAGAATATGAAAAATCATTAGAATGTTTTACTATTAGAATATATTTACGTACTATATATAGTAGAATTATTAGAATATTCTACTATATATAGCTACTCTCTAATGATGGGCTTCCCTTGTGGCTCAGCTGGTAAAGAATCCGCTTGCCATGTGTGAGACCTGGGTTCGATCCCTGGGTTGGGAAGATCCCCTGGAGAAGGGAAAGGCTACCCACTGGAGTATTCTAGCCTGGAGAATTCTGTGAGCTGTATAGTCCATGGGGTTGCAAAGAGTCGGACACGACTGAGAGACTTTCACTTTCACTTTCTAATGATGAGACATAGGGAAGGTTTATAGATGTCTCACCCACAATCCCATAATATAAATTATGTTATTCTACTTTAAAGTCATTTATTAACAATACCACAGTTACAAAATGGCTCTCCTGTGTTCTATCAGCTTGATGATGTCTCAGCTTTCTTTTTTTTAGAGGGCCTTTGAACATGTTTTTAGGAAAAGTTCCATTGGTGGTGACTGTGATAATATCTGAGCACCAGGATTCAGCTGTTCTTACACACGGATCCAAACAAGAATGCCCTGAGTCAGTGGCACCAGATTCCAGGGGTGTTAGGAGAATTATTTCCTAGTGGTTCTAAGGAGCAGGTGAGACAGCATGTCCCTACCACTGGTATTTTGACAGGACTCTAAATTCTTAAGCAGGTCCTTTTCCCACCTCAATATTTTATAGTAGAAAATACTTCTCTCACTGTCTCCCCCCACCATTAGCTACTTTTAAAGGAATGCTCCCTCTGAACCTATCACAACTATATCACATGTCCACTGTAAATGATCTACTAGCATGTGTCTTTCCTTCATTGTGTTTTGCATTTATTATGTGATTTTTTATTAGTTATCTCCCATTCCCAATAAACTCTAATCTTCTGGGAGCAAGGAAGTGCCTGTTTTTGTAATTAGTATATTTTAGAATGCTCAGCATGCTTATTTCTGTTTGTTATGTTCCTTTATTAGTATGTGTATTAATTTGTTTTATTTATACATATAAATATATGAAAACTACCTGAGTAAACAAAAAATAATAAATGAACAAATGAGTGAGTGAGTGCATGAACAGTCTCAAGTGACATGGTCTCAAGGAGATTAAAAATCTCTGTCTTCTGCCTGAGGGAAAGGATGAGGCAGCCCTTGAGTTGCTGAGAGATGGAAAGGCAGCATTCCCAGCATGCAAGACACAGCAGAGACACCAGAGAGCAGGTTTATGAGGAAGCAGCACTGATGGTTGCATCCAGGCTCATGAGGGCAACTGACAAGAATGCCAGTGCACAGCAACACCACCAGAGGGCTGCCTGTATTTGGGAGGGAAAATGCCGGACATTTCACATGCGGGTCAAGTGGAAGACATGTTTACCTCAGTTGGTGAGTTTCCAAGCTGTTAAAATTCCAAGAATTACTTAATATAGACACAGTTTGTATAGATACAGACTTTGCTTCACTATACTGAGTGCTGTATGCAGCTACATACGCTATCCATTTAATTTATTGAGCTGTGCTTCAAAGCAAGAATTTCCCAATTATGGTCAAGAAGGAGAGTGAAACTGAACAGTGCAGACAGGAGAAGTGGATAAAACTCTAGGCCCTCTGCTTCAAACAAAATTCTCATCATTCTTATATTTTAGCTTTTATATCATGTGTATATATCATGGGTGTATAACTTCCAACAGAATGTAAGTTCCATGCAACAGACCTTTGTCTATTTTGTTCAATGCTGGTTCTCCAACACTCAAAGTAGCATCTAGTGCACTGAGAATGTTCAGTCAACTTTTGTTGAACACACTGACAAGGCTTTATTTAAGAAATAATTTCACCATTTTTTAATATCAAGTTTTGCTAATAAAAATAATTTTACAGAGAATATAGCTAATCATTTCTTAAAGCACTGGTCTTCAAGTAATGTTTATCATTCTCACCACCAATTTTTAATGATGCAAATAGATCACTGCTAATCAGTACAGCAGAATACATCAACAAAATCCATCTTCACAGTGTTTAGAATACCGATGTTTTTTGTCTTTGGTTTCATCTTCTGAATTATTAAAGATCATCTGTTCCTGCACAGTCTAAATTACTGCCTCCATGTTAGCAGCAGTTTTTAAATGTGAATTTCACATTTCCTACTAATTTTTAGATTTAAGTTACCTTGATGGTTCATTTTCTGGTACTTATTTTAAGATCCGTATGAAATAGTTCCATCTGAATATAACAATATGTTGTATGAGTTAACCCCTAATATGGAAGAGATAAAGAAGGCGTCTTGAATAAAATATACATGGAAGACCTGTTTCCTTAAATCTCTAATGGAATTTTATCACCTATACAGAATGCTACTAGAACTACCTGATATTAATATCAAATCTAAATCAAACTTCCAAGGCTCATTGGATCTTTTGGATGCTTCTGTTTCAGAGGAAGGAAAGGTACCTGAAAGCCTGATCAATTTTTCTTACTTTGCTAGAGACAATCACGATACCTAATGGATGCAAATTATATTCACTTTCCACATAACGGTACCTAAGGGCTTCCTTGGTGGCTCAGATGGTAAAGACTCTGCCTTCAATACAGGAGACCTGGGTTCAATCCCTTGGTTGGAAAGATCCCCTGGAGAAGGGAATGGCAACCCACTCCAGTATTCGTGTCTAGAGTATCCCATGAACAGCAAAACCCGGTGGGCTGCAGTCCATAGGGTCACAAAGAGTAGGACACAACTGAGCAATGAACACTTTCACTTTCTAACAATAAGTAAAAATGAGATTAATGAGTTTCTGATTTCTAAATATTCATGTTCTAGTTTTTCTCTTTAAAAAGTTTCTAAACATATGAAAGTAATAAATAGCATTGCAAATGTTTAATGTCATGAGAAATTCTCATTGCTAGATCATACTTCTGAAAACCAAGATGTGTAATAGACTCAGTCTGGTACTTAATACATGCAATCAAGTCAATTAGTGGATACTCCAAATTCACAGTTCATAACCACCCAGAAACATAAATTAATGAAACATCCCTGTATAAGTAAAATAAAAAAGAAAGGATTGTAGGGAGATGGTGGCATAAGTGATATAGTTTATTGTTGTTATTTCTTCACTTCTTTAGTATTTATTGCATAAAAATAGAGTGAATATGATAGAAAAAAATTCCACTGTCAACATCTACAATAAACTTAGGTGACAAGTTAATCACCACAGACACCAAAATACAAACAGAAGGGGACAGAACCACCAAAAGAATTAGGACAGAGTATCAGTGACTATGCAAAAGGAAGCAAGGAGAAGGCAAGGAACTTTTAACAGGCCTGAGAGTCAGAGAAATGTTAAACCACCACTGGGTACTAACAGGATCTCATGGGCCATTCTGAGAAGAGCAGCAGGAGAGGACACTCAGTATCAGACACTGAGGCTCTTATAGGCCAGGACAAGGGGGCTTCAAGAAGTTCTGACAGGTAGTCTAAGTCTGGACCTGATAGCTTCCTATAACCAATAAACTGTCTATTTCACCAGAAAGGATATTGCACCGTACTCTGAAAAACTGCCAGAGACAAAATTCAAAGTAAGGTTACAGGAATGATAATGGTAAAAAGAGAGAAGAAAATCCAAATAGAGGGGCAGGGTAGTAGAAAAGAAAGACTGCAGAATAATAGAAGCTGTATATTTTGTCAGTCTGTGGGCAGGAACTCTAGAATTGCTCTGTTGATTATGTTATTTGAACTTGTCCTAGCTCTAAGTATAATATGCTGTATTTGTAAAATAAAAGCTTGCTTTAATGACTCAATATAGGAAACATGAATATAAAATATCTAATTATATTTGATTTATATTGAATTATCTTAGTAAGTTTTATATTAATATGTTGCTTTTAATAATTTTATTTTGATGTTATATCACACAATACATACTTTAAATATTTAATTAATTTACAATGATGTTCACAAGATAATATTATAGATATACGGGGTAAAATTATCAAAATGAATTTCACCTATTTCTTTTTACATCTTTTTTAATATGGCTACTCAAACATATGTGGAGAAGGCAATAGCACCCCACTCCAGTACTGTTGCCTGGAAAATCCCATGGATGGAGGAGCCTGGAAGGCTGCAGTCCATGGGGTCACTAAGAGTCAGACACGACTGAGGGACTTCACTTTCACTTTCCACTTTCATGCACTGGAGAAGGAAATGGCAACCCACTCCAGTGTTCTTGCCTGGAGAATCCCATGGACGGAGAAGCCTGGTAGGCTGCAGTCCATGGGGTCGCACAGAGTCGGACGCGACTGAAGCGACTTAGCAGCAGCAGCAAACATATGTAACTAGGTATATGTTTCATTATAATAGAAGCACATGAAAATAAACAATGAGAGAGAGATGGAGTGAAAGTCTGTAGAATTCAAGTAATATGACAGACATTAATCAGTAACAATATATGAACCAGGTTTGGGTCACAGTACAAACAATGATCATTTTCAAACAACGTGGAAACTAAACTCTGATTAAATTTTTGACACGAATGGAGATTTATCACTACTGTAGTGATGACTGTAAAAATCCTTATCTTCTAGATATATGTATCACAATATTTGTAGATGAAGTAATGTATCAAGAGAGGGTTGAGAGAAGGAGATGCAAATTTAGAAGAAATCAGAATGGCCATGAGCTGATCCTGGTGAAGAAGTGGTGAGTACATAGTTCCACTCTGGTCTTCTAATCTGAATGATGTTTAAAATTTTACATAATAATAAGGTAAAAAAACAAAGGATGAGAAACAAATCTATTTCTACTATGGATTAAAAAAAAAAAAAAACACTTGTCAGAAGTAAAGGTGGTTCTGGATGGTGCAAAATAATGGAAAAAAAAAAATCCCCCAAAAGGTTCCTTTTCTGTAATATTAGTACCAAGATGAGAATTGCAGGAGGCTTCACTGAGCTGGTCAGCTTTTCCATTTACGAATATTCCAAATCTTTATAAACCATCTGGAGAGCAAGGGTTTGGCTAGATTTCCATTCCACTATACTAATGAGACATTTATTGAGAAAGAATGTAAAAAATAACGACTTTCAATGTAGCAATACTCAGATACCAAAAACTGAAACACTTAAAGCCCTTCTCATCCCAACTTACAAAAAAACAAACTCATAAAATCATGTGTCAACAATGTCCAATTATTCTAATCACACAGTACAGTGTAAAACCAAAATTATTGCTCTGACTACATTTTGGTTATAAGGCCACACTATAAGATTGCCAACTATGTACTTTTTTAGTAATTAGATAAGCTAAGAAGAAATATTAGCAGTAATGAATCATTTTAATATTCAGCAATAAATACAGAAGGAAACAGAAATAAAACAATCTAGGAAACAGTATTTTGAAAATAGAGGCATTTTAAAAAGAAAAGTGAATTTCAAAGTTTTTGCCCTTTCTAGTTTCCTCTGTCTTCTGGATTTCATTTTTTTCTACAAGTCTGTACAGATTTCACATAATTTCTAATACACATGCTCTTGGTTTTATAAACTTTGGACCAAACAGCTTAATGTGCTCTGGTCTTTCTTTGTATTACACCTACCTCCATTCTAAAAACAGACTTGGTTTACCAAATAATCAATAACAATAAAGAAGAATGGGAGAGGCATGGATGTAAAAGTATTAATAACCCTTTAGGGTCCATTTGGTCAGAAAATATGCCATCATGTTCTTCATGTGGTTTTATTCATCATTCTCATTTTAACAATCCTGTGAAGCATATAAATATTTGTATTTCACTGGCAAAAATACTGTAAAATAATGTCCTCATGGTACTTCAATTTAACTTAACAAATCTTTGTAGAGTGCTTACTACTTGTAGGGAGCACTGATGTGCTAAAGATTCAGAGAATATGATATTATACCTGCCTTCAATTTGCTCATTCTTTACTAGGGAAGACAAACTAAAGAGGAAGAACTAGAAAATATCACATAAGAAAGTTTTAGGGGAGCACAGATATCTCCAGTCTTTTCATGGACCAGGAAGTCTTCTGAGGGAAGGTGAGACGTCCAGCTGGGCTACAGAGAGCAGGTACAGGGTCTCCTGGCAGAGAAGGGCCAATGACCAACTAAGCAAAAAGCAGAGGTTTCTTCCCCCCACAAGGGAAAAACAATGGATGGAAATAAACTACAACAGCCAGGGCAAGGACCTGAGGGGAAGAGTGAAAAAGACAGAGGATACAGAAGAAAAAATAAAGATAAAGGATGCTCAGGAAAGAGAGTCCTTTTCGCTCATCTCATGCATTTGGCATAGCCTGAATTCTGAATCAAAGGGAAGAAAAAAAAAAAAAAAAAAGCACCAACCCCTGGTTTCCTGAAGTGTGCTTAATCACTGAATTATCAACTGTTATAAAAAGCAATATATCTCTATCCTTCCAAGCATTATGGCCATAGCCAGGGTGTTATGTTCTCAGAAAAGAGATGAAAGAATGGCTTCCTTGGTGTTGAATTCCCCCATGGTGTATAATGTCTTCCTGTGTGTTCTCTACATGCATGGAGGACAGACACTTTCCTTGTTCTCACTGTAAGTGTCTCACATCTATGTGTGAAACATATAGCTCCATATGCATTTGTGTATTATAAGTTCCACGTCAAGTGAATAAAACAGTCCCCTATTGGCTGACTTGTTTTTAACCAATCTATTGGTCTTAAGCACATTCTACAAAATGCTGGAGGAATGATGCAGTAGTGGAAAGAATGATTTCAATATTAGACCAAGGGCAGTTGTCACTGCCAACTTGACCTGCTTAATAATAATGGAAAGAAAAGCAGTTGGCTGAGAGACCAGGTGAGAACATTTCAGAGAAGGCTGAGCCCTGCTGGAGGTTCCTGTGAATGAGATGGGCACGGAGGGGAGTTCTGCCAGGACCCACATGTGCAGCTCTGGCTCTTGGAAGGCCACGCATGCTTTTGGTACAAGCCAACGGAAAAAGAGCAAAGCAAGTTTGACAGCATGCACATTCCTATTCTCTCTTAAAAACACTGAGTTTCACAGACTTAGCTCCATTGTTTGGAGTTAAGAGTCTGGGATGCTGTCATTTTTAAGCCACGTCACTGAGGACTAGCCAGGGAAATCATCAAGTAGAATATGCCGTTTCTGCATAATGAGATATTAATGAAGGAGAATCAGCACAGCAAATATTCCTGAGTTCTAAGACATGATCTTGTTGCATGAGTTTGTTTTCAATTTGGGTATCAAGCATTAATCAACACATTGGCATCCTCTAAGGAGCAGATTTTAGTGGTATCAAAGTTGTTCGATTTCTTCCCTCTTCTCAGACAAACAGGTATTGGACAAACTGGAACCCTACCCAAGCACAGCGTCCCCAAGGTCAACGGCAATGGGACTGCTGCCTGCAAATGCCAGGGTATGGTGCCAAGGCGTAAGTTCACAGACTTGTCTTTGTGTCTGAGTGTGCTGATCAGAGTCGGGAAAACAGTCTACATTCCAGTTAAGGGTGGATGGTGGTAGTGGTTGAGGGGTATGAGGACAGTAAGCCAAACATAACAGAAAACCAAGACAGCTAACAAAGATGAAGGTTTGAAGCCAACAGTGGTTAGCAGGCTTTGGAGACATTTCTGAGACGAAGAACAACTGTCTGATTGCATGTAGTTTTGATGGTTATGGATACACTGAGCGCTTACGCCTACCAAGAGCAAAAAAATTCAGTTGACCATGATTTAAACTAACATTCTCACATGACAAGAATTCTGGAAGTCAGCAGAATTTTGGGTTAGGTTGAGCTGCTCAGCCATGGCAGAGCTCCAGGTCCCTGTCTTGACTGGTCCTCTTGACCTTCTTCTCATGGCTGCAGATCACTGCAGCAGCAACAGTCACGTCATCAGATGGTCTTGTTTAAAACCAGACACTGGGATAGTTCAGAGCAGAGCTTTTACCATCATACCAATTCCTCAAGTTAGGAAAGAATAAAATCTTGCACAGAAATAAACAACTCATCTACAAGATCAGAGAGAGTTTAGAGTGACCAATTCAATCTTGCTTGCCTGGGACTTTCTTAGTTCTGGCAGTGAAAGTATCATGTCTGTGGAACCTTCTCAATCCTGGGCAATCAAGGATGGTTCGTCACTGCGTCACAGTCACAGGGCCTTCTTTTATTAGTTTTCTTGAGATGAACCATGCTCTATCCTACACCTGAACTAGAGTCTGTTAATTACAAGAGGAAAGGATGGGTTTTTGCTATGACAGATTCTCTCAATCTTGGTTTTTCTTTAGAGTAACCAGGGGAACTTTTTAAAAGTCCCAATGCCTGAGCCCTATTCATTGTGATTACAAAATTAATCTGGGGAATTTCTTGAGAATTAATACATCTTAAAAACTATCCAGATGTTTCTAATGTATATCTCTGGTTGAGGAGTAAACTACTAGAAAAATCAAGTAATGTTATCAACCATTGAACACCTAATAAAACCACCAGGGAACATAGAATATACTTTAACATGACTGACATCATAATCAATCTTTCAACAAATGTGGTGCTCTAGTTTTCTAAAAAAATATATAATATTTGTTTTTCACTGGCACTCAAAGATAAACAAGATACTAACAGATGTTATCTAAATTTATATATTAAAAACCAGAAGCTCAAAAATGTTGTTATTCATTCTTAAGCAATCCCCTTATTCTATAACACATTTAACAAGATAGCCAAATTTCCATTTGAGGACAAGTACACTTGAGTTTGAGCAAACTCTGGGAGATGGTGAAGGACAGGAAAGCCTGGTGTGCTGCAGTCCATGGGGTCGTAGAGTTGGACACGACTGAGCGACTTAACTACAACAGCACTAAACACTGGGGCTTCCCAAGTGGCTCAGTGGTGAAGAATCTGCCTAATGATTTTTGCACAAGCAAATCCTAAAATATTCTAACATGAGTTCTAAGAAAGAGATAAAAGAGAAAAGGGAGAAAAATACAAGAGTCAAACTAAAGTGTTATTCTACATCCCTGAGGGAAGGGATGAATAGAGAGGAAGGAAGATGTGACATATATTACAAATTTGCCACTTTATCTCTGAGCTGATCTCTGAGCTGTCAAATGGACTGGTAAACCAACTACAGAGTCCTTTCCATTATAACAAGTAGGCAATTTCTTTTCTGTCTCTAAATTTTTTCAATTTATGTACTTTTAATTGGAGGATAATTGCTTTACAATATTGTGTTGGTTTTTGCCATATATCAACATGAGTCAGTCATAGGGATACATATGTCACCCTCCTCTTAAACCTCCCTCCATCCTCCCACCCCTCTAGGTTGTCACAGAGCACCAGATTTGAGCTCCCTGCATCATACAGCAAATTTCCACTGGCTATCTAATTTTACAAATGATAATTGTTTACTTTGCTTTTCCCTCCTTACCTATCTCTCCCCTGCTTGTTACTTGGATTTCTCTAATAGCGTTATTACTACTGCCACTGGCTGGGCCTGAGTGAAAACTGCTCTTTAACATGAGAGTGTGGGGTGTTGGAAGTGAGAGACGTAATTTGTGATGCTAAGAACAAATGAGTACATTCTTTGCTAGGATCCTGGTCTCCAGTCTCTCCCCTAACTTTAATCTCCTGGGCAAGAGGAATATGTAAATCCTACAGAATGCACCAAAGGGAATTACATGAGTCTGGGTTTCACATGGAGAGTTGGACTAGACATGGTGAAAGTATGCCCACCGTAGTGTGTGAAGTAAGGCTAAGTAACAGATTTAGTCAGAACTCAGAGAGCAACATAGCCAGGGAGAGAATCCATATAGTGGTTTGGCAAAAGACTACAGCTGTAAAAGTGTTCCAAGCATCAGATCTGGGAAGTGAGGCTAGACCACAAATGGAAATATCAGCTAAAATTTGGATGTAAAAATGTGTGATGGGTCAGTGGTTAATAACAATGATATAACAAATGTTTACCAAAGACCATGTGCCAGTAACTAAGCTAAAAACCTTCAATAAAGTACTTAACTAATTCTCACAACACCCTCATGAAATTGATTATGTACCGTATAACAGATGGCAAACTGAGACTCAGAGAAGTAGGTTGAGCTGCCCAGTATCACATGACCAGCAAGTGGTAAACAAGGATACACACTCAGGCCATCGATTCCATAACATTACAGAGGCCAAAGGACATTTGGCAGTTCCTTCTCCACTTTGTCCTTACCAGAACTTCTCCCCAAACTGAGGTCTGTTCCCCTATTCTTTTGGGTAGAGTGCCAATCACCGTGCAAGTTTAGGTGGTTGACCATGCTTCAGTGTGGGAGATCGTCATGACAAGACAGGAGAGCTGATGGGCTCTCTGAAAATATTTCTGTTCTACCTCCTCACTGTCTGCTAAGTAACAGACAGCTGAGGCAGGATAAAATTTACTAAGCAATCAGAAGAGACTAGCATAAAAGTGAAAGGGTAACTTGGCCCCAATCCAACCTCTTCCAGAAGGTCTGAGTTTCTGCTTTCTCTTGGTGGTTGGTAATGGCTTTTGTGCCACCTGACCCAACATGAAAGCTTCTAGATATCTGTTGTCCAACCTTATCAAGGCTCTTTTGTGAGAGGAGAACTTAGCTTTGTAGTCCTCAGGGGAAAGAGAAGGGGACTGGGTTGAAAGGAGGTGTTGCTCAAATGTAGCAGCGGCTCCTAGGACTGGAGGAAAGGCAAGCAGAACTGGGTTCTACAAAGGGTTGTGTCCTTTGGTGCAGTCACCAAGGTCACATGAGGGCTACTGATGGGGAAAGAAGATGTGTTCCCAGAGGTGGGGGCTGCCAAACATCCAGTATCACAACCTTGAGAGTTTCAGCCAAAGATTCTGGAACCACCCTAGCAGAGAAGCTGTATGTGGTATTACCTATCTTTGAATGGACAATAACGTTCTGTTCTGTGAGCCTCTTGGTGGCAACTTCAAAGGACCAAAGACTAGAGGTCTTTGTTTTTTTCCCTCTTAGAAGGTTGCTGTTGCTGCTGCTGCTGCTGCTGCTGCTAAGTCGCTTCAGTCGTGTCCGACTCTGTGCGACCCCACAGACAGCAGCCCACCAGGCTCCCCTGTCCCTGGGATTCTCCAGGCAAGAACACTGGAGTGGGTTGCCATTTCCTTCTCCAGTGCATGAAAGTGAAAAGTGAAAGGGAAGTTGCTCAGTCGTATCTGACCCTCAGCGACCCCATGGACTGCAGCCTTCCAGGCTCCTCCATCCATGGGATTTTCCAGGCAAGAGTACTGGAGTAGGGTGCCATTGCCTTCTCCGTCTTAGAAGGTATATTACACTACAGATTATTATTAGGTATCATTCCACCCCTGTAAATAGGGGCTTAGAGTCAGATATAATTTAATTTATAAAACTTAAACATCATTTTACTTGCACCTCATGATTTTGGAAAGATTCTAGAAATATTTTCTGCGTTAACCTTGATTATCCTATTTTATATATGCAAATTTTCTTTTTTTTTTTGCACACTGATCAGGACTTTATTTAAAAGTTAGCAAACAATACTGTAGAAATATTGATATGTAAATTTCTAAAATGCTGTATCTTAAATTTAGTTGGCAAAGACCACATTTAGCTATAAGCATGAATTTAGTCTTCCATGTAGAAACGAGATACTAAACTAAAAAAAATAGCTTCCTATTGTTTGAAAACACAAGTTTAAGAAGAGGACTGTAAAAATGCATATTTTTTAAGGAAAGAATTGACTGTACAAGAGTACTCCCCTTTTACAGTATTCCTTTTTACTTCATATGCAGATTATTGGTTATGCTGTAGGATTTAACTGTCACAGCACTAAAAGGCAACTATTTAGGGAAGAAGCTGAAAAAGGAAAAAGGAACATATGTAAGGCAATAGTTCCTTTAGGTACAATAAGCATAATAGTGTTTTAGGAAGACAAGATAAAAATAACTCAAGGCTAGCTTGGTTCTCACTGAATAAAAACAATGGGCTAAATACTGAGCTCTTCTGTTAATCTAATAATCAGTGCCTTGGTCATCATTCCGGATAACCTCTGGGTAGTCATCTTGGTACTGGCCATGATATTCATCTGAGTATTCTGCCTGAAAATCACTGATTTCTGACCCACTGGTTCCTGTTCCTTGGCTTCCATTGTGAATGACAGGTTCTGTGGGAGCAGCACAGTATTTGGGATCATACAGTTGCCACCCAAGGCCACACACACTCATTCCTTTCTGGGAAGCAACTTTGTTGGTACCCATCTGTAGGGAAATTGTGGAGTTCTCCATGGGTTGTAACGTTAGCTTCTGATCGTAGATATCTTTTCGGGTACCCAGTGCTAACATCCCTGCCTGGCTCCCTCCTTTGTTGGTGCCCATTTGTAGGATAATTGTGGTCTGATCAAAAGGTTTGTCAGTTTGCATTTTGGGATCATAAAGGTGCCTTCTCATCCCATAGGCCATCATACCTGCTTGACTGGTGCCATTTGTTGGTTCCCATCTGTAAACTAATTACACTTTGGCCAGCTTTTAATTTTCCTTCATCAAAATGTCTTGTTTGTTTTTCTGCATACTTATCTCCAATGTCAATGGTTGTATGGAATCCTTTTGTTTTGGCCAGACCTGCTAGGGCCACCAACTAGTCTGAACCTCATGTTTCCATTCTCAAAAAGATCATTTCCTTCAAATACATCACGTGGCTTAATATGTCCTGTGGCTTAATGCCGTAAGCCTGAATAGCTTTAATAAATTTGCTGATATTCTCCACCTGAGGCCAGTTTAATGAGGACTCATTGACCTTCTTCACTGAGCCTGGCTGTAGCTTGTTCATGAGTTCACGGAGATTAATGCCATCTTTCACACCCAGCTAGAAGTTGGTGCCAATGCTCATGCCTGTCACCTCTTCTATCCAATTGTGGAGATCTTCTTCTGCCTAGTGATCATAGTTGGAAGCTATCTGGTTCTTGACCTCAGCCGAGAGCCCACAGGAAGGGCCCTTGTTGAAGTGGGTCATGATGATTTGGGTGGCAGGAAGAGGCTGAGTCGGGGGAATTGGCTAGTCTGGGGGATTCCCACACTTGGCTTCCCTGCTCCTGGCCCCAAGGAGTGGCCTAACCACAAGATGTTCAGAGCTCGCTCCCCTGGGTGGTGCAGGAGTCGCTGGGACGTGGCGGCCGAATGCGGGTGGTGCCTAGGCTACTGTAAGTACTACCTCACAGTACGCGGCTTGTAGTACTACCTCGTAGTACTCGGCTATGAGTACTACCTCAGCTAATTGGCTACGAGTATTACTGTGGAACACCGGAAGTGCCTCGGCTCCTCTGCTGCCTTGGCTACGAGGTCCCGCAGAGGTTCCCGTTCTGCTCCAGAGTCCCACACGAACTATATATATGCAAATGTTTTAAGTATTTAATGGAGCTAAATCCTCTTGTACAGAAGGGGGAACTGAGACATGATGAGATATTAAAACGGGTTAATGTCTATGTTTTAGTGTGCTAGCACAGAAGAAAGAACCATAAACAGAATTCATATGTACCATGAGGAAACATTTGATTGAAAGTAACTACAACAACAAATATAATTTAGCACTGATGAAGGGATGTGCAACTGACCCTGGATCTGGGCAGACGTTGGATGGGGCCCCACAGTCACTTGCCAGAAGCCTGAGTCACTGATTGGGGTATTTGGCCTTCTGGAAGGCTCTAGCACATGCAGTTGACTCCCCCATTCGGTCCTTTGGTAGTACTACTCAAGCATAGCCTTAGGACCAGAGCCCATCCCTGCATCTGTCTGGGAGGCACACAAACACTGTCACCCTCAGTTAGGGGTGAGCAGTAGACAGGGATCAGGATCTGCTTAATAGATGGCATGAACCATACTCATAGACAAGCCTAGGACAAGCAACCTCTGGCACCTGGAGCACCCATATTTTCTTATTCTAGGACTCCCCTGCTGCTCGGTAGAACTCGCAAGATCCCCAGAGATGAGGCTCAGGTGACCCCATCTGGTCTATCTTCTCCCTGCCCCCACTACATATATATATGCATACATACACACATACACATGAAGCCAGAGAGCACAACCTGCAGCTTCCAACTGTGCCCTCTGCCTTCCTGGTGTTAAAATTAAATACAAAAGAAACTAGACCCCAAAATTCCCTAAGCAGTCAAAATCATTTAAGCCAGTTAAGTGAAACTTAGTTTTTCGTGCAAAACAAGTGAAACACAACTTGGGCTGCCTTTTAGGCTGCTTCTCATAAATGCCTTCTATAATCATAAAAGAACAGTCATCTTCGTAAGAAAGGTATAAGAGAGTAAATTTTAACCAATTCATTGCCATCTGGGAACCACCAGTGTAATAACCAATCATTATAAAGTGAAACAACTTCCTCATTTTCACTTTATAAGCCATCTTATAATATCATGCCTCTAAGCTTCATAGCAGTCTTTGAATTTAAAAGCTCCCAGTTGGACAGGTGTTCTTATATGAACAAACAAACAAAGCTTTAACCAAGAAGGGATTTCGCTGATTAATACAACAAAGTCTGAGGGCAAATTTGATCCTTAGCAGAGATACTCAGCTGATGTCATCAGAAATGAGTTCCTCTCTACTTTTACATTCTCCATCTTTTGACTTTATTCTCAGGTTTTACACACTGGCAGCATGGCTGCCAACTAGGTCAGGGTTGTCTTCTCCCAAGTTCAAGAGCGGTTAAAAATGTGGTATTTCTCTCATGATACCTCTTGCAAAAGCCTCATTGGCTTCAGTTGGGTCACCGAACCATTCACTTTAACTAGGTTATTAGAAATTATGGCCAGAACTAAGTCCCTCGGATGCCGTGAGTGTAGGGATGATTAGGGACTACAACTCCACCTGCACAAAGCTGAAGAGGAAAATAGAAGGACTGTTTCAGAAGGCTGAATACATGCTAACTATTCAAATAAAAACAAAGATGTCCACTTCAGCCTCTTTCATCTTGTCCACGTCTTACCTACTGGCCTAGAGCCACAAATTGACCTTGAGGCTCTGAAATTTAAATTCACAGTTATGTGTATGTGTGTGTTAGGTGTTCAGTCATGTTTGACTCTTTGAGACCTCATGGACTGTAGGCCACCAGGCTCCTCTATCTATGGGATTCTCCAGGTAAGAATACGGGAGCAGGTAGCCATTCCCTTCTCTACAGGATCTTCCTGACTTAAGGATTGAACCCAGGTCTCCTGCATTGCAAAGGGATTCTTTATCATTTGAGCCACCAGGGAAGTTTTTTTGTGTATAGTAAGCTCCATAATGATCCCCTCCCCCCAGATATAACCAGGTCTGGATTCATGAGAGCTGTGAATGTTTTCTTATATGCAAAAAAATGTGCTTTGCTATTATGAGTAAGTTAAGACTCTTGAGATGGAGAGATTATCCCGGTTACCTCAGTGAATCCTAAATTCAATCACAAGTGTCCTTATAAAAGGGACTTGAATCCATAAACTGTTTTGGTGAGGGCAACCCAATCCTAGTTCCTTTCCTCATCTCTCATTCTCTCCTCATCACTATCTGTCAAGGATTGACTCCATAGCTGAGTAACACAGTTCCCAGAAAGAAAGCCTCAAGCAGATCAGGAAGACAGGCAATCACTAAAAATATAATCCTTGCCCTGGGTCCAAGTGCTCCATCTGCCCCCCTCACAAGGGGGCAGAGAAATGGTCCTTCTTTGATACTAGCTCTGGATTCACAGACCTTTCTCAGATGAGAAGAAAGCAGATTTTTCACACTCTCCCACCCATCACTGTTGCCAAGACATGACACAGTGGGACTGTATTTCAGGGGCAACAGAAGCAGTTCAGAGGCTGCTTACAAGGCAAGCAACAGGAAATGAGCCCAAGGATGAGAGTCAGTTATATCCCAGGAGAATCTGACAATAGAATAGCAATGTTCCCAGAGCATAAGGATGTGAGAGATTAAATGAAGAATCTCTTCAAGGGTCAAAGGGTCAAGGGAGATAGTCAAGGGTGAGGAATTCACAGCTTCTCAACCACAATCAAGAGACATCCTGAGAGCCAGCAAGCTAGGAAACTCCCAAAAATCTAAACAGAAATCTAAACAGTCTAGTGACTCAGAGTTCAAAGAATGCTCCCTTCTACCCTGAAGATTCAGCAAAGCCATATCTTATAGAACCTCTTGCTGAGAAGTTAAAACTGTCATTGGAAGTTCAACTGTACAGCCAGTCATCAGTCATATCTTTGAAGAGACCCCTGCTTTAATCTCCCTGGGATTTGGCAGTTTCCCAGATTGCTGTATGCCCACGTGGAGGACAGTAGGAGTACTGATGAAACTAGGAGCCCTGGATTCCTCAGTTTCAGGCCTCCTGGAGGAGCCAGGACAATTTAGAGGCAACTGATAAAAGGGAGGCCACAGGAGACCCGAATCAGGAGAGCATCAGGATAATGATGTAAGATTGAGATCTTTCTATACCAAGACTGAAGAGACACCCTGCCCAGTGCGTGCAGTCAGTCAACAGGGCACCTCATGTAAAGTTGTGTTATTGTGTCCCCGTACCCAGCAGGAAGAACAGACTCCTCCAAGAGGTAATTTCTAAAGAAAGAGGCATGCGTTTCAGTAACTTAGTTGCATGAATAACTGTCAAAGGGCAAAAAGGTCCTTTGCACAAAGGAGTCCCAGCTGAAAGCAGAGCTGTCTTGCTAGATAGAGGGGAATTGAACTGCAGGAACATGAGGCCTTCAGGGATCTTACCATGGAATAGAAATTGGGATTAGATGTTGACCTCATGCATGAGAAGAAAGTTAGTTCAGGAGGGAACTTCAGGCACAAGCCGAGAAGTAACTGGATGTTTCTATAATGAGCGGAATCCTTTCCACTTAAGCAAAGCTGGGGTTCTGCCTTCTGTTTTGCTCTGGAGAGAGATATTCTCTCTACCTTCCAAGGCTATTCACCATTCAAATATCCTTGAAAAGATGATCTGGAATATTTAAGTCTGGGTCTTGATATAAGAGATGCAGAAACATGAGAGCCACATGAAAACATGGGCAAAACCCTCTCTGACATAAATCACAGCAGGATCCTCTATGACCCAGAGTAATGGAAACAAAAGTAAAAATAAACAAATGGGACCTAATGAAAAGCTTTTGCACAAAGAAGGAAACTCTAAGCAAGGTGAAAAGACAGCCTTCAGAATGGGAGAAAATAATAGCAAATGAAGCAACTGACAAAGAATTAATCTCAAAAATATACAAGTAGCTCACGCAGCTCAATACCAGAAAAATAAACAATCCAATCAAAAAATGGCCAAAGAACTAAACAATCACTTCTCCAAAGAAGACATACAGATGGCTAACAAACACATGAAAAGATGCTCAACATCACTCATTATCAGAGAAATGAAAATCAAAACCACGATGAGGTAACATCTCATCTGGTCAGAATGGCTGCTATCAAAAAGTCTATAAACAATAAATGCTGGAGAGAGTGTGGAAAAAAGGGAACCCTCTTACTGTTGGTGGGAATGCAAACTAGTACAGCCACTATGAACAGTGTGGAGATCCCTTAAGAAACTGGAAATAGAACTGCCTTATGACCCAGCAATCCCACTGCTGGGCATACAAACTGAGGAAACCAGAATTGAAAGAGACACATGTACCCCAATGTTCATCACAGCACTATTTACAATAGGTAGGATATAGAAGCAACCTAGATGTCCATCAGCAGACGAATGGATAAGAAAGCTGTGGTACATACACACAATGGAATATTACTCAGCTATTAAAAAGCATGCATTTGAATCAGTTCTAATGAGGTGGATGAAATTGGAACCTACTACACAGAGTGAAGTAAGTCAGAAAGAAAAACACCAATACAGTATATTAACGCATATATATGGAATTTAGAAAGATGGTAACGATAACCCTATATGCAAGATATCAGAAGAGACACAGAGATAAAGAAGACTTTTGGACTCTATGGGAGAAGGCGAGGGTGGGATGATTTGAGGGAATAGCACTGAAACATGTACATTACCATATGTGAAATAGATCGCCAGTCCAGGTTCAATGCATGAGACAGGGCGCTCAGAGCCAGTGCACTGGGACGACCCTGAGGGATGGGATGGGGAAGGAGGTGGGAAGGGGTTTCAGGATGGGGGACACATGTACATCTGTGGCTGATTTGTGTCAATGTATGGCAAAAGCCACTACAGTACTGTAAAGTAATTAGCCTCCAATTAAAATAAATAAATAATTTTTTTTTTTTAAAGAAAGCTGTCTTCCAACCATAGTGGGAAATCAACCTTTGTCTTATATCTCTTTCAACTTGATACTTCATTTTTATTTAGTCATGCAGTAGAATTAGAAGCATGCAATTATATAGATTGATTAAATACTTTTCAAGTAGTCCCTTTAAATGAATATTCTTTTGATTATTATTGAATGTAACACTTTAAATGGATTCACCTAAGAATTCTACTTTACTTTGTGTGAATTCTGTCCATGTCCTTTGTTATTTACCAATTCACTATTAGGCTAGAATGTGCTACTACTTGGCCTTAAAACTACAAATGATAAACCTTAAGAATAAGGGCAAGTGCTGGCTGAAGTTGACCTGGATAGGTCTAGCCATTGCTGTTGACAAGGTTCTGGAATAAGGGCCCTACCTATCCATACCCACTCAATTCCTTCACTTATCTAAAATCCAAGGACTCAGCGTCTCCCTTCACCCAATTTTAGACAAGAATTGACTATAAAAATACACATATATCCAGATGCCAGTAAATATGAAATACTTCCATAGTTTTTACAAAAATAGTCAAAGACCAAAGGAAGTGAAAAGTTTCTGTGGTTTAGAATAGTTTATATAACTAACCAAGAATATGCAGTGGAATTTCTAAAAAGAAATAGATTATCATATAGAACAGAATTTTCCTTCACAAATAATACAGCTAAGGTATATTTTTCAACTAAATTATTGTATAGAAAGTCCCCATGAAGTTAATGATCTATACATTATATTGTTTTGGTATTGGAATACTATTTAACTAAGGACATTTTCCTTTATTTTTGTGGTTCAAAAATCCAAACAACACAAAAAGGTACATAGTAAAGAAGCTCCCTCTGAATCTTGTCCCTATATAGTCTATAGGTTTATTCATTTCCTGTGCATCTTTATCAAACATATCAGGCATATTTTCTTATTTTTCTCCTTCCTTTCATAAAAGATATATACACTGTTCTGTCCTTCACTTTTTATATTTAAAATATCTTGAGATTGTTCTATATTAGAATATAGAGTTTTTCTTCATATTTTTGTACCATTTGTAATAATTATTTGACCTATACCCTTTAATGGACACTTGTATCATTTCTTATTGTTGCTGTTCAGTCGCTAAATCATGTCTGACTCTTTGCCACCCCATGAACTGCAGTACTCCAGGCTTCCCTGTCGTTCACCACCTCCTGGAGCTTGCTCAAACTCATGTCCATTGAGTCTGTGATGCCATCCAACCATTTTGCCCTCCATCATCCCCTTCTCCTGCCTTAATCTTTCCCAGCATCAGGGTCTTTTCTAATGAGTCAACTCTTCGTATCAGGTGGCCAAAGTATTGGATGGAGTTTCAGCTTCAGCATCAGTCTTTCCAATGAGTGTTCAGGATTGATTTCCTTTAGAACTGACTGGTTTGATCTCTGTGCTGTTCAAGGGACTCTCGAGATTCTTCTCCAGCACCACAATTCAAAAGTATCAATTCTTCAGCCCTCAGTCTTCTTTATGGTCCAACTTTCACATCCATACATGTCTACTGGAAAAACCATAGCTTTCAATATATGGACCTTTGCTGGCAAAGTAAACGTCTCTGCTTTTTAATATGCTGTCTAGGTTTGTCATGGAGAGGGCAATGGCACCCCACTCCAGTACTGTTGCCTGGAAAATCCCATGGATGGAGGAGCCTAATAGGCTGCAGTCCATGGGGTTGCAGAGAGTCGGACACGACTGAGCGACTTCACTTTCACTTTTCACTTTCACGCATTGGAGAAGGAAATGGCAACCCACCCCAGTGTTCTTGTCTGGAGAGTCCTAGGGACGGGGCAGCCTGGTGGGCTGCCGTCTCTGGGGTCACACAGAGTCGGACACGACTGAAGTGACTTAGCAGCAGCAGGTTTGTCATATTCAACTTTGCAGAATTCCACAGTCATGTTTTCAAAGATATGCATTGCTTAATAATATATTCTAATACTTTAAATTCTATTATATGTTAAATTTAGATGGTTGTCACTTTAAAGCTTTTGGTCAACATGGTGATTGATGATATCTTTGATAGCTTTGGTAAATATACTTGGAAAATTTATACCACAAAACAGATACTCTCAGATAACTAGGGGTTGACAACGTGTTACAAGTCCTATATGTAGCAATTCAGCAGTGTCTGTGCAAGTTGGAAACATGTTGATTCAGCCATTTGATTTCTGTTGACTTCGCTTCTTTCTAGGTTTGTCATAGCTTTTCTTTCAAGGAGCAAGCATCTTTTAATTGCATGGCTGCAGTCACCATCTGCAGTGATTTTGGAGCCCAAGAAAATAAAATCTGTCACTGTTTCCATTGTTTCCCTATCTAGTTGCCATGAAGTGATGGGACCAGATGCCATGTTCTTAGTCTTTTGAATGTTGAGCTTTAAGCCAGCTTTTTCTCCCTCCTCTTTCACCTTCATCAGGAGGCTCTTCAGTTCCTCTTTGTTTTCTGCCATAAAGGTGCTGTCATCTACACTGTACCATTTCTAAGTTTATACTGTTTCAAATAGTGTGTTAATATATATATATGCATATACTACACATACAATATATTGAATATATTGTATATATATGATATAGACTATGTATACAATATATACAATATATTATTGTATATGGCAATATACAATGACACAATTTGTATTTGTTCTATCATATATGAACAGTGTAAATTCCCAGAAATCAGAAGGCTGAATCAAAGGGTTTCCAACTTACACAGACACTACTGAGTTGCTACAAAAAAGACTTGTAACAGTTTGTAAACCCCTAGTTATCTGAGAGTATCTGTTTTGTGGTATAAATTTTCCAAGTATATTTACCAAAGCTATCAAAGGTATCATTAATCAAACCATGTTGACCAAATGGTTTGAAGTGATAACTATCTAGATTTAACATATAATAGAATTTAAAGTATTAGAATATATTATTAAGCAATGTATATCTTTGCAAACATGACTATGGAAATCTGCCAAGTTGTCAAAAATAAAGTTTAAACACTACAGGAGATTATTAAGTATCTGTCAGATGATTAACAAGAATTTTATTATCATTGCTATAGAAGATAATCTTTTGTAAGTCAATAACTGAGATTATGTTTTCCTAAATTTTATCAACTAATGAGGGAAAAATTAATTTACTCCTGATTAGAAACTTCATTCAGAAAATTCTAACCATAAAGGAAGATAAAATAGGTTCCTATTTATTTAGAATAGGAAAGTAGTTCAAACAGCAGGGTTTAAATTGAAGTAGTCCTGGGTTTGAATGCCAGTGCTGTTGCCTACTGTGGTCAGTTCTTCTTTCCCTCTCTCTCCTTGCCATGCCCCCATGCGGGCAGAGAACACTTCCCTGATGACTGACTTTGGCTTGACCTGTGACTTGCCATGACCCTGGAAGGGAAATTCAAGTGACAGTATGCCAGTCCCCGTTATGTAATCTTTTCGCTTTGGACTTCTTCCTTCCCCCATGAGAACAGCTTGCCTCAGAGAGTGGATCTTTATTTCAGAATGAAAAAATACTCAGAGAAGGCTTGAATCCAACTAATAGTCTGAAGCCAGGCCCAGCTGAACCCAAACAAGCCTGGTCAAAGAAGTTTGTACCAATTTATCTACAGATATATGAGATTTTCAGGAATTTTTATTTGTTTGTTTGGGATTTTTTTTTTCTGCTGCTGCAAAAGCTGACCAATACATCTACTAATTATAACTTCATAAAGATTCCTCAAACTCTACATCACCATTTTCTTATCTGTGAAGTGAAAATAATAATAATGCTTAATTTACCAAGTTTTCAGGATTAAAAGCAATAATGTAGGTAAAGCATTTAGCATGGGAAGCCAAGAAAGTACCCTTGCCTTTCTACCTTGTGAGAGTAGAGTGAGAAGATAACTATGAATGAGGCAATGGGGCTCTCATTTCACCAGACCATCAGTGGGCTAGCACCATGATCTTGGACTTCTTAGTCTCCAGAATTGTGAGAAATAAATGTTTATTGCTGCTACTGCTGCTGCTAAGTCACTTCAGTTGTGTCCGACTCTGTGCAACCCCATAGATGGCAGCCCACCAGGCTCCCCCATCCCTGGGATTCTCCAGGCAAGAATACTGGAGTGGGTTGCCATTTCCTTCTCCAATGCGTGAAAGTGAAAAGTGAAAAGTGAAAGTGAAGTCGCTCAGTCGTGTCCGACTCTTAGCAACCCCATAGACTGCAGCCCAACAGGCTCCTCCATCCATGGGATTTTCCAGGCAAGAGTACTGGAGTGGGGTGCCATTACCTTCTAAATAAAAAGTGAAAGTCACTCAGTCATGTCCAACTCTTTGCAACGCCATGGACTATATAGTCCATGGAATTCTCCAGGCCAGAAGACTGGAGTGGATAGCCATTCCCTTCTTCAGGGGATCTTCCCAACCCAGGGATTGAACCCCAGGTCTCCCACATTGCAGGCAATTCTTTGCCAGCTGAGCCACAAAGGAAGCCCTTATATTTATAACCACCCAGGTTATGGTGCTTTTGTTACAGGAGCACAAATAGAACTAAAAGAGGCATCTTTTTTTTTTTTTAATGTATTAGTCTTAGACCTTGATTAAATATACACTCCATCCTTCTTTTATACATGTGTGGGTGTGCATGCTATATGCTGTGCTTAGTCTCTCAGTCATGTCCAGCTCTTTGCAACCCCATGGACTATAGCTCACCAGGCTCCTCTGTCCATGGGGATTCTCCACGCAAGAATACTGGAGTAGGTGGCCATGCCCACCTCCAGGGGATTTTCCCAACTCAGAGACTGAACTGAGGTCTCCCACATTACAGGCAGATTCTTTACTGTCTCAGCTATCAGGGAAACCCATATGTGTGTGTATATATATATACACACACGCATACTTTTTCCCACCTATATTCAAACATACAGAGAGAACTCTTTTCCTAGGTTTTATTTTTTTTTCCAGAAGTTAGATTATACTATCTAAACTCATTAGTTTGAACTTATTTTTCCACTCAAATATATATCAGGTACAGATTTCCAAGTCAATAACTAAAAACCTAACATTATTTTTAGAAATTTCTAAAAGTATCTTCAATGTTTGCTTCATACATTCTTAAGAACAAGATAAAAGGTAACCAGTTAAAATATGTCATTTATGCCTCTAAGTCTTTCCACCTTCTCCCTTCTGATTTCTTCTAAGTTTATTGAGTTACTGTACCTCCAGAGACTTGATATTCAAATCTATCCTCATTTTTGAATGATTGACTTTTAAATATAAAATGATAAATAGAAAATAAGATGGTAAATGGAAAATGGCTTGTGAAGTTATGTAGTTAATGACAAGGTAGTCATTGGAGATCTTCACCAAAAAAAAAAAACTCTTAAATTGTGGAATGCAACATAGCTGAAGCCAGGGGTGAAGTCTCCTAATGGTTCACTTTAGATTTTAGTGTTTGGGATTCAGTTCAGTTCAGTTCAAACACTCAGTCGTGTCCAACTCTTTGTGACCCCATGAATCGCAGCATGCCAGGCCTCCCTGTCCATCACCAACTCCCGGAGTTCACTCAGACTCACGTCCATTGAGTCAGTGATGCCATCCAGCCATCTCATCCTCTGTCGTCCCCTTCTCCTCCTGCCCCCAATCCCTCCCAGCATCGGAGTCTTTTCCAATGAGTCAACTCTTTGCATGAGGTGGCCAAAGTACTGGAGTTTCAGCTTTAGCATCATTCCTTCCAAAGAACACCCAGGACTGATCTCCTTTAGAATGGACTGGTTGGATCTCCTTGCAGTCCAAGGGACTCTCAAGAGTCTTCTCCAACACCACAGTTCAAAAGCATCAATTCTTCGGTGCTCAGCTTTCTTCACAGTCCAACTCTCACATCCATACATGACCACAGGAAAAACCATAGCCTTGACTAGATGGACCTTTGTTGGCAAAGTAATGTCTCTGCTTTTCAATATGCTATCTAGGTTGCATATTTTTTTCCAAAGAGTATGCGTCTTTTAATTTCATGGCTGCAGTCACCATCTGCAGTGATTTTGGAGCCTCCAAAAATAAAGTCTGACACTGTTTCCACTGTTTCCCCATCTATTTCCCATGAAGTGATGGGACTGGATGCCATGATCTTCGTTTTCTGAATGTTGAGCTTTAAGCCAACTTTTTCACTCTCCTCTTTCACTTTCATCAAGAGCCTTTTAAGTTCCTCTTCACTTTCTGCCATAAAGGTGGTGTCATCTGCATATCTGAGGTTATTGATGTTTCTCCCAGCAATCTTGATTCCAGCTTGTGTTTCTTCCAGTCTAGCATTTCTCATAATGTATTCTGCATATAAGTTAAATAAGCAGGGTGACAATATACAGCATTGCCGTACTCTTTTTCCTATCTGGAAAGTCTGTTGTTCCACATCCAGTTCTAACTGTTGCTTCCTGACCTGCATACAGATTTCTCAAGAGGCAGGTCAGGTGGTCTGGTATTCCCATGTCTTTCAGAATTTCCCACAGCTGATTGTGATCCACACAGTCAAAGGCTTTGGCATAGTCAATAAAGCAGAAACAGATGTTTTTCTGGAACTCTCTTGCTTTTTCCATGATCCAGCAGATGTTGGCAATTTGATCTCTAGTTCCTCTCCCTTTTCTAAAACCAGCTTGAACATCAGGAAGTTCACAGTTCACATATTGCTGAAGCCTGGCTTGGAGAATTTTGAGCATTACTTTACTAGCATGTGAGGTGAGTGTAATTGTGTGGTAGTTTGAGCATTCTTTGGCATTGCCTTTCTTTGGGATTGGGATGAAAACTGACCTTTTCCAGTCCCGAGGGCACTGCTCAGTTTTCCAAATTTGCTGGCATATTGACTGCAGCACTTTCACAACATCATCTTTTAGGATTTGAAATAGCTCCACTGGAATTCCATCACCTCCACTAGCTTTGTTCGTAGTGATGCTTTCTAAGGCCCACTTGACTTTACATTCCAGGATGTCTGGCTCTAGGTGAGTGATCACACCATCGTGATTATCTGGGTCGTGAAGATCTTTTTTGTACAGTTCTTCTGTGTATTCTTGCCACCTCTTCTTGATATCTTCTGCTTCTGTTACGTCCGTACCATTTCTGTCTTTTATCAAGCCCATCTTTGCATGAAATGTACCCTTTTTGTCTCTAATTTTATTGAAGAGATCTCTAGTCTTTCCCATTCTGTTGTTTTCCTCTATTTCTTTGCATTGATCGCTGAAGAAGGCTTTCTTATCTCTTCTTGCTATTCTTTGGAACTCTGCATTCAGATGCTTATATCTTTCCTTTTCTCCTTTGCTTTTCACTTCTCTTCTTTTCACAGCTATTTGTAAGGCCTCCCCAGAGAGCCATTTTGCTTTTTTACATTTCTTTTCCATGGGGATAGTCTTGATCCCTGTCTCCTGTACAATGTCATGAACCTTATTCCATAGTTCATCAGGCACTCTATCTATCAGATCTAGGCCCTTAAATCTATTTCTCACTTCCACTGTATAATCATAAGGGATTTGATTTAGGTCACACCTGAATGTTCTAGTGGTTTTCCCTACTTTCTTTAAGTCTGAGTTTGGTTATAAGGAGTTCATGATTAGAGCCACAGTCAGCTCCTGGTCTTGTTTTTGTTGACTGTATAGAGCTTCTTCCTCTTTGGCTGCAAAGAATATAATCAATCTGATTTTGGTGTTGACCATCTGGTGATGTCCATGTGTAGAGTCTTCTCTTGTGTTGTTGGAACAGGGTGTTTGCTATGACCAGTGCATTTTCTTGGCAAAACTCTATTAGTCTTTGCCCTGCTTCATTCCGTATTCCAAGGCCAAATTTGCCTGTTACTTCAGGTGTTTCTTGACTTCCTACTTTTGCATTCCAGTCCCCTATAATGAAAAGGACATCTTTTTTGGGTGTTAGTTCTAAAAGGTCTTGTAGGTCTTCATAGAACTGTTCAACTTCAGCTTCTTCAGCACTACTGGTTGGGGCATAGACTTGGATTACTGTGATATTGAATAGTTTGCCTTGGAAATGAACAGAGATCATTCTGTCGTTTTTGAGATTGCATCCAAGTACTGCATTTTGGCCTCTCTTGTTTGGGATTAACAGTCTCTAAAGAGAAAGTATTACTAAACAGATTACATTGCCAAGTAATACCCATCATATGAAGCTGATTATGAAAATAAACCTGACATATTTGACCCCCACTATTAATGGGTCTATTTTACTAATAAAAATAATTCTATTGATAATAAAATTATCAATGTAATGAAATCAATGAAGTGAAAATATAATAGAGAAATGAATAAGTTGAAGGAAATAGTAATGTATTAAAGTAATAGAAATATATGTGATACCACAATAATTAGATTTGAGTGATAAATGTTTGTATGAGCTAAATATTCTATCAAAATGAGAATTTATTTTAGTCATAATATAAAAGGCAGAAATCTACACATAAACATAATAATTACACTATAAAAGTAAACTAATCTACGATCTTTTAAGACAAGATTTATCTGAGAAATAGTGTTAATTCTCTTCCCAGGATTCATGTGAAATGCTCATTGTCAGGCTAAATTGCTGCTTGTCAAACTGAATATGGTTACATTATCAAATACCATGAGCTGTCACAGTACATCCTTTTTTCTGGCTTTTTAATAGGTGTTTGAGTGCCCGAATTGACCAATAAGATTATAACTATCCTGAATTCATTTTACAGTCACAGAATAGACTATGCAATATTGAATTAATAAAAGAACAAAATTCTTTTAATCATCCTTTTTCCCTCTTCCACATTAAGAGTTTAAGTGACTAACGCTAATGAGCATTGGCCCTAACCATAGATGTAGGAGACGCAGGAGACGTGGGTTCAGTCCCTGGGTGAGGAAGATCTTCTGGAGGAGGAAATGGCAACCCACTCTAGTATTCTTGCCAGGAGAATTCCAAGACAGGGTAGTCTAGTGGGAAGCAGTCCATGGGGTTGCAGAGTCGATATGACTTAGCGACTGAGATGCACACATAGGACATAATAGACCAAATTTTGAGTTTTTTCCCCAAGAAAAACATTACTTAAACTGTAATATCTCAGAGGAATTATGGTAATTCATCTGGGTGCCATACACAGCCAAAAATGAGGTTTAAGCTTAAGTTTGAATGAGATTTATGAGTAGTTTGATTATACTTATAATTAAGCCTGGATCACTAATTTTCTAACAATTCCAAGTTGACAGAATTATAGCAGTCTCTTCATATTGTCTAACTTTCATGTTCTTTATTTTCTCATTACTTGACAAAATTATTGATTGCTCAAGTGTTTTGAAGTTATCACCCTGCTTATTTAACTTATATGCAGAGTACATTATGAGAAACACTGGGCTGGAAGAAGCACAAGCTGGAATCAAGATTGCTGGGAGAAATATCAATAACCACAGATATGCAGATGATACCACCCTTATGGCAGAAAGTGAAGAAGAATTAAAGAGCCTCTTGATGAAAGTGAAAGAGGAGAGTGAAAAAGTTGGCTTAAAGCTCAACATTCAGAAAACGAAGATCATGGCATCTGGTCCCATCACTTCATGGCAAATGGATGGAGAAACAGTGGAAACATTGGCTGACTTTATTTTTGTGGGCTCCAAAATCACTGAGGATGGTGATTGCAGCCATGAAATTAAAAGACGCTTACTCTTTGGAAGGAAAGTTATGACCAACCTAGAAAGCATATTAAAAAACAGAAACATTACTTTGTCGACAAAGGTCCATCTAGTCAAGGCTATTGTTTTTCGAGTAGTCATGTATGGATGTGAAAGTTGGACTATAAAGAAAGCTGAGAGCTGAAGAATTGATGCTTTTGAACTGTGGTGTTGGAGAAGACTCTTGAGAGTCCCTTGGACTGCAAGGAGATCCAGCCAGTCCATCCTAAAGGAGATCAGTCCTGGGTGTTCATTGGAAGGACTAATGTTGAAGCTGAAACTCCAATACTTTGGCCACCTGATGCTGAGCACTGACTCATTTGAAAAGACCCTGATGCTGGGAAAGATTGAGGGCCAGAGGAGAAGGGGAGGACAAAGGATGAGATGGTTGGATGGCATCACTGATGCAATGGACATTGGTTTAGGTGGACTCCAGGAGTTGGTGATGGACAGGGAGGCCTGGCGTGCTGCAGTTCATGGGGTTGCAAAGAGTCAGACACGACTGAGCGACTGGACTGGACTGAACTGAACTAGCTTTAGATTTAGAGCTACAGAGTTGAAAAGAATAAGATATATTCAACAGTTCTATAAATCTGATGTCTTACAGCAGCTTTTTAAACTATCAAACTGATTCTACTTTATCAGTATCCACCTTTATCAGTGTTCACCTCTGGTCACATGTAATCTTGTAAGGAGTAGCTATACCCATAATGAATTCATTACTAAAAACTCTGGTTGGCAGTTAAAACCATACAGAAGGTGAAGCTAACCTCTTCTTCAAGCAAGAGCTTTCACTACTCTTGCTGTGCGTACTTTTTTCTCCCACGTCACTGCATAACTCATTCTCTGACCTTGCTTCACGGTTTCCTCCTTACATCTCTTTGTTCATTCACCCATTATTCATTTTTAAGTGCCAAGTAACTGTATTCACCATTGGGGCATCAGTAAGGAGCAAGGTATTTAACATTCTTGTCCAATATTTTAGTGGGATTTCCAACAGGGAAGTAGCTAATTACAACTTGATGTGATATGTTTCCTTGTTTTCAAGTTGCCCTCTCTTGCTCCTTCAGCAGCAAAGATATGAAACAGTTTTCAATATCAACCACATATGGAAACTATACATAAAGCCTTGCCACATAATACCTTCTATTATTAATGTATTGAATCACTTAATTATGTCATAGTGTACTCAATACTAGATTTTGCATGCTAAGCAAGTCCCAGCATACTCTCTTAAACTTGAAAACGTTTAAATATTTGTGTGACCTTTTTTAAAATATTGTAATAGCCAGGAACAAATTTCGGTAATCTTCCCCTTTAAAATGTTGGTATGCTTGCATTTTAGGGCTTCCCAATGGCACTAGGGGTCAAAAGCAGCCTGAATGCAGGAGACATAAGAGACATGGATTTGATCCCTGGGTTGGAAAGATCCTTGGAGAAGGAAATGGCAACCCACTCCAGTATTCTTGCCTGGAGAATCCCATGGATAGTGGAGCCTGGCACTCTACAGTTTGTGGGGTTGCAAAGAGTCAGACACGACTGAAGCAACTTAGCACACACATACCTACATGTTTGCATTTTAATGCAATTGTTCAATTTTAGGGAAAAACTCATGCCATTTTACAAACTTTATGTCAGGGTTTAAAGTATCTTTGAAGGTAAATTCAAAAATTCACCTGTCTCACAAAATCTGTACTAGTCCAGAATACTTGTGCTGGTTTTACTTTTCTCCCAATTCCAACTGCATTTATTGTATTTTTTGTCTTAGTCCACCCTTTCTCTCCATTTATAATGTCTGCACTGCTGCAGGCTTCAAAGGCAATCATTCTCAGAGCAGGCAACAATGTACTTTTTATTCTGGAATTCTGTCTTATAGAGATGACTTGTACTCCCAGAGTGTAACACAAGTAACTGCCTGGTTTCCTTCATGACCCCAAAGTGGCTCCCAGCAGCTACCAAGTCCAAATGCTGTCTCACTGCCAATCTGTATGAAAAAGCATTGCTGATTTCCTCTCTGATTGGAACTACTTAGATAATGTAACCCCTAAAGTTATCCCAGTGTCAAGGGAGATAGCTTCACCTTGATTCAGTCAAGAAACCAATGCTATCTTCTCACAGGCTGTGCACAGGGACAAGCCCACTTAAAGGGCAGGGAGGGGGTTGCAATGGAGACTGATGAAATGATCTCAGGGTAGCCAAGTCAATTCGCACATCACGACTTTCTTAACTTCATGAACTGGTGACATAAAACCATTCATAGTAACAGATAAAGCCATCGTCAGAGTTTGAACCAAGAACAAATTACTTGAATATTTAACTGAGTCATTCATTCACGTACACAATAGAATTTTTCTTGAAATTTCTAATAGAGAGCTATTAGATAGATATTGGTACCTAGCTCTTTGAGACACAAAGAATCCAATAGCTGGTTATGGCAGACTGGTGGCAATGGTGATAACCAGCAACACCACCAACAACTGGAAAGCACATCAATGTTTGCCCAGTGGTAACAAAGTTTGTGGGACTCCTACTATGTAAAGCATCAAAGCAATTTCACCCTCTTTTATAATCTGCCCTAGAATTTGCCCCAAATTATGAGGGCCTCTGTTATAATTCAAGCATAGCTGTAATAATTTTACTCAGAAAAAAAATTAACCTATTTTATGTATTTTCTATGGATCTAAATAAATAGATCCTAATGTGTTACAAATCAACCACTCCAATAGCATTTTCTAATTATAAAACAAATGACCATTAAAAATTAGACCTCTTTTAATAACAACTTAATGAGTGATATTGCAATAGATTGTCTCTATTTTCATAATTAACTTCTGGATAAAACAACATATAATATCAACTGAAATATGTATTTGCCTTGAAAGAAAATTATATTTCCTCACCTGAATACAATCTCCTATAAGTCTAAACTTCATTATATGAAAATGATAAATTAATCTTTGATCAATTAGCACTGTTAAAAGTTTTGGATTTATTTTTAAAAACAAAATATTTTATAAAATTTCAGGGTTAATGATCCGTATATCTTAATGAGTTATTTTCTTGATCCTATCAGAGACTTTGTGAATTAAAGTAAAATAGAATTATTATTCATTGATACTTGACAAGAAAGAGACACAATTTTAAAAAATATTCATATTAAATTGGTCCATTTTTTAACAGGTAATATCTTTTCCTTTAAATTTATGAAAAATTATTTGTTCTCAAGAAGCTGTCATCTCTATATGCTGCCTTAGTACACAATACTTAATTCCAAGTGCCCTTTTATTTTCTCTAATTAGCCACCAGTGAACATAATTCTGGGAAATTCTATCATACTTCTCACTGACTGCTCAATTTAATGTTAAGATCAACATCTACTGCTCTTTAAACATGTGGATATCATTCAGTTCAGTTCAGTTCAGTTCAGTCCCTCAGTCGTGTTTGACTCTTCGCGACCCCATGAATCGCAGCATGCCAGGCCTCCCTGTCCATCACCAACTCCCGGAGTTCACTCAGACTCACGTCCATCGAGTCAGTGATGCCATCCAGCCATCTCATCCTCTGTCGTCCCCTTCTCCTCCTGCCCCCAATCCTTCCCAGCAACACAGAGTCTTTTCCAATGAGTCAACTCTTCGCATGAGGTGGCCAAAGTACTGGAGTTTCAGCTTTAGCATCATTCCTCCCAAGGAACACCCAGGGCTGATCTCCTTCTGAATGGACTGGTTGGATCTCCTTGCAGTCCAAGGGACTCTCAAGAGTCTTTTCCAACACCACAGTTCAAAAGCATCAATTCTTTGGTGCTCAGCTTTCTTCACAGTCCAACTCTCACATCCATACATGACCACAGGAAAAACCATAGCCTTGAGTAGATGGACCTTTGTTGGCAAAGTAATGTCTCTGCTTTTCAATATGCTATCTAGGTTGGTCATAACTTTTTTTCCAAAGAGTAAGCGTCTTTTAATTTCATGGCTGCAATTACCATCTGCAGTGATTTTGGAGCCCAAAAAAATAAACTCTGACACTGTTTCCACTGTTTCCACATCTATTTCCCATGAAGTGGTGGGACCAGATGCCATGATCTTCGTTTTCTGAATGTTGAGTTTTAAGCCAACTTTTTCACTCTCCTCTTTCACCTTCATCAAGAGGCTTTTTAGTTCCTCCAATTTCTGCCATAAGGGTGGTGTCATCTGCATATCTGAGGTTATTGATATTTCTCCCAGAAATCTTGATTCCAGCTTGTGTTTCTTCCAGCCTAGCGTTTCTCATGATGTACTCTACATATAAGTTAAATAAGCAGGATGACAATATACAGCCTTGACGTACTTCTTTTCCTATTTGGAACCAGTCTGTTGTTCCACGTCCAGTTCCAACTGTTGCTTCCTGACCTGCATACAGATTTCTTAAGAGGCAGGTCAGTTGGTCTGGTATTCCCATCTCTTTCAGAATTTTCCACAGTTGATTGTGATTCACACAGTCAAAGACTTTGGCATAGTCAATAAAGCAGAAATAGATGTTTTTCTGGAACTCTCTTGCTTTCTCGATGATCCAGCAGATGTTGGCAATTTGATCTCTGGTTCCTCTGCCTTTTCTAAAACCAGCCTCTATCTATAATTTATTTATTTTCATATTTAAATTCCACTCCAGGAATAATGATATTAACCATAGAATTCTTTTTCCTTCATGTCACTAATTAAATGACATATGTGATCAAAGTTTACATTTTTTTCTCCTTTTACTTCAGCTAATTTTTCCTCTTTAAAAAAAATTCTATTTTATATTGGAGTATATTTGCTTAACAATGTTGTGCTAGTTTCAGGTATACAGCCAAGTAATTCAGTTACACATATGCATTTATATATTCTTTTTAAATTATTTTCCCTTTTATGTTACTAAGGAATATCATGATGGATTCCCTGTGCTACACAGTAGCTCCTTGATGGCTATCTATTTTAAATATAGCAGTGCGTAAATGTCAATACAAAACTCCCAATCTGCCCCTCTTCTCCCCTGGTAACCATAAGTTTGTTCTCTGTGAGTCTGTTTCTGTTTTGCAAATAAGTTCATTTGTATTATTTTTTAATTGCTTATCCTCACATATGTATCATATGATATTTGTCTTTGACTTATTTTGCTTAGTATGATAATATCAAGTACAACAGCTAATTTATCACGCAATGGTGGTACACAGTAGAATGTTTTGATAAATGGCCTATTTTATAGACGTTCAGAACATGGAAAGAGCTCTAGTGAATAATAATAATTTAGTTAATAGTCCGCATAAACATAATAGAGTCAAAATAGAACACTTAACTCCAAATTCCTGACTTCCAGAAAAGGCTCTGCCCCTTTCAATGTTCTTCTCTGTAAACAGTACTATCACTTGCCCAGTCGCTCAGGCCCACAGCTCTGGAAACATTCCTAGTGCACCTCTTTCTCAAAGTCCCTATTAAAATGTGACTGTTACTATATTATGGCAAGACCCATCTTTCTCCAGTGTTGCTTCCTCTAATGCACTGTTTATTGGCAACATAGCAAACATTAAAAGAAGTGAATCTGCTCATGTGAACTCCACCTTATTAATTAACTATTCTTAAATAGATCCCTATAACCTACAGTACAAAGTCATTCTTAGTGTAACGAAAGAGACTTTGATGAAGCCTGTCTCTCCCATCTCATCTCTCATCATAATGTACTCAAGCTGTTTGTATCAGCCATCCAGCTATCCTACGCTCTTTGTATTAATATTTCTCTGAATGGGCCAAGGTCTTCTGTTTCTAGGTTTTCTCATATGAATTTCTCTCTTCTTACTTAGCTCTTCTCCCCTCTTCTCTGCTTCATTCACGTTTATATTTCAAAACCCTTCCAAATACCACTTCTTCCCAGAATCCTTTGTTGACCTCCTAAGTCTAAGCTAGGTGACATAGCACTCAGTGGCTCTTCCGCTAGTATCTTTTACACTCTGATAACCTCTTCTTAACTTGCCCATTTCCATTCTTAACAGCGAGTTTCTTATGAGCAAAAACCGTCTGCCTGAACTTGACATACAAATCATCAAGCATAGAACTTGATACATATTAGGCATCCAACTATTCTGAAAGGAAGGAAAGAGGGAAGGGAGAGAGGTAAAAAGAGACTGTGTAAATCTCAAGGATCATCAAGTATCTGGAGTTATAATCTTCTACTGCAACTGGGAAAGCCATCCTAGGGTGTGTAACCTCAAGGATCCACAGGAATTAACTTTGATATGAAAGCACTCTTCTTCTAGGTTTTGGGATTCTCTGCAAAGAACCACATCAAGCCAGCAAATCCAATTCCCCTACCCAATGAAAAGACCAGTACCATTCATGAAAGTGAAAGTGACGTCGCTCAGTCGTGTCTGATTCTTTGCGATCCCATGGACTGTAGTCTACCAGGCTTCTCTGTCCATGGGATTTTCCAGGCAAGAGTACTGGAGTGGGTTGCCATTTCCTTCTCCAGAAGTACCATTCATAAGTAGTGTTAATAATTTCTTGGTTCTAAAGAGACAAGAGCTAACAGCATACCAAAATTCCAGGAAAAGAGCACTTAAATGACAATTGAGGAGAGCCATGGACTTGCTTTATGGGACAGCTGTTTTCTCCAACAGCCATCATTCAAGAAAGGGGCACAATAATAGGAAAACAACAGTCAGTATCCACACATTTGCTTCATTTTGTGTAGTAATAAGGAAATCAACTAGTGAGAGTTATACACAATTTCCCCAAATGACTAAGAATAATTTTCCAAGAAAAAATGTTCCAGCCCTAAAGTTGTTCAGAAGTTCTATTTGTACTCTACTTCAATTATTTCTGATCAAATTAACTCTCTCTGAAGTTTGTCTTGATAAAAATCATGAAAAAATTATCATTTAATATAGTATGTTAGATATCTAATGCTATAAAATTTTGTCCCAATCTACAACTTAAAATAACAAGCATTTTTACCTTACAGTTTCTACACATTAGAAAATTGGAAGTGGCTTACCTGAGTGGTTCTGGCTTAGTCTCTCATGAGGCTGCATGGCCACATATCAGCTTGGGCTGCAGTTATCTGAAGGCTTATTGGAGGGCTGGAAGATCCACCACAGAGATGACTCACTCAGATGCTTTTGGCAGAAGGCTTCAGGTTTTTTTCACACAGACCTCTTCACTGGACTGATTGAGGGTCCTTATCACACTCCTGAGAGTAAGCGATCCAAGAAAGAGCACAAAGAGGAAACACAACCTTTTATGACCTATTACAGAAAATGGCGTATGCGCTAGTCACTCAGTCTGACTCTTTTCGACCCCATGGACTCTAGCCCATCAGGCTCCTCTGTCCATGGGATTCTCCAGGCAAGAATACTAGAGTGGGTTGCCATATCCTCCTCCAAATGACATAGTCATTTCTGGAAGAATATATTCTATTCATTAGAAATAAGTCACTAAGACCACCGTGTATGCAAGTAGAGCCAAATTAAGCTCCACATTCTCAAAGAAGTATCAATGAATTTGTATACATATTTTTAAGAACAGCACATATAGTAATACTAAAGCAATTTTTTTTTTTTTTGCGTAGTATTTCAGCTTGATTAGGTTTGCTTCTAGAATGACACCATCAAATGATAGTTTGCATTCTATGGGAACACACCTGGAGGAGGGCACAGCAATTCACTCCAGTATTCTTGCCTGGAGAATTCCGTGGACAGGGAAGCCTGGTGTGCTACAGTCCATGGGGTTGCAAAGAGTCAGACACGACTGAGCGACTAAACAACAACAAATGGGAACAGACTCCAAAATGACATTTTGGAATAAACTTACTATCAGTGTGTATCTGCCTCTATTTGCATTGAGTGATATTATGGGGAAAAATATATAGCTCTTTCCTCTTTACCCTCAACCCAAAAAGGAATTGTCCATCCAATCCTCTATGTCCCCCTTTTACCTCCAAAGTTTAAAATATTGAGAAGACTAATCATTTGATAGTGAATACACAATAAATAAGAAGTAACCTGAATGAGACTTTCCATTGGTATTTCTGGTTGGAGGGTTTGAGAAATATGTGGTGAAGGTTTTTAAACAGTCATTTTCTCCTACCTTCTGCTCATTCTCCCTTTCCCCTTCTTTCCCCCCTTTTCCTTACTCCCCTCCACCCCACTTATTTTCACTGGGAAACAAGACTTCAGCTGACACATCCAACAGACAGTTAAGAGGGAAGTATCTCTGAGCCTGGGCTTTCAGCTGCCCCTCACTGATGGCACACCACTCCAGTACTCTTGCCTGGAAAATCCTATGGACAGAGGAGCCTGGTGGGCTGCAGTCCATGGCGTTGCAAAGAGTTGGACACGACTGAGTGACTTCACTTTCACACGTTGGAGAAGGAAATGGCAACCCACTCCAGTGTTCTTGCCTGGAGAATCCCAGGGACAGGGGAGCCTGGTGGGCTGCTGTCTGTGGGGTCACACAGAGTCGGACACAACTGAAGCAACTTAGCAAGCACCTCAATTTATGTTAGTCATACAAATGAAGCAACTTGCTTGTAGGCTACTCTTTATCTTGTCTTTGGGGACATTTTTCTTTTAACCACTTCTAAGCTCTCTGCAGGGCTTCCCTTGTGGCTCAGTGGTAAACAATCTGCCTGCCAATGTAGGAGACATGGGTTCAAATCCCTGAGTTGGGAAGATCCCCTGGAGAAGGAAATGGCCACCCACTCCAGTATTCTTGCCTGGGAAATCCCAAGGTCAGAGGAGCCTTGTGGGCTGCAATCCATGGGGTCACAAAAGAATCAGACAGAACTCAGTGACTAAACAACAAGCTGCCTGCAGGGCAGGATGCTGGTTGAAACACCAGCCTTTGCCTCTCATAACAGCAACTATACACATTTTGCTCTCCATCTCTACTCTGTGGTCTCAGGTCCTTTCATGCCCAACAGCCTCAAGGACCTTAGCTCTGTAATAACCCTCCTCCAGACTTTGCAGAACATACCTGGCTGGGGTGTGGGCGGGAAAGTTCTAGCTTTGTGTAATAAATCCGCTCTAATAGGTCCCATTCTCTAACATGTTTCATCTTTTCCCCCTCTATTTGTCACCGTTTCTGGCTTTTCTAGCCTAGTAAAGCCCTTTACTTGTTGCAAGCATCCAAAAACTTGGAATCTTCCAAGTTCATCCCAGCAGGGTGTCTGCTGTATGCCCCAGAGTCCTTATATCAGGGCTGCTGCTGCTGCTAAGTCACTTCAGTCATGTCCGAATCTGTGCGACCCCATAAACGGCAGCCCATCAGGCTCCCCTGTCCCTGGGATTCTCCAGGCAAGAACACTGGAGTGGGTTGCCATTTCCTCCTCCAATGCATGAAAGTGAAAAGTGAAAGGGAAGTCGCTCAGTCGTGTCTGACTCTTAGCGACCCCATGGACTGCAGCCTACCAAGCTCCTCCGTCCATGGGATTTTCCAGGCAAGAGTACTGGAGTGGGTTGCCATTGCCTTCGTCATATATCAGGGCAGTAAATCCTATATCACGGGGAGGTGCTTCCATAAGATAAACTCTCTGTAACTAACTTTGTTTCCTTGATCCAGCATTACTAAAATCTGGACTCAGATTTATTCTGCACTGTAGCTTCAGTCTTCTTCAGCACGAGATCCCCTTCTTCCCCTTTGCATCCCCATAGCACCCCTGGCCAAGCATTTTTTGTGTGTGTGACTTTACCTCAGTTAAAGTTCTGGTGGCAGGAGTGAAGAGGAGACTAGCTTCTGAACAGTCACATGTAGTCTCACGGGGCAGAGGCTCCTGCATCCTCTGAGGTGAGGAAGGAGCATTAGGCTTCATTTGAGAAGAATGGGCTACATCTGTAGGCTGAGAGGGTTCATGGGAAGATGGGGACTTAATGTTTTCAACGCATCAACCCAGACATCTCCAACCAAAGTCTCATACCCAACAAAAGTCCTAACCTTGACAGAGAGCAGACTTGAATTCTTAACGTAGTTCAAATCTCTACTTCCTGTTTAATTAAATTCTCAGCCAAGTATTCAGTGTTTTCTGCCTGGGTTGCAGAAGATGAAAGACTGTGTGGTCCAAGACGTCCTCTGGCTTTCACGCTTGGCCCTATATTGGTGATTGATTAATCACCCTCAGACATTCTTTAACTTCTAAAGCTTGACTGCGTTCAGCAATAGCCATGCACTTTCACAGTCCTTATAACTACTAACCCCAAACCAATTTCACCTGCCATGGCATTCATTTCCACTTGAATCCCATTGCTTTTCAGCACTGATAAAAATTGGTTCAGCACAGGTGATACGGTTTTCACTTTCAGCCAACCAGTGGGCAATCCAGTCAAAATGTGATTTTAGAATACATTTCTTCAAACAACTTCTGGTGCCAAATGTCTATGTGAAGTTCCCCCAGGAAGTGGGTTCTGAAATAGAAATTTGCATGTGTGTCATTTCTTGGAATTCTCTCAGGAACACTATCTGTAAAGAAATGAGAGAAGCAGGACTAAATAGAGAGGAAAGGCTGAACTGCAATGCAGTTGCAAGAGACCTCATCCACTCCCTCAGGGAGCCCTGGAGCTGGAACAGACATTCTAAATTGCTCTGAATGAGGCAAGAGAGCCCAGTCGGTATCCTTGTTCAAACAGAAGCCAAAGCATGGGCTTGCGAATTCCTTAGGTAGAGAATGCTGAAAATGGACTCACCGTGAGATGTTTTTACCTAAGACATCACACAGCTAAGCAAATGAGAGCTGTGTGGAAGGAGCGGGAGGAGATATTAATAGATCCGGGTAATAAATCACCTCTACAGCTACTATGTTCCCTGTAATAGGCACAATTAAAGTATCAAGAAAGCTAAGAATGGAATATGGGAACTTTGTAAGTAAAGGATAATGTAGCATAGATGTAGAAAAGCATACTTTTAAAAATCGAAGTATGAATTAAATTGACTTACAATGTTGGGTTAGTTTCAGGTGTACAGCAAAGTGCTTCAGTTATCAGGTGTGTATATACGTATATATATATATTTTGTCATATTCTTTTCTGTGATAGTTTAAGATACTGAATATAGTTTCCTGTGCTATATAGTACGACCTTGCTGTTTATCTATTTTATATATAATGAACACCTCATTTGTCCCTCCCCTTCCCCTTTCCTCTTCGGTAACTATAAACTTGTTTTCTGTCTATGAGTCTGTTTCTGTTTTGCAAATAAGTTCATTTGTATCATGTTTTAGATTTCCCATATAAATGATATGATATAACATTTGTTTTTCTCTGGATTACTTAGCCTGATAATCTCCAGGTCCATTCATGTGGTTGCAAATGGTATTATTTCATTGTATTTTTTTTTTTTTATGGCTGAGTAGTATTTCATTGGAGAAGGCAATGGCACCCCACTCCAGTACTTTTGCCTGGAAAATCCCGTGGACGGAGGAGCCTGGTGGGCTGCCGTCCATGGGGTCGCTAGTGTCAGACACGACTGAGCGACTTCACTTTCACTTTTCACTTTCATGCATTGGAGAAGGAAATGGCAACCCACTCCAGTGTTCTTGCCTGGAGAATACCAGGGACGAGGGAGCCCGGTGGGCTGCCGTCTATGGGGTCGCACAGAATCGGACACGACTGAAGCAACTTAGCAGCAGCAGCAGCCGTATTTCATTGTATGGATATATCACATCTTCTTTACTCATTTCTTTGTGAGTGAACATTTAGGTTGCTTCCATGTTTTGGCTACTCTAAATAGTGTTGCTGTAAACAGAGGGGTGCATGTATCTTTTCGAATTAGAGCTGTCCCCAGATATATGTCCAGGAGTGGGAAAGATGGATCATATGGTAATTCTATTTTAAGTTTTTTTTTTTTTTTTTAAGGAACCTCCATGCTAGGATTTCTTTGGAAGGAATGATGCTAAAGCTGAAACTCCAGTACTTTGGCCACCTCATGAGAATAGTTGACTCATTGGAAAAGACTCTGATGCTGGGAGGGATTGGGGGCAGGAGGAGAAGGGGATGACAGAGGATGAGATGGCTGGATGGCATCACTGACTCTATGGACATGAGTCTGAGTGAACTCCAGGAGTTGGTGATGGACAGGGAGGCCTGGTATGCTGCGATTCATGGGGTCGCAGAGTTGGACATGACTGAGCGACTGAACTGAACTGAACTGATGCTGTTTTCCATACTGAATGTACCAGTTTACATTCCTCCCAGCAATGTAGGAGGGTTCCTTTTTCTCCACAGCCTCTCCAGCAGTTACTATTTGTAGAGTTTTTAAGGATGGTCATTCTGAGTTTTTTTAATGAGTAAGAATGAATAGTTCAATTTGACTAGAATAAAAAAAAATGAAAAGGTATAAGTTAAATACGCCAGCAGTATAGTGTGTATAAGTGACAAGGAAGTTGAATCAAAGTGTGAAGGACTATGAGTAACAGAGGAAGGAGTCTGGGCTCTATTTAGTAGTCAATAGGAAATTTGAGTTGTAGATGACAAACATTTTTCTGATATTTTCAAATATAATCTAATGATGGCTAAATTTCAGTTTACAATTCATATTTATGTATTTTTAAAGATGTTTTTAATACTTCTACCTCCTCTATTTCTTTTTTCCCTGCAAGTTATATGCATTACACACTACTTTAATAGCAGCAAAAAAGAATTGAGTGTCTGGTTGCCTTGTGGAAAAGGGATTTGCATAGTAACAGCCTTCTAGGAACGATATATTTGCCAGTTTTGAATAAGCAATAACATGTGATTATTTTCATATTGCTCTTCAATTATCTGAGAAGTATAAAAAACATTACTTGAGTCATTGAAGTTAAAATAAACATTAGGGAATTCATTCTAGGCAGAAAATGTTTCCATTGGCAAAATACTGAAACAATTGATCTCATAATTATGTAACTCTTCCTTTCTTTTTAGATAAACTTTATTTAAATTAATATGACTTTTGCCTGTTTCCTTGAAACACCAACCTCGAAAGACATTTGGTAGCTACACAGTGTAATCTAACAGAGCACTTACTAAATTTCTTTGTCTTCTGATTCTGCTTTTAGTCCAGGATGTGCTGACATAAATTTCTATAACTCCATCTCTGCTTTACTCTGGATCATAATAATCAGCAATTTCCAAAAATCTTTTTTCTAAATGGTAAGATAGGGGGCATTTCAACAGTAAGAGCAAGAAAAATAACAATGCCAGCAAGTTTACTTTCTCATGCTCTGTTTCTCATAACTGGAACCAAAGCATGATTCTAGTTGGAATACCTTAACAAATTACCTGCTTACTTTACGTTTATTAATAATAATGGCATACATGCCAGAACAGAGTTCTCAGGTCTGTCCTGCCTCACATTTACCCCTCATGGGAATACAATTTGTTAGCATACTGACATCAAAGTTGTACAATGACAAGCTGTCTGTATTGATATATTAGTAAGGATATAATTTGTTTTATAGCATTTTATCCTGAGGATAAAACTTGCTGAGGAAACAGAACTTGAATATATAACCTCAAAGAATGAAAGCGCATCAGAAGGGTAGTGGGGGCAGAGAGTCTGTCAAAAGGATAAAGGTAAGTCTTTCACTGCAAGGCAGTCAGAAATAAATAAGAAATATTTGCGTGATCCTCTGGACAGTAAATGTACACTCGGTGAAATATCAGGAAATCGAAGACCTTTCTGGAGATATTTTTTCATCACATTGGCAAAGAGGCAGAATCATGCTTACTTATATGGTGCTTGACAGTCCATGAAGCACTTTCACATAATTGTCTCCTTTGACCATAATGATGACCCCAGAGCATAAGAAGAATAGGGACAATTCCACCATATACAGATGGGAAAAGTGAAGCCAAACAACTTATCCAAAATGAAGTACTTACCAAGTGACAGCAGATTGGATATTGAGCCTGAGTCACCTCTTTCAAACTGCACTAATTTCACTTTCCCATACTCTCTCTGATTTTGAGTTAATCTAATTTACTTAAATTGTTAGTAGAAAAGGCATATCTTAGATTCTTTCCTGCTTATCCTTTGAGAAATAACTCTGGAAGGAATGATTTAGTGCTTTTGAATATGTCACTCTTTTCAAGATCAGAAACAAAACTGAATCAAAATCCCCAACTTAAAATGAAAACATCCACAGAGCATCATACCATTTATTTACTGTTTTCCCTAAATTCTGACTCTAATCATAATTTTTCAATACAGCTGGCTAGACTCATCAAAATTGTGTCACTAAAGACCACAAACCTAGACAGCATATTAAAAAGCAGAGACATTACTTTGCCAACAAAGGTCCATCTAGTCAAGGCTATGGTTTTTCCAGTAATCATGTATGGATGTGAGAGTTGGACTATAAAGAAAGCTGAGCACTGAAGACTTTATGCTTTTGAACTGTGGTGTTGGAGAAGACTCTGAGAGTCCCTTGGACAGCAAGGAGATCCAACCAGCAAGGAGATCAGTCCTGGGTTTTCATTGGAAAGACTGATGCTGAAGTTGAAACTCCAATACTTTGGCCACTTGATGTGAAGAACTAACTCATTGGAAAAGACCCTGATGCTGGGAAAGATTGAAGACAAGAGTGGAAGGGGACGACAGAGGATGAGATGGTTGGATAGCATCACCAACTCAATGGATGTGAGTTTGAGTCAACTCCAGGTGTTGGTGATGGACAGGGAGGCCTGGTGTGCTGCAGTCCATGCGATCACAAAGAGTCAGACACGACTGAGCGACTAAACTGAACAGATATGTGGCAACAAATATTAACTAAACTTATTGTGATAATAATTTCACAATATAGACATGTATCAAGTCATTAATTTGTACACCTAAAACTAATACAGTGTCAATTATATCTCAATTAAAAAGATGAAAACATCCCTAGGCCACTTCAGTTCTACCTATTTTCAAGAATATTAATCAAATCTCGTCTTTGAAACTTGCTCTGTTTTCATCTTATCTTCACTTCCCATAAGATCACTTGTGTTTGCATTGTATACAATACAAACTTTGACCCTCCATCTGGATAAAAGTTTCCACATTTGTATATAAGGGCTACAAAAATGCAACTTAAAGAAAGAGACAATGCTCTTGGTTTAAAAAAAAAAAAAATCATGGGCCTTAACTCTCACTGTATATGAGAATTATCTGGTGAAATTTTAAGAACACAATTGCCTAGGTTCTCAGTCTGCCCTCCCAGACTCTAACGCTAACAGATGGGGTCTAAGCATTTTCAAGAGCCCTCCACTTCACTTGATTCTAATGTACAGCCAAGTTTGGAGGCCACTACCTTATACATTTACATGTGCCTCCAATACACAATGAACAGAACGATCATTTAGAGAATGTGGTCAATGTAGATTCACAAGTCTTTGAATACATACACTTAGTCCATATAATTAGCATATAAAATATATTTAAGGTGCATATAAAAAGTACTAAAAATTGTACTTTGTTATATACATATTTAGTATACATTATAACACATACATTATATATGTAGTATTTAAAATACATAAACACATATACATATATATGATATTACACTGATGGCACCCAATTGCTCATCATCTATTCTAAATGGAAATTCAATATAACTAAGATACTAGAGAATCAGCCAAGATTATAAGGTGGCATTTAACAAATTATTGATCTGTGACACACTATCAGGACTGTTAGTATTGAGGAAGGGTGGAAGTAAAAGATGGCTTCATTCCTAGGGAAGGTGTTTAGCGTTAAGATGGACTATAAGAGGGTAGGGAATGCAAGCAGTCATATTAATATAGCTAAATAGTCCAGTATTTTATTTTCAGAATAAAATGTTAAGTATTAATAACCAAAAATGCTGCCAAACAGGAAAGAGTCCCTGCCCTCTAGGAGCTCAGCTTAGTGAAGGAAACAGTCATATAAAGCAAAACAAAAATTTAAATGCAATGTATTATATAAAAGTAACATTTCAGAAGATCCTAAAATTTAAAATGTGCATATCCTCCAAACTAGAAATTTGATTTAGTGAATTCTAATGAAATATAGTTCTATGTAAGAACATTTGTACATAAACATTTATCTGCACATTATTAACAGGGAGAGGATGTAGGAAAAAAATAGAAAAGAGAAAAACACAAATATCCACTAGTAAAGGAAGACTGAGTAAATAATGGAACATTTATCTACAGAAAGAATAATATTCATGAAAATCAAGTTGTAAAATAAAGCATATTGCATGACCATATTTTGTTTTAAAAAAAGAAATATGTTTTTAACTTATTTATATTAGCACAAAGATGGAAGAATTCAAAAATAATTGCCTTGTGTATACTGCATTATCTTTTTCAAGTACATATCTTTATAGTTTGGCTTTTGACAAAAGGTGTATTATTATTTATTATTTTTTAATTAATTAATTAATTAATTAACTTTACAATATTGTATTGGTTTTGCCATACATTGCCTTGAATGTGTTCCCCATCCTGAACCCTCCTCCCACCTCCCTCCCTATCCCATCCCTCTGGTTCATCCCAGTATTATTTTTGTAATTTAAATACTTAATACATGAAAATAAGAACATTAACCGTGATAGAAAGGTACTCTTACTGAGGTATGTACTATGAAAGAAATTATATTTTATGTAGTTATATTCTATTAATATTTCAAATTGATTGGGACTGTTGTATAGATACCAATAGGATCATATGTTTTTTTATCAATAATAGCTGAGATATATAGTAGCTAATAAAAGTGTAAAACACACTTTTCAAGGGAATTTGCATATGAGAGGAGATGTAAACTAGATTAAAAATATATTATTCTATAAATTGGTTATTTTCACTGAAGATTGAAATCATATGGGTCTCATTATTTTTTCTTCCAAAATACTTTTTACATGTCCATTTTCTTTATCATGACAAAACCACTCAATTTAGTATTGGTGTGAACATAATGCACTGATAACCAAACACATGAGTGAGATTTTTAAAAGCCAGAGATTTATACACATATTCTAATAATCTCCCTTGTTCCAGAAACTTCAGCCTCTTCTCAATTCTGAAAGCCAGGAGTGAGCCAAAGATAATCACCTGTGAGCATTAAACTGAGAAAGAAGAAGCAGGGAGAAAAACCTCCAATAATTGCTCCATGACACAGTTGTTTATTCTTTCAGAGGTTTTGCTGCCCCCCCCCACCCCCCGTCCTCCAAGAAGTTCTTAAGTGTATGTCAATTAGTATCTGACCAACATCCTTCAAGGAACGCCCATTCAATTATAGTATTTCAGTAACAAATTAAGAGAGTCCATTGTTCAGATTCAGAAGAGAAACCAGAAGTTTTACAGATAAGCAAAAAGCCAAGCAAATTCAGCACCATCAAACCAGGGTTACAACAGATTCTAAATGAACCTCTCGTGGAAAAGAAAAGGCCACAATTAGAATCAAGAAAATGACAAATGTGAAAGCTTACCAGGAAAGGTCAAAATCAGCAATAATGAGAAGTTCAGTTCAGTCGCTCAGACGTGTCCGACTCTTTGTGACCCTACGAAACGCAGCACACCAGGCCTCCCTGTCTATCACCAACTCCTGGAGCTTACCCAAACTCATGTCCATTGAATTGGTGGTGCCATCCAGCCATTTCATCCTCTGTCATCCCCTTCTCCTTCTGCCCTCAATCCCTCCCAGCATCAGGGTCTTTTCAAATGAGTCAGCTCTTCACATCAGGTGGCTAAAATATTGGAGTTTCAGCTTCAACATCAGTCCTTCAATGGACACCCAGGACTGATTTCCTTTAGGATGGACTGGTTGGATCTCCTTGCAATCCAAGAGACTCTCAAGAGCCTTCTTCAACACCACAGTTCAAAGGCATTAATGAGAAGAGGAGAGTACAAATGCAAGATACTGGCAATGTAACTTAAAACCCTCATACATATATATGTAGACTGAAAAATTAAAATTTCATAGGAACCACAACCAAAAATCTAGAATAGATACTGTAGGGTAAGGAAGTTAGAGAAGGTGAGCTTCAGAAAAAGAATGAGACCGGCACTTTACAGCAACAGATCACCTTTAATGAGGCAAAAAGGGGCAGCAGTCAGATTAGTGAGCTGCTGCACTAACCCAAGAAAAGAGTAAGTATATATAGGCATATATGTGGAGAGGTACTGTCTTAAGGGGGTGTGTTCTTCTCCAAGGTTGTTCTGAGTAGTTATCTCTTAAACAGCTGGGGCAAGGAATTCGGGAGATCTGCCAGAGGCTGGGTCGGGCTGGGAGCTGAGTGTAATGAACCTTAATGTGCATTATTTTTCTTCCGGTGAGAGAGTTCTTTGTTTTGCATTGAATGGTGGGGAGGACCCGGAACTGTGTTTTAACTCCAGGCTATTTTGAGCCGTGGAACTTTCCTTCAGATACACAAAAAAGAAAAAGCAACCCAAACACATCACTAAAAATAGACATCGAATCACAAGAGAACAAAAGAGGAAGGAAAGAAGAAAGACCTAGAAAATAAATCCAAAACAACAGACTGGCAAGAAGAACATCCATATCAATAATTACTTTAAATGCAAATAGATTAAATGCTCCAACCAAAAGATACAGACTGGCTAAATGAATATAAAAGTAAGAGCCATATACGTGCTGTCTAGAAGAGACCCATTTAGATGCAGGGACACATAAAGATAGAAAGTGAGGGAATGGAGAAAGGTATTCCATGCAAATAGAAATCAAATAAAGTTGAAGTGGATTTATCGAACAAAACAGACTTTAAGGAACATTACAAGACACAAAGAAAGTTATGACATAATGTTCAAGGAGTCAATCCAAGAAAAAGACATAACAATTATAAATACATATGTACCCAACATAGGAGCACCTTACTATGTAATGCAAATGCTAACATCCATAAAAGAAGAAATAGACAGCAACACAGTAATAGTGGGTGATTTTAACACCTTGCTTTCATCAATGGATAGAGTATCCAGACAGAAACTCAATAAGGAAACACAGGCCTTAAATGATACATTTCACCAAGTGGACTTAATGGATATTTATGGAACATTCCATTCTAAAGCAACAGGATACACTTTTTTCTCAAATGCACATGAAAAATTTTCCAGGATAGATCACATTTTGGGCCACAAATCAAGCCTTGATAAATTTAAGAAAACTGAATCTATATCAAACATATTTTCCAATCACAATGCTATGAGATTATAAATCAGTTACAGGGAAAAAACTGTAAAAAATACAAACATATAGATGTTAAACAATATGTTACTAAACAACCAATGGATGACTAAAGGAATCAAAAAGCAAAAAAAAAAGATACCTAGACACATGAAAACAAAAACACAACAGTCCAAAACCTCAGGGATGCAGCAAAAGCAACTCTAAGTTCATCAGTTCAGTACAGTTCAGTTGCTCAGTCGTGCCCAACTCTTTGCGACCCCATGAACTGCAGCATGCCAGGCCTCCCTGTCCATCACCATCTCCTGGAGTCTACCCAAACCCATGTCCATTGTGTCCGTGATGCCATCCAACCATCTTATCCTCTGTCGTTCCCTTCTCCTCCGGCCCTCAATCTTTCCCAGCATCAGGGTCTTTTCAAATGAGTCAGCTCTGCACGTCAGGGACGAAAGTACAGGAGTTTCAGCTTCAACATCAGTCCCTCCAATGAACACCCTAGACTGATCTCCTTTAGGATGGACTGGCTGGATCTCCTTGCAGTCCAAGGGACTCTCAAGAGTCTTCTCCAACACCACAGTTCAGAAGCATCAATTCTTCAGCGCTCAGCTTTCTTCACAGTCCAACTCTCACATCCATACATGACCACTGGAAAAACCATAGCCTTGACCAGATGGACCTTTGTTGGCAAAGTAATGTCTCTGCTTTTCAATATGCTGTCTAGGTTAGTGATAACTTTACTTCCAAGGAGCAAGCATCTTTTAATTTCATGGCTGCAATCACCATCCGCTGTGATTTTGGAGCCCAGAAAAATAAAGTCAGCAGCTGTGTCCACTGTTTCACCATCTATTTGCCATGAAGTGATGGGACCAGATGCCATGATCTTCGTTTTCTGAATGTTGAGCTTTAAGCCAACTTTTTCACTCTCCACTTTCACTTTCATCAAGAGGCTCTTTAGTTCCTCTTCACTTTCTGCCATAAGGGTGGTGTCATCTGCATATCTGAGGTTATTGATATTTCTCCCAGCAATCTTGATTCCAGCTTGTGCTTCTTCCAGCCCAGTGTTTCTCATGATGTACTCTGCATATAAGTTAAATAAGCAGGGTGACAATATACAGCTTTGACGTACTCCTTTTCCTATTTGGAACCAGTCTATTGTTCCATGTCCAGTTCTAACTGTTGCTTCCTGACCTGCATATAGGTTTCTCAAGAAGCAGGTCAGGTGGTCTGGTATTCCCATCTCTTTCAGAATTTTCCACAGTTTATTGGGATCCACACAGTCAAAGGCTTTGGCATAGTCAATAAAGCAGACATAGATGTTTTCTTCTGGAACTCTCTTGCTTTTTCGATGATCCAGCGGATGTTGGCAATTTGATCTCTGGTTCCTCTGCCTTTTCTAAAACCAGCTTGAACATCTTGAAGTTCACAGTTCACATATTGCTGAAGCCTGGCTTGGAGAATTTTGAGCATTACTTTACTAGCATGTGAGATGAGTGCAAGTGCGCGGTAGTTTGAACAATCTTTGGCATTGCCTTTCTTTAGGATTGGAATGAAAACTGACCTTTTTCCAGTCCTGTGGCCACTGCTGAGTTTTCCAAATTTGCTGGCATATTGAGTGCAGTACTTTCACAGCATCATCTTTTGGGATTTGAAATAGCTCAACTGGAATTCCATCACCTCCACTAGCTTTGTTCATAGTGATGCTTCCTAAGGCCCACCTGACTTCACATTCTAGGATGTCTGGCTCTAGGTGAGTGTGATGGATCACACCTAAGAGGGAAGTTTATAGCAATACAATCTTACTTCAGAAAACAAGAAAAATCTCAAATAAACAAGCTAACCTTATATCTAAAGCAAGTAAAGAAAGAGGAACAAAGAACCCAAAGTCAGGAGATGGAAAGAAATCAAAAAGATCAGAGCAGAAGTAAAACAGAGATTAAGAAAACAGTATTAAATAGAAAAGATCAATGAAACTAAGAGCTGGTTCTTGGAGAAGATAAACAAAATTGAAAAACCTTTAGCCAGACTTATTAAGAAAAAACTGAGAGTGCTCAAATCAATAATAATAATAAAAAAGAAACAGGAGAAAGTACAACAAACACCACAGAAATACAAAGCATCATAAGGGACTATTGCAAACAACTATGTGTCAATGAAATGGACAACCTAGAAGAAATGCATAATTTCCTAGAAAGGGAAAAACTTTCAAGACTGAACCAGGACAAAATGGAAAATATGAATAGACCAACTACAAGTACTGAAATTGCAACTGAGATGAATAGAATTCAGAAAAAATAAAAATCCAGGACTAGGTAACTTCACTGGTGAATTCTATCAAACATTTAAATAAGAGTTAACACCTATCATTATGAAACTCTTTTTAAAATTGCAGAGAAAAGAAAGACACACTTCCAAGCTCGTTCTATGAGGCCACCGTCACCCGAATACCAAAACCAGACAAAGATACCACAAAAAAAGAAAATTACAGGTCAATGTCACTGATGAACAGAGACACAAAAATCCTCAAAATACTAGCAAACCAATCCAACAATACATTAAAAGGATCATACACCATGATCAAGTGGCATGTATCCCAGGGATGCAAGGATTCTTCAATATTCACAAATAAATCAGTGTGATACACTACACTAAACTGAAGAATAAAAACCATATGGTCAACTCAATAGATGCAGAAAAAGCTATTGAAAAAATTCAAACACATTTAAGATTAAAAAAAAAAAAAAACCTCTCCAGAAAATGGAAATGGAATCTGTCTCAATATAATAAAGACCATATATGAAAAAAACACAGATAACATCATTTTCAATGGTGAAAATCTGAAAGCATTCTCTCTATGATTAGTAACAAGGCAAACATGTTCATTGCTGCCACTTTATTCAATATAGTTGAGGCATTCAAGTCCGAGGCATGGCAATCAGAGAAGAAAAAGAAATAAAAGAAATACAGATTGGAAAAGAAGTGAAATTGTCACTGCAGATGATATGACAGTGTACATAGAAAATCCTAAGATGCTACCAGAAAACACTACATCTCATCAATGACTTGGGTAAAATGGCAACCCACTCCAGTGTTTTTGCCTGGAGAATCCCATGGACACAGGAGTCTGGCGGGCTACAGTCCATGGGGCTGCAAAGAATCAGACACAACTGAAGCAACTGGACACACAAGCATGCACACAGAATACAAAATTAATACATAAAAATCTTTTGCATTCCTGTATACTAACAAAGAAAGAGCAGAAATAGAATTTAAGGAAACAGTCCCATTTATCATCTCATCAAAAAGAATACCCAGGAATAAATCTACCTAAGGAGGCAAAAGACCTGTACTCTGAAAACTGTAAGATGCTGATGAAGGAATCTGAAAATGACACAAATAGATAGAAAGATATAGCATGTGCTTGCATTAGAAGAATCAATACTGTGAAAATTACTATAATACCCAAGGCAATCTACAGATTCAATGCAATCTCTATGAAAAAACCAATGGCATTTTTCATAGAACTAGGACAAAAAATTTTTTAATTTGTATGGAGATTAAAAAAAAAAAAAGAAAGAAACAACCTCCTAATAACCGAAAACAATCTTGCAAAAGAAAAACAGAGCTGGAGGAATCAGATTTTCTGACTTCACACAATACTATAAAGCTCCAGTCATCAAAACACTCTAGCAATGGCACAAAAAGAGAAATATAGGTCAATGGAACAGGATACAAAACCTATAAATGAACCCATGCACATAAGGTCAATTGATCTACAACAAAAGAGGCAAGAATATTCAATGGAGAAAAGACAATCTCTTCAGTAAGTGGTGCTGGGAAAACTGGACAGTTACATGAAAAAGAAGGAAATTAGAACATTCTCTAACATCATACACAAAAATAAACTCAAAATGGACAGAAGACCAAATGAAATGCCATATACTAAAAACTCTTAGAGAAAAACACAGGCAGAAGACACTTTGACATTTATTGCAGCAATATCTTTTTGATTCACCTCCTAAAGTAATGAAAATAAAGACAAAAATTAAACAAATGGGACCTAATTAAACTAAAAGCTTCTGCACAGCAAAGGAAACCATAAATAATATGAAAAGACAACCCAGAAAATGGTAGAAAATATTTTTAAACAAAGCAAGCAATTAATCTCCTGATACAAGGGCAGAAGATCTAAATAGACATTTCTCCAAAGACATACAGATGGCCAAAAAGCACATGCAAAGATGCTCAACGTCACTAATTACCAGAGAAATGCAAGTTAAAACTACATGAGTTATCACCTCACACCAGTCAGAATTTGTAGTTGTTCGGTTGCTAATTCATTCTTTGCAACTCCATGAACTGCATCACACCACGCTCCCCTGTTCTTCACTAACTCCAAGAGTTTGCTCAGATTCATGTCCACTGAATGGGTGATGCTACCTAACCATCTCATCCTCTGCTCCGCCCACCTTCTCCTTTTTCCTTCAATCTTTCTCAGTAACGGGGTCTTTTCTAATGAGTCAGCTCTTCAAATCAGGTGGCCAAAGTATTAAAGCTTCAGCATAAGTCCAAATGAACACCAGTCAGAATGGCTGTCATCAAAAAGTTCACAAGCAATATATACCAGATAGTGTGTGGATAAAAGGAAACCCTCCTACACTGTTGGTAGAAATGTAAATAGGTACAGACACAATGGTATGGAATTTCCTTTAAAAACTAAAATAGAGCTACCATGCTGCTGCTGCTGCTGCTGCTAAGTTGCTTCAGTCGTGTCTGACTCTGCGACCCCATAGACGGCAGCCCACCAGGCTCCTCTTTCCCTGGGATTCTCCAAGCAAGAATACTGGAGTGGGTTGCCATTTCCTTCTCCAATGTATGCATGCTAAGTCGCTTTGGTCCTGTCTGACTCTGTGCAATCCTATGTACAGCAGCCCACCAGGCTCCTCTGTCCACAGGATTCTCTAGGCAAGAATACTGGAGTGGGGTGCCATTTCCTTCTCCAAGAGCTACCATGATTCAGCAAACTGTAAGAGAAAACCATATTCCGAAATGATACATGCACCCCAATGTTCACTGCAGGACTATTTACAATAGCCAAGTCATGGAAGCAACCTAAATGTCCACTGACAGAGCAATTGATAAAGAATATGTACATATATGCAATGGAATATTACTCAGCCATTAAAAAAGAATGAAATAATGTCATTTGCAGCAACATGGCTAAACCTAGAGATTACCGTTCTACGTGAAGAAAGAGAAAGACAATTATCGTATGATATCACTCGTGTGAAATCTAATTCAAAATGATACAAATGAACTTATTTTAAAAATAGAAACAGATTTACAGATATTGAAAATAAAATTCCAATTACCAAAGGGGAAATGTGGGGAGAGGGAAAAATCAGGATCTTGGGATAAATAGACAAACACTAAGATAAATACTACAGAGCACAGTGAACTGTATTCGATATTCTGTGATGACCTATAGGAGAAAATAGTCTAAACAAGAATGGGTATATGAATAACTCAATCACTTTTCTGTACACCTGAAAATACAGAACTTTCTAAATCAACTATACTTCAACAAAATTTAAAATTAAAGGGTCCATTGTTGCTTCAGTAAAACAGCTTTACAGTTCATAAAATTTGGGAAGCTGATCATTTACTATTAATTTTGTAACATCAATTCTTTATTAATGTGGTAAATAGAATTTAATCATATAAATTATTTACCATGCATTTTTGTAATAGTTGTACAATTTTAAATGGAAATACAGGAACAGAACACTCCTGGGTTATTGGACCTTCATTGACTGATTTCTGTTTGCTGCTGTTTATATTGCTGTTGCATGCTTCCTACTGGATCAGTTCTTATAATTCAGAAGACCTAAAATTAGAACTAAGTTATATGAATATGTACTAGAAACAGAAGAGATTAAAAAAATTTGGCAGGAATACATAGAACTATACATAAAAGGTGCTGCGTGCATGTAAGTTGATCAGTCATGCCCAACTCTTTGCAACCCTATGGACCGTAGTCTGCCTGTCTTCTCTGTCCATGGGATTCCCCAGGCAAAAATTTCAAAAAAGGCAATGCTAAAGAAAGTTCAAACTATTGTACAACTGAGCTCATTTTGCACGCCAGCAAGGTAATGCTCAAAATACTGCAAGCTAGGCTTCAACAGTCCATGAACCGAGAACTTCCAGATGGACAAGCTCGATTTAGAAAAGGCAGAGAAATCAGAGATCAAATTGCCAATATCTGCTGGATCATAGAAAAAGTAAGGGAATTCCAGAAAAACATCTACTTCTGCTTCATTGACTACACTAAAGCATTTGTGTGGATCACAACAAGCTGTGGAAAATTTTGAAAAAGATGCTAATACCAGACCACCTTACCTTTCTCCCGAGAAACCTGTAGGCAGGTCAAGAAGCAACAGTTAGAACTGGACATGGAACAACTGACAGGTTCAAAATTGGGAAAGGAATACATCAAGGCTGTATATTGTCACCCCACTTAATTTATATGCAGAGTGAGTGAATGAGTGAGTGAAGTCACTCAGTATTATCCGACTCTTTGCGACCCCATGGACTGTAGCCTACAAGGCTCCTCTGTCCGTAGAGTTTTCCAGGCAAGAGTACTGGAGTGGGTTGCCATCATTTCCTTCTCCAGGGGATCTTCCCGACTTAGGGACCAAACTCGGGTCTCCCTCATTGCAGGCAGACGCTTTACCATCTGAGCCACCAGGGAAGTCCCTTATACGCAGAGTACATCAAGCAAAATGCCAGGCTGGATGAATCACAAGCTGTAATCAAGATTGCTGGGAGAAATATCAACAACCTCAGATATGCAGATGATACCACTCTCACAGCAGAAAGTGAAGAGAAACTAAAGAGTCTCTTGATGAGTGTGAAAGAGTAGAGGGAAAAACCTGGCTTAAAACTCAACATTCAAAACATGAAGATCATGGCATCCAGTCCCATCACTTCATGGCAAATAGATGGGGAAAAGTACAAACAGTGACAGATTTTATTTTCTTGGGCTTCAAAATCACTGTGGACAGTGACTGTCACCATGAAATTAAAAGAAGCTTGCTCCTTGGAAGAAAAGCTATGACAAACCTAGACAGCATATTAAAAAGCAGAGACATCATTTTGCTGACAAAGGTCCATATTGTCAAAGCTATGGTTTTTCCAGTGGTCATGAATGAATGCGAGACTTGGACCATTAAGGCTGAGCACTGAAGAACTGATGCTTTCAAACTGTGGTGCTGGAGAAGACTCTTAAGATTCCCTTAGATAGCAAGGAGATCAAACCAATCAATCCTAAAAGAAATCAACCCTCCATATTCACTGGAAGGACTGATGCAGAAGCTGAAGCTCTAATACTTTGGCCACCTGATGTGAAGAGCCGACTCACTGGAAAAAGACCCTGATGCTGGGAAAGACTGAGGGAAGGAGGAGAAGAGGGCAGCGGTGGATGAGACAGTTGGATGGCATCACTGACTCAATGGACATGAATTTGAGCACACTCCAGGAGATTGTGAAGGATGGGAAAGCCTGGTACGCTACAATTCATGGGCTCACAAAGAATTGGACACAACTTAGTGCTTGAACAACAACTATTACAAATTAAAGTCCGTTTTTTATTTACCGTAGCAATCTCTCAATTTTTAACAACTAAATTACATTGCCTCCTCAGAAATTCCAGCCAGGAAGCAGAATAGAGTATTTCCAGGGAAATGAGGAACTTGCGTAAATATGGACTTGGCTTCCAAGTTGAAGCTAACACCAATTGCATGAATTTAATTTTTGTTTTCCAAGATCATGAACTTACAGTAAAACTAAGAACTAGTTTTCAAGCAACATTGAGCCTATATATGTATTTGGATGAAAACTGTGCAAAGGTGGAGGTGGGTGGTTTCAGCTGAATTACACTATGTTCAAGATGTGATAAAATCACTATTTTGGAACCTATTTCAATGGGTCTGCATCCATGAGGGCTAAATCAAATAAAGAATTCTGTCCAAATTCACATCGGGTGAGGCTGTCAGATTTCACAGTTTTCATTGCCAATGGCAAGCATTTCTCAGAGCAGATCATAAAGTTAGCATTTTTCAGAGTTGAAGCTCATTCTTATAAGAAATGTAACGTTGGAAAAAAATTCAAACACCTGTGTCCAAAACCAGCCCAAATATATGTTTCATATATACAATATATTAATTATAATCAAAGCCAATAAAGTAACACAAGTTTATATTGCTTTTTCTAGTAATGCTGAGGAATATTCCATGACTTTCCAAATATATTTATCATGTTATGAATCACACAATATTATGAAAAAGCTATGATTCTTATAGCTAAAACCAAAAAAACTACTAGTCAAAAGATATAAAATGTCAGTTACACAAATGAATAAGCCCACTGTAACTAGTACATATGGTTAACAGTAATGTACTAAATACTTAAAGATCTGCTAAGAGGATAGCTCCTATGTTAAATGCTTTTATCAAAAATTTAATAATAAACAGGAAATTTGGGGACATGATGGACATATTTATGGTATGCTTTGTGATGATAGTTTCATGGGTGCATATTTACCTCCAAATTCATCAAATTGTATACATTAAATATACACAGCTTTTTTAATGTCATTTGTCCCAATAAAACAGTTAAAAAAATAAAGCAGGAAAATCTCAGGTACTTTTAGAAAAAATACAGCAAAGCTGAGGTATAAAATGCAGAAGCATAACTTGACATCCTGTTTCTTTTAACTTTTTATAAATCTATGATTCTACCCTTTTTACTAAAATAAATAGAATTATGAAAACACCAGCTTAGGCCAAGTATACATGTTTTTAATCCACTTTAAATGAGGTGGCCTCTGGATGGAACACAGAGCCAAGTTTAATGAACAAGTAGATAAGAGTGAACATTAGAAATTCAATTACAAAATTGCATAAAATGTTAGCAGCAAATACCCACAAGGAGGGACTGTTCAGAAGGGGAAAATTCAGTTTTGGAAGAGATGGACTAGACTGGTTTGTATAAAACTTGATGATTTTCTTAAATTAAATATATGGCTCTCTGAGATCAAAAGAAAAAAATGATGAAAGAAACAGAATAAGTTAAACCCACATTCAAATAAAACCCAAGTTATTGTCTTATATCTATGTTTTATTAAAAATTAACGTGCCAATCTCCTTCCATAAAGTAAAAAAATAAAATGTGCATAATGTTCCATCTTTCCACAGGATAAAATTATATTCCATTATGTCACCCAAAGGATATTGTTATCCTGAAAAGTAATCTGGAGCTTAAAAAGACTTTAAAGGTCTTAACATTTGCAGCTATACTGCTTAATTGCTCAGTTAAATTAAATCTCTGAAATCCAAGATTTTTTAAGATTTAAGAAAAATAAAACTGGGTATGTCTGTGTGTGTTTCCTACTCATTGAGACCCCATGGACTGTTGCCCACCAATCTCCTCTGTCCATGGGATTTCCAAGGCAAGACTGCTGGAGTTGAGTTGCCATTTCCTTCTCCAAGGGATCTTCTCCACTCAGGGATCAGAATCCATGTCTCCTGCATTGGAAGGCATATTCTTTATCATTTAGCCAGTGGGGAAGCCCCATAAAATAGACGCCTGTCAACAAAATTCCCACATAGAAATAACCACTAATGTTTACTAATCAAGAACAGAATAGCAGCAGTGCGCTGGGTGGTCCCACAGATCTGTCTCTTCCATCAACAGTGCCTCCACGGAACAGACTCACGGATGCCCCCCACCCTACCCCCCACCCCTTGTGCCAGTCTCTGACCACCCTTCATTCTTTTTTTTCAGTGGCAATCTTGGGAACAAATCACTCAGCTCTCCTACATCACCCGAACCAGGCAACATCATTTTTTTTTTTTTTTTAGCGTAACTCTCTATTACTGATCAACCGTGAGCTCCCAGTTTCGTCAGAATTAGCCTGGTCAACCTAAAACTGCGGGCCTCCTACACCTACCTCTCTCTAGGTTCTATTTCCACCGCGATGCTGTGGTCCCAAGGGACTCTTGAAAATGTAAAACCACCATGCCCTCTTCCGGGACGTGCAGAAATCTCTCAAGATAAGTGGGATAAAACCAGGATGCTTTGGAAGCCGCCATTCTCGGGGTGAAGAACGTGAACCACGCCCTTTTGGATCTCCCTGCCCTGGGTTCTGCCTGCTGCATGCCCTACATCTCACTTCCAAGAGAGCTGCTTTCTGGGGAGCAGGTGAAACTCATCAAGAGAATGGTGACCACCTGACCAACTTACACAGGCTGGTAGCCCCACCATCACCCCCATGCTGGTATCTCTCTGAAAAGCTCACCCTCAAGCCTGACCCAGAGCTTCCAAAACCCAGCAGCCTTTGAGCCGCCCCTCTGGTTTCAGGGATTCTGCCTGAAGCTTCTCTGCAGCCCTAGGCCAGAGAAGGCAATGGCACTCCACTCCAGTACTCTTGCCTGGAAAATTCCATGGACAGAGGAACCTGGTAGGCTGCAGTCCAAGGGGTCGCTAGGAGTCGGACACGACTGAGCGACTTCACTTTCACTTTTCACTTTCATGCATTGGGGAAGGAAATGGCAACCCACTCCAGTGTTCTTGCCTGGAGAATCCCAGGTACCGGGGAGTCTGGTGGGCTGCCATCTATGGGGTCGCACAGAGTCGGACACAACTGAAGCAACTTAGCAGCAGCAGCAGCCCTGGGCAGTTTTTTACTGGACCCCTCTTCCATGCCTTGTAATAAATGGAAACAAAGTGTTTTGCAGCAAAAAAGAAAGAAAGAAAGAAAGAAAATCACTGGGAATAACAGCCTTGTAAACTTTCAACCCAAAAGAGACATATGAACACTTAGAATGGAATGGCTTTTAGATGAGACAGATTATGGTAACATTTTTTTCCCAATTCCCTTATAAATGAATCCAATACTTTACTCATACTACATTTTAATGGGAACATATCGCAGGAAAAGTATGTATTTCTTTTTCTGAAAATACTGTAGAATATGTAAAACTTACCATTCTTATTGTCCATTTGGGTCAATTCTAATTTTATAAGTCAAATATGAGCTACTCATAAAAATGAGAAAAATGGAAAACTGAAAATAACATGCAATAAACTGAAGTTGAAAAATGATAAGGATTAAGCAGTATTTATTCCCTCATCACTTAATATAATGTTAAAGTATGTAAGTTTGTTTGGAAAATGCATGTGGAATCATTTCATTTAAGGTGGAAGTGATCATGGCTATTTGTCTGGGGTGAGTAAAGATTCAGCTTTACTTATTACTTCATTCAGTAAACTGAATGAAGAAGCAGGAATCAGCAGAGCTGTATTCAAATACTTGAGAAACTATTTTTGCATAAGGAATTAGGCATTTCATAGAGCTCTAAGAAAATGGTACTCAAACTGTACATAAGAATACTCATAAATATTATTTGAAGTTCCTATTTCTATCGGAGAATCTGATTCCGAAGGTAAAAATGACTCCCAGGAACTGTCATTTTCAGAAGTACCAGAAATGACTGTGATGAATATGGTTGACTAATTCTAGAAAATCAATGGGCAAAAACTTTAGGATCACTTCCATATATGAAAAACAAACCATTATACAGTCTGCTCCTCATCAGAAATAAAAGTATGAATAGCCAACAAAACATCTTTTCTCTCATAATTGAAACCTTATTCATTTGGTCATCTGTATCCTCAACTAGAATCTTCAGTGGTTCCCAGAAAGTTGAGACCTGATAAAATACACATCTTATCACTTATATTTTCCAAACGAAAGTTTTAAAGCACTTTTGAACCGGCCTTTTCTGACTGGGAATTTACTGTCTTTTACACATGAATTCTCTCTTGCATTTATTTCACTATTCTCAGTGCCATGTTTTGTGATTTTTTTTTTTTGGTATGCTTATTGATGTGAAGGAAATTTCTTATTTTATTCTAGTACTAAGAGAATAGATATATCACAGAGCTCCTTTCTCAGTTTGCTTGAGAATTAACCCCAGAGATCCATTCATAAGACCATGGACTAAGTACATTCACCCAACAATTTCAAATAAACTGCCCTTGACCTCCATGTGATAATGGTGGTACTATTGCATATCACTGCAATCTAGAAAGCAGATTTCATAAGGACAGAGATTCCTGCCTGTTTTTGGTCACTACAGTATCCTCAGCAAATATCCTCAGCAAACAGGAGCTCAATAAATACTTGTTGAATGAGGAATATGGAATATGGGGGAAAAAAACTCAATTTTGAATCAACAAAAATTATGGATTAAAATATTTCTGCATGCATCTCTGAACAGTGAGACAACTGTTTTTGGTGATGGATTACTGCCAATCAGTTAGTTTTGTGTGTCATTGTAAAGGCTATTTCAGTTCAGTTCAGTTCAGTTGCTCAGTCGTGTCCAACTCTTTTCGACCCCATGAATGGCAGCAGGCCAGGCCTCCCTGTCCATCACCAACTCCCGGAGTTCACTCAAACTGAAGTGCATCGAGTCGGTGATGCCATCCAGCCATCTCATCCTCTGTCATCCCCTTCTCCTCCTGCCCAGACATAAAGGAATGAGACTATTTTACTTTAAGATATTATGTTTAAAGGCCTTTCCACAGTTAACATTTCTACCATCTCTATACACTATCCACCCAAGCAAATACACTGTCACACACTGATTAGCCACCTCCCTCTCCGTATATATACCACATCACTGTCCCCTTCTTCTACAGTATTTAAGTTAAACATGATCTCTTAGTTAAACACCCCAGTCTACACTTCCTAAACTCCTTTTCATTTTGATGTAACCCATGTGACTGAGGATGTGGGTGACTGTGTGCCTGAAGTCAAAAGTAGCCCTTAAAAGAAATGGATATACTTGTACATTTCTCTTTCCCATGTTTCACTGGCTAAAGGAAAGATATGAGGCAAGCATAGCTGGAAGATGGGAAGACCTGGACTTAGCAATTCCATTAAGCCACTAAATATATTACTCTGAACTGTTTTGAGAGAGATGAAGTAAATAAAACTCTCTCTTTTTAAGCCAATGTTTTTATTAGAGCAGCTTAAATTCTGGCCAAAATTTGAAATAATAAATAGCATTTTCATAGATAAAATAATCCTTAAAACTCTAAAAGAAATAAAAATCCCAATAATAAAGGCAAGGACATTGTGGCAGCAGCTCATCAGTTTATTTAGTGGAAATGTAACTTGAATTAACTATTTACTAAATGTAAGCCACAGTGCTAACATTGTATGTAAATTAATCTTTAATCTTTATAGTAACCTCCAAAGGTAGATGTTATTATAATATATGCATTTTACAAGTGAAATTGAAAGGGTTCAATATGTTTAGATTTTTTTTAAGGAAAGACTGAAAATAAGTGCTAGTGCATAAGAGTTTTTTTTTTTTTTTTTGAGAGTTTAAATCTAAGAGCATTCCTCAAAATATTCCTTTCCCATTCTCTGTTCTTGACTTTGACAATTCTTTCCCTCCAGAGGTCCTTGAAACTTTAAAATCAAAGTAGTTGATTTAATCACTTGACAAACACATCTCTACTTTCCCTGCTCCAAAATGAAATTCTGCAGAAGTAATGTGATTCAAAACTCTGAGCAGTGAATGGAATAACTATCAACTTGAGGTCTAATCCTCAACTTGTATTTGGATTTCCAGAGCAAGATACTCAACCAGTCTGGACCTGAACTCCAATAACTTGGTCTGCCTGAGTCAGCTACAAAAGCATTGGCATTAAGTGGAATCTGGTTACCCCAGACAGAATTCCCATTCATTTGAGGAGTCTGGAGTCAAAAGCAAGATCTGAATCCAAAAAACACATACACAGTTCAGATTCAATAATTCTACAGATGTGGTTACAAAGTGGATTTAAAATTTTAATGTCTTTTTTTCCTGGCTAGGAAGAAGGGAAGTTACTCAAGAAGATTAACAGAGAAAACTAAACTTAAAAGAGTTTCCAGGCACACACACACACACACACATAACCTGATAATTCTCTGCACCCAAGTAAACTGTGATTGCCCAGGCTGAAATGCATTGTAACAGAAAACCAGTGTACCACATGCTCAGCAGCCTTCAGACCTCAAAGACAACTCGACCACTCAGGGCACTTATCTTTTGAATCTGGAAGGCTTCCACACTGGCAAGAGCTCAGTCTCAGCCTGCTGAGGGTACTAATAAAGCATGTAAGACTTGACTTTCATATAGCCATAACAGCCAACACATTTGTTTGGCATCCAACTTAGAGTGGAGACTGTGGCCTTAATGTTTAGAGGTAAAAGAGAAAGAATACTTTTCTCTCTGAACTCTCTTATTCATCGTTATGGCCACTGTCAAGGCAAGCATTTTTTTCCAGGCCACTTTAAAAAGCTGTTACATCCTCCTCCCCATCTCTCCTCTTGTTTCTCTCTACTTTTCTTCCAACTTCTGTTAGCATTCTCAAAGGTTTTTCATTACATCTAGATCACACTAAACTAAGGAGTTATTTATGTGATAACCTGATGGGATAAATACAGAAGAATACTGAACACAATTTAAGTCTGAATTTGGCAATAAGGAGTTCATGATCTGAGCCACAGTCAGTTTCTGGTCTTGTTTTTGCTGACTGTATAGAGCTTCTCCATCTTTGGCTACAAAGAACATAATCAATCTGATTTCAGTATTGACAGTCTGGTGATGTCCATATGTAGAGTCTTCTCTTGTGTTGTTGAAGAAAGTAGGGAAAACCACTAGACCATTCAGATATGACCTAAATCAAATCCCTATGATTATACAGCGGAAGTGACAAATAGATTCAAGGGGTAAAATCTGATAGAGTGCCAGAAGAACTATGGACAGAGGTTTATAACATTGCACAGGAGGCAGGGACCAAGACCATCCCCAAGAAAAAGAAAAGCAAAAAGGCAAAATGGTTGTCTGATGAGGCCTTACTAATAGCTGTGATAGAAGAGAAAAGGCAAAGGAGAAAAGGAAAGATATACCCATTTGAATGTAGAGTTCCAAAGAATAGAAAGGAGAGATAAGAAAGCCTTCCTCAGCGATCAATGCAAAGAAATAGAGGGAAAAAATAGAACAGGAAAGACTAGAGATATCTTCAAGAAAATCAGAGATACCAAGGGAACATTTTGTGCAAAGATGTGCACAATAAAGGACAGAAATGGTATGGACCTAACAGAAGCAGAAGATATTAAGAAGAGGTGGCAAAAATATACAGAAGAACTATACAAAAAAAGAGACCTACATGACCCAGATAATCAGGATGGTGTGATCGCTCGCCTAGAGCCAGACATACTGGAATGTGAAGTCAAGTGGGTCTTAGGAAGCATCACTACAAACAAAGCTAGTGGAGGTGATGGCATTCCAGTTGAGCTATTCCAAATCCTACAAGATGATGCTGTGAAAGTACTGCACTCAATATGCCAGCAAATTTGGAAAACTCAGCAGTGGCCACAGGACTGGAAAAGGTCAGTTTTCATTCCAATCCCAAAGAAAGACAATATCAAAGAATGCTCAAACTACCGCACAATTGCACTCATCTCACATGCTAGCAAAGTAATGCTCAAAATTCTCCAAGTCAGGCTTCAACAGTAAATGAACCAAAAACTTCCAGATGTTCAAGCTGGATTTAGAAAAGGCAGAGGAACCAGAGATCAAATTGCCAACAACCACTGGATCATCAAAAAAGCAAGAGTTTCAGAAAAATATCTGCTTCTTATTGACTATGCCAAAGCCTTTGACTGTGTGGATCACAACAAACTGTGGAAAATTCTTAAAGAGATGGGAATGCTAGACCACCTGACCTGCCTGTTGAGGAATTGGTATGCAGGTCAGGAAGGCACAGTTAGAACTGGTCATGGAACAACAGACTGGTTCCAAATCGGGAAAGGAGTATGTCAAGGCTGTATATTGTCACCCTGCTTATTTAACTTTTATGCAGAGTACATCAAGGGAAATGTTGGACTGGATGAAGCACAAGTTGGAATCAAGATTACTGGGAGAAATATCAATAACCTCAGATATGCAGATAACACCTTCCTTATGGCAGAAAGCGAAGAAGAACTAAAGAGCCTCTTGATGAAAGTGAAAGAGGAGAGTGAAAATGTTGGCTTAAAACTCAATATTCAGAAAACTAAGATCATGGCATCCAGTCCCATCACTTCATGGGAAATAGATGGGGAAACAGTGGAAACAGTGACAGACTTTATTTTGGGGGCTCCAAAATCACTGTAGATGGTGACTGCAGCCATGAAATTAAAAGATGTTTGCTCCTTGGAAGAAAAGTTATGACAAAACTAGACTGCATATTAAAATGCAGAGACATTACTTTGCCAACAAAGGTCTGTCTAGTCAAGGTTATGGTTTTTCCAGTAGTCATGTATGGATGTGAAAGTTGGACTATAAAGAAAGCTGAGCACCAAAAAATTGATGTTTTTGAACTGTGGTTTTGGAGAAGATTCTTGAGAGTCACCTGGACAGCAAGGAGATCCAGCCAGTCCATCTAAAGGAATTAGTCCTAAATATTCATTGGAAGGACTGATGCTGAAGCTGAAATTCCAATACTTTGGCCACCTGATACGAAGAACTGACTCATTGGAAAAGGCCCTGATGTTGGGAAAGACTGAAGGAGGGAGGCAAAGGGGATGACAGAGGATGAGATGGCTGATGGCATCATTGACTAGATGGACATGAGTTTGAGTAAACTCCAGGAGTCGGTGATTGACAGGGAGGCCTGGCGTGCTGCCATCCATGGGGTGGCAAAGAGTCGACATTACTGAGCAACTGAACTTAACTGATTGAACACAATTTTCTTCCACTCACTGTAAATGATTAAAATATTTGCATCATCCTCCAAAGTACCTTATAGTATTTATCCGAAGAGTTTAGAAAATACAACCTACTACTTCATCTCCGTCCAGTGCTCTGTTCATTCTATACTGGCAATCTTCAAGGTACTCATGGTTATCTATTCGATCTGTGTCAGACAAAGCTGTAATCAATTATTTCATGTCTGATTCATTATGTGAGCTATTACAACTGTTTAGAGAAACCAAACTTTGCTAGAGGAAATTATCAAGATTCTCTGAAGATTGGTGACATTTACAAAAATCTATCCAGAGTCATTTTCTCTTTGGGAATTTTCTTTCATCTTGCTTTTTATATGCATGTGTCTAGGAAGTGAGAAAAAATTTTATGTGTACTACTAGAAATATTGTTAAAGGTGAGAAAAGATTACAGAGGATGTACAAAATAAATTAAAAGTTTTTTGAACATTTTCCTCTCATCTCTCAATGTAGTTTTCTTGACAAATTTAGGAGATATGGCTGGATAGGAGTCTTTCTCAAAATATAATAATAATAATAATAAACTTGTGGGAAATGTCCAGATAGATCTTAAGAATTTAGTTATGTTCGAGGCATAGAAGGAACATACCTCAACATAATAAAAGCCATATAAGATAAACCCACAGCAAACATTATCCTCAATGGTGAAAAATTGAAAGCATTTCCCCTAAAGTCAGGAACAAGACAAGGATGCCCACTCTCATCACTACTATTCAACATGGTTTTGGAAGCTTTAGCCACAGCAATCACAGAAGAAAAAGAAGTAAAAGGAGTCCAGATTGGAAAAGAAGTGAAACTCTCACTGTTTGCAGATGACATGATCCTCTACATAGAAAACCCTAAAGACTCTACCAGAAAATTACTAGAGCTAATCAATGAATATAGCAAAGTTGCAGGATATAAAATCAACACACAGAAATCCCTTGCATTCCTATACACTAAGAATGAGAAAACAGAAAGAGAAATTAAGGAAACAATTCCATTCACCACTGCAACAAAAAGAATAAAATACTTAGCAATAAATCTACCTAAAGAAACAAAAGACCTATATATAGAAAACTATAAAACACTGATGAAAGAAATCAAAGAGGACACAAATAGATGGAGAAATATACCATGCTCATGGATTGGAAGAATCAATATAGTGAAAATGAGTATATTACTCAAAACAATCTATAAATTCAATGCAATCCCTGTCAAGTTACCAACGGTATTTTTCAGAGAACTAGAACAAATAATTTCACAATTTGTATGGAAATACAAAAAAAACCTCGAATCGCCAAAGCAATCTTGAGAAAGAAGAATGGAACTGGAGGAATCAACCTGTCTGACTTCAGACTATACTACAAAGCCACAGTCATCAAGATAGTATGGTACTGGCACAAAGACAGAAACATAGATCAATGGAACAAAATAGAAAGCCCAGAGATAAATCCATGCACCTATGGACACCTCATCTTTGACAAAGGAGGCAAGAATATACAATCGAGAAAAGACAATCTCTTTAACAAGTGGTGCTGAAAACTGGTCAACCACTTGTAAAAGAATGAAACTAGAACATTTTCTAACACCATACACAAAAATAAACTCAAAATGGATTAAAGATCTAAATGTAAGACCAGAAACTATAAAACCCCTAGAGGAAAACATAGGCAAAACACTCTCTGACGTAAATCATAGCAGGATCCTCTATGACCCACCTCCCAGAGTAATGGAAATAAAAGCAACAATAAACAAATGGGACCTAATTAAACTTAAAAGCTTTTGCACAATGAAGAAAACTATAAGCAAGGTGAAAAGACAGCCTTCAGAATGGGAGAAAATTATAGCAAATGAAGCAACTGACAAAGAATTAATCTCAAAAATATCCAAGCAGCTTCTGCAGCTCAAATAAGTGACCCAATCAAAAAATAGGCCAAAGAACTAAACAGACATTTCTCCAAAGAAGACATACAGATGGCTGACAAACACATGGAAAGATGCTCAACATCACTCATTATCAGAGAAATATAAATCAAAACCACAATGAGGTACCATCTCATACTGGTCAAAACGGCTGCTATTAAAATGTCTACAAACAATAAATGCTGGAAAGGGTGTGGAGAAAAAGGAACCCTCTTACACTGTTGGTGGGATGCAAACTAGTACAGCCACTATGGAGAACAGTGTGGAGATTCCTTAAAAAACTGGAAATAGAACTGCCTTATGACCTAGCAATCCCACTGCTGGGCACACACACTGAGGAAACCAGAATTGAAAGAGATAAATGTACCCCAATGTTCATCACAGCACTGTTTACAATAGCCGGGACATGGAAGCAACCTGGATGTCTATTGGCAGACGAATGGATAAGAAAGCTGTGGTACATATACACAATGGAGTATTACTCAACTATTAAAAAGCATGCATTTGAATCAGTTCTAATGATGTGGCTGAAATTGGAGCCTTTTATACAGAGCGAAGTAAATCAGAAAGAAAAACACCAATACAGTATATTAACACATATATATGGAATTTAGAAAGATGCTAATGATGACCCTATATGCAAGACAGCAAAAAAGACACAGATATAAAGAACAGATTTTTGGACTCTGTGGGAGAAGACAAGGGTGGGATGATTTGAGAGACTAGCATTGAAACATGTATATTATCATATGTAAAACAGATCCCCAGTCCAGGTTCAATGCATGAGACGGTGCACAGGGCTGGTGCACTGGGATGACCCTGAGGGATGGGATGGGGAAGGAGGTAGGAGGGAGCGTCAGGATGGGGAACACATGTACACCCATGGATGATTCATGTGAATGTATGGCAAAAACCACCACAATATTAATAAAGAAAAAAGAAAAAAAATTCAGTAATGGTACTGCATAGATGCAGTGTCATACATTGGAAAGACTATCCTGTGTAAGGGTTAAATGTTAACATATACAAAATGTCCTGTGGACGGTATACCTTATATGGTGTATATTATTTTTAATTCATTTTAATTGAGGTATAATTGACATCATATGGATTCAGATGTACAACATAGTGATTCAATATATACATACATTACAAAATGATCATCAGAAGAAGCTTCTGTCACCATCTACTATTATTATTAGTTCGTCTCTTTTAAAAGTAGGTACAATTTGTTTTTGCTTCCCTAAGTTGTGTCCAACTCTGTGCAAATCCACGGACTGTAGTCTGTCAGGCTCCTCTGCCCATGGAATTCTCCAGGCAAGAATACTGGAGTGGGTTGCCATTTCCTTCTCCAGGGGATCTTCCCAACTGAGGATCCACCCTGTGTCTCCTGCACTGGCAAGCAGACTCTTAAACTATTTAGATCTTTGTATTCCTTAGCTGGGCTTACCAGATGGCACTTCTGGTAAAGAACCTGCCTGCCAATACAGGAGACATAAGAGATGTGGGTTCAATCTCTGGATATTGAACTACTCCAGTATTCTTGCCTGGAGCATCCCATGGACAGAGGAGCCTGGTGGGCTGCAGTTCAGAGAATCGCACAGAGCTGGACATGAAAGAAGCAACTTAGCACACATGCGTTATTTATCTACAGCTGAGTAATCACCCCAAAACTTAATGACTTAAAATACCAACCATTTTTTATTTTTCATGAGTCACTGGGCCAGCTGTGCTGTTCTGCTGACCTAAGCTGGGCGCATCTGATCTCAGCTGAGTTTTGTTCCTGCGTCAGCATTCCGCTCACAGGTTAGTTGGAGGCTTAATGCTCTAAGATGGCCTAAGCTACAAGACTGAACTCTACTCTACCATGGCAGTCTCTCTCGTGGCAAAAGCAAGGGTTGAAGAGGATGAGTAGAAACCTGCAAGGCCTCCTGGGACCTTAGTTCAGAACTGGAGTGTCATCATTTCCACCATACGCTTTGGCCTAAGGACCTGATGAGATTGGTCTAGAGTCAAGGAATGTGGAAATAGACCCCACCTTTGTATGGAAGAGCTACAAAGTTAAACTCCAAGTAACATAGATGTAGCAAAGGGTGGATTATTGGGGTCATTTTTGCCATCAATCTACCAATGCATTCCTAATACCAGACACCAAAAATTGTAATAAAGTTTGTGAAATTCCCATACGATGTTTTACACAGAACTTTTTTTTTTTAACCAAATTTCAAGATTCTTCAAGCTTTAAAGCTCTAGATAGACGTCAAAGTACCCTTGTGTTTCAAGTCCATTGTTTGCTTTCTTAAGACCAGTCCTTTTTTTTTAAGGAAAAAATATTTCTGAAAATGTCTTACTATAATTTAGCCTCCATATATAACTTACCATATACTTTTTTGATGATAACTCTCTGAAGTGTTTCATTTGTTGGACTTGGGGTAAGTCATACTGGAACTACTGGTTGCTTAAATGTATCTCATAAGCCAACAATGTATAGGTTAGAGATGAAATTTTAGAACATGAACAGGGAGTTCAAAGTATGGCATGGCCTTTTACATGGAAATATGTGTGCTATTTATATAACTCTTCACATTAACTTCCCTGGTGGCTTGGAGAATCTACTGGCAATGTGGGAGACCCAGTTTCAGTCCCTAGGTCAGGAAGATCCCCTGAAGAAGGAAATGGCAACCCACTCCAGTATTCTTGCCTGGAAAAATCCCATGGACAGAGGAGCCTGACACGCTATCATCCATGGGGTCACAGAGTCGGATACAACTTAACGGCTAACACTCCTCCTTACACTCTGTTAATCTTTTAAGTGGATGCCCAGAAGTCCCTAGGGTCTGGACCCACCAAAGGACATAAGAGCAAAGAAAAGTGGATCTCCTACAGTTCCCTTTCCTAGGAAGTGGATCTCCTATGGTTCCCTTTCCTAGCAAGGAAGACTGAATCAGGGGACTCCAGAATTCTTCAAGATCATGTGAACTAAATTAATTTTATTTGGCTTCAAATTACTGAGGCAAGGTCACTGCATATAGCTGAACACAATGCCCCTGCAATGAAGTCTTTCACAACATCTGCCCAACGTTCACATATCAGTGAGGGAGGAATGGAAATCCACATTTTGAACCTCAGGTCTTCTTGGCAGTTTTAAATCTCGAATGTGATGGCTGTTTCTAGATGTTGCCTATTTCTATAGGCAAAGAAATCAATAAGGCAGTGTTGCCCTC